>NC_139721.1:156196742-157584242 GCF_964211835.1 Anser anser
ACCGGGACCACATGGGTGGGTGCCCTTCAGAAGTGCAAAATAAATCCAGACATGTCCGGGAGTCCGTGGAGTGGCTCAACTAAACACTCTAAGCTTTTCCTTTTCTTTCTTTTTTTCTTTTTTTTTTTTTTTTCTTTGATAGTGCTCATGGATGACTGGTTTTATAAACAACATTTTTCCTAAGGGCTGCAGCTTTCAGCTCTGGGTCAGATTGATCCGAGCTCAGCAGCTGTTGTCTGACCCTGGAGGCTCAGCAGTCACTGGCCCGTGCAGGACTTAAAGGAGTTTCTCCCTGGAAATCCCACATGCAGTAGGTCCTAACCAAGATGTCACAGCTGAATGTCTGGCAAGAGATCGACCACAAAAACTGAATGATTTGGAAGATTAACCTTGTGCTCTGCTGTCATTGCGGAGCCCGCAGATGGGACGAGGAGCAGAGATCTGTGAAAAAATGACCTGTGATTCTGGGATGAGACGAATGAGGCAGAGATGAAAAGTTCAGCAATGGCAGGGTGGAAACCTAAATGTAAAACTATCAGAGCAATGGCGAAATGATTAAAAAGCACCAGAGATTTAAACAGAGGAAAGAGGTGATAGTTGTGGCCGCATTAAGACCATGGCATGGTGCGTATTAAAAGGATGAATGGAAAGAAGAGCAGCAAAATGTGTCCTCTTCAACCATCAGAATTGCTCCTGTCTTGAAGACCTTCAACTGGATATGCTACAGGTATGCTAAAGAGACTTGGCCAAGCTAGGTGAAGAGGTCAGCTGTGCCAAAGGGTGCTGAGTGCTCTGCCTATGTGACTACACTCCAAGGGAAAGTTGGAGTTAACTCTGGGCGTAGAGACAAGGTGAATATAACAGACCCCAAACCTGTTCCCTGTTAGAAATGTCAGAGAGGATTGCTAGGAAAAAGAGAAATTACTAAGCGTGGCTATAGACATGGTTCCCATCACAGCTAAAGAGTCAGCTCAAGGAGGTAAGATTTATTTCCAGCGTAGCAGGAAGGATATTTCTCCTTAGAGTCCAAAATGTGTTTACCCAGGGGCAGAGGGGACTTTTGGGGTACACCCCAGGAATTTTTTCTTGTCCAGCCTTTAGGAATTCTTCAGACCTGCCTGCTTCTGGCCCCTGAAGTTTGGTTTTATGATTTAAAATTTTAAATTTATTAGATTTTTTGGGGACTTGTGTCCTTCTTTAGCGCTGAATGCTGTGAATCTGTTTCTGTCGTGTATGGTGAAGATCAGATTTGTTGCATCTCACTCTGCTCCTGCATAAACATACAACTCCTACAGCAATGTGAAGGGGGAAGGGTCTGGTCGCAGGCTTTGTTGCTGGTGTAACCCAAACCAACTTCTGCCCAACCTGGCCGTGGGGTGACTGCCAGGCTGTGCTGGAAAGTCTTCTGGGGGCTTTCTGTGTGCTGAATGGGGCTGGGGCTGCAGGCCTTGGTGGTTCACAGCACAGAAACTCCTAAATGCAGCTGCTCAACGCGTGGCCAAGCCCAGCTTGCACAACGGGGCCGCGGGGCCCCACGTAACCCTCCCGTTCCGCTCAGGTGGGTGCTGTACGAGGAGCCCAACTACCGAGGCCGTATGTACGTGGTGGAGCGGGGCGAGTTCAGCAGCTTCAGAGCGTGGCAGGCGTGCAGCTCAAGCGTCCAGTCCGTCAGGAGAGTTGTCAACTACGTCTAGCTGAGCTCTCAACCCAACAGCTGAGACCAGGCATCACCCCCTCTCTGCCCACTGGCCCAAGGAATAAATCATTAAACATCAGTTTTTGGCTCGAAGTATATTTTTTTTCCATCGATTGTATGAGTTCGAGAGGGAATGGACTTGAAACCTTTCTGAGCTTGAGCTACGTGCCGGGATTTCATTCTTCCTGGTGCAGAGATCTATAGGGAGGACACAGGGGTGATGGCACAGGTCTCCTCCCAGAACTGGTGGTGACAAGCAGACCTGGGGAACCTCAAAACGCGCTCCCAGTGTGGTTCTGGTCTGAGATGTGCTTGCTGTGTCCCGTCCAAGGCCACCACACGATGGACCCAGCCAGCTCCTGATGCCTGGAGGGGGTCAGGGTGCTACACACATGTGCTGTGAGACATCAGAGGGGTGTGAGCTGCTCATGCCGTGCTGGGACACACGTGAGGCTCATGCCCCAATCTGACTGATCCATGGGGCCCATCTGAGTGCCATGCGCCGGTCCTGATTCGAAGGCGATGGAAGTAATTCCTCCTGACTTACTTTGAGCTTAGATCAGCACACCCTGAAAACCATATTAAAAACAGATTCCAAATAAACAAAATAAAAACATTTTAGGGGTGGCACCAAAGTATGCAGCCGCAGCTCTGCCACTCGCACAGCCCTCATCCCTGGGTGCTTCCAGCCCATTTCCATCTCCAGCTGTCTCAGCTCACCCAAGTCCACACTCGGTGTTCAGCAGCTCCTCCTTATCTTGCACAGAGCCCATCAGGCCCATCATGACACATATATGCCCATATAGGACATATATGTGTTATGGGGGTATGGAAACAGCTAAAAAACCTACATTGTGAATTTAACAACGTTTCAGTTGATGTTTCCCTTAGCAGCAATACAGGCAATGATGTCCCCTGATGGACAACAGCTCCAGACTGTGATGGCCATGTCCTGGGTGGCTTGCAGTGACACATGGCCTGCTGGGGCCGTAAAAATATTTAAGCATCTTTAATGGATTGCAAGGTATTTCTGGGTCGGAAAAGAAGGCAGGGAAATGATTCATTCATTGAGTAGGATGCACAAATGTACAACTCATGCATCAACTCTTGCGTACTTCGTTTTCTTTTAATTAAATGCAGCTTATGAAAGATTTTAGGAGTTCTTCCAGGATTAGCATTGCTCTTGCTTTGTGAAAGATCTAATCGGCTCCCGAGTTCAATGCACTCTATTAAAAGTTAATATTCAGTCACATGTGTTGCTCTTGTTGTGACCTTCCAGACAGTAATCTGTTAAAAAAAAAAAAAAAAAACAAAAAAAACCACAGTTGTGCTCCCAAAGAAAGATGGGCATTGAACTGTGAGTACCTTTAAAAGAGTTTCATTCATGTGAAGCACATTCAATGTCATGGTGCAGTATGAAGGATGAAGAAACAAAGGGTTTAAAATAAGCCCTAACAGGAATCCCAGATGCTCTGAGTTGCTGGAGGACAAAAGAAAAGAAAATAAAGAGGAACCATCCAAAACAGCCACCCCAATTCCCCCGAGAGCAGCGGTCTAAGACCAGAAATCCACACACCTGGGTTTCTCCACACTTGGCTGTCCTGCTGAAGCTGGGTCAGACCTGAGAAACCCTGGAGAGCTGAGCTGTATGGATTCCAGATTTCGGTGGCTTGGCAGCCCTTAGGGGGGAGCACGGACATCCCTCCCCTTCCTTAACGTGATGCGTGGGCATGTGCACGTACGCACAGATGTACAGCCCCACTCGGACATACAGGCACTGCGTGCGGGTCCACTCCTTCTATACGTCTCAAATTCAGGTTGTTTATGTGTTTTGGTGGGTTAATATTCATTATTTAAACTGCGGAGGTATCTAGGAGCCCCAGTCCTGGGCTGAACCCTGCTAGGGTTAAAAGCAGAGAAGAGGCAGCCTGGTTAAGCTGTGCGGTTGCGTGTAACCAGCACTTAGCTACCTATAGCACGCCTTACACATGTCCGTGCTATGCCTCCAGACCACACGCTCATCATTTATTAACACGTGATATCCCATTTATGAGCACACTCCCCGCACAAGGAGCCAGTCTCATGTGAACATTTCATTTAAAACCATCCTCCGTACGTAGAAGCGTCATATCACTGGAAGCTGGCGGCGGGGAATTGTGTTTTTCCTTTTTTTCTTGATTTGAAAGCTAAATGTGGTGGACATGAGCCTGGTGGTGCTGCAGAACGTGCACTGCGTTGGCAGCGGGGGGACGCAGCTCGCCTTCTCTTCCTCTTCCCTCCTCCTCCTTGCTAAATCTGCACTTGTTTAAAGGACAGAACGTACGGATCCCATATGCACGCTGGTGGTTAGGGTGGTGGCTGTTCTTAAGATTACTGACATTGCTCTAGTATGAAACGGTCTGATTTGTGTGTTTGTAGCATATAAAAGCTCAGTGACAGAAGTGCCAGCTTGCTGGGAAGTGGATGTGAGATCGTGCAGCACAGATCTGAGCCGCATGGCATTAAACTGCATGGCTGAACGAGCTCTGCTACGTGCACCCAGGCAGCAAGCAAAGGATTAAGTAAATTGGAAACCGTCCTACAAAATGCCAGGATAAAACAAAGAGTCAAAAAAAAAAAAAGAACAAAAGGGGCAAGTTATTAATTACAAGAGAGGGAACTAAATGAAATCAGCTCCATCTGGAAAGCCAGGAAAGCCCTAATAATCAGCATTACTGGGCTTGGCCAGGCTGCTGCAGTGTAATATTCAGAATAACTTTGAATTACATCTGGCCCCAAAGCCAGTAGTTCCTGCCAGAATGCCTTTATACACGAATGTCCTTTCTCTGTAGCTGGATAATGTGGGAATTTGATGGAATATCTTTTGCAAATGAATCTGTGGAAGACATCTGCACAGCTACAGTACTTTCACATTGCTACATTACCCAGCACATGGAGAGATCCTCGCGTCCTTTCTTTTCTCTTCCTCCAGAGCCACCTATTTGGATCAGGTAGCAATGAATTCACTCTTCCGTGTCTGCTAGAGCTGTTTTCTTGGTTCTTTGAGCAGAAAGCCTGGCTCCGCAGTGACCTCCTTCACTGGCTGCAGCAAGGCAATGAGCAGCTTCAGAGGACATCCCTAACCTGGCACCAGGAGAGCCATGGCCACTGTTAAAGCCTAAGCAATGACAGGGCAAAAATGTAGAAGGGGACACATCTCAGTCCTCTGGGAGCACGGACAGGTATCCTGGCTCCCATGAAAAGTTTGGTTTTAGCTGTTGTATTCAAGTTAAGGAGAAGTTGCCTGAGGTGAAAACAGGTTTGCCTTGGAGATTTTCACTCCATGGGCTCAAATTATTGCCCAGGAATAAATCTGATTTAGCTGAGAAGCCCTTGAGTCAGATGATATCTATGTGCCTGATGTGGTCAGCACCCTCAGCATCACAAACGGCAATTCCTAACCCCCCTGGTCTATCGGAGCAGTTAAAGCCAGCTCCATAAATCTCCAGTGACAGGGACTCCCGTAGGGGCTGTACCTTGGTGTCCTCTTGCTCCAAAAGTTCGATCAGCCATCGTTCAATCCAGCAGAGGAGGTGCAATAACGTATCACCAGTTTTGAGTTGTTCCCGTACAACTGGTGACAATGGTGACAAGTTGGTGACAACGAAGGAAGCCAAACACACCCACGTGGAAGAAAGTGTGGAAAAGGACAGAAGGGTTTTAGTTTTCCATGGAGGGACAGAAACACTGAGGAGCAAACAGGTACGCCGTGTTTTCCACAGACGGCTGACCATCTTGGTGTGGTTCGGCACAAATCCATTTGTACTCGAGTCAAGCTGCCCCGCTTCAAGCCTGTTAGCACGTGGAGGAATGCATCAGTGTTCGCAGTCAAATTGCACGTGGAGCAAACCCGAAATCATACTGAAATTGTTAATGTCGATTCCTTCTTTAAAGAAGATGATCTCCGGTGGGTTGTGGTAAGCCTGCACTTTGGGTAGGCATTCACACCTGCACTCGCCCCATCCAAAATGTTCTAATGGCTTCCCCTCCGTTGGAAGGGATGGCTTTATGTGCTCCTGCTAGGACAGCACAGGGTCTGGGATAGTGAAGGATCAGTCTCTGATCACCCCTGAACGGGTGTCTGTGCCATCATCCCCTTCCTCGCATGCCTTCATGAAGGCAGCCACCACCAAAACAAGTCTCTTCCCCCTCCGTGAACCACTGCTGTATGTTCCATATGCCACGGGGTACTAGCACGTAACCGAGCCTGCCCCGACACGGTAACATGCCTGACTCTCCAGGCTTCGTTCCGCTTTGCAGGTCGGGATGAACATAAATCCTGTTCGTAAATCATCCTCGAGCTTTCGCAGTGAGAAAGCACCGTGTGGTCCAGTCCACACGCAGAGCTGACCGGCTCAGCTATGCGAGTGCAGCAGCTGTTCCAGTAATGTAAGTGGGAACCAAAACTGCTGAGATTTGCAGAGCTTTATGTGGTTGTCATTGGTTTTCTTGGCTGGTAATGCAAGAAGAAAATAATAACATTTGAGTCATCTGAACCTACAATAATAATAATAATAATAACAGGATTCCAAAGGCTTTATTTTGTGTGTATCCTGCTATTATTGACTTGTCCTTTGAAATTATTTTTCTGAGAATAATAGAGCTGCTTTTTTCAACTGGGGGCCGGGGCCAGATTCATTTATCTTCTACCCTTAAAAAAAAGAGAGAAAAAAAAAGTAGGCAAACACCATTCTGGCTTCTGGAATTTATCGTTTCAGTTCAGATCTTACTACAGAGCTGGCAATCTGCATTTCAAGGGTTTCAGACTTCTTTTTCTATAATTTATTAGTAAGTGATGTATAACAGTCAGCTCCCTTGACAATAAAGGATGACATGCCCCATCAGAAACAGGGACTTCTATGGCACTGAAAAACCTTCTGACTGCACTGACTGATTCTTCTTTTCAGCTGCATTCAGGCAATACAGGTTTGGAGACCAAAAAAAAAAAAAAAGAAAGAAAATCTGGTAAGAATCCAAAAACTCTGTAACAGACCCCCAGGCCTGGGATTTGTCTAATAGATTGCTATTAAAGAGTTCTTTGGCTGGAAAGAAATACCAGACAGAGTTTCCCTTGTTCCAGTTCTTGGGGTATTTTTCTTTTTCCTTTTTCTTCTTCTTTTTTTTTTTTTTCCTATGAAGTTGGCATTTGAATATCCAGGTCAAACTTGCAGTCGAGATGTTGGAAGGTCAAGGGGAGGGCACAGGTTACCAGATTCTCAAAACTTCCACTGATTTCTTACAGAAGGTGTTGTTTCCCCACGACCTAGTTTGATGGAATGGTAATAGTAAGAATAATACCACTGACAATAATAACAAAAACAGTCAAATCAGTGATTTTTCTATTTGGGTCCAAATCATCCTTTGAAAGAAGCAGCAGATGCTTTAGCTTGTATGGAAAAGACTCAAAACTGTCTCAGGAGACTCCAGCCTCAGTCCTTTTGCAGTTCTTGACTTTTGCTGGGTGCAGCAGCAGCGGGGAAGCTCTCATTTCCCAGTCTCAAAGTGCGATTACCCAACGCCGAAGGCAGGCAGTGCCAATTACTATGAATTAAGGCAGTCCCGGAGCTGTGTGCTGGCTGATGCAGCCGGTCCCAGAGGGACACAGCCTGGCGCGGGGCTCTGGTGCGGAGCTGGCTCATCGAGCAAGCCACGTAGTACAGTTGAGTTTGTTTAGCCCGACTGCACTGATTTACGGCGGCCAAATAGCTGGCCAATGCTGTGTATATGCTCCTATATGGTTAAAGATCATTCTTCACATTTCCATTCCCGTACAAGAGCTCCAAGGCTGCATAGTTCAGCAGTGCCACAGAAAAGTAGCTATTGTTTTTATCATTTCAGTGGTTTTGTTGTGAAATCCACGCTTGAGGGGGGAGGAAAGTCCCGGAGCAGCTGACCAAGGTAAACAGCATCTCCTCAGTCCTCGTCCTTTCCTTCTGCCCCTTCTGTGCTACTGTAAATTCCTGGGAAATCAGCTCTGTGCTGAATACATCAAGCACTCACTTAAACCTATGCAGAGTTCTGATTTGTTGTAGATGATACATCAAATTTAAGGTTGAAAGTGAATCAAGACCACTGGTTTGAGCAGCTGCTTCTTTGCTTCACCGCCACGGAAGTCGGGAGAATAAGCACCTTACTCATCAGCAAAGGGTAATGGAAACCACAGACAAATTTAGAGGAGAGAGAGGAAGAGTATATTCCCTAAGCTTAATACCCTTAGCAAATGTAGCCGTGGCTTTATCAAAATCAGTTGTAGGTAAAACTGGGCTATGACTCTTCTGCTTCCTCGTTGCATGTCCAGGCCTAACGGGGATGCAAAGGGTTAACAGCACAACTGCTGGTCTCCTTTGTATTTATCTGTATGGCCATAAGTAATGCATATTTTGAGCAATTGCATCCAAAATGAACAGATCTGTGAGAGGAGATGGATCACTTACAGAGCAGAACAGGAAGAGCCTGCAGCTGTCTTCCAAAAGCACGGAGTGGTTATTTTCTAGGTCCTAGTGCCGTTCCCAGCATATCCTGAGGCTCAAACACTTAATCAGCATGATTATCATCACACGAAAGCTGCCAGAGAGTTTGATTTGCACATTTACTTTTTTTTACTAAACGAATAACCTTTCCAAAACCCCGTGATGCCTGAGCCTCTGTCATAATTCTTCTGAATTTTGGATGGCTTTCCTGCCTGTTTGGGGTTTGGCGCTTGAGTAGAGAGGTGTAATAAGAAAAGTTATTCACAGGAGAGTGTCAGATAGAGCAGGCAGCTCAGCCTGATTTAGCTAAGGCCTCATCCTCCTGGGGCCGAAGCCTGGCCGTGGCGTGAGCAGATGCAGCAGCTCCTATTGCTTTCAGGGGGAACCGAATCTGCTCGGGGTAAGGGAGGGATTTTGTTTCAGACGAGCAGATGTTTCGCCAAAGTGGTGCGAGCCACAGGGAGCCGCGCCGGGCCCGTGCGTTTCCATTGCCCTTGGATCGCAGTGGGGGCATCGCCGCTGCCCTGCGACAGCTCTCCCTCTCGGGGTGCTCGAGGCCTAGATCTCCGACATCCCGCCCTGCCTAGGCCGCAGGAGGGCCCTGCTGGCTTGACGAGGGTGCAGGCTGAGAGTTATGGGGTTATCTCAGCAGTACCCTCCAAAGCACCTCTGTGGGCGCGGTGACCAGCGAGTGACCACGTTTTACGGCCCAGCGTTGGGCTGGGGAGGACCAGCTGGGCCTCCACCAGCAGCACCAGCCCCAGCTCACCCCCGGGCTTCGTGCTCACCCCTGCCCGTGCTCCACTTCTGCCAGTACATCCAGAGCTTCCATAAAGGCTCCACGAGGCACATATAAGCTCCCGTGCCTTTTTTCTTTGTCTCCGCTTTCCATTTGTGCTTGAATGTCACCAGAATACAGCACAGAGCCTCCTAAGGAGCCCAGGGTCCTCTCCCTCCCTTTACAGCCTTGGTTCTTGGCTTCTCCTCTGAATCACAAAATGTCCCTTGCCCTGCAGCCAACTCACTGCTCTTTCTTCTGTTTCTTCTCCACTTCTCTCCCTCTTTCTCTTAAATAGTTGGCAGGAGGCCCTTTCTTTCATAACTTCCAGTCATTTTTGCCAGGTGACCCTGTGAGTAATCTCCCCCAACAAATAAGCAAAGGCCTGGTTAAAAGACCACTCCTGGCAGAAAGCACATTCCTCTTCTGAACCCCTTCATTACCCCTCCATTGGACCTCTCAGGCAAACAACACAAAACTGTGTTCACCCGCGTACCCAGGCCGACACGGCTCTGTGGCACACATACTCAGTTTTAATTTCCCACCCTGGTGAATGGCTCTGGGAAGAAGTTAACCTCTTGAGGCCAGAAAAGAGGCAGC
Organism: Anser anser; assembly: GCF_964211835.1. Taxonomy (NCBI): domain Eukaryota; kingdom Metazoa; phylum Chordata; class Aves; order Anseriformes; family Anatidae; genus Anser; species Anser anser. Next base: position 156,206,326 of record NC_139721.1, read on the forward strand.
AGAAGAAGACTTAATGGCTTCAGTGAGTCACACACGATACTCCATAAAGTGGCACGGCAATTGCCTTTATTCCCCAGGGCTGCGCGCACCCATTTGTATTTTTATGTTTTTGGTCAAGTTTCACCCAACTGGCATCTTAAATGTCACGGTTTATATCCTAGATGAATCTCACTTGCGAGTGTCGTTGCTAAGACAGACCATATTGTGGCATCAATTTTTAATCAGGCTGTTCCCTGCAACTCAACAGGGAGTTCTGCCTGAGATCTGCTGGCGGTATAAATCAAGAAGTTGTGCTGTTAGCATTTTTTATTACTCACTTTATGCCTCTGCATGAGCAAGAAGGACGATAAAAGGAGGAAGAGGGAATTTAACAGAAAAAAATAGCTGAATATCACATCTTTTCTGATGGGATCTGTCTACCTTACACCCGTGAAAGTGCAAACAGCTCCAGCCCCCCTTGAGATTCAGTTTGTTTTTAATCCCAGCCCTTAGATGCTTGAGTTTGCTGATATTTGCCTGGTGAGGAGATGGATGCTGGACCTGGCATATGTGGGCTGCAGGACTCAGCAAACTGCTCCTCACCATCGTGCCTCTGGCCGTGTGGCGCTGGTATCCGCTCCGTTCTGCAGGACAAAAAGCACTGCGGATCTCCCGGCCCCACCTAACCCTCTGCACTGGCCATGGTTCAAGTCCACCCAGAGTGTATCAGTGCATTGTTTTCGTGGGCAGCTGGAAAACCTCAGGAATGAATGGAAACAGACAGTCGCGGACCAGCTAAATTGCACTCTCTCCTCCCGACAGCAAAGGACTCCAGCAGGGGTGCCTTCTTAAAAAAAAAGGCTAAGATGAACTCTGGTAGGGGAGGGAAAAAGGAGAACAGAGATGAGGAAAGATTTATTCACCAAGCAAACCGTGGGGACGTTTGAGAAGTGAAAGCAGACTGACATCCCACCACCTTGTCACACCATTAGCAGCACACGGCGTCGAGCTTCCTCCTGCTACCCTACAGCTGCCATTTTGTGTCTCCCCAGCAGAACACCAGCCACCATCTCACCAGTCCTTCATGCTCTCTTTATGACACTGATTTCAGGGGGGTTTTGCTTGGGCCTGGTGAAGCTGCAGCAGCGTGTTCCAGTTCTACTCACCCAACAGCGATGAGAAAAAGAGACACAGCTTGTTCACTGATGAGCCCAGAGAGCTCAAGTCACCTGTGAATTTACTGCTGGTGGCTAGAGGTGGAGGCTGTTGCAGTGCAGTTTCCCTACGCAAACCCATATTAGGTCAGCTAGAAGTAAAATCAAGCCCTAAGGGCAAGAGTACTTGAAAACACGGTGCTATATTTGTTGTAGGTGAAAAAAAAAATGCACCTTATAATTAAAATATATGTGCCTAAAAAGAGTAGGTGCATCATGTGAAGATTTTCTCTGTGAAACCAACTGGGATGCTGCATTCGGGTGGCTCACACTTCAGAGGTGCTAGTAAATCCTATTAAAAAAAAAAAAAAAAAAAAAGCCTTTTCCTGCCCCTCTTAAACCTCCTGGAACAAGATTGCAATTCCTGCTGTACTGGGGTCAGGAGCAGGGGCAGTCTGGCCATGAAGACCAAATCTTCATCGTAGCTCTAGAAGACTTTTCAGGTTCGATCAAGGAGGTGTAGGAGATCATGAACAATCCTCCCTTACCTAAGGCAGCATGGCAATTTGGTTCTGCTGACAACCAGGCAGACAAACAATGGAGAAATCTTTCAGAGGCCACATGTGAATACAATTGTTATAATACTGCATAGGTCACTGGTTGTATCTTCAGCATTTTTAGAAATTTGTTTTTTTGTACCAATGTCAAGAGTGCTGGGTCTCTCAGCCTGCGTCAGTATAAATCTGGATCGATGCAGTCAAAGCCAGCAGAGTTGTATCAGTGCAAAATCAGTTAAAACAGGCTCAGAATCGGGCTCAGAAAGTCAGTCTTGTGTCACTTAGTAAGACATATTTCTTTTGGCTTCCATTTAGATGTGATCCTTAAGGAGTCTGTCATAAGAGATATAAGGTCTGGGCAAGAGGCCAGCTTACCGTCTGGAAGGAACAGCAGGGCTCCCATCAAAGTAGGGAACAGGGTAAAACGAGCTTTTTACCATTATTTTGCAATTTAGTAAATATTTATGATTTTGAATGATGCAGTAAAGTTCACTGTATAGTGACACGATGGAAGGACCTTGCCATCTATAGACTACGTGAGGGGAAAGCTGTTTACAGTAAAGACCTTACACGTCCTGGCATGTAGCATCTTAAAAATTTCTAGGAAATGACATCTGCTTTCTTAGCCAGCAAGATAAGATTCCTTCACAGCAGTGGGTTTTAAGCCATCAGTTCATCACAGCAAAAAGTCAGTTCAACCCTCCTGAGAGTTCATGGCTAAACTCCCATTGCCGGCAGGGGTTAGGTACTAAGACCCCAATATTACCAGAAATATTACCATCATCTAACCTAGGTCATTGAATACCACTTGATTTTCCAAATCTCAGGTTTTCAGACTCCTGACATTGATAGGGAGCAGTCCGTCCACCTGGGTAAAGTAGTAGTGGATGGCAGAGATGTATTTGAGTTTAGCAGAGAGGCGTTCTTGTTATAGACGGAATAGAAAACCTAGAAAACCAAGTATTTTTTGAAAGAACTGTTTGGAAACCACTGCTTCTGATCTGATTAAAAACCGAAAGAACTTGGTAGACATTTACAGGAAATCCTGGGCTATGTGACAGTTTCAAACCATCTTTTTATCCTGTAGGGGGAATTTGCTAAATCTTTATACCCAAGCTAGACTTCTGAGCACTCTGGGACATTTTTAACTGCAAACGATCCACACTTCCATGAGAAAGGGAGAACTGTCACCTGCACGCAGTGTTACCTGCAACAGAGACTAGTCACAGAGGGTTCAGAAGGAACTGCAGTGCTGATCTAAGTTGTGATATCTGGGTCTGAAGTCTGCAAGGATAGCTTCAGACTGTGTGCACACAAGAGCCTGGTGCCCAGAGCCTCCAAAGGCCTTTGGATGACCTTGGGAAAATGCAAGAAATTCCAGAGCAGGCGAACAGGGAGGGTCAATGTACTTTCCAAAATGATTTTTTTTTTTTGGTGTTTCTTAATACAATTGCCAACCCTGCAGTTGTCTGCGTACTTCCACATGAGCTTCTTCAGTCCTGTTCCCAAGCAATACTTCACACAGTACTGGTGTTCTGGAGTGGAAAGCCTTGCTCTGTGCTCCAGTGTTAGGCATCATGGAGAGTTGTGCAGGCAAGCAGCATCCTGCCTGTGCTGCTTACAACGGAAGGGACCCTACTCCAATAGGGCTTCTTATTTGGGTGGTAAGAGGGCTGGCTGCTCTAAAGAGCTCGTGGTCCCACACATAGACATTACCATGGCAAGAAGACTGCAGCTGGGCTGTGGATCAAACCAGCCCTTCCCTTCAAAGAGGCCCCAAGAAATCTTGCACCCAGCCCAGATGTAAGGCATGGTCACAGCCTTCCCCTGCGCTGTGACCCCGGGGGCACGGCCCCACATGGATCTGGAGCTACATGGCGGTCTCCGATAAATGTTGAGGGCTGGCAGGGTCCTGCTGGTATGAATTGTTAGGGAATTTCTTTGTGAAACTCTTGGCCACAACAGCATCCTGTGGCAATGAGTTCCACAGACTGATTACATGTTGCCTAAAAGGTATTTCCTTTCAGAGCTGAGAACTATCTGGCTTCCATTGACTTGCCCTCATACTTGTGGCATCGGGCTGGGAAATCAAGACATTTTATCCTACAAAGCTATGCTGCTGCATTTTAACGCAAAGCTCTGTGCCCATCTTTTAGCTGCAGCATGGCTCTGCCAGGAAAAGCTGAATGTTGCTCCTACTGAACCTACAAAAGGATGCAGGGAAGAGGAGAGAGTAGCTTCTCCACTCCCTTTGAGCAATGCACTTGCTGGGTCTGTGGGGCATGGCCACGTACCAATGAAGCTATGCTGACTTCTACTCCCCCATCCTCCCTTCAGAGTAAGGCTACATCTGCTCAAGCTCTGATAATTAAATCCATGTAAAAATCAATCTGCCTTTGCCAATATCAGCCCTTAATGCAAGCAAAGCTATTTAGACGTCGATGACATTCTGAATTTAATCAAACTAGTGGAAGCTACATTGAAATCTATTTAAGGTTAAATTTTATTTACACTGTACCAGAGTAACTGGATCGATTTTAAAATCAAATTTAACCCTACTAGAGAAATTTTCTTAGTATAGACTAGGTTTGCTCTGTGAGGAACTTTGCCACTGGAGACACCACACGGCCTTTTGATGTTAACTGTTCTCAATCTCTTTAATGATGTGGTTGGTATTAAAAAAAAATCAGTGCAGGATATGCCAGTATCAATTTTCTGGGACCCAGACAGTAGTTTCAGGAGAGAGTTGGTTGGTTTTTGTGATTTTCTGAGGTGAATAAAGAGGAAGAAATACTTAATTATCTGCAAATCTGATGGTGAGTGGCGTTGATAGCCTGAAGCGGAGCAATAGTGTTCAGTGAAAAGAGGCTGGCAGACGTAGAGGCCCTTCTGTGGGAATGCGGAGGGGTTTGTGTGGAGGAAGGGGTTAATCCTCTAAGAAAGATAATTTGCATTGCTGCACACTTTATTCTTTTGTTTTTGGTCGGGTGAGTGGAGCTCTGGTGCTGACTTCTTTGGGGCATTATTGGCTCTGCTTCTTTGACAGAACAAAAGTGCCTTTGTCGTCCATTAAAGACCATTGCAATTCCATCCACATACCCAAAGCCTGAGAAGGGGGAGGTGGCAGAGCTGCCTGTTCTCCGTCCCCCACAAGTTACATCAATAAGATTACTGAAATCATTTGCATTATCACTCAAGTCTTATTAAGGGAAGTGTTCTTCAGCATTTACATTTTACAGCTATACATAAGATGGAGCCTACACTGCTGTCAAGGTCTGTCAAGTGAGACCCTAAATACAAGTAATTTGGGATGAAGGTTGCTGGTAGAGGCTTTTCCACCTGACCATTTACTCTCTTGGGGGTGATTTAAGGAGTACCCCTGCACTATGTTTTTACCAGATCAGAGATGTGAGAACAAGTTGAATCTGTGCTGGAAAGAAAACATGGTTTAAAGGCAAAGGCCCCAGTTCATCCTACTTAATGGAAAAGAATTAGGAACCTGCTTATATTGGAACCATAGCATCATCCATGTGGAAGGAGAAGAAGTATCCCCTTCCCTTCCAAAAGACAATGTAAATGAACTCTAAATCCCTTATTCGGAAGGCACTTGCCTCTCCTTGGTAACTGGTAAAAGAGTTTAAACAACTTGGCTCTAAACTTAGCAATAGCCATTGGATTCCTCAAATCATGTAGTACGAATCTAGACATAAACGTCTAGATGCCTTCTCAAAGGTTTATATTTATCTGGATGTTACAGGAGCAGCTGTGTATGCAATATCTATATTTATGTAAATAGCTAACAGAAAATTGTTGGAGAATGACAAGTGAAATGTATACCAGCAACACTAAGTTTTGTGCTTGCCCATCCTTGTGTGTCTGGATGAAGAAGGATTCATTGCAGGATCTGGGCCCTGAAGAGCAAAATCAAACAGCTGATAATTTTATTTTGCCTTCCTCATGACAATTAAAAACGAAAAAGGAGTATAGAAATGTAATAAAGAAACATAATCTGAAATTCAAGCAGATTAAAGTCATAGAAAAAGAATATTAAAAACCCCAAGAAAATGAATAAATATTCATGAAAATGTTTGAAAGCTCATATTCTTTCATCAGTCACCACAGGAGGAAATATTCATTTGAAATAATAATAAAAAACCTTAAAAGGGCTTTTAAAAAAAGGGGGAGGGAACAGCACAACCTCTGTTCCCACAGGCTCCTGCAGTCAATGCACGGCCTCCTGAGCTGTGGCCAAGGGTTTCCCCTGCAGCTCAGCCTCCCCTGGAGATTTAAAATGTGTATGTTTAAAATGTCCGTACCTGCCTTCCACCTAACAAAATACCCCTTCCATCTGAATTTTCCCTTGTGTTCACATCATTGCAGCACAGGAAAACAAAAAGGAGTGCTAATCTATCCTACAGTTTCCCAAAGAGGGACTCCGGGCAGTGGTTTGTGAGTGGATTTGACAGATGTACGAGCAGATGGTGAGGGACACTCCCTGAGAGCAGCCGATTCCCAGGCCGACATATCCAAAAAAAAATCTTTCCACGGATAATGTGATTTTCAGAGGGAAGAAATCCAGGAGGGAAGAAATCCAGTGCTCATGTCTCACACCAAAAGTTCCTGGCTACTTTCTTGAGTGCACAGCGTTCATCCTAGGGATGGTGCAGAAGGGTATGCCTTCAGAAAAGGGCTGGCCTGCGACAACGTGCCACGCAAAACTCAAATTTGCAGCTGCATCTCCAGTGAGCCTCCCCATGGTTGTGTGGTTACAGCCGGCAGCAGAGTCAGGACCATCTCGTGTTGGTGTTGGGCGGGACGTATTAGCTCTTTTCCATGTCTGCCAGAATGCGCTGTGCAAAATAAAATATCCCATTAAGTATCCATTTAATGCATGCATTTCTGTACAGCCCACGCACTGAAATACATCACGCAGGAGCGGGGCCGCTGTCTTGTTCAATGTCTGGTGAACCTCTAGATTGAACACGACAGCCTGAAATGGAGCTGGCGGGCCCATTTCAAGGTTGGTGACTTGACATGAAACGGTGCTTCTCTGATTAAATGGAGTGGGAGACAAGAAAAGTGGGTTTTGCTACATATCCTACCTTGCAGGTGTGCTTTTAGCAGCACGGGTTCCTCAGCTGCCCATTTCATAGCTGACTAGTTTGGGCAACAGGATCCCTGTCTGATCCCCACCACTGCCTTGCTGGGGGCTCTTATCACATTTTCCGCCTGATGGACTTATCTTTTGTACATTTAATTACATTGTGGTGGGATGGGACCCTTCCTATGTTTGTTTTGTATTGCTCCTGACACAGCGGAGCCCCATTTTGTAGCATCCCCACCCCACCACCCTCTTTGGGGCTGGACGAAGCCAGGGGCTCTGCAGCCAGCCTGGCTTGCCCATGGGTCAGAGAGGACAAGGGACCATGTTAAACGAGAAACAGCCCCAAAAGCTTCGAGGAAGATGTGGATGTTTGGGGCTCCCGTGAGGAGAAGCCCAACCTCAGCTGGTCCTCGGGGAAGGCGAGCGGGGGGGGGGGGGCCGAGAGGAGGAACAAAAGGCGATGGCTTCCCTCAAAGCCAGCCCCCGGCGCGGCAGCACGGGGAAGGGGACAGGGGGCTGAGGGAACCGAGGGCTGGAGCCATTCAGAAGGGGAAGGAGGAAAAGAACCGCGGCTGCCCTCCGGGGAGCCCGCGGCGGGGCCGCTGCCCCCCGGGGGTCGCCCTGAGGCGGGGGGAATGGCGCAGCCGCGCCGCGGAGCCGGGAGGCAGCCTGAGGGGGCGAAACGTGCCGCAGGAAGCGCTGCCTCCCCCCGAGGACGAGCCCGGGGACTCGGCGGGTGTGTGCGGTCGGGGGGGCTGTCGGATCCGTTCGGTTTTAGGGCGGTCATTACAGGGTCCCAGCTGGGAACGACCCTCCCGCCCCGGCGACTCTTCCCCCTCAGCGCCGGGTGACTGGAAGGAGAGGTAAGGGGCGGCTTCAGCCCCGGGGGGAGGCGGGGAGGGTGCGTTGGGGCGCCTCTATTTTTTGGGGGGTGCCTCTTTTTCTTGAAAAAAGGGGGCTGCCGTGCCGGGAGCACAAAGAGGGAGCTCCGAGGAAGCGGCACTGGGCCGGGGAGAGGCCGCGGTTCCCGCCCGGGGGGAAGCGGCTCTAACATGGAGGGAGAGCCGGCGCCGGGGACCCACCCCGGGGTGGCCTGAGGGGGGCACGGCGGCGGCGGGGCGCCGGGGGGAGCCCTTCCCTCTTCCCCCCAGAGCAGTGCCTCCGTTGTTTTTTCCCCTCTGACCCCCTCAAAAAACCCAGCCGGAGCCGGGGAAGGGGTTCCCCCTTCCCGCTGCGGGGTGAGAGCAGATCGTCCTGCCGGAGCTGAGCCCCCTCCTGGCTCCGTTCCCCTCGCAAGGAGCCGAGCCCGGGGCGGAGATGCCGGGGGTCGTGTGGGAGGGATGGCGAGGAGGGCTGGGGGGTCTCTGAGGTGAGCTCGTGGTGGCCGTGGAGCTGGGGGGGGACGAGGGAGACGGGGACAGGCGGCGCCTTTGGGCGCTGGGGGCTGCATGGGATTGGGTCCCCCCCCCCCGCTTGGAGGCGTCTCCTCTTCAGGCTTGAGGTGGTTTAAAAAAGAAGCGTGCCCCACTGCCTCAGCACAGGGCTCCAGGTGCCCACACTGCGGGGCTGGGAGGGCTTGGTCCTCTCCCAGGGGCTTGGATGCCCACGGAGAAGGTGCACGAGGGGTTGGAAACGCGTCTTCCACGGTAGGGCTTTCTGTGGAGAACGGGGTGCTCGAGAACCTGACCGCATGCTGCTTGAGGCAGCGATGTGTCCATGGGGGAGGTTATGGGATTCAGCGCGTCCTTATCTCCCCGCTCTGTGTCCCCATGCAGGAGTCAGGACTACCCGGCTGATTTTTTGGGAGTCGAGGTAATGGCTGAAGTCGGTCGGTGGGAGACAGCTGGAGGCCCACGGCGGTGCCAGGGGGCTGCCCAGCGCCCATGAGCTGACCCCGAGCGTCTGCTGCCTCCGCCGGGATGGGGAACAGCGGCTCCGCCGTGAAGGTCTGCGCAGATCACCAAGGAGGCATCAACTGGCTGAGCCTCAGCCCCGACGGGCAGCGCCTGCTCACGGGGAGCGAGGATGGCACCGCACGGCTCTGGAGCACGGCCGACAGCCAGTGCCACGGCCACTTCCAAGGTACGGCGGTTGCCTTTAGCCTGCTTTTCGAGGCTGGAGCCTGGGACAGGCCACACAGCGTGTTCTGGTCTCTTTCAGTCCCTGCTGCCTGCTGTGCAGCCAAAATCATGCTTGTTTTGTTCTGTGCTTTTCTGAGGGCTGGTTGCAGTAATGTTAAGCAGAAGCTCTTTCAACCCAAAACAGGTTACCAGCACTACTGAAGGCACGGATCCTTTCATCTCAGGGTGTGGAATACAGCAGTTTAACTTCTGTCTCTTTCCAGAAGCCTTCTCTTTTACAACCCGATGAAATCTTGACTTCTTATTATTGTCTCTCTATTTTTTTTGTCCTTTTAATCTTCTCATTTTTCAGATGATCTTTATTTAGAAGCTTTTGACCCAGAAACTAAAGTTTCTGGAAAGAAACTTTAATAAGTAGGATATTTTTTCCCCACAGAACTTTACATTTGACACAGAAATGTTAATTGCTGGGCTTTTTCATTCTAAATTGTTTTTGCATTATTAACAAGATTTGTTGTCCTTCGACTAACATCTGAATAATTAAAAAGAAAGGCAAAGCTCTGCAGAACACAGTCATGCAAGGGTCACACTGTGGACCAAAGATTATGTTTGTATTCTCACTCACTCGTGTTCTTTTTCTCTTAAAACAGGGGGGAAAAAAAAGGAAGCTCTTACATTTGGAATTTCTGATCGTTTTTTCTTCCAAAAATAAACATTGTTTTTTTTTTTTTTTTTTTGTTAGTTTGTCTGCTTGTTTTTAATGATAGAGTATTGTCTTTTCCCCCACATCCTGCCATAGTTCTGTGTCCTGGAAAACTCACTGCATTTGCTTTTAAGGATTAGAAATCCATTTAAAGCACTAATTAACTTTTGACTAGAAAGATGAGTATATTGGATAATATTCAGAATCTGGCTGTGAACTGCTAGTTTTGGGGGTAAACTTTAAAGAAGGTTGGATAGATGGTTTGTGTGTATTGTATGTATTTTGTTTATGTAATTGTATGTATTTTATATCTATGCACTCACACAATTCTTGTGTAAATTCATGTTATAAAAGCTATAATTACTAATCAACCTGTATCTCTAGCACAGCTTCAAGCTTCCACCACAACATAACTGACCAGACTTCCGTGGTGCCTGCATTTGACCAGACCATCACCAGACCTTGTCTGCCACAGGGGGTTTTGGCATCCTTTGTGTGGCTCAAGTAGTATCGATGGTTAAAATCTGACTGACAGACTTTATTTCAGTAACCAAAATGCTGTTTTGATCTTCTAAGAGCAGGACTAGAAGCTGCTGCAAGAAAAATGCCAGTGGTTGAAACCTGCCCCGTTTAAGCTGCTTTGCAAAAAGTTTTCAAGTAATATGAGGATGGGTATAGTTTACTTACAGTCCTACTTACAGGCCTGTTTAATTTTTGACATCTGGTGAATTTGCTTAAGAGAAAACAAGACTGTGTGTTTGTAATGTGGATTCTGATTTGCTGATTACTTGAAGTACAGGCTCTTGAAGTACAGGAATTTTAACAAAATCACATTTTTGCAGTCAGTGAACCTAAGTGTTTTACTGGACAGTCTGCTTTCCCTCAGTTCTTTAGTATCTTGATTGTATAACACGGATCTGTTTTTCTTGTGTCTTTGTCCGCTTCTCTCCATTTAATCACACTCATCCTTTTTATATTTCTGTCTTTTCTAAATCCCAGTAAGGCCTACTGGCTTCAGCCGAAGTCTGGGGCTCTCTTGTGACACTTCAGAAGAAACAGTTCTGGACTGAAAACTTTGAATATATAAAAATGAAAAAGTGTAAGAGGTAAAGTCTAGGTAACCGTCTCATCAGTTACCTAGATAGGTGACAATATTTCACACGAGATCTTGGACAAAGCTGGGCCCCAAATCCTAAGGTGGTTTTAAATGCAGTATGTTTCATAAAACAAAGGCGCATCTTGCTAAGCAGCAACAGAAGCCTCGGGTTGCAAGATAGATTCCTCGTCACTACCATTACCATATTTTTCAGCATGCAATTTTAGTGTAGCGGTTTTGTCTATCATAACAGTAAATTCCCAACATACTCTGATTACTGTATAAATAATTCTGCTCTTATTCTTTCTTTCTGTGTCATCTCCTAAAAGTATACTAATGTTTTGAAAGCTCTGTTTTCACTCATGTTATCATTCCTAATGGGGAAACTACTGGTTGACATTTTATTAGTTATGGTTTTTTTTTTGTTTGCGTTTCATTCTGCTTGGACAGTGAAACTAAACTTGCTGGTAAGGCTCCGTCTCTTCTGTTTTTCATAGTTTCGTGATTTAGTTTAGGAACATTGTTTGTGTCCTGACAATCAATAGGCTGGGTTGAAATGCAGCCTTTTTTTCCTGACCAGAAGAAGAAATCAAAAGCATTTTTTTATTTAAAACAAACAAACAGCCCCCATCCCCCTTTCAAAAATGAGTTTTAAACTCCAGTAGTCTAAATTTTATTATACCGATACTAATTCAGCTCATTATGCTTTTATAAAATGATATGAGCTGCCTGACTGGTGGAAGTGTACTGTTTTATTCTTTCGCTTGATCCTTATATCAACGAAGCAGAGTTTTCTACTGTTAATTAAACACGTTGTGTTTTATACAAATCCTTAAATGTGAAAAACATGATTGTGCATTTAAAACTAGGGCTTTAGTCTGTTTGTTTCTCGTATCTTTAGTTAAGCTGAAGAACACACCTAGTCTGCCCTGCCTGTGTGCGCTGTGGTTGAATGTCTGTACCTCTGTTCTTGTTCCTAGGACACGAAAGCTACATCACCTTCTGCCACTTAGAAAACGAGGCTGCCTTCACGTGCAGCGCCGACCACACCATTCGGAAGTGGGACGTGGTGACAGGCCAGTGCCTGGCCATTTACCGAGGACACACCTCAATTGTTAACAGGTTGGTTCCACGGAGTTCTTCCGTTGTGTTCCTGTAATCTGTTATCACGTGTGTTGTCGTTTTACTGCAACTTTCCATTAGTGTGCTAATAAAATAGGTGGTGTAAACCTTTGAGTGCAAGCTACGCGTGTTCTGTGCTGTAATGATTAGTTTTCCTAGCAACAGTGCTGACACATCCATAGACAGCAGATAGGAGAGAAATGAAAGGCACACGGCAGGGGAATTGAATCCAGTGCTAGGAATGAAATTCCACAAGAAATTATTCAATTGATAACAGATGCTTCTGATAAATAGATGTAAAAACATCACGTCAAGCCTTTGAGTCACTGAGAGGGAAAAAGTCGGGGCTGTTTCTGCAGTTACTATTCCTGCTCGTGCAAATGAAGTTTAGCATTAAGCTGATTGTGCATGACTGATCGGCCCGTTGTAAAGTGCCTCTTAATAGTTGGGATGGTTTTAATTAATCACAAACAGAGCAGTCAAAGATTGATTTTTTTTTTATTTTTTTTTATGTGTGTTTTTTTGTTCTTTACCGAACAGAAAACACATACGATGTGTAGCTGGATCCTGTAAATAGGAGGGCTGGCTCTGTCTGTGTTTTGGCACTGGCCTGATTTTGCTTGAATCAGCAAATGGGGAAATGTGTTCCCTATTCATAAGTCTTTGTTGCCAGTTTGAAAGATTCCAGAGGACCAAACTCAGCTGACAAAGGAGATAGGGAACATTATAACCTATCTCCAGTTGGGAAATGTGAACCGCAGAGATTGTTCTCTTATCCATTATGTGTTTGTGCAGCTACAGCTCGTTATTGCGGAGGCCCAGTAAGCTGAATTCTTGAGCTGCAAGCTCTAGTTTGCTGTTAGAAGTGGGGTGCTCTTGCTCTACCTTTTTTAAGATCCTGCAGTATGAGAAATTAGCTGTACAATTTATTTTTTTCTGCACTCTCTATCTGTTGATGGAAATATGTTTGTATTTCTACACCATTAGTTACAGTTCAGGTTCTTGGAATGTATTTTGTATTTTAATTCCAAGCGATTTTCGTAGGTCAGTTTATAAGTAATTATTTGTAAAGAAATACTAATACGTACTCATCAAGAAAAATAATTTTTCTTGTAAAAACAAAAACCCACAGCCAACTACAAGAACACACAGAAAAACCACAACACAACCTGCCCCCAAGCTGCCCCTAAGAAATTAATATCTGTTAATTGGCACGTATAACTTACGAAAAGTAGTAGTGCTGCTGGAAAAGATTGTAGAAAAACAGACACTCAGAGCTGCAGTGCTACAGGGCAAAAATATCCACATTGGTGTACGTGAATAAGGGGTGTTACTTTTCAAAAGTAAAACCAGGGAGGTGTAGAAAAATGTCTGTTCATAAATAATGTGTTTGAAACAGAGGCTGAATCAGAGTTAGATGTGTTGTGTTCATGCTACTCTTCCTAACTTCAGTGTGCTTGAAACTCAAATTGTGACAAAAATAAGATTATGTCGAAAGAGTGATAGTGTTAATACATACAGATGTTATTTTTGACAGGATCCTGGTTGCCAAAGACTATCTCTTTAGTGGCTCCTATGACAGGACAGCCCGCTGCTGGAGTGTGGACAAGGAGAAACAAATCCAGGAATTCCGGGGCCATCGGAACTGTGTCCTGACTCTAGCTCACTACTCCTCCAAGGATGTCCTCGAGGAGGAGGAGGAGGAGGAGGAAGAGGAGGAGAAAGTGAGCAGAGACCTCCTGGTGACAGGTAGCACGGACTGCACTGTTAAGCTCTGGTGGGTGTCCAGCGGGCGCTGTTACCAGACTCTGCTGGGACACACTGGGGCTGTCTTATGCCTTATACTTGACGCACCAAACAGGGAGCTGTTTTCTGGCAGCACGGATTACACCATCCGAACGTGGAACATTGTCACTGGTGAGCAGTTGAAAGTGTTCAAAGAGCATCAAGGATCCATAATTTGTCTAGAGGTAAGAATGGAGGCCTTGTCAAGAGCCACTCGAAGGGGGTGTCCATATCCTAATTGTGTGGGCCTCAGTCGTCTCTTTCATTCACAGAGACGCTCTTCTGAGACAGGTTAGAAATGGTGAGCGTAAAACATTCATGTAATAACAAAATAATCCTGCTCTGCAGTCTTGGAACAACTTCTCTTTCTCTATAACACATTCTGGTGTCCTCTTGGCTTCTAGTGGTTGTCTTGGTCTAATTTCTACCTCAGTATCTATTCAAAGCCTCCTAGATCCCACAATTTGTGTGAGATTAGCAGGGAGCACTGTTCTTCTGAGTAGGGTTGTATAGGGTCTGTGTTCACCAGACTCTGAAGAAACTTAACCTGAGCCCTGTCCCCCAGACACAGGGATGGATAACTTAAAAAGGGGAGGGTAAAAATCAGAGTAAACCAAATACCTTCCAAAGAAAAAAAAAAGGACAAAACACCAAAAACCAACCTGAATTTATGGGCAAGAGATAATAGGAGAGCATAAAGCTGAAAGAAATCCTGCTTTTAAAACCACGCAAACATATTCTGAGAAGGAGATGGCCAAACAGGAGAACGGGCAAGGAAGATGGAAAAGAGAAATAGAGCTTGGGGGAGAGAAATCAGAAATAGTGAGGGAAAGAGGGGGAAAAAATTAGTGTGACTTGAAAAACTGTACCTTATTTTTCTGTTTGCAGTATTTGTCTGGTGAATGTTGCCAAGTTTGATAATGTTGGAGGGGAGGGGAGGGGGCTAAGGAGATGAAGAAGGAAAAGGGGAACCACGGAACACGTACTTGTCCTGTAAAGTCAGTTATTTACCAGAAAATAGTAATGGAGTGTTTAAAGGAGGTGAATGATGGTCTGTAACTTAATTTGAGGTAAGTAAACCTAAATGTTTTTGAATAGATGTGTCATATTAACTTCCATCAGACAACAGTTTTCTCGCTGCTCTTGTTGTTTGTGGCCCTACCAGCTTTTCCTTTAGGGAGGCTGCAGTATCTGTTTTTAATAGCTGTTCAATAGAAGTTGCCTTTGTTTCTAAAGAAGATGGTCACAGCCGACACTAACGGACTGAAAACCCAGCGGTACTGAAGGAATTCTGTTTTCCTTCAGTCTTAGAAAGGAAAAAAGAGCTAAATTGTGATGCCCTGGAGTAGTGTTTGTCTTGCTTGGATGTTACAGCTTGGTCTTGAGATACCGTGGTAATGTATTTTGAGGATGCTCAAGTGAAGCTGTTGCTGTTCCTAGTGTCACGCTATGTTTTGCTGTTTAATTGCTGCCCTTCTCCCAGGCACAGACTGGCAACGACAGAGCTTGCTTTAATTTAATTGGGCTCTCGCTAAAATTGTTAGACAAAACTGGCTTGACCCTCTCCCAGAAGCCTGGGAAATTCAATTACGCTCTTTGAACGCCCCAGAATGAGCAGTGCTCCTCTGCTTGTGAGCACGGAGTTAAACAATGGCTTTAAACAAACACAGCTTCTCGTAGGAGAGAAGAAAGGCAGACCCAAAAGATCTATTTGGCAAACCTGAACAATTCAGGGTAGACGAGGGCCGCTGCTGCCAAGGCTGTGCTGGCAGCGCTCCTGGCCAAATCCTCTTCCCGGAGCTGTGAGTGACTGGGAGCCGCTCCGATCGCCGGTTGGTGTCTGAGGCTGGAAGAGTCCAGCTGGGTACACGCTGCCCCGCAGAGAGCCTTCGGTTTTAAGACCTCTAAACCCTACCCCAGCTTGAACAGTCGCTGTTGAATAGCTTCTGCCCGTCGATCTTTCCTAATTCCTTCCTCTTTCGTCCTGGGTTCAACACGAGCCCTTCTGTTCTGCTTGGCTGCCTCTCTGTGCAGCCCACGTGGGATTTTCAGCCTTTTGTAAAGCGGTCAGTCACCAGAACCCATACAAAGATGGTACAACAGAAGGGAAACTTCCTGAACAGAGGTGTGTGTATTTTATTTTTTTTTTTCCTTTTTGTTTGTTTGCTTTGCTCTTTGTTCTAATGACTTTTTGTTCTCCCGAACAAAGCTTTTGGAGCCTTCTTTGCCCAGGGCTTCTTTGTGTCAGTGTTGCAATCTGTGTCAGTGAGTTAGCGTAGCGTTTTTCACACAGTGGGCCAGGAAGGGCTGGGAGGTAGTTGTGAGTCACTCCCGGTAGCCAGCAGCTTTAATTACTGGCAGTAATTCAGTTTCTTCGGGGTAGAGGAGTGAGCTGCTAATTACACCAGATTTTTACTCCCCTGTCCTGGAGGAGCGGAGCTGGTACCAGCAATTAAAGGTGGTTGTTACCAGCTGGTGAGGAGGTATATGCTTGTGTGAAGAGACCGATGGGGCAAAATGTACTTATTTTCATTTCACTTTTGCAAATAAAGGTTCCGAAGGGAGGCTGACCTTTCAAAAAGTTTGCGAAAATGACTTTGGCCGGGGGACAGGGAAAGTTTGGATATCGAGACCGTATTTTTCCCCAACTTTAAAATGCACTGTCGTTACCGGGAGTGCCCCGGGATGCTCCGAACTGCTGAAATTAGGTCTGGGCTGTTCCCATTGCTTTCCAGTAAATACCAGTAGCCTTTCTGTAGTGTGAGTGGAGCTTCCTGGAGGGGCCTTTCTGGGTAGATACCACAAAGCACGCTTGTGTTTTCCACCTTGCTTCCTGCAGGGCTGCTGTATGGAGAGCAGAGAGGTGATACCACGGGCACGTTTGGATTTTGAACGTTCCTCAGTTGCTCTGAGATCCTTTAGGTGCATGGATGAGAGGAGCCTCAATATTCTAAACTAGCATGGCAGGAGAGAAAGCCCTGGTTAGCTTTTAGCTCTCCTTTTTCCCCTCTCCTTGGTGATCCTGGAGGATGCAGTGAACAGAGTGAGCTGCTCCCATTTTCCTTGTCCTGTCCCGGCTGAAGGTCCTGCATGTGCTGTGCCCCCCGCATCGTTCTGCTGCAGGTACCTGCTTCCTCTCCTGCCACTTCTCTTGCTTCGACTGACGTTTTCCCAGAAGACTTCCCGCCTGCTGCGAGGATTGCGTCCGAGCTCGGTGCTGGGGCAGCCTCTGCTCAGGCAGTCAGTCGAGGTAACCGGCAGCGTGGCAGCCAGAGCTCCGCTCCCCGCTCTCCCGCAGCGCGTCGAGAGCTTGGCAGGCGAGGGCCAGCAGCTGTTCTGCGTGCTCCCTCACCGTCCGAGAGCCAGCGGTGAGGTTTTGTAGGAAGCAATGGGGAAGAAGCAAGGGTGGGCTGAGAGGAATCACGCAGCTCGTTCTGCTGCTTCCACTTAAAAAATTCAGAGCCCTGCTATTTGTAATTAATAATCGATTTTTGCTTTTCCTTGATGTGGCCGTCTGCAGTAACCCTGGCCTAAATATTTCCTTGTGTATGTTGTTCTAAATGCCTCCAAAGCGGTTTTGCAAATCGGTCACAAGGATTGCTTTGTCATTTGCTGATTGTTCAGACCGAGTATTTGTAAAAGTTGTGCTGCCAGAAGCTGGCAGAAAGAAAACGCTCCAGCTTGGTATTTAGCTTGGATGCTGCAGTGAACGTTCTGACGAGGATGAGAATTGCAAAAGGAGTTTTAAATGAACAAGAGCGGGCAAGGACTTGCTTCTGGTTTTCCTGCAAGGGATCCTTTGTTGGGAGCATTCCCTTCGGTTGTCTCTTAGAGCTGGCTAGGAGAAAAGAATGCTTTGAGCAAAGCCATTGCCTGAACTCCGTTTGTGCGCTTAACTGTTGTGATCACGGGGACAGAATTGTTTTCCTTGTCACATCAACTGAATGAAGTGCACGCACGTTTTGTAATTCGTTGCATCATTCATCAGAGGGCGAAGATACAAATTAGGGAGATCTGAAGGTGTACAGCACCTTCAGAAAAGGGTCGTGTTTCTAGGACCATTGCTTTGCACTGCACTGAAGCCGAAAAACGCTCTTTAACAGCCAGACCAGAGAGCTCACTCTAGATGGATTCTCAGTTAAAAAACAAAACAAAACAAAAAAAAAAAAAACAATCCCTTGCCCACAGGGAGTTCTTTAGCTCATTAAAATGAATGTGGTTTGAATGGGATCCTGAAAGTCTAACTCGGCTGAAGGCTCGCATAGTTGTAACTTGAGGCTGCTCCAAGTTGGCGATTTCGAACTTAGAAGCAGCTGTGCACAGAAGACCCGGCTGACAGGTTGTAGGAACGCCGACCCCCACGAAGAGGAAGAGCTGGCAGTGGGAAATGGGGTCGACGTGAACTCGAGTTCCTGGCAGCCGGTCTGAGCGCCCTGGTCTTCGGAAAGAGGACGTGCCCAAATCTGACCGGTGAGCTCATTGCCTCTCCGTGGACGGGGGCTGAATTGTGTCTCACGCAATTTAGGGAGACACAATGGGGAGAGCAAAGTCCGTTCCTGTAAGCTGCGGGTTGAAATACCTGCTAAACAGTTCTGCTGCTGTGCCGTTGGCATTCATACAGGTGGAAACTGTCTTAAGCTGCGGCAAGTATTCAGTTCAGCCAAGCCTGCGGAGCAAGAGGGTTGGGACTGCCTTGAGAGACCAGCCCTTGGTTTGCTGTTTGCTTGAGCTGTGGCGTGTCTAGGGGCTGCCACCAACAGCAGGGTTGCATAAAATAAGCGTTTTTAAAGTAAGACCTGTAACAGCTCTGGTGTTTGCAACCTGTATTTTGCCACTGCAGCTTAAAGGCCAGTCTGACTGAACTTCTTCATGGAGCAGTACACCTCCAGGACCTTGGCCTAAGGACTAAGACGAATTTCCTTCCTTCTGGTGTCTGGGTTGCATCTGGTGCAAAGCAAAGTCCCTCAAAGTAACGAGGAAAAACGAACAGTCCAGAATTACAGATATCAGCACCGTGATTTTTTTTTTTCTCTCTGTCTGGCTCAGGCTTTAAAACCGGGCATCTGATTGTCATCAGCTTTTTTGTTTATTCCTGTGAAGCTCCTTGGGTTTGAAATGCCCACTCAGCTTGTTAGTATCTGAGCTGCGAATCCCTTGGGTGCTGTGTGCTCTGCTACAGGTGGCCTTGCCATGCTTTGCCTCATCCGGAACTTTGTTGGGCTCTTAGCCAAAGGGAACAAAGGGCTTAAAAGCCAGCCAAGGGAAATACAGCTCTGAAAATATCACTGCTTCTCCAGGCACTTGCAGATTAGAACGTGTAACTCTTTCTCCTGATCGTTTTGAAACCAATAGTTGACAGGCTGGGGTATATTCGGAAAATCTATTGGGTGAAATTTTACATTTTTCCTTTTAAATCATAAGGGAGTTAAACTCTTCACTAAGAATAGGGCCGGGGATAGGGAATTGGGTATGGGTTTTGGAGCCTTTTGGGATGAGGGGAGGGAAAAGGCCTGGTAGTTTGTGACTGGGGGTTGTAAGCCCACAAGTATTTGCTGAAAATGAGCACACCCGGCTACCCGGACACAAAATGGGGTGCCACTTGGGGCACCGGGGAGGCCTGGCCTCCATCGAAGCTACAGCATGGTCTTGCCTTCTGGTGAAGAAGTCAGCATGCTCTGTAGTCTGCAGTCCATCGGGATCTGGATTAAATGCTCCCCGTAGGCTGTGTCTGCACTGGGGATAACCACATCTTTTGGATGCAAGCTCTGAAAGCAAGCTCTGGAGTAAAAACACTGCCTTGACACGGGTCAGATTGGGCTGGTGCCTCTGTCTTGCTCTTTTCAGAGAGCATCCTGGCTGTTTTCGTATATTCTCTTGGGCAATTGCAGGCACTGATGCCCATCACAGCTGCCCGTTGGCATGTAATGCTTCCTGGCCCTTGCCGCAGAAGTTGGATACAGATGGCTTCAGCTGAGAAGGCTGTAGCCTTCCTTGTCCAGGGACAAAATACCCAGTTTTAAGGTACAAACTGTTTCAGACGCCTGCTTCAGGATGAGACGAGTCGTGCCCTAGGCTGCGGTGACTGTAGGGAGCCATCTTAGCTGTAAGTATCTACATCCATTTAGATGGAGATGCCCGCATCGTACTGCTGGTGGCGGGTCTGATTTGCATCTTCACCCTGAGCTACGGCTCTTGCTAGGTTTCCCCACTAACAGCTACTTCGTGCTCTGCATTTTACAAACACCACGGCTTTGCTGTTGGCGTTGCCGCAGGCTCGGTCTGTGACATCCAGTGGGCTGTTCAACCCGATGGTATTTCTGTTCCCAGCCTCTGCTGAGAATCCTTTTTGCTGCTGTGCTCACCTGCTTAAACTGGCGAGTGGGAGGGAGGTGTACGGGCACTCACAGGGCCGCCTGGGTGGCTCGGAGGCTTTGGGTTTGGAGAGGTGGCTGGCTCAGCAACTGTCTTCATCACCTTCCGTGCCTCAGAAGCTGTTACAGCTCTTGTGATCCCAGTGCTGCAAATGACCTGGGTGAGCACAGGTCATTCAGAAGAGTTTTAGATCTATCGAAGAGGAAACTCTGGGCACGGTGCTGCCGTTCTGTTTCACTTCAGCACTTGTACACCCACCTCAAGGCGGAAATCAAGCGGCGCGACCTAACGGGTACCTAGCGCCGCGTGGCACTTGCCTGCAGGAGGCTGTCACCTGCTCTTTTCCCCTGTTCTGCAAGCAGGATGTCTGAAAAAAAAAATGTATTGACCTGGCCAAGAACAACCCAGCAGGATCTCGGCTCAAAACAACCTCTTGCATTCAGCAGGTGCCATCAGACAACGTTCTTCGTGCCTGTTCGGGTCGAGCCTGGAAATTAAGGGTCAGGTTCCCTTCCTCGGGCTGGCTGTTACAGGTCTCAGCCGGTCGTTCCTTCTCTTCCCTGGTGGAGACGTGGTATTAATGCCGTTGCTACAACAGCTGAGGAGTAATAGGATGTGACGCTTCAGAGTACTGCTGGCTTTTAACAGCGCGTGTGTTTCACAGCCTCCTGACGTTTAGCTCTGCAAACTGCCCCTGGGCCAAGCTCTGCTCATCTTTGACACCGTTCAGGAACGACGCCTTTTGGGAGTGGGGATGGAGATGGGAGAGGGCGAAAAACATTTCAACCTGGCAGAAACAGCGCGTAAAGAGCGGAGACTGAGCATTTATAATAATGCAAGGTGGTGGATGAACCAGCCCCTTAAAAGCGACCTCAGAGCAAGACCCAGCTCCAGTTGCTTTCCTGGAGGCGTCTGGGGAGCCTCAGGGGTCAGTGCTCTGCCCATCGCTTTGAGCCTTCTGATCTGTGCATGAGGAGGGGAACCAAGGTGGTGTTACTCCTTACGTGAATCCTGTTTCCCTGGGGAGTTGGGATTCTCCCTCCCGGCTCTCTCTGCCTTTGAACCAAATTGCCACAACCTTGAAGAGCATGTGTCTGACTGGCTGCCTTCGTCCTCCTGCCTTCAGGTGCTGGGCCAGCTCTCTGGCTGGGCTCACAGCTCCGCAGAACGGTGGCTGTTCAAGCCTTTGGTTCATCTTCCGTAGTTGAACATTGAATACAAGTTTTTTTCTTTGCACCAAAGGGTTTCCCTGCGAAGCTGCCAGGCTTTGGGAGGTTCGGATAGTTGGTTGGTGCGTACCAGCTAGTTTTATAGCCTGGCACAGGTCAGTAACGTTCTTGCTGTCTCAGTTTCCCTCCTGCAATCCTTCCCTTTGCCATCCTCTGCCGTGTCTGAGTGGAAAGGAAAAACCAACCTCGCTCACTGGTGAGCTCACACAGTGTGGAGGATGACGGCCATCCACGAAGTGCCGTTCTTTGGGTTTTATAGGACTAATCTCTAGATAACAGTCCAAAAAGACTTCTGGAAACAAAGGCACAAGACCCGTTGAAGAGTTAGTGTTTCCAAATGTTGACCTTGTGCAGAGCGATCCTGTTATTCTCTGGTTTATGTTGGGTGGAAATGTATTTTTAATTTACATTTTTCGTTACTCGAGATTGTTCTGGGGTTTTTGTTTTAATTAAAACAAAGTGTTTTAATTAAGTGTTCTTGTCAGCTACGCTCTGCAGAAACTACCATGCAGGTTTGTTTGTTTTTTTTTTCCTTTTTTGAGGCCGTTCAGTCAGAAGCCGTGACTTCAGATGAGTCACTTCGGTGCAGCTCTCTCACCAGCAGGCCTGAGAGACTATTGCTGATGTTTTTTTTTTCTCTTCCCTTCAGCTAGTGAATCGGCACTTGTATTCAGGAAGCGCGGACAGGACAGTGAAGTGCTGGTTAGTAGACACTGGGGAGCGAATCCAAACGTACAAGGCTCACAAGCACAGCGTTAGCACTTTGAAATACCACGCTGGGATCTGTAAGTTGCCTTTCCTATGTTCAGCAATCCCCTGTCTCCTTTTGGATGTTTGTCTTTGATCAAAGATTGCTAATAGAGGATACTGTAACTGCGAAGGCTTGTGAAACTGTCACTTTTTTCAGCTCCAGCATGTTTTGTGTGCAGTATCAAACTCTGCTGCGCTGCTCCGTGTGAGAAGCTTAGATCTTCCCTCCATTTTCCACCTCCCTCTTCCGGCATGTGAAGGGGCAGCTGCTTTATTTCTGTTAGGAAGGGAAGTGGCTTGGATCCAGAGCTGTCTGGGGGCTGTTTGTGCAGCCACGCTTTGGCCTCACCGGTCTGATGTCTGTCAGTCTGCTTCTGCTGCTAGTCTGTGGACACAAAGCGCTGCTGCTGGATGCACAGCCCTGTGCCTGCCTCTGCCACCCTGTCAGCACTGTGTAAGGGATTGTCCTAAACCAGAACCGCATCTCAAGTCCTCGCTGCTTCGTGCTAACAGGTAGGGTTCCCGTTCAGACCCTGACTGTCTCAAAGACTCATTTTCCACAAATCCTTTTCCCTTAATCTGCCTTCCTCCATGTAGTTGTTCCCCAAACTACCTTTCTGCTCTAGCTCTTGCTTGCCTTCTTACGAATGCTTGGGATTCAGCTTCAGTACTCTGATAACAGTGATATCTTTACATAACCGCCTCTTGTTGACATAACATATTCTGACCAAGAAGTCTCTTTAAATCCCTCTCCTGGCTGGCTTTCCCTCTGCATGTCATCGATACGCTTCATGGTTTGGGTTGCAAGACTACTCCTCTGCTTTTATCAGCCTGTTCTTCTTCTGCCACTGACATCAGACTTGATGAGCCTTCATTCACTGCCCAAGCAAGTATTTCTCTGCCATCCACGTCACCCAGTGAAGGAATACCTGTCTTAAGCTAATCTAGAAGTTGCAGAGCTTGTGATTTCTGTACTTCAGCTATGCAACCAACACGTAAGACCAAGTGAATGGTCAGTATTGGGCCTTAGTATCTCTTTTGGAAGATTATTGGTATGATGGTGATAAATGGGCTGTCTGACATGACCGAATATCTGACTGCACTCATAATCCAGTAACTGAAGTGATTTCTTAATTGTGTTTGGAAACTTACCACGAAACCAAGCCCATAGCTAGACTTAGATTTTTAACAGGTAAGCCCTGTTTTTTTTGGCCTTCCTTTTAATAGTAGACCCACAGCACTACCAGCCTCCGTTAAAATAGTTAATCATAACTGATGGTTAATTTCAGCTCCCAGAACTGCCCCGTGCTCTAGTTTCTGCTGATTTAAACTTGTGCAGGTGGCTAAAAGGCTGAAATGGAAGGGAAAGGGGTCTGAGCCTATGCTGCAAAGTTATTATTGTTCAAAGATGCAGACAGGTGGGGCAGGGGAAATGAACCTGAAATTTGAATCCAGGAGGAACACTGGCAAACAGTGTTCTTTCTTTTTTCCTTTGTCTTATTTTCACCCTTTAAACCAATATGAACCAAAACATTGAATTCATCGAGAGTACCCAAAACCAAGATAACTGTGCTGAGCTATAATGGTGGCCTGGTCCAGCGAGGAATCCTTACTGAGGAGACAGGAGACAACCAGTGCAGACCTGACCAGGCTCCATAAAACCGTCCTAAAGAAAGTCAGGCTCAGACAGAAGTTTAATCATCTGGGGCCACCCCCACCAACCCTGCAGCTTTCTTTCTCTTCCCCCTCAGCCCCACGCCCTGTCCCTGCCGTACACATCGCTGCACTTCCCTCACAGTCTCTCAAAATGCAGGCAGTGTTGCTGCGTGTAGTCAGGCCTGTGAAGAACATCCTGATAGTGTGAGAGAAGTGTGCATAGTGTTAGTTAAGATCTCATTTTTAAATCAAATGCAAAAATACTAAAGGTGTCAAACAGGGCAAATTGAATCCTTCCACGTGAAGGGTGGAATACATGTCATGGAAAAATGTAGGGGTGTGACCGAATAATAATCCAGATGCATTTTAATTCTTGAAAGAGGAAATTTCCCCCTAAAAATGAATTTATATACTATGATTGGTTGTATTACAGTAAGGCAATTCTATAGTAGCTGCAATTATGATTGAAACACAACTATTAGGTACGGTGTAAGTAAGTGATTCAGGGCATATGCACTCGATACCAAATATTGGAGTTAATGTAGCTTGAAATTCGAGCTGCTCACCTGGGACAGATGGGCACTGTGTGGGCATTCTCTGCTTTTCGAAAACGTGGAGAAAATACTTCGAGATAAATTAACTTTGTTATGGTTTATGTCGCATGTGCACCTGCCCTAGAATATGGAAAGAATCTCAGCTGAGAAGTGGTAATTTTCTTTTAGATATCATTTGTTTTTGCTTGCTGTCTGATCAGTACCCACAGGCTTGTTGCCAAGAAGATTTCACAGTGTAATTAAGAAAATTCAGTCAAAGGAGGGCAGGAAAAATATACACGTGTTTCCTAAATGGCTTTATATCACATAGGGAGGCCAGACAGATCTGAGAACTAAGCCTAAAATAATCAGAATATGTTTCTAGTGGCTTTCCTCAGTATGCTTCTGTAATTAATAGCATGGGGAATATTAAAGCTTGTTCTCAGCTTCATTTACTTAATGATATTGTCTTGGTTATTTCTCTCCTGCAGTAGGTGCACGGTCATTTAAAATTTAATTCAGTTTATTATTTTTTTTTCATGACACAAAATTCCCAAGGGAATGTTTAAAACCTGTCCACCCTCCCAAGATACTGTGAAATTTAAGTAAAATATAAAAATGAATTGTTATTTTTATATATTAATTGCTTGTTTGTTTCACAGAGGTGCATATATAACCATATATTTAAATGCTGAATCTGGGTTACATCAACAGCTCTGCTTTAAAACTCGGAGCTGCAGAGAAGCTCCTTAAATCTAGAGTGGCAGTTCAAAAGATGTAAGGGATGTTTGTCAAAAGCAAAATCCTGATAGCTGAAATAAACTGACAGCTGCACAGCGAAAACAACTCTTAACTGGTTCTTACTCTGTGTGTGTGTGTGTGTGTGTGTAGTAGGTATTCAGTGATTTCTGAGCACTGAAAAAATAAATCTTGTTCTGTGCTTTACATTGTTGTTAGTGCTTTGCAGAATGGGACGAATGCTTTTTCAGGATTGTGTCGGCAACTGAGTTTATGCAGGCCCACATCAAATGAGGCTGATTTTTCCATATCCAGATGTTTCTTGAAGGTGTACCCCGAAGTACCCAGCCTCCTGCTGTTTAATTTGAAGTTGAAAAGCTGGTGGCAGTAGGTAGCCTGTTCTCATTTCTCACTGTAGCCCCGAATTTACCATGTGTTAATTTTTTCACATCTATTTAGGAATTCATTGCCCAGCTTCTCCCAAAATATAAGAAATCTGTTTTCAGGCATTTCAGTTTTGTAAAAGTCTTTCCACGCTAGTGGCTTTTGCAGAGACGTGAAAGGCAGGGAGCAGTGAGTATGTTGCTTTTTGCACATCTGAAATTTTTATCTCTAGATAAACTCGAGGAATTTGGGGGTAAGTGAAGGGAAAGTAAGTGTTCATGAGGACAGTTTGTAACCCTTAAAGCATGCAGATGTGCTCCCTTTGGGGAATAATGCTGAGTACACAGCCTAAATATTCAATACTGCATTACGCTTTCTGGCTGCAGCAATGAAGCTCCTGAAGAGCTGAGAAATTGTTCTCTGAGCATGTTAAGATACCCTGCGGAAACCTGATCCTCAGTCAAAATCCCTGCTCATGCTTAATTTAGTTTAAAAACACAAATCTGGCAGCACATTTACAATATCTAGCACCTAGAATGGAAGAGTTATGGCCCAAATCCTCAAATAGTTCTGTGCTGTACCGAAACAGGGTATAGCCTAGGCCTTGAGTCGCTTAAAGGCTCTGCTGCTTGCAAAGACCCTAAGCTGCAGGATTTAGCTGAAGAAATCTACCACGCTGGAGGAGTTTATAAAGCTTCTTGTAAAGCTGCCTGCACCTGCTGCTCACCTCCGAGGCCAGATCTAACCGTGGTATTTCAACACAGACAGCCCTGCTACGGATAGTAAGCTTCTGGTTGAAAATGGGGGAAAATATGGTTTGTAAAACGATGAAGCTAGGGCCAAATTCATATGATCAGAATGGGAAATTGCTACGGTAAAACAAAGGGAAGGCTTAGAGGAAAGCCTTGAAACCACACCTGAGATAAATTGCCTGCTTAGAATTAGTGAGGCGTGTTTAGGCAGGGAAACGTTCATGGCGAAGAAGAGCAGAAATAGATATCTGAAGTATGTGCAGAGTGAAATGCTGATGTGTGTAGGGAGTTCGGTGCTTGAAAAATACAAATGAAGTCAGGCATGCAGGGGGCTGAAATGAAAACGATCAGAACTTGCTCTACCAGAGAAGAGGCTCAGGCCAAATGACGATAGGCCCCGGTCCTTTGTGAACTGGTTTTGGGAAGGTTTGTGAGCTGGTGTGAGCTGGCGTTACGTGGCCGCTCACGCCTGGCCGCGTGCCGCGCCGTGTGGTTGCTTTGCAGTGTTCACAGGAAGCGGTGATGCCTGTGCGAGAGCTTTCAATTCCAGGAGCGGCGTCCTGCAGAAGATCTTCCGAGGACACAAATTCATCATCAACTGCATCCAGGTACCAAAGGGGTTTCTTTGCCGGGATTTAACTTCTGATTTCTCCCCCGTTGATTCCATGAGCTGGTGTGGCTGTTCTCTCTGTGACGTTGGGCTGGGATAAGATGAAGCGTGACAGACTCAAACGTTCCCTGTGCAATTTTAGAAAAGCTCCAGTGAGGATAAGCGAAACTTTATAGAACCCTACATAAAATACTGCCTCCGGCATATATTTTTCTATAGGTATGAAGATGACAGAGCAGCTCTGTATTGATATATGGTCCACCTTCCACCAGACAAACGGAAGAGTCTCTGCTGCTGGGTTAAAAATGTTCTGGAAGTTATTGAAGCCCTTCAAAAGTTGCACGCACATCCTCAAGGGTTATGGGCATTTCGGTTTAAAAGTGGGGAAGTTAGTAATCCTTGCAGGCCGTGCTAAGACCAGTTTTGTGGTTTAAGTTACGCTGCAAGGAGTCCTGGAGGGAAAGTTGGAATCCCTGGGTGCTTTGTGAGATCCACATTTCCCCACATGGGGATCTCGGTACAAGCCGAGTACAGGATGAGGATTTTGATGAAGAGTGTGAGACTCTGTCAGCGTTTCTGGCAGGCTGAAGGTCGAAAGAAAAATGAGAGGGGATGAAATTCCTTTTGGAGCTGATCCCAAGCGTACGTACTTGTGAATATGCTCCTCTTGTATGTTTTTTCTGCATTAGCACGTGGCTAGCTGGTCTTAAACTGCAAATGCTTGGATGTTGAGCAGTTTGGTTTCGTAGCAGATGGTCACCTGGGTGCAGGTGAAGTTGGGTAACAACTGCGAGAATCACTTCACAGCACTGACGAGAGCAGAGCTTGCCTCTGTACTTTTTTGTAATTTAATTCCCAAGGGCAAAACATCCCGGGAAGGGAGAGGACTGAGAAGTGGCGACCTTAATCTGAACTGGTGTGCTAGGCAGGGCTGCGGTGGGGACGGGGGCTGCGTGCAGGGCTCCTGTGGGGCTCGGTGCCCATGCAGGGAGACCACGAGCATTTTGGCAGGCCAGCAGACACAGGAAGGGAGGATGAACGAGACCGGGAAGGGGAGGATGAACAAGACCGATGGCTTTCTTCTGGGGATGAGGGGACAACTGGGAACACTGCCAACGGAGCAAATGTTGCATTGAGGAACCTAAACTACAGGCGGGCAGTGAGGTTAAATTCCTGGAGGTTTGCAAGAACAAAAGATTTCAGAGGGGGAATTGTGCAGATTGTGTGCTGCAGAGGAAGAAGGGAGGTGGTAAGGAGAGCAATTCCTGACCCGCCCACCGGTGCTGATTTTGGTGCTGCCTTCAGCTTCATCTTCAAAACCAGCAGTCTGAAACCAGCACAGAAATTCCCAGCTCCAGCCTACTCTGACACTGAGAAGTTAGCTCCCCATTGCTTTTCTGGTAGATTTGTTATAAATAACTCTTGCTGTTTATATTTTATGGCTCTGGGAAGCGGCTGAGAAACGAAGCCTGACTTGGTAACATCTCATCCCACTTCGGCAGCTTTCATGATAATTTATACTGCCTCTTGCAATGAGCTATCAGGTCTTAAGGATCGGTTCAAGCTGCGTTCGCTCTGATTTTTGATCGTGCTCGTTCTGAGCCGTACAGTTTGATGCTGTGTGACCCTGTTGTTGCAGATCCACAACGAGTTGCTGTACACGGCTTCCCACGACGGCACGCTAAGGATTTGGGACATCCGGGGAATATGCAAGAGAAACAAGCGGCGCTTGAAGAAGGAGAGGTCTGCGCAGGGCAGGAGCTCTCAGAAGGGAAGCCTGTCTCGGCTTTTCAACAACAAAGTCGGCTGTATGGTACAGCAAGAGAACGGCGACCACGAGACTGTTGAACTAATGTGACTGTCCGGAAGGGACTTCTCATCGGTGACCAAAGCTGAACCTTTTGTTTTCTGCACCACTGTGTCCATGTAACCCGGAACTTGGGAAGAGATGGGAAACTGCTTTGCTTGAACCTTTTAGAAGCCGGGATTGATTCTCTGGGACTGGCAGATGGACTCAAGTCAGGCCGCCCCTCCAGCTGACTCTCAGCTGAGCAGTACTGGGGGCAGGAGGGGCTGCGGGGGGGGGGTCAGGTGATGTCTCTGTGCTGGGTGTGTAATTAAGGACTTGATTTACGACTGCTTTTTTTTCCAATTTTCTCTGGCACAGAGGTGTTGCACGCTTCCGCCTGTCTGGTATGTAATGAGAAGCGTTTCCTCCCGTTCCTGTCGCCTGTTCACGTGCCCTCTGTTCAGCTGAATGTAGAAAGTGAAGGTGCCTTGCAGCGTGACTACGAGGTCAACTATCAAGGCTGACCTTTGGCTGTTTTTTTTTTTTTTGCTGATCAGACCGACGAAGGCAGGAGGATACGGCCTAGCAGGGAGGAGTTTCAAGTAGACTGGACGCCTCTCTGGGAAGTTGAGCGTATCAGGGCGGAGATTAAATCGCTAAACGAGTGAACAATCCACACCTCAGACCTTTTGGACCAAGGCCAATTGCCAAGGCACAGCAAGTTGTCCTCCCACCAGCCTCGTGGGTTCCTCCTTTAAGATCTCATGCTTCAGCAAAGGAAGCCTCAGTGGCTTCGTGTGCATCTCGTGCGTGCTGCCAGGGGCACGCACGCTGCCAACCACCTGTTTTTCCCCAGGCGCAGTTTCCCAGACGGGAAACTCCTTACGTGCGTCTGGGACGGGCCTCGGCACGGCCGGGGCTGGAAGCTGGTCAGCGGGCATCGCCTCTGCGGCTGCACAACCTCCGTGGGCAGCCTGGCTGTCCTCATAGGGAAAAGGTGTTCCTGCTATCCACAGGGTGTTTTGAGCGTGTTTTTGAGGTGAAAGAGGAAGATTTATTGGGTGCTGGAGGAAAGAGCGCTAGATTTGTCATCTTCCCTCCTTATGCGGTTACACCAGGCCTTGGTTTGCTGGCAGTGTCGCTAAGCAGTTGAAGTCGAGGGTACTTCTCCCAGTCTTTTTCCAGGTTCATTCCTTTCCGATAACCACTGAGCCATGAATAAACAAGGGTTCTTATATTTTTCTATTTGCAGATATAACTCTTTGTAGACCCAGTACAAAAATAGCTAACCACATGTTTTTATTTTTATGGCTTTATTTATTCTGTACTACGGCAAGATAAAAATGCTGTAATTCCTTTTTAGAATGGACTAATAAACATGTGGCATTTACAGATAACTGTCTGGTTGTTATTCGCGTTTGGAGGGGATTTAGCCGTCTGCGGAAGCGCAGCAGCAAAGAATGGCTGGAACATGGAAAAACAAACATGCACTTTTGAAAACATTTCTTTCTTTTCCCTCAGTGCTGGGGCCAGTCAGGCGTGCTGCAGAGCTGTCCTGCCTCCTGCCAGCGACCGGACGGATGGAGCTCAGTGTCTCTAGCCGGTGGAAGGGGTGACTAGCCACAAACATTAAGGAAAAATCGTGCGTGATGAAGAGCCACGCACACCAGCTACAGTGTGCTGAAGGCCTGCCTTGCATCGCTGGGTCAGGGCTGTCATTGCTGCTACGTACGCTGCCCGCCTCTCCTGCTGAGCAGCTTCGTTAGCTCTTACCCGGCAGGTTTCTGCATCTAGTTGGAAAGAGCGCTTTAATTATGTTAAATGCCTGCTAAGAGACCAGTTTTGGAGGGCATCTGCATACTGTAGGCTAATTCCCCTGTAACTCTGGCGGGCCTCTTTGTAGCTCGGCGCTGGCCCTGTGGGAAACGTTTACGAGATGGTGGCTCTTGGTTGCTGGGGGTGCGGGCTCGGTATGCAGCTCAGTTTAGTTGTATGTTGCTTTTAAGTCTATGCTAAGTAGCAGGCCTTCAGCAGAGCTGGACAGAGCTGCACAGATGGCCCGGCACATAGTTTTTGTTCAAAACTTTGAACTGCAGGCATTTGGGGCAGACGTGAGAGCCTGTCACCGAGCAGCTGCACAGGGAGATCACAAATGGATTTAATAGATGTAGATCTCCTGGAGCGGAATTAATGAGTCAGTACCATTTCTGCCTGTTGCTAAAGATATCAGTGTCTTCAAGTACAGGTTCAAAATTAACTACATTTTTAGCCAATGCTTCCCACCCGGGTTAAAACTGCACGCACAGTTACTCGGGGGCAGTGCTGGCAGAATTACATCACTGAGGAATGGCTTCTCTGGCAGACACTGCATGTTGTGATGCTAATTTTAAATTCCTCAAGGACAAACGTGCACTTCTTGAGCTGTCATTGCCACTTTGCTATGCGAGCCACTTCAAAGAAGAGAAACGAGCCCTGTGCAGCCAAATGCTGCCTTCAGCGCATGCCTATGGGCTAGCATAAGGCAATGCCGTCATGCCAGGAGGTTTGTGAACCTTTTAGCTGAAGGAAAGCATAAATTCATACTTTCCCACCTATTTCTTGTCAAAACTACATGCTTTTTCTATTTACTTTTTTCCCCATTTTGTTGTATATATATATTTTTTGCTCAGTATCATTCAGGGGTTCCTCAGTGCTCTCCTCTAGAGAAATGGGATTTAACAATTGCTGTTTTTTTCCTCAGAAGTTTGTATTACTGGCTTTAGAAACGCTTCAACCTATGAGGACAAGATACAAAACTACCCCATTTTTGTAGCATTTGTCTTGATGCACAAGTGTGAAGTAAACACAAATAGTTCCTTTACGGTATAATCATTCCCTGCTTTTTGCTGCCCTTGGCTAAAGTAGCCAGGAAAAAAAGAAGTCCACTACTGAGACCTATCAAATCCGTAACTGGAATGGTGCTGTCGTGTTGCAGGCCGTGGCTCTACTTACAGCACTGTGTTCGCCCTAACACAACTGCAAGTCCTCATTTCCCCATCAGTAAGTGCTGGGTAAGAATAAACTGGCACCACATAAAAGGTTCTTGGTTTTTTGGACCTACCTCTAAGCAAAGATCCTGGCTAGTTTCTGCGTTCCCACCAGCTTCAGCGCCTCTGCCTGGAGCAGGTAGGACATGAGCTCCCTCTACCGCGAGACTGGAGCTACTGAAAGTAAATAAAACATTTTTTAAGAGCTAAAGCACGGTGAACTTGCCTTCCATGCGGAGAGGAGTGCTTACAGAGCAGAAACCTGGGTGCTATAAAAAGGCACTCAAACCCAAGTACTTCTCCACAACGTTGAGAACCCATTTAGCTGGGTACAACCACTGCGATAGTGGCTGAGCTGGGTTTTGTTCAACAGCCAGTTAAAGAAACTGGTCTGCATGAAATGAAACAGTTCGATCCATCTGAGGTATGTCAGGTACCTGCAAGAGGAGGGGCAGCTGCTTGGGAAAATTGGTTATTTAGGTACAAACTGAAATGCCCCCCCTAGACACACGCAGAGCTTACGGAAGGGTTCCTGCAGCTTTTTAAGAGCAAAGAACAGAAGACTGACGGAAAGCTGAAGCAGCATATAGTTATCTTTATTGCCTGTGTAACACCTGCATGAAGTGACAAGCAAGACGCAGTACAAATCCATGCACGGATACATAAATGACTCTTAGAAATCTTTCAGAAGAAAAGAACGGTTTGTAAATAGTTACCTCTACAGCCTCATCAGCTAGGTTTCTCATTTACAAACAATTTTTAAAGCTGGTATTTTAAAATGGCATAGAAATGCTTATTTACCTGTATTCTAAGTGAATCAACTTATTTCACAATAAAAATATAGTTAAGTTCTATTAAATTTTCTTCTGAAAATAAACGCTTCTATTTTTCTGCTATGACAATAAATTACAACGTATCACAAATGTAGGCTTTAAGCAGATTTATAAATACGCAGGAATTAAGTGTTTCACCTACAGTTTAACTGAATTCAAGGCATTTAGTAAGAGATAAGCTGAAGATGCGTTTATAATCCAAACTCAATTTGTCAGGGGAAAAGCATGTAACTGAAGTAGAGGTAATGAGATTTAATGCTGTGGTACTTGTATATAGGATAAGTATTCATGAATGATCTGTTCTTCCTCCTCCAGTGTTAAATCCAGATAATCCTCTTCGTGTTCAGGAATATCCTCTAGGATTTCATTGACTGCATCGGTCTCCATGTCTTCGTCTGTCGGTGAACTAGAAGAACCTTCAATTAAAAAAGAAAAACAAAACCCAGAAAACAGCGGTGATTTCATTGCTGGAAGAAGTTTATACTTTCCCCCTTTCGCCACCACCACTGCTCTTCGAGAACCAGTTACTGTAAAACCACCTCTTGTTTCAAATTGCTCTACCGAAGCTGTTACAGGATGGCAAATTGTCCTACTGTGTAAGGCTGTAGGAAAGCCCTTAGATGTACAACGGGGATCCCTAGAGCTCTGACAGCTCATGGGGGAGAGAGAGTGTGCAATGCTCCTCCCTGGTAAGTGGTGAGTATCGGTTACAGCTGTATCACAGTATGGGATACGCAGTCAAATCAGCTACTGTACAGCACAAATTTGGAATAAAACTTCTTAGCAATCAGAAATCAGGTATTAGCAAGCCAAAAATCATCACCTACAGTGGTGTAGGTCCAGGAAGAATGACAGTCTTAACTTACTGCTCGCTCTCTGAAAGGGTACAGGCAGGGAGAGGTTGGTTTGGTTTTAATCCTAATTGGCGTGATGAGTACAGGTAGGTGGGAGTGCTTAGTGTTAGGTGCTTGGGGCACGCAGGAATTCTTACCTGCAGACTCTGTGGGCGAGTCTTTAGATGAAGCAGATTCTTCTGATGGACTGGAACCTTCAGAAGACAGCTGCAATGAGGCAGGCAGAACTCCCCCATAGTGAGCCAGGGTCTGGGAAGCTAAGTGGATGTTGCCTTTAAAGACCTTTAAAGCTTGCTTTGCCGACTCGTGGCTGAAACCCATGTACATCAGCTACAGGAGCGAGGGAAAAAAAAAAAATCAGTACATATGGAGAAATCCAAGCTCATTCAGCATCAGTGACTGACAGGAATCTGACTGTGCATCTGACAGTCACTCCTCTCGCACAGAGGAAAGCGTTGCATACCAGGAATTCCAGGACACTGACTCTGGCTTACTGGAACAGTTAACAACAGGGCAGTGACCTATTAAAGGAATGGGGATGTTGAGCAGAATCAAGAGCCTCTTGTTTAACATCAGACCAACTCTTCGTCTGTTTTCAAAAGGAAACTTCAAAGCACTCCAGCACATTCACATTCCTGGAATGCTATTTACTTTTTCTATGCAGTATAGTTTTCCTGCCTGTCTGACACTAATTGCAGAGCCACACAAACTATCGTGGAGCTTTTCAGATGGCCTGTGGTGAGAAAGGCACATGCCAACTCTTTCCCTTGTGCACTACAATATGCTTAAAGAATTGAATGCATTTCTCATCTGCTGTCCTTTTAGGGTTAGAGCATTCGGGTGCACACACTTCCCTTAGCATTTGTGCACAACAGCTTGGTGTGAGGGGCAGGAAGTAAACAGGAATTACAATTCAGCCGGAGAGCGAGTTCACTGCGAGGGGCGGATGTGAGACAATGGAAGTGTGACAGCTCATGAGGGACACGGGACAAAGAATATTTGTACAGCTTCGCTTAAGGAAGATCTGGTGGGGCTGAAGGCATAATTCATAAACATGACTACCAGCTCCCGAGAAAGAAAAAGGTCTGACTTACTTGATCAATACTTTCTTGGGATACTTGAAACTGGTCCATGGCCACGGGATCATCGTCATCATCATTTTCCAACAATAATTCTGGATTGTCCAGAATAAACTACAGTAAAACAGAGAGCGGTCAGAATAGAGCAATGCAGTCATATTAGCCCTCAGTATGGATGTTTGTTTAGCCCTACGGTTGATACAAGCAAAACCTCAGCCATCTTTGATGTTTGATTCACTGGGTCAGGAAGAAGTTCAGTCATTACAGTTCAAAAAAGGGTTGCTCTGAGCTAACCAATACAGAAGGCAGAAAATCTGCTAAGCAATTCACCCCCCAAATGTATTTGCTTTGGTACGGAAGCACTGCTCCTGAAAACCACTTACCTTAAAGGCTTGGTCCAGGTTTCCTTGTGCATGATGAAGAGCTACTTGAGCAGCTCTCTCTGAATAGCCCATACTTTTCAAGGTGTTTATGTCTTCTAGTCGCTGCCTTCTTTTAGCTCTCTCCTCCCTCCTTATCTGTGCTTTTTCCTGCAAGAACACAGCATTACAAAGCTATCTGTGCATGGCAATACTTCAGCCTTCCTCTGGTGCATATGGTTTCTTGGATTTACTTGTGTTTGAATTTCTTGAGGAAAAAGGATTTCTTGTTTTAAATATAGATTTTGCTGCCAGACACTCATCCCTAAATAAAGTTGTATTCCCATGAGCAAGCACTGTGGCTGTACTTCTGCTCTGAAGTCTCAGCAGATCAGATTCTTATGCTATCACAGCTATTATAGGCCCTCTGTGGTAAGTGATAAACCCATTTGGCAGATGGGCCTGTAGACAAGACTTGCCAAGGACATACAGTCAGAACTGGGCACGTGGCCAGCAAGTTCTCTTCGCCATTTGACTTTTCTATCCACATTTCAGTGTCTGAAGTCCAGAAGTGCCACCTTGACATACCAAAAGTAAGTTCAGGCGCTTCAAATCCAGACAACACCCCCAGCCTCTTTCACACCAACAGAGAACAGCCTTTTCCCCTCATGGATCTTGTAAACCCAAAGCAATACAGTGCAGCCTCACGGTCTCCCTAACAGCACTTGAGTGTGCAGCCTCCTGTCTCCCATGCCAGGAGTGATAACTTTGACCATGGTGGCTTTGTTTGCATACAGGGCAAGAGCTGAGTAGCAAACACTGGGGCAAACCCTTCCAATGTACCTCTGTAGCATATCCACAGGTCTTTGGCTCTCTCATCCCATGTGTTTTGGGATAGAGGTTCTCTTGTTTTGTTAAGTTTTGGTTTCAAACTTGTGGCAGCAGATGTCAAGCTGTTAGTTACAGTAACAGCGCCAAAGCAGAATAATCAAAGTCCTTAATTTAGCACCACGGTGCATTAGTCACGCAAGACACGATCTAACAGACACCCCAAGAGATACAGTCCTGCACCATACCTCTCTCCTGTTGGTGATGAGATTGGCAGCATGCTCCACATTCCCATGACACGCTCGCAGGGCAAGGCGAGCTTCCTGTTCGGAGAATCCCAGGAGCGACAGGCGATAGACTTTTTCAGGATCTATGTACAGCTCTTCATATAAACGAGATGCCTGTATGTAAAGGGCACAAAGTGGTGTTACCAACACTGTTGCTAACATACAAATGGAGAAAAAGTTTCTCCCCATTTTTCTGAGCAAGCAAACAACAGGCAGGTGCAACACAGAACCCAAACACAGGAGCACTTTTCCTTGAATAAGGTTCCTAGTGTGAACAACCTGAAAGTTTTCCCTAGTTGCATCTTACCCTCTGAATGTACTCAGCAGCCTCCTTTTCTCTACCGCTGTGATAGTGTCCTATCCCCTGAAGAAGGTAAAGCCGTAGAAATAAAACCTTCTCACGACCATAGCTTCCCTAAAGAATTGTTAAACAAAGGGAGGAAGAAGGGGAAACATAAATAAGAACGTGAATCCGTTACCAACAGAAGACTATACAAAGAAAATGTAGTCTCTAATATACAGCACTTAGTATGCAGAGAAAGCATCACGTCTAGAACAGGGGCGTCTGTGCATTTAAGCACATGTTTGCTGTGATCTTGTTGTCAGGTCCAACACTTTCACCATGCTGGCAGTGACACAACTAGATAACCAGCTAAGGAAGCATGAGAAAACATTAAACTTCTACAAGAAGGCCTTGTAATATTTGAGCAATAACTGAATATATGTAGAAAAAACCAAAGCCATCTAAATTAAATCAAACCATCGTACTTTGATATCAATCAGCCTTTCGTGGTTCTCCCCATAGCACCTCTGGAAGCATCTATGGGCTGTGGTCAGCTTTTTCTCGGCATCATCCAAGCAGTCCAGCTGCTCCAGGCGGAAGTAGCACCACACTATATCCAGCTGCAGCACTGCATAATTATCGACGGTGTTCAGCAGCTCTGTGCTACACTCACTGCAAAACAAAAATTTAGTTTTTGGGGGGTGGTTGTTTGCTTTTTTACCCTTTTTTTTTTTAATACTAATGAAGCAACATGCTAGAAGTATGTACACTCACATATTTGAGGAAGCATGTGCTTCTTATTTGAGGCAAACTGACACCAATGGAACTTTAATAAAACACCAATCTCCCAACATATTCACTAATACATAGGACATGAATGATAACACTACACCTCAAAGAATTACGAGTCACAATTCATTTTGTTACTATTCAAGATAGCATCTCTTTAAATGCAGGATTAATTAAACCCCACGTAACCTTTAAGAGGACAGAGATCAATCATCTTCCTCAGTGCAAGTGATCACGCGGGGTTCTGTGCCAGTCTCCTTGCGTGCCCACACAGATGAGAAGCAGATGGGGACAATGATACTTTTGGTGTTCTCAAAAGAGCAACTTCAGGTTCTGACTGCTGACAGCAAAATAGTTTACCTGCAGAAACCCTGACGTGCTTACTGACCTCTGCTATCTGCTCCACCCTTTGCAGGAAATTATTCCTTCACAGGAGCAATTGCAAAAGAGTAGCTGTATCTGCTTGTCCAGCAACAGCAATCTATAGCCCAGTACATGAATATTGATGGTTTGTTTATGTTATATGAAAGACTAAATTGCCCAGTGGCAGTATCTGTTTCAGCTGTTCTCCATGAAGCCACCTGTCACCAAAAGTCAGAGCCTTTGTCTGCTATTTCCCGTCTGCAAAGGGGGAGTGAAGTAACCCTGGGCAAAACAGGCCCTGAATTACAGGCACAGGCAGACCTAACAGCGTTCCTATATTTGGTTGAGAGTACAGGAAAGCCAGGTATAAGGACTCAAAAAGGTTCTTACCAGAAGTGTTTATCAGCATCCAACAAATATGGCAGTGCTATTTCATATTCTTTCTTCTTCATTAACGCTCTGCCCTTCTCATGATAACCCATTGCCAGCACGAGTGCCTGAAAACATGAAGTGCCTATGAAAAACATACTGAGACATTTCTGCACTCCCCCCAGCTCACTTTTATAACTGAAAAGTGATATCTAGGAAATCCAATAGTGCTCTTGTTCCTTTTAAAAAAGTACCATTCTATCAGTTCAGTAAGATCAACACTATTTCAACATTGCTTCATACTTTCCTCCCAGCTACTAATATTAAGGTATTGTCTAATTAAAAGCAACGAATGCTGCTGACACATGAGATGCTGTACCAAATTTAAGACCGAAACCCTAGATAGATTTTCAATAATGACTGATAAAAAGCTAAGTACTTTGTAGGTCCTACACTTCCTACCAGTATCAAATTTGTTTCGCTTAGTTATTAACACTACCTTGTAAACTTTAACAATTCACCTCCTGCAAAACCTCAGAATTGAAAATTAAACCTTGAACGTGGCAGGAAAACACTCTAGTTCCTGCAGTATGACAAATGGAAATACAAATAATATTTCTTGATAGAAACAATCTGCAATAGTTCTTCTCACCCATGTTCAATAGTGATGAAAGCTTGTGTGATTACACATTTGATGCTTCAACTCTTAGTGCGAGTTACTACTTTCAGCACTTCATCACGACAATATGCATTGTAGAAATGGACAGTTATTTTTTCCAATCATCCAGAAACTTGAGATGAACCAGAAAACTGATGCTAGAGCTGCAATTAACACATGTTGGGGCCTGCTCATTCCTCCCCCCCCCCCTTTTTTTTTATACTGGGCATAATTCCAAGCATTTTGTAGAGAATTTTTATTTGTCTTCAAATCCAAAAAGCTGAAAAGACAGCATCTACCACCACTCTTCTGCTTCAGACCGCAACATCAGGTGCGTCACTCCTACTACAATTCAATGCACGCACCCAGCCAAAAATTTTCAGCTGAGAATGTTGGCCTTGAACGTGAACAGATTTAAATCTGAGAGAGGTCACAGTGCCAAAGATCTCAAAACTATTTTTGAAGAGTCCGATTTTGTGAGACTCAGCAAGTTTCCAACTGAAACCAACTGAGCCTAAAGAACAAGTTATTTTCATGTGGTTCTAGGGCAACTCAAATTAACAACAGGTGGTATGATATAACAAAGTTATAGCTCATCTTAAAACACAAAAATAAGGCAAGATTACATCGATTATATCAGCAATTAGGGGTCTGTCTTGAGATGACTAAAGTATTCCCAGTTATAGAGTTCTACTTTTATTTCAAAATTATTTCTATTAAGCATACATCTACTGGACCCAGTGTACAATCCCCCAAAAGCCTGAGTATTTCAATCTCACATTTGACATACTTCACTAATTAGGCTTCACAAAGCTATTTTATTACCTTTATAAGGTAATTTTTACTTACTTTTTTAGCTTGAGGAGGAATCTCGATTGACCTCCCAGTCTGATTAGCTATATCTAGATATGGAGTAGTATCTGGATCTAAGTACTCCTCTGAAACATAAGAAAAAGCAGTCTTAGTTTCAAGTACCACCTTCCAACAAAATAACATTGCTGTCATAAGATTACGTCATTAAGTGCATGGTTAAACAAAAAGCAAATAAAACCAAAAAAATCTGAATTACATATGAAGGCTGGTTTTGGACAGACCTACCACCAATGGCCTCGACCAGCCAGGCACAAGAAACTTTTAGGGCCTCTTACTTAGTGAGCTATCATCATCCAGAAATTTAGACCCAACTTAATTTACATGAATTGTAAAGATTTTTTTTGCAGAAGACAAAAACACCTACATTTTATATGACACTTGAAATCCTTTATCAAATAAAGTCTACAGAATACAAGAAAACCCTCAGCACAGTTGATAAAAAAACAAAACAAAAATACAGCTCAGTGTTTTCCATTCCCCATATATTTAATGTTTATGACCAAACTATCAATTTTGTTCTCACCTACATTTAATTTAAAATGAAAAGATGTTTTTCTTATAAACAAAAGACAATTAAGAGGAGTTTGCTGAGATTAAAAGTTTACAAAAGGTTTGTTAAATCTTTTTTAAATTTCACATAGCTTTGAAGACAGCCTTGAGCCTATGAAGCCATTATGGACTCCATGCCACACTCTGGCATTGTGCTATAACTGACAGTGGTAAATATCTTTAAAATGCCCTATACAGGATTCAAGGGTTGGGATCTAAATTACCCCTTAAGTCAATAAAAGGAATCACTTCTTTTAACTTGTTCAAAATATGACATTATAGTAAGAAACGGGCTGTCATTGACTGTTAAAAGCAGCTTTGTTCACGTATTTTTTTTTTGCATTTGGCAGGAATTCGTTACATACTCAATTTCAGTTTCTTGTTTGTGGATTTTTCAAACAATAAAGTAGCAAAATGATTTAAACTCACCATCTAGCAGTGCAACTCATGGACACACTTAACCTCATTTTGAAAAATTATTACTGTTAAATTGACTATATCCCTTTAACTTAATCCACGGTTGCTAGCAATCAGCATCAAACACAGTGAGAAAAGAACAGCCACATTATAGATCAGAATGACAAGTGAGCTGTTCTGCACAATGAAACCATGGTTACGCACAGTCATATCTGAGGGAAACTACAAAAAAGTGTGTAATGACTGCTAATACATTATTCCACTGTGCTTATGTGTACAATAAATTTAAAGCCTGTTCTCAGCGTTGTCAGTCCCCTAACTGTCAAGTGCCAATTAAATAATAATTGATTCATTTTATATCCGTCTCAAAGTGCCAAATATTTTCTAGCATTCCAGTTTTATAGGAGTTAGAGTAGAAGAGGAAGTTTTAATCAACTTAAAAGTCAGTTTTAGAGTTGTCAGAAAACTACAACAGTGTAAGTTGAAGTCTCGTCATGGTAGAGGTACTCTTCTAAACTGAAAGGCCACTGAGAGGACAGGTTTTGATCTTCGAGAGTTAACAAGTGCCTAGCTCTCCACCTCCAAACCAATTCTCCCTCACCTCTCTCTGCTAGAATCTCCAAACCCTTCTTAGTTCTTTGCATCTTGTCACTTATGTCCTTTTCTTTCTTGCGTTGAAGTTCTTCTTCCTGAACCTTTCTTTTAGTTTCCTCATCGCTCTGTTCCAGCTGAAGTACCATCACTTTCGCATTGTGTGTTACGCCTTGATCTTCAAGAGTTCTTCCTGCAAAATAAAGCATGATGAATGAAATACAAATACCGGATTTACGAAGAGAGACCATTTTATGTTGTACTGCCACTGGAAAATAAAAAACAACCTAAACAGCCCCTTGCCTTACTTGCACTGTACTGGAGAACTACAGTAATTACTAGACCCAAGTACTCAGTCAAAACCACTGACAACTGCTGACCTCTTCAGCAGAAATTCAGAAACCAGAAGCAGACTGGCATTTTAAAAATGCTTTTAAAATGACTGGTATGTTTCTTCGCTTGCTTTTTTCCAAAGCGTTCAAGAAATATGAGTGTTTCAGTTAGTTGATCTCCAGGAAAAAAAGTGGAATAATGTGAGGTTAAACGTGTCCAGAATCATACACCACAACAGTACCAGGACAGATGAAGTGGGAATCGAAGCCAAGTTCTTATTATCAAGTTTATGGCTTTAACTACATCTGACCTCTTCCAAGGGAACTAAATATGCTTAGGGAATCAATAAAAAGAAAGTAGGTGAAGTTGAACATGTGTAAGACATTACAAAAAGTTTTTGAATGTGCTGTTATACAATATGGATTTTGGAGAAGTTTATGGTTCCTCTTAAACATACTTTGGGCGTTTCAACACTTAATAAATGATGAAAATCTACTTTCTGAAGGGATTCATATAATCACTCTAATTCTTCCTGAGGTTTTGATCATTATGATTTCTTACATTTCCTGTAGAGCAAAACCTGACAAATATAACTGCTATTCCTTGGGGATTTTAGAAATTAATAAAATTGCAAGAAACTTTGCTTCTGAGAAGCAATAAAATGGAAAACACAGAAGTATACTCAACTAGAGAGAGATACATACCCAGGTCAAGCTGCTTCTTATTTATGATTATTTTGATAGCATTTTCTTTTAACGCATGTTCCTGTGCTATCCTGCGAAATAAATCATTGCACCCATTAATATAAAATTGTAAGGATAAACAATATTTCTATTAGAATAGTGACAAAACTTGAAAATGAATATGTTCATAACTGGTTTAACCTTTTGCTACAAAAGGCTGCTAAAAATAAAAATAGCATCAGAAAGCTTTCGAAATCGCTTAGGGAAAAGATGGGATACAAAATGGGAAAAGCAAAACAGGCAGAAAAGGATCTGATTTTAGTATGGTTAAACATACAGAAGGGAGAGAAGCTGATGGTCACTGTTCAAAAAAACTGTTACAGATTTGGAGTATTGATCAGTGGTGCCTTCCCAGGTACTTGTTGGTGATTTATAGAGGAGAGTCTCCTTCCACAGTTGTAAGTTTCCTTTTTTTTGTATCTGTTAAACAACTGCTTTTTACATGAAGAACTGCCCTACAGGGTCGCTGGACATCCTATTCAGACATACTCAATGCTAAGAAAACGCTCAAGACAACGCAATAAATAGCGCACCATTTGTATTTTTTAGTACCGTATGACAGTATGCTACTTCAGAAGAGAAGAACCAAAGGTGATTGCACTTACTGTGATCTGAGCTCCTTGCCTGTGATGAACAGGCTAGTTTCCAGTGGGATTTTTCTGCTCTGTAGTAATTATATTGGGTGGGGTAAGGAGGAGGGAAGGAAAAGAGCATGATATCAAGATACTTTGGACATTTTCTTAATCAACTGTTTTACAACAACTACAATTTCTTCCTCAAATAATAATCATGTTAACAGGGTTATGGCTTGGCATACATATTAGTAATTTCTGGCCAGGGAGTCTTGCACTTGCTATGCAGTGCTAAAAATAAGCATTACAACGGCAGAAGATGGAGAATTAGATAAATCCAAATTCAGAACCAAGCAATTTAAACTGACTAATTTAATTATGCACTTCCAATCTGAACTCTGCTTTGTAATTATGCCACTCACCTGTGACTGGCTAAGTTATGATTAATTCCTTATTAGTGTGTCTGGCCCCAGATTAGATAAACTGGAATTTTAAATGAATTAATTCCCTTATGCCCAGTAGCATTGAAAAGAGGAATTATGAAACTATTTGTTTGCTTTAACTGCATGGCAATCACTTAACACCCTCTACCCTTTCGCCCATCACGTCCCCTAGTAATTAATTTTCACTACAGGAGAGAGAACAATTATGACTGTGCTGTGTTTTTTAAATTATTCAGTAACAACAACAACAAAAAAAATCCTTCTGAAGCAGATGTTATCTAAGATCATTGTCTTCAGTAGAAAATATTGCCCTTTTCCAGAGTGACCACTCACTTCTGTTGCCAATGACTACAATCTAAGTGTCCCTAAGTAGGGGAGTTCTCTTTTACTGTTATCAGAGTAGATGAAGATATAGAGCACTGGGGAAGATGCTGCTCCCACAGAGCAGGATCAAAACTGGGAACTGCCTGGAGATCGCAGCTGTTGCCAGAGACTGGCTTTGTCTGCACTGCTAAAAACCCTAACCAAAGGCCTGTTCAACTTGTGATTCCTCTCAGCTTTCAAAGCCGAGCAGCTGTGTCCAAGCTGATGGAAATCAGTCCCTGGCCCACATCAGCCCTCACACTGCACCTGGTCATGGCTTGGCAGAACACCAGGAGGCCTGGGCAAAACTGCATCAGAGATGATGTTACCAATCCACAGGATGTCTGACTGTGGAACAGCAGCCAGCTGGCCCCATGGGGGCTGAGCTGACTAGGGTAGACGTAGCCACAGAATCCAGTAGGGTGACTAGCATGACACCGACTTAGTCGGATTCACTTCATTATTCTGGTGTGTGCTACGCATGAACTAAAGGCTGAATCCTGGATTTAAAGGGGCAATCCTTAGTGCAGTTCTAACTAGGTCAAGTTTTTTGGTCCTGACTTAGAATAGATGTGTACCATCGTAACAGAAAACCACCCCTCTCGTTTCCAAGTTCAAACACCGGATGTACCTTAAAGTAGGTGTAGTTAGCTGCCTGGGCTGGAGGAGTTACACGAGGATGATGTAAAGTCACTGTAAGAACCCTGCCAAATGCCATGGTTAAAAGCCAAAGGAGTTCTTTTTGATATCATCATCTACACACAGCCTAAGATGACACTGCATTCAAGTTGCTTATTGCACTTAAAGTTTTCTTTTTTTTTTTTTTAAATTAAAGCTGTCATTCAAACAATGATAGTGGTAATAAAGTGATATTCATATGCTAATGCAACTTCAGGTATTTCACAACAGAAAAAATATATCTGCTCTTTACTGCTAATGTGAGTGGTTAAGTCAGAAGGAATCAAATTGAACTAGACAGACACTTAAATCTAATGTACTTTTCTTAATTGAAAGATCATTTCTCATTAAATCCTAAAGGGAAGACAATTACTAATCTCTCAATATTATATTCTATTATATTCCTTTGCTGTGCTATTTCTGTGTATCTGGGAAACTAAAATATACCTAAAGAACTTCTCCCCAACATATTTTTTATACCTCTACACAGATCTCTTATGCAAATCACCCCAAGAAGTTGAGGAAGTGAAAACATTTGAATTAGATGCAAAACTTGAACTCAAAAGGCTGTAGAATAAAGGTACTTATCCTAACTTTTCTGCAATGGCACTTACTTTTCTACGAGGCAGATATATATCAAGTCTTGCAATCCCAGTCACTTTAAAATTTTCATTTCCTGTTCCACGCTCAACTGCTTTACATCGTATTTCTTCAAGCATATTCTCTGCATCATTCTCATTGATATTCAGCTTGGATGAATATTTCTGTGCAAGCTCCTAAGGAAACAGCAAGAAAAAAAATGGCAAAATACACCAGTAATACGACACGAAAAGCACGTGACACTAACTCAAGACAGAATATTTACCTTCATCTCTTCACCAGCTTCCTTATTCTCATTTGTGTATGGTGGTTTCCATAGCTGAATTTTGTCTTCTCGT
Source organism: Anser anser (assembly GCF_964211835.1). Classification (NCBI taxonomy): domain Eukaryota; kingdom Metazoa; phylum Chordata; class Aves; order Anseriformes; family Anatidae; genus Anser; species Anser anser. The sequence goes on from NC_139721.1 coordinate 156,250,948, forward strand.
AAGCAACTTGTCAGTTTTGCTATTAAATACTTCTTTTGTGCCATTCTTTTAAAACAAAAGCATTTTTGGAAGGAAAAAGAAAGGAAAATAATCAGTCTTTTCATATAGCTTTCCTGCATTAAGATATTGTGGTTTTTCACTGAGTCTAAGCAATATTGCAGAACTCTGTAAAAACAAAGAAAGAAAAAACAACAACACAAACAACAAAAGCAAACAAACAATCCCCTTGAGTATAAAATACATCCTATGCATTTGGGTGATGAGGGGAATCTGAAAACCACACTATTATCAAAAACCCTGGGAAGAAGGTGAAAGCTGGACCGAGACAGAGCTAATTCAGGAGCAATTCAAGCTTTGGATTTGGTATTTGGAAATACCTTGGTATTTCAAGTGGAATTAAATCTCTTCCTAACCTCTCACGTAAAATGGAATTACAGAATGTGCTGATTCATCAGACTCTGTGATACAATTCTGCCCTGCCCTGGAAAGGGCTGCTCATTCCAATCCCCTTTTAAAACATGTATTTGCTATACCTCTGCCTTTCTGCTTCTCTTACTTCCTTGCTTCAACAGCCTTTCTAGACCAGCGGTGGTTGAACGTGAATTATTACTCTCTTTGGCAAGACAGAAAGGAGCTATCATGAAGAAACATCTCAGTACCACAAGCCTCGCCATGAGAATACTGTAAGTATTACTTACAGTACTGTAAGTAACTGTAAGTATAAAGTTCTCATCCCTCCAGCAAAGTGAGATCTGCTACAGTGATGAGAGAGATCTTTGTCTCCCCAATCTCAATCGTTTGACAAGAAAGCACGTTTAACAGTATCATTAAATGGAACTGTAAAATTCTGGTATCATAACAATGACATAGCAGGGCATCACTTGTCACAGTCCAAGAGATGCTCTTCCCACTCCCGCTGCAAAGTTAGGAAAGGCACACTGAGCACAAGCAACATAAAGAACAGAGGCTGAGATTAGAGGCGATGTGTACTGTAAATCTGCACCAGGCAATAAAGTTCCCATCACTAGGTAGAAGATGGTTGTGGCTGAACAGAGCAGTTCCCTGTCTCCTGGGTAATAGTTTAGGCTGAATTCATCATCAGAGGTTATTCAGCTGAGAGGAAGCAGTAACCTCTGTGAGGGCATCAGCGTGTCCCTGAAAACAAAGCAAAACAAACAAAAACCACAACAAGAAACAGGGAAGGCAGAGAGAGGGCAAGGAAAGCCAGACGCAGTGATCTCGACAGAAAAAAAAAATCGATTTGGATATTAAAGCATGGAACACTTGGCTTTTGGACATTTGGAATCCTATGCAAGACATCTTTTAATTTATATAGAAAGGCACTTAAAGTGTTGGCATTTATGCACTGAGACTGGCATCAAAACTGATTAAATGGTTTCATTTTTCTTTAAGAGTGGTTTCATTTTCTTATTCTTGTTTATCAGCACAGAGCACTCAGGAAGAAGGAGACAGAATATGGGAATAAGATGCTACTACCCATTTGCACAGAGACTGTTCCTTGCTCAAGACATGCTTTCTGAAAACAAAAACAAACAAACAAAATAGGCAAAAATCCAACAGCTCCTAAATTCACTTGTCAACCTTATCTCAGCCCCAGCTTTAGCCAGCTACAAAGAATCTTTGAATGCTAAAAAGACATGAGTCTCTTCCAGAGAAGAGCCAGAGTGGCTAACTGTATGAGTGGGTACTTTAACAACCCTTCTGTTTTGTTTCCTATAATTTGCATGGCGTCTGGCCAAACCAGGTGAGGCAGCCCGGCTTTTTCTTGCTGAGATGTTGTTATCATCTTACAGCCAAGGCAAAATACAGTATTTACAAGCAGAACGCAACACACACATTCCATTTTCCAAAGATTGTCTTAAAGTTACTGACAGAGCTGTTCTCCTTTTCCAGAATATGTCTCATAATTCCCATTAATAACTTTAAACACTGATTTTGCATATTTAGGGTACGCTGAAGAAGCACCTCATACCTGTAAGTCTACATAACATACACCTGAAAAACAAAAAGGTATCAACAGCTTTGGGGCATCCAGACAAAGTCTGAAGTTGCAATGCATAAATAAAGCTACAAATTGTACACTCATCTTTTTACGAATATGATATTTTATAGTTTTGTACATTTGTGATTCCTTACTCATCTATTAAGCCAGAAAACAACACTGGAGTCTCCAGTTAAACTTACCCTTTCCCATCCTGCATAAAAAAAGATATGTTTTCCCTTCACAAAGGAAAATCTATCACTCTATATGCAAAATATCTACTGTTTATCATAAATTAATATTTCAACGTAACTAAATTGCAAGAGAATCTCTAACAAAGCCTTTGTGACTTACTTTGCCACCAGCCAGCACGACAAGTGTGCCTGAAATGCTTTCACTTTCGGTAAGGGTTTAAAGGGACTTTCTCAAAACCGCTTTGGTGAACAATCAGAGGGGATTTCCCCAGGGCTATGGGGTGCAAGGGGGAGTTCTGGTAGCTCGGGGGTTGTCCTCTGAGGCCAGCTGGCCTCATAGGTGACACAAACGAATATAGAAATAAGGGTGAAAAAAGAAATTTTTAAGGGAAGGGACAGAAGATTCTCAGCGCAGTTATAAGTGATAAATATCACAGCAGCTGTAAATAATATTATAGAGGTTATAATAAAAAGATATGGCTTAAATAGTGGCAAGCAGAGCTCCCTGGAGCATCTGCTTGGTACCCCCGCGGCTCAAGGGAGGCTGCAGAGCCTCAAGCAGCACCACGGGCAAAAACACGAAGCACCTTCAGAACCCCAAACCCCTGTCGCCACCACCCCCAGCCTCCCCCTGTCACGACACCACGGCGACAGCCCCCGACCCTAAAATCTCCCCGCATCCCAAGAAGGGGAGGGGCACCCACCTGAGCCTCCAAGGCGGAGGCCGGGCCTCGGGGCCCAGCAGGTCCCTGAGGGGCTCAGGGGGGCTCTCGGGGGAGCTGCTCGGCTGCCCCTCAGCCCCGCTCGGGGGCTCCGGGGGATGGCGGCCGCCTCCTCTGCCTCAGGGAGGTGGCGGAGGCCGCTGGAGGCCGGTTGCCTCCGCTAAGCCGGAAGGAGCCCGGGGAGACGGGCGCGCGTCACGTGGTTGAAGCCGAGCCCCGGCCGCCATCTTAGCGCTTTGCCCTTAGTTGGGAGGGGATGGGGGGGGGGGGGGGCGGGGTGTTGGTGTTTGCCCTGTGGCGTGTTTTAGCCGTGTTAGGTCTTCGAAAGAAGTATGGCTACACGAGTCTGGCCTTCCAGGGGATAACTAGGCTCTTTCAGCTGCAGCCCTTCTGCTCTCGAGGCAAAAGGGGCAGCGGTTCGCGTCAGCTCTGAGAGGGAGCTTGTCCCCAAAGGTGGAGAGATGCTGGGGAAGGGCTGAGGGGGGGTTCTTCCCTGCTGCTGTGTCTAGGGTGAACTTTTCTCTTTGAGCTTGAGTTTCTCCTGTGGTGATGGAGAACAGATTTGTGCTTGTTGTGGGGGTGTTAAACTGGATTCAGAGACCTGAGTGGAGAAATACATTGTGTGTCATGGTCCGCGTGCATGCATTGTACCTCCTGCTCCGGTCCCTGTAATGCCCCCTTGCTGGGAACAGGCTGTGAGGCCAGGTGGGCTGTCTGGTGTTAAACTTGTACCAGAGACTGCTAAAAGTTTGCAGCTCACAGAAACACAGAATATCCCGAGTTGGAAGGAACCCACAAGGATTATCGACTCCAACTCCTGGCTCCACACGGATCTACCCGAAATCAGAATAAAGCTTGCTCCTGGAACCCTTTTGGTGCCTGTAAAAGATGTCATTATTTTTGGTGTAACCCATTAAAAGAATACTTTAACTTGTGGGTTAATTCTTTCCTGTGCCCAGTTGTCCCAGCAGCTAAGGGATTTTCTTCTAACTGCTCTGATACATGAGTGAAAGCACTGCCCAAGAGTATTACTTATTCCAGAATAGATGGCCCTGCAGGTCAGTCCTTATGTAAAACATATTCCTTACCCAGTCATGGGGACTAGGTGGGGGTGCTGCATACTGAAGCTTAGAAAATGGGAACTTCACAGGTATCGTGGTTTGTGAACACCACTCTGAACTAGAATTTCAGGATTCCAGGCTCCCCCATGTGCATAGATCATTCAAGTTTGCCCATGGGTGAAATAAGGGTGTTGTTACTGAACTTGCTTTTATGACAGTCTTGAGTTCAGTGCTTAAAACTCTGCTAAAGCAGAGTAATGCAGTGATGGTGGTTACTCCCCCATGATCTCCAAACATGAAGAAGCTCCAAACAGCAAAGGGTTTTGCAAATCAGGTGCACTTGAGAATTGGGACTTTCTAATATTTGAAGTTTTCCATTTTTCTCATGGAACGTGTCCTTTTTTTTCATTTATACTAAGGCTGCTTTAGAGAAAAAAAAAAAAAAGTAGAATTCTCCTCAGGCAATGTACCTGTGTAATATTTTAGTCTCCTGAAATATAACTTTTCTCAGAACTAAAAATACTCCACTAACAAATGAAAATTCATTGAAATTTATCTTCCATAATGTCCGTAGGAATTAAATTGAAAGACTTCTCCAGAGGCAGAATGCCCTTCATAATTAAGCTCCAGCTAGTACAAAGCAAGCTAGTTTGCTGGAGAAGACTCAGGAAAGGGTGAAATGTTTGCATGAAAGTGCCTACAAAGGATTGAGTTACTTAGTCCGTGCATAAACTTTCACTGAGTTTTAAATCAAGGTATTCAAGGTCCATGTTTAATTAAGATAACTAATTCAAAGCACCTTAAAAACAATTTAAAAGTATTTGCAGAAAATAATATCACTAGTTTAGTCAAATAGGTTTATAGAGTAGGTAAGTGGCTAGATAAGGTTTTAAAATTTCTGTGATACTGATTTAAAAGCTTAAGTTGCATTCACTGAAATGTTTTCAATTATTTTACTGCAAGTACCTAGCCAAAATGATCTTAAATTAAATTTTTAATAGTTTTTATAGTGGCTTCTTGCTATCATGGGATTTTTTTCAGTTATTCCTTTAGCTTTATGTGATTCTCTTATGGTCTACAGACTTGGAGATGCAACAAAAATAACACTCCAGTGTAATGAAAGGCTGCAGTACAAATCAATATACTCTGTAATCAGCAAGTCAGGTAAATAGAAAGCTAATGTGTATCACATAGTTCAAAAAATTCATTGTCCCTTGATATTTCTCTCAGGTACTTTCTTATGTCTGGTTATTTAGTATTTCATTCCTGTTATACCTATACCTATTATTCATATCTGTTTTATCTTCTTTTTTTTTTTCTTTCTTTCTAATCTTTCTTTAAGTACTCTAAGTACTGTTTTTTGCTGTTGTTTTAGTTTGTTTCTTTAAGTGTTTATGATTGCTTATTGATGTTTCATGCCTACACTGAAACAGGAATCAGTATCTGAGCTGGAAACGAGCCTGTGGCAAGCCAGTTTATTGAAAACATCAAAAAAAAATTGAAAACATTGAAAAATCACAATGAATGCTTCTACCAAACTGATGTCTCCAGTCTGGTGCTTTTACTAAACATGAATGAAAAATTCTTCAGGAGTTACTGGGGCATACTCATCACTATCAGTAATAGCTGGTGCTTTTCAGCATGGCATCTCGAAGTACATTACTAAGCAAGTCCTGAACAAGAAGATCAGTAAAAGCTATTGAAGTATATCTTTGGAGAATTTTGTTAAGGAACCTCGATATTCTTTTGCCTTAAGAACAGTCACTGCCTGTCTACTGATGTTGGCTGGATCAGTGTGAGACACGATTGAATTTAAGTCTGGAACTGTGTTGAATGGCACAGAAAAAATGAGGCTTGGCAAGAGGGGTTAGAACAGCATTATTTTCCATGATAGTCTTTCCTTTTCTGTGCTCTTACAAAATACTGTAGTACTGTGTGCCATGGTACTCAGGTATTCTCACATGGATTGCTGCATCCAGCTCTGAGGCCCCAGCACCAGAAGGACGGGGACCTGTTGGGGTGAGTCCAAAGCAGGCCACGAGGATGCTCAGAGGCTGGAGCCCCTCTGCTGTGGAGCCAGGCTGAGGGAGTTGGGGTTGTTCAGCCTGGAGAGGAGAAGGCTCCGGGGAGACCTCACAGCGGCCTGCCAGGGCCTAAAGGGGGCTGCAGGAGAGCTGGGGAGGGACTCTTGGACAGGGGTGTGGTGGTAGGGCAAGGGGGAATGGCTTTAAAGTAAGAAAGGGGAGATTTAGATTAGATATTAGGAAGAAATCCCTCATGATGAGGGCGGTGAGGCCCTGTCCCAGGCTGCCCAGAGGAGCTGTGGCTGCCCCATCCCTGGCAGTGCCCAAGGCCAGGCTGGATGGGGCTGGGGGCAGCCTGGGCTGGTGGGAGGGGTCCCTGCCCATGGCAGGGGGTTGGGATTAGATGGGCTTTGAGGTTCCTCCCAACCCAAACCATTCTCTGATTGTACACTTATGGCTGTGAATCTCCTGCAGTGGAAGCATAGGCTGTGATGGCTGTGTGCAAACATCTCCAGATGTAGTATCCTGCATGAAGCACAATAAAAGTCAGTGGAATTTTACAAAATTTAAGTGATTTGAAGTTGTGTTGGATGGATAGAAAATGGTAGTTTCTCCTACAAGTGGATAACACCGCTGCCTCTGAAAAGATTTTGTTAGCACATGGGTATTAACTAATATAACATATTTCCAAGATATGTTGTAAGAGGATAGTTTGTTTCTGGCCTAGAAGAGTTTGTGTCTAGGACATAAACCACAGCTAAGCAACTTTGGCTTTTTTTTTATATAGTTCATTTTTCTTGTCTGTGGATGATGTGATTTTAAGGCAGTGGTGGTAAGGGGAGATATGTGCCAGCAGGCTGTTTGTAGGGTCATGAAGTTTGTGGGCCATCCACCTGATCCTTGTTTTGCTGTCCTCTTAGGGCTCTGGTAGATGTGGAATAGTTTAGAAGAGCCACTGGCTGCCAGGGGGATAGTTCAAAATCAGTCCTCATGAAAAAAGGAGGCATCTCAAGTCTTCAGTTTTCCTGAAACCTACATTTGACAGAGAGACCTGTCCTAACACTTGCCTCCAGAAGTGGGTGATATGTAGCATGTGGTTTTTGTCATTGGAAAGCACCTGGGACAGAGAGTCTCCTTTGATAAAGGTCTTGCAGGAAGGGGAGACCAGAAATAATTTCCTTTAAAAAAAAAAAAAAGGCATGGATTTGTGGTGTGGTTGTGCCACAACAGCAGTTATCCATACGAAGTTGTATTGCTGCAGTTATATTTGTGTAGGTGAAATGGTTATATCCCCTTTGAGTGCATACAGCTGTAGCAGCAGAAAGGTGCGTTATATTTCTGGTAAGGAAAGTATGTTGCTATAGGGTATTGGGGAATTAAATAACTATTTCAGAGTTTTGTTTTTCTAATGAAATTCTGGGGGTGGAATGGAACCAGCAGTATGTTTTTATAGGGTTTATATATAGGGAACAGGTGCCATTTACTATATCCCATTAAAACAACGATAGAAATGAGCAAAGGTTTTATTCATTGATTTTAAAAATACATTGGAAAGTATCATGAATATCTTTTCAACATTCCAAAAGGAAAGATAATTTTCAAATCATGTTTACTATATGAATCACCTTCAATACTGCTTCATTACTTATTTGTCTAGTCAAATTGTACCGCATTGAAATTTAGCCAAGTTGCTTCATTAGCAGTTTTGCTAATCTTTGCTCTAGCTCTGTCAGGTATTTCAAACGCTGTTGTGATAAAATTTTAGTTTCTAAAACAAGTAACCTGAAAATAGAGAAGGAAACAAACAAACAGAAGATTGCTCCTGTATCTGGAATAGCAGCCAAAGTGAGTTTCTGTTGCAGTCCGGGATCTTCGTTACAAAATCTCACTTTACATTGGGCTGTAAAGCAACAGATTACTTAGAGAAGATCTTCCTTGACTAATAAAAGTACTAGGCTTTCAGGAGGTTGATCAGGGCAACTAGGAAGACTGTTTTGCTGTTTTAAGTTTAACTCTTTTTTTTTTTTTTTTGACTAAATTTTAGGTGTTACTGAAGATCTTCATCGCGAGACATACAACCCAAGCCTCCTTGCTGCTTCGGAAATTCTGGGTGCTTTTTTATTGGGGAAAGGGTAAAAGTCTAGTTTGTGGCAAGCTGGCGTGCATTTTGTAGAGGAAATGTATTGCTGCATCCAAACTGCCGAAGCGGCTGATTTCAGAGGAGGCTTTTGGCAGCTTTCTGAAACGTTGCTGCCGTTCTCTTTGCTGAAACCGTTCGACATGCTCGAACTTCCCAGCTGACTGAGCACGGATAGTTCACTCGCACCTTCTAATTCCTGGTGCTGCAGTGGGCCGTTTTCCTTTGAAATCAGTCTCTGGTTGTCAAAACTGCACGGTCCGTTCCTGCAGCCGGAAGGATCCCAGGGAACTTCTTGACAAGGGGCTTGTGCCAGGCGGTGAATTCCCAGGTGAGTGCGCCATGGTGAGTTGTCTTGCACATTGCCATTGCTGGTCACCTCCAGTCTGACCTTTCTGATGGGAACATGTTCTGTAAATGACTTCGATTTTCTAACTTTTTTATTAATTAAAACAGCGCTGACCATTGATTCTGGGAGAACAGATTCCTGTGCACCTGCAAGAGAATTGCATATATGCAATTTATTATTGTGGCAGAAATTAAGGGTCTAATTTCTGTAGCACACACTGCTCCATTAAAGCTCTTCAGCTGCGTTTATCAGTACTCTTTCCATCTTTGACTGAGAGTAGTACAAGTTCGTTTGATGCCAAATTACGGAGTAGAAGTATTTCACGTTCAGTTTTGAGGACATAAATGCTACGATAGGATCGGTCAAAAGATAATGGAGATTTATCAAGTCAATATTGATCTAAGCACTACTCTAAGACTCATTAACAGCACAGATTGAGAATTGACTTTTAGTAATTAACTGCTTGTAAGCAAAAATTCTTAAGGTGAACAGGGGCTTGCTCAGTGTGTTGATAGGTACTGTGATGTGAGAGAGAAAAATGTTTAACTTGATACTGCTTGAGGCTTGTATTCACAACCTAAAAATAATCTGAAATTTTCTTCTTTTTCTGAACAAGGGATCATTAGCATATAGGTGTGTATTTTATTTTTTAATTACATTGTTTTCCATCCCTATGGCTTAATTTCTCATGCAGTATGAAAGTTACTGTTAGAAATGTATAAGATATTAAGGATAGAAATGCTAATGCTACCTTAATTACATGTAGCAGCCATCAGATTCCTGAACATGATTGGCCTGTGCCTTGAAAATGAATAGAAGCTGAACCATTATACTAAAGATAAGCAAACAGCACTGTTGTCATTGTAAGTGCTAATGAAATACACTTCAGTTACTATAAATACAGTTTAAAGTAGGAGTAGGAGTAAGAGAATGCTGACCTTATTTACAGGGTTGAGTTACAGGAACTGTGTCTGTTGCAAAATGAATTATAAAGCATATTGAAGTGAAAAAAACAGAGTGGTGATTGTATTTTGAAACAGGAGAGCTGAATAGCTGTTCGAAAGAATTGTCACCTTGAATTTGAAACGAAGCTAGTTTGAATAGGATCTTGCCTTAAAAAATGCATGCGCACACAAAAAGCCTTATAGCTGCCTTTCATAGCGTTTTACAAGGACCTATTTGAAGATGCCAGACCCAGTTGATATACTGGCAGTAAATGGCCCTGTACAACAGGGCTTCAGCTGAGGAGGGGCTTCCGTCACTGTCTTTGGCTCCCACTGCTCAAGCAGTGACATCGGCACAGTTTCATAGAATTTTTTCTGCTCCCTCAGCTGGCCGAGTAAGGTTGATCCGATACGAGCTGCTTTGGTGGCTCTTGGCAGTGAGAACCACGTGAGCCCACGTCTTCCCTTCTCCTGCAGTGCCACCAGGAGAGAAGAGATGAAAGGACACGCAGAGTATGGATGTGTCTCTGCACATGTCTATACCGTGAAATATGCTCACAGAATTTCCTAGGGCGAAACCATTCTTACAGATAAGATCACACAGTGTTCTCTCGTGGAACAGTGAGAATCAAAGTTACAACTGGACTTTTCCCAGGAAATAAAGCTCAGCTTGGGGGCTGCAAAAAGTTCACTTGCAAAGGAGATCCTTCTAAAGTCTGCAGAAGAGCACAGTGTAGCACCAACCTACAAAGCTGGGTTTGTTCTTCACATGTGAGAGAAAAGGCGAGAGAAAGGAGGAATGGAGAGACTGAAGGGATGCAGCTTTGCGCATTTTTTGTGCATATAACTACGCTCTTGGATGAACTGGCATTGATAGGCAACATCAGGTTTTATCTCAAACCATTTGAACTGGTCATCGGAAGAATTCCAGGCTGGCTTGAGCTGAACAGAGAGTTCAGGGTAGTGCATCAGTCCAAGTCAAATAGCCTGAACTGGTTTTCGGTTCAGGTTTGATTTGATTCCTTGGCTACAGGTGTGGCACACAAAATTGAGCAATGAGCTCTGATAGGAATGTTAGAGTCCTCTGTTGAGTTAACAAACATTCAGCACTCTGAACTTCTAAAGAAAGCTTGAATCAGATCTTTGGTCATTTGAAAAAATGGATTATTTTTTAAATTGCACATAATAGCCTTGTTGCAAGGTTGTCTACCTTGTGGCCTTTTCCATGTGCTCTCATCGTAGGTGCTTTTACGGTTGTGAAGTAACAAAAGTTGATCTTGCTTCAAGGTAGCTTGGGAAATTCTTGGAGATTTCTGCAGCCAGAGGCCCAATGTTTACTCTGTTGCCACTGCGTGCTCTGAATGCTATTTTAATTCCTACAGTAAACACTGCTTTTCTGCTTCGCAGCCAATGAATAATGAATGCACTGCTGTATCATCCCCTACCTGGGGAGTTTCAAGTCTTGTCAGCTTTTTTTTCTCAAATAATCAGGAACAGGCAGAAGTGTGAATGCGGCTGTGTGTTTTGGGGAAGGAACAGAAGAAAGTTGTTTTCAGGTGGCATATCAGTTAGTAACTCACATTATTTCTGAACAGCTCTGTTCAAGCTTGTAACTGAAGGAGCAGAGGGCAATATGCTGCCTCGATGTGTGCTGTTTGTTGCTGCTTGACATGCTCTTGGAAACCGATGCATGTAACAGCTTCAAAGTGCTGGGCTATGTAATAGGTTTTTCCAAATTCCAACCCATAGGAATGTTTAAGATTAACTTTCAGGACACAGAGAGCTCAGCATAACAACAACAACAACAAAAAATCAGCTGCTTCTAACAGCAACATTAATCCTTTCCACATGGCTTGCTTAAAAGTTCAATGCAGAGGGTTGTGTTTTTGTGAATGTTTTGAGTTATGTGTATATACATGAAAACATGTATGTGAACTTCTAAATTTTAAACTTCCTAGAAACCGTACAGCCCTGCTTTATCTTTCTTTAATCTTCTATTGCTGTACTGGAAGAAAAAAAAAAAAAGGATACATTCGTTATATCTGAAGTTTCGTCTGAATTTCACCTAAATACAGACCTCTGCTTCCTTTCTTTACATGGTTTATGTTGTTGCAATAGTTGACTAGATGGCCTGTTCTGTCCTCAAGTTAGTTGCCTTCTCATACCTTATAAAAATAACCCTGTATATTCATATCCTTTTCTTCCTCACAGAGGCTTAAATTCTTTTAACATTACAATTTCTAGACATTTGAATGAAATGATACTGAAGAAGTTAATCTGTTTTATGGCTCATTATGTGTTTTTTTTTTTTTTCAATTGTTTTGATGATATGGTCTGGCTGCAAAAATAAAGAACTGCTGAAAAATGTAGAAGAAAATGTAAAGAGTGGAAATAGCCTAAGTTCTGCATTTGTTGAGCTAAATACTTATATTGGAGGTGAAGGAAGCAGGTTTTGCATATTATTATTACATTCATTCATTATTACATAATATTACATTCAAAGACAACTTCATTAATGGACTTAGTATTCTCAATACCACTAACTTAGAAATTGAATGAAAATATATCAGAGCAATATTGTAAGGAGTAGTCTAACTAAAAACTTCAAAGTAGTTGAATGTTTGTTTTGTAAAAGCTGTCTGACATAGCAGGTAGATGATTGATACTTCATTACTTTTAAAAATATATTTTCTGAGCTATGTGCAGTGAAAATGCTTTCAAAAATCTTTTATTCAAAGATTGTATCTTAGTTACCCACTATGACTTAGTAGATTTTTTTTTTTTTTTAATTCAAAAGCCCAGCTTATGGCTGATATTTGGTATTGCTTCTTGTAGTCTTGTAAAAGGCATTTCTCTACGTAGGTAAAGAAGAAGAGAAAAAGAGAGAGAAGCCCAGCATTGATTGTTCTGACGGAAGCATTCAAGAGAGCAGAAATGTTGCCGGGTACATTGCACAAAGAAACTGATGATAGATGTGAAGTACGTGGCTCCTGTAAGAGTAAGCATCAGTATTAAGAACTTTACTTTCCTGACTTAAAATCTGTAAAACCTTATACCAAATACGTTCATCTGTTTCATATTCATGTTAGTGTTTCACTGCTGTGAAACTAATTTAGTTTAAGACTGCCTTTTAGTGAAATGAATTAAAAAAAAACAAACAACGAAACGACAGAAAAGGCATTCACTTTGTACCTCTCTTGAAGATGAGAATGAAAAGAACAAAGTTATTCAATATTTAAAGTAAAAGTTTTTACATCTACATTCACATCGTTTCCTATAAATCTAAGCATACCTGTTTTAAATACAATAATGTGTGACTGCAGCTTTTGCTTCTGTTTTATATGGTCATACTGCTCCTCAAGTAAGCTTACATCCATCTTGGTTGGCTGCTTATCACGATCTGAAGCTTGTTGCTCTGAGGTATGAGTCACTGAAAAAATACCAGTTATGTATTTGTAAGCCTTTACCATCTGTTCCCACAAGGAAGAAAAACTCATGCAAAAGCAGGCCACTTCCTTCATTGTGCTGGCAGAAAAAGCAAATCAAATATGAAGCATCTGAAATCTTCCTAAATGAAGAAGTAACTCTCTTCTGAGTGTGGTGATTTCTTTCAGAAGTTGTGCTGTCTTCTCTGAAGTCGTGGATTTCCGTCAGCTTGTTCTTGGGCAGTGTGTCTTGAGCTCCTGCATACAGAGTTCATGATTATAACCGGATAGTTGGATTTAATGTTGACTTAAGGTTGTGAGCACACGAGGCTTTGCCAAAAAAAACAGTGAAATACAAAACCTCATTGAACACAGTCAGGTGCAAAGAGGGCCGGATAATACTGGTTTATGTAGTAATGTTAATTCTTAAAGGGGTGCTGTCGTGGTGACCTGCCCATGACAGTAATTCCATCAGGGAAAAAAAATCTTTCTTCAGGTTTCTTTCTGTATTTTGTGCCTTTTTCCCCTCTACTCTCCCTTCCTTAATTTTCATCCAGCTTCATTCTTGTTGCAGCTTCTTTGGGCAATGGGATGGGGACTGGACTGAGAACCTTAATAACAACCTTGTTCTTATTGCTCCCTTTTCAGAATGTGTTTGAAGTATTCCCTGGTGCAAAGCCAAAACAGCGTGTGCCAACGACACTTGAAACTGGGAAGCCAGAGATAGGAATGCCTCCCTTGCACTCATTCAGTTTTTCTGCATTTCTATAAAATGAAATAACCTGCAGAAATAATAATTTATTTACTGAGAGCTGAATAAACTCTTCGAACATGTGGTGAGTCACATTTTAAACATTCTTACATGTTACAGTGTTATCTAATAATTATATAAAAAAAGTGCATGGCTTTTGGTCATGTCAATGAAAGTATGAGACTGTCTGAAGTATCAGCTGTAAGTTTCTGTCCCTGAAATAGGTCCACTTGATGCTGTTACAAGAGTCCAAGAGAGTCGCATGGGAGAAAATAATGCTGTTAAACAGCAGTGTCAATATAATTGTTCAGCTGCTAGGTTCCTTGCAGTGAGAAACATGACACAAAAACAGTGTGAAGGGGCAGTGTGCGGAAGGAACGCCTGTGTGCTGTATTTTTCCAGTTACTGGCAGAAATTATGCTCTCGTTTGCATTATAAATGATTGACTGAATCAGGCTCGAAATCTACAGATCTGAGGAACCTGTCTGGAAGTTGTGTGTTTACAGGTGACAAAGCTCTGGCTACAGAGTTATGCGCGTAGAGTTCTGGTACGGCTCAACACACTTGTGTAAATCTGCTTTAATTCACTTATTAATTGCTTCTGCCTTCCCAAAGTGCTTGTGTCTTGCAAATCACGTTCCCTACCTCAGCTGCCGTCTTGTTCTACCCTTGTGTCCTGGTTTTAGCTAGGATAGAGTTAATTTTCCTCCTAGTAGCTGGTAGGGTGCTATGTTTTGGATTAGGATGAGAAGAGCGCTGATAACATGCTGATGTTTTAATTGTTGCAGAGCAGTGCTTACACCAAGCCAAGGACTTTTCAGCTTCTCGCTCTGTCCTGCCAGCGAGGGGTGCAGCAGGAGCTGGGAGGGGACAGACCCAGGACAGCTGACCCAAACTGGCCAAAGGGGTATTCCATACCATCTGGCGTCATGCTAAACAATATATAGGGGTGGCTGGCCGGGGTTGGGGGCCGGCTGCTCGGGGATAGGCTGGGCATCGGTCAGCGGGTGGTGAGCAATTGCATTGTGCATCACTTGTTTTGCACATATTATTATTATTATTATTATTATTATTGTGATTATATTTTCTGTCCTAATGAACTGTCTCTATCTCAACCCACAGGCCTCAGTTTTTCTCGTTTCTCTCCCCCATCCCAGAGAGGGAGGGGAGGGTGAGCGAACGGCTGTGTGGTGTTTAGCTGCCGGCCGGGTTAAAACCACAACACAAAAGTAAGCACAATACTCTGCCAGACACTGTGGATACTCCTCAGGTTAGCTTCTCTCTCTTGACCCTTGAAAAATCATGTGTTGTGTTAAGAGATGTTCTGATGTTTCATGGCTCTGGTATACCTGCGTGGATATCCTGCCTTCAGCAGTGACAAACACCCGGTGGTCTGTGGAAAGGAGTACCTCTGTCGCCTTGTTTTTTCAGTCTTCTGACTTGGTGGCACAAGGAGTCCCCCTTTGGACCTTCAGGCAGTTGGTTCCTTACATTGGGGCAGGAGATTTAATTAACCCTGTTACACTTTGAGCTGGTACTCGATACAAACATTATTAATGGTCATAAAAGTTACCCAAGCTTTTTAAAATTCCAGGCACAGTGTTTGACTCACTGCCCTCCTAAGAAAGTGACTTGTACAACCCGAGTGTGTGTTGCAGACAGAATTACTGTGGTAACATCCTTTGATGTGATGTGTAGGCTCTGTCTTAAAAGACAGACATTTAACTTCTCATTAGAAGAGCATGTAAAGTGTGAGTTTGTATCTGATCTGAAAGTATTATGATTTTTAATCATTTGTACTATACCAGCACCTCAGGCTCGTGGAAGAGCCATCGCTCTTGGCTACGCAAATGCATTATACAGGGCAGTCTCTTCCCAGGTTGCAAGGGTAAATAGCAAAAATATAAAAAGGGAATAGAAAACAGAAGCCCAGTGAAATTCAGCAAATGAGTCCAAGTGGCATAGTTAGATCAGTGGAACCAGGAATAGGACAAGTTTTGTGTTACAGAGCCAATCCCTTACACGTTGCAGTTTTTTCTTTTCAGGGGAAGCTTGTGAACATGGCATCTTGATTCGGTCTCAGGAGGTGTGCTCGTGTGTACGTATGTATTTGTGGGTCCGTACTTTGCTTGCTCTCAAGGTGTGTATGTGCATACATACGTGTGTGTGTTTTGTGAATAAGTTGCAGCCAGGATATGATTCATAAAATGAGGTGCAGGGCTAATTTGCAGAGGCTTACAAAGTAAATAGGGATGTGTTTTTGATGTATGGTGAGTTGATGTAACTAATCCTTGTTACACCACTGACATAAACTTGCAAACTGGTTACCCATGGCTTCTTACGCCATAATGGAACAACTTCCTTCGTACCCCTAGCCTGTTTAAGTGCTGCTAATGAAAAGAAAAAAAATCTTGTCACATACACACACAAAATTGAAATCATGACACTGGTTTAAATCAGTCATTCAGTCTTTAAACACTTGCATCTGCAGACCCCTGTACGCTTTAAAAATACGCAGCAGATGGCACTATTGGAGTGGTATGGCTGCAGGCTTGCCTTAGTCCTAAAATGTTAGAGGTCCAGATTTGGCTTGTAGGTTGCTGAGGAATAGAAGCAGTCGAGCCATTTCTTATCACTGGTAGATGTATTTCCTAACAATACTACAGGTTTCGAAAACTTACTGCCATGATTAGGTTTCTGTACAAACTTGTCTGTCTCTAATTGAACAAACTCCTCTCAAAAACATCGTCTGAGTGATTTTAATTTGATTATCCACTGAAGTCTGAAGTGCTATATTTTCTCTTAAGTCTGTTCTTCCACCACACAATGGAAGCAATTTTTCATTTCCTTGAGGCAAAATAAATTTGAGAGTACTTCATAATCCAAAAGCAATGGCTTTTAGAACTCGAAGTAGATGCTTACTGCCCTTGACCTTGGTTGCAAAATCTCATTTAAAAAGATGCAACTAATTCTCAGGCTAATTAATTTGTGAGTAGTAAATTAATTTTTTATTAAAAAATGTTTGGGGGATTTTATAGGAATAATTGTTGATTTAAAGATAATTAAAAAATGCTCCTAACAGTTAACTGTGACTGAATGCACTTCCTGCAACACTGGATTTTCCTGCACACCTGGGACTGGAGGTATGTATGATTATTCAGACTGTTCATGTGGAGAATTACAGGCATATGTCCTACACTGTTTGTGCAGGTTGTAAAGGTAGAATACAAATAGCTAGATTTTAACTAGCACTGAGATGGAAAAAGTTACTATGATAATCCCCTTTCTGTAACTTTCTGTATACTTTTTTTTTTTTTACTCAAACACAGTATGTAAGTGTTAGAAACTGACTATTGTTAGGAAATGTAAGAACAAAAAAAAAGGTAGAAACAAGGTGACTGCTATTATTTGTGCTCCAGACAATATTATCAGAATCAATAGTAATTATTTACTTTTTAATGATTTTTTTTTTATAAGGACACGTGTATTTCTGTTATTTGAAAGCATAACTTTAAAGCATGCTACAGTCCGGGATTGCTTAAGTAGTTTGAGCACAGGACTCTCTGATGATGCAAGACCTTTTTTTGGTGTTCTTTGTATGTCCATGCTAATGGGATGAAGGTGCCCATGATGCAAGTTTTCAGAATGATTTTGAGACGTTTCATCTGATCTGCTGACTTTTTATGTGCTTTTAGACATGAAGGGTTCAAGCGTATCAAAGGGAGAGCAGCCCAGCTGTCCTCAAGTCCCTCTGAAGGTTTGGTGAGCCCGGTTCTTAGGTAGTCCTTCTTCAACTTTCCTTGATAGGATTCTATTTTCCCTTGTTATCTCTTGGGGACTTTAGGTAAATATAATTATGTAATGTGTGTGTATTTAGGTATATGCTTTCATCTGTACTCGGTGCTGTGCAGTACCCTTTGCAGAACCACAGCAGGTTTTGTTCTTTGTTTTTTTTTTGGTTTTTTTTTTTTGTGGGTGGTAAATGCAGCCACACTGAAATCACCGGGTTCATCTAAGTCAAATTAAATTGTGCTGGTTGTGAGGAGTTAAATGTAGCAGATGTCCTGTATGTGCTGTTTTTGTTTGTTTGTTTGTTTGTTTTTGTGTCTGGCACAGGCAGCATTTAAAAACCCCTTTTCTTCCATCTTGACTCTGTTGGGGCTGAGGATTAAACAACTTTCCTTTAGATTGTTAACTGCTATGGAAAGTAAATTAAAATGCTAAACTTTGATCTGTTAGAGGGCTACTTGCTCTGTTGGCTGCCTGCATCATTAGGACTAGACTTTCTCCCTCTGTATGAACAATCAGTATCCAAAACTTAGGGTCAGGTTTTGGTGTTCATTTTGTAGTTTTGTTGTCCTTGCTCACTGAGCACTTCTGAGATGCCCGTTTAGAAGTGACAGTGTGCAGAGGCAAGTCAAAGAAGAAACTGAAGTTATTTACGATTTAGACTTTCTAAACAAATGAACCCTGACATCTTCCTTCACTGTTTACCTTCCTTCGTAGTTCTAGGTTTTCTTAAATTAGTATGAACAAGATGGTTATGTTCAGTCTGTTTTGACATCATAAAACTATCCATGAGAAGAGGGTGAGATGGAAGGTGGGTTGCCTTCAGAATAGACCTTGAGAGGATTTTGGAAATTGATTGAAGTTTCCTTGATTCTGCAGATGTCTTAAATTCCAGTTACTGATGAGCAGCATTCACATTTGTGGTACTGCTATCTAAATGTCTTTTCTATATCAGCTACTTCTCAAGAGTGTTTCCTATCCATATAGTTATGATGGCTATAGCTCTTTGAGATGACATCAACCTGTGTTTATTTGTTCGTGCAACAGACATAACCATAGAGGAACTCAAGGAGAAGTTCTAATTTCAAGTAGGGCCTAAAAAGAATTGGATAAGCTATGTAAATTTTATGCCTCAATTTTTTCCACCTGTAAACTATGTGATTTCATTTATTTTTGATTGTAAAATGCTTTTTGATCCTTGCAGGGTAATGCTGAACAGTGTGAGGCTTGGCCCTTATTATTTTCCACTTAAGGCATTGTTTCAGTAAGAATGAATTGATCTTTGATTGTTTTCAATCAATAAAATGTACTTATCTGTAAGTGGAGTTTGATAAGAATCAAATGCAGCATAAAAGAACCGGTTAATCTCTTGTTAATGAAAAGTTTTATCTGGATGACAACATCTTGCTTTTGAGCTTTAGGACACAAACAACTTAAGAATTCATCTTCAAGGAAATCTGCAGGTGTGTAAGTTTTAATAGGCCTTGCAAATGACTCTAGTTAAGGTAGTTCTCTGAAGAGGATGGTTAAGTGCCACTGCTATTGTGAGAATGAATATGGACTTGAAATTGTACAGACAGGGGAGAAAAGCGTCCTAAAAATAAGTTGCTATTCAGAAACGTTCTTCACTTCACTTCCATGCAGAGATCTCATGAGGAGTTTGTACTGCGCTTCATAATCACTAGTAACCTAACTGAAGTCAATGACATTACATCTGTAAAACTGGAGTATGTAAAACCAGAAACAATTTCACAGTGCCTGATTCAGTACCTCCCGAAGTCAACATCTTCTGTTGAATTCAGTAGAAGTGAAATTGGAGGATTTTATGTAATTGATTAAATACAAGCTGCAAATTGACCCAAACACATGAAACTGACAATGTAACTGAGACTGTGCAGTTGAGCCATCATCTGAATTCTTTGCTTATATCTTTTGTTCCTGTACATTCATGTGCTGTTATATGGAATCCTGTGCCAATTCTTCATGAGAGGCTCCTCTTCATTAAAGCACCTTAATTAGTTAATGCAGTCCAATGCCTAAAAGCTTTAATAGCATAGAATCACAGAATGGTTTGGGTTGGAAGGGTCCTTAAAGCCCATCTAATTCCAGTCCCCTGCGATGGGCAGGGACCCCTCCCACCAGCCCAGGCTGCCCCCAGCCCCATCCAGCCTGGCCTTGGGCACTGCCAGGGATGGGGCAGCCACAGCTCCTCTGGGCAGCCTGGGACAGGGCCTCAGCTCCCTCCCAGTAAAGAATTTCCTCCTAATTTCTAATCTAAACCTACATTTTTTTTTTTTTAATTTAAAGCTGTTACCGCTATCCTATCATAGAATCATAGGATGATTAAGGTTGGAAAACACCTCCAAGAACCCGAATGGTCCAATGATCCCCCTACTACCAATATTACCCACTAACCCATGTCCCTAAGTACCACGTCCAACCTTTCCTTAAACACTCCCAGGGAATCTACAGCCCCTGACCAAGAGTCCCTCCCCAGCTCTCCTGCAGCCCCCTCTAGGCCCTGGCAGGCCGCTGTGAGGTCTCCCCGGAGCCTTCTCCTCTCCAGGCTGAACAACCCCAACTCCCTCAGCCTGGCTCCACAGCAGAGGTGCTCCAGCCTCTGAGCATCCTCGTGGCCTCCTCTGGACTCACCCCAACAGGTCCCTGTCCTTCTGGTGCTGGGGCCCAGAGCTGAATGCAGCACCAGGTGCATGTCAATATGCAGATAAGGAACTAAATTATCCAGTAAGATTGTGGAATGATTACACCTAAATAAGGTATGTTTTCAGTCTCAATGTAACAACTATGTCTCAGTAACTGGTTTGGGCTTCCTCTAGTGGAACTCGTACATAAGATTTTTGCTAGATCTTTGTTTTACAGATTTTCACCCATTCACAGGACAATCAGTAAAATTAAAGTAGGTAACAGCTGTCTAGATACATTGCTTTTAAACATTAAGTATTTATTCTTAGAGCGAATAATGAGACTCTCCACAGCATTTGGAGGTATGATCAAATAAAATGGTTACCACAAAATCAAGTGCAAAAGTAACTTCCAGAAAAAAGTGCATATTTACAGAAAGGAAAACATTTTAAATGCTACAGAGCCATCTCATTAGAAAGAACAGCAACTTTGTATTTAATTTATGGTACTGTGGTATGCAGCGTTATCAGTACTTGGTTGAACATTGCTGGAGATTGTGTGATAACAGAGTACCAGCGGTGCTAAGCAGAAAAGGGATGACCTTTAGAGAATTATTATTGTTCAGATATCTTTCCAGTAGGTAGGTCTAGTGCTCATGCTGAGGTTTTTGTTTAGGTGATGTTTTATTGTTGTGTTATGCGGAGCTTAACGTTGTAAACATCTCCCACTTAATTAGCAGCATTGCATGTGACTGTCAGATTACTTGGCAAATACACAGGAATTTATCTGACCCAGCTTAGTATGTTTAATGTTTCTGAGGCTAATTAAAGACCCATGAGAATTCTTACTGGGAAAAGGATAACTGTGCCAGCAGGCCTAACAGTGCCAGGTCTAACATGGGCTGCCTTCGTATTGCATGTGCATAACTGATGGCTGTGCAATGATTCTTAGCTGTCTTCTTGTTTCTGCTGCGCCAACCTCTGTTGATGTACAAATGTGAACTATCAGTTTGGGACTCGAGAATATTTGGCTGCCCCACTACATAAAATAGCTAGGTAGAGGCCCCAGATCTGCTGGAAGCAGACGGATCGGTTGCTTTGTAGCTGTTCATGGACTTCTCGTACCTTTGTAGGCAGGTACAAGTATTTTATATGGCCTGCATAAATCAGGATAGCTGGACTACAGTCAGTATGCTAATCCTAACTTATATCAAACAAAGGTCTGGTCTAGCTGTTCCCTAGTTTGTTGGCACATCTAAGATGATGTGATGATATCAAAGCATGGTAATTAGGCTGGCACTGTTTTTGAAAGAGTTCACTGCTCTAATTTGTATGATTTCTTTGTTACCTGCACACCTGTACAAAGCTGAAGGGTGCAGTTAAATCTAAGTTTTTATATCAGGGTAAAACCGGGATCAGAGGCAGAGTTTGAAACAAAGTGAGAATAAAAAGTGAAAACTCCTTGTATGTAGGATTATGCAATACAGTTAAAATAATTTGTTTTGCAATGAATTGAAACGAGTGTGGGGTTGAAGTTAACTTGACAGTCAGGAAGAAAAAAACAAACACATCAATTAGCTTAACAGTTATAACTTACTAAAAGATCCAATGGCCTAGCAGAGCATAAAGGTATTGCTTCTCTGTCAGGTCTGGGCATAACTGCAGAAACTGGTTGATAGGAAAAGGGGAAGAAACTCGCTTTTCCCTTTACCCTGCTCTATGTGTCCTGTGTGATTAATCTGTGCTTTGCCTCAAGCTGTTAATCTCTGATCGTGACATTTCAATTATAAATGGCATTCTGCCCATCCCCTCTGGAAATTTTGGATTTGTCAGTGCTAAAACATCAATGGTACGTGAATGCAACTTCACTGGTAACTGTACAGTTAAGCTTTGTTTGCTTTCAAGAAACAATTTTAGAGGTTATGGTAGTAACTGTCAGCCGGAGCTTTAATGCAGAAAGAACAACAGCAATGCAAATTTTCTGCACACAAACTACTAAATTTGAGAGAATTTGACTTGATGGAAGGATGTGCAACAGAGTGACAGGATGAGACAACGATTCTCTAAACTTCCCTATTTTCTTTAGAAAAACCTAAGGAGTAAAAGTAACATTAACTTTCCCATTCTGTCCTTGAGTGGATTCTACCAAACTTGCACTGTTGTTCCAGTTTAAGGAGATCTGATAACACGTGGGTTGTTATCCCAATCCCATAACTTTTCCGTGCTGTTTAAAATGAAGTATTTCATGCAGCAATCTGTCCATTGAATGATCTCATTGCCGAATAATATAATGGATTCTTACCTCCCCACAGGATTGCTTTACGTATTTATAAACTATTGTTTCCTTTCGCATAACTACCACCTCCTTCTATTATCTTTTCAAAAGTTGCACAGCTGTCTCTTTCTGAAGTCATTTATTATTTTTATGGCTTTCTTCAGGACCGACTTCAATTTCTCTTACTTTTTGCGAGTAGTTGTACTTTGAAAACTGCAGCACTTCAAGCCTTCAAATTCCATATCTGTTACTTATTTATCGGAAATATGCAGTAAGTTAAAGGGCAAAGCAAGCTTCTCCTCCCTGGCTCACCCGTCACATTCTGCATTAATGGAAAAGCCAGGGTGTGTTACTTGATCCTTTCTCTTCTGGTAGGAGTTATACTAAGGAAGCAGTTCC
Source organism: Anser anser (assembly GCF_964211835.1). Classification (NCBI taxonomy): domain Eukaryota; kingdom Metazoa; phylum Chordata; class Aves; order Anseriformes; family Anatidae; genus Anser; species Anser anser. The sequence goes on from NC_139721.1 coordinate 156,273,662, forward strand.
TGGTAACATTTTAAAAACTGTATTTTCTTCACAGTCTCTTCTTGCTTAAATGAGACCTTTGTCCGGGACAGGTCCATCCAGCATGAACTCCTTCAGGGCAGGGAAAAACCACCAACACCAGACACTGGAAGCCATCTGATTTAAGGAAGCCAAACTACAAACTGGGTGACAATTCTACATGCCTTTGTTTTCAAGTGGACTGTTAGTGCTTTCTTCATTCGGACATTTCCTGATTGTGAACTATTTAGATATATTTGCAGGATTAAACTGTGAAGTGTTGGACAACACCACTGTATGCATTTGAAGGGATCCCCACACTATAAATGTTTCCCAGACAACTTTAAATTAAATTCTTATTTAAAGATTTTATGATTCCATGTCTTTGGGAGTTCTAATACAGGCACTGTCAACACAGAGTATTCAAAGGTGACGTGATGGTGTAGGATTTGTTTAAAAGTCAGTATATTAGAATGGCGGCTGCATTATAGATTTAAATCTGTATTATTTTTTTAAAGGTTTTTCTTTGCAATAATCACTAGAAACCTTGAAGCATAAGCTTAAGGAGTTGGGCCTTTGAGAAATCATTGGGAATACTTACAGAATCTTCAAAACGTTCAGTATGTGACAAAATGTAGTAATGTTTTATAGTTTGAAGGGCATTTCAAATTAAATATTTGTACTCTTAAAACAGCTTAGGATCCTGGGCATGCAAAACCTCGTTAAGGCTCTGCTGAGATACAGCCTGGACCGCAGAATGGGAGTATTTCTTAGATAAGCCCTCCTTTGATTAGGCAACGCCTCTGTCACGTTGCTATAGGAGGAAATGCAAAGTCCTAAAACCAAGCAGAATTTTGAGTGTTTTTACACAAACCCAGGGTGCGATGCTACACCAAGACCCGTACACATGATATATTAAAATTCAGTGGATTGCTTCGGGCTGTGGCGCAGATTTGCCCTGTTCGTTGTGCCTCAGATTAGGCCGATCGCCGTGCGACTGCTTCGGCGTTTTCTCCTCCAGACACCGGCAGTTCAGCCGAGCCGTGGAGCTGAGCAAAGCCGAGCGAGCTGCCATGGGATCAGCTCCGGAGAGCCTCTTCCCCAGCCGCAACTCTCTCACAAACCCCTTCGCGCTGGAGAGGGACGAGGGGGCTGCTCCTCCTCGCCCAGCTCCTTTAACCCGCCCGCCCGCAGGCCCTTCCCCACCCACGGCACCACAGCGGGGCCGGGCCGGCGGCTCCTTTCCGGGGGAAGGGCCCTGAGAAGCCGGGGGAGGGCTCCGGGAAGCCGGGGGAAGGGCCCCGAGCAGCCGGCCCTGTGAGGGTTTCCCCGGCGCCGGCCGCGACATGGCCGCCCCCTGCTTCCTGGGCTGGGATTTCAGCACGCAGCAGGTACCGCGGCCTCTTCCCTCCCCTCCTCGGGCATAAATCACTTCGTTACAGCTGTGCTGAAGTTTGGGAGCTTGACAAGACATATCCAGGTTACCCACGTTAGGTTGATCAACTGTTTTTGAAGGGGGTGCACCGCAAGCAGAAAGCCAATTAAACCGCAGTGGGTCAGAGCCGTTTTTAAGCTAGCTCCGTGCACCAGCCTGGTAATGAGTTGTGCTAGTGCATAAATGAGGCCCTACAGTAGTACGGCTAAAATTGAAGTAGCCCGCCCCCAAATGGGGATGGTTTTATTATTTGAATAGAGCTCCTTTGAGTTGACTCGCTCTTTGTAGGTTTTTTCAGTCTGTTCCTTTAGCGGCAGTTTGCACTCTCCCTTGTTAAAACGCATGCAGGATGTGAACGACGTTCTTGCTTTTCTTTGAGGCTGTTAACGCTTTTCTTCTGCGCCAGGTGACTTTGAGAAAAGCTAGTTTGTGGTACTCTTCTAGTCAGTGCTTGCAAGAAAGCTCGGCTTGATGGAATTGGGATTTGGATGTAGCTCTGCACAGGCTGCAGAAGCCAAGCATGAAGCTGTGAAATGCCCTCTGAGCTTTGCCAGGCTGGTAGAGTGCAGTTCAGACACTCTGGGCAGGAGGGAAGGTCCTCAAGGTATCCCGAATGTCTGCTAGTTTCCTTGGTAAGATGAGGCTGTTAAGAAAACAGAACCAACAACGCATGACATCTTTAACCTAAGATACTGTGCTCTTTGGAGAGCTTGGTTACTGTGATGCAAACTGGGAACTATATAACTTGCTTGGTGATCTTTAGCAAAGCATCTGGTTCTTGCGTGATTAAGGAGGGAGAAAATGTAGCAAGCAAATACACATGTTGCTGGATAAGCGTACATCAGTGCTGTAAACTCGCATAATAACTTGTTTTGTGTAAAATTGTGTCCATACTTACAGTTAGTTACATGGATTGGGGTGATCCCCACTTCTTCCTTCCCATTTCATCCATGAGAATTGAATTATTATAAATGAATTATCAGTACTCTCTAGTTATTGTTCTAGATGGTTTTTGTTAATATCCTGTTTTATTTCTTCTAGCTGAAAGTCATTGCAATTGATGAACATCTGAGAGTCATTTATGAGGATAGTGTTCATTTTGATAAAGACCTTCCAGAATTTAAGTAAGTTTTTTTATGTTTTACTTGGATAATAAAATGTAAAATTTTGGGGATTAGGATGAGGGGCTGTTCCCTACTTTGGTCTTCTTGATACGTGTGGAGGCATGGAAAAAGTTAATGCTGTGTTTGTGTTTTATACTTGGCAATGGAAGTATGTCCTTTTGCCTTGCTTTGTGTGTAAGCATGGCAAGAACTCCCAATAGAAAATAAAAAGACCCTCCCATCGTGAAGTATTATTAACCAACATGGTGTAAATTAACCAACATTTTTTTCTTTTGGAACTTCAGACTTTTGGACGTGGCTGTTTCTTTTTGGGACACAGAAGTAAGCACCGCCTTTATGTCAGGATGGAATGTTATGATAACAGGAAATAAATTGCATGAGGGAAACTTCTGAAAGGCATTTGGAGACAAATTCAGTGGCTCCAAATGGCACATTAAGATGTATAAACTCAATTTATAGACTAGAATTTACAGATTTACAGATTTCTTCCATCATAGTCACAAGTGCCAATAAAATACATTTATCTACTTGATGGTTTAACAGCAAAAATTGAATTTCATCTTCTAGATTCAAGCCACTAATGGTGACAGTTAGGAAACTTAGAGATAACCGTGACTTGCATGGAGCCAATGAGCAGCGTCAGCACTGGAGTCTGTCACAGGTCTTACTTCGGGACCACAGCCCTTCCTTCCAATTTGTTTTCTTTGCAATTGAGTCAAACGTCTCTAATGCCATTTCCTAGGAGCTGGCTTTTAGTCTTTAAGGTTTCAAACACCGATCTTATCTTTGCTCCTAACAAAAAAAAACCAAAAAACATTGCAAGCTCTCCTTGGTTATTACTAAACTTAAAGAACTTTGCTTGGTGGGGAAAAGTGACTGAATTTACCAAGAGAAAATACCATTTTTCTGTAGGACTCAAGGTGGAGCCTATGTTCACAGTGACAGGCTGACAGTCACTTCTCCTGTGCTAATGTGGGTCAAGGTATGAACGAGCTTTATTGTCAGCCTTTTGGAAGTATCTGTAGTGTATGGTTCAACTTCTTCCTTGCTCTTATTGAAATGGATATGTATTGCGAACAACAGTGAAATTCATCATTAAAATCATTGCAGTCCTTTTGCTTATTTTTTGCTTTTTAAAGTGCTATTCTATGTCTTTGGGATGCAGATGTTAATGTAAACAACTTCCACTTTGGTTATGCATAATATTTCGTTTCTTTGTTTCTTTTTTCACTCTCTGCTATTTATAGCATTATATGCATGAAAAATCCTTTCCTGGATTTCCCCTATTTTTAAAATGCCATTTTTTTTCTTTTTTTTCCCTCCATCTTCCTGTTTCATATGCAAAATGGACCACTGTAGCTTTGCCTAGCTTAATTCTGTTTTTTTGCAGCATCCAGGTTACTCGCACTATCTTTTTAGAATAAGCTGTGCTAACAAATTGATTTCTCAAATGGCAGGTGTTTAAAGAGCAATTTATTCAGTAATTCCCAGTCACTTTGACTGCTGTTTATTTTGAAATACAGATAACATTCTCTTCTGTTTTAAAAGCAGGCCTTTTTTGCCTCTGTGCAGATTCTGCAACCCTTGCTCTCACATGGTGCTACGTCAATCTGTTTTACTAGCATGATTTGAATAGTTAAGACATCTAAAAGGTCATGGAATCCCCAGTTGGTGTTCCACTGTAGTTCTGTCTGATGATCCATAAAGATTTGGTAAATTGTTCGCAGTTGGTCTTTTGAACCGTAATAAACAGGAACAGCTGTATTTATTAAATTAATAATATGATGATATAGGTATATGATAAAGGAATATGGTTTCTTGGGAAGTTCTGAAGCCTTACAGTGGTCCATTTGTCAAGAAAGTCTGGCAAATGCTGATCCGAATGGGACTATATAAAGATAGATTACTTTTTGGTTTTAAAATCCAGTAAAATGTGGCAAGAACAAAAGTAACCTAGGGGCTTAAAGTGCAAAAATTCACTTGAATTAAAGAGGTCCTGAGTTTTCAGCAGACACGACGGTCAGCAGTATTGAGGATTCCTAGCATCTTGTGGAATGGGGTGCAGGGTGCACACCATTAAAGATTTCATAGATTTCCAAAAGTAAGAACAGACAAAGATAATCATGTCTTGTGTCTGGCACTCTTAATAGATGTTTTTTAATGAATTGGAATTCTTTAAATCTTGCCGCTTGTTTAGGTTTCAAAGAATGATTCTTTGTGATTGAGCTTGTTTAAAGATTTTTTTTCCTCCTTTGTGTGATTCAACTTTTCTTTTATGGACTCTTACTTAGTAAATTAATTTATGCAGCTTCTTGAAAAGTCCATAGTCATTAGCTAATTTTTCATTATCTGCCAATGAACTCTTATCAGTGATGACATGAATTTACTCTTTAATTCCAAGGATTGTGAGTATGCATAATTTGGTAGCTCGTTACAGTCATTCTTGATTTTGTTTGTTCTTGTAGGCTCTGGATATGATTTTAGAAAGGATGAAATCTTCGGGTTTTAACTTCGCTCAAGTCAGAGCTTTGTCTGGTGCTGGCCAGGTTAGTTTATAAAGAAATAAATCCATCTTACTGTATTTCTTCAATATAGTACAAGGTATACTGATAAATTTTAAATAGTTGTATTGCAGAAGACCTTAAAGACATCAAGTAAGATCAAAGCTTCTATGTAAGCATCCATTAAAAGACACATGTTACTCAAGGTAACCTAAAACCTGAAGCATACAGAGCAATCTACAGCAGGTAGTAAGAGGGGAGGATGAGGTTTACATAGTAATTGTTTAGATCAGTATAGTGCATAACTAGTTGTTCTCCTGTTGCTTAAATTCTTTATACGTGTAGATTCTGAAATGACTGGGGTCATTTTGAATTTCACTTTATCCAGGTGCAGTGGAAATAGGGTAGAAAAACAGTGACTAGCTGACATTGCTGAAGGCATAGTAAAGTCCTGTTGAGCACTGTTTTTGTTGGCTAGGATGGAGATCTGCCTAGGAACAAAAGAAAACAAATTATGATAGTCTTTGATGCAAAGAGGACAAATATGCTGCTTGGCCATTTCTTATCCTTTAAGTACATTTTTTGAGGTTTATAAAACCCATTCTGATACTAAGTCAGTTCTCCAGTCTCCTAGTACTGTGGTGAGATAAGGAAGTCCTTTATTCCATTTACAGACTTAAAAATTATATTCAGGGTAAGGACAGCACCGAAATGATAGCTGATTGTGATGCATGAGGTTTAGTTAATCATCTTGATATATCTAGGGCTAATTAATCAAAATTTTTGCTTTAATCTCCATGTTTCATTGCTTTCAGTTGAAAGTCTGAGCAACATGTCTGAAAGTCATAGTTTGTATCAAGGCTCTGTTAAGAATTCCTCAGTGGAACAGAAGTTAGGGACTGCCAGGCAACCCCAACTCACTCAAGTGAAGGTAGGAAGGTTTTTTTTCCAGACTACCAGCATTCCCTTTGTTTTCCTCTTAATTCAACAAGTTGGGGTATCAACTTGGTGCTATATTCAGATTTTTTCAGGTAGAACAGATTTCACTTAACTGTCACCTGCCAACACACATCGTCTCTCTCCCTTTTCTCTGTTAAGGACCTTGTTTCTGTGCTGCAGATCAGACAGCAGAGGTGCACTGATGTGCCAGTTTTTGCCCCAGAAGAAGGGGCAAACAGGTTTCAATTGTCAGAAGAACCAGAAGAGAGATGTTGAAGCAATCTGGATGAAGCTGTGGGTCAAGAACTATGGGCTTGGTTTTCTTTGTGTACATCTAGTTTCATTGGTGTAGTTGGTATAATTCAAGGCCATTATTGTATTGACTCCTGTGTTTTCTGTTTCAGTATATGATTTGCTCAGTCTTGAATTGTCTTCTAATGGGACACTTGATTTGAAAAAGTGCATTTTTTTCTCCTAGTTTGGAGAGAGTTCTCTGTCCCTTAGAGCTTGAAATTCAGATCAGGGTATGAACTTTGTAGCCTGACAGGCCATCTCCAACTTCGGTTTCTGTACATTCCTACAGCAACACGGGAGTGTGTATTGGAAGAAAGGAAGCATCCAGATTTTAAAGAATGCATCACCTGAACTGCCTTTACATCAGTTACTAAAGGTAATGTGCATAAAAAAGCTCTGAAGGGAGAGCTACAGTTTTTCTGATACTTAGGCATTGCTTTTTTCATTGCCAACCTTTCCTCATGTTTAGCTGAGTTGCGTGTCCCTGCAGCATGAAGGGAAATATACAGGTTACTCCTTCAGCTCCAGGGCTTTTGACATTTCCTGTTCTCCTGAGCGACAGTGTGTACTGCTTTAAAAGCTTACAGGTGTCAGTGGGCATTCCACAATCTTTTCATGTCAGAGTAACAACCTGTTTGTTCTTTTAGGAAACATAATATTTTTGTTAACAACCTGTAAGTATTTTTTTTTAATTTGTATTAACAAAAAAATTGCGATGAAGAATATTATTGCACCTGAGTTTCCTTGAAATGCCTGAGATTTCTTTAGAAAATATTAAAAAAAAAAATCAATTTACATTTCCCCTTAAACAATGGAAGTGTAATGCTGTGAGGACAGAACCTCCTAACAAGTAAACTGTTGAACCTCAATGCTATTTTTGTTGTGTTTGGTATGTTTTGAATATAGACTTCAGAGTTTTGTTTGAAAAGAGAAGTAGGGAGAAAACAGCTTTCCTTTCAAAGTCCCTGACCTTCCTTACTTCAAGATCTGTATCCAGCCGTACCTTGGGGTGCATCAGGCACAGTATGGCTAGCTGCTGGAGGGAAGGGACTGTCCCGCTCTACTCTGCGCTGTGTGGCCTCACCTCGAGTACTGGGTGCAGTTTTGTGTGTCACAATATAAGAAGGATGTAAAACTATCAGAGAATGTCCAAAGGAGGGCTACAAAGATGTTGAAGGGTCTGGAGTGCTAGACTTGTGAGGAGCGGCTGAGGTCCCTGGGTTTGCTCAGCCCAGAGCAGAGCAGGCCGAGGGGAGGCCTCATGGCGGCCTGCAGCTCCCTCACGAGGGGAGCGGAGGGGCAGGCGCTGAGCTCTGCTCCCTGGGGACAGCGACAGGACCCGAGGGAACGGCGTGGAGCTGGGACAGGGGAGGGTCAGGCTGGGGGTTAGGGAAAGGTTCTGCACCCAGAGGTGGTCGGGCACTGGGACAGGCTGCCCAGGGCAGTGGGCACGGCACTGAGCTGCAGGAGCTCAAGAAGCTTTTGGACAACACTCTCAGACATAGGGTCTGGTTTTTGGGTTGTTCTGTGTGGAGCCAGGAGTTGGACTCGATGGTCCTTGTGGGTCCCTCCCAACTCAGGATGTTCTGTGATTCTAAGATCAGAAACAACAGTTGTATATTGAAAAGGAGGCATTCGTGTAAACGATCTCTTAAATGATTACTTTTGGAAATAATCTCATCTATGCAAAACTCTTGGGAATGGAATTAAAATACTCTCTGGTGATGTACGAAGCCTCACATGCATTGCTTATGGCAAGCCTCACTTGCATTGGTTATGCCAGTCACTGAAGAGAAATCTTTTAGAACAGCTCTGGATAGTCTTAAATATTTGAAGAGACGTTCTGAAAAATGGGTCTAAACTTGTATAAAATGACCTGGGGCTTTGGCTACTAAAGGAGTGTACTGATACATTGCCACAGCACATCCTGCTGCAGGGCATGTGTGAATTACTGGCAGGTGGAGCCTGCTGCTTCCCTTGAGTGTGAAGGTTGGGTTAGGCTTTCCACTGCTGACCAACGTGTTGTCCAGTATCTGTTTTCCTGTAATTATCAAGAGGGGAACAGAAGGCACCTCAGAGCACTGAACTGTGAGCTGACAGCTAGGTCTGCTGGATTGTTATTGTTCCAGCAGGGACTTCTAAGAGCTCAGATGTTCTTAATAAAGAATATTGTTTGTTCCAGGCTTGTTTTGCTGTCAGTAACAGCCCCATCTGGATGGATTCGAGCACAGCTTCCCAGTGCAGCAATCTGGAGAAGGCTGTGGGAGGAGCACAGCGCCTAGCGGCTATCACTGGATCTCGAGCCTATGAGGTGAGGAGCAGTGAGAAGAAAGTCCTCGGCAGAGCTGGGTGACGGAAACAATTCTGCTGTTAAGTCGTACCACAGCAGATAATGAGCAGGCATTAGCTATGAAAGAGATAATTTTATTCAGTGTTTTTGAAGAACCTCCGACAGTACTGTGCTTTGTAGTAGCCTCACAAAGGAAGAGGTGGAAATCGTATTCTATGGTAATTTTAAGGTGAAATTAGGCAAAACTGGCAATTTTGCTGCAGGAACCAGCGTAGAAACAGTGACTGTAGTGAGCTGTAGCACTTGGCCTGTGGTTCCCCGGGCCCAGTTCTCCACTGGGAGCTCCCGTACAGCCAATTTTCCACTGAGATGACAATTTAATTTGTGTTACAGGCTTACTTGGGGTTATGACTCAATGTTTGGGGATAGCTGCTCTAGGTTACTTCCGTAGTTAAAAGAATTAGCCTTTTAATGTTCCTCGAAGGCTAACAAGTAGCTGTCGACCTAAGAGAGAAATGAGTTTCCGAAGTTCGGGACCCTATCAGAGAGTACTCAGTCACTCATCTCCTCTTCCCAACCCTTCCCTCTCTTTTAACTATGACATTGAGTGGGATCGGGGCTGCCCTCCAGGCATCTTGGCACCTGGCTGCTCTTACTGTTGGTTTAATAGAATAAGGCTCTAATCTCCTAAATTGCTGATTCTGTTTTTGAATCATCGTAAGGCCAGTGTTTGAAATCAGACTTTGCATACCACTAACAGTTTATTTTTAACTTAGCAAAGGTTAAGGTTTCAGAAGTTCGGTGTTAGAAGATTTTTGTTGTTTGATACAATATATGAATGAAAAATAATTATTCTTAAAACTGCCATTAGCTTCTGCTGGAGTTGCTTCTTTGAGTATGGAACTTGCTGCCTGCTTCCATTCACCTTCCTCGCAGAGAGGTGCATAGGTTGGGTAGCCTAAATCTTTTAAAGAATTCGAAGGCAGCATTTGAATAGTGTTGGTTCCTGGGTATGTAATAAGAATGATTCATTCCATTGAACTGTCATTTCTGAAGTGTAAATTATGGATAGTAATGCTTTTTCACAAGCTTTTTTTTTTCAAAAGGTGAGCAAAATTCTCATAATGAGACTATGTGTTATAGCCTGTTTAGTGCAGATTGCCTGCTGTGCACTGACTTTCATCATGCATCAGGCAAATTAAATATCCAAAGTGCAATGTACTGAACTCATTACACAGAGTTAATGATTATTGACTCCATTTAGGGTTTGTGTTTCTAAGCATTTGCATTTCTTTCTCAGCGTTTTACAGGAAACCAGATAGCAAAGATTTACAGCCAGAATCCTGAGGTCTACACGCAAACTGAGGTTGGCTCAACTTCAATATACTTATTGGAAATCACAGTTGAAAATCTTTTAAAAAGAATTTTGTGCAGATGTCAGATTATTACTTTTTTTGGCTAAAAATATTTTTATTCTTGTGTTTGCTTTTAAAATTAAAATAAAAAAATGCTTTTTTTTTGGTTATATTCGTAGTCATTAGGCGGATAATAATCGGGCATCAGTTCCATTTTGAATGTTATATTTACCACAGCAGGCTCCATTGAATCTTGCATTTGTGGAAGAAGTTTTTCAAAACAGGCTTCGTTTGGGTGGCAGTAAGTTGTATGTTCAGCAATTCAAATACAAGTGGGTAACTAAGCACACAACTGAAATTTTAGCGCTCAGAATTGTCTGTCTGCATACAGAAATGTGGTTGCTCTGCCATACAAAGCTGGCGTCCCTGCAGATGTGCATAGGAAAAAAACTGCAATCAATTCTAGATTTTTTTTCATAGATTTTCCCTTGAGGAGCTACTTTGATTCTGTTAGTACAAATGAATTGCATTGTGTAGTTTCCTTCTGATTTTTAATTTTTAGAAATCAATGTGCAATTGTGTTGTTTCAATTTAAGTCTGCATCTAGCTGCAACAAAAATGGTTTGAAGCAAGGTGAAACCTCCATGCAGGTATGATATACATGAGGAAAGGCTCCTGCCCTGTGGTTAGAAAACACCAAACATCCTGACCTGTGAAGTCAGGTGGCTTGTGTTTTTATATTACTGCAGTTCTTGTTAGTATTGATCATAATTTTTCTGTTTTTTAGAATCTCACCTCTACATGGAACATTTAATTTCATGGGGAAATGGGTTACAAAGTTTTCTGGGGAGAATGCTTCATTTTTAAAAATTTCTTTTTCTCTCTTCGTTGTGTAACCTTTATGCTAGTAAGGGATGGGACGAAACAGAACACTAATACAGTCTGCTCACAAGTTTAAGAGTAAGTTTAGAGAAAGATGCATGAATAGCAGGGGCAGGGTGGGGAGCAAGTCCCTGGGAACTGAGAACTGGTCAGACTAAGTACGCTAAGACTTTGAGGACTGGTTGGCACTGATGGCACCTTTTGGCAATAAGGATATGCAAGAAGTTGTGTTCTAGCACAAATATTTCAGTGCCAGAGTTGCTTTTGGGGACCTTCAAGCAGCACTTAGCAGCCTGGCAGTCTGAGTGGCACGTGGAAGGTGGATGTTTTTCCTCCTCTAGGTCAGCTTGCTGAACTGGCTGATTCACAGTTTAACTTCATCCTTTTTCCTTCCGTTTCAGGCAGCTAGTGCCCATTGGGGCACCAGAGAAGGTAGGCCTTCGTTATCTAAGCACAATGTGACATATTCTTGGGGAGAGACACATGAAGAGCAAGTGCATCATTAAGTTTCCTGGCCATTGTAACCACTTCTTAGAGCTCTGGCTATAGTCCGTCTCTGAATGCTGTGTGAAGCAGTGGTTTCATAATCGCTAATACAAAAACCTGTCACTGCTGGCTCACTTCACCAGTAGAGATTTGATTCTCATTAGTTACTGGGTGACAATCATATTTCTTTTGAATTAGAGCACACAATAAGGAATTTGACAGCTTTTATGCCAGCTTCTGGGGAACATACAATACTTGATCCTGCAGAAAGCTTGGCTGCTTAACTCGGTAGTTTCTCTAGCAGGCTTGAAATGGAGGTGAGTTCGTGTTGGATCAGTGCTTTGTATTACACGGCCAGGGCGTTTAGGGGCCAGTACTAGGAGCCCTGCAGCTGGATTTCATGCATTGTTGGAACATATCCTGAGGCAGAGCTGCAGGCAGTGGTTTAGTGCAGAGCTGGTTATTACCAGCTCCTAGGATTAACTCCTGGGAGGGCTGGGGTCTCAGCTGGGAGGAGGTCACAGGTGGGAGGAAGGTAAGAGCTCACGTAAAGGTGCTATCAGAACCTTGCCAGAGTGACTAGAAAAGCTCTCAGACCTGTACCCAGGGTTGACCAATTCATGTCTTCTGGGCATTTCCCCGGTCATCCACACACAGTTTTTTTCTCGGTGAGTATTTTTCCTTAAACGAGGTCCTGTGATACACCACAGTTGTGAATTAATTCATGATAACATAGAATACGCTAATATACTAGGTATATTTTGCATGTTTCAGAAAGCAGAGCTATTAACAGCTTTTATCATGGGGTTACTTTTAGATTGATATCTGCTGCGTTACTTAGGCAGGAATATAAAACTGAATAATCCTTCTAGGTGTATTTCTGTGTGCATTCTGTGTCTAACATAAAGCATCTATTAACATTTGCTGCTTCCAATTACTTATTTATTTTCTTTGAAGTGAGTACTGATGGGAATCACTCTCACACTTCTTTTTTTTTCCTTTCAGAGAATCTCTTTGGTTAGTAGTTTCGCAGCTTCCCTTTTCCTAGGAGCTTATGCGCCCATCGATTACAGTGATGGTAAGTGTGTGGGCTTTTCTGGTAGTGACAAGTCAAGAAGGAAATTTTCCTCTCTATCCCTCCCCACCTTACATAAAAGGGGGGACAGGCTCTCTGCCATTTATTTTCAATCTTTAAACTTTAATTACAAGTATATTAGATTTTCAACTAAGTTATTCCTTTTGGTTTGTTGCTACTCTTGATAGTGTTGTCAGCTCTGCTTATTTATCCCCAGCGTGCCATGATTCCAATTTCTATAAAATGGATCCAGAGAAAAAGTTCTTAAATGAAAGTGTACCTTTTTCCTTACTTTCTGATGTGAAAGGAATGTTGACATATCTATTTAAAAGCATGAAAAAGTTGTGGATTTCCAGGTAGACTTCATAGTTCTGATATTCTTTGTTTTTGCTGGTTTAGCTCTGAGTTGCACAGGATGCAAACAAGATGTATACTGTGATTATTCCACACGCCCCCACACCTAACTGGAGTAAGGATCTGTAAGAGAAATTTCTGCTGGTTCATTTTGACAGGATAAGCAAAGCCAAGCCAGAAAAAACAAAGCAAAAACAACAACAACAACAAAAAACACAAACAAGCAAGCTCAGTTAAAAAGAATAAAATCTAACCTTTTTTTTATCTCTTCATTCATCATAACAAAGACCAAAAAGTGACCAGACACGTGTCTCTCTTTTCTGTTGTGTGTTATCTCAGCTATCCAGCTTTTAAATGGCAAATTTAAACAGCCTTTATGAGGGATACCTTCTTCCTGGGAGCTGTGCTGTTATATCTAAATAGCATTTTTGATTCCTTCTCTGAAAATAAGAGGAGATATATTTCAGAGCTGAAAGGTTAGATAACAAGGCTCTCTAAGGAAATTTTGCATTATAGAGCCATAGTTGACACCCATGTCTGAAGACGAACTTATTTTTTCTCCTTCATTGTTCCATCAAAGCTCACAGGAAAAGGCAAGACACCTCAATTTTAGGTAATGGACAACTTATTCAATACTAGATTTCCCATTTATATTTGAGACCTTAAAAATTGCAAGGCAATCCACGCTTATTTTGCAGCAATTGTGAGATTATTACATTTGTCTTCTGGTCTTGTTCTGTTAGCCATGTATTTTCACAACTAAATTTTATTTTTTTTTTTGTGAATTATTGCCCACAATACCTGTTGAGAGTTGCACTTTGCTCCTCAGTGGGCCCAAGTGCTGAGCATTTCGGCCACTCACCAACCTACAGAACTAGCTCTATGTACTGTATTTCAAATAGAGATGGTGAGAGCTCCAAGATCCTTTTTTCTGACAAAGAAATATGTTGGTTGTTGATATTTTTTCAGTGAGTGTTTATTTTGATTCAAATTTTGCTTAAAACACAAGCAAATAATAAATCCTTTTTTTTTTTTTTTGGTAATGCTATCTCTGACTTTTCTAGTTGGAAGCGAGTGAGGGAAATCTGTGCTTCTTCTGTTTTGGAACATGATCATTTCAGTTTGGTTGGAAACCAAAACATTTTAAACTATAAACAAAACAAAAGTTCGCTTCGTTGGAAAACTTTCATAGAAAATGTGTTGCATTTTTCAAACAGCTCTAAGGCGAGCCTGTTCTGTTACACCTCTGGCTATTTACATAACTTGAATCAATGTTATCTGCTGTTCAGAGCATGTAAGATTATTAAATTTTTGTGTGAAAAAAGATAAGGGAACTAAGCAGGATGTTACAGTTCTTTTTACAAGACAACAGATTTTTCAGCGTTGTAAGCTATATTTTGTCTTGTACGTTCTTTTCTTCTGTTAACATAATGAGAGCGAATTCTAATTCCAGTAATAAAATGTAATTATAATGCATGCAATAGTTTTTTGGATCCATCTTAAAAACCTGTTTTCTTGTCATATATGATTTCTTGCAATTCACTTGATCTTTTACGTTGCACCTGTATATTGTAGTTTGAAATGCATCTCAAAATAATACTCAGATAATAGACCTATTCTTCATTTCTGTAGGTTTAACTTCAGGTCATATCGTCTTTAAAAGACCCTGTCAAATTGTTTAGCTCTACACAATAACTTCTCTCTTTAAATTTGTGGGTTATTGTAGGAAATGTGCTACTCAGTTTCAGGAATTTTTCTTCTTAAAGGTCCAATATTGCAAGGTTCAAACCACTGCTTATGAATGGCTGAGCACCTTGTGTGATTGATTTAAAAAAAAAAAATCAAATTACGTTCTGGTGGAACGAAGAATGATTTTCATTTATATTGTGCAGGTGGTAAAAGTAAGATACATCTGGGACCTAAATAACTCGAACACTCGAGGCATTGTTTCTTTTAGAAGACGCCTTAAAGAACAGCTATTCAGCTCTTGACCTAGAGAAGCTTTATCTTTTGAAATGATTTTCCAAGAGCCTTAGGCAAATCATAGCTTAGCATATTTGTTTCTGTTGATGTCTCAACTAAGGCTGTTTTGAACTGAAGCCTTTTCAGAAGGAAGCCTGTTGGGCTGAATTTACTCCTTCTGTAGCTTGTTTGGTGCCAGCAGAGCTGCACTGCTCACTGAAAAGGCAATCCAGAATGCTGTAATATAGATGCACTTACCCATTTCTAAATGGATGCAAATATTGATCTTTAGCTTGCTGATTGATAAAGCCAGTTAGTCAGTGTCTTTTGGTCTTTGTAATGATTTTTTTTTTCCAGTCTTGAAATAATTATATTTTTGTATAAGCAGTATATATTAGCAAGTCCCAGTTGTGCTCCTTGGTCACTTGAAGTCAGCGATGCTTGCAGTGAAATACTGAATCCTACTCATCCACGTGTTAATCCTTTCCTCAATCCTTACTAGACCATGGGCTTGGCTATTGACCTTCGTTGCTGATGGGGTACCTAGTTGGAGTGACGAGTCTAA
Organism: Anser anser; assembly: GCF_964211835.1. Taxonomy (NCBI): domain Eukaryota; kingdom Metazoa; phylum Chordata; class Aves; order Anseriformes; family Anatidae; genus Anser; species Anser anser. The sequence goes on from NC_139721.1 coordinate 156,288,921, forward strand.
AGACTGCCTTTGTTTTTTTCCTGTGATCTTAGTTCTAAGGTTGTTGTTTATTTTTATGTTAAACTCACAATGGTGTGCTTAAGCCATTTTTTTTTTTTTACTAACTTCTAGAAGCGGCATAGATCATGCATGACCGGACATGTGTGAGTTAGGAACTCACTGTGCATCGCTCCCTGTGTGACTGAAGGAGAAAGAGAAGCAGTTTCAGGGAGCTTTCAGCTCTCTGGTCTTGGTTTTCTGCTGACTAGAGATTCTCATTCACGTGCCTGCAGCTGGATAGGATGAATCCAGGGCAACAGACGAGTAGTTCTTGTAAAATAGTTGTTTCACGTCTTTTAAATGAGTTTTTGAGGGTGGGATAAATTAGTTCATCTTTCTCTTCTCAGGGCATATTAAAGTCTCTTTGCAACTATATCTACCAGTCAATAAAACTGAAGTGTTGTTTCAGCTTCTATATAAGCTTAGACCTTTTCAGTTACAAAGGTTAGTGTTTTGCCTGGTTTAAGGAGGAAAGATGGGAGGCTGTGCTTATTCTTCCAGAATTACATTGGAGGACACTGGTTAAATGCTTCTCTAGGCTTGCAGGATGTGGGGATGAAGGATTTAAAAGAAAACAAACAAGGAAAACCACCAAAAAAAAGAAGAAAAAACAACAGCTAACCCTTTTCTAATGAAATTCCTCTTTATTTAAAGACTCTCTTGCTCACTGATTAATTTGGCTAAGGTGTTCTTGGCCTTTTACATTAGGCTCTTTTCTAGTAAACTTTCTAGCTTCATATATTTTCTCATAGAAAGCCTAGTTAAGCCGGAGAGGCTTGGGAAGAGGCTCCATGTCTTGGAAGTGCAGATAACAATTCTGGACACAGTTTACCGAGGCAGGAGGGTGGCTAGATGTAAGAGTGAATTGAGAGAAGCTGGACTAAATCTTGCCATCTTTCCTTCTCCTGTTGCTGGTAGTGACTTTGGCAGCAGAAAAGGGAAACGCACCCTTTGCCTGTGGGAGCAAGCACGCTTTGTGCTCTGTCAAATTCCTGCTGTCGCATCACAGGCCAAATTTACCAGTGCATAATTTAAGTGTTTAATTTGCATGAAATGGGATTGATTGAATTTAATAAATGTAATTCTATTTTCTGTGTTACTAAGTATAGTCCAAATTTCCTGCTGTTTGGCTTGGTTTATTCTGGTGTCTCAGCTGGAGCGTGCGACACTTTTTCTATTTACAGCGCCGTGCAAAGCACTGGGTCCAGACCGTGCTGTTGGTGCTTAGGATTTGACTGTACAGATGGGTATTTTGTTAATAAACATTATTAAACTCATTATTAAGTGAAAAAGGCTACTGGGAATTGATAGTGTAGGCTTATTTGTGCGTGTGTAACCAACAGTAGGGCATGTGCAGGGAATATGGCAGGCTTATGCTCTTGTTGAGAATAAGAGTTCTGCTAGAGCCTTGTAATGTGCTGGCTGAGATGTGATTATGACCCTTCTCTTCCTCTGTGTCCCAGCATTGCAAGCATAGCCGTACTCCACAAACTCTACATGTTGGTCAGCCTCACCTTCTTTGTGTTACGCTGAGTTTAAAGATGTATTGAATTGAAGTGAATTTGAAGTTTTCCACCGTGCTCGGCTGAGAACATGGCTGTGTTTCTGGGATAAATAAGTCACGGGCTAAACAGTCTTTGAAATGAAAATGTTGTTAATCCAGAGTAAGACTAATATGTCCCTGAACAGCACTAACCAGAAGTGTGCACGGATTTTTCAAGTCTAATGAAATGTGCAATTAAATGCATCTTAGAAATGCAAGCAAGGGATGTGGAGTGCTCAGGAAGTTACATAGATTTGGCCACTAACCAACTTGAGTTCACTTTATAAACCAGGACAACGCAAATGAGACTGTGACAAAAAAGCAGTGGGAAGTGAAACAGAAAATGCCCAGCTCTTCCTCAGATCCAGTGATAGTAGCTCTAGTAGCTGTAGTGAAGTCTCTGTATAAGGTGGAAAGGTTGAGGGGGAGTTGATGGGGAAGTATGTGTTCTTTATTTTGCTTTTCATGTGGGTATAACTGGTTTGTCTGGTGCATTGTGCATCAGGGAAGACTCTTCTGATAACTTTACAGGTGAAAGCTATCTAGAGGTTGAATAACCAGTATCCTTTATGCTTAGAATAGCTGAAACTGTTCTATTTGAATGTAAAATATACTTCTGTAAACTTTCTGTTACCTGTAACAAGGTGGAATTTTCTGATGCAATGTTGTTTGTTTTCTTTACACTCTTTTTGTGTTTAATGATCTATGATTCTTGGTTTGGTCTGTGTCTTGTAGGTTCTGGTATGAATCTGCTACAGATTTGGGAAAAGGTATGGTCAGCGTCCTGCCTTGATGCCTGTGCACCAGGGTTGGAAGAGAAACTGGGAAGCCCTGTACCATCCCATTCAGTCCTGGTATGTGCCCGTCTTGAAGAGTTAAAAAAAAAAAAAAAAAACCAACCACAAACTTACTGGAAGAAATAGGGCTTTGTGCTGAGAGTCCTGCTGATGGTACTTTCTTAGAGTATATTTGTGTGTGTGTGTGTGCATGCATGTACAATTACCCTGAGAGTTATGCTAGTTGATATTCCAGATGCATATGCCAGAGCAGAAATGGACATTTTTGAAAACTGGTACCTTGTATCTGCCATAGTTTTCACCATGGATCACTTGGGGTTCTCGCACACCCTGGGCTATGAAAATAAAGGTTTTGGCAGATGCTGCAGTGATAAGAATCACTGGGGTTCTTCTCTCCGACTTCCCATATGCCCACAAGTACCTGCTGACTGCAAAACTATGCACAGTATTTATTACTGCAGAAACAGAGCCCAACATTTGCGTTGCTTAACAGGGACCTTGTTTTAAACTGTTTGTAGAGTTAATAAGTTAATCTTCCTGAATCATTTGGGATGTTTAGAGCTCCTCTGTTCATGTAACAGAACGATGAAATCAAGGCCCACATCTCTTAAAGTAAATGAATTTAGTCTTACCGTCCAGCACACAAAAGAGCTACTGCTTTAGGTGGTACACGTGTAAAACCGGGTAGATATCTGTCACCTGATCCCTCTCAATTCAGTGCTAGTGAAGTAGCTGACTTATGATTCCTATGCTGATCACGTGTAATGGAGAGGAACAAATCAAAAGTCCGCATAAATGTCCATGTATTTTTTAAGGATAGTTTTCTTCTCCTGTGTTTTCTCTGTGGCTTAAAAGAATACGGTTCTTGACCCCTAAAATAATAGATGTCCTATTTCACATTTAATGTTGTGATGTATATTAATGTTGTTTCCTCTTTTGTTTGCATTGAATTTCTAATTTTTATGTATTAATATTCATGTATCTGTGCAAAATAGATGGATATGTTTATATTACTTGATGTGAATAATTCCAGACTGACCCAGAGCTAAAATGCTACTATTTACTTAATGTATTTCAAAATCTAATCTCGGGATATTTCTATGAGGTTCTCCGACAAAAAAAAAAAAAAGATTCAAAATCTATGAAATATTCCTGCCTTAAATATACAGAAATGGTTATTGCAGCTGCTCCAGGGTTTTTCAGCTCTACGTTACGACCAATTGTATCATACATTGCAAAATCATTTTCCATTTTTTAAGCTTTTTTTTTCACTCCGTATTTCTTTCCTTAGGGGTCCATTTCTCCGTATTATATTCAGCGATATGGGTTTAGTCCAGACTGTAAAGTAGTAGCCTTTACAGGAGACAACCCAGGTGAGATGATTAAATGTATAAGATTCAGTGAATATCATTATGCATGTACTGAAATTCTAGATCAATCTCATTAATTCTCAGATGCTCCCTTATACAGCGAAAGAATATCATGTTTATCAGCATTAATAGCTTTTTCCAACAGCCATCCATCACTGGCTCTTCTGAGGTATAGGCATCTTGGATAAGCTGGGTACTGCAAATGAATTCCCCGTAGCCTAGTAATTAGAGGTGACTTTAGGTTTTGGTTTGTCTCCACCTAAGAGAATAAACTATTTGTAATACGAATTACTTCCATTTTTAACTTAGGAAATGGGAATTCAAAACCTGCTGTTGTATCTTTTGAATCAAAGAGCCTTTCCCTAAGAATTGGAGCTGTCCTTTTGTCAGACTGATATATCCCAGTGTAAGGAAAGGTGTTAATTTAGGATCAGTTTTTGGAATCCTCATGACTGTTTCAGTGCAGAGCAGTCATCTTTTCTCAAGAATATGAAAATAAAATACTTATCCATATAAAAGTAGCATATTCAGGTTTGAATAAAGATGTAGGCTTCATCATGGTATGTTTCCCATGTGTATTATGGGGCATGATTAAGCTCTGAATTTCTTGAAAGTCAAATTTTTCCTTTAGAAATTCAAGTCCAGTTTAGTTCGATAAATATGTGAGTAGTCTGATGCAGGTGGGAGGCTTTGTACTTAAAAGTGTGTTGTTAAGTAAGGGTCCGCAGCATTTCAAACTTGAACATACAAAACTTCAGAGAATCCTGTAGTTCTGCAGTTGTTTGTTTTGAGCATTTTGATTAGGTGTTAAAAATAACTCTCTCACCCAAACTCTTGGCTCGTCTTTTGCAACGTATAGGCCAAGGTTATCATGAACATAATTCCCATTTTTTCTACTTTGAGACAGTGAGTGCAGTGTACTATGATGTGCCAAGTGGCATGCTAAAATTAAGTCATATGAGTAACTTTCTCTCTGTTATTCTGACTTCTGCTTTCAGCATCATTGGCAGGGATGAGACTGCAAGAAGGAGATATTGCAGTAAGTCAAAACATTCCTGAAAACTGTCCGTATCCCTGAATAAATGGGATACATGAAATGTGAAATGGTAACAAGGACGATAGCTGTAGGTTATCAGTTAAATTAATCTGCTAGTGTTGATTTTCTTTTTATTGCCTTCATGCTTGTTTTATTTCTATCAATCTGCAAGCTGCCTGAAAGATTTTAAGTAAACTGCAACTATTTTTAACTAATGCTCTAGACCCTAAAGCCCAAGTCTCTGTCTGCTATGTATTTCACTGATGTGACAACCTAAAAGTCAGAGCTAGCTTCAATACGAATCCAATTGACTTAATGTGTAATTTAAAAACAATTAGTGGTAATAACAAATGGTTTTAATTTAATTTCTGTATTGCTTTCCGTGCACGTTGTGATAACGCTTCAATTACTTTTTTTTTCTCCTTCCAGATTAGCCTTGGCACAAGTGACACATTGTTTCTGTGGATCCAGGAACCGACTCCTGCCTTAGAAGGTCATATCCTCTGCAATCCTGTTGATTCGCAAACATTTATGGCACTTTTATGGTAATACCATTTTTTTTTGTACATCTGGGACCAATAACACAATTCTTTCTTTGTATTAGTGGTTTATTTCTTTTGCAAAACGTTAATGAAAAGAATGTTCAGCATTCTGTACGGTATATGGCAACCTATTGCTGAACCATCTGCATCAAGATTATGGCATTCGCACTGTTCAGTGTGGGTAACTGCAGAGTTGTGAAGGATAAATTCTCATGGCGATAAAAAGACAAAATTATTTTTATGTATACATAGGGCCAGTTCGCTGTGAATCGAAGGTAATATATTTAATGTACAGGAGTAGCAGTCTTCTGAAATGTAATAATCTGAAATGTCAGAAGCTTGACCGGGCTGTGTAACTTCGGTGCTCTTCTAGTGGTCCAGAGGGGACATAATGGGGCAGGTGAAGACTTCCTTTTCGTAGACGAGTATAATCAGTGCTGTTCAGGGACATATTAGACTGCGCATGTGGAAAATACTGAGATCTCAAGAAACCCAGCTGACAGAATGATTCTCCTGGTAGCTTTTGGCTGCTGTGATGTGGGAATGGTTTGGCCCCTTGCCAGCCAAGTAGGTGGAAGGAAGGCCTGAAGCTGCGCTGTCCCTCACTGAGTCCCTGTGTTCACCAGAAAAGCTTCCAAAAGAAGTCAGAGGCAAATATTTACACAATACACAGATACATTTAGTGTCTAAATCCCTGGGATTGCACAGAGCACAGCACAGCAGTTATTGGCAGGAATGGGTAGGGCTGTTCCTCGGGAAGGCTTTCGGAAGTGGACAGCACTTCTGTAACAGGCCTGTTAATTACGAGTGTGCACATAAAACCCTCTTAAGGACTTAAGAGGGATTATTATTTTTTCCCCTGCTTGGACTGTCTCTTATAAGTCACAGTAGTAATATTGTTTCAATTATTACAAATGATCAGATCTATAAGGTAGCATTTTCCGAAGCGGAGATTTGATGGCATTAGTGATTAACTCACCCCATTCCCTGTGGATCCTGAGATTACCTCGTATCTCTAACACTACAACATCAAACTGTAGGTGCTTGTAACTGAAAACTTCAACAGAGCTCAAATCTGCCTTTTAGCTGTGATGTTGAGCCTTACCTTTACGGTGAAAGGATGCTGTAGATGACAGTGGGAACTGTGTTGTGAAGTGGAGCTTAAAAGGGTGATGTCAACTGCAAGTTACTGAGTTTCATAATGTGATTTCCCAGCAGCTGGTTATTTTTGAAGCTTTGCATTCAAGTTTTCCTTTTTCCCAATTTTTCTCTATTTCCCACTGTTGCTGTGTGAAAGAGCTCTATAAACAACCTGTTTGTAATAGGAGGCACTGAGACGTTTTTCTGAATAACTGCTCTGCTGTCATTCTTCTACTGCAGCTTAGCACACGCAGAGGGCCAAATCTTTGTCCTTCAGAACACAGGCTACTTCTGTAGCCATGCAGATGTAAAGAGTTCCTGTTCTGCCAGTCTAGCTGGTCCTGCCCTGACACTGCTCCTTTGGCACCCCTTTACTAATGGAGCAGTGTAATTAATAGGGGACTTGCCTGGTTTAGTAGGAAAAGTGCCTGAACTCCCAGGCAGAATATACGTATAGAAAACTTGAATGCTTTCAGTTGCTGCTATGGAGCACGTTCAATAATTTCCTTGCCCTCTTTCTGGATATTTCTGTGCCTCTCCTGCTGAGTTGGTGTGATAACTCCGTGTTGGAGAGTATTCAGACTGCTTTCCTTCGGGTCTGAGTCCAGTGCTGCAGTATGCTGCAGGAGTGTTATATTCACAGAGGAGACAAAGGAGGAGATGGCATAAAGGGCGCACAGATCGTGCACACTCAACAGATGCATATTTTACAGCATGTCTTACTGGCTCTGGGACAGAACCGTGTAGATGCAGCTGTGCTGCTTCCCTTCGCCAGATACTGGCACGGATCTAGACCTCGTAAGTTTTACTGGACCCAAGCTGGCTCCTGAAATCATAAACGATGTAATGCAGTGTGGAGATGCTCTTGTTCCTCCTTGCAGCCATCTCACAGTGAGCTTTCAGTGCTGTGTCAGAGTACTGCTGGCAGTGCATACGAGTGCTACCTCTGCACCCGCGGCACGGACCGTTTCGCTTGAAAGCAGTTACTAGGTCCAGCTGGGGGATGTCCAAAAGCAGGTGTTTGTCTTTGCTCTTGGGTGCAACCAGACTCAATGAAGCCCTTGATGAGAGTGCTGGCACAGTGCAGAAACGCAGCTCCACGGGTCCTGCTTCACGGCCAGCATGATTGGAGCTCCTGCTGCTGCTCCAACAGTGCACGGTGTGTATTCTTCAAGGCTTTGGGCTCCAGGAAATTGCAACAAGTCAGGCTCTGGGCTGCAACTCCTGCACGTGGAGCTCTGGGGAGATGTTAGCTGTTCAGAGCTAGCTTGTGTTTGGCATGGCCTGCCAGAGTAGATCTAAGCCATTCACTCGTTGGAGAGATCTAAGTAGAAGAGCATCTCTGCGCTGTTTTCCTTAGCATGTCTTGTTACGGTTGTTTTATTTACTTTCCTTCCTCTGTCTTTCTTTCCATAATGAAGAGATGATTGTATCTTTTTGCTTGCCTGGCTGTATTCAGGTGATACAATGAACAGCAGTATTAAGTAAAACATCAAGTTGCTTAAAAAATAGCCAAATGGTTTGAAAAATGCATGTGGTATGTTTGTGTGTTTTAGTTTTAAGAATGGCTCTCTGATGAGAGAGAGGATCAGAGATGACTGTGCTTCAGGCTCCTGGGATGAATTCTCCAAAGCCTTATCATCTACTGTTGCTGGAAACAACGGAAACTTGGGTATGAGCCTTAGCAGGGCTGGGAATTCCAGGGTTGGCTTGGAGACATAATTTGGTGGGAGTTGCACCTACTTTTTATTTGGGTTGTGATAAAGGCCAAGAATTAAGCCAAGCAAGGTAAATTTCTAATGTGTACTCAGAAATACTCTGGTGGTGGGTGTCATAAGAGTATTTTTCTGCAGTGTTCACTAAATAAGAAAATGGTATTTATAGAGCTCTTTTGGTCATTAAAAAGGGGTTAGCGGCATTTTATCTAAGGAATGTTTAGAACTACTAATTTCTGAAGGAGGCTTTCATGAAAGTTTGTTGCTTTTTGCTGAAATTCAAATCAAGTGGGTTAAGTAGCTCCATGCTGTTTCTCTCTGTCTTCAATGGTTTTGCTCTCTGCACATTACTCTAGAATCATGCTCTGTGCATGTGAACAAAGCAGAAGTATCAAATCGTACCCAGATGTCCTACATTTTCCCCAGTGTATGTCACAGAGTCATTTCATCCCTGTTTTCTCCCACATTTTGTTAAGTGAATGAAGTAAAACAGTGATGCAAACATTTAAAAAATACTAATAAATCCATGTATTTGTAGTTTTACATTATTTTTTTCCTAAGGCTTAACATTTCATGGGTGTATTATATAGTTCTGAAATAAGTTATTGGAAGGTGAGCATAATCAAGATTAAAATTTAACCATTGCAGACCTGGATTTGAAATCATTGCAATCATACTAGATCTGAATTGATATGTTAAAATTAATTAAAAAAAAAAAGTAGGATAATTAAGCTATAGAAGACTCTACTCCTTAGAAAAGTGAATTAAAGACAGTTTCTTGACAGAGTGAGGTTAGCACTGTTTTCATTTTTAGATGCTCTGTTATGTTGTCTGTCAAATCCAGTCTCTGTGGGGTATTAAAATGGCCAGGCATCTCTTTTCGCTAGAAGACAAATCAATTCAGGTGTTTCAGAAAATGGGAAGATATTATTTTAAAACCCAGGAGTCAGCCACTTTAGACAATATTAAAAAAAAAAAAAAAAGTAAAAAATTGGAAGTTGATGGAAATCTTGTTAGTGATTTCAGGGATACCAGGACACTGTCTTTAAGTCTTAAAATTTGTGTTATTGTATATTCCTTTGGATAACTCAGTACCCTGTAAAAATTTGTTTCCTGAAAGTCATCTTCAATAACTGGTATCCTTGGTTAACTTCTGTGTTACTTGAAGATACAGTATACACGTAAAAATACAGGAATCTCCGAGTTCCTGAGGGAAGCAGAGTGAAGAAGGACCTGGTTAGACATCCTCCCTTTTGACACTTGTTCCCTGCACCCTTTATTGTGCAAGAAGATGCCACTGGAAGCTTTGGAGATCTGGAGATGAGAGGAGGCAGCGGCTAGGGTGAGGCTGGGATAACGAGAGTAACAGGGGTAACAAATGGAGAAAGAAGAGTGGTGAACAGGCGAAGGTCCTGTCACATCTGGGAGGTCCCTGAGAAAGCTATTAAAACAGCAAGTTTACCTGAACACCTCATATGCCAGGTGGCAGCAGGTTCAAGAAGGAAATTTCGGGATATAAATTCCCTGGTAGGGCCTGCAGATCTGTAACCCACAGTGTTCCTTGCTGGCAGGCTTTCAGAATGTTTAATCAAAAAGGTTGTGTGCACTAAAGCACAGTGCTATTTCTGTGGGTTTCTTTTTTTGAGGGGTAATACTCATGGGGCTGCTAGGGCAGCATAGTCTTCTTCCGAAGATCTGAGTCTTACAGGCTGTGCTGACTGCCCTTAGTTTCTTAGCTATTCTGTTCAGTTTTTCTGTTCTCATTTTCTTATTTTTTTTTGTCTCCTTTTTTTGAATATCTTTTCTGACCAACTTGCCATCAACACAAGGGAAATCTTTTTCTCACTTTTTGTCTAGCTGCTTGCAAAGCGTTACTGTATTTCTTTAGATCTCATCAAAATTATTCAGAGACCGGCTCTGCTTCATGACTTAAAATATCTGATGCTCTCTAATAAACTCATGAAATCTTATCCCGTGCATGAAGTGTTCCCCTATTCCTGTACTCTTCTTACTAACCTTTCACTTTTTCCATTTTTTTATTTCACTCTTGCACATAATTTATTGAAACTATTTCTGAGATGTTATATATTATCTTATTACTATATTACTTGCATGTGTGCATGTTTTGGTGGGCATGCGCTTTTTTGTAGACTTGTCTTTTATTATATTGTTTGGATTTCTAATGAAGTATTAGAGGCATTGAGCCAGATATGTTTAAGATCCTCTTATTTTGTAAACTGAAAGTAATTAAATTTAGTAAGTATCTGGACTGAAATGAGTTAAGAAACAAGCTGTGCGGTGTCTCAAATGTCTTTCCAAATATATGACATGCATTTATTATCATTTTAGCTGTGTGCTGAAATAAGATTACAACTTTGGGCTAGGAGAAAACATGACACTCTTTAATGTTCCTTGATGCAGGTTTCTACTTTGATGTGATGGAAATTACTCCTGAAGCAGTTGGGATTCACAGATTCAACAGTGACAACCAAAAGGTAGTAATAATCTAATGTCCAAAAGCTTGAAGGAGTACTCTCAAAGCTCAAAACCTTTGCCATTATCATTTTTTTTTTTTTTTGGGTCTGAGATGCTTGCTTTTGAATTTCATTGATTGATGCAAGTCCAAGGGATGATTTACATAAGGTTTGGTTTGTAGCTAGAGAACATCCACAATACAAAGTTGGAACTAGAACTTAAATGTCGGTTTTTTTTTAAGGAAATATAATTTTTTTTTTACTAGAAAATGTGGATTTACTAAAGCCAATGCTATTTTTGAAAAGAGGTTAGCTTTAGGGTTATTGAGAGCTTGGTAAACTTGTATCACTTAGTCCCCAGCTTCTAAATTTTGGACACAGATAAGAATGTGTTGAAACATCGGGCTATAGTATTTCCTTTTATCTTGCTCTAAATGTGAGTGCAAAGACCTCATTTGGCTGTCCTGCGTGTCTTTGGTTAACCTACAGGCCACATGGTGGTAAGTAAGTAAACACAAGCTCAAATACAACAGGAATTAAAATAAAAATTATGTTATGAAAAGAAAAGTTCTTTTTATGTTCGTATTTTTTTTTTTTCTTTTGAGAAATGGATGTTGTTTAAATGCCTGGCTTTCTGGGTGGTATTGGAACTCAACAGATGTTTCTAATCAATCATGACTCCCCGTTGATTAGACCTCACTTAGGTGAACAGAGATTGATACTATCTTGTGTTTGCAGTGTAGCGCTGGTCTTTTAAACACTTACTGCTTAAATGAATGCTTAGTCACTTCTTGCTGTTTTTGTAGTGTATGAAAAAACTCAACTTTTTTGAGATGTTTTTTGTATTGGTTTGTAGTTCAGCATTTTCCTACCTCTTTTGCCTTTCTTCTAGTTAACAGAAGGACAGAAAAATGTTATAAATAGCAATTAATGAAAAGATTGTTTCGCTTCTCTGCAGACAGAAATGGATTTAAACTCCTGTGACATTGCTTAATGCATTTGAATTTTATCTACTTGCTTTAATTTAACGTTTTTGAGATACTGATCTTTAAGCAGCTTTTTGTGCTGAGAAATGCCAAGAGTTTACAACTCACAGTAGCACCTCTTCCCATCCATCCGGCATTGATTTCAAGACTGATGGATTTGCCAACAGTTCTGCGGTTATGGGTTGCGTTTGAGTCTTTAGGTGTGCCTTTTGTGTGTGACTGCAGAGCTGGGCCTAGTTGAAAGCTGACTTCAGGGTGAAGACAAGGATAATGAACTATAAATCTGTCTCGTACTTTTAACCTGTCTCCAACTTGGCATTGTGTACTGTGCAAGGTGCTGGTTAACTTAATGTATTCATTCTTTGATACAGGTTTCAGACTTTCCAAAGGAGGTGGAAATACGAGCCTTGATTGAAGGGCAGTTCATGGCCAAGAGGATTCATGCTGAAAAGCTGGGATATAAAGTCAGTAAGTATGATGAAAAAGCTGCAGAACTAATGGCACTAGAGTTCAAACACAAAGATAGGAGTTCTGACAGTAATGTCAGTATCGTGATTCATGCCCTAACGGATACAGAAAGTGGTATGAATTCTAAACTAGCCTCTTGGAAACATTTTTGACAGTATGCTGGGGACAAATTTTTGCAGATGTTAAATTTAGAAGGACTGGTGATTTAGCTTTGATTACTTCTTTTCACGTATTCTTGCTATTTCATTGTTACTGAGCTGCATTGTCAATTTTTAAATAAGAGTTTGGATTTTCGATAGCTTGTTAAGTGAAAAGAAGAACAGCCTTCTGCCTGAAGCACAAGACTGTAACTCTGAAAATCTGAAATCTATGTTCAGTTCCTGGACCTGCCATAAAATGGTCACTTACCTCTTCACCATAGTTTTCTGTTAATAAAGCAGAAGCCCTTTCTCTGTCTTGTGATTTAGAAAGTAAGACATCCTGCTCCCCAGAATTAATAATATAGTTTTTAGCACATTGAAACAGCAAAATAGGCTAGCATTTTACTTAAATAAGTGTGATGTGAAATTCTAGGAAAAAAAATAGGAGATCTGGTAAGCTGTTCTGTTGGATTTGTCTGCCAGTATGTCAGCCAGTGGCATCTTAAAAACATTGAATTACCTTTTCTTGATGGCTTTTTGAAATCATATGATTTTACAAAATAAAATGTTGGTTATTTATGTAATTTACAAGCCAATCCTGACCTAATGCTTTGAGCCATTTATTTGCTTGAATCTCTTACTTTTATTCATAACCATGAAAGACAGTGCTTTTTTTTTTTGTTTGTTTGTTTGTGAAGAGAGAACTCCAGGAGCTGCAAGTTAAGAAAATATAGAGACACTGGAACAAATCACAAGGCGTGGCAACACCACCTCATAAATTTACACTGTAAAGATTTTCCTGTTACGTGTTTTCTTATATACTTGAAACAGTATTTAATTGAGGAGGTTATTTATGGAGACAGAGATTCAAATACATCATGTTTAAAATACCCGTTTATCCTTCAATCGTAGATTCTGCTGTACCAAAAGATTGGCTTATATAGGCTAGAAAGCTCATGGCTGAAGAGGATACATTTGTAATTTTTAAATGGTCAGGGGTTAGACAAACACCAGAGTAGGAGGAGAATGATTTAAGATACCAGGCAACTCTGACACAGAAACAAATGGGTAGAAATGATCTGTAAATACATTTAAGCTTAGTAGAACATGTGAAAACCTAACTAGTTTTAGGATGTGGCTTCATAAAATAAAGAAAATTCTAGAGCTTTATTTTTTTAGTGTTGTAGGTATCTACAGCAAAAAGGAGATGGGTGTGATTGCATTGTGTTCCTGTAGTTTCCTTGGAACCTTGTATGCTTTTGTTTTGTTTCATCCCCAAGGGTCTAGCTATTTGGTAACTAACAGATGAGTTGCTTTAAGAAAGAACTGCTGTACGTAGTGTAGGCTGGATACATCTCCCACTTTTCCTTAGTGGTATTATTTAAATGTCATATTCTGTTGTTTGTGTGGTGGTGGCAGGCTTACATCTGCATTTGTTGTGTGACAGCTCTGAAAACAGGGTGTGTTCTGAACGTGTTTCAGGGTACGGATGAGCATTGTGGGAATTACTCTGATATTACCAGACTTTCTCTTGTTTAATAGCTGCTCTGTGTCAGGCTGCTTTTTTGTTTTTAATGTGATTTAAAAGCTTATTTATCATTTGGATGAAAGATACAGTCAGGACCCTTGTGTTTATTCAATTCCTGTTAGGCTTTGTCTATATGGGCAATTTATTTTTTCCAGAAATCAAGATTTGCATTCAAAAATATAAGTACAGCAGTGTAAACCTTTTGTGTGTGTTTGTTTGTTTGTTTGTTGTTTTCACCAATAAGAGAATACAGTAATAACTGCTCACAAGATCCAGAAAGTTACATGATGGTACTTATTAAATTGGTCTGCACAGAAGATGGAAGTGACGTGGTCAGTCACAACAAGCAATTCCCTGTGGTATCCCGAGGTTTATGTGGTACCATCTCAGTGGTGCAAATGAGCCAGAATCATGGCTGAGAATTTTCCTAGCTCTGGTACCGAGGTGCTGGAAAATCCTTTCTGCAGAGTCATGAACCTGCCTCTCAGTTCCTGGGCCAAACACTCTTTGGCTGACTGTGATCTGGAAGGCAGCAGGTAAGCCAGAAAGCCATGTGCGTGGAAGAGAATTTTGTAGAATATATTTCTGTTTTTCAGAGTTCTTGGATATGCACTGCAAGCATCAGGAATATCAGATAATCCCTTAGAATTTATTTTTGGCTAAAGAATGTATTATCTTGCTAGTAGCAGTATTTTAAATCTCCTCGGTCTGCCCGGCTCTGCAGGAAGAAGTGCAGTGATGCCGAAATATTATCTCACGTGTACGGTTTTGCAGCCAGTTTGGTGTGTCCGGTACATTATAGATCTTTCACAAATTACAAATCATAGTACGAAAAAAATTAAAACGGCTTTTCAGCTGCTGTGTTTGTGCTCGGCTGTGGGTGTGTGCACAGGCTTCAGTGCATCTCGTGTGCCAGTAGAGGGCAGGGGATTCTGCCTCATGATTTTTTTTTCTTTGAGGCTGGAATGTGTGTGTCAGCCTTGTTCCGAAAATGGCTCAGAGTCACCAGATAATCCTTGAGAGAAAAGTTAGACCGTACATTAATCGTGATTTAAGGCTTTTAAAAGTGTGTGTCACTTTGCTCTAATTGCTCTAATCTTTCTCAATCAGATTTCAGGGGAAATCATTCAGTAACACCCTGTATCCTGTTTTGCTTAAGGGCTGGATAGAGCGTTGTGATCTAGAAACAAACAAGCAAAGTTTGGTCTGTGCCTGTTGTTTACATCCTCTCATTCAGAGATTCATGCAGATAAGGGGGAAGGTTTGCTGTTTTGCCTTTATTTTCCTGGATTTTGATTATATCATAAACACCTTCTGTTTTGTCACTTCCTTCTTGTGCTTACAGCCATCCCTTTTTGAAAGCTAAGCTCGCAACTGGAATTCAGATGCTGACTGTGTAAACATGCTTGTTGCCTGGTTTGGGGACCTATTGTAGTAAGGAACATACCCATCCTCGTTGGTCAAAACCATGGCAACTTTACAGAGAAATGACAGTGTGTGCAGCTCGGTGACACAGGTGATCACAGCAGCTATAAAACTGTCAGTGGCTTAGAGTGATCTGCCAGTACATGCATTAATAATCTTCATAATAATCGTTAATAAACTTCAGAGTTGATTCTACTCCTGACCAAGCAGTCCTAAACTTCATGTTGATACTGGCCAGAGAACGTTATGGTGGTCCTTGCTTGCACCCAGTGAAGCTGTCCTGGTGAAGACCTACAAAACTGATTATTTTTGGGAGCAAAATCTGCCCTGCTGGCCACCGGTGGGTGAAGTAAACATTGCCGTGGTGTGGGTTGTGTATGCTGAAGGAAGGCAGTACACAAGTAGGTGTTTGCACGTGCAGCCAATAGATGTTGAAATGATGTGCTGGTAGTATAGAAACCTTTGTGTTGATGGCAATCTGTGCATGAATACTAGGTCACCTGTGCCAGAGCCGTGGAACTGCAACAGTAATTAATAAATCCTGCCTTGTAGGTAAAAAAAGAATTCTCTTGGGCGGGTGTGTAGAAGCTGCTAGCTTTGGGCATGGCTCTCTGTTCATGGTGTGTACCTCCGTTGGTGGGTTCTTAATACTCTTAGGTGCCCCCTGTGCCGTTTGTGTCATGTTTGTACCTTCAGGAATCTGATTCTGCCACCTAACTACCATCAGCAGGGAGAGATGGATAGAAGGTGCCAAGTTTTACAAGCGAAAGCATTGTCCATAAAATCCTGCGTCCGTGTTTATTATGGAATTTACAGTTTGTTACGTACATAAATCCATCACTTGCAAATAACGGTGGTGCCCTGAATTCTACTGACAGCACTTGGTGCCTGTGTATTGGCTGGGGTGACGCAGACATGCCTGTGTTTTTGCACTGTTAGAAGAATGAGATGTTTTTTTTCTTTAAGTGCCGTATGTTACTGGTGTTTCAAGCGTGTGAAAATGCATCTTGCTGGTCACGTGTACAATGGGATGCATCCTTACACAAAACGGCAGTCATACAGTGCTAGAAAAATGAGGAAATGTCAGAGCATGCTGGGCCTGACTTTCCAGCAGTCAGAAAATATACGTTCTCACTCTGAAGAGCTCAGTCTAAGATTGCACAAGGGCAAACCCCACGTTCCCCAATTTCCTTTTTTCTTCGGGTGATGTTTTCATCTGATGTTCTTTTCAGCAGGTTGACGGTAGTAATAACGTGTGCCTCTTTGTCTGCAGGGAGAGCAGTCTAATGGAGCGAAGGGACCTCAGAAAATATCAATTAGTGTAATGTGGAGCTGTTGTGTTTCATTGTTCACCTTGTCAGGTGGAGGCACAGCAGCCCAAAGGTGTGAGGCGTGAGGCTGTCACTAGTCTGCTTGATGATAAGTGGCTCTCCGGTTTGGCAAGGCGAGGTGCCACGGATTTTGGGACCCTCACAGGAATGGCTTCTATGGCTGTAGTCTCCAATTCTCTTACAAATTAGCAGCAGCTTTGGGGTACTTGTTCTGTCAGTCTTTGCCTTCACTGCTGAGTGTGTTTCTACTCGAGTTGTAGCAGTGTTTCGGCCGAAATGAGGAACGCTGCGAGTGAAGCATTTTTGTAGATGCATACAGATTAAATTGATGTTTATGCCCTACGGGATTTAAATTTCTTAGAGGAATCAATACTAAAATGTTGTGTTGGCTTCATGCTTGTCTCTTGATGTTTGCTGCCAAGAGTGCTGATGGGGTTTCAGCAGCATGAGGGTGATGGCTTTGTTAGGGGCCTTTTGCTTCAGCAAGTGAGTGAAAACAGTTTAAAAATAATTAGGGGACAGTGCCCTTGACAGGAGGTTGAAGTCCTATGTTTAATATAATAGTGAATGGTGGTAATGGTCAGATTGGAACATACATGAATAGTGATGGGGCAGAGTGAACTGCTTAGTATGTGGTACAAAGTGTAAACACCCTGTGCCACTGGGCATGCATATTTGAGGGAGGAGCGTTGGCTCAAAAAGTACTTTCGAATTCATCAAAGGCAGGATATTCCTCCCAGATAAGTCATTGATACTGCTGCAGAGGATATCTGTATTTTCTGATGAAACTTCTGGCTGAAAAGAATGCTAGCCTGAGATGGGCAATGCCTTGCCAAGAACTTTATTGCAGCTCCTCTTGTTTCCCACAGAGCATCGGGCTTGTGTCGCCGTCCTGCAGCCAAGCATTTAGGCACGATCAAACAAGGCTTGGTTTTAAGCACCATCAAGCAAGGTTTGGTTTTAAGCCAGTGATCTGGAGTGAGAGGTTGGTTAGCTCATTACCAACTCCCTGACCAAGTCTTTTACAAAAAGGGCTTTTTATTATTGCTTGGCTCAGGAGAGTACAGTATTAGTCTAGCTAGTTTTTAAACGGGTTAGATAAAGTGTCTCTGAAGGAAATGACCTAATATGCCATAAGGAAGTTGCTTACGTGCTCTAGGCTTTTTCATGTAGTGTCTATTGTCTTGCTTTTAGTTTGTTTTATTGTTGTTATACATATACAGGAAACACAATGAAGACAGAAAATCCGAAGAGTTAATAAAAATGTTGGAAGGGGCACTATCTGTCTTTCTTTCCTGACACAATGATGAAATGTTGTCATTGTTTGAACAATCACTTTTAATGTTTGGTCAGCAAAAGACCAAGTATTTAAATGGTTCAATTCCTGTACCCTGGTGGGGGGAGAGATTGTTTATAGCTGTTCCAGTGGTTGTACTGTTCAAGCAGTATTCTGAAAAATAGTTAAGCTGTCAGTTGACTGGTTTTGTTAGAGCTTCATGGATCTCTAGAAGCTAGGGATTTGGAGATCAGTCGGGTTATCTAATAAATCACCTTCTATCACTTGTTTTTTGAGACTGATCTATAGTTTTAAATCCATTTAGATTAGCAAAGGAATGACATGATTGCAGTCCTTAAGTACCTTCTTTGGGAAAGGAAACTTGACAGTATAGGACTCTAGAGCCTTACAGGCAGAAACATTATGGTTCAATAACTGGAAGCTGAAGGTAGGCAAACCTCAAATGACAAGCAAGGTGCAGATTGTTAACAGAGACTGAAATCAAACAATGCAGCAATTGACAGTGCGATAGTAGATTCTGAAGCTCTGACAGTTTTAAGAACAAGATGGATTTTTTACTAAAAATAGGTATCCTGTTTTTAGTAAAGGGATCATTTATGCTATTGAAGGGTGAGTTTGAAGGATCAGAGTTGTTCGTTCTGTCTCAGAAATGTGAATCTGTAGGAGATGCAGTTGTTGGGAAGCTCATCTGATTCATAGCTATCCAAACATTGCTTTGTATTAATCATTTATACCAAATGCTGTTATCACCCTAAGTGATCCCCTGTTTTGATGATCATTCTGCTCGTAAAATCCTACATTTGCCTTTGTTAACACTGAGTCAAATGTTAGATATTTATTATTTTAAATCTCTCTCTCTCTCTGTCTTTCCATATTTTCCTTTTTGTTGCTCAAATGTGACAGGCCTGTTAGCGAACTCTAATCAGCTCTTCCAAGATTCCCTAGACCCTGTCTTTCCTTTTTTCTGATTTAAGGTGATTCAGCTTCTCTTGCACATCTCACGTTATGCATCAGCTCTGAGCACTAAGTGTCTCAATGCTTTCAGCTGCATCAACCCACACTCAAGTTTTTCAGCGTTAACAGGGTTCTACTAGATAAGTCATTCTTTCCCTACCTACTCTATTTGCCTACATGTATGGTGATTTTTTAGCTATGATTGTGTTTGTTGGATGAGGTTAGGCAAGACAGATTTAACCTGCTTTAAAACAGAGTAGAGCCTATGTTTTTAAAACAGCTTTAAGTATCTAAAGCTTTGGTTCCCTCCAGACTTTGGTTTCTAGAGGGCAGTTACTCAGTGCTTATTTAAATGATATCAAGAAAAAAAATACTCCCTCCCCCAATTTCTTGTGTAAGTAAAAACCAAATAAAAGTTCCCGTTTCTTTGGACAGGTGGAATTTTGCAGTCTACTTGTATACCTAATTCTCTTGAGACATGAAAGGATTAATTTGGGCAGCTTTTCTTTCTTATTTCTGGTCTGTGGATCCTAAGAATGCATATGGAGGGTATTCTTTTTCCACCTTTAAAATGGCTTTTAGCCTGTATATGTACAGGCTTTTTAGCCTGTATATATTTTGTCTAATCTATGCACTAGAACAGGTATGCATAGTGCACGTGAAGTGACAAGTCTCAGCCCCAGGGCTCTCACAGTGCCGGTTTAGTCCAAGTGTAAAGTGTGGCAAAGGATGGGAAGTTCGTGAAAATAAGTTTCAAGTGCAGTACTTACTCATGTCAAAGAGAGAACTTTGAAAATAGGAGCAGAAAGTTTTTTAGCTTTGCACTTAAAGACTGAAATTTGCAATCAGTGACAAAACTGACCTCAAGTAGGAAGGTTGGATGTGCAGAAGAGTGGGATTAGAGCATCCACAGAATTAAATCCACTGCTGATATGGTAGGTGACATGAAATTCCTGATCCCAGTTTCTGGACAGTGATATAATTTCTCTCTTTAATGTTTGAAAGCCTGGACTTCATGATCTTTTGCAGTGTCCCTTTGGCTCATCAGTGCTATACTTCTCCAAGCTGGAAAATCTAAAGAATAGATAAAAGAGCAAAGAGAAAAAAGTTTGCTTGAATCTGAAATTGTCTCTTTCCTGCAGCTCTTACAGTGATTGTACAGCATCTGACAGACTTAAAACTAAATCCAGGAGCACCTGCTAAGCATTGTTCATCAGTTACTACTCAAGTAGAGAGTGAGTTTAAAAACAACCTCTTCTCTATCACTAATGTTGGTTTGAAGTATTTCTTTTCCATCTGACAATATTTGAAGCTTAATAAGATCATATCAAGAAATTTCTGAAAGTTGGAAATTTGAAATTGAAAATAGAAGTGTGTGTATATACATACACACATATATATAAACAGAGGGTGGACTTGTGATGGTTTTATTTTTGGTAGTGTCTCAGAATGAACTTTGAAGTTTTTTAGAGGATAACTACTGCATATAAATGTGCTTGTTAATCTCTATCTGAAATGTTACGGAAATGAGACTTAACTCTTTAATATTTCACCTCCAGGTGTGCTTATCTCTGTCGATTCTTTTGAAATGCATACTTTTTAGAAGTCTTTGGAAGCTTTGGTGGAGGAAAGTTCAACTCACTCCTGGTTGTAGAAATCAGCTAGCATCTTACTGAAATACAAATCTGCGTGCTTTTGTACTTTTACTTTTGCAGTAACACAAACTGAAAGGAACAGCTGCGTAGGAGTGTGACCGAGCTGAATGCCTTGTCTGGAAAACTCCACTTGAAAGTGCTTGGTATGCACAAACACGTAATAGTGAATTCTTTCTTTTTACAAGCCAACAATTTCATGGAAGGTAACAATGCTAAACAATACAGATGTATTATATATGCAGTATCAAATGCCAGTAATATTTTGGACAACAGATTAACTGACCTGAATATACATTGGACTTCATTAGCCTAAAGTTGGTAGCCAAAGTTTCAGTGTTCTTAGGTAAGTCCTCCATCGACGATAGAAGCTTTTTTCAGGACATTCTCATATACTTTTTTTAATAGATAAAGATTACTCTTGTGAGCTTAGTTGGTAGAAGGTTTAGGATCATATTTTGACCCTACTAGGCACTGCCAAAAAGACATGCTTCAAAGGACTGCTTCATGCCAAAAGGACAGTCTGTAGCTGATTTCCTAAGACAAGAACTGAAGTTAATGTTAGTGCTCTGAAGCCTCTAGACCTTTTGATCAATGAGCAGAGAGAGAGTTTGGCTGAAAACTGCGCGGTTTGTCTTCTAGGCAGGTTTTGGAGCTGGTGTTTTCCTCTCCATGAAACCTGGAGGTCTGAGACTTGCTCTTCACAGCATTTGTCACTGTGCACCTGGTGGTCTGCTCTTCAAGGCTGCTACAGAGAGGTACTCATGTTATGGAGGAAGGCTTCTGAAAGCTCTATTCCAGCACATCCTTGACCTTTTCCTCAGTTTTTCCAGGGCTGGGTTACTCAGTTACTCAGTTCCTTCTCTCTCCCTTGCTGGTATCTGCTACCTAACAGGTAAATGTCAATATTTATATGTACATAGCAATTTTCACGTATGCATCTCAAGAAGTGGTAATTATGGAAAACTGGAGGGCACTCAGCATTGTTGCCAATCAGTGATGTATTTCAGGCCTCTCAATGGCTACTTAAAGCATACAAAACAGCAGAAAATAATGTCATATATTAGCCTGTGTAGTTGCAGCCCTGTAAGTAGCGTTGGAATGAAGGCGGTCACTGGTCACAGAGCTGGAGGGATTTTAAAGGATATTTTTCAGAAGCATTCATCCTCTTCAGTCAAGGTGCTCTTGATCTTTTTCCTCTGTGTTTATTGTGGTCAAAATTGAACTTTTTGTTGTTTTGAAGTAGTTCTAATTATAATGGTAATACAAGTGTACAAGTGGAGAGCTGCTTGAGTAATCTCTTCAAATTAAGTGCACTTCTAGTTAGATGACTTAAGTTTACCTGCAAGTGAACACTTGTGCTTCAGAGAAAGTGATACAAAGCTTTGTATTTCCTACCTAATTTTGTCTTTGAATGCAAAAGCCTGATACCCAGGGAAATGCAGGTGAAAATCTGGAGCCATTGTTTCTGAAGTGTGGCACATTAGAATAAAAAACTGCTGGCATATCTATTTGAAAAGGTGAAATTGTCTTTTTAAGTAAATTGGGAGGACTAAGGCTTCTTGTTTATTTTTCTTTTAACCTCCTTTTTTACTCAGGTCTTACGAGTATTAATAAATTCTTTCAACTACAGTTGCTGTTATGAGCTGTAATACAGTCCAGTGCAAATTTTAAATGTTAGCTAAGCTGTTACTTGCAAGCATAATCACTGCAGGAGTGTTCCTGTTGATATCACTGCTGCCATTTGCATGAATAAAGGTTAATCATGAGAACCAGGAGAGTGCAGGACTATAAACCTAATTTCCAACACTTCTATATGCTTTGAAAATGAGCTAGGTAGCTCTTCAGAGGCCTTAGCATTTCACCATTTTTTGCTTTAACCAAGGGATTAAACTGATGTAGTGAGCAGTTCTGGTTTAGAGAGGTCTTGGTTTGACTTCTTGCACTTACCTCCTCCATATATCCTTCGTGATGGCACATCCAACTCTCCAAAATCAGCTGCAGATTCCTGGAGACTGCAAGAGCAAAAATACGTTTAGGACTGGTGTTTTTATTCTACTGATGAAAACAGGAAGGTTTCTATACATATGCTATATATCTGTATCTATCTAAATCTATATAGATTTTGATTTTTTTTATAGATTTATTTATTTAAATCTATATAGATTTAGATAGCTGGTAATCTATATAGCTGGTATTATATAAATAACTTTTCTGTATCATGTAGAGGCTGGGAAGCAGGACTGGATACTTACAGAACTTCCCTTTTAATTAGTATAACTGACGTATTCCTGTAATGAATTCTTTTGTCTGAAAAGCCACTCATGTGCAAGTGACCGCTGCATGTGGAGATGCAGAAAAATGTCTTGTAAAACTAGTGTGGCTTGGATAACTCCTGTGCATCTGCTGCTTAGGAGCAGTACCGCAAATGTATGGGAAATGTGATCTAACAGACGGTGTATACCTAAGAGCTCTGCATAAAAGGCTCAAAGAACAATTATCTATGTTGAATGCTGTGTTTTAAAAACAGCTTCATCCATTTTCCTGCCATTTCTGTGCTTTTCCTCTGAATAACTCCAATGTATATTAATTAATTGCTTGAAATAATACCAATAAATCTAACAAGGTTTGTCTAAAGCTTGACTGCACAGAGGAAACTTCATGTTTGTTTCAGCGGTGAGAGAAAAAAATCATTTACTGAAAATACTAAGAAAGCTAATATTAATTTAGATGGAACTTAATGAAATCTTTAATGGCTTTTTAAAATTGTTTTATTTTCCTTAGATTTTAATTTGAATTAAATCATTACTATTGTTAAATTAGTTAAACACTAAATTAAGAAATGCAAATGAAGTGAGCCCAAAATCCAATGTGGTTATTGTTTTTATTGATGTATGTAGGCTAGTGGTGTGGAACAAATTCCAATTATATCTGATCTGTTATTTGCAGTACAAGTTCCTGACTCTTCATTAAGTGTAATACATCAGATTAAATGCTGTGCTCGATAAGAGCTAGGAAAATACCAGTGTTACAATAAACCTCTTGCCGCTTTTGCCTCTTCGTTTGGCCTCTTAGCACTGTGTATAATGCAGGCTGCAAGGCCTTCTAGTCTGAAGTTCTACAAATCCTGCCCAGCTGTGATCATCAGAGAAATATAAAGGTAAACTTTAGGCAGCGTAGTCACAGGAGGCCCACAAGCAAGGGAGAGTTGCTAAAGGCAACTCCATTACATACATGAGTTCACCTGAATAAATGTTCACTGGCTTCTGCTATGCTAACTTAAAATACTGGTAGCTAGCGAGGAAAATGCCAGTTTCAGATGATTTATCTCCCCGTGTGATTAAAACATCCAAAATAAATGAAGCATATTTTCTAGCACCAGAACTGGATCCTTCCGAGTTGTTCTTTATGCTTTGGTGTATATTTTTGAAGATGCTGTATCCTAAACAGACTGAAATCAGTAGAAATCTAGTTAAGGAAGAGGAAAGGCTGGGTGCCATCCTGGGCTAGCCCGCTTTGTGCACAGGCAGGGTACTCATCTGTATAAACATTCCTTTTTCATTTTTAAGCTATTGTTTTCTTCAGGATTCATCCAGAGAGGTGAAATGGAGCCAAGTAGTCAAAGCTGCCCTGTGGCAGTCTCACCTGGAGAGAGGACACCGTAGAGGGAGAGCACACCTTGCTGCGTGGCTGGCCCAGCGCAGCTCTGGGTAAGCCAAGCACACGTGGCAGTGCTGCGTTGCACAGCTGGGTATGATTCGTGCCTGTGCCCCTGCCTCTGTCCTGGTGCTGCGTTGCCCTGGATAACATGTAATTACCAATCTTTCTGGGGTATTCTTCAGGTTTCGTGTTTGAGCTGCTAGAGGAATCGTATCCTCCTGTATTGTGGAAGAAGTTGGCTGCCCTTCTGAGCGCCCATACTGAAGTGTTCCTAGCTTAGCAGTACTCCAGGATAAAATACTTTCAGCTTAGCACACTCCTCGCTTCATTTTATTCCAGCAGTGTCAGAGCATGGGTCTAGCATAAGTGGATGAGCTGCGACTGTTTCTGGCGTTGCTGCATTTGCAGCAGGGTGTTGAGAGAGAATATGAGACCTCAGCACTGGTTTACAACCTTTTGGAAGGCACTGTTGGACTTCGGTGAGGAAACCGTACAAGTGGGATGCTGACAAAGCAGTGGAGATGCTGATGCTTACAGCTGTTGCTCTGGTTTCCCTATATATAGATGCTTCTTTTTGCCAATGTACGAGGTAAGCAGCACTATTAGTTTCATTAGCATCCCTGTGAGTCAGATTGATACATCTTCAGTCGGTGGTTAAGCTGTCTGTCTCTGGCAGGATAACTGTTGGAGGCGACGTGACGGAGGCTTGTGAGGTGTTTACTGTCTCTCGTTCCCTACATCTTGGAGGATGTAGCTGGACTACCAAAGTACTACTTGGCTTTGGGAGATGGGATTCCAGTCTCTGGGTCAACCTGCATCCAGAGTCACTGAAGATAGTCCTGTGAAGGCACTGAAAGAGGTTGTAATGTTTAGTCACTGGAATGAATGAAAAAACTTTTTTTTTTTCCTCACCATGATGATGACCATCATGCCATGGTGCTGTTTCACACATTTGACTGCTCAATAATTGCTACTGTAGAGTTTGCAAAACGCTTCCTTCCTTTGTTTAAACTTTGCTCTCATACCCATTACTTCACAAACCCTTAGAACATGGCTCCAGAACATCACCCTCAAGCATCTCTGCCTGTCGGTGTACTTTATCTATGCTCCTCCATTCCCTTGGCCATTGGGGTCCTCATTCTGTGCCTGGTCTAAAAATGAGATCATTCTAGCTCAAAAACCTGCCATACATCACCCTTTGGAGAGGGTGTTGCCAGCTATCGAGTGCCTGCCTGCAGTGGTGGCGTGTAGATGGGGAGTTCCTGGGTTAGGAACAGAGAGCTTTCCCTGGCAGGAGGTGGGCTGATGGAGGTGGGCAGGAGGTGGTTTTGAGGCTGATGGTACTTGGGCTTCTCTTCTGGAAGATTTTGAAAATGCTCTTACATAGATGTTTTCGGGTGCTTCTTCCAGACTTGTGAATCTTTTTACTGTCAGAGGATGTCTAGAGTTCCTGAGTAGTCCTCTGGCCACCTGAGGATTTCATGTTGCAATGGCTGGGTGGTTTCAGGGTGGCTGAAGCGGTTGGTAGGCTATGATTGGGCCCAGTGCAGGTGTATGAATAGTGAGGATAAGTAGTGCTGGATTAGAGTATAAATATTAATCAGGATTAGGCTACAGCAAACATAACATGGCACATTTTGCTCTATAGAATCACAGAATATCCTGACTTGGCAGGGACCCCCAAGGATCACTCAGTCCAACTCCTGGCTTCTCACAAAACCACCCCAAAACTAGACCCTGTGTCTGAGAGCACTGTCCAAATGCTCCTTGAACTCCTGCAGCTCGGTGCCGTGACCACTGCCCTGGGCAGCCTGTCCCAGTGCCTGACCACCTCTGGGTGCAAATCCTTTCCCTAACGCCCAGCCTGACCCTCCTCTGATTCATGGTGTTCCCTTGTATCCTATCTCTGGTCACCAGACAGAAGGAAATATTAATAGGAAACTAACTGGATAAACAAATTCCCCAATTTCAGATAGCTCAGCTGCAGTCTGTAAGCGGTAGTGCCCTTTTACACTCCAAGGGCAGCTCTTACTGCACTAAGGACGAAGCTTTTCTTTGAAATCCAATTCATTGGCCCCTGACTGAGAAGAACTTGCCGCAGGATTTGCTCAGGATTCGCTCACCCCATTGGAAATTCTGACAGGGCTGGAATGAAATGTGAGCGAGAGGAACGGCCGTGTAACGGTGCTGGCTCATTTGTTTTCACATGAATGCATTAGAACAAAATCTCACTTTCATGAATCAGCGTTTCCCTTGTCAATAACTTTCAATATTAAACAGTAAGGTGACACCAGGTTTACATAAGAGGAGAGGTAAATTAACTTGTGCAACAAAGGATTCCTGAGGGTAAATTGATAGCTCAGATCTTGATTCATGGTTCAGCTACAGAACAGGATGGAATAACTGTTTCCTTCCCACCGTGATTAAAATTGTTTTGTAACCAGGAGAGGAAAAAAGGCATGTCTAGACCCTTAGAGGACAGCAGCTCATCCTTTACCAAATCCCGCACTGTACTGAGAAGTGATTCCCTCGTTCCCTTCTGTGTTTTGTGAAAATTATAATGCTCAGTTTGCCAAGATATGGAGCATCAGGCAGTGCGCTTCCCTTGTTGCCTAGAAAGAAAATAGCTGATGTATCCTTGTGTGCTGAAATGCCATGTTCTTCCGCAGCAGTGCAGTGTTTCCTCCTCTTCTTCCTCAACAAATCCATTTTCTGTGTCCACAAACGAACTTCTCCCTGACCTTCTAGTGCTACTCATACATGAAAACCCCAAGTGCTTCTGGGTGGCAAGTGTACCAGTTGTCTAATATATTGGAATTGACAAGATTCAAAGAGGAATGCACAAGTTTATGAATATTATTAAAAATTTTAATAAATAACCATAGAGAAGTTGTTTTGGAACATTTTTTTAGTGAAAAGTCTGTCTTTAGAACTTCTGAGATTTGGTATGTTTATTTCTTTTTTCTTTTTTCTTTTTATTTATTTATTTATTTAATTACACAGATGTCCTGCTATTCAGATCTTAGAGGCGGAAATTATTTTACCTCAGGACATACTTGATTCGTATCCATAAGTATACATAGGTTTATATAAATACAAAAATCCAAATAAATACACTTCCTTGACTTGTCATTTTAGTTGCACTTCTCTCATATGTAATAGGGTAAGTCTTCTAGACCCTCCCCTCCCCTCCCCCCCCCAAAAAAAATAAAAAAGAGATTCCCTATGTTCTTTTACTTGACTTTACCAGTTCAGGCAGCCAGTCCCGAACTGCTTCTGTCTCCCTCAAAGGTCCACAGAAAATTTAGAAGGAAACAAACCCAAGAGAAAACAGACTTTCTGCAGGCTCAGTAGTGGTGGAAGTTGTAACTGCTTCTTCAGTTGCAGGACAGGTTCTGTGCAGACACGAGCAATGAAAATTTCTTTACCCATCAATCCCAACTCCGACTCAAGAAAGTACCTTTGGAAAAAAAGTGTATGCATTTATTTATGGGCTTTATTTCTAGTTCAACTAATTTTTTGTGTGTAGATTTAACTACAGAGATTTTCATCCCACTGTCTTGCTTACGCTAGCGATGCTACTTGTGTTTAGGCATGCTCTGAGGTGGTTTCCTGAGCTCCTAGCTTTAATTTTTCTCCTCCTGCTGAGAGCCAGCAAAAAAACTGAGTCATGTCATTGTGACCCAGTGCATGCTTAGCAATTCCTTGCAGAAATCCCTTGAATGGGGATGTAGCTTGGGCCAAATTTCTCAGAATTGAGAACTATTAGTGTAGCGTATTAGTAGCTGTGAATATAAACATTGGGAAAGGTCTTATGATATAATGAGAAAAGGCCAAAGAGGTGAGCTGTGCATCACGCTACTTCATCCTATCTGCGCTTAATCCTGTTTTACACATTCAGCTCTATCTCCAGGATTATCCTCTGATATGATGATGAGAAGCTCATGCCTGTGACTTGAATAAATCACGTAAGTTGCATGTTAAATAGGGGAATGGTCTGTCAGGAGCCTCATCAAATTCAACAAGGAAAAATGTCAAGTCTTGCACCTGGGGCACACGAACTCCCTGCATCGATAAGAGGCTGGGGGGAAAAACTGCTGAAAGGAACCTGGGAGGTCTAGCTAGAAAAGAGCCAACAATGCTTCCTTGCAGCAATGAAGGCTGACAGCTTACGGACTGCATCAACATCACAGCTGGCTATCGAGGGAAGTGAGCTAGTCTTCTATTCAGCATGTATTAGACCACATTCAGAGCTACTGCACCCACTTTTGGGCCACTAAATACAAGAAATGCATTGATAAACTGGAGCAACTGCAGCGGAGGGTGACCAAAGTGGTTGAGGGCTAGAGGGAGCTGCCCTGAGCAGAAAAGGCTGGGAAAGCTGGAGTAGTTTAGCCTGGAGAAGAGGAGTCTTTAGGGAGGCTGAGATGCATGGCAGAAGAATGTGTGACAACGGATGAGGGATTCTAACTGGATATGCAAACCAAAATTTTCGCAAGGAGGAATAAAAATATAAAGCATCTTATCGCTGGCCTCTTGGTAACGGAAGGTCTTGAAGCCTTGTCTCAGAAATGTAACAAGACTCAAAGTTAATTTTATGTTGTTCTCTTTCCAAATCAAGTTGGTGTGTTGACCTAGTTCTGTCACTCAGCAGCCACAAGCCAATTGGAGCCCTCAGCTGCCACCCCATCTCGTTTTGCCTCATTCGGACAGATAGGGCTAATTACACTAGGTACTCTCTCCAAATTTTTACAGATTAATTTACAGCATGATGAACAGAGTCAGTGATGGAGATGCAACCAAGGAAGTGAGGGCTGCTCTGACCTTGTCACTCAGATGGATGAGGGGACATACTGCTCTTTTCCCAGATGACTCCTGAGCTTTGCAGAAAGTCAGTGACATGTTTAATTACTTCTGACAAATAAAGAATGCTTTCTCTTTTAGCTTTATTGTGTTATGCCCTTCATGACGGTGGAAAAAGGCAAAACTGCATCTTGACCAGCCGCCCTTTCAGTAGGATGCGATGGAGTGAAAGTCTCGCGGCTGAAGTGCAAACTTCCAGCTCACATCAACTCTTGGTGCTGTCAGGATTAGAAATGGTTGATGCAAGGAAGTGCTCAGGTACCTGCGAGGTCAATGAAGCTTAAATGCTTGCCTAAATAATGTTCTGTTAAGAGATGTTTTCTCAGCAGTCAAGATGTGGTTTACATGCTCCGTGGCATTTGATAACTCTTGTTACACAGAGAAGATTAATTTGAAATTGCATTAGGATGTGGGAAAAAAGGTCAAGATTGTTGCAATCTCCAGAACCATGATAAATATAATAAAGGTTGTGAGACTTGTCATAACTTTTAAAACAAACACATCCAGGGGAAAATGGCTATACCTGGAAATTTAGGCACGGTACAGTTAAGTGTCTGCAAGATTTGAGGCTGCCTTATTTGTTGACTTGATGGTGGATTTTTTAAATGCTTGGTGTAACAGACTTTCATGTGATGGGGACGACGTAAAAGACTTTGTGATGGGGAAAGGAAAAATGAGCGAGGGTTAAAAATGCGAAGGTTAAAAATTTGAGAGTGAAAAATGCGAAGGTTAAAAAGGCTGTCTTGAGTCAGGCCAAAGGACGAGCAAGGTGAGACACCTCCTTTGACGGTGGCTGGTCTCTCATACATGGGGAAGGCTACAACATCTACTATATCCTCTCAGCTTCCATCAGTCTGCAATTTAGCAACATCCTGAGCCTGAGGGTGTTTTTAATTATCATTTAATGGTTGTTGACAAACTTTTCCCCGTGAACTTCTCTAATGGCTTTTTAAAGGCATGTAGATTTTTGGCACCCATGGTATCCTGTAGCACTGAGCTCTTCAGCTCAGCTGCACATTGTGTGAGAAGCCCCTATTTTTTGTGTTGAACATCTCACCTGATAATTTCATTTTCTACTACGAGAAACAGGGAATAGTTATTCCCTATTGATCCTCTTGAATGCTGTGCTCTCCTGGCCTCCCCCTGTATCCCCTTCGCCATTTCTTTAGGTTTTATTTCCCACAGGGAACATTTTAACAATTTTACACTTGATTCCTATGCACCCTCTGTATGGGTAACATAGAATCTTATCTATTTCTCCTCATTTATTTATTTTATTTGTTCTTGTGCCTCCCTCGTTGACACCTCATTCTGGGACATGTCTTCAAACACATCCTGAATTAAGAGCTTCTTCATATATTGGTCTTTAATAGTCCAGGTTACTTTATGAGCATTTTAGGCTCTCGTCTGCTGCCTTTATTTTTAATGTGCTCTCTCCTTTTTATGGTACTCCATTTCACTGAAATAACATTTCTGTTGTGGGTTTTTATTCTATTTATTTATTTTGATTTATTGGCTCTTCCTAGACCAATGTACCAAAATACTTAACGGTAACTATTACAAAGGGGTTCTTGAGTAGTAACTTTCTGAACCCATCTCTTTTTTTTTCTTCTTCTAGGTTTCTTGAGTAATTGTAGCATATTTAACATATATACCATAGCGCAAAGCATGTATACCATGTAGATACATGAGTGTGATGTTTACCCTAACTCATAAAGGGCTAACTGTAGTCTCTCAGTGTTCCTGTATTTTCTGTCCGGGTAGTCTCTCCGGTCTCTTTGTGTTTGTCACTGTCATCATTCTGGGCAATTCTGGTCTTGTTGTATGATCCCAGTATTGGTGTGATATTCAAACCACATGGATTCCACGGATAGCAATCCCAAGCAGGAATTCAGGCTGGGAGATGAGTGGATTGGGAGCAGCTCTGCAGAGAAGGACCTAGGGGTGCTGGTGGATGAAAAACTGAACGTGAGCCAGCAACGTGTGCTTGGCCAGCCATGTCCTGGGCTGCACCAACAGCAGCATGGGCAGCAGGGCAAGGGAGGGCATTCTCCAGTGCCCAAGGCCAGGCTGGGTGGGGCTTTGGGCAACCTGGGCTGGTGGGAGGGGTCCCTGCCCGTGGCAGGGGGTGGCACTGGATGGTCCTTAAGGTCCCTGCCAGCCCAGACCATCCCTGTGACTCTGTGATGCTGTTACAAGTTGGTACAGATAGCTTGCTTGTCTGTTTAGGCTTCAGGTTTTCATTAATGTATAGCAACAACCTCACTGCTGTGATTTTCTATAGCTTTGCAATAAGATTTGTTCTTTTATTTTACAGCATGGCAATGATTATCTGCCTTTCACTACTCTGCTGCTTCTGTCAATATCCTCACTGAAAACTAAACACTTAAGGTTTTCTATCGTATTTTTTAGATTTCTAGTGTCTGTATAGCAGCACTTACCCAGTTGGCTCAGTAGCTTATTTTCTGTGCTGTGATTAAAATGGAATTACTTTTTTTTTGCGGTTTCTTATTCGGATTTATTAATGTCTGATTTCAGGCCTAGAAAACGTGTCATGTCCATTTGTGCCAGCCTTACTACGCTTCTTAGTTTAAAGGCTCTCCTGTAATGTTATTAACTGTAAATGCCAGCAGTCTGGTACCAGCTTGATTTAGATGAAACTCATCTCTCCTGTATAAGCAGCCCTTCTTCCAAAAGCTTCTGCAGTTCCTCCTGAATCTAAAATTAACAGTAAAAGCTCACATTTACGAGAGCAAAGTTATGCCAGTGCAGATTTTTTTTTTTTTGAAAACCATAACCAAAAAATAGACTTCCTTGACAAAAAGCTTTGTTAGGATAGAAAACCTGTTTGCTTTACAGTAAATCCGTGAATCCTGAAAATGCAGAGTGGTAGCTGCCAAACAATAGGATTCAGGTGTTGGCTGTGACTTTGGGAGGGCTAAGCTTGTAAAAGATGATTTTGTTCTGCCGTCGACTTGGCACAAGAGAGTCAGGATCCTGAGCAGGAGAAGAGAAGCAGGTTAATAAAGGTGGGTGCGTGGTGCATGGGTAGGATTTGGCTGTAGGAATTTGAAAGTTGAAGGCAGTAAGCTAAGCAGCTTAAAATCTTCAGAATAAGAGGGAGTGAAGCTTGTAAGTGCGTCAAGCCGTTTGCTTAGATCTGGAGTAAGGAGCTTAAGTAGCTTATAACACCACAACCTCGGCAGCTCCAGAGGAAGGGACTTACAAGCTGTGCAACAGCTACACTTCAAAGGCCTTACAAGCACCGCTGATGAAGCCTGCAGGGCTTCGAGAGAGCGTGTCAAGTAAATCTGTCCGTCTGCCTCTTTCTCTGCAGTATCTGAGAGCTTCCTTTTCTCTCCTCCTCATATACGCGGGGACAACTCTCCTCCCTGCAATTATCACAATGTTAAATACCAGGCACTTTAAAATCAGGAGTTTTTCAAAATTAATTTAGTCATGTCCTGTCTATATATTCTTCTTTTCCTCACTGGAAAAACAAATTACTATGTATGCTGGGATGTACTGTTATTTTCTGAAGAAATTTATATAAAAAAACTTGAATGGAACATCTACGGCCTTTATAGTGAGGGATAGAAAGTTATCTCAATTCTGTAGTTGTAAATTAGCTGTTGTTGTGGTCTGTAGCTTCAGACACATTTGTTTCTTGTTAAAGTCTTTAGGGCTAGATTATCACAAGTTGAAGTTGCGCTGTGTTGCCTTGATCCTATCCAATTCCTGTTGAAATCAGGTGGCTTAGCTGGGGTCAAATAGGCTCCCACAAAGCAGAGTTGGCTACCTTCACAAGCTTCTGCTCTGCAAAATAGTTGTCATGTCTTCAAGAATTTCTTTACTTACTAGTCAAAAATAAACCTTCATAATAGTGCTTTCTTGAGTTATTTTATAATCTCGAGTTTGTTCTTCCCTGACTACTGAAGATGCACTTCTAATTACAGGCATATGACCAGATTTCTGTTTTGCTGCTACTCCCTTCTCCCTATTTAGTTTCTCTGTTTCAAAGTAGGTTTTTATGTGCTGCTTAGTATTTCATCTGTACAAACTGAAGCATTTAATGATGAAAAATAAATATTTGTAAATGAGTATCTCACACTTCAGGCTGATTTTTTTTTAAAGTTGTCTTTAGGGTTTTTTAAACTGTACACGGTTCTGTGTTTTAGCTTATAGGTAATTAGAATTGTAAAATGGGTGAGGTTAGAAAGGAGCTCTGAAGATCATCCAGTCCAAATCCCCTGCTCAGAGGAGGCCCAGCTGGAGGAGATAGCCCAGGACAGTGTCCAGTTGAGTTTGGAATATCTCTAGGGATGGCAGCTCCACAGGTTCTCTGTGAAAGTTATTGGAGTGTTTGATCACCTATACAGTTCAAAAAAAATAATTTGGAAGGAGTTTCTTGAATTTCTTGTATTTGTTTGTGGCCTTTGCCACTTGTCCTGTCACTGGATGGCACTGAGAAGAATCTGTCTTTGTTGCCTGGATGCTTTCCTCCTGTCCCCCACAATTAATGCATGTTGACAAGATCCTCCAGGAGCCTTCTCTTCTCCAGCCTGAAGACTCCCAGCCCTCTCAGCCTTTCCTCACAGGTTAGATGTTCCAATCCCATAATCATCTTCACGGCCCTATATGGGACTTGCTCCAGTATGTCCATGTTTCTCTTGTGCTCTTGCCCAGAACTGGACCCAGCACTCCAGATGTCTTGTCTGTGCTGAGCAGTGCTCCCTTGATGTGCTGATACCACTCTTTTACATGCTGATACCACAGGCCTTTTGCTTCCAAGCTGCTTTCCAGCTGATGGCCTCTAGCCAGTTGGCTCTCGGTTGTTTCTCCCCAAGTGCAGGACTTTGCATTTCCATTTGTTGAACTTCGTGAGGTTCCTGTTGGCCCTTCTCTTCAGTCTTTTGAGGTCCCTTTGATGGCAGCAAAACCCTCTTCTTTATCAACCCTTCCCATTTTTGTATGGTCTCCAAAGTTGCTGAGGATGCACTCTGTCCCATCATCTAAGGCTGTTAGTGTTGAACAGTATCAGCTCTGGTATCGACCCCTGGGGTACACCACGATTGAGTTGCCTCCAGCGGGGCTTTGTGCTGCTGATCACCACCTTTGAGTCCAGCAGCTCAGCCAGTTTCCATCCACCTCACTGACCGCTTATCCAGTCTGTACTTGATCAGTTTGTCAGTGAGGATGTTGTGGGAGACAGTGCCAAAAGCCTTGCTGAAGTTGAGGTAAATAACATCCGCTGCTTTCCCCTCACCCACCAAACCAGTCACCTCGCCTTAGAAGGCTATGCTTGCTAATCCCAATAACCTTTTTATCACGTTTGGAAATGGTCTTCAGGAGGATTTACTCCATCACCTTACAAAGATCGAGGTGAGCCTGAGTGGCCTGTAGTTCCCTTTATCCTCCTCCCCCTGTTGAAGATAGTGACATTTGCTTCCTTCCACTCCTCAGGAGCCTCCCCCAGTTGCCATGACCTCCAGAGATGGTCAAGGGTGGCCTCACAACGATACCGACAGGCTGCCTAAGCACCGATGGGTGCATCCCACGAGGTCCCATGGCCTTATATATGTCTATTTAGTTTATTTAAACATTCCCCTTGTGTGGTCTTTTCCCCTGAGAGGAAGTCTTCCCTCCTCCAGTCTCAGGGACCTGAAAGCACGCCTTAGCAGTAAAGACAGGTGAGGGAGGCATCGGGAGCTTTGCTCCTTCATCGCCAGGTCCAGTTTGCCGTAGCGTGGCGCAGGCCTTGGTCTGCGAGGCTGGGTGAGCGTGTCCCTGTGGGCACGTCTCCAGAGAGGCAGGCCTGAGGCCCGCACCGATTTCCCAGACAAGCTCTTCCTGCCCGCGGCTCAGGATCCCGGCCAGCTGCCCCGGCGAGCCAGCGATTCAATCGCAGGGGAAGTTCAGCTTGGGTGAAAACAAAGACAGCAGCACACGTTTTTTCTTTTGTTTTTGATTGCTTCCGCCTCTGTATCTGAAGTATTTTTGAGAAAATACTTCACTTCGCAGGTGTAGCCTTGTGGACTTTCTTTCATCATAGGTTTTTCTTATCGTTTGTGGCCATTGGAGAGTTGAAAATGCTTTTGGCAGGGGAGTTAGCACAGGTGCCCCGGAGCAACTCCCACTGGGACCATTTCATTCTTTTTACCTAAAGTCCCCTTTTTGTCAGCTGTTTTCTTAGGGGTCATGTCATGTCACGAGCTGTTGTGCTGTCTGCCAGAGGATTGTGTTTTACTGCTGGCTTTTAGGACTGAAACTTCGGTATGCGAAGTAAATTTATTTATTTATTTATTTTGATACTGAAAGGACAATCCAATAAACCATTTTCTTTCTTATTGGAAATTGAAACGATATTGCTTTGTTTGGATGGAAAGAAGTGTACAGGCTGGATTTTGATGTCTCATTGATTTTAAAGCAAAGCATTGACTGTGGTTCGCAGTGAAAAGGTGGTGTGGTATGGGTGCTGCTTTCTCGCTCACGAGACATGGCACGCAGCCCTGCTTCATGTAGGTGAATAGTTTTCTACCTCTAAAATACAGACGATGATAATTCCTGGTTGTTAAGGGTGTTCTGAGGATGAATTGCTTATTATCAGATTGGGATTATAAACTAGCTCAGCTGTTATATGGGAAATAAAATTCGGGTCAGAGATTTCCTTTTTTTTTGTGGTTAATCCTCTGATGGAAAAACTTCTTATGGACCCTGTACACCAACAGAGGTCTAGTCCAGAGTCACTGATGTTTTCGGGTTCACGGTGATTTATTTGTGCCTTGGATGAGATACTTGGATACACAGAGGAGAATAAACCAGTTTGCTGCATGGTTCTGGAGGGCCGGAATCATTGCTTTTGCTTAAAACTTACGTAGGATATGGATGTGGGGTAGCATTTCTATTGTTTATTCTGGGAGGTTATGAAAGGAGCTAGGAGGTGACAGGCCATGTAGTCTGCCTGGTGAGCGTGTCTCTGATACGTCAGATCTGACACATGTAGCACACAGGAGGCCAGGGCCCATAGGGTAAATCATGATGCATTTTGTATTCCTCGCTTTCCAGCCAGCCAACTTTTGAGCTTGAAAAAGACAGGATGAGTATAGAAGTCTGAACATACGGTGACCCTAATTAAGCGGCTGATGTTATTTTTTTCATCATCATACTCATTGCAGTCATACTGACCTTAACAACTACCCCTAATCCTTTCCTCTGGTGTGTTCAGCTATTGCCATGAAAAGTTTTTGTCCCAAGAGCAGGAGGCTGAGGAAGCGTGTACAATCAAATACCTACCTTTTTGTTTCATAAGAAGTTATGCTTTCAAAATCTGTTTTCAAGCTGTCACAGAATTAAAATTACACTTCAGGGGGCTTTTGCGAAGAAACATGAAACATCTCCTTTTGGAGATGGCGATTGAAATCCCTTTTTCTGACTGATAACAGGACTGCGTCTTGAACCTGGATTTGACATAAATCAAGCCAGTGCATTTGCTTTTGGGCTGAGAGTCAGCCTGGCTTCTGCTTGGGGCTATTCTACTTCTTATGAAATATTCACTGGTCCAGAGAGACAATGTGACTTTGTATAACTTGATGGTGAAGGAAAATTTGTGGGATAAAGCAGACCCCGGTTCAGGTTCTGTTCCTACTCTAAATCAGGTGATTTACATCCTAGGTGAGTCCATGGGCAGTGGGGTGATAATGTTTATTCTTTTTCTGATCTTTCTTCAGTTATTAATTTTCTGTCATGGCCCTGAAAAATTCTTTTATTAGCTGTCATGGTCCAACAAAAAATATCTCGCAGAAAAATTCTTGACCAGCTCTCTCAGAACTACTTCATAAGTTATGAATTATAAAACAAGGGTGCCAATATGTTCTAGGTAATAATGCATGGGTTTTCCCCTTTTATTTAACTAGTCTTTGCTGTAGTCAGCATCTCTAGTTAAATCCTTGGCTTGTATGCAGTTGCTGTATTCCTACTTTCTATATGCTGGTATAAGAGTCTAAGACTCCCGTGACCAGAGCTTTTTTTTTTCCCCCTTTATTCTTGTGATTTTCCGTAATTTAGATAGCTTTACAGTGTGTCTTAGTGGATTTTTAATTTTGCAGAACTTGAATCAGTTTGCTTTTGAAAAATTAACCAGGCCGTGCCCTTGAAAAGTCATTGCATCCATTATTACCTCCACATGTGATAAGTTTAAGAAAATGATTAGCAAAGGTGTCACTCATTTCTGCATGCTGTATATCAGATCGGACTTGCTGTGAAGTAGTGAACCATATTAAAGCCGTGAAATCAGCCCTGTTCTACAGGGACTCCAACCAGCTGCACCAATTTTACTACTTTTTCCCTTGCAGATTCAGGAATGATTGGAATGGAGTTTGACAGTTTATTTACAGATTCGCTGTGACTGACAGGACGCCAGAGGGGAAATGTTTGTACTCCCTGAAGGTAGTTTTTGGTAACTAAGGCTAAATATCTGACAGGACTTCTGTTACCGAACAGTGTGTGATCAACAGTTGCATTGCTGCAGGATTCAGGGCATCTTTTCATTTAAAACACAGCTAAAATTACAGAACTAAAGCTAGCATTTGCCTTGATGGAGAGCGCACAACATGCACACCAGAAGATGTGGGGCACTGGTGAGTTCAAGCCTTCATTCCAATCCTGATCTCTCATCCCTGTAAGAAATTAGCACCAGGGAAAGAAGATGAGAACAACTCACATGCCTTCTTTCCTCTTGGTCACTGATTTGCAGACGTAAAATTTGTGAGTTCCATAAATTTTTCAGTATGGGCTTGGATCTCTTATGTGGAAGATTCAAGTCTCCTACACAACAGGCCTGTTTCTCTATATTATGGGCTGTCAAGAGCTCATGGCCTGTGCCTTGAAAACTTATGTCCGTGTGTGATGTTAAGGCTCCTTACAGTCTAACCTTGAAATCAATAAAATCAAATTCATCTTATTCTTATTCTTTACCTTAAAATTAAGGCAGATAAGACTTCTTGTTCATGACTGTGTTGTGCAGTTTCATATTGTGAGTGTGTACAGTAACCTGACTGAAGTATCCTCATGGTGTATAAAAATCAGTCTAATATGATGATACTCAGAAAACAGAAACCTTCTGGAAGAGAATGTGTGAACTATATACTATATAATATACAATGTGTGTGTAGTAATATTATACTCTGTATTCCCAGAACTAGTATTAAGCATTTGATCAGGAAAGTATTTTTGTTCATTAATAGCTCTTTGTTCATTTAAGAGGCACAGAAGCTTTTGTACGTTGAAAAGGTTAATTATACTCTGAGTAAAGGTACTTGAATAAATTGTGTGTTTTATGGGTAGCAGAGGTTGAAGGTGGGCAGATCTGTCTAGCGCAGAGAAAAAATATATTTTTATTAGATTGTTAGGTGTTAGGAAGTGCTGCCAACTGGCCAAATGCAATCTGAGTATTCATGAGCAAGAGATGCTGATATATTGCAGGGGACAGAAAATATGCACCTGAGTTCCTGTGTCCTTACTTGTGTTTAAGCTAGTCTTACTCACTATATGTCTCGTATCGTAGAGTTTGGTAAGGTTAATTTTGTTTGTTTGTTTTTGTTTTGTGTCTATCTGGATTCTTTCCTATATATTTTGGTTATAATAAGGCTATGCATCAAGAAAGAGTCATACAGCAGAAATGGTGAAAAATAAATGAAAAAAAGGCAAAAAGAGTCTTTTTAAGTCATGATCATGTGGTGTCCACTTCTAATGCTGATATGCCAGGTGTGACTTACACAAGGACCTGAATGCACTGTGTCGTACCACAGCTCTAAGGAGGATTTCTCAGGGTCTGTGGCTATTAGATCATCCAGCTGTGCCCACCTCCCCATTGAGTGGGGTTCTTCTGCTGCCGTCTTTGCTGTGGATACTACAAGGCTGACAGGTGAATTCTTATTTATATTTTTCTAATTGTCAACAATAAAGGACATATTTCTGGGAACAGATTCGCAAACAGCTCAGGTCTTTCCCCAGTGAATTCTCTTATTAGACTACGTGGCCGTGGTTATTCTGGACCTGTGACTCTGGCAGTCCTGTCTGCATGGTGACTTTTCCATAAGGGTAAGAGCGATGGGTGTCTGTTCATGCTATTATCCAAGGAGTCAGGTCAGTACCCTGGGGAATGGGAGTGGTGCTTAACCTATGCCCACGTCTTGCAACCTTGACTCTTAAAAAGCTTTTCTCACAACAAACTGAACTTTGGCATGCCACAGTTTAATATTGCCAGTCTTTGTTCTCTCCACGGAGAAGAGCTGATTCCCCTTCTCCTTGTGGATGCTCTTTTAATCATGTTTCCACTAGTTTTAGTGTTAGCACTGCCTGTTTATAAGCGTACAAGTTTTACCCTTAAGGGTGAAGAAAGGTTGCCCAGTGTAATGCAAGAAGTCAGTGATGGTGTAAGGTCCATGTGGTCCAACAGCCCTGGGTTCTGCTTTCCTCCTGTGGGTCTGGTCTAAAACCTTTTAACAGACAAAAGTAGACTTAATGTACTTTTAGTAGACTTCAGCTAATGCTGAATATGGATCTCAAAATCCTCACCTTTCAGGTTCTGGCTGCTGCTGTAAGAAGTTAGGTGTCCGCTCAGCTGCCGCATCCCTGGCAGATGGCGTCTTTCCTGCCTTGACCAGTCCATCACACTGCAGTTACCGTGGCTCGAGTCCATGTGCAGGTTGTCACGCTACAAGCTCTGTTAAAAGATACTCTCATGCTTTTCAAGACCCAAGAAAAGTGACCAAATAAATTAAAGAACAGTCAGCGAGCAGGGTGCCTAATACTATAGCTGAAGATCTTTGTACGTTGTATTATTTTTTTTAAAGAACGATTAGATACGTAGCAGGAGTGGAGTGCTTTGAGATCAGTCAGAGCTGTGAACTGGAATCGCAAGTATTACCAGGACCATGATTCAGTGCCTAAAGACAAAAGCATAATTACAAGGAGAAGGTCATTTTTCTAAGCAAAGGACAGTTGTAAACTGCATTTACCAGAACAAAAAAATCCGTATTTGTTGCATTGCATCATTGAATTATTCATCAAGATCAGACACTTTTCTTGTTCAATTTACTTTGTCATTTTCTTCTAGCTTATTCTCAGCAGTTTGGATGAAAATATAGCACAGTGGCACCTGCTTACAAGAGACATTCAATTCACTGGAGGTCTTGATTGGAAAGACATTTGTTTCGGTCCAAGCCAAAATCAAATGCTCTTTGTTTTAACGGGATATTCATGTTTTATGGAAAAATAACTAGAAGTTATGTTAAAGTATCTCTCAGTTAACCTGTTCTTATTATTTAATGAGGTATTTCAGGACCTTAATATAGAATAAACAAGAATCACTGATGGATCAGATCCTGCATCTGATATATACAGCCTCTGTTGAAACAAGTGTTTTCCCAGCAATAAGATTTGATTGCCTAGAAAGGTGTAAACTTCCCTTTTTCAGAAATTGCTTCATGTCTATAGGTGAAAATGTCACTCTATTTAGGGTGCTGTTGGCATGGTTAGCTGGTTTCGAGATCCTAGTCAGTGTGCTGAAAGGAGTAAATAATAATTACTCTGTTACTTCACAACCTTTTCTTCTTCTGTGGAAACATACAGAGACACTCAAGCATGCAAGGAGATCAGAATGGGCCCCCATGTGTTCCTCTCACCATGATCGTTTTCCCTCTTTTGTTGCTTTCCCCCATAATTTCCTTCGTTTGCATATTTTAGTGTTTCATACCGTGGTGCCTGAGTCAATTTGCTTTTGAATAATTAAACAGGTACATGCCCTTGGAAAGTCATTGCACCCATTATTGCTGCTTGATGTGTTAAGGGTGAGGAATTGGGAAAAGGCGTCGTGTGTTTTTGGCGACTGCTGTTTTTATGTCAGGGTTGGATGTTATGCGGATGGGATTTGCAATATGCTGTGTTCAAGTCTACGTGGTGAACTCATCTCAGGTACCCCGAGGACGGACCCAGACCGGGGAATAATTTATAGGGTCAGTGGCTGTTGCAGAGACATTGCATATTTAGGTGGGTCTGGGTTTTTGGTGGCAAAAGATTTTGGCTTCTGCAGAAGAAAACCTAAAGAACTGATCGTGAAACCTCTCTGCTGAGTATGGGTTTGGGAGGAGGGGAGGAGAGGATGGACAGGAGGAGTTTTGCAGCCCTGCAGTAAAGGTAGCTGGGACTTCTCTGGAGGAGAGGCAGTCAGCTGGGGATTGGGGTGGGTAATGTGCTCTGAGCTGCTCTGGGGATCGTTGGGTTGACAGGGAGGTTTCTGCAAGCACCGGAGGGTTTCAGGTTTTCATTTAAATCCTGAGGCTGCAAAACTGGAGCATAGCTGCATTACAGGTGCAGCTCTAGTGGGGTTATTGTAGGGTTTTGCTAACATCATGCTGGCCTGCGTAGCTGAGCCACAGATTTCATTCTATGAACAGCATATGCTTGCCAGGGTAGGCCAGTGGCAACACGTGCTTTGTTAAATTGCATTTTATTGTACTGTTGTCTGCTAGTTATGCTTTTTTTTTTTTTTACTGTTGTCTACTAGTTATGCTTTTTTTTTTTTTAGTGAGTGTTTTTAATTGTCCACATATTTCAGTGTCTTTGGTCACTCCAAATGGCATTAAAATGTCAGCTTGCTTTCCTTGCTCGTTCTCGTTTTACTCTTTTGCAATTAGGGTGTTGTTAGAAACGTGCATCGATTTCCAGGTGGGTGCTTTCCCTAGGATAGGGCATATTTCTGCTTAAATGTTACAAAATAAACCAACACAGTTTGTGTCCTTTAATGCAAAGGCGTAGGTTGTTGGCGTTGTTGGCCATGGCAGCTGCCTGCTGCCAGCTCCGTGGCAGGGAGGCGAAATCTCTTTCTGAAGCAGAGAATTCCTTCATACAGCAAAACTTCTGCCCAGTCAAGCTGGAGGAGAAAGGGTAGGGTGGAGCGTGTGCTTTGGGTGTTGGAGTTAATGAATACAGAAATAAAAGGAGAAGGTTATGACGGGGTAGTTTTGGGTTCAATGCAATCGATAGGTTTATTGTCAGAGAAAAGGGACTCCACCCATCCAT
This sequence comes from Anser anser, assembly GCF_964211835.1. Taxonomy (NCBI): domain Eukaryota; kingdom Metazoa; phylum Chordata; class Aves; order Anseriformes; family Anatidae; genus Anser; species Anser anser. The sequence continues at coordinate 156,330,961 of NC_139721.1, forward strand.
ACAGGTGTTGTCTTTTGGCATTTGGAAGAGCTTGCTATAGAATTGCCCAGCTGTGATTCAGGTTCCCTATGCCAGCACAGTTGATGTGTTCAGCCATGTGCTAAATGAAAAGCATCTAGTTTTGGGGTTCCTCAGTGGGAGAAAACTGCGAATAGGGCATCAGTTCATGAAAGAGCAGCCACTGGAATTGAAGAGGTTAACGTGTCAGGAAAGGTTACAGGAATAACACATACCTAAATAACGGTAATTGGTTAAAAGTAGTAAGTGCCTTGGAGATAAAGAAAAAAACTTTTATAGGCTGTAAACGAGATTATTGAAATCTTTCAAACCAGGCCATGTTAATGATGCAGATCTTGAAATGTGCGATGGCTGAGATTTAAATATGTGTTTTGATATGAATTGTACGATCACTCATCAAAAGCTTCAGACCTGTTGCTTTTTAAAGGATGTTTTCTTTAGTATCTGAATCAAACATGTCAGCTCTGCAATCTGGGGTCGGTTAATTGAAATGCGGTGAGAGTGCAAAATCTGGATCAAGCGCGAGGCTGGCAAACTTCATTCATCCTTTTCTATGAGCAGACCTCTAAAAGTAAGTGCTTAGCTTGAGAACTGTTGATGAAATTAGTGACATTCTCCATCCTTCTTTACATGGGAAGGATTTGGGCCAGATGGAGTCTGAAGGAACAATTTGAAATATACCATGTCACACTTGATTGGATTGAGTGAATGAATAGCAGATCTTGAGGAACTCCTTATTATAGTATTATTATACTTTTCACTGTCTGGTGATGGATTTTATCTCACTAGAGCAAAAATCTGGAATTGGCATGCCCAAAATACCCCAAGGTAGGTTTTGCTGTTTCCCTTTTCCTCATAAACTGTTATTTAATTTTAGGTGATTGAATTTGGTGACATTTAGTGCACATTAAAGGGAAGAATTTATAACTCCAGCTAAGGCAAAGTATATTTCAGGCTTGTTCTTTGTGAGCTTTTCTTGCTATTCTGCCAAGTCCATGTGCACCTCTGCCTGCTAGAAACCTGTGCCACACCATGCCCGAGCTTCTGGTTGGGCTCCTTCCTCAAGGTAAAATAACATCTTCAGCAACCATCAACAGGAAAAATAAATACGTGAATCTGTAAGAGCAGTTCCACTACAGAGTGAGGGGTTGAAGGCACTCGTTGTGTGTGCCTTTGGTTCCCATTCAAGTGCTCTCTTGATGCCTTTAATTTATATTGACCCCTGGAAACTGTGCAGCAATGTGATGGCAGCTAAGGATGGTTCAGGTACTAGGAAGATCCATCAGGTTGATGTACCCACGCCCCACCTAGAGGGGAATGTGATACAGCAGGCACCACAAAACCCCACCATTTGCCACCAGATCTCCCCATTTCCAGCGGCATGAAGTTTTGGGGGTGTTTGGGAATGGAATATCGAACGGTACAACCCCTTGGTACAGTGCCCAACAGTGTACCCTTCCCGGGTCTAATATTTCATTTAAAAGCAATTTGCCTGAATAAAATAAAATATGCATGATGGGTGAACACAGATGAGCTCTGTTAATGTATTCTAATTAACTTGCTAAAAATATTTTAAAATCTTAATAAGCTTAAAGAGAATTTCTGATGATCAGATGCAATGTTAATGAGCAGGGTATAAAAACACAAGAAGGTAACGTGGATCGCTGATTGGCAGTTGCAGCGCTGTCTGTGTAGCTGACATCTTTCTCATGTGAAGGAAAGCTTTTTGGGTTAAATTTCAGCTTTTGTCTTGGTAGCTAATTTCTCAAGGTCCTTTTCGAAAAAGCTTAATGAGCAAAGCATTAAAAAAAAAAAAACACACCTGTTTGATTTTGGGTGGAGTGGGGATTTTATTACTTAATTATGCCTTAGAAAAAACATGCTAAGGACATTGATAATAAAGTATCTGTGTTCTTTGTGTGTGGGAGAATGATTCTTTTCCTTTTATATCTGCCATAAATCTCAGCTTGTAGTTCTTGTTCTCTCCAGGCTATTAGGTTTCTGCAGCCTGTATTTCATTCCTTAGCACCTATTGTTGCTTGGCAACTGCATCCGATTTACATGAACCCAGCCCGGGAAGGAACAGCTACCTGGAACCTTTCTGCTCCAAAACCCCGAGAAACGTAGTGCTTCTCCCATTCGCTATGACAATTATTAGGAAGTATTAATTGCTCCTGCCTATTCATCTTCCTATAGCATTTATTTTATAGTTAAAGGCAAAAAAACCCTCCGTTCTCTGTTTAGTTCCAGTCTGCCAGAGGTCACAAAATTCATTTATAAGTAATCCTCTCGGAAAGGAGGAGGTTTATTAATAACAGAGGAGTTTAGTAGTGTTCAGAGCCTCAGCCGATGCAAGCGGTCCCCAGTGCTGCGTGCTGTCGGTACGGAAAGGAGGAGGTTCTGGGCCGTGAAGTGACCCACCATAGTCATATAAGGAAGATTAGTGTTGGTTATTATTATTTTTTTTCCTGATAGTAAGTTCTGTATAGTTCTTAGGGAGAAAAAGGACGAACTGTTTCCAACTCACTCTGTGTGCTCCCCTTCTTGGTATATGAAACAAATAAGCAGATTTTCTGCCTTCCTCGGAAAACTTGCCTGGTGTTTTGCGAGCAGGTGAACCCCTCTTATTAATTATTCTTCTGAAGTCCATTATGGCCTGTAGGTTATATCTAGTGAGAGGAACAGGAGGTATTAAAAGGAAAAATCAAGAAGAAAATTTCTTCACCAGCACAAAACAGTCTTACAGGACTAGGAGAATGAGAGGTACAGGCAACGTTTGTGAGTACCAAACATAATACTTTTTTTTTTATATATATCTTGTGAAGAAAACACCGAAGTTGCCTTGTTTTATATTTTCTTTTCCTCATCTGGCTTATCCTTTGCAAAAATAAGATGATCCCTGGACATTGACTCTTTCCTGTTGTTTGTAGGCCTTTGTTAATGTTTTTTAGATAACTTGTAAAGAAGCAGAGTAGATTTGAAATCTCCTAGAGATCTGGTTTGCAAATCTAGATCATAAGCCGTTTCTTGCCAAAGTTCATCATGCTTTGGGTTTCTCTAAAATCAAAATACCCTGTAGGATGTTCCTTCCTCTCTTCCCTCAAGTGGCATTCAAGGTCAAGTCGTCGCACCCTGTGCCTTTTAATTATATTCTGTGGCTTTAGGTAATGCTGAACTTGCAGCTGATTATTATTATATTTTCTCCTGTGGACATGTCTTGCTACTGATGCGCAGACTGTGCAGATTAACTAATGCAGAATCGAATGCATTTGTGATCTAAGTAATGAAGGGGCCTTTGTTCTATTCTTGGTTGTTCCACTGATTTTGTGCGACCTTGGGCAGCTCATTTATCTCCTTCCTTGCTTTTCCCATTTTAACCTTCCATGGATGGTGTCCTATGTTGATTTGCCAAAGTAATTTGTTAGTTCCCTTAAAAGATTTGCAAGGATGAATATTGCTGTGTGTGAGGACTAATAGTTTTTACAAATGAAACAATGGTGGGTTTATGTTTCTAAATAACTCAGCAGCACTATACATTGCTGCGTGGTCTCTAAAGCCACATGGTGATTACCCACGTCAGAGTTGGGATAGGCATGGGAGGGTATATGTTTTGCTCAGGTTCAGGCATGAGTTTTTCGTACGTTGGAATATTTTGAAGAAATACTGAGACGTGCTGCAATGCTAGCAACAGAGCACGTTGAAGAAAATCATAGTAGTGGTCACTTTATTTACTTATTTCTTTTTTAAACCTATTTCTGGGAACATCTTGCATGGTCCTGACTGTAGGTGAACGTCTCGCCTCTGGCCCAGGGAACTGAGCAGTAGGAATTCTTGGTTTGCATCTCCAGCGTTCCCAGCGGCACTGCTGCATGGATTGGTGGAGAGCTCTCCCAAACTCTGGTGCTTCTGGTGACGGTGACGACAGGATGCCTGCCCTCCTCCTGTGGTACTCTGCACAGCACGTCTTCCAGAGCTGCACACCTTCAAAGCTGGCACATGCTCCCAAGAATCCTGGCAGATTTCAAGCAAAAGTTTCTCTGATTAATCAAGAGTTTTTCACAGAATGGTTAAGGCTGAAACTGGATGATCTGTAAAGGTCCATTCCAACCCAACTGTTCTATGGTTCTGTGGTTGGAGGGCACCTCTGGAGCTCACCTCATCCAACCCCCCCCTCAAGCTGGGCCACCCAGAGCAGGTCGCCCAAGACCACATCGAGGCGGCTTTTAAATATCTCCAAGGATGGAGACTCCGCCACCTCTCTGCACAACCATTTTATACACTGGCACCTTCCTACTAAATATTTGGCCAGGCAAACTGACAACATGCAGCATCAAGTAATTCTAGGGTAGATGTTTTCAATGCTCTTACTGACCCTGCTCTTTTTTTCTAGTGGTTTTAGTGGTGAAGACATTTCTGCTAGGTACTGGTAGCGTACCAGCGGCTCTAAGCATCAGCGGTTTGTGGTCTTGGAAATATGCCTTTTAATGAGTAGCAGAACTTCATATACTTAGCTTATCAAAAAAAGAAAGACAAGATGTAATTTAATTGTGGTCTATAAGTGCCAAGACATGAAGGGGAAGCCCAGCTCTACACTAATGTTTTAATTGGAAGGCTGAACCCAGAAAGATCAACTGGCTAGAAGTTTAAAAGATAAAAATCTAAATGATGGGAAAAGTATAAATATTTAACTTTAAAGTCTCATTCAGCATGAAAATAGCCAGTAGTCGCAGTAAATTCTCTGTCACTTTGCCTCTCTCAGTGGAGAGGCTCTGTATCTTCTTCGCATTACTGTCCTTGAGCAAATGCACTGCTGGGTTGGATGGTGGGATCGTGGTGTTAAAGTTATGTGACCTCGATAAAGCAGATGGTCTCTTCTGACCTTTAACGCTTTTGGAGCTCTCTGTAGGTAGATTATTAAATAGCTGGATGTAATGGCTAGATTTCAAACACGCAGCTTTGGTCTCCTCTAAGGTTTGGTCTCCTCTAAGTTCTGCTTCAGAACATTTTTTAAGAATCAGTTAATTTGTCCCGTTGGTTCCAGATTTCCTGTTTATCTGCTGAAGGACAGCAATTCTGAAGTGGGGAGTGAAGATAGAGGTGTTGCCAAGGGTCTCTGAATAATTAATGGAGGCATGGTGTAAATCAAAGCAGGTGACACTTTGTTGAGCCTTTAATTGAAACCTTGGCTACTTCATGGATATTTGGACAACTGCTGAACAGTTTTTGTGGTGATTAGTATTTTTCCCAAGACACTATTTTTAAGTTCCACAGTTCTTGCCATATTTAAACTTCGGTTAAAGAAAAGATGAAAACTTTGAGTGCCAAAAAAAAACCATTGAAGCTGAAGTAAACCAGTTCTGAGTTCTGTTGGTGAGTGCATTTTACCTCACTAATTCCTGGTGACTTATTTTTTCTATAAGGAATTAATTCAGAACCAAGAATTTATACAAGTCAGAGAGATAACAAGTATTTATTAAATTACGTCTAGTAGTAATGTCTTCAGGAGAGGACTTTTCCCCAAGTACATTTTGAGTCTTGACCAAATAGATTTTAAGTGTTTCCTTCTCGTTTGCTTTCTGCCTCTTTCCTTAAAAGCTTCTGCAGGAAGGTTTTTCCAAATTATTCAGCCTGTACCTATGAAAACTTCTGGTCTGAATCATCTGCTTTTTTTTTTTTTTTTTAACTGCTTCCTGTAAACTCTAGTGTTGAGTTGTGGGTATATTTTTTATATGTTACACTTGGAATTTAGCCCAGGCTTTGAGAAAATACTCTGTCAAATGGAGATCCATGTCTTCAAAAAAAAAAAAAAAAATCACAGTGAATTGATAAGCAATTGAGCTCTGCAGTATTTCTACAAGAAGTGCAAATATTCCAGAGGTCTCATAGTGCACTTGTCAATGTATATGCGATAGCGCTGTTATGACTATTGATCAGCCTGTTCCCGAATAAGTCTTTAACGTTCATGAACCAAACTTTTCCTTGCTGCATAACTCTGCTGAAGTCAATGAAGCTGAATTGTCAGTAGCGTTGTATCGTAAATTTTTTTTTCTGGTTCCCTATAGTACGTCTTGGACTATTTGTGTTTTTGGGGTAATTTGCAATGTTGTGAGGTGCGGTTAAAAAGATAATTTTTGTACGCGTTTTTTCTACGTTTATTTTTCCTGAAATCCATTAAAACGGGGAAGGCTTCTTCCTGTCTGAAGTGAGTTAGATTAAGAAGAATTTTAGAGTTAGGTGATTTGGTGTCTTTCAGTTTCAGGTTGTGAAATACAAAGTTTTGTCTTTATTGAAGCAAGGTCTTAGGAAAGCTGAATTTGGCATCTTCATGAAGAACAATCTCTGCTATTAGTAGTCAACATTGTTGCTTGAGAACACGAGGCGATCTAGACTAGCAGTAGCATATGAATCTTGACTCTGGGTAACATTTCTACTCTGTTTTACTTAGGCATGTGCACATCAGCTCATAGCAGTGGTATTATTCTTGCCTTGCAGCAGTGTGATCAAGAAGAATCATGCTCGTTCTTCCCTACATCATTGTAGAGACTTTGTCTATGTAAGCAGTGTAAATGTTGAGGATATTAGGCATATTTGTCATTGCTGCTGAGAAAATCAAGGCTTTTATTTTCTCCTGTTGAATTACAGCTGGTTTGATGGGAGCTGTAGCCATACAGGCTGATGATCAATTCTGTCCTTAAAAGTTATTTTTCTTCCCCAGGCACTGCATTTAAAAAAAAATAAAAATAAATTCTGTGCCTGGAAAACTTCTAACATGCAGTTGAGCAATTGAAACCCTCAATGAAATTAAAAGTCTTAACGAAATGTGAAAGCTTTGCTTATAAGCAAGGAAAAGGCCAACCTGTATGGCAAATATGGCTTGCTTCTCTCTGTAATAAATTAGCTGACACTTCAAAGTACAAGTAAAAAGGCCTTTTAAAAAACAGATTTTGAATAGCTTTTATGAATTACTGTCTTCTTTTTAGTATTGCAAAGATGGATGAATTTGTTTTATTATTTGGCTTCAAGCCTGTAGTTTTTTTCACTGGGGCAGTTGTACGGATCTCTAAATTAAAAAAAAAAAAGTTAAAAATCAGATGCTGTCTAACGTGCTGAAGACTGTGGCAGTCTGTTTCTTCTGTGTTATGAAATGCTTGGAGATGTCAGAAGTAACAGAGCACAACAAGGTAGAGAAGCAAGTGCATTTGGACTCAATCCTAGAAGTCACAGGGATGTAAGAGCTGTTTGGTAACCTGTAACTTGAATATTTTCACATTTGAAAAGGTATAGACAACAAAAACCTTTTGCCATAGTGGGAGTTCAGCTCACGATGCTTATTTGAATAAGAATGATTAGCATGAGTTTTTGAAGAGTTAATTTGTAAGGAGGAAGATTTTGGAACGTTGGTTTTATAAATGGGGCAAAATAATGATGTATTTTTGTTTTGTTTTTCTTGAATGAAGAGCAAGAAAATATATTTTTTAAAATTATAGTGTTTGGAGTTAATCAGAGAAATAAAGGAGGGGCTGACACTTTTCTTGTTGCTTACAAATTGTAAATTGCAGTTATTCGCAATCATGCTTATAGCTGGCGTGGGTTCGTGTGCGTAATCAGCTGCTTTTTGAATGCATGTTCTATTGTTCTGTTTTATTTATGGATTCATTTGTGATGAGAAAGACATTATGAAGTTGTTTGAATGAAGCCTTGGAAATGTCTTTTAGGAGTTTTGAATGTCAGCTAGCGCTTGGAGTTTGGGGTACAAATCAGGGCTGGGCATAGAAATGGAAATTTAGGTGAAAAAGTTGGAGGGTTTCCATCCTTAGCTCCTGCTTGCTGACTTCGCGGTGCATGAGCTAGTGAAATTCAGGACTGATATGGGCATGTTGTTGCTGTCAGCTGAAATACAGCCAAAGCCTTGAGGTCAGGAGTCTTCCCATCGATTTCAGCACCTGGACCTGTTAGCGCTGTGATCTGACTCCGCTCCTGGTGGAACAGGAGAGTGAATTTCTACCTCCAGCCTCCTTTGTGCTGATCATCGGTGCTAACCTGCTGATTGATGTGAGTTTGCTCAGGTGATTATTTTTCTTAATGTCTATGGTTATGCGCCAAGACCATTGGAGGGGATGTTGGGCTGATCTGGAGGGACTCTCCCTGTGCCACTGGTTCCTGTTTCACGTGCTGAATCCACGTGGGCGATGCTCTTTGAGTTTGTACTTTCTAAAACTTTTTGTCCACACCCCCCAGCTTTTTGTCTTAATGCGATGAAGCTGCTTGCTTTTCTGGGAAGGCATCATCAGTACAGAACTTCAGTCTTTTGGGGAGCACTGAAACTGCTGTAACACAAACCACAGTAATTTCCCTGTCTTCTCAGTGACAGATTTTTGTTCCCCTTTGTGCCTTTCAGTGAAAACAGTATTTTGACTGAAAACAAGAGCCAGGAGGTGAACTTTAACATCATTCAGTTCTTCTTACTGGATCTCTGAAAGGCAGAGTGGGGGTGGTTGTGTGAGCAGTAACACATTCAGAGGGCTAACATCTCAGTCGTGTTTGGGAAAGTGCCTTATGCTCCATCTTGCTGTGCAACTGAACTTCTTTACTTGTCTCTTTTCCCCCTCGCTCTGTCTGCTGCCATGGGAGTTACTATTTTAACTGAATTTCATTAAATTAGTCACCCCATTCCGCAGCAGGTAATAGATCTGTGGAAGATGTGCATGTTGCAAGATGACACCATGCCCTGTGAACACTTTCTAGACAGGGTTAAAAATCTGTATCGGCTCTCAAAAAATCATAAAATTTTAAATAGGAAGGAAATAAACTGGTTGGTTAGGTACTATGCAGGGAGCTTTTAATTAAAAGATGTTTAAACTGATTCTCTCAACTGTCAAAGAACTGAATTCATGAATTATGTTTGCTACAGTTGTTTGTTTTTTTTTTTAGTAGCACTGTGTTTAAGTTCTTTCTGTGCACTGCCGTAGGGGATAGATGGTAGCTCCCGACAGATTCAAACACAGCTGGCTGAGAACACCACTAGTGATGGATGAACGATGTCTTTGTTAATGCCCCTGTATACATAAATGATGGGCTTTATTTATTTATAAGATGTATCCAATTACACACCTCAGAGCGAATGTCCACCGTTCAGTAAAGCACACAGTATTGGCGTTAAAAAGGCAATCCTGAAATCAGTGATCAATGCCTTTTCCCCAGTCTCAAGGGAGAGATTGAAATAAGGAATAAACCTAAAATTCAGTGAATTCGGATCGGTTCTTTTGGGACCTTCTTGTTTGTAATAAAACTCAACCAGTGAAGCTGTCGTCTCGGCTCTGGACATACGCAGAGCTGCTGCTGGAAGCGTGGAGCACTGGGTTCGCTTGAGATCTGTCTTCCACGTGCTCTGATGGACCAGTCCCACCAGCACACTGGGTCAGATTCTGTTGTCAGATATTGATGGCTACGGTTCACTAGGCTGCTACCTACTGGGATATGTTTTGGTGAAGCAAACCATCCTAGTTATTCAAAGTGGAGAAGAATGAATGGTTTTGCCCCTTATGTAGCTTCAGCATAGAATTTATTTATTTATTTTTTCTGTGTAGCTATGTGTTTTTGTACTCATAAGCTGACCCCATTCAGAACTTGAGATGTCCAACCAACATCAGAAACTTCATTGCATAAACTACATCATTTCCTTTTATCAAGTAGGCTAGCCATTTACTGAAATAATTCTTAGTGTTTACCTACAAAAGAATTAGTCTGGATTAAGATAGGTGTGCAGATAATCCGGGGTGTTAAGCACTTCTAGGCTTAAGTTCTGTCTCCTCTCTTGTTAGGTATTTACCTCAACTAAAAGTAGGGTAAATGTAGGTTCATGGGTGGTTTCTGTAGAATGAAGTGTACATGTAGTGTAATTTTACCCCTATTTTTTTTACCCCTGTTTTTCTTAGGGAAACATTTATATAGAAATATCCTGAGAAACAGTTATGGCATAAAATGGTAACATATACAAAACCTGAATCTTCTGACCTAGCAAGGAGTAGAAGTCTCTTGTCCAGTCCTCAATTCCTAATGCAGATGTGTTATCTGTTACAGGGACACTGAAGTCAGCTTGAAGGCACAAGTCAGCCCTACCTGGCCTATCAGTTACTATGCCAGTGAAAGAAGATGCAGTATCTACTCACAGAACCCCCAAACTTTTGGAAAGTTGGGTAGCAGCAGCCCTGAGACAGAGAGCTGGCATGCAGGTGGAAGTACCAGAAGCAGCTGAGCTAGGATTTGTTTGCAGTTTTCACAGGGGTGGTCACTGCCTGGCTTTACCACCAATGTCTTATGCACCATCCTTTCCAGATGGGGATATCCCAGCAGTTTACAAAGCCCCTTTCCAGAGGCAGGGGGTAGTAAGCATGCCTCATTCATTCGGTTTGTTCAGTCGCTGTGAAGTGTAGCAAACATTTATTTCTAATTCTGTCTTGCTGGCTGTCTTTGAACTGTGGTTTCGTGTTGGATATGGTACTTTGGCAAGAATTTATATTCACAACAAGGTTTTAGCAAGACAGAATTGCAACTACTAGGCAAATCATTCAGAGTTCAGTTTGGTCTCTAGGAACAGAGGCTTACCAGTTATTTTTCACTGGTTTCTGTGCTATTATGTTGTTGTGATAATCTTGGCAGGGATCTGTCACTATGTGTTGGTATAATTGAAACTTGTTTTCCCTGAGGAATCGCTCTGCTGTTTGTTTTATTTGTTTACTGACATTGACAGAGATCCTAATGGCTTTTAAAACCCAATTTGTGCATCTCTGAATATCCTCCAAAGAGGAAAATAAAATTAAATTTATCAGCAAAATAGGGTCCTCCATGCTTCAGCTGGGTCTTAGACTCCACCTGAGAATCTAGTAGTGGGTCAAGAAATGGCATGAGGAACCTTTGTGAGCTGCATCTTCTTTGTTGCTGGTTTTGTCTTCAGAGACCTGGTCATTAAGGTACTTGAAAAGATAAATGACAACAAGTCATTTAGGGCCTCAGTATAAGTTGACCAAGTTTTCTTTCTGTGAAATAAATTATCTTTAGCTTTCATTAAAAATGAGGTTAAAATAACATAATAATATCACGCTAAAATTCCCCTTTCAGGAGGATGGTGTTATTATTGTCACAGATTAGGATAATTGATGTCTTTTTTTTAATGTTTTTTTAAAAATATAATATATTGAAGTATTTACGCATTTATTTAGTTGTAAGCCTTTAAAGAATTTCAGTGAGATATTTGGACTACTGATGCTTATAACACCTTGCTGAATTGTGGTTGTGAATAGATGTATGGCTTGTTGCATGTTGTGCTCCAGAGGAGCATGCGCACAAATAAATAATGAGGCATTGGACAGAAATTCGAGAACATGATGAGGAAGGGTGGGTTTCCTTAAAGACTAAAGAATGCAGGGTAATTTTTTTTTTCTCAATACCTCCAAATCTATGTTTTTGAATTGGATGAAGATTCAGATCATTTTTTATTTTGTTGAATTGACTTAGACTATCTCTAATTGCCTTTTGACACACTTCCTTGTCATTCAAGCAGATAGAGATTGCGCAGGTTTCCGTGAACTCTGATTGTGAACGTCACGAGGAGACAAGTTTGGAAAATACTGCTGATTTTAAAGGTTATCTGTCAGCTTGTATATATACAGCTATGAGCCAAACCAATCTGACCTCAAACCAGAGCTGTAGTATAATAACACTCAGCCTTTCGTATTGGATATCTCTTTTGCAAATCTCCCAGACTTTGATAGCACTATAATAATAATAGATCAGCAAAACTTATATTGCCTCGTCTAAAGAAGTGTTCTAATGTGGCTTGGAAGGGTGGGTAATTAGTCTTATCTCCTTTTTTACAGAAAGTAGATTAGAGGTACAGAGAGAGAGCACAGGCCATTTGACTCCCACCACCTTGTTCTCATTGCTTGGTTCGGTAGTGCAAATCTCGACAATATGCAATTTCAGGCTGATCTATATGTTGTATTGCATTGCAGTGCCCAGAACAAGGATTTTGGCTACTGGTGGTGCATCCCACAATAAGAAGATATTACAGGTAAGTAGGAAATTAAATCCATTGAACTCAACGCACAGTTTTATCTGCTTTTTTATTTTGATGTACAGAATCCAAACCACTGCAGCTGCACAGGAAGGTGTGGGTATGAGATTATGAATCTGCTTCAGGTCTTTGGGATTCTTCCTCAGATTTAATGTGGAGAGACCGTTAGCCCAGTGCTAATTTTGTATTGAACTTTATTTTTTTTTTATACTTGACTAGTTTGATGAACGTGTATCTGGAACACTGGTGATTTCCAGATCTCATCACTTACGTCAAATCAATCAGCAAAGAAATCAAGAAGAGACTTGCTAAGATAATTGAGATTTTTCTAGTTTTTGTCATTAAAGTCAGAGTTGGACCTTAGATTTAATCTGGGGGGGGATTGTGCTGGTGCTAAACACTCAGAAAAAAACAGCGAAAGTAACAGGAAAAAAAACCACCAACAACAAAACACGCTATAAACCCTGTCCCTGTTGTTTTGAGCAGCTGTTACCTATTAGCAGTGTGTCACATATCGTGGGGGAGGCTATGCTTCTGTATAGTCTCTCTTCCATCTTCCCACCATCCTCGTCTGCTGCAGTTGCTGCACGTCCAGCCCTGGTTAAGATCCTTTGTCTCAAGAAGATGTCTTGGGAGCAGAGTACTGCGTGCTCTGCTTCCGCACTTTGGCCCTGTCCTGTAGGGACCCTCCCAAGGGATGGGAAGGTTGTTTAGTCTCTACAGACTGTTTAATTGTTGGCCTCCCTTGTGAAATCAGCGTTAGAGGGATGGCATTGGATTTAGGGTGGGGGCACTTAGCCGCTAACAACATATTTGAGTAGTTTTTTTTACTTTGCAGAAATGAGCACTGAGATTTAGCAAAGCCTCTTGCTGATGGCGAGAGGCCTCTCACCTAGATTTTGCTATTGCAGAATTAGACCTCTGGGTTAGGATTCATGTTGCCTGAATCCAGTCATCTGTGATGTGATGTCTGTATGCGGTCTGTCACTGAAAATCCTGTAATAGCCAGGGGAGAGCCAGTCAGTTACAGTGCAAAGAAAACGCTGTTTTAACTTATCAGATGCAGGTGTCTCCCTCTGGGTGAGCCGAAGAGCTTTCTGTACTTCGCTGACTGCACTGACAAGCTTCCTTTTGACTAGAGCCTCACACACTGAGGCTGGAGGTAGGCATCTGCACCAAAAAGCACCTGTCTTAGTCTTGGGCTGAGTCCTGGCCCTGAAGTTAGTAAGAGACAGGGCGTTTGCTTTCTGTGGATACCAATCCTTTTCCATCAGCTACCGCAAGTCAGCTGTGCACCACATTCTTTGACAATTGCAGTTGTACAAAGTGAATGCCTCCATTCTCCGAAACCCGAGTTGGAATAAATGGAGGTTGAAGAGCAAAGAGCTCACTTTCTCCTCAGTCATCTAAAATGCATGTTTGTATAACCATAGGGTGTAGAGCTGATTGGGACACAACAGATTTGGCATGTTTTGCCTGTAGATGTCATTTCTCTTCCTCTGCTTTGGTTATTTTGCTCAGGAACTTGACATTGGGAAATTAGCTGATGGGTTAATTGCTTAAAACATTGGTCCCTGCTGAAGTAGTTCTACTAAGAGTATGTCAAGGAAGAGATCGAATTAGTAGGGTTTGTTTTGAATTTAGTTTAGTTTGAGTTTGTTTTTCAAGCAGTGTTTAGGTGCAAGGGGTTCTCCTTGCCGTGGAATGAAGGCAGAGAACAGGATGTTTTTATAACATGGGATTTTAAAACAGAGCTGAAAATTGTGGGGATGAGAGAGTGACTGCTGTGGTGCTTGCTCTTCAAGTGTAACAATGGAGCTGCTTTTAAAACTCATTAGAGGTGTCTTAAAATAATATGATCAATACAGTGTCATCCACTTAATTCAATCACTGGTTAATTGGGTCCTCCTTTTTAATTTAATCAAAACCTCAGAAACCGTATCAGTTGCATGAAGAATAACAGCTTCCCCCCTTATCGTGTTCAATTTTGGATAATTTGTTCCAGGGCTACAGAAGAGTATCATTTAATTAATCAACTTTCAGTAACTCCTATATTTTACGTAGTAAAGGAGGCAACTTAGGAAAATGTGCTTTAAAAATGTAGCCATAGTAGGGCAGCTTTTTTCCACTGTTCTGGGAAGCTTTTTATAACTTACCTGGTGCTTGATTAATGACCACATGAAACACAATGAAATATTTTTAATAGTAAAACCTCTAACAGTTTCTTTTAAAACTATTCATGAGAGAGATCATGGTTTCAAATGACATACTAAAAATATGAACTTTGAATAATTTTAATTTGATAATCATGTGGCACAAGATAGTTATTATTTGTAGTATTACAGTACATGTTAGCATTCAGGATAGAGTAGAGCTGCATTGTGTAAGGCTCTGCAGCTATGCAAAACAAAAGACCTCTGTTGTCCACAGGAATTTACAATTCAAGCATAAGACAAGGAACACCTGTTTGGGATGGAGAGAAGCAGATGGGGGATATGTTGAAATCATACAATATTACTGGCCATCAGAATGGGCAGTGGAACCGGCACTCTATGGCCTTATGATTTCCAGAGGACCTTTTAATAGATACTGTGATTAATTTTCTACTTGTCCTCTAGCACTGAAGCTCACATACTGCTCAATGCTTGCTTGCAACTGAAGTTAGGTATATATGAGTGTTAAGCGTATAAGCTCAGGCTTTCAATGAATCCTATTAGCAACAAGTCACTTTTGTTTAAAATTCCCAAAATAGATTATTTTCTAAGGTTTTGATTTGCAGATTTGACCCAACCTTTCAGAGAAAGAAGCGAAATCCTTTAGAAATGTCATATGCAATTTTTCCTATAGCATATATGAATTGAATTCTTTACTCATTTTTTTATGAAGCCCTAGGGCCCATGGTTGGTGGGGCTGTTAATTCCTGGATTGGGGTTTGCAGATGATGAATCTGAATGATTTGGATTCTTGGACGCTGGCCTTATTTCAGCTTCTTATATACCGATGTAAATTGGGTGATACACTGTTGCCTTTGATAAAAGTGATAACCATCACAAGTTAAATCTCAATTGCTACCTGCTTTTTGCATTGCCTAGCCTGAGGGACACCTGCAGACCTCAGGGTGATGAAACCAAAATGTCTGTTTAATTTGGAATGAATTTATTGGCAGTGTTTTCAGAAAAAGAGTTCTTGAACCTCTTTTGTCCCTACCCACATTTGTCTTCATTTTTCCTCTTCTGTATCTTTTTTTCTTATACCTACGCTGTGGGGAATAGAGCATATATTCATTAAATGTGAGATGCCTGGTGTAGATTTCAGTGCAGTGGGTGGAATGGTGCGTGGTGGAATAACTGTAGTGTCTGTCGGATATCATAGCAAATTCTTTGTCTGTACAATTTTCTTTGTATTGCAAAGCAAAGTTGAGAACATGCAGTCTTGCTTTGTCTTCGTAGCTAAGGATTCCACAAGTGCAGGAGGATTCCTAGTGTGTGTAAAGCCTGTGTAACCAGCTCCTGTGTCATTTTTCCTGCTAACCATAATGTGGTGGGAGTGCTGGAGGCAAAGATGACAAATGTAGACCTTCATATTGCTGTAGCTTTTGTTGTATTAAAGCTGAGAACTGAGGAGATACAACTGGCTCCTCTCTCCTTCCTTTCCCCTTGGATCAGCCATAAACTGGATGGCGGAAAAGAGGACCCAGTTGTGGGTTCCTCAGTGGATATCTTTGCCCTGATGTAAGCCTTTGGCACAGGTAGATTGTGTGGGCTTATGAAGGAGATGATGCTCGAATTTAGAGTCCTCTGAACTTGTAGTAATGAGATCTGGAGAGAAATGGGTCTTCATTTCCTGGCTGCAGTTACACCTCTAGGTCAGATTTACCAATACCCCATTGTGTGACAAGTTCAGGACTCATTGCTTGTGGTGCCTCTTTCCATGGGTACCCAAATGCTTGGCTGGAGTGTACAGAAGTCAGTTGTTTTTCCATGCAGTGATAGGGGATTGCCTATCCTTTGTCTTTCACGGGCATGCATAACTGAAGCTTTGATACTTCTCAGGTCCTGTCTGACGTGTTCAACGCACCGGTGTACACTATTGATACCGCCAACTCTGCTTGTTTGGGAAGTGCTTACAGAGCAATTCACGGTAAGACTGTAAGGAGATACTTCTGAGCAGTCTGGGCGTTTAATTTCAGCTGGTTAATACGTGGGATTAACATTACTGAAAATAAGGGGAGAATAAAGCTGTGTGGATCTGACTGGAAGGTCACTGAGGTCAAAGGGTATTTTTTTTTTTTTGTTTAATACACTTGGATCAGGCCCAAGAATAGCATTTACATTATAATTCAAGTCTGATTCAAGGCTGCTTCTCAACCAGGGGAATAGGGCCTGGAAACTGAGATCGGCAGGGTAGGGTCTAGGAGCTTAATGCATTAAGTTATGATCTCCGTGTGTCTTTTCCAAAGAAGAATACAGCAATCTGAAGATGTCAGTGTCTCCTGCAGCGATGGATTGTGGACCAGGCTGTAAACTGGGCTGCTGAAATGGACAAACCAAACAAAGGACCAATCCTAGCAAATAAGATCCAAGAGGGCAGGGATGACAGGACTAGTAATACTGCTAGCTGAGTAAATGTTATTAAACCTATATATATCTTCCAGCTTTTAAACGTCAAGACGTAGGATATACAAGGCATACTGGGCTTCATGCTCAACTGTGTGCACTTTGTCTTGTAAAAGAATAAATCTTGGGATATGTTAGGTTATACAGTCATTTTGTTCGTTGTGCTACATCACTCACTGTACCACAGTGGTCCAAGTCCCAAATTTGAAGGGTTAATGACTTTGTATTTATTAATGCATGCAGTTGTATGTTCAGGGTAGGCCCTCAGCCATTTAAGAGTTCAGTCCCAGACGGGACATTTTATTAAAGTGTTTTTAAAAGTTTCTAATACCTTAGTGCTAAACAAGTTGAGGAACGTGGATCAAATTGTAAAGTCCTTGTTTAGGCCAACTCAGTTTAGCCTCAGTATTTCTGCTAGGAAGCTTTAGGATTTGGCCTGTAAGAAATGGATAGATTCTGCACAGGTTCATACAAAATCCACGGCATTGCAGCAAGCATGGAAAAGATAACATCAGCCATCAGGAAAAATCAGCCAAGTTTTAATTTTAGAAGCCAATTCTGCTGTCACATTAGAACATCTGAAGACTACATGCTCTCGTGCATCTGAAAGCAGCACAGCCAA
Source organism: Anser anser (assembly GCF_964211835.1). NCBI lineage: Eukaryota > Metazoa > Chordata > Aves > Anseriformes > Anatidae > Anser > Anser anser. The sequence goes on from NC_139721.1 coordinate 156,348,290, forward strand.
AAGCTTGAGTCAATGTGTTTAACACAAACAGCATGCTCTCCGCTTTATTTCCAGAAAAGACACAAGGGTTCTGTCAGGCAAAGTATGGCAGGACTGTGAAAACACTACTGTTAGGTTATCGCTATGTTTGAGGCCATAATGGGTTCCTTTTTGCACTTTGGGGGCCAGATCTCCAAACTCTTTACTCAAAATTTGCCTACTGCTTCAGAAGCCACCGGAATCTTTCCCGTTCGTAATGCCACAGGCAAACTCCTTGTCCACGAATAGAAGCGAGCTGCAGAGCCGTCGTTAAAGTTTCTGCAGTTATTTCATATGTATGGAAGATGTAAATTCCCTCTGCCAGTTGGCATGTGAAATCTTGGGGCTTGGTTGACAGAGCGTTTGAGGGAAGGTTTTGGATGCCATGCTGACAGAGGGACTCCTTCGCTCAGGTACTCTGCCAGCCAAGCCCCCGGGGCATGCTGTGTGTGCTTCTAAATGGCATTTTTGATTGATGCCTTCAGCTGACTCACTGTTGGCCAGGCAAAGGAATTGGGTAAAAGCAAAGACTAGTTAATATAAATGAAATATTGATGACAGGGGCTCCTTAATAACATTAGAGTGTACATCTGCAAGCAGGGTTTTCCACAGTTAGCCTGGGGTTCTTAGCAGGTACAACAAGGAACTCCTGAAATGCTGTGATTCACTTACAAAGCCAAATGCTATGGTAGAGGGACCCCGCTATTATTCTGCTTTGTTATATATCAATATATTTAATGACTTGTAGCAGGTTTTCTTGACGCTGTTTTCACTTCCTTTTTTTTGGATCACATTTTGTCCTTGAATCCCTTGCTTCCACATACTTCCACTGCTGCTTACTGTATTGTTGTAACCATAAATAATTACTGATATTGTTGAGTAGTGTTTCTGCTGGCTGCCTATTCTCCAGGGTACGAATTGAGTGATTGGCAAAAACCTCAATCACAGAGTCCCTACTTCCCACTGCATTGGAATGTAAGATCTTTCGCCATTTATCCTTCAATCCTGAATGCTGACCTGAACAGGGAAGATCAATATAAAGTATTAATTTGCCAGGGAGTCAAGGCACATCCCTCATCTTGCTTTTTGCATTGATCAGGATTGTGATTCTCATTGCAGGACTTGTAGCTGAGACAAATGTGTCCTTGGCTGATGTTGTGAAATTAGCACCGGAGCCTAGATTGGCTGTTACACCAACCACCGGGGCTGAGGAGGTGAGCAAGCTTGGAAATGTCATTTTCCTTTTCATTTCCTGTCTGCTTCAAAATGTAGTCGTTAACTAATTTTTTTTCTAATACAATAGATTAATTTAAGAATTATTTTGTTGCACAGGTCTTATTGTAAAGATTGATTTCATTCTGGGAGATGCCTAGTGTTGTAACAATGTAGTAATCTGCGTGATCACTCCATCCAGGTCTGAGACGTGTTCTCCTAACTGGGTGTGATCAGAGAGCAGAATCTGCTCCTTAAGGGACAGAAAAAGTTATAGAATAGGTAGACTTTAGATACAGGTCAGGTTGTAACTGATAATAATTGACAAAACAGTCTTTACTTGCTTGCAGCAAGCAGCATTGAAAAAAGCATGGTGGTGGAAAACATCAGAAAAACCCTTCCAGTCTGAAAGAGAGGACAGCAATTCTGTGTCTTCGCTTGTCGCTTGAAGTTGGAACAGCTAATAGCGTGCTAGCCGGGAGGATTCAGTAGTCACAGGTCTTCTTGGGACCTTGCCCACCCTGGGAATTTCAGCATATCTGAAGGTGAAGCTTGTGCTTCAGAGATAAAGCAAAACAGTCACTGTTGCTAACAGCACGGTTCTTGCCCATATCCCTGCCAAGGAAGGAATTGCAGTCTTGGGCCCTCCAGTGCAACCCCGTACCTCTCACTACTGAGTGCCAAAGGCCTTAGTTTACAACAGCTTCTGAAATACAAAGCCAGATAATAAATTAACAGTAGGATATAGCAAGATTCCTAGAGAATTCGAGTTTAAATTAGAAAGCCCCCATCTTCAGCTGTGTAGAAACTTTTTAAATCAAGACAGCCTTACACTCTTCATTTATGAGATTTGGCTGTGCCCTAACTACAGGCAACAAGGTTTTAAAGCTTTTATTTAAACTGGGAAATTAATGATCTGCCAAAGGTACTAACTCCCAGCTACATGTGTAGTGGAGCACCAGATATCATCATGAGTAATAATAGAAATGATCATGCTGCATTGTGCCTGCCAGCATATTATTTAATTATTAACTGAGATGAAGGAGCTCAGTAATCGAATAGAAGTCCCCTTCAGAAATATTAAGACATTGAATAATTTAAACTTGATTGATCTGATCTCATTTACTCAACCTTCCCCCCTCATTTTGAAAGATAAAATAATTAACAGCAGTGGCCTGTGCCGCATGTGTTGCAGCTGAAGGCTCCTGCAGGGGCTTCGGGAGCAGCTCCCTGGTGTCTGGTTCAGCCTCCCGTCGCTGCCTTGTTTTCCCCCAAAACTCTCTCTGCTGAAAAGCTGACAGGCTGCCTTTGGTGGAGGTGGAGAGTGCTCAGAGACCTGCTTTTGACCCCCCGGTGCTGCTTCAGCTAGAAAGCTCAAGGGCAGGGAATACAGCTGTCACTCACAGAGGCCTTGCAAGAGCAGCAAGCACCTTGTGCCCCTGCAGGGGCCAGGCTAACCTAGCTGGAAGGATCAGTGGGGAATTCATTTACCTCTTTCTATTTTACTGTCTGCATAAAATGGCCTGGAAGCTAAAAGAGTTAATTATCTCCCTCTCGATACTTTTCTTCTCCTTTTCCACTTGGTTAAACCTGGCTCTCACAGCACATCTTTTTATTGGTTTTAAATGATGTACAGCAGTGAATTATTGCCCCAATGGATAGGAGTGAATGATAGAGAAGGTAGTGACCAAACAGCATGCAAAGGAATAACCGTGCCTCTGCTTTAGCTTTGCTTGCCAGCTTCCTTCCATTAAAAGGAGCTTCTTGCAATTACGTATTCCACACCATTTTTTTCCTTCCTGTCTTACAATTTTACAGTTGATGGTGGATTCCCTGGCTAGTTTCATGGCTGTGAAACTGCAGAAAGCCAGAGGGCCTGTCAGTAATAGTGTGTTAGCATGAACAGTGCAGTAAAAATTCATAATGTGATGAGTCAGTTTGATTCTGTTTCTTACAGAGCTGCATCTCCCTGTCCCTCCGATTTAATTCTGTTGAGTTTAGAGGCTTTCACTTAAATGACGGTTCTTTTTATAAACTTCAAAGTCATCCTGAGGTTAGGTTCTGTCTCACTGAGGAGCTCTTCTGAAAGAGTCTGGCTAACCAATGTGAAATTGCCTGGACCACTTCCCTACATTTTCTGGACAGCTACAGCTAAATCTTGGCAGTGCGGAGAAAAAACAGTCATAACACAGCAATCTGGTCTGGTTTTTGTCCTTTCTTCCTGGTGGAGGTTGGAGGCAACATGTGCTACATCCTTGGAAGGAGGAAAACTTCCTATAGACAGAGGTCAAATGCGACAGTTTGATGTGGCTGCTTCTTCGGTGCCAAGGCTTATCCATGCAGTAGGACTTTTCAGGAACCAAAAACGCAAAAAGTGTTTCTTTGATTGCCACAGGATTGTTTGTAATAATGAAAGTGATTTCTTTTGAAGGGAGGAGCAGGACACACAAAACAATTCTTCCAGTTCAGTTAAGCTGATGAGCAGGTAAAATAAAGTCACGAGATGAGAAGTAGAGAGCTTGTGATGTGTGGTGAGATAGCAGTGGAAACTGAGGTCCCGTAAGTTGCAACTTGTCTGGCAAAAATGTCACTTTTTGCTGTGGAAGAGACTATTCCAAAGAGGATAAATTCCTCTTTGTGGCTGACCCTAAGCCTCTTAGCTGAACATGATTTCACAGAATATTTGTAGAGTGTGGGGGCTCACCACCTTGAGCTTATTTAGAATTCTGTAGATACCCAAACAGGTCATAAAGAATTCTGGTGGTAATCACTGTGCCAATAATCCTTGGTCATGACTCAACCAGGCTAGCTGAAGTCAGCTATCTGTGGGTTAACCTTATGAATTCCCTTCCCTATTTTCAGAACAACAAAAATTAGTCATCTCACCTCTTTGGAGCTGTCTCATCCCCCAAGGAAAAAGATTAATCAGAACCCACTAAGCACGACAGAAATAACCAGGAGATTCTAGAGCAATAAATATATATTAAAAGACCAAAAGAATGCCTTATTATGGCATTAGAATTCAGCTGTATTTCGGTAATCTATTAAAATGGAGTTGTTTAGCTTGTTGGTTAATTAACAAAAAAGCATGAGAGGGGAACATGGTTATCTGGAGTTGATTGCTCGTGTTTATACAAACCATGTCCCTGTGACATAGCATCAGATTTATTGTAATACCGTGTAGGGCTTTGTAGGGGGAAGGCATGGTGCAGTTCACTACCTCTGGATATGTATTTTTTGATTGCATTATCGACTGTACTGAGATGTATTAATTCTACAAAAATTCAAGGAGGAAAAACGTGGGAAAATGTGGGCCTAACAGGTTTTCTTGACTTTGGTGAACTGCCTTGTAAGCGTGTGTATTTATGGAAGTGACCCTGTTACCCAGGAAAGTTATAATGACCTATTTATTGATTTGAAATAATGATATTTTTTGTTGAGTTAGATTTTGGAGGGGGATGGTTATTTTCCAGGATTGGTGTAGGTTGGTAATTTAGTGCAAAGTAGGTAATAATAATACAGCTATGGAAATATGATAATAGGTATCGATGGAAGTTTGATTAAAGTGATTTGTGAAGCCAGTAAATTTTTTAACCTGTTAAACTGATTCAGATATGCTTATAGAATGAATATATGAAGTAGATAAAGAGACTGGGGTGTGGTTCCTTGGAGTCGTCTTCGGGGTATTTCTAGACACTGTCATATCCGTTCTGCTTTAAGCATATTCGTTCTGTGTTAAAAAAGGTGAACAACTGCCATGATTTTAAAAATAAAATATCTGTCTCTCTTGATTTTTTTAAGCAATTCTCTGATGCTGAAGTAATTTGAACGTGGTTTAAAGAAAAAAAGGAACCTATCAAAAGTAGCAAGTGTTTGCAAGGGACTGATTGATTTTAATCTATTCAGGGTAGATTAAATGTACTTGGGTAGATTAAAATTAGATAATCATCAGCATCATCTTTGTAATTTGTAAATTTTGAATTGCTCCAATCATTGGCTAACACAGCATTGCCGGAGACAGAAGGATCTGTGAGGATTGTCACTTGTAATAATTTGTAGCTGGTTTTGCTTGTAGAGGGACAAAGTCCCATTCTTCTAGACGTTGCATGAGGAAATATTAACAGCCGTATTAAGTTTATAGGCTAGTACTGTGGTGAGATAAAATACGAGGATGACATACTTGATTTGGACTAGAGAGCAAGGTACATTTATTTGAACATATTTTCCAGGAAAGGCAGGTCAAGTTTTTCCTCTGTTACACAATGTAATATGTATCATTACTGTTTTCTTATTTATTTGTGGGATTGTCGGAGTGTGGCCAAGTTGTCCCAGGAGTGAAGTTTAGGGTTTGTAAATGAAGCCATCGGAGTATTGCTAATGTTGCAGAGTAGGCTATAGAGATAAGCGGGAGAAAAGGCCATAATATAGCAAGGACAATTAAATTATGGACAATAATAAGGTTCATGTTGTGATACATGTAATTACTTTCGTTAAATATCATGCTCTGATATATTAGGTTTGAAGCTATGACAGAGAGGGAATTTATGTACTTGAGTTTTTATGCATCATTGAGAGTTCTTTATTCCCTTTGGACCTCAATGAGAAAAATAAATCTATATAATTGCCTCAGGAAGAAGGGTCCTGGAATCGCTTAGGAGGAGTTGCCTGAGGTTTTGCAGAGGCAGTTCAGTCGTGGCAGATGTGGAGATGCATCTTTCACAAATGTAGCTGGCTGCATGCTCAGGCCAGGTTCTCAGCTGATGCTTTGGCATTTCTTGCATGTGCTTCATGGGAGCAGTGCTGCTTCGGCCCCAAACTTCATCTGCTGTAAGGTTGGCATGAAAAGCACAGCTTATGAAAAGCTTGAAGCACTGCTGCCCTTACCAGCCATGAGGTATTGCAGCCAAATTCCCTAATGAAGAGGAATTTAAAACTTTGTGCTAGCCCTTTGAACTGTGCTGCTGTTTTTTTCTTTTTTTTCCTCTAACCCCAATTGAAAATAAATAGAGTACAAGAAATGGTCTTGAATTTAGTTGTTGTCTGCATTTTTTTCAGATGGTACACAATGCAACATTCATTTACACTAATGGCTGGGAAGGTTATTGCCAATGCCTGAATTTTGTCAATTAGCAGGCTAAGTGCTTAAGTCCAATAAACAGGAAAAGGAACTGTTATCAGTAAACGTGGTTGTTCATTTATTTTGACACATTTTAATTTAGAGTGATGTATTAACAATAATACTTCCCAACCTTCCAGTGAATGTGTTGTTGTATATTTTGTAAAAACACTGCTGGGTAGGTAATAAGGAGCCTCCTTTCTTAGCAGCTGAGCACACTTGCCCATGCATCCCTGTGGTGCTGAAACCTTGTTGAGAAACACCGAGGGTTTTCCAAATTTACAGAACAGCAAAGTAAGAAATAGCGAAGCTTGATTATAAATGCTTCAGTGAATAAAAGAGCTGGTTTTGTCTGGTATGCTGATACTCCTGGTACAGCTGTAGTTGCCTGCTCAATATTTTGTTTACTGTGATGTGCGCGTTTAGCAGAAATGGGAGCAACAATATTCTTGGGGAACATGAAAACAATATGTGTATGTACTTCACTGAACACCGAAGGTCCCCGTGTAGTCAGTTAAAAACGGCATGCTGAGTCATGTGGCATTTAATAATAGTATTGGTTTTATTTGCTAACTCCGTAATCTGCTTAAACCTCCACGGGCCTCAACATCACTGTCCTGTAAAGAAGAGGAGCTGGGGCACGTGCATGTTAAATGACTTGCCTGAGGCCACTGAGTTAGCCTGTTGCACAGGAAAGAGGGAGTAGATTTCTCTATTTTAATCTAAATTTAATCTATTTTAATCTTAAGGCATTGTAAGACTCTGGTAATCACTGTGAGATGGATTGGAAAAACTGTCCTGAAGAGGTCACGGCTAGAGAACGGTGCTTGCTTGCTGTACGTGCTTCTTCTCTTCTTCCCCTTGATGTACTTCATCTGTTGAAGAAATGTACCTTACCTGCTGTGACATCATGTTGGTGAAAGGGAGAAGTTGATCAAAACAGGCTCCTGCTGCAGAACGTGTCTATTAGGTCTCTCTCACCTGCCCTAGAGGAAGGTGGAAGTGGGACTGAAGCAGTGCCTCCAGGTTTCACTCAGCAGACTGACACTACCCTTTAGGAAGAGGGAAGCAAGAACTGCATTATATAACTGGATCACAAGAACAAAACACTCCAGTTCTTTATTTCTTAGATGAGAAAATTCTGCAAACGCTTCATGTTTCTTTTCTTTCATCTGAGAAAATGACTGGTGCAGATACTGAGGCCAGTGCAGGACTGTGCACAAAACCCCGCAAGAGCAGCACTGTCTTCTCCTACAGCCTCACAGTTTGCACTCAAAACATCTCCCTCCTGAATTTTTCATGCACATACAGTTGTTGGTTGTGGCTCTTATGTGGAAGAGGATAACATGCCTTTAACTGCTGGATCTCACTTATTGATGAGAGCAGTAATTCAGTTTACTGGGTATGATTCATTGTGGCTCTGTAACCTCTCTGATCCCGGAGCCAGGAGCGAGACTGTCCTGATTATGTATAGCATCAGTGCAGAGGGCTCGTAGACTAGACTGGCGGCCCATAGGATTCAGTGCAGCAGGGATGTGACCTTATGGCATCCTCCTAAGGACTGCTCGAGCTTGTACCAGACCCTACACCGGCTCCTGGCTGTCCCTTCTTTATGCTAAGGCCAGTGAATGAGGGAAGCTGTCCTGGCGTGGCATGTCAAATTACATTTTTATTAGACTGTTAAAACTAGACATAGGAGATAATGAAGAGGTTTATTTAGCAGATCTGGAAGCATCATAGTTTTAGGTTGGAGCCTACAGTAGGGCTAGGCTTTATTTGGGATTTCTGCTATGTAACCCGGTCATGTACAAGCAGCTCATCTTCTAAGATATGTCCTGTGATGAATTTGAAACAGAAGGAAAAAAAAAATAAAAGGGGCGGGGGGGGGAGATGAGTGAAGCAAATCCCAGCATGGATCTTGCCCATATCCAAAAGCCCAAGACATGATTCAGTGTGGGGTTTTGAATATGTTTGATTCTTGATTGTACTTTTCATAGCTGGAACAATTCTGGATCTAAAAATTCCTGGTGGATTCCAGCTAAAGAAATAGGAGAAAGCTACTTGTGTGCTCGGTGTGGTTGTGGAAAGGAGCTGGGTCTTCGTTTGTGCCCTGGGATTGCAGGGCAAGGAGCCAGGCCATGAGCACATTGTAGATGGGGAGGACTGTGGTGTTGGAAGGCGTGAGGGAGAGGAGAAGCTGAAGGAGATAAGAGAGTACAAGAGGGGTGGGAGAGGGAGTGGGAAGTGTACTTTAGAAAGCCCCAGTCAGCACATTGGCCAGGGAGGACCTTTTTGCAGTGGTATTTCAGTGTGCTAGGGGGTGGCGGCGTGCCTATTAGCAAGGCAGAGGAGGAGGGGACAGAGGCAGCGATCCGTCCCGAGGGAGGGAGGCAAGGACAGAGTTCTGCCTGGGTGGTCAGGACAGCTATAACTGGGGGGGCACGCCAGGCTCGGAGAGGTGACTTTATCAGAGCTGCTTCCTCTGGAACCAATGACTTCTGCTTATAGCAAGAACGCAATCACAATAAGAACAACCTGCATGTGTCATAAAATTAGGCTATAAAGGAGACGGTAAAAAGGACGGTGACATTTGAAGAAGGAAGACGCTGCAGCGTTTTCTTTGGTAAATTGGGGGAAAAAGACTTGAAACCTTCAGGTGCCTATGAAGATGCTACATTTCTCAGGTCTGAAGATATTTTTAACTGCAGTGTGATTTAAAAATCTGATTTTTCAAATTAGACGTATTTGTTTCTTTTTCTTTTCTAGCTTTATCGTCCACTTCTGAAAAGATATGCAGAGCTTGAGCAGAAGGTGATCTACAACCCAACCTCTTCTTGTCCTGCGAAATAATAAGCAAACAAAATTTATACGTTGGCTGCAGTGGACTCCCAAGGAGATCAAAAGAGATTTGCTCAGAATTTACTGGAGTTGTTTAAATCATTTTTTCCTCATTGTAGATGAATAATTTTTAAGTGGCTGAGTTGGAGTGTGTTGATGGAAAAAGTTACATTGTGATCAAAACCCTAATTAAAAAAATATCTTATTGTTCTGTGTGTGTGACTTCAGTTTTTCCTGAGCGCTTTTCAGATGGTGCTTGCTGTTTTGGAATAGCTGGCTGACCAAGTCACGTCCCTTGCGTATACGAATCACTCCACCCATCTCCATCAGCTTTGATTCCATGTGTTCAGTGTGCTAGACTCTCTACGTACCCATCTAGTACAGTATCTAAATTCCACAACCTCTTCCACCTACATAATTTATCTATGTTTACATCTTTGCCCACATAATACCAACAGAAAGCTGAAGCATACTCCATCCCGTTTTTCTTCAGTACGTAGGGGATGTGTTCTGTGAAGGCTGATTAAAGCTTTTGACCGCTCCCTGGGATCCTCAGAAAAGGGGAATTATTGTTACCTGACACTATGGAAAGTCTGCTGTGTGATGGAACGTGATGTGACTGGGTTTTAGAAACTGGAAATCGCAGAGGCATTTGTAGACACATTGAATTTGCCCTGTGTGATGCCCACATAGCTGCACAAAGTTTTATCTGACAACAGTTTTGAAAAGATGAAAATAAGGGTCAGATGTGAAAAGATTTAGATGCTTTCTTTCTGTTTCATAAAGAGTCAGTTTCATCTCCATAATTGTTTGCAGTTACGCTGTTTTCCTTTCCTCCTTCAGGTGTCACGGCCATGAAGTTCTTCGTTTCATGCTGAGTGTGTGTGCAGAAGAAACAGGGCAGGAAGGTCACGGTTTTGTGGTTTTTTTTTGTTTGTTTGTTTTTGTTTGTTGTTTATTTATTTATTTTTTTATACCAGCAGTATGCCATTTTTCTTTCTTGGAAGTGCTGAGCAGAATGCTGAGCTGTCTTGCTCTGATGCTACTCTTCCACTTCAAATGTTTCAGTCCAGATTAAGTAGATGCTAGCTGAGGAAAATCTCAGAGAAAATACAGATCTTTCTACAGAGGTGTGTGGAAGTCACAGAATTCGAGTGAACATCCTAAATCACCCTCTGCAAGTGGGAACACTTTACTGCACCATTGTACAGTGCCAATATTTTCCCCTTAGGATAAAATTTCTTCTGGGAATAAAGTAGGCTTGTTTTAATGTAAATGACTGAAGTCTTTCTTCTGTTCTTGCAGAAGTTGTAAAGTGCCTAGGGAGCAAGGCAGGGAATTGTAGGGAGGAGAAGATCTCTCTATTGAGTATTTGCTGGAGATGGGTGACTCAGATTTGTGTTCTTCACCTTACAGCGGGGTAGGAGCACTCACCTTGTCCCTGCCACATCTCTGCGGTGGGAGTGGGAACCCTTTGCAATGACTCACCTCGTGAGGGGAGGGGGAATGAGCACGTTCCTCCTTTGCTCTCCCTTTTATATATGAGTAGGAACATTGTGAGTATGAACAGTGCCTTTTTTGTTCATAACTGAATAATTGTAACTTCGCTTGATATTAGCAAGATTACTCAGTGGGGTCAAGAATTACATTTCCGAGTTTCTAAAGTAGGTTTCTTTTAAGCAATTGCTTTAAAAGGTGGCATTATAAATACACATTTATCTCTTTTATGTGCTTATTATTCTGAGTCCCAAGGTACAGTGCTAAAACATGTAATACTTCTTACAAGCCTCCACCTTCAGCAGTCGCTCTGTCATTGAGAAAGACTGTGGAAAGGCACCGAGGAATTTGTGAATGCAAGTTAAGCGATGCCTACTAGTTTGTCATCATTAATCATTAGCTGGTTACTAATTGATAGAGGTGGGTTTCAGAGGTGTTTTAGGTTTGTCTGGTTTTGCTGACAGTTTGAGTAGCTCAGCTGGCTTACCAGAGCGAGAAGACTGATGCCTCGTACAGCTTTGTGGCCTTGCCAGTGAAATAAGAGATTCAATTCCTTGCTTAGCTGAAGAAAGTAAGCAAGCTCACGTCTCCCAGCTCATAGCACAGTACTACTAGGCACAAGGACTTTTTTTTTTTTTTTTGGTAGGCAGAGCATCTCTAGATTATTAGCAGTACTGTTAGTGGGGTATTGCTTAGGTGGTTTAGCTACTTTCAGGGCCTGAGCTCTTCTCTGTGTTCAAGGCTGTATTGCAGCCACATATGTCCATTCCCAGCCATGGTAAGTCATGTTGGGCTGGGCTGGGGCTCTCTGATGTGTCCCGTGTCAGCATTAAAATGCTTTCCTCAGGGTAACTGATGCACTGTGTGCTTGCTGCAGGAGTCTCTGCGAAAAGACTCGGCTGCAAGACTCCGAAAGACCAAGAGCTGAGCACCACTGAATTATAGTATTGCTGTGGTGATGGGTTTATTAGGGCTGGCCGCTGAGGAGCAGTGTCTGGAGTATAAGAATTTATAGACAACCTCTTTTTTTTTTTTCTTTTTCTAGCTCACCAAAGTTGCACATGTTCACTGACTAGTGTCAGATAGAATAAGACTCAATAAATCTCCCCCTAGAAAAGTCCTTTGAAAAGATGCAGCTGTAAGAATTCACGGAATCACAGAATTGTAGGGGTTGGAAGGGACCTCCAGAGATCATCGGGTCCAGCCCCCCTGCCAAAGCAGGTTCCCTAGAGCAGGTTGCTTAGGTAGGCGTCCAGATGGCCCTTGAATATCTCCAGAGGAGGAGACTCCACAACCTCCCTGGGCAGCCTGTTCAAGAGAACTCATAAACGGTTTGAAACAGAATAAGGCAAGAGAACTCATAAATGGTTTGAAAGAGATTTATAGCAGCATGACTGAAAAGGAGGAGAAGAAAGAATTACACATGACACCTCCTAGTACAAAAAAGAAAGAGCTCTACATGAAAGGATCGGTTGGCAAATTGAAAACAAGCAGAAGAATGTCCTTCTTCACACTTCATGTAGCTGAGCTGTCAGTCTGGCTGCAGACATGGCAGATGCCAAAAAGGGCCGCAGTGAAGAAAACACCCAAAGCTCCACAATGAAGAAGTCCTCAGGGGCTGCAGTGAAGAAAACACCCAAAGTTGCACGATGAAGAAGTCCTCAAGGGCCGCAGTGAAGAGAACACGAATAGCTGCATGATGAAAAACTCCTCAGGACCTGGAATGAGAGAAAAACACCAAAAGTTAAAAGATGAAGCACTTGTCAGTGGCAACAAGGTGAAAAACCCACCAAAAGCTGCATGATGAAGCTCTCCTCAGGGAAAACATGGTGAGGAGAACCCCAAAAGCTGGACGGTGCAGAACTCCTCAGGGCTGCTGTGAAGAAAATACCAAACGCTGCATGATGAGGAACTCCTCAGGAGCCGAAGTGAAGAGAACCCCAAAAGTTGGATGGTGAAGAACTCCTCAGGGCTGTAGTGAAGAAACACCAAAAGCTGCACGCAGAAGCACTCCTCAGGGGCCACAAGGAGAAAAGATGAAAAGCTCCACGAAGAATTAATCCTCAAGTGCCATAGTGAAGAAAACACGAAGAGCTGAATGATGAAGCCCTCTTCAGGTGAAACGTGGTTTGGGAGAAACCCCAAAAAGCTGGATGGTGCAGAACTCCTCAGGGCCATAAAGAAGAAAACACAAAAAGCTGCACGATGAAGAACTCTTCAGGGTAAACATGGTGAAGAGAAACCCAAAAGCTGGACAATGTAGAACTCCTCAAGGGCTGCAGTGAAGAAAATACCAAATGCTGCTCGACAAAGCAAACATAAGGGGTCGAAGTGAAGAGAACCCCAAAAGATCAATGATGAAGAACTCCTCAGGGCCGTAGTGAAGAAAACACCCAAAGCTGCACACAGAAGCACTCCTCAGGGCAACAAGGAGAAGAAAACACAAAAAGCTCCACGAAGAATTTCTCCTCAAGCGCCGTAGTGAAGAAAACACGAAGAGCTGAATGCTGAAGCCCTCTTCAGGGGAAACGTGGTGTGGGGAAAACCCCCAAAAGCTGCACGATGAAGAACTCCTCAGGACCGTAGTGAAGAAACCACCAAAAGCTGCCCAACAAAGCATTCCTCAGAGGCTGCAGTGAAGAAGCACAAAAGCTGGACGATGAAGCTCTCCTCAGGGAAAACGTGGTGAAGAGATCCCCAAAAGCTGGACGATGAAGAACTCCTCATGGGCCGCAATGAAGAAAACATCAAAAGCTGCACGCAGAAGCACTCCTCAGAGCAACAAGGAGAAGAAAACACAAACAACTCCACGAAGAATTACTCCTCAAGCACCATAGTGAAGAAAACACGAAGAGCTGAGTGATGAAGCCCTCCTCAGGGTAAATATGGTGTGGGGAAAATCCCCAAAAGCTGGACGATGAAGAACTCCTCATGGGCCGCAATGAAGAAAACACCAAAAGCTGCACGCAGAAGCACTCCTCAGGGCCTGGAACAAGAAAGAAAAAACACCACACCAAATGTTGGAAGATGAAGCACTTCTCTGGGGCAACAAGGTGAAAACATCACCAAAAGCTGCATGACGAAGCTCTCCGCAGGGAAAACATGGTGAAGAGAACCCCAGAAGGTGGACGGTGCAGAACTCCTCAGGGTCGCAGTGAAGAAAACACCAAAAGCTGCACGCAGAAGCACTCCTCAGAGCAACAAGGAGAAGAAAACACAAACAACTCCATGAAGAATTACTCCTCAAGCGCCATAGTGAAGAAAACACGAAGAGCTGAATGCTGAAGCCCTCCTCAGGGGAAACATGGTGTGGGGAAAACCCCCAAAAGCTGCACGATGAATAACTCCTCAGGAAAAAAAAAAATAAAAAAAAAATGTTGGAAGTTGAAGCAGTTCTCAGGGGCAACAAGGTGAAAACAACACCAAAAGCTGCATGATGAAGAACTCCTCAGGGTAAACGTGGTGAAGAGAACTCCAAAAGCTGGACGATGCATAACTCCACAGGGCCATAGTGAAGAAAAATCCCAAAGCTGCATGATGAAGAACTCCCCAGGGTAAATGTGGTGAAGAGAACCCCAAAAGCCGCACAATGAAGAACTCCTCAGGGCCGTAGTGAAGAAAACACCAAAAGCTGCACACAGAAACACTCCTCAGGGCAACAAGGAGAAGAAAACATAAAAAGCTCCAAGAAGAATTACTCCTCAAGCGCCGTAGTGAAGAAAACATGAAGAGCTGAACGCTGAAGCCCTCTTCAGCGGAAACGTGGTGTGGGGAAAACACCCAAAAGCTGCATGATGAAGAACTCCTCAGAAAAAAAAAATGAAAAAAAATGTTGGAAGATGAAGCACTTGTCAGGGGCAACAAGGTGAAAACACCACCAAAAGCTGCATGATGAAGCTCTCCTCAGGGAAAACATGGTGAGGAGAACCCCAAAAGCTGGACGGTGCAGAACTCCTCAGGGCCGCTGTGAAGAAAATACCAAACGCTGCATGATGAAGAACTCCTCAGGAGCCGAAGTGAAGAGAACCCCAAAAGTTGGGTGGTGAAGAACTCCTCAGGGCTGTAGTGAAGAAAACACCAAAAGCTGCACGATGAAGAACTCCTCTGGGTAAACATGGTGAAGAGAAACCCAAAAGCTGGACGATGCAGAACTCCTCAAGGGCTGCAGTGAAGAAAATACCAAATGCTGCTCGACAAAGCAAACCTAGGGGCCGAAGTGAAGAGAACCCCAAAAGATCAATGATGAAGAACTCCTCAGGGCTGCAATGAAGAAAACACCAAAAGCTGCACGCAGAAACACTCCTCAGGGCAACAAGGAGAAGAAAACACAAAAAGGTCCACGAAGAATTACTCCTGAAGCGCCATAGTGAAGAAAACACGAAGAGCTGAATGCTGAAGCCCTCTTCAGGGGAAACGTGGTGTGGGGAAAACCCCCAAAAGCTGCACGATGAAGAACTCCTCAGGGCCGTAGTGAAGAAAACACCAAAAGTTGCCCAACAAAGCATTCCTCAGAGGCTGCAGTGAAGAAGCACAAAAGCTGGACGATGAAGCTCTCCTCAGGGAAAACGTGGTGAAGAGATCCCCAAAAGCTGGACGATGAAGAACTCCTCATGGGCCGCAATGAAGAAAACACCAAAAGCTGCACGCAGAAGCACTCCTCAGGGCCTGGAACAAGAAAGAAAAACACCACACCAAATGTTGGAAGATGAAGCACTTCTCTGGGGCAACAAGGAGAAAACATCACCAAAAGCTGCATGACGAAGCTCTCCTCAGGGAAAACATGGTGAAGAGAACCCCAGAAGGTGGACGGTGCAGAACTCCTCAGGGCCATAGGTGAAGAAAACACAAAAAGCTGCACGCAGAAGCACTCCTTAGAGCAACAAGGAGAAAACACAAACAACTCCACGAAGAATTACTCCTCAAGCGCCATAGTGAAGAAAACACGAAGAGCTGAGTGATGAAGCCCTCCTCAGGGTAAACATGGTGTGGGGAAAATCCCCAAAAGCTGCACAATGAAGAACTCCTCAGGGCCGTAGTGAAGAAAACACCAAAAGCTGCACGCAGAAACACTCCTCAGGGGCCACAAGGAGATGAAGACACAAAAAGCTCCACGAAGAATTACTCCTCAAGCGCCATAATGAAGAAAACACGAAGAGCTGAATGCTGAAGCCCTCCTCAGGGGAAACATGGTGTGGGGAAAACCCCCAAAAGCTGCACGATGAATAACTCCTCAGGAAAAAAAAAATAAAAAAAAAAATGTTGGAAGTTGAAGCAGTTCTCAGGGGCAACAAGGTGAAAACAACACCAAAAGCTGCATAATGAAGCTCTCCTCCGGGTAAACGTGGTGAAGAGAACCCCAAAAGCTGGACGATGCAGAACTCCACAGGGCCGTAGTGAAGAAAAATCCCAAAGCTGCATGATGAAGAACTCCCCAGTGTAAATGTGGTGAAGAGAACCCCAAAAGCCGCACAATGAAGAACTCCTCAGGGCCGTAGTGAAGAAAACACCAAAAGCTGCACACAGAAACATTCCTCAGGGCAACAAGGAGAAGAAAACATAAAAAGCTCCATGAAGAATTACTCTTCAAGCGCCATAGTGAAGAAAACATGAAGAGCTGAATGCTGAAGCCCGCCTCAGGGGAAACGTGGTGTGGGGAAAACACCCAAAAGCTGCATGATGAAAAACTCCTCAGGAAAAAAAAATGAAAAAAAATGTTGAAAGATGAAGCACTTGTCAGGGGCAACAAGGTGAAAACACCACCAAAAGCTGCATGATGAAGCTCTCCTCAGGGAAAGCATGGTGAGGAGAACCCCAAAAGCTGGACGATGCAGAACTCCACAGGGCTGCAGTGAAGAAAAATCCCAAAGCTGCATGATGAAGAACTCCCCAGGGCCGTAGTGAAGAAAACACCAAAAGCTGCACACAGAAACACTCCTCAGGGCAACAAGGAGAAGAAAACACAAACAACTCCATGAAGAATTACTCCTGAAGCGCCATAGTGAAGAAAACACGAAGAGCTGAATGCTGAAGCCCTCTTCAGGGGAAACGTGGTGTGGGGAAAACCCCCAAAAGCTGCACGATGAACTCCTCAGGAAAAAAAAATAAAAAAATTTGGAAGATGAAGCACTTGTCAGGGGCAACAAGGTGAAAACATCACTAAAAGCTGCATGATGAAGCTCTCCTCGGGGAAAACGTGGTGATGAGAACTACAAAACTGTATGGTGCAGAACTCCTCAAGGGCCTCAGTGAAGAAAACACCAAAAGCTGCATGACGAAGAATTCCTCTGGGTAAACATGGTGAAGAGAACCCCAAAAGCTGGACGATGCAGAACTCCACAGGGCTGCAGTGAAGAAAACACCCAAAGCTGCATGATGAAGAAATCCTCAGGGTAAATGTCGTGAAGAGAACCCCAAAAGCTGGACGATGCAGAACTCCTCATGGGCCATAGTGAAGAAAACACCAAAAGCTGCACGCAGGACTCCTCAGGGCCTGGAATGAGAAAAAAACAACACACCAAATGTTGGAAGATGAAGCACTTCTCAGGGGCAGCAAGGTGAAAACATCACCAAAAGCTGCATGACGAAGCTCTCCTCAGGGAAAACATGGTGAGGAGAACCCTAAAAGCTGGACGGTGCAGAACTCCTCGGGGTCGCAGTGATGAAAACACCAAAAGCTGCATAATGAACTCCTCAGGGCTGTAGTGAAGAAAACATCAAAATCTGCATGATGACGCACTCCTCAGGGTCCCAAAGTGAAGAGAACCCCAAAAGCTGCACGATGAAGAACTCCTCAGGGATCACAAGGTGAGGAAAACACAAAAAGCTCCGCGAAAAATGACTCCTGAAGTGCCATAGTAAAAAAAAAAAAAAAAAAAACGACACGAAAAGCAGAATGATGAAGCACTCCTTGGGGGAAACGTGGTGTGGAGAACCCCAAAAGCTGCATGGTGAAGACGTCCTCAGGAAAACACAGTGAAGGAAAAAAAAAAAAAAAGCTGCCCCCAGAAGCACTCCTCAGGGGCCACAAGCAGCCCACCGGCCATGCCTCGCCTGCGCGCTGCCATCACTGGAGTGCCGCAGCCCCAGCACACCCAGCACCATGCCACCCACCCTGCCCTGTGACACCTCTGCTCCCTCACAGCCAGGCGCCGCCCCATTGGCCGCCTGCCTTGGCGCCTCTGGGCGCAGCCAATAGCGAGGCAGCTTGCGCTTGTTGCTAGGCAGCATGGAGCTGTGGCACCCAGTGGGCGCCAGGAGGCTGCAGGGCGGTGCCGGCCTCCCAGGGCTGAGGCCTCCCTGACACCACCTCCAGCTCTGCCTCGCCTTGCCCCCCGGCCCTCCAAGAGACGGGTTTTTACGCTAGGAGCACGCAAACTGCTCCAGCGAGGTGGCAGAGGTGTAGGTCATCGTGTAGGGCACACTGACGTTGCCCAATAAAACCCTCTGAGCTCGGCCAGTCAGCCAGTTCCCAACCCACCTTACTGTCCACTCATCTATTCCACACTTCTTCAGCTGTGGTAGCAGGATGTCCTGGGAGACAGTATCAAAAGTCTTGCTAGTCAAGGTAGATGACATCCACTGCTCTCACCCCATCTACCCAGCTGGTAATGCCATCGTAGAAGGCTATCGGTTTGGTCGAACACGATTTTCCCTTGGTGAAGACTTCTACCACTGTTTTCTTTTTGTCTTTCCTAGAAATGCACATTAGCCTGTCAAGGAACCACAGGTTTCTTGCTCTCATGTGCACATCTCTGTAAAGGAGCCCACAGTGATGGAAGACTCTGGTGCACTGTAGTTTCAAAAATCAAGTGTTTTTTTGTTTGTTTGTTTTGTTTTCATTTTGCCAGCTTGTCTACCTCATGTTGTTCTGGCTGGCTGGAGTAAAGAGGTTACCCAGTTAATTAACATCTTAATGAGCACAAATCTAAAGGCAATGTATTCTACCTCAACGTATTTCGTGGATTGATGCCCTCCCTCCATTGCAAGGGACCTTCAAGGTTAGCAACAAGGGGCCTTGCTGTTCTTCAAGGTTAGCCACAAGGTATCCCCACCTGGTCTAGAGGAAAGGCTAGCTTCTGTGTTTAAAGACCTGCTGAGCTATTCCCAGTCCAGATTAATCTGCTGGAACTTGTATGGAAGATTGATCTCACCTCCTGGACAAAAAAAAACACAAAACAAACAAACAAACAAAGAAACAACAACAACAACAACAACAACAAACAAACAAAAAAACACTCGATAGCCACAAGGAAGTTTTTCGGTGCTGTCTGATCCGCAGCTCCCACCTGGCAGGAGCAGAGCCCCTTTAGGTTGCAGGTGGGTCGTGGAGTTACATGGAAAAATCCAAGCAGCTTCCTTAGCTCGATGGCCCTGTGCCCTCGTCAGTCAGTCAGAGCTGCAAAGGATTCGCCCACAAGCTCTTGGTGTACCGTGACCCAGAGACACTTTTCTTGGCAGCCTGAAGTCTTTAAAGTCTTTTGTGATGCAACTGGAAACAAACAGGGAAAGATGCTTGGGTTTTCTTAAGGGATCGGTCTGAGAGAGCTGGAGCTCTGATTGAATAAGTGATGTGCTGAAAAAGTCCACGCTCTGTCGGTGCTTTAATAAGTAATTGAACTGAGTAGCGCCGTGTGTGATCCCGGTGGGACCTTTTTGTTTTTCAGCTTTCTTTTCCTTTGGAGTCGTGGCTACCACCACAGATCACAGAGCAGCACAGTGTATCTAAAGCTGCAAAAAGTCAAAGCAGAATTTCTTTTATCCGCATTTCTCTTGCTGTCATCCCCAGACTTCTGTATGCAGCTTAGAGGGTGTGGAAGAAAAGCACAGTTGTTTTAGAGAACTAAACTCTCTGCTTTTGGTGCATGTCATGAATACATGTCCAAGTTGTAACCACTTTCTATCTGAAAGCTGCTAATTCTGATTTTTCTTTTCCTCAGCCGCTGATGTTTTTCATGTGACCTTTAGGATTTGGATTTTAGATCTCAACCCTTGGATAAATTGGGTTGAAATTGGGAAATGGTTAAAAATATGGCTAGGGATGATGAGCAGCTGGGTGGATATTCCCTCCGATAGCAGGGGATCACTGTCCCGTGAGGAGTGTTTCCTTGCAAAGCTTCACTAGAGGTGACTGTAGTCCTAATCCTGCATGACTTGAACTTTTAGTACAGTGAAGTTTTAGTACAATTCACACATGTGAATTGGGTATAAAATCGTATCTGCACCAAAGGATCGTATTACTTTGTTCCTTTGGTGCAGGTCAAAATTGCAATGTGATGTGCCAGGCAAAAGAATTTGGGATGATTTTTTTTGGTAACCAGCTTCTTTCTGAGTATGTCTCTGAAGTGTGCTAATACGACATCTTCAGCATGGTTATTCAGAGCAGTTACAGCTCCTGCTCACCCTCTGTGCTTTGATTGCAGCCTAGGTCAAATCTCTTTGGTTAGCCTCTTCAAGTGGTTTAGCTTTCAGTCATCAAAGCTTACACTACAAGAATATAAGATTTTTAGACTTTTTTTTTCCATACAACCCTTTTTTTCCTCATTCCTTCAGGAGCAGATATGATCTTTTCTTGTACACGGTTTGCCTGTACCGCTGTTTCCACTTCTGAGGGATGCTAAGAACTTCTCTTACGTGGTACTTTCCCGACTGAGCTTGTCTCCTGCTGAAAGTCAACCCAACACTCTTCACTTGGTTTTCTGCTCTTGGTTTTCTGAGATTAGATGATCTTGGTTGCCTCAGTTCTCAATAATTCAACCTATCCCTTAGAACAACTGAGGATATTATTAAATGCATGCAGCATTTCTTGCTCTGAGACTTTTGGATGACAGAAATTTGTGCTATGTTTTTTGTTAAGATGCTGCTACAAACTCTGCTTTTATTGGGTAAATTGTGTCTTAGTCCTATGGGATGCATCTCTCTGGTTGTCCTTTCCCTCTTAGCATCTGATCAGACAGAGGTCTTTGGTTATGTTTGGGGTGGGATTTGTCTGACCAGATATAGGAGACATCTGTCTCCTATGATAGGGGCTCTCTTTGTAATCAAAGGAGAGGGTGACAAGGGAAAGGAGTTCTTGACTGCTGCTCTTCTTATCTTACAGCTGATGTCTACAAGAGATCAGGTGAATTGTCTCCTGAGTGAGCCCTTCCTCTCTGCTGGCACGGGGAGTAGAAAGGCAGTTTTGTGGAGAAAGGGCAGAAAAAGCCAGTTTTTCAGGTTGTGTCAAAACTCTTGAAGACTTGATTGAAAGCTGCTCTCAGCTTTGGAGGCAGGAGTTGTCCCCAGTTGCCATTGTACAGCGAGAAAGTTTTCTTGTTCCAGGACTGCTCTGTTTTTACTGTCAAATCCATGAGATTGACCTCCCCAGCTCCCTTCAGGCAGCACTCTTTGTACACCTGCATGGAGATATCCAACGGACGTGGGCTGGGAGTTTTGTTACGTTTCTGCTTTTTGTCCTTTGTTGCATGCCCTTGCTCGTGTTTATCCCTTCAAGCTGGACTCTTTCAGGCATTTGTATTATGCCTGCAAGCTCAGTACTCTGGTACAGTAAAAGACAGCTCCCTTAAGACTTAGACAAGCATTACAGAGGAAAACAAAGTTCTGTTCAACTTGCTGTTGGGAGACAATATTTACTCTCTGACTGACATGTATGCACTACCCTCCTGAAACCTCAGCTCTGTTCCAGTACCGGTGTGTCGGAAGATGGCATTCTCCTTGAAAACAGCCTGAGCCACGTTGCATAAAAGAAGGGCTTAGAGAAACAGGGCAGAAACGGAGCTGCTTCTTAGCTGAGGACTTTCATCTTAAAATAAAACACATTAGAGAAAACAAATATGGAGCAAAGGATTCTCACACAACTTTGATGTCACAGCTTATGTCTCCTGAGAGCATCTCTTTGCACTGCTGCCATAGCTTGTTAGGCTAGGACGGGACATTCTCCTGTCACTCCCGATAACGTTTCTTTGTTAGATTCCTGCCCTAAATGACTCAACCTGAGGACAGTTGCTTATTGCAAAAAGACCCTTTTGATCAAGAAAGATACTGTTGAAAGGCAACAATACGTTTCCCTAATTTCAATTTCTCAGCTTAATTATTCTGGTGCCTGCCATTGTTGTCCCTTAGAAGAAATGCCTACTTAAGCAGAGGGAGAAAGAAGGCATTGAATGTAGCTAATCCAATACGTGATTTAGTCAGTTCATGTGGATGAATAAGCAAATAAACTGCATTTCAAGACTTCCTTTGGCGTGAATGCATTTTTTTTTCTCACAGTGACTCTTGGCTCAGAAGATATGTCTGTGGTGTTTTATTTGATTCTATTTCACCGTGTTTGCAGCGTGGCAAACTCTCCCAAATGCTTTTCTGCAAAGTCTCCTTTTGCTGTTTGCCCAGTGAATGTAGATTTTTGACTTTGATCTGTACCGTGTGCAGTTTTGGCATGCTTCTTAGTTAAACAACTGTTGCTAACAGCTTCCCCTGCCTGTCAGTAGTCACTTCTATCACTCATGGGCTTTCCATAGCAAAAAAGAAGAGCCACCGTTGGGACAAGTGCTCACAGTACAGGCCAGGAGGAACATCAAAAAACTCTTTCCCTTCTTTCCTGGCCTAGAAACATTGCTGCAACTCAGGGGACAGGCACTGTTGGATTGTCCAGAGCATGAGTATTTTGGAGTAGGGGGTGGACGCCCGCGTGCTGATGGCGAGCCAGATTGTCTAGATGAGAAATCACTGAGGTGAGACTGGCCAGGTAATTTGTATCAAGTTCTGTGTTTTGTATACCAAGTTCAGCATTTTGTAATTTACGCTCTGAGTCTTTAAATGAAGAAGTAAATTAAATTTCTCAGATGAGTGAGAATGCTGTGTTTGGAGGGGGAGGGATTTGGGAATTGCTTGGGGAGGGGACCCCTCCTCTGCCCTGATGCATCTTGCTGTGTTTCTGTACAGTGCTCCAGGCTCCCAGGGGACATGGACATGGCTCCCTCCCTGAGCTTCCTCCAGCCTAAAAACTGGGAACTGGGGTCAAACACACCAGGCAGAGGTAGCATCAGAGCTCCCAGTGGTGGGGTAGCACCTCAAGGCTGCTGTTCCAAAAGGCTGAATGCCCCACGGCCACTGCTTTCAGTGTACATGGGGGTGGCCGTGGAGTTGTGGTGTCTCCAGGGCCTCGTGTTGGACTGGGAGCTCAGCCTTCAGCAGTGACAAAGGAAGTGAAAGATTTCAACATACTTTTTTCTTTCTTTTTCTTTTTTTTTTTTTCCACATGGTGACTAGAATATAGAGTGTGAACTGGCCATGAAGGTTAAGTGTTGTCCTTGAGCTCAGCTGGGCGCCTTTCCAGTTGAGGTAGGAGCATTGCCTTGTGCAAGGCACTGGTGGGACCCCATCGGGGAGGGCATTTGCAAATCGATTCTCTTGTGTTCAAGACAGAATTTAAACTGGAACAAGTGAGGAAGAGGGCTGATGTGTTGATCAGGGGAAGAGAAATGCTGTCCTAGCAGAGGAGACTAAAAGCTTGGCTTGCTTAACCTACCAAGTGGAAGCTGAGAGGTAATACCATCGCGCAGCATAAATCCTTCAGGTTGGGGGTAAAGAGCAGGAGAAGAGCTGTTCAAGCCAAAGGACAGTGCTGGCACACAAGCAAATGACACGCACTGGGAATAAATTTGGACTGGAAATTAGGAGCGAGGCAGGGGGAAGGTGCTGGAGGACCTCCCGTACCCTGAGCGTGGTGCCAGCAGCACGGAGCTGCGTGCTTGCAGCATGACGCGTGGCAGGGCTGTAGCACCGTGTCAGCAATCCCGTGCTCCTGCAGAAACCTGCATTAGCCTTGGACCAGAAGCGACCTTGGGAGAAACTGCTGTTTGCCGTGTGGGCAGAGCGGGGTTTCACGCTACACCTCTTTTTGAATTTCCTCTTGACTGCATGAGACTTGTGGGAAGGAAGGAGCACGGAAGGGGCAGATAAATTGAAAGGTTCCAACTCTGCTTCGTAACAGTGGGGCACGTAACAGCCCCGTTTGCTATCAGCTTGCTGGGTTAGTCCTCTGCAAGCAAGAGGAATTTACCCCGTGGCAATCTTTCTTCACTAGAACCCTGCAAAAGGAAGTGAGGTTTAATTAGCATTTTAAAGTGGACAGCCTTGAAGTTAATGATATTCAATAAAGAAAAATTGTTTTAACCTTATTTGCACTTTTCAATTTACTTATTAGAGGCCATCTGTTATATTTTAAGCAAGAGCACTGGGAGCTAAACTCTCAGATTGTCAAATGAGGCTAAGCAGAAGGGAAAGAACAGGCTGCTTTAAATGAGCAATTAGGCTGTTGGTTTTTTTCTTTTTCCAATTTCTCACTTTTGTGTCAAAAAGCAAATGGTCACCATTTCAAGTAACAGTTCAGTTGCTATAATGACATCTGTTTTTACAGGTGCTCATCAGTCCTGGAGAATGTCACTTGTCCTCAGAGCTCAGATATCGTCCAACATGGATGAAATTAGAAAAGCCAGAAGCAAGTTGAAACTGATGATGAGGGATGCGAGGGGCAAGAATAAGGTTTTCTATAGGTAAATCATCAGAAAAAGGAAAACCAGGAAATATATTGATCTGCTGCTGACTGGGTTGGCCAACCTAGTCAGAAAGAGCATGGAAAAAGCTTTGCTTTTGTCTTTACTGGCAAGATGTGCTGCTAAGCCTCTTTAGGTCCAGTGGCAGATTTTGGGGAAGATGGGCATTACCTATAGGATAGGAGGGTCAATTTAGGGGCTAGTGAAGTAAAATGGGCACACGTGGGTGTGTGGGATCAGACAGAGATGTGTCTGAGTAAGGGAACTGCAAGCAGGTCAGCTCCACCTGTCTCCAGGAAGGTGACAGAGCAAATCTTCCTGGGAGCCATTTCCAGGCATGTGAAGGACGAGAAGACACCGCTGAATGCAGGGACCACATCTCCATCGACTATCAAGGCAATTTGACTCCTAGGCTTGTTTTAAACTTGAGCTGATTCCCACCATACCTCTGAGGAGGTTCTTGTGGTGTGCCTGAGCAAAACAAGAGCCTTTGGCAGGGCAGAAGCCAAACCTTGGCCTGCCAGGTCTCATGAGACTAACTCAAATTCTGGGCCTCACAGCATCCACCGTGGAGGGTTGGGAAAGGAAAGAGGTCTTCTCCAAGGTCTTCTCCAAGTCTACTCAAAATATGGGAGTCGGTACAGATGGTGCTGCGCATCTGGATTTGGCAAGGTAAATTCACGTATGGACGTGAGCAGTCCCGCTGGGATTAGTTTAGGACAGAATCCTGGTCTCTGTGGGATTTGGCTGCAGTGTCTGTAAGATTACCCATCCCAAAGCGGGGTGGAATAATCCCTTCTGTAAACGAATGCAAAATGGGATCAATGCCACGGGCTGATAACCTCTTCCACGGTGGCAGCGACTTAAACTGCTACAGCAGGAAGCCCTTCGACCTCTGCATCAAAACAGCCGATCCCACAAATGTTTGAAAATGTAGGTTTTTAACCTCACTCCTGTGGTTTGTTGCGCTAAAGTTAGGCTGAAATCAACTTCTTTATGTGAGCTCTTGGGAGTCCCCCAGATTTGTTAGGGGCTGAACCCACCAGCTTCTGTTGACTTCAAGCTTGCTCTGCACTCAGCTGTTTCTGTCCTCTGTGGGTACAACTGTACCCAGTACAGAAGGGAAGAGAAATGATCCAAACAGAAGAAACAGGGCAGAAATGTAAACTAGATCACGTTGATTCACAACAGCACTTGATCATTACAAAGAAAACCCGTACTAAACCAAGCCAAGTGTGAAGTATCTGCACCAGTGAAATCCATCTGCCAACGATGTTACTGTAAAAAATAGCCATGGGTACTGTTAGTTTGCCGTAAATGCAAAAGCTGAATGTGCATGCAATAAAATAGCTTTATAAAATCTTGCTTTTGTGTCTGTCCAAGCTTAAAATGCTATTTCGGGTTTAGATCTATAGAGAGAAAAAAAAAAAAAGACCAACACATCTTGAGGTGACTTTTGTTTTAAGGCTGTTTTAAATTTATAACTGAGCTGGCTAAAATGCTTTTCATCAAAGTACAAAAGTTTCATGCTGTAATTAATGGCAAGTGATATCTAACGCAATAAAACACCATCATTTCAGTGTTCTTACAAGACTATTTATGACTGGGTATTGAAACTGATAATGATTCTGCCATTTGTCCTCATAATTTATTATTCCAAGGAGAGGCAAGTGGTGGTAAGGGTTCACGATCCGTTTTATGGAAAGAGTGCTGAATTCAGCTTTTTATAGGTGTAAATGACAATGTTTGGTGCTCGGTGGAAAGCCTGCATGTGACAGCAAGTGCAGACCCCACTGAGGGGTCGAGATGGGGAGCGTTAATGCTCTTTCCTAGAGAGGGGAAGCCCTTGGCCATGTGATCCCATTGCAGGTAGCATTACTGGGACCAGTACAGCCACTGGGTCGTTGTCGCAGCACGATCCTTTGGAAGACCAGGGCGGGATTTTTCTGGAAGCCTCCCACCTGGTTTCTGAGCGAGCTGATCTCACAACGTATTGCTCTAGGCAGCCAAAGCTGAATTCACTATAAACAACCTGACCCATAGCCCATTGAACGTAATGGAAAGAATTACTGGCCTTGGCAAGCCTCGTGTCAGGCTGAAACAAAAGCTCGGCTCCAGAGGAGACTTCCCTTGGTCTTGCAAAGTGCCAGCCAGACCGCGTCCCTCTGAGCACAGCCCTTTCCCTTTGCACCAGCCAAGGCTGATTTACCGAATGCTCAGGCTCTGATTCTCACCTTACTGAGGCTTGTGGAAACCTGGAGGAATTTCTTTAAAGTCAGTATTGACACAGCTAATGGAAAATCTGAGTGAAGTCAGACCTCGGGGTTTGTTTTTCAGGCTAAGATCTGAAAAAGAGAGGTGATGCCTCAACCTGCCGGACTCTGGGACCGGGAGGTTTGCATTCCCTAGACTACAGCTCTCTGGTTTTCCCCAGGCTGCTGTTCATTTGCTGTGGAATAAGGTACTGTAGGTAAAGATTTGCATTTCCATCAATAGCCCTAGCAGTAAGTCTAACGAGTTCCTTGCAAATAGCTCGGAGTGAATCTGCGGCCACAGAGGCAGAGCAGGATGTGACCCATTTTCTTTGCTTTCCAAGAGCTACGGCCCCCTTCCTCCTCCCTTCAGCCTCCCCCCATTTATTCTAATCAGCATGTCAAAAGAGAAGTCACTCCTTTATTGGAGGTTATCCATGTCAAGGGAAGTTATGTTTCCATCACTACCTGGGGGCCCATCAGCAGATGAAGACGGAGAGCAGTGACTCAGAATGACTTTGAAGCAACACCCAGCAGCAACTGAAGACAAGAACATAACCTCGGCTGACGTTGAATATAACCCAATACACAAATAAAGCCATTCCACTAAATTATGCATCTTTTTACTCTTGGCTGTTCTTAAAGGAAGGGGACAGGGTGAGTGTTTTCTCCGTGCGTTGCTTCCTTTCCCCGCGCTGGGAGCTGAGTGACAGATGCACACTGATGGAGCACGACGCATTGATTTTCGCTGCTGCAGTACTTTATGCTGAAAAGAAATATAGCTTTTAAAACGACGGAGGGGCCCTATTCAGAGAAAAAAAAACACTGAGGCAGATGGGTGAGTTTCACTGAATGCACCTTAGTTATCTGCTTTGAGTTAAGCACGTGCCTAAATGCTTTTTTTGACCAGCATTGATGTGAGTACATTCACCAGCAAGTTTGAGTTAACTAAGTAATGACTAAAGAGCAGTCAAGAAAAGTAGGGTAATAGGGTTATTTAGGAAAAAAATCCATTTATGATTCACTTATCATTTGAAACCAAGAAATAATATGTTAACTTTCAAGCTTTCCCCCAATGGTGCCAACACAGATATGTGCCATTGCTCGTGCACTTCTCTTTCCCCAGGATGGGCAGAGAGGTGGTGGCTTCAGCTGCTCGGTGCTCCCACAGCCCAGGCTGCTTCTCTCCTTGTCTCTGACTTTGCTCTCGCCAATGCAGCCCCTTAAAACCCGGGGCAGAGCCCTCGCCAGTTGCAACGTCACCGACCGCGCGGGAGAAGCATCGATTGACCCCGAGCAACAACCTGCCCTCCGGCTTTCATTTAATGCTTCTTATTTAAAGCTCCAAGGGAGGGGGGAGCACAGGGCGTCTCAAGTGATTTGGGTATTATTGCATTAGGTTTTCCACCACACTTGCACTTAACATCTGTGCGCACGGAAAAGTACGATGTTGCCCTGCTCTTCAAACGGGGACCAAGCATCCTGCCCGGGCCCCTGTTTCTCTTCCTTTTGTGTCTTCTGTAAGCCGTAATTAAAAAATGCAACCTGATTTAACAGTCTTAGCTGGCTGTTTTGCAGTGGGGAAGGCAATACTCAATCCCTTAGCATTTTGCCAAGACCATTTTTTAGTAATTTCCTGCAAGCCACTGCTCTTGTACTGGTTTTATGGCAATGCTGAATCCTTCTGTGGTCTTCTAAAAGGATGCAAGCATTGCACGTGCCGCGGAAGCTGTGGTTTGCAAGTGGAAAAGCCAGTGTGAGCGAGTTGCTTTAATGTTTATCCTTCTGCCCTGCCTCCAAAAAATAAATAAATATTGCTGCTTCTGATGGGGGCAAGTGATCCGGTCATAATCCCAACACACTGACCAGGGCTCGAGTCTCCTCGCTGATAGCTCTGGCTCGCTGAATTCGGCTTATTCAGTTTGGTGGGTCTATGGTTTGGAAATGTAAGCTGATTTTAAAAAGGCTTCTTACATCTTTAAGAGGGAAAAATCACACTTTTCAGAATATGTGCATAAATTGAGAGCAATCTGTCTCGCTGATGGTCTCGGCTGAGTATCCTGTGAACATGTGTCCACATCACAAAGTGACCACGCAATTAGCACGACAGGCAAGAAGCGTTTTAAAGGTCGTTAAGGGGATTCACTGGCTGGTCTGCCTGCAAAAGCGTGCACAGATCCTGGCTCAGTCCTCGCTTTTGTGTTTCCCCCTCTCTTACACTAACTAGCAATAAAAATTTAAGCTGTGTAGCAAAAGTCCTTTTGTTTCAGGGGCCAGGCAAACATCCCAGGTTTTATGTTTATTTATAGGAGATGAACTTGCTTGCGAGATGAATATTGTAAAATCGGATCCAGCTTGAACCAGAGCTGAGCCAGACCCGTGGCTTGCATTACTGGCAGCTGGTTTTCATGGGAAGCATCTGGCTGGTGCAGAGGAGCACAGGA
The DNA here is from genome assembly GCF_964211835.1 of Anser anser. Classification (NCBI taxonomy): domain Eukaryota; kingdom Metazoa; phylum Chordata; class Aves; order Anseriformes; family Anatidae; genus Anser; species Anser anser. The sequence continues at coordinate 156,377,217 of NC_139721.1, forward strand.
CCTGGAGGAGGAAGGTTTGGGGGGAGAGTGGGGCAGGAGATACGTGGGTTGCCTTCTGCCCAAGCAGTCCTTTGGTTTTGGACTAAGGGGACAAGAAAGAGCATGGAAGAGGGGTTGATAAAGTGGACTGTGTGTTTTGGGATGGCAAGCTTGCCCTGCACTGAGCACAAAATACTCATTTCTCCCCAGATAATAGAAACCTTCAACAAAAATGTCAGTGACTAGGTAACTAGGAAGGGTGTTTTTCAATGACATGAAGGTTGGTGAGGTGCCAGCTCTCCAGGTCCAAGGGGAGCTCTCACATTTTTGCGCTTGCAAGACCAGCAGCAACATTTACCAGCAGCAACGTATCGGGGCTTGGCCCTGCCCTATCTCAGGGCTCACAGAGGTGGCTGTCCTGGTGGTGGTGGCTTCTGCATGGTCCCACCTGCACCTTCCCAGGTGGTGATGCTGAGGCCACCACCCCCCATCTGCCCCTCAAACCATGCTGCTTGTGACAACACGGGAAAGGAGCAGGTTTTGTTCAGGAGGCTTTGTGGAATTGGTCCGAATCCCTGGGAGGGACTGGCGTGCCCTGGGCTGGGGTGATCTTTCCTCCTGCCCGTGCTTCGTGCGGGCTCCTCGGCTTCGGAGATGATGTGAGATGTCCTCCTGGGAAACGTGCGGGTGCCTGTTTGCCATTCACAGGCTGGTGCTGCTCCGGTGACGCAGCATACATTACCCAAAAGTTCACCGGAGGACGGTGAAGGTGAGGAGGACGGGAAGAAAGCTGTTTCCTTTCCAATGGCTCGAGAGCCAAGTCGTAAAAGGCAAAATATTCGTGGGCGGCCGTAGCTGCGCCTCCTCTGCTGGGGAGATAGGGTGCCTTGGGATAGCAGATGGCATAGAAAGGGGGCTGCTGGGCTGGAGAGATGGGCTCGGACTGCCTGGGGGGCTGCAGGGCGAGGGGACACGGCTGGGGCCCGGCGATGGGTGCCGGGTGACGAGCGCTTCCCGGAGCATCGCGCTAGAGGGTGCCAGATCGCTTCCCTCCGCGCCTGCCTTGCACGCAAACCCCTGCCCAGGTTTGGAGGGGTTTGGCTTTGTGCACCTCGCTGGCTCCTTCCTCCCTCTTTAATAGCTCGTTGTAGGAGCCACAGCCTTGCCGCGAGTCCGCCGGGCGCCCCCAGATCCATGCGGTGCCCTCCTCGGCTCGGGCTGGCTTGGTCCGAAAGCCAGAGCTGCTTCTCGGAATTGGGTGGCGGGCACGGAAAAAATCGTGTTGATCGTAGGAGGTGCATTGATCTGACAGCAGGAGTAATCCCTGGGCTTGGGTAGTGAGCCCGGAGGCTGGAATAGCAGCAGCTGCTCTCAGCTTTCCTGCTGGGGAGGTTTGGGGCTACCCCCCCCAACCCCACCTGCCTCCCGTGTACCCCTTCCCTGCAGCCCTCTCACTGGGTTGTCACTCCCATGGCTGGCTCTTTGTGGCCTTCTGCCTGCCCTGAGACCACAAACCAGCATCTCATTTCATGCCTGTGCTCTGGACATGTCCTTCCCGGGGGGCAGGAGGTTCAGCTCTCCCCTCTACATTTCTCCTTGCTTCTCCCAGACTGCTGCCTTGCAGATCGTGGTTGGTCTGAGTCCTGCTCCTCACCTCTTGAGCACTCGCTCCCCTTTCAGTCTGGGTTCTGTCACACATTTCACAAACATTTTCTCTACCCTTCCTCAAAGGCATCAATTAAAATGTTGGCCAGGCCCGGATTTGAGGCAAGCCTCTGCAGGTTTGGGAGTGAGCCATCACTAACCACTTTGCATGCTGTCTTTCAACCACTGGTATCCTTTCCCCCTTAGCTTTTCCCACAGCCTGAGGTTATTGTGATTTCTGGGCCCTAAGCATCCGTAGTCCATATTCACCGGGATCCACGGATCTGCCTTTGGACACTACTGTGAAGTCCCAGGCAATCTTTCAAGTAACTATAATTCATTAGAAAAGAGCTTTTCCTCCCAAAGTGGCTTGTGGGTGTATTGAGAGTACCAAAACCTCCTCCAGATTAACTGGAAGTCCCTTGGGAATACTTCTCCGCCCCACAAAGGTGGCACTGCTGCTGCTGATCCCCACGGGTACACAATTGTCTCCTAATGTGAAACAGAGTCTGAAAGAGAAGGGGGAGTATACGAGAGAGGTAGGAGAAAATAGCTCTAAACTCCAAATCCCCCAAGCTGTAATCCTTCCTGCCCATGCACAAACACTCCCCCAAATACCAAGCAGAGATTTTACCCCCAGAATGCCCACAGGGACTCCCACTCCTGTTGTAATTGCAGAGACTAAATATATTAGGGGTGGGTAAAATCTATTGGGTTGGTACAGCTGAGTAACAGTAAACTAGAAACAATCTAATTCCTGGATACCAGCAGAGTAAAGAGCTTCTTCAGCAGGGGGAAGCCTCCACCTCTTCCTCTTGCCATATTGCACAGGTCTGGGGATGGTTTTCCTTTTCCCTCCTGTTTCTGTCACACTTGGAGCCAGACCCTAATCTGTGTGTTACGTCTTTCTTACTCCTTGTGGGCAAATTAGACACGTGATATGAGATGTAATCAAAAATGTCAATTAGCACCCAGGGCAGAGCCACTGGAACTGAATGAGTTTGCACCGTGGATGGATCTGTCCCAGTGTTTTCGTGCCATTCACATGTGTATGCAAATGGCTAACGTGACCATAAGACAACCCAGGGAGGGATGTGTCCTCCTAATCCAGCCTGGCTGCCTGCTCCTTCGTCCAGCCTATTGCATTCACAATTGCCTGCCTTTGTTTTAGAGTCTGGATATTATCAGGATGGCACACACAGAGACCACCCCCTTTGATTTTCCTAGCTGTGTGAGTTGTACTCTGTTTAACCATTCGTAGAGGTGGCACAGGCTGTGAGTTTTGAGAGGAAAGAATGAAGTGGGACTTTCTCCCTGTTGCACAAAGAGCCCTGCCACGTATTCACTGCACCTTACAGCAAGCCAAGCTCAGAAGGGTTTGGATACCAGCTTTGGATGTACTTCTTGCTGCTGTAAAGCACTGCATTGTGGCAACTCATCCCTTCTGGAGCTGAATCCTTCAGACCTTCTTGGGTCATCCTGGTGGCTTCAGGTGGGGTGTTCAATGAGAATTGTGTGTCTTGGTTAGCAGCGAGAGGATATGGCCTCTTGTGGCTTGTCCTGCACCCAGTTCTCTCCGTCAGGGTTGAATGAGAGCCCAAGTCCCTGCCTGCATCCCTTTATCCTGCACAGCTCAGTGTGGCAGCATCCCATCCAAGGAAGGGCAAAGCACCTGGGAAGGGACTTGGGCTGCTGGAAGGCCCATGGAAATTTTCATTTCCACAAAATTGCCTGGGTTTGAACTATGTAGCTGCTGGTGAATGCACCACAGACAAGCCTTGCTCTCGTAGTGTATTTTCCTTCGGGGTTTTCTCCTCCTCCTCCTTGAATGGAGAGCTCACCATTTGAAAAAGCAGTGCCACTTCTCCCTGGCTTCCTTGTCCTTCCCTCTAATTCTACCAAAGTTTGCCAGTTTGCATGTTCACATACAAAATACAAAGGAGAGCAAAAGGGGAATGTGCCCTTATTTCTGGCAGAGTTGCAGAAGAACCTTTCAGTAGTTAATGAACAGGGATGTTCTCCTAGGTTTAAGTGGTAGAGCAAGAAGAAGTCCAATGCTCCATGCCTGGAACTGCAAACTGTTGTGCGGCCGAGGCTTTGAAATAAGTTATTCTTATTGTGATTCTTGCTTATAACACCAGATTCATTGTTTGCAATTTTGTTCAGTGGCATCCAATCAATAGCAGACAATAAAATATTATTTCGAGTGGTGTAGACGTTCCACGAGAATGTGATTGATTGCTTTAATTTCTGCCTTCCTCAGTGTTTTTACTAAGCCTTGTCTTGATTTCTTTCATTCTGCCTCATTCTCTTCAGCATCAGTTGTTAAATAAAGTGACATATTTATTATATCAGCTTTATTTGACAGATTGCAGGGCGACATATTTTAGATTAATTTTTTCATTTATAGATGTGGGTATAAGAACATGTGAAATTATACATATATATACACACACATATATATATACACACTGTATAAAATCAGTGTGTGTGTGTGAACATACTCAAGGTCAAAATTTCCAAGCACAACTGGAGTCTTTAGGTGCTGTTTCTAGATGTTTAACTTGAAACCCCTTTAACTAGCCCAAACTCAGTTGCCAATAAGTGTATGATCATGTAGTTTAAGTGGCCACGTTAGCGCGTGTTTTATGAAGTTCCCAGTGGTCAGATGAAGTTTATCATCCCTTCGGCTGGGCTGCATGAACAGACCACGTGAGCACTCCTGGATTCCCACGTCTACCGGGTTAGCTTAACAGGCTTCCACTGAGAATAGTTATATTAAAACAAGTCCTAGAAGGTGGCTTAAATGTGGTTGTTTCATTTTTTTTTTTTTTTTTTACAGAGATATGTCAGAAATGTCTGGAAAAGATTTTTTTTTTTTTTTAAAAAAAGGTGTGGGAGGGAATTTGTTGGAACTATTTCTTGTAACTTTTAGTCCCTCACGGAGCACCTTTGTTCCTGTAAGTCTGGTGTGCATGGAGGTTAAAGTCAAGCTCTTTGGGTGGTATATATTGATCTAATCCATTTGTTCGATGTAAGGATATGGGCCATGAGATGAGATTTAATGCACCTCCTAAATTATGGCCTAAACAAGCTGTTTCTCCCCATAAATACTGCATGACTCAAAGATAGGTGCCCCTGCACCTAACGGTCAGTCCCAAAAATCCAGTGTCATAGAGAACATGGCAACTGCTTCCAGCTTTAGCTTTGGTCAAGATATTGAGCAGTAAATCCTAGTCTTGGTGTAGGACAGAATGTTGCTTTGTAATGAGCCCAGTGTGCTTTGGGTAAGGAGTTTCAGAGCTGGAGAACAGCTGGGCGCTGTTAAACATCCATTCTTGATCCCCAAACGACGACTTCTTTTTTGTGTTAATCTGAGTTTTTCATTTAAAATGGAAATTGTCTGAACTTGCTTAGCAATTTAGGATGTTCTCATAGCAAGGAAACATTAAAGACTACCCAGACTCTGAACTGCATATTGAAAATAGAGTTCATTTGTGTTTATTTTCTAATCCTCTCAAAATGTTGTTGGGATAGGGTTTAAGCCCAGCCACGTCCCTTTTCATGAACATAGCTTGTTGTCTCTGAGCTTAAAGAACACAACCACCAAACAACCAACAAATAAATCCTATTACTCCAAAATATGATTAGTGTTCTGGTTGGAGTTATAAATCACCTTCATTTAAAATGCACTGTTGCTACAAGTTAGGATTTGAAAGTACAATCATGCAAATGACATTTGCAATGTTTTCACTCTAGTAACCTTGGCAATACTGCAAACACCTTTCCTGTTTGATACACACAGTTTTGGAATCTCAATTGTAATGCAGAGAGCAGGAAGCTGCCAAGTTGTGCCATTCCTGGGGGGAAAGAGGTCATTTCTGGGGCAAAATTTGGCTGCCATGGGAGCCATGCCTTTTTAGTCCACCCCATTCTGGATACTAGTGCTTTGTTTTATGTTATTTTATGCTGGTTATATCCAGCTTTACGATATTTAAGCCCTTCGTATAAATCAAAATCATGGAGCATAAATATTTATCAGCAGAAGAAATACGCTGCACAGTAGACAAGCTTGGGAGCAGAAAAAGCCAAGTATCGCTTATAAAGGCAAAAACAGGGGGTTATGTTTTCATCCTGTCAAAAGTTAGTGTGTAAAGCAGCCACAGACACAAGCACCTTAATTCCCTCTCCGTTTGATGTTAAACACCCCAGACCTGTGTGGATATTCATGCTCCACTTGGTGGAGGGGGTTCCTTCGGGTACCTCTCCCTCCTGATGAACAGCAAGTCCCCTTCCTGCAGACACAGAGCCCTGAAAACAAGCCCCCATCCAGTGCTGCTTGACCTGCCCATGACATGGTGGTTGCTTCTGGTGGACCTGGAGCCGTAGGTTGGACTTGATCGCTGTTGGGTTGCTGCCTGCCTGGGGGAGCGGAGGGGATGCTTTGCAAGAGGCGTCTCGTTGTGACTGTGATAAAGCCAGAATTTCTACTTGTGAGTACACACACAAAAAAATCCCCAGTAAAACACATCAAGAAACTTGCCTTCATCAGCCCTTGCCCTCTGACTAACAAGCGGGTCTGATGTTCTCCCACCCAGGAGGCTCCCAAGTGATGCTGATTTTCTGATGGCAGCCGCTCTCAGACACTCCTGTGCCCACCACGGCCATGGCTTGCTGCTCCTGGATGTCAGCCATATGTGTGGATTTCTTTGGAAACTCTTGGCCACCCGAGCCTTCTGTGTTTTGGAAGGTGGGTGAAATGGCAGCACATCAGCCACTTGTTTCTTTCCTGTTGGGTCCCCAAATGTCAGAGGCTACTGCCAATACGCATGTGGGGATCAGCTCTGTGATCCGAAACAGCAAGCAGAAAAAAAGGAAAAAGGAGGAAAGGTATGAATAGAGCTTTAATGAAAAGTGTTATGTGCATATGTGTTTGTAGGAAAATATATTGCTTATAACTGACTGAAAATATCAAGTCTAACATAAGAGACTCTTGTAGCTGCTCAGCTGATTTCCAACATTGAATATATTTACAAAAGTCTATGAGTTCGAACTTAGTCTTCCCCAGTCCAGTTCACAGGATAATCTCCTCACTAGGTCTAGGAAACTCATCCAGTAGTGTAGAAGAATGTAAGTTGTATAATATAAGTTTTATAAGTGTATAAGGTTGCCCAGAGAGGCTGTGAGTTCTCCTTGGAGAGCTCCAAAAGCCGCCTGGCCATGGGCCTGGGCACCCTGCTCGGGGTGGCCCTGCTGGGGCAGGGGATGGGCCCGAGGGAGCCTGAGGTGCTGCCAGCCTCACCAGGCTGCGATTCTGTGAAGATGAATGTACCAGCAGAGGTGGAGAAGAGAGAGAGAGAGCAATGGTCTGTCTGAGTTCAGGGTTGCTGCACGGGTGCTTCCCCTGGACCCCATATGCTTTTGACCTCCACGCGAGCAGGGCAGGAGGGACCCCCGGGGCTGAGCCTGTTGGGGTTCATGCATGGGTAGAGAGCTTTGAAGGCAGAAAGCAGGACACCAGGAGTATTTTTGATTTGCAAGAATGAACGCCTCCTGTCAGTGCGGTGAAAGCAGAACGCCATCGTGACGGGGGCTGTGCCCTGCCTTTCTGCAGCACACGCTTCCTACAGAAGGATTTTACTTTGAAACAAAACACCTTTCCTGTGCCTTTTCAGCATGGGTAGCTAGCGTGAAGATGAAAGCAGGCATGGGCTGGGTGGTGGGGCCGTAGAGGGGCCCCTCTGCCTCCCCAAGGGCTCTTTGTGTGACCGCATTGTTTGGCATCGCCTTTTCAGAGAGGCATTTTGCAGCCTGTAGCATTGTTCAGCATTCTACAGCAGAGTCAAATGTTAATCGGTTTGTTGTAGTAAAATGTTTTATGGGACAATTTAGCTTTAACCGTAACCCTCCCCCTCTTCCCCTTGTCTTTCTTCAAAAAGCAGGAGGACCTGCCTGGTGCTGTTTGCCAGGGGCTGAGCTCTCCTGGCCACGCTCGCTGCCCTTCCCCTCTCGAGCAGGGTGTGCATTTGGGGTACTAAAGTTGTGTGCATGCAGGATTGGTGTTTCTTCTACTGGTCTGCGGATGATCCTGCCTGCATTTATCGGCTTTGGGTGGGATTCATCACACCCCACACAGATACCCAAGTCTGATGCCTGTCCCCAGGGACGAGGGCTGTGCTCAGGAAGCTTGTTTTCCAAAGGGGATGATGTTTTCTACCGATTTCCTTAAGAAAACCTTTTCCATGTCCAACCTTCCATGGCACACGTGGCATTACTAGGCTCAAAGAGTTGAACGTTTCCCTCTGAAAACAAGCATCTGCATCACAAAGAAACCATCGTGTCCATGGCTACCATGGACAAGGGTGTTCTAAGAGGACTGACTTGAGACACAGTTAAAGGTGGTGCTGGCACCTCAGCCGACCTCACCAGCCATCTGAAAACCCCACCAGAGGTGCAAAAAGACACAGTTGGAAACCACGATATTATTATTTGGATGCAGTCTTCTTTGGGGAAAATTATATGAAATTCAATGGCGATAGGAACGAGTATTCTCTGTCAAATATGCTCCTCTGTCAAACATGCTATGGATTTTTTTCTTGTATCCTACAGAATTTGATACAGATCAAACTCACTTCTATGAATGTCTTTAACACTTTGTTTTCTATTCAATTCTGTTAGCACGATCCGAGGCAGAAAACATACAGTTGCCATTAAAATGTTTAGAGCATCCTCCTAAAGATTTTGCCTCTGAGATCCATAAAAGTATGCTCCCCATCAGTTAAGGCTATCCCTTTGTCAGCATTTCCATTCTCTCCTAATCCCTCCCATTGTCAGTGGTCTTCATTCAGCTGCAAAGAAAATCCCCCCACTTGGAGGACTAGGATCCAAAATTCACCCTCTAAACAAAATTTCTCAGACATGATTTAGTGCTTTGGATTTTGCTCAAAGAAGAGGCATTGCGGTGTTGAAATGAGAATGCACAAATGCATCTTGTCTTGTGCTTGTATTGTGGAGGTATCCCAGATCACGAACTTCTGCAGGAAAAAGGGCTGGAGGGGAAATTTCCATGCATGCTGGCAAGGCAACAGGCATGCTAATTAGCTCGGCTGTTTGCTACTCGGGGTCTCAAAGGACCTGGATCTGTTCAGGGATTTCTTAATTCTTTCCCTCATTTCCCACTTGTTTAGTTTTTTTACTTCTTTTGGCCTTCACCTGTTTGATCTTGTGGGAACAGGCATTAAAGACTGAGAAGGCCTGTCAGAGAATAATTGCTTGCACCCAGTAATTAGTTGAACTAATCAGAAGTGGTTAATTGTGATGGGAAAATAAATATAGTAGCCCACCACTGTGGTTTGCAGGCTGGAGATGAAGCTGCTGAGGTGACTGCTGGCAGGCAATGAATGAGAAATAGAGGGCCCTGGAAAGGATCATCTGAACTTGGTTGTGCGTCCTCTTGCAAGAAATAAGGTGACTCTTGGTCTTGGTAGCCTGATATCTCAGCACCTCCTGGGCCATGGTTGAGATGCATGACTTGCAGGTTTCATTACCTTATCACGACTTGTCATTCCTTATGTCAACCTGGATTGTCAATCCAGAGGGCTGCAATGCACCTTGGATGGAAAAACTCTGTTACCGTCTCTTCTTGACCCTTGTTTATTGAGGTGGGTCTGACCTGGAATGAGGGCTTTGAGAACACTACCCTGGATTTTGAGGAGAATCTCTACAACCTGAATCCTTCGCTGTTTGGAGAACTCTACAACCCAAGTACCTGCATTGCTATTCTTCTGCTCTCTCACTTGCTCTGGTGAAGGGTATGTTTTGTGATCCTTATCCATGTGAGATAGAAGACTTGGGCACATCTTATCAGCTGGGAGACCAACACATTGGATAAATACTCCTACATCATGCAGTGATTGAGATTTCATACCTAATGGGCAAGTGCAGATACTACACAGAGCCTGGCTGGGAAGATGTCAAAATGTCATTCCTTTTTATTCCTCTTTCCTTAAATTTTCATTTCGATGCCATTTCATGCATTCTCTCCGAAGAAGCACATCTTCTCTTGCAGAGTCATCCTATTTGTGTCTCCTTAGATATGTGCCTCAGGTTGAAATGATTGTCGTATTTTGCTTTCCTCCTTTTGCTGACCAACATCAGTGTCATGGCCTCTAGACCATGGTTTGCATGGGCCACTTGTGCCAGCTTTTAAAATCTGTTGGCAAAAGACTTGATTTACTTTTCTTTTTCATAAATGGCGAATGTGAATGAAGATCTGGATCTGAAGCAATGACAGGAGAACAAAGCCATTTTTATATTCTCCTGAGGATGGTACTCATTTGCATGAGAGCTCCTATGCTGTTCTGTTTAGAGTTTGTGTAGAAATTTCTGACAGGATAGTAGAAAGTAGTTTGGGGAAGCTGAAACTTTATGTTGGATGTGTAGAATTTCTGGTCAGAGAGAAATATCCTCACCTAAAATACCTGAAGTGGGAATGAGTTGGGTGGTCACCTCAGACGGGAGAAATGGAAGCTTGTGTCACTACCGTGGCTTGAAACTCACTTTTTCTGCAGCCTGTGAATATTGCCCTGCTCGCAATTTATTGGATGGATTATTTTTCTCCTCTTGTACCTTGCCCACTTCATATGGGTAGCTCAATAACCATTGCCCAGGGAGAAGGTAGAAAGGAGCTTTCCTTCATTTCCACCCGCCTACCCTCTTCCCTCTGAATGTCTGCAAGACCATAAGGTTGCAGATTTGGAGAACCAGATTTTAAAATGTCCTGTAATGATAACCATTTCCTACCCAGACTTAGCCCTCCTGGGAGGTCTTGATCCTGCTGCAGGGGAGGTGAGGGATGTGAATACAACTGTGTGTCCAAATGTCTGTTTTTCACAAAGGAACATTTCTGTTAGTCTGACAATTTTGTCTTTTTTTTTTTTTGAATGTCACAGTAATCATTTCTCATTTTTAAAAACCACTGCAAGGTTCCCTCAAAATATTACCTTGCCACTCCTCCTGTCTGATGTGTCGGGGACCCTTTGGACGCAGCTACTAACACCACAGATTGAGTTCAAAGAAACTGTGTTTTTTCTGTTTTACCTGGCTCTTGTCACTTGTTCTTCAACCTTAAAACAAAACAAAACAAAACAAAACAAAACAAAAAAAAACAAGCAACCCCATGAGAAGGAACCCAGACAGACTGGATTGTACCAACAGGATAAGACACAGACTGTACCTTACACTGCCAAGCCCACAAAGCCCGAATCCATCCCGGTTTTAATTGTTTTTAAACACTTAGACTGCCTGTACGGCTTACAGAAAATCTAGGCTGTCATGTCTACACATCTCATTTTTTGTTCCACTTTGGTTTACTGTGTCCCCTTGTCTTTCTGCTCAGGGCAAGAGGGAAGCTGCCACTTTTTAAGCATTAGAGAAAGGTTTCTCACACCGTAGGCTTATAAATAATAATAGAACCCAATAACTGTTCATACTGTAAACGCAAGTTAAGAACCAGCCGTATCTGGAAGAAGTATTCATATTTTATGAGGATCTCTGCACAGCTGGCTAGGCACACACAATACTGAGCTGTGCTGAACAGGTGAGCAAATAGCAATCTGGGCTATAAACTGAGTTTCCTCGCTAGGAGCAGGGGCCTGCTTGTTTTTCCAGAATTTCTCTGTTTTCTCACACCTAGAGTGGCACAGGTCTCAGAGTGGTGCACACATGAGCACAGGGGTATCTTATGTTCTTCTCACTGAATCTTAGGCATTTTCTCCACAAATGTAACACTTGAAACAATCAACAGATGTTAAAAACATGTCATATTAATGACCTGTTTCATATTCAAGTTCGGATCCAGAAGTCCCTTCTCAGCCGCTAATTTGCATAACGTTTTATTCACGCTCATTAACCATCAGGAGACTCTCTAATTCAGCAAAAGTGGATATTCATCAATTTCCCTTTGATAATGAATTGATATGACACCAAAAACCGCAATAAACCTTCCTGTACCTGTTGCAGTACCTGGAAAGAGTGCATTGTGTAGCCCAGTCACTTCATATCTGACAAGGATGCCTTGGGGGAATTCTTGTGTTTGATTTCAGTGGAATAAATGAGCCCTGAAGAGAGTCAGTAAAAATATGAGACCATGAGTGCATGCTAATGAATCTGTGCCTGCCTAGAAATCTGTGAAGATTTCCAAAACCTCCCCAGAAGGCTGCCTGAAGTCCAAGACTCTCCTCCAAGACTCTCTCCAGGTCTCCAGCTGAGAACTTCAGAGCTCCAGGAGTTTTGCCACAGGGGAAAGGAAGGTGGAGGATTCCTTCTCCATCATAGCCAACAGTCAAACATTGATCCTAAATCTAATTGATTGACCTGCATGCATCCCTCTTGCCACCGACCTAGACCATGTCAAACTGCATCAGGTCTTCACATAAGAGCAGCCACCAACTATCTATCACACGAGTGGAAAGAAACAACAGCCCAATATGCAAGTGTGGAGAAGACCAGAACATTTTTGATCCCTACAGGCTGCTGAGCAGCCTGGATTGCTTTTTCTTAAGCTGCTGGAAAACTGGATGCTTGGGACACACTGTTTGTTTTCAGAGCTCAAGGGAGTTCTCTGGGTGTCAATGAAATTTGCAATGGTAACGGCACAGAGGAACCCAGCAAAAATAGGTTTAGTGTGGCACATTGTTAAGGGAGGGATACTCAGACATGAAGAATAACTTTGAGTGGCTTGTTTGTACATCATCCAGCTAGAACTGTTGGGCATGGAGAAGCTTCAAATTCTGGTTTTATTTTTGAGTGCAAAATATGAAATCTGTGTTTATGGATGTGTATGCTTGTGAATGTGCTCTGGGGATTGAATAAGAAAGCCTCTCAATATTTGGTCCAAATGTATCTTACAATGGACAGAAACACAGACCTTTAGGGGGTGATTCATCTGATTAAACTTAGCTGTTTCTTTTAGAATAGGATGAATTGTGCCCTCGATTTCATGGCTGTTTTAATATTGACTAGGAGGAGGTCTGTGGTTATGGCTGAGCTTTAAAGGTCTTCATTGCCGTCTGTGTTTAACTGGGTGACAGCCTGGGCCATGCCAAGCACAGCAAGCCTTGTTGCCTTCAACAGTCCAGCAAGGGGATACCTCTTGAGTGAAGAAGACAAAACCCATCAGTGACCTGAGCGAACCTGCAGCAGGATAAAAGTATATTAATAAAATGGGGCTGCAACAAAATGTGGATGCCACTCAGAACTAAGACCTGGTGGATTTGTATGGGGGAAGAAGGTACTGGGGGTCTTTCTCACCCCCCTCTGCTCAGCATCCAAAGGGACTTTGAGTCTTACAGCCCCAAGTTGTGATTTGAAGTAATTCTAGGACAAAGCCATGGCTCAGTTAATAACGTAAGACAATTCTGAGAATGGGGGTAGGGGATAGCCTGCTGTTCCTTGTATTGATCAGGAATTAATGTCTAACCTTTAAAAATGCAGTGTAGAAGCTCAGTGTGATTGTGAAACCCTACTTTGTGCTGTCTGTGATCAGTTACCTCCGGGGACCCGCAGAGCTCAGGCTGCTGATTACAGATGCATTTGGAAAAACCTGAATTTTCAATTTTTCACACGAATCTCATAAAGCGAAACGGAGTCCTGCTGGGATTTATGAAAACTAGTTTACTCTCCGCTGCACTCAATACATCTACTACTTGGCTAAGTTGGGAGAGTGCTCCGACCGGAGAGGCAGCGCAAGAATTATTCCACCCTCAGCAAGTTAATTGCTGCATCGTCAAGTAGCATAGTTATCCATCCTGTCCCTTCTGCTTTCTCTCTCTTTTTCCTCCCCCCCTTCTTCCTCTCCAAGAGCTGACGTGTGATGTCTTTTCTTTTTTTCTCCTTCTTGCCATCTGTTTCGTGTTTGTAACTCAGGGAGGGTGGGTGTGTGGTAGTGGAGCTTGTGATGAAGTTTGCTGGTAGAGGCAATTCTTTCACTTTCTTAATTAGATTTGTGTTTTCGTTACTCCCAGTTCTAAGGGCCATGCAAATAAGACTAAATTATGCAGTAGTGATATGCCACAGTGTTTAAAATGCTCTTATTGTTGGGAGACACCGACTTTATCCCATATTCCTCCCTTTCATGGAATTCAATTATATTTAAACTATTAACAGGGAAAGTCTAAAAATTCTATTAAAATGTCAGTTTAATAAATCTTCCAAGGTTTAATCTTTCATTTCTGTACTGGGGGAAGGGGAGGATGAATTATGACAGTTTTAAGTTTTCCCAGAGCAGCCCCTCTGTGTTAAATTGTCTGTAACTCTTGGTGTTATAGAACGTATCTCTATTTGTAAAACAATACGAGGCGATAGGCGGGTGCCCCGGGGTATTTGCTGGAGTCACACACTTCAGGTCTGGTTGTGAAACACGTGAAGGTTGGGGGAATTTGGACCCAGGCCTTTGGTGTAAAACATTACAGAGAAACAGGAGAAATTGGGCAATTCACACCCACTGGAGACCAACTCCTCTCCCTTCTGCAGGTCCTCGAAGATGAGGAGGAGATCTGGCTCTAGACCTGAGGTTTGGACCCAGCACTAACTGTGCATAGATCGCTGTAAATTCTCATTTCTCTCTTTCTCCACTTGCCACCTGAGGAATATCAAGGGATTTGGGTCCCCGTTGTGCTGAGTGCCATGGGAACATCTCCTGTAAGTGATGCTTTCTTCTCCACCTCTCCCCGTGCGCTCTGCTTCAGCCCTTAGCAAATGCCAAAATCGTGTCTCTGTTTGCCTCAGCTCACTCTTGGTTTGAAGCTGTTCCAGTGTCTAACGCACAGGGAGTTTTCTACTATCTCCTCGCAGCATTCCTGTGCTTGAAATCGGGACTCACATAGGACCGTATAAAGAGATTGAAATGTTTCAGCCCAAATAAAGAAAATCCAGCTCTTGGCCTTGCATCCTCATGTCTGTAACCCAGGATGCAGGTGAGATGGGCGTTTGGAGACCTGGGACATGAATGGAGCATCCAGGAGAGGCTTGTGACAAGTCTGCTGCTTCCCGGTGAAGATTTGAGAGCTGAATATCTCCTGTGTGGGGTCCTGTGGGTGCTGGCAGGGACCTGAGTCTGCAGCTCTGACCCTGCTTGGAGGGGCTCAGCAGGGGTTCCTCAGACCAGGATGCGTGCTGCCTCTGCAGGCATTGCTCATGCACCGAGGGCTGATCCAGGCATCAGAGCCAATCCACCGAGCGTGGGATCTGCAGAGGATAGGCACCAAGAAGAAAAGTCCGGCTGCCTCTCTCTGGCGTGGACTGATGCCGGAGTCAAAACGCATGAGGATCTATATTGAGATGGAAGAGATTTTCATTAGTTTCCTGGCTTTGCTGGGGAATCCCTGTGTGCTCTCAGCCAGCTGCCTGCACAGCAGGGAAACGTGGTTGGCACGGGTCCTGCCATAAGCAATGAAATGGTGCTGAGCCTGCCTCCTCCAACCCTTCTCCCCATTTTCATACCTGACACACCAGACCTTAAACGTAACAGAAAAGGTCCTTTAACTCATTCCACTGCAAAAGGGAAAAAAAGTCATTGTAAATCTATTTTTTTTCCAAATTGCTTCAATTTTTTATCCAAAAAATAAGGTTTTGGGGCAGGGATTTCTCTTTTGCCATGTTTATGTGGCATTCAGCACAGAGGGGGACCCCAATTGCAGAAGACCAGGGTTGCCGGAGGCACGTGCAAGAGTCCCCATGATGGGAGATATTTCCACCTGGGTGATGCTGCTGGGGGTGTTGGTGATGGGGTACCGAGTGTGAAACGGGTACCCCCAGCAGCCGTGCTCACCAGTCACCCATGCTCCCTGAAATGGAAAAAAGCCCCAAAAATCCTAACTCCTCCTCATGCCTCCCTCTTGCCACCACATTTCCACCTTCTCCCAAATATTTAAGCCTAGAAGAGTCGAATCGCCCTGTTCTGGCCCCGGGAATGGAGCAAGCCAGTGACCAGCAAGGAGGCTCAGAAAGTTTTCAGCAGCTTCTGGGGAGAAAGAGGTGATAAATGGTACTGATCTAATGCCTTGGTCAGCCGGGCTGCAGCCAGCAGCTGATGTCAGGCTGCAGGGAAGGCGCGCGGGGCGTGGGGCTTTGTTTGGGTGGATAAACCATGCATGTTCATGGAATATTAATTAATAATAAATGAACATGCATGAATTATTTATGCTCATAAAAGCAAATTTGCCCTGAAGGCATAACACAAGATAGGTTTTAAGAAGTTTTTCTTCTATTTTATTTATTTATTTATTTATATACTGGGGGAGGGATTTGCATAGGGCATAACTGATTGGTGGCAATCTGAATCTAAACATAGTGTGACTGCCACAGCCGCAGCCGAGCCGATGTATCTTGGCATACCGAGCAGGCACTCCTGCCTCCACTAATGCTATTTTAGTCATTCATTTTGTCTTCCAAGCTGCACATAGGGACCTACTTGCTCTGAATCCAATTTGACTCCAGCAGGCCAAAAGTGGTCCCCTGGGGTAAGGCCACTGCTGTTGGAGCAGGGATGGATTTGTCCCTGCAAGTTCGTGCTGCTGACGGATTTGTTCCACCGACGTGTCGTGCAGATGTCTCATACATGATGCAGGACGTCAGGTAAGATTTGAAGCAGTGAGCTGACATAGGAAACACCACTTGTGAGGTTTAACTCTAGATTACGTTAAACAGCCCAGCAGAACCTTTTGCTGCGCCAGTAGCTGTTCTTCTTGTCAAGAGAACAAAACCCTGCAAAAGAATTCCAATAAAATAATGTTTTTGTGTCTCGGTGAAGTGCCACCATGCCACCAGAGGCTGCAAACTGTCTGTGACTTAGGAGGTATCTCTCCTTCGGGCTCTGACTTCACCAAGGCAAAAAGGTGTCGCTGCAAGAGCCACGTCTAGGAAGGGTGTCACTCACACTGTCCTGTTTTTGCTGCACTCTGTAAATGCTGACCTTGCAGGAACCAGGGGCGTAATGTGTTGTAGCCCTGCACAGAAATGTGAACAAGTATTTTGTCAAATCCCTGGATCTACTTCTGAGTTTTGAGCTGAAATCCAAAGATGTTGTGGCCATCAAAAAACTCTCAGGCTGCCCTCACCCAGGGCTGAATGCCGAGATACGTCCCCTGCCCATCCATGTCCCCGTGTGAGTTTGTGTAAGACCACGAAGGCACCACGGTTTGGCAAAGGGGTGTCTCCAGGTGGGGAAATGTGTCTCATATGTGCAGCCATGTCACATCACTCACTGCTGCGATGTAAAAGGGCTGCTGATGTCTCCAGAAAGGGGGCCAGGACCTCCGAAAGCAGAGGATGGTTTGAACGTTTGCTGTGTGCCACTGGTGGGATCTCGTGGGCTGGCACGGTGGCAGATGCACAGGATAAATGTGGCCATTGTCAGAATCCTGGTCATCGCTTCATGGGAAGACTTCAGGGAATGTTAAAAATAGAGGTGAGATCCCCGGGCACAGCACAGGTCTGCTATGAATCTGGCCTCGAACCATTAAAATGATCTTAAACTCCTTTTTATTTCCTTTCCTATTTTTTCCCCAGAAGCCTGCATTGACTTCCTCAGCTAATAAAGAGCGGGGCCATAAACTCTGGTGCATTTTCCCCAGCAAGGCCATTCCTTCTGCTAAGCTTCTTCCTCCTGCCTTCATGTTCCCGTTATTACATTTTTAGTTTCTGCTTTTCCAGCAATCCTTCACTGCTGAGCTGCTATAGTTTGATCCCTTCTTTTTCCTGATTCCATAACAAACATGTTTTAAAGCCTTTGCTGCTGGTCTGCAGACAGTTTTTCCAGGAAAAGTGTTTCATGTATTACAACTTAAAACATGGGTGGATTTATTAGGATTTAATGTATTGGGAGCTAAGCCTTTGGTCTCCTTTCTCATATGGCAGTGGAGGCAGACAGATGGGAGCGATTTGAGTAATTTTTATGTTAAGAAGTAATAATCTTTGCAGCCATTTTATCCGTCCAAATGCTTTTACCTTTGATCTTTCTGTTTTCGAGAAACACCTTGTGTTTCTTTTTCAGACTTCTTTCAAAGATAAACATCCCTGAAGACTCCTTTGAGCCTTTCCCTCAGCTGAAGAGATGTCTGATTGCCACCACCCAAATGCCTCCACAATTAGCTGCAAAACTTTTTGGTGTCTGGGGGCAGGGCAGCCCAGGGAAAATGCTCTCTAGACCTTGAAAGCTGCATTGTCCTCGCACAATGGCAATCTGAAGCCCTGGGCCTCGTGGTGTTTAGAAGTCAGTAGATTTACTAATTAACGTTGCTCACTCAATTAAAAACCCCTTGATCTGAGCCAGTCAATAGGTTTTTGGTATCTATAGAAATCTTTGCCTTGTGTCAAAAGATTTAGAGATTTCTTTCTTTCCCCTCTGACTAAGGCTCGGTGGGGATGAGACACGGGTGACAAAACGAGCCTTGGTGGGAGTCCTGTCGGAGGCTGTCCTCGGCCAGGAAGGGGGCTTAATTGTCCTGGGCTGGGAAATTGTCAGATGGAGGTCGGTGTTGTAGCACTGAGGGAAGCACTGACAGCAGATAAGGTCTTGTCAGAAGAAATTCGTAACGTTGGAGGAAAAGTGGCAAACTCATCCATGATGCTTCTTTTTGAAAGTTCCCACAGCTCAGAGAACGAGGTAGCTACCAGCAAAGTTTTATTTCATTCTATTTAGGCTATGTTCAAGAAGGATAAGAGGAGGAGTATTTTTATTTCACCTTGCAACAGGGTAGAGACAGTCAGTGCTACGCTGTCTCTCTTTCACCTCTTGCTATAAATACCTGCTTGCGAGAAGGATCTTCACAGCCCACTTTGTTTGCATTTTAATTATTTTCTCTGTCTGGCACTTTTCATCTGTTGAGTCTGTTGCTGTTGTTGTTTCCCAACACTAAATTCGAGCCAAGCAGCACCATGAACTGGACATCATAACTTTTTTTTTTTTTAAATGGGAAATGGAAATAAAGTTTTTCCATAAGAAAAAGCCCTGAAGTGAGATGAAGACCAGATGAAGATGGTTTTTCCTAAGAACCTTAGCACAGCATGATGCACTGATTTCTTGAATTGACCCCAGTTCAGCTCTTCGCGGTATTAGGGCCTATTTCAATGACTTTCTTAAGAAGTTTAGGCACACGTACCCTCCATTTTCAAATCTTTGTTCTCTCACAAGTTTCACCACCTTGCTGAAGTCAAGAGCCTTAATGAAATCTCTGATCATGCTCCTTTTTTTAGAAACACTTTTATCACCGGTTGTCTTATACCCTATTCCTTCCTACCTTGTAGCATGGAAATCCCTTTCTAGTCTTGTGTGTGCAGCACCTCTAGGTTCTGGGTGCTGTGGGTGGTGGCAAGGGGAAAGTGAGGGTGATTGGTAGGTGTCATGAAGTAGTCAAATCCTAAATCTTGCCTTTACCAGGCAATGCCACTGCACAGCTCACTGGGTGACCTGCCATGCAAGTGCCACTGCGCTGGCTTGGGTGGGAAGGAGATGGAGGTGGGTGACCCAAGGGGGCAGAGTGTGAAACAATTTTGGTTTTTCTCATACGTGGTGGCTGGAATGGAAAACAAAGCTCCTGACTTCTCAGCTCTCACTCTGAAAGCAAAGGAGTTCCTCTGCAGCACGCTCCCTCTGCCGTTCTCCTCGTCGGCAGCTGGGCTCTGAAAAACCTCTCGGGGAAGTCATCGGCCCTGCGAGGCTCCATGGGTTTCACGTCCAAAAACGCAGCCCGGAGACGATTCCCGTTTGCCTGCCGTGTGGTTGTCTGCTTTTTCTAAACCTCTCGGTCGGAGCGGATGGGACTCGTCTCGTCAAATCGTCATCCGCAGAGCAGATGCTGACTTCAGCAGCAGTCACCCGGGGCTCCCAAACGGAGATGGAGCCAAGGCACCGAAGGAGCCCGGGGCACGATTGGTCTCTGCTTCCACTAGACGTCTCGAATAGGTCTGGAAAGCCGAGCTCCGAAAGTGCCGATTTCTGTCTGCTGGCTGTGAAGGGGGCTGACGGGGGTTGGTTAGCTTGGCCATGGACATCCCCATTGTGGGTGCCTGGGTCGGGTTGGATGGATCCCCCCAGGGAAGCTGCTGGCTGTGTTTATGTACAGAGCTCAGCACCAGGGGGGCACATCCTCGGTCCCTGTAGACATTACTGTAGCATAAATAGTACCGCTAACACATCCTAGGACACGTGTTGTACTTCCCCTGTTGTTCTGGCTCCACATACGTACCCCTTGCCATCGGTTCGATGTGTATTTGTTAACATAACACATCGGGGGCAGGGGGGCCGGGTGGGCAAGCGTACAGTGCCCAGCGTGAATAGGGTGAGACAGGCTGATATCATCCGGCAGCATTTCTGCGTCCTGATTGATTGAGGTGCTCCGTTTCCACATTAACTTGCAATAAAGTGCTCTCTGATGCCGATATGCATTCATCATGAGCAATTGTGGAGACTGTTTATAACTTAATTTACTCCAAGGTAATGATGATTATATCTAAATATTTATGGAGAGGTCAGCGCGAGTAAATTTCTCAGTAATTTTGTTTTGCTTTTCTTTTCTTTCTCTTTTCTTCAGCCAGCCAAATTATCTCAATGCTCCCTACAGACCTTCTGCTAATGCCTTTGTTTGCAGTGACAGTTAGTGGAGAAAGAAGGCTGATTAACTGCAGGCTGCCTCTGCGCCGAGCCAGCCCGGAGTCTAACCAGAGGCTCACGGCGTGTCTCTCCCTTTTATTTTAATTTTGACCTGCAGGAATGTCATGGGCCAGAGCTGTCTATTAGAATATATCTGAATCGCACACGTGTTTGCGTGCGCTAGTAATGAAAGCTTCATGCTATACTGTTAAAATTGATGCTCTCTGCAAATGTGACAGAGATGGGTGGCTCTGGGACTGGAGCATTGGACTGAACATCATCCTCATCGGGTGATGTGTTCAGCTCAGGCTGGGGCTGATCATGCTTAGGGTGATGGCTAATTTTGGAGTGTGGGCGTTCTACAGTCCTTCTATTCATTCTTTTTCGCTGCTCTTTATCTCAACCAACACACAGCACTGAGGAGGTCCCATCTCTTCTAGTGGGTTCGGCAGGTGCTTCACAGCCTGTCTGCTGATATTTAGGACTGGCTGGAGCTGGAATTCTTCACCCAGGAATTCTCCGAGGCAGCATGGAAGATGGAACACTTTGTTATCTCAGAGGGAACAGGAATTTCACAACGTTGATATGAAACAACTAAGAGAATGTTTCATTTTGATGTCTTCTAAGGAACATCCCTGGATCCCTGTGCTGGTTGGCTGTCCTCACCCCATATGCAGAGCTCCAATACCTCACGTACTTCTCCTCCTTCTCCTCCTCCGTTGGCCCTGGTTTTTTTTGTATTCATGTGACCCTGAGTGCTGTGGTTGGCACAGAACTTGTTGCCATCACTATGCCCCCACCTCTTATTTCTGCATTCTAGCACAGTGCTCCTTGTGACTTTTAAAACTTATCCTCATCCTACCTTAAATGTTGCTTGGCTTCTGTCCCTCATACATGCTCTTACTTTTTTTTTTTGTTTTGTTTTTTCCCCTGCTTTTCCCTTTCCCGGTTGTATTTTCAGTATTTTCAGCGGAGGAGCAGGAGGAGCCCAGCAGCCATGCCTTCCTGTGCCTCTCGTCCCCAGCCTGCGCTATGCCATGCCAGCTGTGTTGTGATGACTGCTTCACCTATCTATGTATCAGTGGTTCGGGGGTGAGGATGTATTTTTGGATGCTCCTCAAAACACTTGAGTGCCCAGCTGTGGGCTTCGGCTGCCTGGGTCCAGCTGGAAAACAAGCTGGTGCCGTCCTGCGGTCCAGCCTTTATAGCGCTGAGGAAAGCAATTGTATAAATCCACTGTAAGCCTGAATGAAATGCTGCGAGAGAGAAAAGATATCAAAGTATATTGAACCACAGAGGAAAAAAATATAAGTGCAATCTGCTCCATTAAAAATTTCATAGGCCGTTACTTTTACAGTGCAATTAGCTTTGCAATTCCAGTGCTATTGGAAGACCGGCGCAGTGGATAATCAGAGGCAGAAACGCCCGTGCAGGTAGACCTGCAGAAAACCTTCAGGTTTTGTCTACCTTTCACGAGGCAGGATCCCGAGCACTCTTGTAAGTCACCGACTGCTGCTCCCTTCCCGTCAGCTCTGCTTTCCACCCTTGGTGCCGATTGCTTTGGAGGAGTTAATGCTGACATGGGAAGCAGCGAGAGGGCTTTTCATGTGAAGTCTGACGAAAGGAAAGGGATCCCAGGAGCCACATAAATGCTTTTCCATGGCTGAATGCTTCAGAAGAAGTTTATGTTTTCTTTTTAATGCAAACCAATGGTCATTTTTTATTTTTATTTTTATTTTTTTTTACTGCAAGACTTGGAGAAAGCTGCCCACTTCTTTGATGAAGGGCCTGACTCTGGTCCTGCTTGTATGCATTAGCTGGTGTCAGGGGATGGGCTCTGCCTAACACCAGAACTGTAGTGGGGTTTCTCCTGGGCAGATAAATGTTTTGGGGTCGTTTATATCACGACCCATTGCAATGACTCTCAGCCACAACATTTACATCAAAGCAACAGGAAGGCTTTAGCACCTCATTTTTGAGACTGGTGAGATGCAGACCTCAAGCCTGACAACTGCATTTCCACACAGGGATGCTGGTGGGCTCCACTGTGGCTCCACGTTTCCTCATGTCTATATGCTCAGGTCTGACAAATCTGGGCAGAAATTCGCCTTGTGCAGGAGGATAACCTCACTTAATGCACGCTGCAGACAAATAGGAAGGCAGGCCCTGATTTCCCCGTGTGCCCTGTGTGTGTGCATGCAGTGTGGATGCTCTTGGCTTGTGCAGCCACGTGGTGAGAGCAGGGAGCTCGGTCATTTGACAGTGAGCCCCATGGAAGTCTTTATTCCTTCCCCCACCCCAAAGCCCAGAGCTCTGTATCGTGCAACCACACAAGAATCGCAGAAGAGAAAAGAAGTAAGTTCTTATTCCTTCTGGCTGAAAAAGATAAATTTCCTTAAAAGCCCAGTCCCTGACATTTCAGAGGGCTGGAGCTGAACACAAAGAATGTGTATTGTTTCTAAACAGATGCATGAATAATAAGGAAAAAAAAAAGTCTTCTGCTTTTTAAGCCAATCTCATGATTTCCAAACCTGGCTCATGGTTTTTCTCATGCTTCATGGTGACAATGCCAAGCCTCTGTTGTCAGACTGCTAAAAAAGCTCATTCAATTTCATGAAAAAAAAAAAAAGGCAAAATCAGATCAGTCTCCTTGTTTCCAAAGTATGGATGGAGGTTGTGTCTCTTTTTGTGATGTGCCTTAGAGGAAGAAACAGGGGCAGGAGGCTGAGCTGCAACACCCAGGGGTCCTCGTGCTGTCTCATGTGTGTGCACTGCTCTGTTAGCTTCCCCATCTCCCAGACCATCCCCTCACAACCTCCAGCTTACAACAATTAGTTCATAATGCAAGATTATTCATTTCTGAGCATGCAGCTGTTGCAAAACATAGGCTGCCACGATGCAGCTTGAGGTCCTGACTCGCACAACGCACCCATCATTTTGGGATGGTTCTCACCTGGGGAAGAGCTTTTCCTCCCTCCCCTACACACAGGTGCTGCTGAGCTCCCTGGGCACGGTTTGCAGAGGATTATGGTACGAGAGGTTTAGGATAAATGAGGGGGTTTGTTGCTGTTGCTCTCTCTGTGGGCAGCCTGGTGCTGCTGAGTTGTGGTCAAGGGCTCCAGTGCAGTGCATGCTGCTGCTGCCTTCCCCAGCTCTGCTGGAAGCCATCTCGCTGGCCTGTCAGGCCAGATGTTTAGCAACCAGATTTTCCAGGTAGGAAATTAGTCCCCATCAGGTAGCAGGTGGCATTTTCTCCCTTTTCTGTGCTGTCAAAGGCTCTGGGGAGTGAATGTCCTCAGCCTCTCCCCTCTGCAGCTCTTTCTGATGGGCAGCACGATGGGACCAGTGCTGGCAAAGCCTAGTATGTGGAAGGAGAGAAGGGAAAAATAAGTGTCACCAGTGGATCCAGACCAGCAGAACGTTCAGATAACTGTAATTTACAGAGACTTTGCCTGTTGTAAATACAGCTCAGACAATGAGGGGGGTCTATTTTCTGCTGCAGGCACGGGAGCATCTCTCTTTAATGTCAGCAGGAGCTGTCCACACCCGGAGAGGAGGACGTGGGTAAATGTGCCGTGCAGGCCGTGTTGATCGCTCACCTCTTCATGCTGGGGAGGGGGCATGGTATGGGGGCTCAAATTTTGCAAAGGTCTTTTGGTTGTAGTGGCAGCAAGCAGCAGTGCACACGCATGAGCTGGAGCCCTGATGAGCACCATGCTGCCCATTCCCTCTGCCACAGCTACCTTGCCCCAAAGGAGAGGGGATTGTGTGCCTAGTGGGTGGCATGAAGCTGAAGAAAAGATGCTTTAGCAGGACACCCAACGAGCAGGCTCGGGAGCTGAGACCCCCAGGGGGAGGCTTGATCCTACACACCTATTTATCCATAGGTGTTTGTGTGCACAGGGACTTTCAGTTTTCCCTGGAGATTAGTGACACTTGCCGGTTTCCCAAGCATGTAATATCGGCTTGACAACTGTGGCCAACTTCTGGTTCCACTTACTTTCCCCATTAGCCAGGAGGGGAAGTGCAGATCGTGTTTTTTGCCTGTGGATCTGAGGCAGGACAAAGGCAAACCAGAGACCTCCCTGGTTCCCGGTCGCTCTCAGTGTTCAGACCTGGGGGCTTCAGAGGAAACGCCACGTGAAGAACCCCCCCCCCCTCGGTGAGCTCTGCAGGGTGCACGTGAAGTGTAGGCAGTGCCTTCATTTCTGCACACACGTATGTGCTTGCATCAGCCCGCCTGCCCCCAGCACGTGGCTGTAATGTGGGAAGGGGGGTTCCCTGGACAGACCTCTACTCAATTGCCATTTTTATTTTCTGCTGACATCTCCACCTGAGTTGCAAAGGGTCTCATTTGTGGGAGGAGGCAGAGCCAGAATTTCCAAAGGCATCGATCAGGAAATCTCTGTGCCTATGGACGCGGCCCCAGGGCTTGTGCCAGCTGTGGCTGTGGTCACGGCTCTCTTTAGACCTTTTTTTTATGAGCCTTGAGACCACATGTGGGTTCCCAGGGAGCTGTGGCTGCAGCCAAGTGCGGCGTTTTGGCAGGACAATGACGGAGGCACAGCTGGGGTGGCAGCAGGGGGGAGCAGGCCAGCCCCATGGCCGTGTTCTTGTGCTGGGCTCTTTTTGGGGAAAGGATGGGTGCCTGCAGGTGGCCTGTGCCAGATGTGACAGAGGTGCAGGGGTAGGACAACCAGAGGAGACCCAGGGCACAACACAACGACCAGGAGAAATGGGGTCCGAAGCCCTCTTGCCATCGGGCAGGGATGTTAGGACCCAAGAAGAGATGAAGCCTTCTTGCACACTGTCTGCTCCAGGTCAAAACACACAAAACGAGACAAAAAAACCTGGCCAAACCCTCACCAGGTGCCAGCAGCATCCTGATATCAGCTGGGTCCTGTCCTCGCAGGCTCCCCAGCCGCCCTGCTCTCTCCTTCCTCCACGTCCTCCCCAGCCCCCTTCTTCACCGGGTTAATTTTATTTTTCCCTCCAGGGGTTTGCGAGCGCTCGCTGAAACGCGCAGGCCAGCTGCCTGCCGGTGGCAGCAGGAAAACAGGCAGACAAAGCAGATGGGCCCAGCAGGGGTGGAGGAGCGCTGTCTTCAGCGGGCCATAGGCATCACTAAAGAGTAAACAGCTCTCCGAAGGGAGCCGGGAGCTAACCCCAAACCCGTCCCCTCCGAAGTGCTCAATCACAGCACATTAACAAGAGCGCCTGGGCTGCTGGGGGAGAGTAAACAATGAGAGGCTGTGCTGGCGGGAGAGTGGGAAAAGCGCAGCCCCCTCCAGCTAATATTTATTGTAAAAAGGGTGTAAAAAGTGGCTTGTGGCTCAGCGTGCTGTCAGCGAGTCACGGTCTTTGTCACCGCTCGTCTCCTCTTGGGAAAGCCGTCCTTTTCCCTTCCCGGGCATCCGTGCACGATGCTGGATGTCCAGGGAGCCTTGGTGAGGCTGGGAGGATGAAACAAAGGCTGGAGGTGCCTCCCTGGATGCCTCCCATGGGTGGCTACAGTTTGATGGCTCCCCAAAACCAAGCAAAGATGGCACTGGGGGCTTGCATCTCCTCCAACACCGTGGCCACACTGCCATCCGAGAGAGCTGCTCCCGTCGGGGATGTGGGCAGTGTGTTCGGGGGCCCAGGGCTGTTGTTCGGGACCAGGAGGGGGTGATTCTTCTCCTGCCTGTGCCAGCGGGGTGTCCCTGGTTCGGTTTGAGCGGCTCCTGATTTATGCCTAGGAAGCGGAGCCCCCTCGCCGGGCGCTGCTCTTTCATCTGCGAGGCTGCAGCGAGGTTTGTTTGCAGAGCTCTTGGCACAGCCCCGGATTCCTTCTCCCCTTCCCCCCTTTCCTCCGGATCAGCTGCAGTTTTCCCTCTCCTTTGGCTACCCCTGCAAAACCGATTGACCTTGCTGGGCTGTGCCTGACACATGAACCATGCAAAAGCCTTTCTTCTCCCCGAGCCCTGTGCTCGCTGTGGAGCGTGGCCACCTGGAGCAGTGCAAATGGGAGGCCCCCAGCGATCTTGTGCTGCATTTCTGGGGGCTGCTTTGCCCGTAAGGCTGGGCATCCTTGAGACTGGGTGAGTGCGGGTGTCGTGGCCGAGTCTCCCTGGTGCTCTTTGCAAATAATGATGCCGTCACTAAAAATGATGATCAAAAAAAAAAAAAAAGGATTTCAAGCCAGAGTTTGCAAATGTCAGTCCCAGTGCTCCCTGCTCCCAGCGGGGTGTATCCGCACAGAAAGGGCAGAAGGACAATTTGTTCTCCTAGGGACCAAACACTCGGCAGAGCTTTGCAGGAAAAGCTAGCCAGGGGACCTGCAAAGAGCTGGTCTCACCTGTGGTGGCTTTGTGTTGTAGCCAAGGGCAAGAGTTGCCGATGCTCGACCCATTGGGCTGCACAAGACCTATTGAGAGCTGTGAATTTGCCATAAATACAGTCTGACTGGTGTTTCTTTCTATGTCTCTTGAGGGTCAAGAAGCGTGGGGGAAGAGATGAGTGCTCTGCTGCCTGGCTGAGGTCGCCTTTGCAGCCATTTCCATGGGCTCCTACCAATCCATTGAAGGCAAAGCACTCCTTTACCCAGTCCTGAGCACATGTTGGACCCTGGCCCTATAACCACATTTTGGAGCAGGTTCAACTTCGTTGTGTTCCTCATCTGCACTGCAAGAGAGAGGTTTGGGAGCAGCTTTCCTTGGCACCAGCTGGAAACCAAGCTGATTTTCAGCCCTGCCATCAACTGCTAAGGTAACCTTTTCCTGCCTGCCTTTTGTTTTAGAAGCTGGGGTTTGAGGCAGCTGAATGTATCAAGGTGTTTTCTTGCTCTTGTCTATGGCAGTGTGTTTCTTGTGCTAGCTAGTGTAACTGTGTTAGATGCCTTGGTGAAACCCGAGCACTACCCAACTCAGCCATCACATAGCAGATAAAATATCAACAGTAACCTGTAGCACATGCAAGGGTGGAGCTCAGAAAAAGTGCCCAAGTGACTGGGAATGTGTCAAAGGGTGAAAGCACCTCCAGCTCTGGGAGCAAGAAGGTCCCATTTCAACAAAACGGCAATAAATTGGCCAGAATAAGTATCTGGTAACGGTGCAGGCTGAGCATCCTTAGACTTGAAACATAAAGCACAAGGGTCCCATGGGGAGCCCAACCCCATCTGGTGGGTATCTGGCAAGGGGATCTCTCCTTGGCTGGGACGTGCCCCAAATGACCCATTCCCACGCTCGTGGATGGCAACAGAAGGCTTTCATGGGACTCGGGGAGAGCACTGATGTAACTTAACAATGGGATCCCCCCCCTTTTTCTGGAAAAGACGTCTTCAAATTGAATAAAATATAAAAGCATTTTCTTCACTTAGCCCTCCTACGATCGAATTCCTCTGGTGCTGCTGGTGGGCTCCTATTTTCCCTGGGCAATACATCAATTTGATTTTCTCCCTCAAAGGATTAGTCGCTGAAAGACAACACCGCTTTTTTCCCCCCAACTTTTCGGCTGCCTGCGGGTGCTAGGGGAATACCAGCGAAAGGAGCTGTGCTCTGCTTCTTTTTTGCTCATTTTTTTCTCATGCTTGCTTCCTCTCTGATCTTTCCTTTCTTTTTTTCCTCCCCCCAGATTTCCTCCTCCCCACCATCAGCTGTGCCTGCAGCAGCTGAGCGTGTCCCAGTGTCTGTCCTGGGCACTTGTCCGTCCCTGTCCCTCCCCTGCCAGGCTGATTTCTGCATCTTTTCATCAGTGTTGAATAAAATTACCGATAGTCCGGGCGTGTAGACCCTGCTGCAGGGCAGTTTTGCAGAGCTGTACACTTGGTGTAAGCGTAGAATAATTTGACATCTACAGCCGGCAGTGGCAGAGCCCTGACTCTGCTTCTGTGGGACTGATGGGGGTGGGCAGCTTTCCTCAAAGCCTGATAAATATTCAGCAGCCCTCCATCTCCCCCAGACGCAGCAACAATTCGCTCTGGTGGCTGAACACGAAGGTGGTGGGCTCCAAACGTGCCCCGATGCTTTTAGTGCACAGTGGCCATGCTGAAGGTGACTTCTGCACTGCTGGCCCCCGGCATGGGGGGTCGCACTAGTGCTGATCCCAGGAGAGGTGAAGAACTTGCAGAAGTGATTCGTGAGCAGGACTGCTCTGCCCTCCTGGGTGCTGCTCTGTGTAGGGTTTCAAACGGGGCAGTCCTGGGCAGGGAGATCCACATGGGGCAATGAAGTCCCTTGGAGGAGCTTATAGGGGCTTCGTATTTGGCCTTTCCGTAGTGATTTAGAAATGGCTGTCCCCGTCGTTGTGCTTCTTAATTTCACGAGATTGCGTGTTTTAGGGGTTTTGAATATTTTCAGTGCTCTGTTTCCTACGGCGAGTGAAAATGCTGCCTTCCCCTTGCCCTTCGGAGGGTCTCCCAGGAGATACCTGCCACAGCCCCTGTGTTTGGGAAGGAGTCTGCCTGCTTCCCTGGGGTATTTTGGCCTGAAACTCCGTGAGGCAGCTCCAGGTTGGAAAACACGAGGAGCACGCTGTGCTCCTGGCTGCCCAGGAGTGATCCATCAGCCTGATACGGGCCTGATGTCACGTTAAGGACGAGAGCTTTGCAGCCAGCTCGTAGGGATGCTGTGAAGTTTCCTCAGTTAGAGACCTCAGAATGCTTCAGGGTCCTTGGGAGAAGGGCTCTGTCGGCAGCACATCCCACACCTCAGTGCTGTTCTCCAGAGCTGTTTGCCAGTAAGTTGCCAGGATTTGAAATTCAGGTGGGTCGCAGGATGAAAAAAATATCCTTCCCCACATTTCTCTGACCTCTGAGGTAGTTTATTTGTTAAAGGCATTACCGCTCCCCGTGGGAATGGTGTCTTCCTCTGTTTTATGCTCTGAGGATGTGGCTCTTTTCATGTTTATCTTTGATTCGAGCATTGTAAAGAGCAATCCCTCGCACTTATGCACTTCATTGTATTCTGGCCATGAGAGATTCTCCCCCACTGTTTGTAGCTCTCTTTTCAGTGCAGCTAGTAAAATATTTGAACAGAAAAAAAAAAAAAAAAAAGGAAAAAGAGACACTAAACAGCCTCCAGCATTTAGAGGATAAAATGAGATGTAAGGCGAGGATGGCTGCGGTTAATGCATGGGGCTGGGAGGCCTCAGATGGACCACGGCCTCTCTTAGCTTCTCTTCTGTGACTTTGTCAAAGTTATTTGACCTCCTCCTGCTACAGCTCTGAGGTCTTTAACACGCACCACATTTTCTGCCTGGAAATCCCCTGCAAAAGCAAAGCCACAGCCAGAGTTGCATGGTTTGGGGTGGGGGGAGCTGATGCTAAGTTAGCTCAACTCATGGCAGATGAAGTTTGGGTGGAAGAGCTCAGGCAACGCTGTGCTGAGCTGGTGGGGTGTGAGGGGCGGTGTGCAAGCAGACGCAGTCCCCGAGGCCAAAAGAGTCAGGATTTTCCCTGACTCCAGCATTTTTCCCAAGCAAAGACTTGGGAAGCAGTCAGGCTACAGGCAGAAAGAAGATCTGGAGCACGAGCAGGACACGGACACGTTTACTGGAGCTGGTTGCAATGTGGTTGCATGTCAGCATGGAAGCTGATTTGCACGGGGTGGTTGCAAGCCAACGGCTCATCCGCTGAGGAGTAAATTAAATTTCAACGGGCTACAGCAGGCAAGCTGGTGTCAAAAGGATCCTAAGGCTGATTTCTTCTTTTGGAAGCCTGCTGAGAATTCAAAACGGAGCCAAGCTGGCATGAAGGGGTATCACAGGGTTAAAAGCATAGAAAATCAGGAACTGACTGCAGTGGTGGGAAAGGGTTGGTTGAGGAGAGACCTCCAGTGGGCAAGGGTCCGTTGCAGTCCAGGTAATTCCCAAATAAGCTCTCATGATGCAGAGGGTTTTCTTCTGGGGCATAATGGCACACTTGAGGACAGAGCACAAAGTGAATATTTGACATAAATAAGCCGATGTTCCTACGTGGGAGAGGGGCAGAGGGAGCCTGTGAATTAATGATCAGCTTTTAATTTGTCCTTTCATTGGAATCAATGAAAATGTCAGGATGATTGAGGTTTATGCGCTCATGGGAGAGATGTGAGCCCAAGAGGAAGAGATCAGGGTTATTTTTTAATATGTATTTTTTTCACTGAAGAAGATGCTTCCCTTCATCTCTAATAACAGAAAAGGGATGGGAGAAAGAGAAAGGGAAGCCTGAGATGTACCACTTTGTGGAGCTGGTCTGGGGATGGTGATCCCTGAGAGTGGCTGCAGTCACCTGGAGTCAAACTATCTGTCCTGTGCTGCTGGATTTGCTGTGGGTGAATTTCTCAGGAAGCCTATGCAGTGTTCAGGTCTCAGCAGAGTCCTCAAACCTACCGTCTTCAAGATATTGGCTGCTGGCTGCCCTTGGGCATGGGATTCAACTGAAATGGCGCTGGCAGGTGCAGTGTTCCCGGCTGCAGTGTGTCCTGTTTTTTCAGCCCAGTGCCGGATTTGCCCTGGGAGGTGCTGGGTGCTTTTTGGGATGGTGGGAGAACAAGGACAGACTCATCTTTCTGAAGACCTTGGTTTGAAAGGGGTGCATCCTGCTGATGGATGTGAAAAGCTGGCGTTAGTGTGCCAATTGCAACAACTCTAACCAGCAAGCCAAGTGTTCAGGTCAAGGGTTTAGGATGGACCAGGGGTGGAAATGTTGGCCTGAGGCTGAGGGCCCTTTTGCATGTCACCTCTGTCTTGGTGGAGTTTTCAGGCAGCCCCATGGCAATGGGAATGTGTTTGCAAAGCGCCAGGCAGGCCGCGGCCTAGTTAAATATTCATGGTGACAAAACGCCACGAGCACAGGGGAGCTTTCAGCGACTGCTTCACCCCGGATCACAGACACCTGCTTGCTCCGGGAGGGCTCCCACAGTGGGTTTCCATCCTTCCTCCACACTCACCTGCTCACCTTGGTCAGCACCTTGCTCAGCACCAAGAACAGGGCAAGGATGAGCTGGGCGTTGTGTCTCAGAGCATCAGTGCATCAGTCCCCATTTTTTTAATCATTATTATTATTATTATTATTTTGATAGAGCAGCCCATGCCCTCCTCAGTGGACTCAGGAGCTGAGGCCTTCTCCAGGTGGGTCAGCTGCCAGACCTCTAGCTCCTCTCTTGCTCCTGAACGTTGGCTTGGGCTGGGTTTTTGTTGCAGAAATGTTGTCATTCCCAGCACTTCCAGACATGAGCAACACCACCGTGCTGCTGCCAGCAAACACAGCCCTCGACAGGAGCCTTTGTGACAATATCAGCTCCGTTTTTTCCAGCCTCCTCAGGAACTGACCTCACCGTTGCCTAATTTAGAGCTGGTTATGCTGAGCGTGGGGAACGTGTGTGCTCAGCACCCGTGGTTACAAAGCTAGCTGGCTGCTCAGTCCTCTGGTAGGAGACCTTTGGGCACCCTGCCCTGAACCAACACCACGTCTCGGGGACCGCTGAGCTTCCCTGGTGGCCTCAGCAGGGACAGGATTTAGCCGAAATGAAGGTCAGCTCTTACACCTACCTGGAAATAGATTGGAAGGAATGAGAGCCGGGGTCCTGGCTTCCAGCTACCTTTCTTTTCTCTTTTGAGACGAATATGCTTCTCTCGTGGAAGGCAGAAAACTGGATTTTCAATCGACCCACAATCCAGCCTAACGCCCATCCTGTGACCATACTGCTACTTACTGCTTCAGGGAAGACACTAAAAATGCTACTGTTATGGAAGAATTTACTCAGAGAGAAACGTTCCTACAAAATCTTTGTTTTGTCATCTTCATCTTCCCCCATCCGTCCCACCAAGGGGTTTTACATCCCTGCTGAACTGATGGGGCTTTTTTAACTCCTTGTTTTATTACTCTTGCTGTTCTTGTTATCGAAATTTCCAACCCTCTCTTAAACGTGTGGCTTGTAGAGACGTGCAGTGAACTGAGCTCATTCAGGTGTGTGCACTCACCTGAGCAGTGAACTGCATGGATTGATTGTGCTTTATGTCAAACCCAGGGCCCCAGAAATACTTCAGTGAAATAATTTTTACTGGCTTTAGTTTCCCAGCTGATTATTTATCCATCTTCACCAGAAAGTTGTCTCAGTGAAATAAGAACTCGCCCACATTCAGGATAAACTCACGGTTCTATTTTTTTTTTTTTTTTTTAGGTTTGGAAAATGTCGGGCTGTCTCTGGTGGTGGATGTGTGTGTGTTTTATTTTCTGTGTGTGGCATCCCTGCATATGGCTTAGATTGCTTCAGAAGCTGTAATAGCAAAACAAGCTTTTCTTTATTCAAAAATGGAAATGGAATGATCAAACTGCTCAGACAAGAGCTATGTGTAATGCTTTATTTTTTATTTTTTTTCCAGTAATTTTGTAGTTATCAATAACAGTAACTATCATTACCATGACTCTTCATGCTCTTGCTTTCTTCATCGCTCCTGAGTCTTTCTATATTTGCAAAACATTATGATAGCCCATTCCTGTTTGTTTTCTGCCCGATGAGGATGTTGTAAATTCTGCTGCAATCTGCCTGGAGGCTATGGTAAGCCAAAGAAAGACAGTGGTTTGTGCAGTGCAGAAATCCACACCCCTGCACAGGGGTGGTGCTGGGGATGCTGCAGCAGTGAGGCACCAAGTTGGCCCTTACCCTGCCTCTGCGGAGATGTGCTGCTGGGGAGCATCCTTATGTCCTTGGGGTGAACATCTCTGGCCACAGGGATGCTCTGAATTTTGGGCTACGGATGCTGGGACTTGCAAATACACCATAGTGCAATTGGCCAGGGGGAGCAGGGGGAACCTGAGACCTAAGGGTTGGTATTGGAGAGCAGATTTGGTGGAAATCCTACAGGAAAGAAGGCTGTTGGTAAAGAAGGGGACCTGTATAAACCCGTGTCCCTTTGTGAATTTAGGGTGGAAAGGACTTTAGGCAACTGATTTTGTTGCTATTACACAAATATGTGAGTTGAGAAAGAAGGAAAAAAAAAAGAGGAATCTAAAGTTTTCAGATTCTGTATTCTTGGATGGGGCTTTGCTGAGCTTTCTATGTATTTTTCCCCCCTGAATTTGGCACAGTTAGTGCGACAGAAGCTAAGATGATACATATGTTTTATAACAGTAATGCACATAGTGAGTTTAAAAGCAGTTTATCAATGTCTCTCCTCCTTTCTCTCTTTCTCTGTGTTTTCTGTTGTTCTTCATATAAGCTCTGCAGATTAAGCTGAGGAGCTGGATGTCATTTTGTTGAGGGAACAGCAATGACACGCTGTTTGGACAGGGCTGACATTCTTGCATTTCTGGTGTCCAGGAGAAAATGACAGCCAGATAGTTTCTTTTCTGCACATCACTTCTCAAACCCCGGCTGTGCGCATAAGAGCATTCATTTAGAAGAAAATTCACTTTCAGAGGGGAATTACCACTGCTCAGTCTAATTAGGAGGAGCAGAATGCCTAGCACAGTGCATGGCACATTTGGTTGTAATGGAGACCCTGAGAAGAGAAATAGCTTCATCTTCCCTAAAGGTGTTGGCCACTGTCGACTGGATGCATCATAGGGCACAACAACTATGAGCATTCAAATATTTAGCATCCAGTACCTAAAAGGTTCGTATTACCCTCTATTTCTGTACTGGACAAGGTCCATGCAGCCCACAGTTTTATGTATCAAAGGAAAGTCCAGCACTGCAGAGGTGGGAAGGCTGTTCCATGTACATGTCTTGCTTTAAAGACATCTTAAAAGCAAATATTGTCCCAGTGAATACAACATCTGTCCATGAGGCATAAACCTGGTTGTGGACCACCCTGGCACGGCATATCAGCAAGCTCTGGGATGGGTTTAAGAAGAAAACAACACTGTTTTAGGTTGTTGGCTGTTGCTTGCTTGCTGTTGTTCTTCTGACTTCCATGAAGCTAAGCTGAATTGCATCTACTGAAACCAAATCCATCTAATTTTTTCCCCTCGCCTCTGATGTTCAGGCTTGATGTATCACGTCTGGAAGCAAACAGTTAGAATAAGATGCATTTGCTGGATTGTGTCTTTTCATTATCCAGACAGAAGGAAAAGGCAGTTGACAAAGTTTCAGCAGACGGTGCATAGTTGTTGTTTATGTTAAACAAAACGAGAATGTGCAGCATTCGGGTGTATAAACAGCATGACAGCAATAAGCATAAAACATAAGATTGGAAGCAGATTTTACTTTCAGGCCTTGGGGAACAGATGGATCTGAGATCATTGTGCATTTGTGTACAACTCCAAGACCTATAGAAACTCATTTATTCCCCATGTCGATGTGTTTTACAGGAGTGAAATGCGGCACGGCTGCAAATGGATGCAGCTCCATTGAACATAATGGGCTGGACCCAAGCACCTAGATCTGTCTCTTAAACCGCCCCAGCTACACTAAGAGGATGGAGAGCTGCTTTAGCCTTGCTGCCAGTGATTGCCTTGTCACCTTAATGTTCAGGTGGCATAAAGATGAGGCAGCCCCTATTTGCATCTGCTCTGTGCTCAGGCTGGAGGGAGGAGGACAGGAGTGGAGTTACAGCCAGTGCAGGAAACATGCACAGAAGCTGG
Source organism: Anser anser (assembly GCF_964211835.1). Lineage (NCBI taxonomy): Eukaryota > Metazoa > Chordata > Aves > Anseriformes > Anatidae > Anser > Anser anser. Next base: position 156,412,034 of record NC_139721.1, read on the forward strand.
TTTCCTCCCCATATATAAGATGCATGATGTATATATATATATATATGTATACATAAACATATATATTGCTATATGAAGGCTTACATTTTTCTCGATTGCTCTTTTCTTACCCCTTTGCAGACCTTGCGCAAAGCTGAGCCCAGCTGGAAGTGGAGATGAGGCCCAGATGATGGAGCTGCAACTGTGTGTACCTGCGTGCCCCAGGCCTGATGCTGTAGGATGGAGGAGAAGCCAGGCCCGCTCTCCATACAATGGTAGACACAAAGCCATCGCCTCTCGGTTTCGGTGGGCCAACTGGATCAGTTGAAAGGCTGCCCTGATTTGGTACTTGCAGAGGCAGGACCACACCGGCTGCCCATTGTGTACGGCCCTGATTCCCCGGCAGATCTGCGTCATTGAAGTCAAGGACATAATGAGGGTTTTCAGTCCCAAGCAGAGACTATCCAAGCAGGTGGGAAAGTGACGGGCCAGCGTCCAGCCTTCAGAGCACAGACCAAAGGGAAGCTGTTTTAAATAGCAACAATGGCCTTAATCCCCCGGCAGGATGGAGAGATGCAGACTGGTAAGGGAAGAAAGGGCAGAAAATAGCAAGCACAGAAAGTGTGTATGTGTGAGAATCCCTTTCAGGATGCATTAATGGGATGCAGTGAATAGGAAGAAGAGACCCCAGAGTGTGTTTTAAACAGATTCCTGGTATAATATGAACCACTGTAAATGAAGTGCTGCACAAAAGAAATAATAAAAATATATCACTGTAGTCAGTCTCGCTGGCTGTGTCAGTGTTTAACCACGTCAGAGCTCATCATTAACTAAGAGGCAGAATAAGACGAGCAAACAAGCGGGCAGCTGGGAGGAAGAACATAAGGACCACGTTGGGGCCCCAGCGAGGTTCCTCCCATGGCAGCTCCAAGAAATAAGGGTACAGGCAGGAGAGAAAGCCCACCTGCCGGGCACGGCTTGGCAGGGACACCTCCGGCGTTGGTGTGAGGATGCGCTCACCTCCTCCGTCGCCAGCTCTCCTGCAACAATTCGTCTGCAGCAGCCGCCTGCCTCCGAGCAAGGAGTTTTAATAAACGATCGTCATGTGCAAGCCATGCATGTATGTGAGAGAGGATGGGGACGTGTATTTTTAAACGCGAAAACTCCCACCAGCCACAGGCTGAACACGGGCTGCATGATCTTCAAGGGAAAGAGGAAAAAGGCGTGCTGGTTTTCTCTAGAATTGGATCATTTGCTGCAAATTGGGTGGTTGATCCAATAAGAGTTACGGAAAATGTGGTCCGCAGTGGGGAGTAAGTTCAGGTGGTGTGAATTTTAGGATGGGCCGTTAGAGGTCCCATCCCAGGAGAGGTTCTCAGTGCTTTCTGGAGGTCAAGCCAGTGTCTCAGCATCAATAACCAGTCATCAATGTGCATCCAAGCTAAGATCTCTTTTTTCTTCTTTTATTTATTTATTTATTTATTTATTTACCATAGAAGAAAACACTTTTGTGATCCTTACGCTGAAGACCATGGTCTGCTTGCACAGAAGTCAGTGGAGGTACATGACAGCAGCCATGAGCTGGCCCCCAGGGCTGGGCTTTGGTACCCTACAGCCTCCTTTGGCTCAACAATGTTGATGTAAGGGCATCTTGTGCTGTATTTGGTGCTCTCAGTCTCTGACTCTTTGAGGCAGTTGGGAAATAGGAGGGGTCCTACAGCGTCTCCAGTGACCCTTTGGGATGGAGGATGGTGACCGAGGGAGGAAGGTTATGGGAAAGAGCAGGGAGATCATAAAGGACACAAGTAAAGACTTTACGAAAACACTCTGTAAGTTTAACTTAAATACCTCTGGCCTCTCTTGGCCTCTGGGGCCTTATTATTGCTGCGGGGGTGTGCTTGTGCATGACAAGGGACTTGAAAAATGAGCAATGGAAAAAGCCTCAGCCTGACCCGCCATTCCCCAGCATCCCTGTATGAGTTCCTCGCCATCCCCTACAATTCTGCACAACTCTCCCAAATACCTGCACCCCTCGGCCAGGGCAGAGCCCCAGGCTGGTGAGTAAGGCTTGAGCTCAGCTACTGGAAGCTGCTGGGCTACGTCTGAATGTGTACTGGAGCTGTGTTTCACCCCAGAGCCCACTCCCCAAAGCCAGCCAAAGGAAAAGGGAAGGACAAAATTTGGTCCTGCCTCATTTCTGCCGAGGAGGCATTTCACGGCAAACGCAAACACAGAAGTCGCTTTGACTCCTGCGTGGATACACTCTGGAATCCAAAGGATGTTTGAGGACAAATTTTCAGAGGTTGGCACGTACGTACTGACTGTAAAATTACTTCACAGAGCCTGGCTGTGCATGCTAAATCCACATTTGCCTGCGCAAACAAGGTGCTTATGCATGCAATTAGACGTTTTGCAGGCACAAAGGCGCAGGCAAGTTCAGCCCTGGCTTTCTCCATCTTTCTGACTGTACTTAGTGGTACTTTTCCCCAGCCAGGAATGCTTCCCAGGGACCAGTGTTTGCAAGGCAGAGCTCACGCCATGGCCCCAGAAGGAAAGGCTTTAAGCTCAAAGCTTAGCTTCAGACAGACCGTTTTAATTGGGAAGGTTCCCAAAGCAATGAATAATCAGCCCTGAGTTTTAAATTACCTCAGAGGAACGTCTCCTCGGCACGCAGTGGGAAGGTGCCTGCCGCACGAGCTCTCGCTCCCCTTTTGATGCTGAAGATTTGGCTCCCGATGGTAGCAGGTAAAAGCTCAGGGTGGCTGCTAGAAAATGTTCAAAACCACCCTGATTTCTGCCTCAGGCTGTGAAATGATGCTCGGACCTGCGGGCAGCTTCAAGCTGTGCCAATGCTTCCGACTCCTCTGACTTTGGTCTGTATTACCAGCTGATGGCTTGAGTTCAGCAACTTCACGGTGCTTTGGGAGCACTGAGCTTGGGCTGCCTTCATCCAGACTTCGTGGATGGGGCTCAGGGTCCTCGCTCTTCCCCAGAGAGAGCCCTCCAGAGCAGGGCTTGGCTGCTGGAGAGCGGGGCTGAGGAGTGGGCCGGTGCTGGGTGGACCTGGACTGGAGGGTGGGCTCAGGGTGGAGATGGGCCAGATGTGTGCTGGTGGGCCACCAGGGGATGGTGAGTGTTGTATCAGCGCTGGGCACTGCAGAATACCCTCCTCGCTCCAGCAGGTGAGAACAGGCTGTGTTTTCTGTGTATGGGGAATCGTGGTGCAAAAACAGCTGGTCGTATACCTCAGTGTTTAGAGGCAGAGGGAAACCGTGCCACTCTTGGGGAGATAATAAAGGCCTAAACATCCACAGGCTTTGAAAATAATTGTCTGAGTAAAGTATGCTCCTAATCCTGCCTCTCCCGCGACGCTCCTGCCTCCCTGATGATCTTTGTCTCTTGCTCAGCTATCCGAGAAAACTCATGTTAGTTAATAACAGCAGCTTGGGGATAGAGATTACAACCAGGGCAACGTAAATAAGACATTTGTTTTCAACAAATGGGATAGAGTGTCTGATCTGCCACGCTCGCATTTGGCATCCTCGGAAATTTAAGGCCTGATATTCGGTGTCCGGCGCATCCATAACAATGTGGATTCATCACAGCCCTAATTATAGTGCTCGGATAGCTCACATGGGGTAGTGTGAGGCTTCGTTATAGGCAATATTTATAAACAGGCCAGCAATCTTCCTGGGGAAAGGGCTCTTAAGGAGAGATGTGTTATGGTGATTGCTCTGTGAGGCATCACGGGGAGCTTGGCTGCATGAGCCTGTTCCCCCTCCACGCAGGGTCTGGTCCCCCCATCCCACTCCATGCATGCATGCTTGGGTACACAAACCTATTTGCTGCACTTTCTGGCTCCTTTTGGGGGAAGGGGGATGTCTGAAAATAGCAATTTCCCAGCTTGGTGGAGGGCATGTGACAAGCGTGCCGTTGTGTCTCAATGGGCCACTGCGGCGTTCAGCTGCAATCATGTGGCTTCATCACCTGACTGTATAAATGAGTTTCCCTTGACAAGATTCGATCCCTTCGGGCCCCTTGACTAATTACCTGCTATTGTGAGAGGGCCTTCTCGTTGGGAAAAGCTGCTCTTGTCCCCCAGCAAGAGCAAAATAGAGAAATAAACATAAAAGCCTGGAGATCAGAGGGCGCTCATTTACTCTCCATATTTAGTGCCACATGAAGGGCCGTTAATTATGTTCCTCTTTCATGACAAATGTCTCTTTTGCAAACATTTTTGCTTATTTGTTCTCTTTTTCAAACAAAGGTACCTGCATTTTTGTCTCCGTAATCACCCCTGCTGCACGCAGCAGCTTTGCAAGAAGGAGTTGGCAAGGAACCATGTCCCCCAGAGCTGCACTGCTTGGGTTTGGGTTTCTGGGTGCCCTGCAAAACGTAGGGCAGAGCCCCCTGCCCCTTGTGGATCCTCTGGATCAGAGCTGCAAGCTGCTACGAGCACAGAGGAGCTGCCTGGCACATGCCCTGTGCCTGTCCCTGCGTGGAGGCAGCGGATGGTTGGAGCGGGTTTCAGTGCCTGCCCCTATCTGTGCACTCTGAGGGCATCATTTTCCACTTCCATGGGTGGTGAAGATGTACAAAAAGCATTGGAGAAAGTAACCGGGTTGCCCAGGCAGAGCTGGCGTCTCTTTAGAAGGAGAAGCCTTCAAGGCTAGGATGCACGTGGAGCCCTTTACTTGGTTGTGCCAGGCTTGCACCACTCATTTCTGGCTGTGTGAGTCTGGAAACTGAAGGTGGCAGAGCTCTTTGGTCCCGATGAGTGGTGCAGAGGGCACTGAGAGTCCAGTGCTTTCCCTTTTCCACAGCTACCTATAACAGGCCAGGATCAGCCCCTCTCCTTTTTTATTTTTATTTTTTTTTATTGTTTATTTTTTTGAATATGCAGAAAACAGACCCAAATTGTCCTAAATTAGCCTCCATCCTGACATGCTGTCTCACACCTCTCTAGCATCAAGCTCTTTTTTAGGTAGTGCTAGAAATCACAAAAAGGCAAAGAGGGGACCTGTACCTTTTCTTAGAGCATCACAGGGCCATGGCTCGCAGCTTGGCTGGTGTCAGTCACCCCGTACCAGTCTGCTCCTGCCCTTCTTAGGGAAAAGAGGCCTCTTTGTTATTTCCTAGTACGGAAACACTATTTATAACCGATAGTCCTATAAGAAAATGATCAGGAGCAATTCAAAGACTCAGGAGCAGGTCATTTTCTATTCTTACTTTTTTGCTGCTTTAAGTTCCACCTAGGATAATGAAGCTGCCATATGTTTAGGCAGCAAAGATGAAACCCAGCTGAAATGGGGCCTTAATAACGCGCAGTGGGGCATTGATCCAAGGCTTCAGTCCTGCCTTGCTTTGTGCAGTGAAAACCCAGGAGAAAGATGCATCTTCAGGGGTTCTCTTTGAAGGCACACTGTGGATTTACACTTTAAAATTGCAGCTTCTTCTCCACTTTTGTTATGATTTGATCTAAGTGGGAATCTTCCAAAGAAATTTCCACTCTGAAAACACCCGTCTTTCAAAAGCGAGCTCTTCCCAGAACAGACACCCATCAGTGCAACTTCGGGAGGGTGAGTTTCTCAAGGTAAGGATGCTAGAAAATTAGAAAGGGATACGTGGGTACTGACTCCTGTCAACTAAGCAATATTATGTGTAAGATACTTGGCTTGGATGTGCAAGGATCGTTTTCAAGACCCTGCTCTGGGCTGTGAGGTGTCATGAAGGTCTTTTCCAACCTAGAGGACTCTATGAGCCTGGCACGCTAACATCTATTCTTTTTTTCAGTAGTTTGATGAAGCAGAGCAAGTCAGACAGCATTTCTTTGGTCTTTCTGCCTTTTAAACAACCCTCTGCCCCGTTGTTCAATGTAGTTCTTTCCCAAGCTGAATTTTTGCAGCTCTTCTTCCTTATGCACAGCAAGCTCGTGTCGCCCCACTCTGGGAGAATTGTCCACCACAGATACTACTTTACATCTTAGTAAAATCAGTTTATAGCTGGCCTTGAGTGTTAGTGTCCAACTTAGCAATGCACACCTGGTCGGAGCTGTAGGGAAGGCTTTCAGCAAAGTGTGCACCTCGTTGTTCCTCACGACGGGGACCTTCCCTGCCCTTCATTTCTCTCACCCCTGCATCTGGGGTGAATTGTACCAGCATCTCCCTCTTGGTGCCTTCTTTACTGACTTCAATGTCTCTTTCTGTGTAAGTTTAATTTCTTGCTGCCCAAATTAATTTCCCCACTTGTAATTTTTTTTTTTCTACTGACTTTAATGAAGCTCTCCCAAGACTCCTAATCCTGATGACCTTTCTAAGAAGAAGTACAAGTCAGCTTGTTTCCCCAGGCAGTTTTTCCTAATTTCTTACAGCTCTGTTGACAACACTTTCCCACCTCCATCTAATTTCCTTTGGATATGATGACTCCTCTCCTAGCTCTAAAGAGAGTAATCAATATCAGAAGGAAAACCAGCCCGTTTAGCTGCTTGCTGGGGAAGCAGTTTGTCCTGTTTAAGAAAACTCTGGAGAGAGTCTGTTAGACACAAACCAGAGGCATAAACTGCCTCTCACAAGCTGACAGCTCACATTTACTGTTTTCTTCATGCTGATGCTTCCAAAGTCTGCGTCAGCCACTAGCATCCCCATTGGGGTTGCTTCTCACCTGACTGCTGAGATTTCTGTTGAGTGCCGTAATATCTAAAGTTGGTTGTGTTTTTCTTCTTCCCACTGTGATGTAATTATAATTTTTGCAGCCAGAGAAAGCTGAAGGCATTTGGAGATGAGCAACTGAGACATTCTTGAAGCTTCAGAGAGATTCTCCTGTTGAAATCAGCTTTAAAGAGCCAGCAAAAAGACTTCCCCAAAGCGACCCAGGACGTCTGCAGCAGAGTGAGAACTGAACTCTGGTCTCCTGAGTCCCAAGCTAGAGCCCTAAACAGAGGATTTTCTGTGTCTCTTCTGTAGCAATGGGAGAGAGGAGAGGAACGGATTTCCAAGAACAAACCCTCACTTCTTCAAACCTCTTCAAAGGCCATGGAGATAAGTCCTTCTTGTACTATAAATGTGCAACAGGAGCAATATAAGCAGGAGAAAAATAGCAGTAACCTTCAGCTCAGATTCGCCTGCAATCAGAACATCCCGTTTTTGTTTCTATTTTTTTTTTTAAATGCTCTTTCTTTTTCCAGTTCCACACTGAGGGCACTTAAAGAACAACAAAGACACAAGACTATTCATGTGGTTTGGATTTCTGGCACCGCTGAATGTACTGCAGGTGAGAAGCATCTCTGTATTCAGCTGGCTCGCTGACTCTGTCATAGCCCTGGTAGAACACCATTAAAAATAGTTATTTCTTATGACATATTCCTGTGCACTGGAGATTCCTGTGTATGTTAATTTGCTTTGAGGATTGCATCATCCCAAAGGAAGTGTAGCCAGAGAGATTTAAAACAAAAGAGGTCTGTCTCCAGGCTGAGCTGTGATACTTGGCAGTGATGCTACTCTCCGCTGAGTCCAAAGTGCTGTTTTAACATACTGCTCCCCTCCCCATAATGTCATGCAGGAAGGATGGCATTTCTTATCTCCCAATCCGTAAATATTCTAGATGAGGTATTTAAGCTGCCGATGTCCTTCGATGAGGTTATTAGTCCATGTGGGACCTTGTACTGTGAGCATTACCAGGATTTCAGGGGGATTTTCAGGAAGCAAAACGTTGAAATAGGACCACTCTTTACTGGAGCAAAGCCATGGAAAACTACTGATAACTTGGTTATAGGATAGGCATATTTATTCTTATTACTGACCCAATATTTTATTGGTTACTGTCTGAAGCTAAGGGGTGAATTGAGAGGGTGGGATGCCCAGGATGGGGGGAAGGATTTAGTTGCCCACTTCCAAGTTTCACACAATGGAAACAATGCTAAGATGCCTATTTTCTTCCCCCAAAGTTGACATATGTCCCTTGCTACTTGGAGGGGACACCTTTTGTATTGTTCAGGACAATTTTTGGATAAACACCACTGAAAAGTTCCTACCTGTTGTTGGATGTCCTGGGAGAGTTGTGCTGACAATATGGTGTGCTGGTACTTCATCAATTATTTTTCTTTTTTTTACAAAATAATTGAGGAAATGAAGCATTGGTTTAAAAATTAACTTGGATTTTAAAGTTTCCCTTATTGACAAATCTACCATAAAGTCACAGAGTTTTGTGGTGAAACCTAATAGAAACTGGGTGAAGAAAGAAGAAATTCTGCTTAATAAATGTGACCCTGTTTTAGGACTGCGACATAGAAAGTGTTTGTTATGATACATTCCTGATATTAATGCTCACATGGTGGGACTATGTGTATGAATATAGATGGGAAAAATGCTCCTGGGGTTTGTGTGGCACAGCCTTCCCCCTCTGGCTCTCTCCTTTGGAAGAAAGGGAACTTGCCCTGAAAAATGGAGGACAGGGTGTCCTGTGAAAGGCTAACCTCTCGTGTTCCCTGGTGTGTCCATGCTTGCTGTCTTAGCTTGGGTAAAGTTGTCAAAAAGCAATTCCTAAGCAGTCTCTGATGATATGTTAAGGCTACTGTAATCACATTACACCTTCCTTCCACCCTACAAAGCAGTTATTAATTAAACTGGAAAACAATTCTGTTTGGTACTTAAATGTTGTGCATGGCTTATTCTCATAGTTCGTTATCCATTCCTACAGAGATCAAAAGCGTGGCTCTGGCTCTGAGGAATATATCAGTGAGAAGTGTAATCTTCTTGTTGCACTGATCTGCCAACTACCTGTAGGCAGAAGTACATCTGCGCACTCGATCAGCTGGGGACAGCATCTACTGCTGCAGCTCAGCCCCATATGGGAGCTGCTGAAAAATTTATAGGCAGGTTCAAAAGGATTTCAGTGGGATAACTGATCAATTAAAAGTAGGAGTCATTTAATCTGCTTTAGATATGCTTCCGATGGAGAAGTTTAGAGGTGCTTAAGTTTAAAGTCAGTGATTGCACAGTTCTTTTTTATTCAGGGGAACAATCTCAAAAGTATCTCTTCACATTTTGTCAGCGAGAAAAGCGCCCCTTTCTAGAGGGCAGTTCTTCTGACCTCTCCTGGATGCTTATTTTAGGATGAGGTCACTTCCCATCTCACCACTGGCTATAACAGAGGCTGAGGATGAGCAAGTCTCAGATGTCTGACTTTTGGGAACTCAAATTAGGGCAGAGGGGCTGCACCTTGCCTGCCCCTCCATGTGAATGGGGCTGGGGAGCGAGCGGGCTCTCATCTGATGCCTGTCCTGTCTGTGGGCTTGTTTCCTCAGTTCGAGCTCTGGATGCTTTCTTTTTCCTTGATACATGAACAAAACATACCCCACTGAACATTCAAAACTGTGGATAAGTTTACAAGATGGGTGGAAGGGACACCCATGCTTGTTATTTTATTTGGAAATGAAGCATGCTGGACATAACCTTGCTGGACCACAACACAAAGGAGATCCTGCGGCTATCTTCAGAGCAGCTCCCACACCCTGGCTGAGCTGGGAACACAGTCTGGGAGGCCTCAGGCTCTCATCTGCTCTGCAATACACACTTCAAGTGAAAGGGATAGTACTCTTCACCTGTAAGAGTGAGAGGAGCTGAGGGGAAGGCATGCTAACAAGCTGAGTGCTTTTGTTACTGAGGCAATAAAATCTCTTTGCACCTATTATTCCTTTCTGTGCCCATTTATAAGTATTTCCACAATGCAAGTAGTGTTGTTCAAAGTTCTCTGCGTCTGACTTGTTTTTTAAATCTCTGTTATACTATTATCTGGAGCATATTAACCCTAGGTGCTTAGGTTTTTAAATGTGTAAGAGATGCCAGAGGGAGGGAGAGGAAAAAAAAAATCTAATCCTGCTTAAAAAAGAGCCAGAAGGTGAAATAGTAGAATAATCACTCTTTAACACAATTTGCCGTCACCTTCACCACAAGGTCCCTTTGCTGTGATACCCAGAATTAAGAGACAAACTCGGCTAAGTTACTGCAATTCAAAAAACATGCACACACACACGCATGCACAAATAAATCAGTGCCGAGCAGCTCCCTATGGTACAATTGTTGGAAGCACAAACCATTTTTAAACTGATAGCAGGAATGAACTTTTATTTTCAATCATATTTACTGTAAATTAGAAATTACTCAGTAAAATGCAATCTGTTAGGCAAAATGCATCCTGTCACTTTCAATTAACCAGCTAAAAGGTTGTTAATGAATAAATATTGACTTTTAGAGGAAATGGTTCTTAACCAGCCTCAGATCCATGTGCATGATATTTGACAAGTGATCAATACGAAGCTGGTACACTCCTGCTAACCTGGAGGTAACTGTTCAAAATGCCTAGGCACAACACTAAATGACAAGTTGCTCTCTGGCCCAGCTGTAGTGGTAGAATAGAAGAGGTGCTGAGATAAGGCTGGTAAAGCAGCCTTGTGTTGATGCATCCCACTTTACTGCAACTTCTAAAGCTAAGCAGCCAAAATTGTAAACTTGGAGATGGAAATCAGCCATGTGAGCACCCCTGCAACAAAGACCATGAACACTAATGAGAGCTGAGACAGCTCTACCTATGTGCAAATCAGACCTTTATTTGGTACCAAAAATATGCATGTAGATGCTGTGCAGATTGACTCTTCAGGCTTCTAGGAGTTCCTCTGACAGCCGTGTCAGGAAAAGTTCCCCAGGATGACATGCCAGGGCTGTACTCACTGATGTGCATGGTGACCTGTACTGCTCTCTTTGCTAATCCAGGAAACTGAATCCTTGATCCTGCTGTGAGGCATCAAGGCTCAAAATCCATCTGAACTGGGTGGGTTGTAGCATTTGTGGGTAAGGGAGAGCCAGGCAGGCAGGAGGACCCCATGGTGAAAGAGCACGTCCAAGGGTTCAAATCCTGGCCCTAGGTTGCACTCTAAGGGCAAGTCATATAGATGCTCTAGTTCTTATTTGTATGTGAACGAGATATGTTACTGGGATTGTGTTTAGGTGAGGATCCCTAGTATGTCGTGAGGCCCTGGGCTCCAGGCATGGATTTACTTAAGCTTCAAGCAGCTTCAGCCGCCTCAGTGGTAACGGCTGGTGTGACATGCCATGAGATGCAATGACACAACTGCTTTGCTTCTCATGACTTTTTATGAAAAAAAAAAAAGAAAAAAAAGAAAAAAAAAAGAAAAAAAAAGAAAAAAAAAAAGAAAAAAAAAAAGAAGTCCTGGCACATGGCCCTCAGAGAGGTGGGGAAGTGGAAAGGCCTCCATGACATGGGAGGATAACGGAGCTTCTTGGGTTGACCAGGGCTTTCAAGTGTACTCCTTCACAGTCTTCTTTTTTTTTTTTTTTTCCTATTCCACGTCTTACATGTATGAAATTAAAGGTTGCCTGGGTCAGTCCATAAGCACTTCCTATTGTTCCTAAATTTAAAATTGTACCTTTCGACCTATTGTTTCTAAAACCAGAGTGATCATGTTTGAAACATGACAGCTGCCGTCGGCTGAGATTTTTAAAGAGTTAAGTGTTTCTACCCATGTTGGTGTTTCAAGTGTTTTTCTTGCTTGAATGGAAACACAATTGCCTCTGGCTCCCTGGGCTGAAGATGATCAAGATTATGAAGTTCATAGATGCTTTGCTGCTCTGACATCTAAATGGAAATGAGTCCATCAGCTGGGACACCTCAGGAGATCATCAGCAAGATTGCTGTTTGAACTAAGCCTGTTACTGTGGAGGCTGAAGGAAGTCTTGTGGAGAGGTACCAGCCCTGTCTTAGATGGGCAGGATTATCTTTATTCTAAATGTCCTGCTGATCACTCTGATGTGGTGGGTTTGATGGATTTTGTTACGTGAGGGCTCAAATTTATTCCAGTTCCCCTTATGGTACTTGTGACTCTGCAGTGACAGAAGACTCTCATCTTGCAGTTTCATGTGTATTTGTCCCTTTCTTTCTGCCTGTCCATGTTCCCCTGGTTGATTTTTACATTGGACCAGAATGGCACGGCCTGATATATGCAGGGCAATTCAACAACTGGACAGCCTTTGGGATCCAGCTGGAATCCAAGGACAGGTTAGTCAGGTGCTGTGCCCAACCTAACAAGTCCAATTTCTCAGGACTATTTAGCACTCTTCCAAAGGTGCACCAATGGCTTCTGACTCTGGGATAGTGCATTCAGTGCTTTCTGGAGGATTTTCGATATATTTCACAGCACTTGTTGAAGGCAGGACCTTGGAGACTTCTTGCCTGGAAAGGGTGTTGCAATACAACTCTGTGATTTTCTTGATATGTCAGGAATTTGGAGTGTAGGTGAGTATTAGGAGGCTGTCTGTGAAGATTATAATTGAGAGTTTTTTTGTTCATAGGAAGGGGAACACATATATAGATTAGATTTGTACCCAAAGTCAAGTGTGAGGGACCGTGCCTTCCATGTAAGCATACCACTAGCTTCATTTTAGTCTAGCTCTAATGCAAAGGAAAAGCTTTTGTGCTGTGATGTTCTCTCTCTCCCATTGCTTTAATTTCTGCTCCTCAGACACACCTAGATTCTTCTCACGTTCCCATCCAGGTGATAAGTAATGCAGCACAAATTATGGGAATGGACACTGGGTGCATCAACAACAGTAAAAGCTAACAGCATTGCACAGGGACTAATAAAGCTGAGATAAGAACTGTTGGGCTTTTCTCTTCTTCATTGGCAGTTAAATGTGATTTCTATTATCTCACTGTTTGCTTTAATGTTATATGGAACCTGTCAAAGCGCTATAGTCTGGCTGCCCACTGTTCCACTAGGAAGAAAAGACTTTGTTAATTACAGTAACTTTTGCTACTGAAAGGTGTGTAAAACTATTCCACCTAATTCATGGTCCCCTTGTGTGGAAATGCACAAGATTAGCAAGGTTAGACGAGTTTGGGATATCAGGCTAAATATATAAATCTTTAGAATTTACTGTATTCTGACCATTATCCCTAGATCTGCCACGACCCATATCCACCTCTCCTATGCTCCACCTCCAGATCATCTTCTCCCATAAAGGCCACTGATTTGGGATCCTGCTCACCAAAGCTACCAAGACTGCAATAATCCAATGTATGGCAGAGAGGACAGGACTTATGGGGTGGTAAGTCTTGTAAACCTCTGCGTTCAGACTGTTTCCTTGTGTCCCTGTGTAGACCATGATGACACACAGGTATCTTGAAAAATAATTGAGAGGGTCTTTACCTGTGCAAAGGAAATTAATTAATTAATTAATTCAGGCATAGTCCCATGCTCACTGTTCCTCTTTAGGAATTCCCTCTTGTGCATCTGCATAAAACTGCTGTGCATGACGTGCAGGACCTGACATACGCCACAAGGCACTTCAAAGCAGCAGCAAAGTCAAGCATCTTTGTTCTACCTATGGGAAGTAGCCTTCTAATTAACTTTTGCATGGTGGCATCAATGCACAGCTCAGCTGCTTAGTCATATTTTACCTAGCAGATTGGGGTAGGCCATCCAGGATGGTTTTGATAACAGAGCTGTCCTCACCTGGGGGACTTAATATCTCTCTCTGGAGAGCAACACTGTGCTAGTGATGGTTGTAAAAACAGCCAGAACAGGAGTGTATAAGCTACGTATGGTATAGGAAGGAGACTTGATCTCTTTGGTAAGGATCCAAATCCTCAATATGATCATATTTCTTCAGCTGGCAATTTCTATGGTAATTGGAGTATCAGGGATCTAATGAAAATCTCCAAGCACACATTGCTCATCCTGTGCCAAAATCCTCATCACCCTGGTGCTGTTATCAACAAAGGGTCATAACACTGCTACTTAATATTTATGTTATGAAATAAATCAGGAGCAATTAGGACATGTTGTACTAACACTGCAAGAATACACAAAGTTGTATCTCTCATGCCAGGGAGTTTTTAAGAAGTGCAAGGCATGGAAAAGGTTGCTAGCTTGGACAGGAGAACCTCCATGGCAAGCCTTGGGTTGTCGCACCTCTGGGCTCTTCCCTCAGTGCCCTATGCCAGCAGAGGAACCTTCAGAAATTTCAGAGTAACTTTTGTGGGAATTATTGATGTGGGCAATGGGAAGGATCCAGTAGGTCAGCTCTGGTACTGGAGTAAAACAAAAGGATCCTAGCGTATCAAAAGTATTAAAGAACATTGAAAGAAAATATCAAACAGATGGGGAGAAAGCTCCTTTTGATTACTCCAATCATGGTGCCTGCTTTTCTCTACCATACCCCTGCCTGTAGCATTACTTTCCTGCCACTGCAATCTCACATGAGCCAATAGCTGATCCTTTAGGTTTTAGCATGAAGATCACAAATGTCCTACAAACTCCAGCAGAGCCCCAGACTCCATGCAGCTGGGCTGGCCAGGATCCAGGGACTCCTGCCAGCTTGCAAGTAGGCAGCAACGTGAGCCCTGGACCCAGCTCTGGGAGGTGACAGGGGAAAGTGAGGAACGTGTGTTAAATCAGAGCCTGCTCAAACCAGGGTCCGTACAGTCATGCTTAGCTAACACCTTTTTGTGTTGGGAAAGGGCACAGAAAGTGGCTGACTTCAAATCCAGAAAAAAAAAAAAGGTAAATTTTGAGCTGGAAGTTGGAAGAGGTAGTGCCTCATGTTCACAGTCATCCGTGCAGCTGGTGGAGAATGCATTACAGAGTCGCAGGACTGAGGATTAAAGGGAAACCATTCCCTGTGCTCACAGCAGGAAAGGATAGCAGTCCTGTCATCCTCTCAGGAGCTGCTTTCAGACACACTCTTAAATGAGAGAGGATAGTGATTAAATTCCTTCCCTGGGAGCTTGCCTTTCTGGGACAAATGAAAAAAGGAAAGGAAACATGTAAACAAATATAAAACAGGCAGCCCAGCCTCCTCGATTTAATCAGGCTCTGGGCTGCTGCTTGTGTGGCCTGTTGAAGGAGATACGCATGCCTGTGTTTCTGTGCTTTCTTCAGCCTGCAGTAGCCTTTCTGCAGCCTCCCTTCGTCTTTATCTCTGCACCCGTCGCTGTTTCTCCTTGTGCCTGTGGTGTGCAATGCATTGAAAATTTTGAAGTGGGAGTAGGACTTCTGCTGCTTCTCCAAATGGATTAGGAGGTGATGTTTGATTATTCAGTCCTGATGTTTTTCTTGTTTCCCAAAGTCCAACCAGGCTGAATTTAAGAGCTTCTTTTTCTTCTCAAGTCAGGACCATTCCGCAGATCAAATAGGTCTGCCTTTCATGTAAGGCACTCAAGCTTTGTCCATATCTCATAACACATCATTTGGAGGTTTTGAAATGTTTCATCTGGGCTGGGGCAATCCCAAGCCCAAATACAGGCTGGGTGGAGAGTGGACTGAGAGCAGCCCTGAGGAGAAGGACCTAGGGGTGCTGGTGGATGAGAAGCTCGACATGACCAAGCAATGTGCACCTGCAGCCCAGAAAGCCAACCGTGTCCTGGGCTGCACCAACAGCAGTGTGGGCAGCAGGGCAGGGAGGGGATTGTCCCCCTCTGCTCTGCTCTCATGAGACCCCACCTGGAGCCTGTGCTCAGCTCTGGGCCCCAGCACCAGAAGGACGGGGACCTGTTGGAGTGGGTCCAGAGGAGGCCACGAGGATGCTCAGAGGCTGGAGCACCTCTGCTGTGGAGCCAGGCTGAGGGAGTTGGGGTTGTTCAGCCTGGAGAGGAGAAGGCTCCGGGGAGACCTCACAGCGGCCTGCCAGGGCCTAAAGGGGGCTGCAGGAGAGCTGGGGAGGGACTCTTGGTCAGGGGGTGTGGTGGTAGGACACAGGGAAACAGCTTTAAACTAGAAGAGGGTGGATTTTGATTAGATTTAATGAAGAAATTCTTCACTCAGAGGGAGCTGAGGCCCTGGCCCAGGCTGCCCAGAGGAGCTGTGGCTGCCCCATCCCTGCCAGTGCCCAAGGCCAGGCTGGATGGGGCTGGGGGCAGCCTGGGCTGGTGGGAGGGGGCCCTGCCCACGGCAGCGGGTTGGGATTAGATGGGCTTTGAGGTTCCTTCAAACCCAAACCATTCCGTGATTCTATGATCTGAAACTTTGGCTGCTTGATGCCAGACTGACTTACCCACATTTTACATCAGACTGAAGAAATTTATCCCAGAACAACTTTTGAGTCCATGCAGGGATTATTGAGACTTAGGTAGTGAGGAAAGAATTTGCCCTTGCGTAGGACAAGAATAATATAACTGCCAAAGGATACTTTAGCACCCAAAGCCACCCTATGGGTGCAAGCAACACTGCGTCCTTCATACATTTAGGATGCCTCGTGCTACATTGATCTGCACCTCACAAGTATGTTCTGTTGCATTATGTCAGGAACTGACATGACATGAGGTAATTGGATTTGATATGACATAATCCACCCATAACACAACATGTGATAGATGAAAGGACTTTCCCTGAGGCAAGCAGAAACCAGTTGGTACTGTACAACACCTGCAAAAAGGGATGGTTTTTAATCACCTCCTCCTGCCTGACGCGGGTGGCAAGTTGTTCCGTCTGTGCACATCCCTAACTTAAACCTCCAAATGATTAACTAATTTTTTAAACACTTCATATTTTATTGGGTTTTAAGCAAAACGAAAAGTTTCCATAAATTCATATCACACACACACACAAAAGGAAAAAGAAAAGCCAAGCATCTCTGGTGAACTTCAACAATATATGAGGTACAGTCAGTTGCTTCAGGATATTCAGATCTAATGTACCTTTTGCTCATTTTGATGTGTGTTTAATCCCAGTTTTGGTACTAAGAGGAACATTTGTGGGCTGATACACATTTAGACCTGATCCTGAGCAGAGCTTCTTGTGGTGCTTCCTGGTGTTCTGCCAATGTCAGTGACCAACCACTATGTGGTCAGAGCTAGCTGGAACAGAGGTGTAATGTGGAAATGTCAAAGCTGAACTTCACACTTGATTGTCTTTTCCTTGGGGACATCCCATAGTCTGTGATGTCCCTTGAGTGGAAAGGGAAAGCCATGAGCAGAAATTTGTTCACGGCTTGGCAAAGAGTTTTGGTACCTTCATTTCTGAACGTAGACGTCCCGTGAAAATGCTGGAGGGGTGAGAGGAAGACTTGCTTTAAATGAATTAAAAGGGATCTGATCCTAAAGTGAACTGTCCCCCGTCAGCTTTGATTCAGGTTAGTGTCATTCAGCTGTTTTACAGGCTTCCCTTTCAACATTACTTTCTAGAACTCTGTCACCTCTTCATTCACTACGAATGTTTCAGAAGGGTCTAACAAAAGTAGTACTAGGAAATCCTGACAAATATAGGGATGGGAAGGGGCGGGGGGAATCATTTTCAGTGTACGTGTCCTAATTCCTCTTGGCTTTGATGTATAGCTCCTGTCTTGCACTATTTAGCATAGGCTGTGCCTTGTGCATGTGGCACTCTCACATGCCACATGTGAGGATCCACAATCCTTATTTTTTGAGGTACAGCATGTGAAGGTTTATGCTACATCATGTAGCTGTCAAAGAGTTGGAATGTGCCTTTTTTCCCTGTTTCAACCCCAATTCTACCCACAGTATTTTCATCCCAAGGAAAATTAAACTAATATAGCATATAAGACAACAGTCCTATTGGTGTGCAATGCTCTGGTTCTCTTAGGAGGAGCAGGACTTTCCCTGCATCGCCACCACCAGTACCAGTACCCTTACTGTCCCTTGGACTTTCCTGTCCTCTTTGGTGGCCCTACAGTCACTAGGAGGAACTATGCTTAATTTCTTGTGTTCTTTCATAAGCAGAAGTAGCTCGACTAAAAAAATGAGGCTTGTGACTTATTTCAATGATCTCTAAATACGAGGTGATTTTGTATTCCTGTCAAAGGCCCTGCTGCAGTTTCCTCTTGCTGGTGTATCCAAGAGCTGCTGCCAAGTGTTGCCATCACAGCACATGCCCTACTGAGCAAAGGCAAACTGTGTTTCAGTGCTGGCCTTGAACGTCCTTCGTTTGGGGTTGAAAGAGATGCTGAATGTTGTTCTAAGCTGTTTCCTTTGTGATGCCTTTAGTATAAATCTCTGTCCCCTTTCTTAAAAGCCAGCTCAGCCACATGAACTAGGCTTTATTTTATGAGGCTCATTATTTTTATATTGATGTTCATTTTCTGAAAATAGTGTGAAAGCTAAATGCATACAGTCCCCTAGACGTTTTAACAAAATCATATTTCAGTTGCAGTATTGATTGTCTATCTATAAAGCAATATATGGCCAGGAGTTAATGTTAACAGTGCACTATGTTAACTGAAGTAATGTAGTGAAAAACAAAAACGAGAGTTGGGCTTGCTTTCCTTTTTTGCTGCAGTGTGACAACTCCAGCTGAGCTTTATTGCTTCTCCTGAGTGTTAGGTAATCACAGAGATGACCTATAGCCATTTCCCTTAATGGATGATAAGCAAAATCAGCCAGAGTTCATGGTTGCTGGTATGGGGGTGGCACATAAACAATCCTCCTTTCATTGTGTTTACACACATTTTGTTTTTGTCCTTTAAGCAAGAAGTGGTTGGATGCAGGTTCAAAGTTAAAGAGATGCTGATGCTCTGTTACTTCTGTACACTCCTGCAGTCTTGAAACTCTTCTTGTTTTGCTGCAAATGGTGAAATTTTTATAGGAACTATGTTTGCTCAGTCTCCCAGGAAATGAGGCTTTATGACAGACAATTGTTTAGGTTGCAAAGCTTTTCTTTTATGATTATTGCAGATATACAAAATGAGTTGGAGGACCTTGATCTACATGATCTCCACATAGAGTAGGGCAGATTGCCTCCTCTTTTCAGAAGTCAGCACCATCCCAGCAGATCTATAATCAGACAGACCTTCTAGGAGCATTTGTTTTTTTCCTTTAAAGGGAAGAATATTTTGTTTCTGTGTATTTGCATATGGGAACACTGATAAGTAGAGAAATGTATTGATCTGGCCAAAATCACATTGTCCTGCCAGAAATGGGAGAAAATCCCAAAACTCTTTGACCTACAAAGACTGTGAGGGACCCCAGCCAGTGATCTAGTCTGTCCCTCAATGACTACGTCGCATCAACTCAAGTAAAAACTTCTCTATCTTATTCTTAAAATACTCCAGTGATGATTCTACTGACTACCTTGGCACATGTTGTATAGGAAAGCTGTCCTCTCGTCTGAAGTGAATTCCCTTTAATTCAATCTGTGGCAGTTTTCATCTCCTACCCACTGCGGTCATCAGAAAGAGTTTATTCCCTTTGTATTTGCAGATGCTTCTTACATGTTTGAAACCACAGTAGTGCCACTTTTCCATATTCTCTTCCCTGGTCTTCCCTGGTCTTTTTCTACACAAGCCATGTGTCGTATCTCTCTGATGGTAGTCTGCTGTTTTTTTTTTTTTTAATTATTATTATTATTGTTGTTGTTGCTGTTTGTTTGTTTGTTCTGCTCTCTTTCCCATTCATCTAACTTCTCCTGACATATAGTGGCCAAACCAGAAAAGAGCCCTCCAGCAAAGCCTTTACCAGCAGCAAATGGAGCAGAAGGCTTTCTTCACACGTCTTAAATATGATGGTGCTCTTTGCATGCCTCAGCATGGTGTTTGCTGTTTTCAGTGTAACCTTGTTGATTCACATCTAACTGCATATCCACTCCAACCTTCAAGTCCTTCTCTTCAGAGCTGCCACCCAGTCTGTTGTTCCTGGTTTGTAATGGTGCAGTTGTTGTTCCTCCCTGATCTTGATATCTGTAAGGACAAAAGCTCATTTGCATCCTTTTTTTTTTTTTTTTTCAGACCACTTCTATCATTTGCCAGGATGATTTTGAACTCTAGCCCTGTGTTTTCTGGTGTGCTGGTAGCCCCTCCCTCTGTGGTGGTGTGTGCGCGAACATGTAAACATAAAGGTTACAGTGTCATACAAATTGTTAAGGAAAATATTGCATAGTGTGACATCCCAGTCAGAACCTTGAAGATTTTTTCCTGTTATATACCTCCTTCTGTTTTTTACTACTCCACAAATACATTTTTTTCTTGGATTTTTTTGCATGTTCAATAGCAGTTTCACCTAGACTGCTTCACCTTGTTGTGAAAAGATAAAGTTGCTGAAGTTGAGGTATGATCTCTATTGCTCTTCTCCTATTTATGCTGCCAAATAAGAGCATTGGATTGGTTTAAAAATGATTTGATCTCAAAAAATCCAAACTGAGTGTTGCTCAGTGTTCCTGGCTATCTCTTAGATGTTTACAAACAGCTTTGTTGTGCCAGTATTTTTATAGAAATTGAAGTTAAATTGGTTTTCCACTCTTTCTCTCCCTTCCCTCTATGTTGGCCATTTTCCAGTTCCCTGTAATCACCACCACTTTTCATGAGATCCAGACGAGCCCTGCCAAAGGCTTCTAGATTTTTTTTAGCCTGCTATTGCAAAGCCAATGCCAATGCTTTCTTAGCTATCTTCTTCCTTCTGGGTCCTTCAGTGCTGAGCTGCTGGATCCTCACCTCGTGCTGTGCAAATCCTGGGGATACGTGTAGAGCAAGTACTATTCTGCCCACCTCCCCAAAACGCTTGATCTGTGAACATCTCCTCAAGCATACTTGCTGGACTGTGCACAATATTCAGAGCCACTGTCCTAAACGGAGAGGTGAGCCGTCTCACCCAGTAGAGCACTTCTCAGCAGCCAGGAGACTTTGATCCCTTGTGTCTCTGGAGATTTATCTTGCAGTCACGATGAGGGGCAGGGAAGAGGGGTCAACTGCCTCTACTCAAGCTGCTGAAAGGCTTCCACTTTTCCCATATAACACAGTGATCCCCCAAGCTAAAATGAAGTAGTTGGACTCTCATCCAGTGATGTATTTTGGGAGGAAAAGCTTCAGCTTCCTGTCCCTCCTGCTCCAGGGATTGTTTTTGTAATTTAATGTGATATTTTATGCATTTTTTGATATGCAAAGTGGGTAATTAAACCACATTAAATCTCTTCACAGACCCTCATTCAAGTATAATATAGCACTTATTTAGCTGAGCTTAATTTACTTTGTAAACTGAATTAGGGACACTTTAATTCTGAATGAGAGTGTGCATAAAGGAGCCTAATGTGGATTAAATAATCCAAATTAACTTAAAGTGTGAACAGAAAATGAATTAATTTTTCTGAGTGTCCCAGTGTAGGCTCAATACACCAATCATTCTCTGCTATGACTGCACATCCCATGGAGGTGAAGATTCACCTCCAGTGATTCTCTCCCTCTTTGCTATGTGGGTTTCTGTTTTCTCCACGCAGGTGACAACCAGATCCTGCCTGAGCACTTGTGGCCCAAATTGGCAACAAGGAAACAGGGGCATTTATCAACAGAAGAGAGTGTGAGTGTGCAGAGCACATGGGCAATGCAAACAGCTCTCCACCAAGAGTAAAGTGAAGATGGGAGAGAGAAACAACATCTCCTGACCACAAAAAGGGAAAAGAAAAAAAATCTTTCTCTGCTTTTAGCTTTGTTCCCCTTTGCTTTAACCACCACTCCTGATTTACACTGAGAAGAGGGGCCGGGCTCATGACTTCTGAATGTAAAGTATTCCTGTAGGACACCATCCATTACCTGTGCGGCGTAAGAACTAATAATCCCATTGAGCGCTCTTTCACTTGTGCCTTGATGCTAATGCCTTGTACACCAGCTTTCTCATGCATCTCCCTTCATCGGGAGCTCTGGGGAGAAAACTAAAATCAACCACAGATTACTCAGACTTGCCAAGTGTGTTCTGCAGACCGGAGAGCACATCCTCAGCTCGATGCATGTGCGTAACTCCCATTCACGTTAATGGGAGCTATGTGCTTACATCCACAGGAGGCTATTCCCCAATGCCTGACATCTTGTTTCATCATTTATGGTACTGAAACGACCTGCAAATAGTAGAGGTCAGCGTGCTGTGGCGGGTCTGAAAGAAGTGAATGCCGATATACTGAAGCAATGCCATGGTTACGAGTAGACGGGAGTTCCCATCTCTCACACCACGACGCCGGTGCCCGGCCCAGGGCATCTTTGCTCTCTCGCTGCTAATAGGACAACTTCTAGATAGTTTTGCAATGTTTTCCCTGTGGAATTGAAATAAGACAAAACTTAACCTCCCAAATGTTCTGACTGTCCTATAGGATAGATTTATACCAACCCTATGTGGAGAGGAATTAGCCCTGTGGCAACAATCAGCAATTATACGTGCCAGGGAAGACGAGCAGTTGCTGCAAAGGGGATTAATTAGGAGTAATGGGATAAAATTGAGGGGGTGGGGAGTTTAGTTTGAATATTAGGTCACGCTTTGCACTGTCACATTTCATAAGTTGTGGAACAGTCTCTAAGAGGGGAAATCTTGTCAATTCAGGAATTCAGGTGTCCCTTTTCCTTCGGTTGAAGACCTCTGAAGGGACTTTACCTGGCCTAGCAGTAGTGGGGTAGGATAAGAAAAAGGAATGGGACACTCTTCATGGTGCATGGGGATGAACCCTCAGGCATCCCTGTGTCCCCTTCTCTTTTTGGTGAAGGGACATGGGCTGTGTGTGCATAACAGAGCTGCCCCACAGAGCAGGTGTGAATCTATCTATGTGATAAGCAAGAAGAATATAAATCACTTCAAGAGTGCCACTAAGCTCAGTTTGAGCTCAGGCATGAGTTTGATTTTTTAAACCTCAAAATTCCCTTAAGTTTTGGGGCTGCATTGTCATGGTGGTCTGCACCAGTTCATTCTTTCCTGGCATGGACCATCCATGTAACCTTTCACTGGGATTCATAGTGCTCTAGTGATAGTAAGTGACAGGAGTGTGTATCTATTCAAAACCGTAAAGACCATAGGGGTCACGACGATAATCAAGCGTGGCCTCCTACTCAGAGATCCTGTCTCTATTTGCAAGATGTTGCTGGAGCAGAAACACATCATCCCACGCTATCAGCACCCCACAGATCACTCCCTCTTCTCCCAGCCTCCCTTCACACCCACAGGGACATGTCTGCAAGGACTGACAGCCTGCTCAATGCTACCCTTTCAGGCAGTGGAAGGTTTGTCTGAACCATGATGGTGCTGTGCCTTCCATGTGACAGAGCATTTATTTATAGTTAATGGCATTTTTGACCTTCCTCATCTCCTTACTGCTCTTTTAAGTCTGCTTTAATCTCATTACATAAGGAAGTAAGAGTCTTAGAGGGAGAATCTGTACCCAAGCAGGCCAGCTCAAATAAGGCTCTAAGCACTACAGGGTGAAAAAAATCCACCTTATCTGGTTACTGACTACACAGGAATCAATGGGAGTGAAGATGTGACCTGGCAGCCAAGTGACAAAAAGATTTAGAAGGAGGCTGATTCCTCTCTCTGCTTCCCTTTTGGTTTAACCAACCTTTTCCCAATTTATCTGGGTAAAGAAAACTAATAACAATATTCAGCCATCGACTCCTGGTATTTTGTTTGGATGTGGTTTGAGAAGTAGATTTATCCTTACCTTGGTGAGATACCAGAGAGGAGGTGACCTCCTGCTTTCTATTTCTACAGGGACTGCTGAAGGCTGGTTTGGTGCATGACAAAATTTGTAGCAGGCCTGATGTTTGCTGTGTGTTCACAGGAAGAATTGCAGCTCTGCTTTGGTCAGTCTCCTTTTCACTCCTAACCTGCCCCAAAACAGGAGGCCACCCCCAGGTAACCAGCAGAGGTGGAAGAGATATGATGAGATGCAGGGAAGAGGTGTTTGTTCTGTGCATAGTATAAACCTGAGCATGCTGAAAGCAGTCTGGGATATGTGGTGGCAGTAAAATAGGAAATCCCCCTATCACTAGGGTTATGGGAATTTCTGCTTGGGTGTAAGAAGCCGGAGGGAAAAGTCCCAGGACCTCCATTTGAGCTCTTCTTTCAGAGACAGAAGGATATGTGGTCTTAGAGCACTAGGTATACTCCAGATGGGTGCAGTAAAATATCCCTCTCCTGGATAACTCCCCAGATTCACATTTCTTTTTTCTCCTCTGTCCTTGCATGCTTTCCTGGGCCAATATGGCCTCTGGTCTTAAATTTAGCCCCTCAGTAATACTCAGTAAGAGCAAAAGCATTTAATCTCTCGTCCTGCATCCAGGCTGATGTTCCACTTTTTATTGTCTACATATATCTGTAATTATTAACTTACAGCAACGTTTCATTGGCCAATAAATGTTAGTTATGGTATATTTGGTAGCTTTATGAAATGTAATTAGTGCTGGAATAATATGAGATACTCAGGAGCTCCGGCACTGGTAGATGAACCTTTTATCAGCTGTGGGCATTTAATTCACTTTAACAGGAAAGACATAAACAAATAACAATATAGTGTCCTGAAACTGGCCTAGTTTCATCTTGTTTGCCTGCCTGGCTGCTGTGTTTCTACATTTTCCTTATATGATTTTTAGCTCCCGCAGGCTTGTAGTAAATTGATCATTGTTAGCTCAGAGATTCAAATTTCCCTTTATACCATCCACAGACCATTTATTACTGCTTATCATATTTCACTGGAGCCCAGGAACCTCCGTCAGTTTTAGAGGTCCTTGCTCAAGACTCTCAGCAGTGAAGAACAGATAAAATAGGAAAAATGCTACTAACAAAGCTTTCAAATAATGCTTTTTATTTTTTATTTTTTTTCCCCACTTTTGTGGTCAAACTAAAATATATACCATTTGGATTAAACCAAATCATGTTATTATCCAGGTTATCTGACCCAAATAAAGAACCCTAAATAGCATTTTATATGCCTCAGCATGTTCCCTTCAACCTGGAGGAATGTATTTTTTTTTAGTTATTTTTCTGGAAAAAACAGCAAATTTCCCAAATAGTGGGCATTTCAGAAGACTCACAGAGGATGTTAGAGACCCAGATTTATTTAGCTGCTGCTTCAGCCTGAGAAAACCTGCATCCACTCCTGCACCTGCCAGGAGAAAACTTGTCTTGGGTGAGAAACAGTCGGTATTTCTCTTTGGCTCCATTTCACTTTATGCAATTAAAGGCTTATAGGCCTTGAGTAGGTTTTGGTTTACCAAAAGAGAGAGTAGGTTTGGGTGTACCACCTCCTGATGTGTGTGTCCTGAATGCCTACAAGGAGGGTCACCTGCTCAAAGCAGACCAACTCCAACAAGATAAGCTGAGAGATGCCTGCCTGAGCTGCAGAGACTAGAGGTCCGATTTACTCTGCCTGAATAAGAAGCCCAAATTTGCACATAACTCCAGACTGATGAAAATGAATTTTTAGCATATTTACCAGTTGTCAAAAAAGCTGTCTTGGAGCTCTGGTTATTATTTCCACTTTATGGTAAGTTAATGTGTGGCAAGTTAAGTTCAAAGTCCAGGCACACTGGAGAGGTGCTGATCATCTTTAAAGCTTGCCTGCCTTTCCCGAGCTTTTATACAGCACTCGTCACAGGTATCTCAGCACTCTGCACACCTGGAAGCTAACAGCACGTCAGGGATCTCTCCCTGTTCCTGTTACTGAAGGCTCTAATCCATCTTTTCTGATGACACTTGCAAGCAAAGGGGTGTGGGTGCAGGTCACTGGGGTGGGACCAACCATAGTGGGGACCATGGGATCCTTCTCCCACCAAGAGGCAGAGATAAGGCCACGGCCATCCGCAGGGTGGTCCCAGTGATGAACATCTCCCATCTGCATGGATAAACCATGCAAACATCTCCTGTGATCCTGAATAACAGGAATCTCATTCTTCAAGTACAGGTTTCATTTCCAAAAAAACACTGAGCCAGGTCAAAAGTCTTGGACTTTCCACTGAAATCTTCTTCATAAAGACTTGCTTGTTGCAAACAACGATCTCCCAGGCAAGACCTTCTGTGTAGCAGGGGGAAGGGTCCTTCTGCTCCCCCTCACTCTCCAGGGGCTTATAGCATCATTAACTAAAATCCATAGGCATGCACTAATCTAGTGGAAAAGGGAAAATTGGCCCCCTGGAATCTGACTCTATTTATCTCGGAAACAATACAAAGAGTCCATGGACATGGTGCCGTTAAGAAGCCATTTGGAGCTGCCAGCACCTGGTATAGGGTTATCGGCGCTTTGTGGGATTGGTCTCGGTGCAGGCTGACAAAGTTGGTGGGAGGGGGAATTCACTTGTCATCCATTGGATTATACCTGATTCATGGTTTCGCTCATTGACTTCGGGATTCTTGCAGTGGCAAGCTGCATTGTCTTAACTTTGCTTTTGTAGATTATCCACACTGCAGAGTTATAAATCCTTCTGAGCACAGCGTGCTTCCAAGGCTTAATTATATTGTCAGCAATAGGGTCTGAAGCGGGAGTGTATGCGCTACAATGCTCTGCTGGCCCCGAGTTCAGGAGGCATTCATAGAGGCATTTTATCAGTCAATTTCATGAGACATTAATTAATGAGATACTTCAATTAGATCATTTCTGTCACTAGGAAGAAATTATTCTTCATGGTCAAGATTACATCATCTTAATTAGTCCCTCTCCAAGTAATTTGCTTCTTTTCAAGCCCTGAAGAAGGGTACATTCATTATAGATAATTAATATTCAAGTTAATTGACTGTACCCTACAATTCATGGAGCCCCTTTGAAACAGATTCTCTAGTTAGGCATCGGCAAGTGCTGTTGAAGTTGCACTGCACAGTCCTGTGTTGGGCTTCTCAACCATCCAGGGGACCAAATTATAATTATCAGCCCCAGGCCTGCTTCAGCCACTCCAGTTAATATTCACAACAGGGTGCCCATTCTGAGCAACCACAGTATGTATACAAAAGTTGAGACCAGAAGGTTAGGCTAAAGGTCTGGTATTTACGTACACACCATACAGGGAACCTATTTTTTTGTTAGCACACACATTCTTCACAGCAAAATTACTTTGATTTGACTATTTCAGTCTTACAAGGGAATTTTTATAACAAGCCAATCAGGAAGAACAGATACTTGAAGCTCAGATACTCTGTTTGTTTATTCTCTCTGAAGAAAGGGCATGCAATGTTAATCTTGTGTCTTTTAATGTTGCCAATAACCTGCAGAAATTACTGCATTACTCAAAGTAGGAAATTTAATGGAAATGCTCTCTATTATGTACAAATGCTGCATCATTTTTCTTTCTTAGTATTTGCACTTAAGTTTTTACTTTTGACTTGAGTCATAACTTGATTTTTCCCTGTCCTATTTCAGACCACGGCAGCAATCCAATATTTGAATATGTTGCCTGCTTAAAGTCTCTGAAACTGGACATTCAATTGCAAGTAAGCATTCCCAAAAGCAGTTTTTTCTTTCTTTTTTTTTTTTTTTTTCTTTTAATTTAAGATTTTGATAACACTAACAGGCTAGTAAGCTCAGAAGCAGCTACGAGTCTGGAATAAACAGGTAGAACTCCTATTGAAGCCAGGGAATTGTGCTTGCTGTGTTTGCATCAGGGCTAAATCTGCTTCATTGCAAGTGCAATATTGCTGCTCTCTATTTCTATGCAGATTGCTGAACCTGTCTGATCCAAGTAGAGCTTCGGAGGAAAGGAGATGCAGTTCATATGTGTGCAAGTCTTTGTTTTTAAAAACAAAACTTCCCCTTTGACTTGAGCTTTAAATAGTAGAGCCAGGCAAATAATGTGGATAATGACACTGAATATATGCTTAGATTTCAGCATCTTTTAGCTCTCCCTGTCTTTGTGCCACATATTGGTTTCCTCTGGATAGTCTATCAAACAAATTAAATGACAGGAATGCTAGTGGAAGCAGTGAGATATAAAGAAACACTGAATATTCAGAGTGACTATTTTTATTCCCTGCAGAAACCTAATTTTAAGATCAGACTTTCTCCAACGGGGAGGAGAAATATTAATACGTGTACAGCCACTTTTATGTGCTGTACTAGTATAGGAGCATTGCTAGAAGCTTGCCAGGAGGAGAACCCCATTGAGTAAGTACTATATATGCACAAAGTGAGACTTGGAGTGGATCTGTATGGGAGAGGGTTTTTGGTCAGTATGGTCAATCCCACATGGCAGTGAATGGAGAAGTCTGCTATCAGATTATTTACACCAAGGATTATTTGAATGGCAAGCAAGCAGGGATTAAAGTATTTTAGGATCTGGATATGTAAGCTTAGTAATACTGACACGGAGCTGCTCTGCTTGCATTGCGCTTCCCACTGACTTCCCACTCTCCTCCAGTCACTGTGACCCCTGCTTGCTGCAACAGGTGAGTGCCAGCCCCACAGCAACTGTGCAAGACAGGGAATGGGGGTGCTTGTGGGGGGCACCTTCTCTTGACATGGCTGCCACCCCATATTGCCTTCCCCTTCCTTAGTGGTGGGCTTTCTGGCTTTTTGGGGCTCAATTCTAAACACAGCTTTGCTGAGGTATTACTGATCCCGAATGGTTAGTGGTACAAAGTCTAGTTGGAGGCCAGTAATGAGCAGAATACCTCAGGGTCAATACCGGGTCCAGTCCTGTTTAACATCTATATTAATGATCTGGAAGAGGCAGCAGACGACACAAAACTGAGGGTAGTGGCTGGCTCACCAGGGGGCCGTGCAGCCATTCAGAGAGACTTTCACAGTCTGGACAGGTAGACTGACAAAGTTCAACAAGGCGATGTGCAAAGTCCTGGGGAGGAACAACCCCAGGCACCAGGACATGTTGGGGGCCACCCTGCTGGAAAGCAGCTTGGCAGAAAAGGACCTAGGAGTCCTGGTAGACACCATGTCAAATATCAGCTCTATTGTGTGCCCTTGCTCCTTAACAGTATGCCTGGCTGCACTAGGTGAAGTATCACGAGCGAGTTAAAAGAGGTGATCCTTCCTCTCTGCTCAGCATTGACAAGGCTGTAATATGGCATTCAGTTCTGGGCCTCCCAGGGCAAAAGAGGCATGGACATGCTGGAGAGAGTCCAGCACAGGGCCTCCAAGGGGCTGAAAGGCCTGGAGCACCTCTGCTATGAGGAGAGGCTGAGAGCTGGCACGTTCAGCCTGGAAAGGAGGAGGCTCGGCGAGGCCATATCGACATCTGTAAACACCCGAAGGAGGGGTGTAACAAGGCCGGAGCCAGGCTCCTTTCAGTGGTGCCCAGTGCTAGGACAGGAGGCCGTAGGCCCAGCCTGGAGCCCAGGAGGTTCCCCTGACCCCCAGGCTGTGCTGGGCGGATGGTGGAGCCCTGGCCCAGGCTGCCCAGAGGCTGTGGGGTCTCCTCCTTGGAGAGCTCCAAAAGCCGCCTGGCCATGGGCCTGGGCACCCTGCTCAGGGTGGCCCTGCTGGGGCAGGGGCTGGGCCCGAGGGACCCCGAGGTGCTGCCAGCCTCACCAGGCTGCGATTCTGTGAATAAGTGATAGAAAGTATCCAGTGCAGAATACCAAGTAATTAATAATTTTGTAGATGACTGTATTCAGCATTTGACCAGGTGGCAAAGAAAGACTGAAAAAAAAAGAACTGCGTAAACTTCAGCTAGGAAATACTTTGCTGGGAATTATTCACCCAGGGCTGTTAAAAATGTAGCTTGAATTAACATCCCGCCACTTGCTTACTGCTTCTGCCTAATTCTGTTATCCGTGATTGATTATCCAAGAGCTATTCTCAGGAGCTTGCCCAATTTGTTTTTATTGCTAGTTAGGCCAATGAAAAGCAATCATCTAAAACTTCTTGTTGTCTGTCCCCCCTCCTTTCGCTTTCTGCATCCTTTTTCCCTAGAAGGCTCTCACAACTCCTAGCTCCGTCCCCTGCATCATTTCTGGGCCCTGTGTCCTTGCATTTGACTTTCTGATTTTATTTATTAATTAATTAATTTATTTTTTTTCCCACATTTTGTGCCCCACAGAATAAACCAGGATTTTTTTTTTTTAATTATTTTATTTTTTTTGCTGTTGGTTTTATAGTACACTAAAGATGATATTTTGTGGCCCAAATATTTTGTGGCCCATATCAAATCTGTGCTCCTCAGCTGGGTTCTGTCACCTGCTTAAGACAGCACAGGCTCTGCCTGTACAGTAAGTGCACAGATACAGAGCAAAGGTGTGTGCTTCTGCCAGTGTAATTTTGAAAGGGTTCCTCTGTTGATTTGGGGATAAACCAATGCAAGAAAAAAGTTTGGATTGTGTTGCAAAAATCACCTGCCAGCCTGTCCGACACCATGGCTGTGCACACATTTGCTCTTTCAGCTCTGGGTCTGGCAGCGCTCTCTGCATAATAACTATCACAAGGTTAGTTTAGGAGGATCACTGCCAGATTTTTGCACATCTGGAGCAGCCCATTTGAGGACCTCAAATTGCTCTTCAAACATAGGTGCAAAATCTATCACAGAAGGTCAGTAGCATTAACCCTATTTTGGCACTGGCTAATTTAATGCCCAGAGAGACTAAAGGTCCATGTGGTGGAGATGCTGAACACAGGCACTTTGAATTGAAGTCAGGAGGAGCCATGGGTATGTGATGGCTGCGAAGAGTAGGGATCCCATCAGGGATTTGTTTAAAGGTAAATAGAAGAATAAATGGGAAGCCTTGACTCCCACTCCTGTCCTCTGATCACTGAATCACACTAAAGGGTAACTTGTTTAATCATCCTATGTCTCAGTGTTATCCAAGCCTGAAGCTTGAAAAAACCTTCCTTATCATTTCAACGGCTTTATTTCTTACCTTGGGAAAAAACACTCCTTAAAAACACTCCCAATAATTGCACAGTTCTAACATTTAAACTGGGCTTTTCTGGTCAGGGGCTGACTTGGGCACAGGTAGGCCGCTCACTGTTGCCGTGTGTCCAGGCTCTGAAGAAGCTGATGGAGATTTTTTGCAACAGTACTCCCAGGTTCCCCATAGCTCAGAAATTTTCCTTTGCACCCAATTTTCTTACACCTTGGTTTCTGTCCCCAGACCTTTATTGACTATGTCATGCCACGCCTGTCTCCAAATCAGGAGGGAAATGCCCTTAGACGAACAGCACTCATTGGTACACTCCGAATACTGAATAATTGTGGTGAAAACCCATGTCCATTGGCCGAGCAAAATGGTTAGAAAAATCATAGAAAAAAGATAATGTAGTCCACTGGAGGAAAAAATCCACTTCAGTAAAGATCTCTGAGAGCTGGGGGAGCTGTCTTCTGCGAGGAAATAACAAATTGCCCATTTAAAACTGTATTTTTCCTTGCATGGCAGAGAGGTCCATGGAGTGTGGAGAAACATGAAGAGCTTGTCTTTGGACAGCCTGGATCCAGGGTCCCTCAGTCCTGCTGAAACAAACTGGAAATGTGAGGGCTGTTTGGGATAGGGACAACTTCCCGACATTGTGCATTTCCAGACCCAGGGAAAGAAGCAGAAATCAGAACTTTCTGAAGTGACTGATCTGCTCTGACAATGTGCAGTAAGTTAATCACAATTTATGCTGTGCCTTTGTCATTGTCTTATCAGGAAACTTAACCATACCTTTGCATGTCCAAACGGTGTATTACAGTACACTCAGCATAGCAGTGTGGTTTGTTTTGCCCAGCTAAGCATTTCTTACTTAATAATCGCCAGCTTTTCATGAGAAAACTTCTTTTAATTAGGGTTGTCCTATCTATTTGGACATTTGCCCATCGTTCTAGCATCTGGTGTTTGCTTTGTAGGTATAGACTGTTGCTGGCACTCACAGAAAGAAGTTTTTTTCTGGCCTCCGATGAGGTTTAGAGAGGAGTGGTTGTGGCCCAAATCTGCAGTCAGAGCAATGTGAGTAATTTCCATATGGCGCTTTGAGTCTGAGGGGCTGCAAACAAAGGGAAAAAGGAGAATGCTTCCTAAGCACAGCCATGGGAGCTGCAGTGACAACCTGGTGGGGACCCTCCCAAAAAACACTGAAAATACCAGTTTTCTTCTGCATTCCGGAGAAATCCTTTTCAAGTTTTTTTTTTTCTTTTTTTTTCCCTCTTTCTCCTTTTGCTTCTTCTCTCTTTCATCCCTTCCTTTTCATTTTCAATTTTAGCCACTTGATCTTCAGATGTTTTTGAAATAGCTGGGAAAAAGGGAGACAAAAATGAAGATGACATAAAGGAAATTGAAGCATGGGAAAAATCCACAGTAGCTTATTCCAGACCTTATTTAATAATTAGGAAATTTCAAAATGCTTTGCAAGCAGCCATCCCATTTTCTGTTTATTTTATGATGCACAAAAACTTGAAGCTTTTCTTTCCTACAATAAAAGCAAGTAACATTTACATTTTTAATCACAATTTTTTTTCTTTCTTTTTCTTTTTTCTTTTTTTTTTTTTCCTTTTTTCTTTTCATTTAATAACTTGGAGGGATTTTGCATCTGAAACAGCCACAATATTCAGAGTACTGTATTCTAACTCTTTTTTTCCTGCTTCCCTAGCCTGGTTGACATTTATCTCCATGACCTCCATCTTCTCTGGGTGGGCACAGAGCTAAAGGCTGAAGCTGAAGCTACTGCTGAAGTGGATTTGACTCATTGAGGGAGACAAATTGCGTTCGTGCCCTGTACTCCATCAGAAGGAAGCGCTGGTGGGACTGGACAGGTCAGGTCTTTTTAATTTGGAAAGCAGATAACATTGAGGGAACAAATTCGAGGGCACCAAAATCAGGGATGGAAAGGAGGAAGGAAAGAGGGAATAATTATCCACCTTGTCTCAAAATGCAAGATCTACCTTGACCCAATGAAATTACCAGGTGACATACCTGAAACAAACAAAAGGTGGTGTTTTCCACATAATAAAGCTGTGGAACTCATTGCCACTGGATGCTGTGGAGAGCAAATTTTTAAGTGTACTTAAAAAGGACTAAACAGACTTATGATGCATGAATAGCTTTAATAGCAGAATTAATAGCATTACTGGAGGCTATTAATGATGGCTTGCACCCAAACTTCAGCTCAGAAAAAAAAAAAATGAGCTGCTGGCTGACAGAAGCTGGATGGATCAACCAGGTTACTGCACGTTTGTACAATCTTTTTCCTCTTCCTTCACATCTACTTTTAGTGATGAGATGGACCTTTCCTGTGCTGGAGCTTGGTGGGTTTTCTCTACCAACATGCCATTCCCCAGCCCAATTGCACTTGGATTCTGTTAATTACAAATAGAGGAAGAATTAGCTAAATTAGCTCTTCAAGAACTGCTCCCACACGGCTCTGTACCATGGGGTCCATCCATCCCCCAGGAACAAACTGCTCCAGCGCGGGTCCCCCACGGGCGGCAGCTCCCCCCAGACCCCCTGCTCCTGCGTGGGCTCCTCTCCACGGGCTGCAGCTCCGGCCCGGGGCCTGCTCCTGCGGGGGCTCTCCATGGGCCGCAGCCTCCTCCAGGCCACATCCACCTTATTTCATGCACTGGCCCTGATCTGCCATGGGGCAGCTACTGGACTCTTCCCACAGAGGCCACCCCTGCAGCCCCCTGCTGCCAAACCCTTGCCACATGAACCCAATACAATGCACCAAGTGCTGTGGCAGGAAAAGCAAGGTTTTATTCTTGCCTTCTCTAAGCTCTTGGATGAAACGTTTTCTTTTCTAACTGTTTTCTCTCCTCACCTGTGGTGTGCTTGTGCTGTTTGGAGCAGAACTTCTTCAAAAACCTGAAAGTTTTCTACTCTCAGTACAAAGCCTAGTATCATGGGGCTTTAATCTTGACATTTATAGGCTCTTCTTTAATTCAGGTGAATGATTATAATTTCTACAGAACTACTGCATTTTCAGTTTGGTCACTATAAATGTCTTCTGATAAAGCAAGACTTGTAGTAAAACTAGTGTTTGGTCTTATACTTATGGAGTGATGAGCAAAGCTCTCCCTTTGATGCTACTTCCCTACTTTCTCCTTTGCATAAAGTGGAACATCATATCTGAAGGATGTGCTGGGGAGGCTTCCTGTGGGGTTTTGCTGTTTTGCAAGTGGTGGTGTATTTTTAAAGAGATCTAGACTGAGAACCCCAGGAGTGCATTGATTAAACAGGACTAAATATATCAATATCCATGTTAAAGTAGAGGTGTTGTCTTGTTATTGGAGACCACAGGCAAAAGAGGGGAATGTGAGATTTTCATGTGCAAAAGAGCAATAATGGCATTTGATCGTTCAGGTAAAAGAAGTTAAAAATCACCCCTTATGAAGTTATTTTTCTAAGTATAAATAATCTCAAAGTGCTACTGTGGTCATCTGTCTTTGCATATGGTTATTATTCAGCAGCACCATGTTAGGTTTGGTTGTACATTGCCATATGGAAGACATTTGAATGATCAGGAAGTGATACTTTTGGGGTTTGGGGGCAGGATCGGAGGGATGATCTTCTTTAAATACGAACAATGAAGGAGTAACCCAGATTTTCCATTCTGACAAGCGTGCTACTTGCACAATATGAAGTTAAAACAAAATGCTTGGGAGACAATTTGGATTCGAATGATGTTTTCTAGAAGGAGCTGCCTGCTGACAGTGTGTCTCAGTCCAATGCGTGTTGACAAGCCCAAAAGCAGAGTTAAGAGGCCCTCTGAAGTTGACTGAAGTCAGTGTCAACAAAGCTGGGATTTCTTCCAACCAAAAGGCGTGCAACCAGTGTGAAATGTTTGTCAGGCTGTACTGAGGAGCAGCTAGTGGAGCTACCAAAATATTTAACTGAGACTCTCAGAGAGACATTGGGATTCTAGTAAAAGACACTGTAGTGGAAATCAATTGAATACTGTTTTATCCAGAAACTTCCTTGAGTTTCCACTTCAGGAAGACTTCTTTGGGAGGAGTCTGAACATTGCAAGGTATTTAATGGTCAAGGCAAAGGGGAGCTGCATTGTGCTAGCCAGATATTGGAGGCCTGCTCCAATCCAGCTGGATTTGGGAGGTTCAGTTGCAGCCCTGCAATTTGCAACTCTCCCCACCTTCTTCCTAGTCCTGTTGTGCTAAACTTCATGTCCACCTCAGTTTCTGCCCTGAAGTATTTCCTGGGGTGAATAAACCCCCACAGAAGGAGAATAAACCTACCTCCATATTCTCCTCTGACTGCCTGGGGAAGAATGAGAGACTAAAGACCTAAATTAGGCTCCAGTCCAGTGGTGGCTCTGGTCTGACAACAGCCTGTGCAAAAAGGATCTTCAAAGAGACACAAGAGGTGGCAGGAATGGGAAGCTGAGGACAGTTTAATGCCTGATGTAAGAGGAGAAATCTGTTCCCACCAGTACCTGGCATCAATGAAGTACTTCAGTCTTGACTTTGTTGGGTGCTGTCTTAAACTGGTGCCCGGAGAACAATTCCTTCATTAAATAGGCATATTTTTGGAGCATATGATGCATCCTTATCAATTTAAGTCAGGAGGTTAAACACGTTAAATCTACTCTTGTGCAGTTTTTGCTCTTTGACTTCTCCAGTCTGCATCAAAGAATTTCAGTTTATATTTCTGTCAGTTACCCCAGCTGCTCTCAGAGTATTGTCCCCTTAAGTCCTCAATAGACCATGCAGGCATGGTATCTCCTGGGCAGTGGGAGACTTGGATCTGAATTCCTTGAGGCAGAGAAAGTCATTAAACCTAGGACTCCTACTTCCTTCCCCAGGCTTCTCATCACCAGTAATTGCTTAAAAGTAGGGCACCTCCAGCACCACACTTCCTGTGGATGTCCAGTCCTCACTCCAGGAATGAATCATGTGTTTTCTTCTGAATATTTTTAATATCAAGTGCAGACAGCCCTAAAAACAGAGACTCCCTCCACCTCCTCTGCAGAGGAATGTGCTAACCGGCAAGTCAATCTCACTCCTTTCTGTAAGGTAGAAGAGGTTGAGCAGACGAGATGGAGACTTCCCAAAGAGCCTGTGGTTTTCTTCTTAAGACAGTCTCTGGAGAGACAAGAAAATGTGTTCACATCTCTATAGGCAGCAGCATCAGGACTTACTCTAGTAAATGGGTCCCGTCTTCTCCCTCCTGCCAAGGAGGAGAATTTGTGGGCATAGCATCAGGAGAGGCATCTTTCTGCAGCATAGTATGAACCATTCCAAGGTAAGAGCTCTGATGCCTCTGAGCTCTGATGTCTCTGGGTCATCCACAGGCTGGTTGTTCTGGATCCTGATCTGAATTTCTTGTCTTTCCCTTCCTGTTTTCCAGGTCTTCGAAGCCTTGGGCACCTCATTTGGATCTGAATTGCTTCAGTAGAAGTTGGATTTGGGAGTATCAGTGCTTCAGGGCCTGTATCCCTCTTTAGAGACAGACGAGAGCTCACAGCAAATCAGAGCTGATTTGTGATTTTCTTGATTCCTGAAATTTTAGTGATGCTTAATTCCTCCCTTGGCCACTCACAGACAGAAGTTACCACACTCACATACTGAAGACATCAGATTTTTCCTAAGTCCCTCAGAACTAATGTTAGAGTTCTTAGTGTCAATGTCTTGTCCAATAAATGGTTTCTTCTTTCACTACCTTGTAGTCCTAATGTTTAGGATGACTCCCAAAATGAGGTTATTGAACAAGGATGGTTAACTATGATTTTATTCCTCTGTGGTGGAACATGGCAGCTCTGGTAAACCCGTGTGCCATGACACCTGTAAGGTGTGACCTGGAAGTAGGGATTTGGCTAATGGCTTTGGAGGTGGAGAAATAAAACTTGACCTGAAAAGCCAAGCAGAACTCAACACAGATTGGTGAGGACACTAAAGATAGCTCTTATAGAGTGCTGCGTTCAACTCTGCAGCCCCCAGCACCAGAAGGACAGGGACGTGTTGGGGTGAGTCCAGAGGAGGCCACGAGGATGCTCAGAGGCTGGAGCACCTCTGCTGTGGAGCCAGGCTGAGGGAGTTGGGGTTGTTCAGCCTGGAGAGGAGAAGGCTCCGGGGAGACCTCACAGCGGCCTGCCAGGGCCTAAAGGGGGCTGCAGGAGAGCTGGGGAGGGGCTCTTGGTCAGGGGTGCAGTGATAGGACAAGGAGTAATGGCTTTAAACTGAAAGAGAGTAGGTTTAGATTAGATATAAGGAAGAAATTCTTCCCAGTGTGAGAAGTGAGGCCCTGACCCAGGCTGCCCAGAGGAGCTGTGGCTGCCCCATCCCTGGCAGTGCCCAAGGCCAGTCTGGATGGGGCTGGGGGCAGCCTGGGATGGTGGGAGGGGTCCCTGCCCATGGCAGGGGGTGGCACTGGAAGGTTAAGGTTGGACCAGATGATCTTAGAGGTCTTTTCCAACCTTAATGATTCTATGATTATATCTTTAAGGTCCTTTCCAGCCAAAACAATTCTATGATTCTATGATCTTGAGAAAATATCTGTGTTCTGCTGCACTCATAATTGCTTACAGTCTCAGTTTTATTTCTCATCCAAGGAGCAGCTGCTTGATAAGATACTGGTTGGGAACCAGTTTCTTGCTCTTTAAAGCTGTATTAAATACCCACTGAGGCCATCACAAGCAATCTTTGCAATGGCCTCAGTGGGCGCTTAATTGAGAATAAGA
This sequence comes from Anser anser, assembly GCF_964211835.1. Taxonomy (NCBI): domain Eukaryota; kingdom Metazoa; phylum Chordata; class Aves; order Anseriformes; family Anatidae; genus Anser; species Anser anser. The sequence goes on from NC_139721.1 coordinate 156,449,319, forward strand.
GAAGAGATGAATTTTAAAGACTTAACATTCCCTAGAACAAGGGACTTCACACGAAGCAATTTTTACTTGTTTTGCCACCTAACTAAAAGATGCATGGATCATTAAAGTGCATGCGTCCTCAGCATCTGGAATAGTGATCCACTGTGGGTTCAGTGATGATTATCTACAGAGCTTAAACATGAAAACCAGGATAGTGGATGAACTCATAGTACCGAGGTTCAGTAGGATTCAAGGCTAGAAGAGGCAATTTGATTATCTGTTCTGTTCTCTTGAACATAGAAGGTAGAAAATGTCATCCACCGATGTGTGCACTGAGCCCAAGGTCTTATGTTTGATTAGACCATCTGCGTCAATTCGAAATCCTTATCACTCATGTTTGCAGACTGCTTTAACCAGAAGCCCCATCTTGCTTGAGAATTATAGGAGTGAAACAGCAACTGTAGAGTTTATAAATAGACAAAAGCTATCAGATACTGTTTTGTTATCATATTAATTAAGACCTTTGTCCCTTGGCATGGGAAGAAGAGGAAAGGCAGTGCTTACAAGGACTGGAGGTAGCAATAACTGCTGGATTCTCACGGGCTAATTTATAGGACCCCGTGGAGTGCTGATGAGTGGAGCGAATGCTTTGACTTGGCAGCGTTGAAGCCAGCTCTGTTCAACACACTACAATGAAAATATTCTTGAAGGATCCTCCTTGCTATTGTTTGGTGTTAAATGAAATAAAGAAGGAAAAGATACAGAGGAAAACAAAGAAGAGAAAAAAAGATCAGAGAGAAACATTGGCACGGAGCTCCTCTTTTTTTTTTTTTTTTTAAAGGGGTAGGGGGGAAATAATCCCTTTCCTCAAAGATTTTGGGGAGAAAAAAACCCTACTGTGCTTGCTAAAATTCCCTTCCAGCTCCCATTGTCAGTGTTAATTGGTGATAGCCCCCATCACACAGAAGCACTGTGGAGATAAAATGAAAGGAAATATGTAAGGGGGTGTGTGTGAGTAAGAGGCTGCTGTATCATGTGAATGAGGTGTACAACAATGGCCCAGGATAAGCTAATATATATAAATGAAAATATCAGCTTGATCCTTTGCTGGACTTTTTGATGCTTTGAAAGTTCACGTTAATTCCAGCTGCGTGGGTCCCTTTATTAATTAAATGGTCAAGGCAAGCTCCATGTGCAGCACCAGCTCTGCTAGCAAACGATGAAAGCACGGTGTTGACATCCTTATTCTAAGCTCCACAGTCACCTTCAGGGCCTGCATTCAGGGTGAATTACTTTGGCTTCAGTGAACTTAAAGAATCCCAGGCTTCTCTCAATAGGCTTTAAATCCTTCAGTGCCGTTCCCCTAAGAAATGAGAAGGTCTCTTGCTGACACCCTTCTTGATGTTCCTGATAGTAAAAAAAAACTTTAGAGCCAAGTAGGTAGATCTAATTATTTCAAAGGGTTCCCAGCTGCACCGCTTGTTAGCTTTCCCCTTCATCATCTATTTAATTAGAAAAGGGCTTTGTTTTATTTATTTTTACACTGTATGTGGTAGAATTTTATTTTAGACTCCTAATAGCTCACAGTTTGTCTGTGTGCTGGCAATTGCAGCACTTGCTCCTCCAGTGCTTGGTCCTGGGTAGGGTTTGAGACCAGGTGTTGACACTCCTGTGGGTGGCTCGGTGGCCTCGGTGACATAAGAGGATTTGCTTTGTGGCTGACCTAAGCATCCACTGAGGGCAGCTTTGTCCTCTCAGTGTGGAGAGCAGGTAGGACCTGAATATAAAAGCCGGGGGTTCTTGCAATTGCACTCTCAGTCCAAAAGCTGCCTGTGTTTTTTATGCAACCTTTGCTCTTTATCACTTTGATGTGCGACATCTCTGGGTGACTACATAAACAGACCCTGAAGGTTTGCTGAGTGTGAGGAGGGACAACTGTATGTTTATGGAACAGAGATGTCACAGGGCTCTGCGGCTCTGGTGCATGCAGACGATGGTGTAAGGGTGGTTTTCAGTCTTTTCAGCAGCCCTGAAATTCTGCAGGAGCCAATTCTCTCTGCAGATAAAGCAACACAATGTTGAGGTGTCGGTCACCGTTGGAAATAAAGGATTTATCTGCCCTCCCCGAGGAACATTAAATGCCCATGTATAAGATAACCTAAGCTTGTGACCCTCCTCTGTGTCGCAGGAGGGGGCTCCTGGCAGCTCCTTTTGACTCCAGTCTAGGTTTCAAACCCTTCTGGAAGCCTTTTGCAACACCATCTAACTGAATGCTAAATTAAGGTTGCAAAAATACAGGCAATGGAAATCACTTAAACCTTCATGCACGAGGAAGAAAAACACACTTCCAGTTGTGAGGAGAGCTTCCCTGGGGACAAACTCTCATGTAGCCAGGTCCGTCTGCCCTGGCAGTGCATGGGGTACCAGACCCAACCCTGACCTGCTGCAGCAGCTCCTCGGCAGCAATGTCCAGGTTTGGGTTTGGGGTGTTGGGCTTCTCCCACACATTATGACAGGTTTTGGTCCTTAAGTCTCAGAAAAGAAAGCATGGGCTGATTTCGGGATGGGTATCGTTAGTCTGTAATGATTAGACACCACATCAGCGTTCCCAGGTTTAATTCACTGTTATTTTACACTATTCTATTTCAGCTCATCATCTGAGGTTTGAATCAGTAATCTAATAACATGCTTCAATGGCCAAGTCAATTCCTCCTCCTGGATTTTTTTTTTCCTTTCTCTTCTGATATTAATAGCAATAGGGGAGGTGAAGGCACTGGATTAACATTTGGGCCCGGTGGCTCTCCAAAGCGGTAATGGCTTTTTCCCAAGCCAGCACATGCCGCTTGCTGCATGGCTTAATGTGCCAGGTGTCCAGAGGATAGAGCCAGCTCTTAAGCTGCTTGTCATCCCTGGGTGGCGTCATTAGTGCATCATATGTTTCAGAAAGAGAGTGCCCAGCGAGAGTCGTGCATTGCAGAGCAGTGGCTGAGATGCTCCTGCTCTGCCCTTCTGTCACCGTCAGGCTCTCACAGGCAGTCGAGCAGGCTGGGCTGTGTGGGGACATCTCTCCCGTTCTGCTCCACAGATGGGCTATTTACCTTTTTCCTGTGATGTTCTGCTCCACAGATGGGCTATTTACCTTTTTCCTGTGATACTGCGGGAAGCTCTATGGAGCCTGGGCCTGCCTGAGAGCACAGAGGCAAGCTGCACCACTCGTGGGCTGACCGGGTGATAACTCCCCGTGATTTCCTCCTGGGTGGCTGGAGGACCTGGGAAGTTCTGCAAGAGCAGCTGGAGGATGTGAAATGTGCCCCTGGGGTGCTCATGGCCTCCCATGGTCCAGCCTTGTCCCAGGCAGTGTGGACACCCAAGTGGCAGCTCCCCAAGCGACCCATGGAGTCAGGGCAGCTCAATCAGAGATGTAATTGGTGCTAATTAGGGCTCCTGTGGGCTGTTGTGGTTCCTCACGGGCACCTACATGGCCTTCACAAATGCATAAAGCTCTTCCTGGGCTTTGCAAATGTCAAAAGACCTCTGAGGGGGCACATTTAATGCAAACCTTCAATGAAACCTCAGGGTGGAAGAGGTTTTGGGAAATCAGTGGGGGATCTGTGGTGGCCAAACATCAGCAGGGGCAGGAGAAGCAAAACCCACTTGAGTGTACTTTTTGTGTTCTGAGTTTTGGGAGGGTCTGTTGTTATTTCCCTAGGAAGGGGCCCATTTATCCAGTGACAGGGCCCACCTTCATCAGGCCTTGCGTTATCTGCTAACAATGCTGGCATATTTGCAATGGGCAAACGTTTAACGTCACCTGCACCTACGCTGGAGATTTTGCTAGCATGTGCTTGTGTGAGTGGAAGACCACAATGAAGTCCTGAGTGACCTTCTTTCCAACCTCTGTGCCTCGGTTTCCCCATATGTAAATGATGGGTTTCCTTAACAACTGCAGCAAAAAAAAAAAAAAACACAGTTGGGAATCAAGCGTTAACACAGGCGAGGCCACTGCCTTGGCTCTCGAGGCTCTTTCTTTCACACGCCTTTCATTTTTTGTGAAGAAAGAGGGCTTTGTGCATGCTGGAAAAAAACAGCAGAGAACAAGTGCTTGGAAGAGGCAATGCGTGATTGTATTTCTGTGGGTGCACTGACAGCACTGCCTGCAAGAGACAGGGGGAGCCTGGGTGGTGGAAATGTGCAGAAAAGTGCAGAAAATGTGCAGATCAGGGGATGGAGAAGACCTTCATCATGTGGAGCTGCAGGCGTGTGGCCATGGGCTCCCATGCCCGCATCCTGCTCCCTCACCAATTGTGCTTGGTGGGGAAAGCATGCTGAGTAACAGCATGTTTTGTTTATTCTCAGGGAAAATGGCCGAAATGAGATTTAGTTATAAATGTGGTCTGTGTTCTTCAAGAGGAAAAAGCACTCGGAAGGAAATACATTTAATGAGGAACATATAAAATGAGATGATTCCAAAATGTGCATATGTTATCTAATGGCTTTATGATGGAATGTACTATCGGGGCTGTTACCAGTGTTTGCAGAATTAAAGTATGTGTCACTGTGTTTTGTGTTTTTAATAGTATTTCTGCTGCTCCTGGAGCACGAGGGGGCCTTGTCCTAGAGCAGGGCGCTTTGTGCTTGGTGAAGGGCAGCTGAAACCAGGATGGGAAATGCTAACACCTCCCCTGGAAGATTCCCGTTTTTGCCAGCTTGGATTTCCCAAGGGTCCCGGTCTTATATGACATGCTGACACAATGCCAGTGAGAGGATGGCATTGTAGGTGACACATTAGCGGAGGTGACAACTGCTAGGCTCTGGTCAGAGTGACCTACTGCAGAAGAGCTGTCCTGGTTATTCTTTGGGGTTTCAGTCCCTCTGGTGCAGTGGGATGATGAGGAGAGGCAGCGTGCGTGCACTGCACTGACGCGAAATGCTCCTGCATATGCAGCACGTGTTTGCTTTCCCCACTACAGCTCATTTCTCCTCCCTGAAGGGACAGAGTACAGTTTTCCACTTTGTCACAAATAATAATTATCTCAGCAATAGCCTGTGATGGGAGCTTGCCCTGAGGAGCCTGCTCCGGCTGCAGGAGGCTCTGCAAGATGCTCCAAATGATGCTCTGTGCTATTTTAGCTGTGCATTTCTTGCATGTAGGAAGCGGGCAGACTCTGGTGCATTCATCCATCAGAAAATTCTTGGGTATATTTGCTTGGGGCAATGCAGGCACCTGCACCTTCCCTTTGCCTTCTGGTGCTAATTGCTCTCCACACCTTCCCAGGTGGAACAGCCTTACAATTTAAGCATTTTCCTAATCCCCAAAATTGTAGCAGCTCCTCTGCTCACATTAACCTAACATTCCAGCATTGCAACTTTGCGTTCTGTCCTGATGAGTCCCTTAGCATTAAAACAGCCATTCATCATTCACCATGTACAATAAACCCGGAGACTGTATTTTATTCCATTCCAGCCCCAGGCATCTCAAGCAGGTATGAATCTTTTAAACATAAGTTCATCTTTAACTTGTCCCAAACGTGCCATGAATTACTTACGTGGTTTGTTAAATGTCTGTAAAACAATCTGGAAATTGAAAATGATGATGTGGCCCTAGCACAAGTATGCTCACTAACGTCTGTAGAGGAAAATTTGCTTGGACCATAAGTTAGACTGAATCATGCTTTACTTTCCTGCCCTGTCTTTTGGGCAAGATCTTCAGCAGCCTGGGTTAATTAAAATGACAAACTTTGATGGTAACCTAAGGACAGGACGGCAAATCTAAAGAGGCAGATTCTTATGGGCAGCTGAGGACATGCTTGGCTCATCCAACATCCACATGCAACAAGGGATGTGAATTCCTCCCAGGAATGGACCACACTTCATCTCGGAGGTGTGCAGGTCTTTTAGCCTCTATTCCTACTGGAAGATGGGTCTGTCGTCTCTCTCCTGAGAGGTGTAGATTCTGTCTTCTGATTCCTAGACTAGATAGTGCCAGGCACATTTGTTCTCACAGAGAAAAGAGGGAGACATTAACCGTACAGACGTTTTCATCCTGGTCACTTGGGGATTGATGGGGACTAACTGCTGGCCTGAGTTTCACCTGAAACTGCATTGAAAAAAAATCCAGACACAGTTGACCTTGCGAAGTAGTGAGGCTAACCTCAGAAAGGAAAGGTGACTCCAGGGAATACACTCAAGAGGAAAAGCACTTAGAGCACTTTGTAATCCGGGAGAGAATTAGGCCCAACATCTCAAAGCAGTGAAGATCTGAAGCAAAACGCAGTGCGCAAAGCAAGCAGCCCTGACAGCAGCCACTTCCTCTCTGCTGTTTTATCATGTAGGTTTATCCCACCAATTTCTATTCCAGAGACTTTTGTATGTCATCGGTAATGACAGTAATGGTTTTGCTTTTCAGTGCAGCATACCCTCCCTAGGAGGCAGCCCTGGTGGAAACTGTCCTAACCTAGGATTATGGGGTCTGGAACTGCCAATGAGCTCGACAAGGTGGAATTCCTGTGACTAAGACTGGAGGAATGCATACATCCTGCTGTATATCAGGAGTAATATGCATGGACATGGCTGTGATAGGAGCTTTGCCACAAGCTTATTCATGTTATGCCAGGATAGTCACTTACTATCAGCCTCCTGCTTCCAGAGCACTGCAACATCACTCCTATTGGGTTTCTGTTTTTGTTTTAAAGTGTGTGTCGAGCCCCAGGGACGTGATTGTTTTGTAAAGATGAAGCTCGCTGCCTCCTCTCCTGAGGCGGAGTCAGAAGTGTGAATTCTAAAGGACCCGATGAAGTCTTAAGTGGCTAAAACAGATAAAATACCAGCACCGAGTATTTTAACATGCTGTACTAACAGCAAACAGAGCTTCAGAGGCAGAGAGGCCCTCCTAAATACTTATGATAATGTCTAACAAGAATAGTAGATGTTAGACAAAATAGCAACTACGTATCTTAAGGAGAAGCCTTGATGTTTCCATAGCTCATTGGATATTTATCAAAGCATAACCTGTAGGTTAGCCTACAAAGCACCAGAAAACAAAGACTCCGTGTTCCGATCTTTCAAGGGGGAAGGTTAAACAAAGGACATTGAAATATGCTATGTCAGAAGATCTTTGTTTCTAGACATCAGTGGAATAGAGGATTTAGAATAGCCTTTCCACTTCCTTCGTTGTCCTTGCCCACGGGTGTTTAGGGAAAAAAAAATTAAAAAAAATGTGGAAACAACTGACATCTATTGATGCAGTGGTTTGAGTTGCCATATGTGCATCACCTGGAATATGAACTACTCGTATTCCAGAAAGTAAGCTGTGACCCACTGTGCTCAGATTTCAGAGTACTCTGCTGCTACAGATACAGGATTTGCAAGATAAACTTATTTGATCAGGGAATAATGTGAGCTGAAGTACATAAGTAAAAATTACTCAATGACTGCATTCCACAAGTGAGACAGATATTAGTATATTAGAGGATTTCATGCTGCTTTTCCTTAGGACTGAGTAAACCAGTTGTACCTCCCATGTTTTCAGTGGAGTTATGCCAGTATAAGTGGCACATCATGACATTGATGAAACTGGGAGCTCTTTCTTTGGGTGCCCTACAATAAAGCCACTGCAGAGAATTGGACAGAGGTAAAAGGTTTATCAGATTTTTCAGAAAACAAATCTTTGTGTCACAGGAGGACCATCACCGGACGTTGACTCTTATATGTTCCTCTTCTCTTAGGGCTTCCCTATGAAATTCAATGGCTAAGTATTCTGAGAACACAGCCCTTCCCAAATTCCCTCCAAGGCTCCCTTGTCCACACTACCAAGGGGAAATGTCTTTCTTTACCTTGTGCTCCAGAGTAATTGTGACCCTGGAGCACCTACATTGAATTTCACAGCAGCCTGAGATATGGACTTTTATCCCTTGGGTAGCAACTGCTTCATGTAAAGGTTAAGAGACTCTTGTAGATGCCAGATCTGCTCTGGCGTTGGCCCATTCCTCAGGTTGATGCCAATGTCAGATGCTGTATAAGGTAATTTGTTAGCGTGCACTCACTTCTCACCAGAACAAGCAACTCAAATAACAATAAGAAATGATTTGAAAGCAGGAAAACCAGAGTGAAAGCACAGAGAACAGAGAGGGTTACTCAAAACACAAGGGAGATACCAGGCCTTGAAGAAGCTGCTTCTGGAGGGGGAGATGTGTCCATGCAGAGGGATTTGCCGGGCTGGGACACCAGCAATGGACATGCTGAATTAGCCTTGTATGTGTGGATCATACCTCTGCCTCTCAAATCTGCCTATTGATGCTACAGGTTTAAAAACTGTAGAAGCTAAAATCTGCCTTTTTTTTTTTTTTTTCAAATATGTACGGTGGCTTTCTGTGTTGCCTGCAGGTTTCACGTTTTAAAAAGCAACTTTCTCTCTCTAATGGTTAATTCTGATGAGGTGATCACGCAATCTGGCGATGATAGCTGTTGAAATACCTGTAATGTAAAACTAAATGGGTCATTCTGTGTATTTCACTGATAGGCATAAAATCTCGTAAAGGTTGGGCAACTGCAGCTGGAAATCACTTTTTTTACCTTTTTGCCACTGAATATAATCAATGTACAATAGAGAATAAAAGGGTTTAGCATGTGCATTTGGATCATGGGGACAGTTCTTCTGTATGACGTTAAGATGCTTAACTTTTAATGTCGATTGCTTGAAAAAGCTTCTCCAGAGGAGTTTTCCATTCCCTAGAAACATGGCCAGGATAAATGCCCAATAAATAAAGGAGGGAACACTTGGTAGAACTTGAAGTGATCAGAAGAGACACAAAAATGGCCCTGGTTTTCAGGTTCTGCTTTTAAAATCCAAATAGCTGGGTTCTTTGCAAGCTCCTACAGGCCTCCCATGGCTGCAGAGCAGTTACCTGGGACTGTGGCTCCCATTTATAAACCAAAGGAACAAAGCAGTTTTAATGCACTATTATAACACCCTGTTTATTACAATCTCAGCTGCAAGAGCCGTTTTTGTTCTCCTGCTACCAGAGCAAACATGCTTAGAAAGTGATTTGGATCCAGCAGCTTCATTTATTTATTTAAGGTGTGTATATTTGGTATTTTATATGCAGTATTTTAAATATTTTACTCATTTCTTTTAAAAATATAATTTAAATATTGGCTATTTGAGGCCATTTCTCTCTCTACTGGTCCCTCATAGACACCATGGGAACACATGTACCGTCATGCCTGGTTACAGTGAGGGGCTGCGGATGAACCTCATCTACATGCTAATATAAACGATATTTTTTAAATATAAAGGATTATTTTTAACATAAAGCTCAGCACGTGGAACAGGTTTGCTCTTAAGCCTGCAATTCCCAGGCAGAAAGGAGGGCTTTACCTTTAAAAAGCAACCTTTGCTTTTTAATGTGTAGGATCAGCTTCTGTGTGCTGTGCTTGGGTGATGGGGACTTGAGCGGTTTGGGGCAGGAGGATGCAGCCCTGGGATGATGGCTGGAACTGGGGGACATAATCTGGAAATATCTGAGCTTTAACAATCCCTAAATAAATAGGGATAATGGCACATCCATTTGGGAATGCAACCTGGACCAGGGGTTGTGCATCAGGGGTTGTGAGTCTATGTCTCATTGGTAGGTTGTGGAGCAGAGCAGAAACAAACTTTTGATTCTAAACTAGGGGTGTACTCCCTTGGCAACAGCTCAGTTCAGTGCTGTTTCCTTTAATTTCTGCTGTCTCTGACTTCAGCGGCCTTTACAGGCAACATAAACTTTGCCTGTGTACCAAGCAGCACAGCGCTGGAGAAGCAAAGCTGTGAAAGAACACAAAACACTTTTGGTACAGAAGTCCAATAATCCTCAATGTGCTTTCGGATTTTACCCCAGGGAAAAAAAAAAAAAAAGAAAAAAAAAAAAGAAAAAAAAAAGTATTTACTCCTAAAGACATTACTAGATGTGTTCCCAAAAAGCACCTTCCATAGCCCTTTACGTGAGAAGGAACCCTCTTCACGTGCTTTGAGCCTGTACCAAAATATGGTGAACAAGGTCCATGAGGGGCTTTGCTGCTCCAGCAAATGCTGATGTTGATGTGCCCCAAGCACCTTCTTGGAGTATGCAGTGATCCTTAAAAGGAGAGCACTGAGTCCTTGCTTTGGGGTGGAATTCAGTTGCCTAGTTGTAGCTACAGTGCAGGACTTTGTGGAGACCTGCATCCTCCTGGGGCAGGAGCAGAAAGCCAGCACCTAAACCAACACTGGGTGCCTGTAGGGAAGCAGCTGAGCCCTTCCCTCTGTGGACAGTGCCCCAGCATATCTCCAGGCCACCTGGAGGGAACCAAGCTCCATTTCTGTTTGTGCTACCACGTCCCAGCAGCCAGGTCAGGCTGCTTGGGAAGCTGGTGGGGAGAGCCCCACAGATTTGGAGGGGGCTTCTAACAGTGCCCCGTGATGCTATCCAATTCAGACATCCAAGGCAGCGACTTGAAAAAAGTTTATTGCAGTGAAAACCCTGTTAAAATGAACATTTATCGAAGTCCCTCAGGGGTTTGTTATATAGAGAAGCTAGATTGCAGTCTCCTTTTTCCTGTCATCTATTTAGACCATACACAGTCTCTGGAGCATGTATCAGCTTTTCGTCTGTGTACAGGCAGCGTTCAGCACGGCGAGTCTCAGGTCTCTGCTGAGCCCCTAGGTATGGCTGTGATTAAAGCAGTTTGGGGCAAAGGGTGGCTTGTGGTGTTAAATCAGAGACCACAAATAATACAAACAAGATGCCAAGAGAGGTCTGGTTTGAATTCTCGGATAATGCTTCCTCGTGGCTAATTTAGAAGGACTGAAACTTAGAGTTTTTGTGGTCAGTTCTGCCAATGTGATCTTGTAACAAATGCATCCTTGCAGAGGCAGGAAAAAAAAAACACAGCATCACGTCCTCTTTCGCAAGCCAGATCCTGGGGTGCTTATTTAGAAAAGCCTCCCGTTGACTCCTGTAGCATGAATGCACAACATCCGCAGGAATGCAACCCAGAAATGTGACCCAATAAATGTTCCTTCTTCAGCCATCAATCTGTTTTGCATCATGTTGTTCTCTCAACTGTTAATCCAGATGTTATTTACATCGGTACAGTAACATTAAACGCTTGTACAAGCAGTATTAATAGCATCAATAACAATACTGAACATAAATAGCAGCAGCACTGATAGTAATACTTCCAAAGCAGCTTGTAATTGTAACAACCTGTCATTCCTTTGCTAACTCGTGCTGACTCAAGATTAAATTGCTCTATGTGTGGAAAGCAACATGCAAAAGAGCCCATCTGTGCCAAGACTGTTTTCCTCCCTTTGTATTTTTGTTTGTTTGCTTACACCGTCTAGCTGAGAAAATGTCACCATGCTTTACCCGCTTTATTGTTGCCCTGCTTCTGACTGGAGTAATTCACAGGCTGCTAGTCCCTGGAAATGGCGGATAGGAAAGGAGTAGCCACAAGTCCTCCTTACCAAGCAGCATCTGAATGCTGGTGAAACCGTGCTGACTTTGGTGGATTCACTCCTGATTTATGGGGATGCAGCCTGACCTCACTGGCCAATTATTAAAAAAAAAAAAAAAAAAGTGTAAGAGTTGTCAAAATGTCATTTGGATGTGTTTCCTAATATTTGGGTTTTGAGCTGTTTCTGGCAACCTCAAAAATATCCAAAGCAGCCACATTTCCCTGAAATGGCACTTGTCTGGAGTGAACATGACCTGCCCCTGCTCCTGGGTGTGAATGGAGTCTCGTGAGAAAAGAATGGAGACCTCTGAAGTCCAACACATCAAAAGCAGCTGTGGGCTTTATGAATTTCTTTGCTCCGTAAAAGGATTATCTCCAAAGAGAAGACAGGTAGGCTTTCTGCTCCGCAAACGCTCAATTTTATTTTTTTTTCCCCTTCAGTGCAGTATGGCAGGGTTTCCTGGATATGTTTTTGTGTGTTCGGAACACAGAGAAAGCAGGATTTTCCTGCATTTCATGTAGAATTTTCTGCATAGCCCCATTTGTTATGAAGAAAGCAAAAAAATAAAAATAAAAAATCCTGTAAGATAGGAATGTGATATACATTTTTTCTGGCTTATCACAGATTGGGGAATATATCTGAATGCCTTCATTGTACTGTGGATCTAGCCTTAGGTCATTAAGTGGTTGAATGGTTCCCACTCTGAGACGTAACTATGGTACTAGAAAGGATTTGAGTATAATACATGTGGAGGCAGATCCAAACGCAGGAAGTTTAAGGCAGATATAGCAAGGTGTCTTGTGGGTTTCTTTTTTAATCACTGTTATTTAAATTATTGGCTTGTCTCTACCCTAAGTGAATAGCTCTGTTGGACTATATTCTTCTCCCCATACAGCTCATCATCTATTGTCATCCCCATGGGTTTCAAGGGGAGCCAAGAACCTTATGGCCTGTATCCACAGCAGCAGTTTTAGGGGAGGTTAGGTCTCTACAATTTTGGCCATGAGACGATGAATGGAGCATGGGGTAGTTGCTGTAGGAGTGTGGTGGGGTGCTCATCTCTGCTTCTGCTTCCTCTGAAATGGAGACAGCCCTGTTAAACCACAGAGAAAGGGCACTGTGAAACACGGATCACTCACAGCTGGTCGCTGACAAACCCTGTAGCTGCGATTTCAGATGTCATCACGCACGGGTGTCTCTCCTGTCCGGTGAAAGTGGACTTGTGCTAAAATGCTGGCATGTGAACCGAAGCAGCAGGGGGAAGGACAGGCAGTGTGTGGAGGAGTCGTCATTACCCGTGCAGCAGCAGGGTGAGCACTTGGGGCAGCAGTTTTTTGAGTCACCACAACAAAATTCAGTAGAAAATATCTCCTATTGTCCTTCACTAGATAATATTGGTAAAATGCCTAAAGCCTGTCCAGAGAAAAAAAAACAAAAACTAAATAGGCCAAAAGACGTATTTCTATGTTGCTTTTTGTGACAGCGTCACCTTGCAAACCACTGCTGAGGTCACTGTTAGCTCCTATCTCATGAGTTTTCCATTTGATTGTGTCATATAAGTTACAAACAGAATTGAGCAGTAAAATGAGCAGTAAAAAAACTCAGCCTGGGATACTATCTTTAAAGAAATTAAACCACTGCAATTTCAGAGGCTCTGTGATGCTGGGTTTAAATCGTTGGGTAGATCCTGGACAATGTGCCCGGGGGCTGGCATCCCCAACCCCAAATAGCTTCTTCCGTACCCCCTGTCTGAGTATGTTTTCAGGCAGCTGGTGGGGAAACGACTCCACATGTTTCAGAACAAACAAACGATTTCTTAAGTGGATGTTGCTTCGAGGTGTTGGAGTCAAAGGTGTTCATCTGGCCTGGGTTATAGAAGAGGTCAAATGAAAAGATCATTGTAATGGTGCCTCCCAGCCTTTAAGAAAAACAGTTAGCGTGTGGATCTTTGGGATCTTGGAAGATTTCGCACAATGTTTGCTTATAATAAGAACTGTAATAAAACTTTACTTTGAACTTTAAAACTTAGAAAAGAAAATGGAAAGTCAAAAATCTTGAATCTTGAGCGGTTGTACCTCATCACAATTCTCGCTATCTGTAAGTGCACCTCAGGAAATATCTCTCTAAAGAAATGAAACCTAGGTTTGTTAGGACCCTTCAGAATACGGAACAGACTTTCAAAAGGCAGAGGGAGACCCTCCTTTGTATCGTGAACTGTGTTTTAGCAGTGCTTGACGAGTACAGTTCAGATATATAGCCAAAGATTCAAATGTTTACTCAAATCTTATCTGACCTACAGAAATCTCTGAGCATGCCAAATTAGGCTGCAATTTTGTGATAACAGGATTCTTCAGGAAAATTACAGTATTTCTGATGGGTCCTAAAATAACGGCAGTGTAATCTGCTGCAACATATTCAGCCCACTCTCTTCTGATCATAGAGAGATTACAGAAGAAAAATGTAGAGATAGATTTTTTCTTTTTTTTCTTTTCTTTTATTTCTTTTATTTTTTTTCTTTTTTCTTCTAGAAGATCTCCAGCTGTGATAAATATTGTATTTTCACTTTTCAGTTCCAGGGGATTTCTATTCCCTCCTGACATTTGTGGCCAGTTTGCCCCCAGACAGAGATGGTGTCAGGCTCTTTTTTTTTGCCAGGAACTGGGCCAGTCCAAAGTGCCTTGTGTTTGCTGTGGGATAAAAGCACAGACATAAGCTCACATCACCCATCATACATCTGCTTTTTCCTGTATCTGATCCCCACATCCCAGTTTATTCTGTGATTTAGCCTTGTACACTCTGGCTTGTACAAGGGGTGGATTTTTAGGGGTATTTAGCACTCCCGACCTGCAGTTTGGCACCTGAAATATTTCTGAAAATATTTTTGAAGTATTTGTTGCCTAATTCCCATTGAAACCTGAGCCCACTTACCTCAGCCCCTCTTCTAAACCAGGATGTAGGTGGCCATAGTGTCTGAATCTTGTACCTAAAAACTATATCCACAGGACTGAACCCTACATTTCTCCATCATAGGAGTGATGGAAGGTCTGCCCTGTGCAACAGGATTAATAATAAGTGGCTGCCATCCTCCCTCGTCCTGCTGACCCCCATCATTTCTTAGGACACCCCCGCTGCTTCCTCCTGCGGCCTCTTGTTGGACACACTGAGGGATGCTCCAGGGGCATGTCTGTCTTCTCTGTTTCTGCCCCTAGCAGCCACAGATACCTTTAGTCTCCAAACCATTAAAACCACTTCTTTTCAGGTTACTTCATCCACCTGCATGGCTGTGGGACTGAGCTAATTCATTTTTGCAGGCTCTTTGCTTGAGACTCAGGTGAGGAGCTGCTCAAGCACGGTGAGCCTTGTTTGTGCATCTAGAGCTTGTATGAGATTGCCATAGGAATTTCAAAATCTCCAATTAGATAGAAGAACAAAACTCGCATTAATCATTTGGTAGGACTCGGGCACTGCTCTGCCATTGGGCATCTTCTGAAAAATATGCCCTTTCTGGACACAGCACCTCCACAGCCCTCCACAAGTGCTCCGGTGGCTGGTGCTCATTTCATTCCTTATGTAAACAGCACAAAACCTGAGCTGGAACCTGGAGGTTCACATTGCACGGAATTAAAAGAATTTTCTTTGTTACCGCTCAGTAACAAAACATCACTTTGTCTGGCCCCACCAGAGGAAGGTTTCGCTGTACATCCCCCTGGGAAATTCCTCTTGGCTGGCAGTCAGGAGCGCGGCGGCGTTGTGAGCACCACCGCAAGATGCTGCAATTACTGTACTTGTGTTCCTTTGCATTTCAAGCTGCTGTCTTAGTGTCAGCCTGTGCACATTAAACATGACAGGGCTCTGTAGGCTCCTCTGTGATATCAGTATCTCTCCGAGTAAAGAAGATCCCAGGAACACGGTGAGAGAGGAGGTTTTTTGCTCCTTGTGCCGCCCCTCTCCTGTTTGCTGGTGGGGCTGGTGGTGATTCAGGCGTGAATCTGGAGCCAGATAAAAATACACCAAAAACCTGAGTGTAACTGTGCAAAACATTAAACAAAAAAATGGGAGCATTTCACAGGGAGGAATTGTATGTGCTGCAGTTTTTTGATTAGATTAAAGAGCTGGAATGCAGCAGTATGATTCAAAGTGGTCACACAATAATAATAATAAATAATAAATAAAAGCTGCTCTGAAATCCTTTAATTGGAAATAAAAATCAGCTTTTGCTAAGCAACCTGGAGAGAGGGTACAAAGGGAGGGGCGGGAGCTTGGATTTGGAACCCCTTTGAATGATCTATTATGCTGAAACTGCTTTTATCTTTTGTTTGGTGCAGTTGTTGAATGCAAAGTTGGCTTCATCTGCGTGACATGTGTGGCAGATGCCTCTTTGGTCTGTGCATCCTACAGGGTGCAAAGGACCAGCTGGCTCAGCACATTCCTCCCAGCATTATTTACTGCTTATCTTAATACTGTGCACAGGGGTTCTCTGGCGTCCTTGGGAAAGATGGACTTACACAGGTCAAAGGAGGCTGTGCAGGAGGGAGCAGGAGGAAGGATGCTGCCCAAGGGACTTCTTGCCATGCCACATCCCAACATGGCCCATGGTGATGCTTTCTGTGCGTGTCTCCTGCCCTCAGTCCGGCAGCAGGCACGTCCCATTCCATGAATGGACAACTCCTGCTTTATCCAGCTGCAAACCCCAAGCCACTTGCACACCGTGTGTTTTGGTTAGGCAAGTTTTCTGAACACAGGTGCCAGCACCACCTCCCAAAGCCTCTCCCCAGGTTGCTTAGCAAAAAAACAGAGCCTTTTCTCCCATTAGGGGGTCTCCAACATACTCCTTCCTATTTATTATCATCATCACTCCACCACTGCATCACTCCAGTTTAACTGCAAAAGGCAGTGGGAGGCTTATCTACCCATCATAGGATGGGTAACCAACCTCCTCAGAAATGTGTGACCAAGTGGTTAATTCCAGCTTCAGCTTTAGGTGATGGATTTTATTTATTTATTTATTTTATTTATTATTTTATTTTTCCTCCTACAAGCTTTAATAAGCCTCCTGTCTAACAAAGAGAAGTCTGGTCTACCTTGAGTACCATCCTGTGGACTGAATGCCCCCATGATGCAGGGCTATATGAAATACAAGTCTGTCCATCTACAGAGATGGTAAATGTGAAGGTCACTCTGACCAAGATGATAGGAATACTTACTTGGAGTGAAATCCTCTGGAAAACTCTGAAAGTGATCCTGCTCCAGGAGGGGTCTGGCATGGGACATTCGCAGACGGTGCATGGCTTATTTTTCATTTCCGATCTGCGCCTGTAATAACTTTTGTGGCTGAAAGAAAAGTAGAGGACTTACAATAAAGGTGCTATAGCCAGACAAAAAAATAAAAAAGTCTAATTTATGGTGATTTAAACACACTGTACCTGCACTGCCATTTGAAAACCATGATTGTAAAAGAACTATAACATGAAAAACGTGGGGAGGAATTTATTAAAGGCCAGGCCACTTTAGCAAAGCCAAGATCTGAGCTGCCTGAAATGTAATGTGGTGCTTATAAACTAAAGGCATAAGTTATTAACTTAACCTAAATGATTTCAGATTTGTGTTCAATGGACTTGGTAATTATACCAAGGAATTTAAGCTGACCTCATCAAGCCTGCTTTCTCTTTTAAAATGTATTTCTGTGTCAATTAAAATGCCTGAGTATAAAAAGCAAAGTTTTTATAGGCCCAGCCATACAAATTCATTATCGCGCTATTATATACTTGGCAGTCTACAAATATGCCAGTGATTAACTTAGCGTGCATTAGCTGCCAGTGTTGCAGCATTTCAGATAAGTGTGGCTATTGTCTGCATTCAGCTGACTGAAATTGCCACGGATATAGGCCTTGGATATCCTAAAGAAAGTAAGTCCTTTCAGGCTGATAGCGGCTGTCTGCTAGATGATGTTCATGTTGGATCCGGAAGCATCGCAGTCAATGGGCAGATAGCTGTTCCCAGAAAAAAAGGCTGCTGGAGAGGCAACTTTTCTGCAGGGTGCTGGACAGGGGTGGCAAATTCCCAGCTGGGCCCAGTTCTTGCCTCTGTCCATGCAAGGCTGGATGGCCTTGGTCAACAGCTTCCCTATACCAAGTCCCTATAACATTATATTATTGCCATTTCATCCCATTTATATGTCTGCTTTACATTGTAAATTTTATGGGGCAGGGTCTGTTTTATGAGCGGCTGTTACTGAGTTATTGTATAAATATTATCAGCTAAGCTGAATTTTCTCTAGCACTTGTTCCTGCTCCTCTGTCTTGCCACTCAGATGGCAGTGGTGGTGGGGAGATGGAGCAGATCACCCCTGGACACCAAGACCCAGGATAAAACACCCCATCTTAATATGAAAGTGGTGAAACAGACCAAAAGAAGCTAAGCAACATGCCCAGGGGACAACTAAGAGGGTTGTAGCAGAGTAAGGTATACCCCAACCCTTTAGTTTTGTGCTGTAGCTGTAGCCATTCCCTCTGTACCTTCCACATTGTTTAGTCAAAAAATGCAGTAATATCTACACCTTCTGGTAAATATTTCAAAATACCTAATATAAAACTCAATAAAGTGATAACGTCAATGGGGGAAGAAACTATTTTCTCAGGGTAATGGGCTCTTTCTGTCAGATAAATGCTGAAGCAGAGCCTTGAGCTGTAATGGTAATAGACATCAGGGCAGGCCCAGGGGAGAACTGCTTGATATTATGACAGTTTTTTATTTATTTTTTTCACTTGTGCTTTATGTGTTGGCATCTGGGAGCCTGTTTTCTAGAGGTGCTGAGCAGCCACATTCCCTTTGGGAGACAGTGGTGCTCAGCACCTCCAAAAATCAGACCTCTAAAGATGAATCCTGCTGACCTTGCCTGTGTCTGAAGGTGACAGCTGCCCAGTGAGCCTGTGAGTTTTGGAGTGAATCTCTGAAGAAGACGCTATAGGGCTTTTCACCCTTGGGAAGAGAAATATATTTCATGGGTTCCAGGTGGAGTTGTGGGAGAGGTTAACTTTAGCTTCAGCATCTCAGGAGGCCAATCTGTTCTGGCGTAATTGTTGCCAGTAGTGAAGGACTCCCAGAATGCGGACACAGTTATCTGGGGAAGCATTAGGTTGGGGTTCCCAAATTTGGTGTCCTCATCTTGTCCTCATCTTCTCCATTGGTGGCAGCTCTTGGCTCCATGCTTTGCCCTGAAATGAGTGCACTGCTCATCCTTCAGGGACGGCAGCTGGGAAGCCTGCTCTAGTGAAGCCATTCGGGCTTCATGTCCAAATCCGGGCTTCATCTCCATGTCTGGGCTTCAAGACATCATGTAGGTGGGACAAATCATACCCTAACCTGAGCTTTATGAAAGTTAGGGGCCTAATTTAATCAGCTAACAAGGTTCCTCTGCAGTCAAAAGTGAGGGCAGCTGCAATGACAAGACCTTCAGTTTAGATATTGGCACTAGGCTGCCCATCCTCTGAAGGTGCATAGGCATGCAGGAGAAAAGCCTAGGCTTCTAGCTGACATTAGTTCCACAACCTTTAGCATCCTGAAAGTATGAGATGAATTCCTTCCTGATTGGATTAACTGATCAGCAATATGCATCAGCTCTCAAAGGCCATCTAAATATGAGCTGGTGTCTTGGTGGTCTCCAGGTGTCTGACCTGTAATGGAGACCTGACCTGAGTAACTGATAACCCTTCCAGGCACAGAAGTACAGTCTGGGATTAAGAAGCATCTATGAAATCACGTTTATGGATATGACATGATCGGTTCTGTCTTAGAGTATAAACACAATCAGGCAATGTAAAATGAGCTGTTGTATTTTTTCTGTTATTGTTTAAAAAATACCCCATGAAACTATCTTCATATGAACTCTGGCTGTGATTAGCCTAGACCAGCTCGGAAGGAGCCAGAGATTTCCATACCAAGTTGCATGTGTGTTTAGTATATCTTGCTTTATATTTCAAGTAGCAATGGAGCAAGAAGACACTGTTGTTATTACTTAGTGTCACTGCAATGTACCCCAAAATGAAACCTGGAGGCCAAGGTGGATGCTACAGTCTTCTGGTTTTAGCCAGCCTGCAAACAGTCTCTTCCTGGAAAGGCTTGCTGCTTAAACTAGGCTGAAGTTGAGAGAGAGCTGGGAGAGATATGTGCTTTACTGGATTTTACTGGTTTACAGCTAGAGGAATAAGAGAGGGAGAGGAGTTGCTTGTGGAAAAGGCAAAGACTAAAATGCAAATGTCCCATTTTGCTTCAAGTATTCTCTCTTTCTACCCTGTTGCCGGCCACATGACTGTGAACACCTCTGGAAAGGAGATCAGCCCCACGTCGGGATCTCAAGCATTTCTGTGGGTTTGTGCAGTCACAGTCTTGTACCTTAGGTGTGACAAATTCCAAGGCATGACAGGAGGGTGGTGTGTTAGAGGTCCTGGTACATGTTTTATGCCTGAGCAATAAAAGTCAATTATTGAAGTTTTTGGAATGAAGGAGAACAATTACGCATGCAAGGGGATACTTAACACAGCTAGACATGTCACAAAATGAGACTCAGTTTGATGTATTATTATTTAATTAGTATTGCTCTGTTTAAGCCAGCCCATTTGTACTCGTGCATATCACAAACCCTTATTATAATCCATTCAGACACAACAGCGGCACAGAAATAAGCAGTTAAAGAATGTTCCCTATTGTAAATGGAATAGTAAAAAGTCTGCTCTGGATCCAGTGAAATCCTTACCCTTCAGTAGGAGAATTTGGCAGCATCCACCAAACAAATCACACAGGAATTTTCCTGTGGGTTTGGAGCATTTGGACACTCAGGGGACATTGAACCTGGTACATCAACTGTGAGGCCCTGTGCTAGAAGCCTGGTTCCCAGAAGTGGATACAATAGCAGGTTCATAAACCACGAGCTGTCTTGTATCTAATGGGGCAAAACGAGACCCTCTTTTAAACATAGCCATAGATTTACACCTAAGGCAGGCCTGATAATACCCCTACTACAGTGCTCTCAGACTGGAGTATAATATATTGTCTTCAAGGCACTCATGGCACCATCTCTGCTCCTCTCCGTGCCCAAGTATCTCTGCTGGACATTGTGGAGGGAAAAGATGGGCAGATGACTTCCAGGTGATTGTCTGGAAACACTTTCAGGTCTACTGGGAGGAGTTCTTGAGTGAAGGCATATAAGTTATGTTACAAGCAGAAAAGTGCCAAACTGTTCACGACCCTTATCCCTGCAGAGATATTTCCTGTATTTACATGAACCTGGACCTTTTATTTTGGGTGACCATTGAAATGCTACAATCCAATTTTACACCTAAAATAAAGAGCAAAAGCGTTTATCCTTTATTACCACTGTATTTATCCAGGCATGAATTGTACAGTGATGCTTACCTGAGTCTCAAGGCAGCCTACGGATAGCTCCAGGGAAATAGGGAACATGAGTCACTCCTCAGCCTGGCGCTAGTGCTGCAACCCCATGACATTTGTGTTGGTCTTGATATTAAAGATTGTAATTTATCAAAATGTTTACAGAAGAGTGTTACTGACCCTGTCTTTGGGCAGGGGAATGGTCAAGATCCCTTCCAGCTCTATTTTTCTATGATTTTTCTGTGAACATGTGCACACTGAGCTGGAATATACAGCGACGTGGGAGAATATCACCGTTTATTTTTTCCTCTGGGAAATCACGGACCTTTTTATTTGCCACTACAGCCATTCATTATCCTTGCTTAACCTCCCTCCTCTCTGTCTGCTGTGGGAATCAGCGAGGAGCTCGGCAAGATGGCAGAAGCCCTCACACCATCTATATTTGATGGAATCACTTGGGATATGCGGATGGTATTTCCCCCCCAAACTAGAAACAAGCTGTGAAAGTAGATGTCTGCTAACTCCCTGCCTGCTGAGCCAACAGAGCGAGCACAAGGGAATGTTTGCTAATCTAATGGGCTCCTGGCGTAGACCCAGCCAGATCCGGACCCTGCTCCCAGCCTCGCAAGGCAGGATCTGTCCCTGCTGCTCCTTTGGTTTTGAAAGGGCTGGGTAAGAGAGGAATGCTCCCTTCCATGCCTTTCCTCCTCTGGCAAGGAATAGGCATGGAGGTAGTAAGTTATATTACAGGGGATGATTGTGCAGCCTACTGGAGAAGCACAGTTAACTTGGCTGTTGATGATAAAACCGCTCAACATATCTCCCCGTGCCTAAATCAGTGGCACTTATAGGGACCTGAATGAAAGTACTGCAGTGCTGTGACAGGTGACCATTTGTTTTCCTAGCCCAAACCTAGGCTACGTTGTGAATGATCTGGGCCAGAGACCTGCCCTGACAGCCTTGTTTGTCATTAAAGAAGGTTGTGACAACATCCATTAATCTTTTTTAAATTCTTCTCTTACCCACCTATTTTTTTTAAGCAGGGGCTTGTAGAATGAGCAATTTTGTCTCTATTTCCAATAATCGGTCTCTGTGAAGTCAAGCCCTTACTTATTTATATAGGGTTAATATTTGCGAGGCTCATCAGTAAAGTGGCTGATAGCTTTCTGTCCGGTGCTGCCATCCATCTGAGCTGGGTCTTTCAGAGGAGGCTAGCGGCAGAAGTGAACAGTATTTTTTTTTCTTTCTGTCTTTTCTTTTTTTTTCCCCCTAGGTAATAATTTGAGTAGCCCATTAAAAAGATCACAATTTCTCCTTCATTAAACTAAGATTATTCACCTGCCCATGAGAAAATTGCCTCACTCACCAGCACCAAGCAATACTTTTTCCTTCTCCTTTCCACTGATGACAGCACCTCGAATTGTTAAGCCATCCCAATTGTCTCTGCTCCCCACGTTGGCCTGTGCACCAAGTGAGGAGAACACTTAATAGTGATACACAACCATGACTGCCATGGTGTGTTGCAACGGTGGTGTGCTTCTTAATTGTCTGTGGGTAGATAATGTGTGTAAGCTCTGTTAGCTACTAAAACAACATTGTGGTGTCTGAGCCCTGTGGGAGCTCGTGGCAGCCTGCTCTCCATGTGACATTATCCATGGAGACCCCACAGCTGGCCACAGCGAGCTCAGAGCTCTCCCAGTAGAGCAAAATTTGCTCTTTAGAGAAAGCATCTCCACAGGTGTGTGTCAAATGGTTGAAGGGATGTTGCGTGACTCTGAGATCCATTGGTTTAAAATAAAAAAAATGTTAAATGAAGAATGGTGGCCATGAGAAGGGAAAACCAAGACTCTAAATGCAAGTGGCATGGAGTTCAACTTTGTAGGGCATCGGCTTAAATATTGCTCAGCAGCACCAGTCTTTATATTAATGAAAAAAGTGATGTTTGACTCTAAATTGAGGTGTTGTAGTAGTGAAGGAAATCTGCTGTTAGTTGGTTAACTCTATCCTGTTAATCACAGAACAGGCACAGAGTGTAATTCTACAAATTCTGCCAGCGAAACTGCCGATCTTGGTTCACAAAATGCTGATTTGAACCAGCTAAGAGAATTGCTAAATGTCACTCCATTAAATCTTTGCAAAGAGTTTAGAATCCCAGAATGGATTGGGTTGGAAGGAACCTCAAAGGCCATCTAATCCTGACCCCCTGCCATGGGCAGTGACCACCAGCCCAGGCTGCCCCCAGCCCCATCCAGCCTGGCCTTGGGCACTGCCAGGGATGGGGCAGCCACAGCTCCTCTGGGCAGCCTGGGACAGGGCCTCACTGCCCTCACAGTGTAGAATTTCTTCCTTATATCTAAAATTAATCTACCTTCTTTTAGTTTAAAGCCATTTCCCCTTGTCCTATCCCTACACCCCCTGACCAGGAGTCCCTCCCCAGCTCTCCTGCAGCCCCCTTTAGGCCCTGGCAGGCCGCTGTGAGGTCTCCCCGGAGCCTTCTCCTCTCCAGGCTGAACAACCCCAACTCCCTCAGCCTGGCTCCACAGCAGAGGTGCTCCAGCCTCTGAGCATCCTCGTGGCCTCCTCTGGACCCACTCCAACAGGTCCCCGTCCTTCTGGTGCTGGGGCCCAGAGCTGAGCACAGGCTCCAGGTGGGGTCTCACGAGAGCAGAGCAGAGGGGGACAATCCCCTCCCTGCCCTGCTGCCCACGTTGCTGTTGGTGCAGCCCAGGACACGGTTGGCTTTCTGGGCTGTGAACACACATTTCTGGCTCATGTCAAGCTTCTCATCCACCAGCACCCCCAGGTCCTTCTCCTCAGGGCTGCTCTCAATGCACTCATCATCCAGCCTGTATTCATGCTTGGGAGTGCCCTGAACATTTCAAAGATGATTGATAACCTTTTTGCCTTTTAAAACTTTCTAAAGTTGTCTTCATCAGATATTATATTTTTCTTTAATATTATATATTTATTTATTTATTTATTTTAAATGTATTTCAGTGTGATAAACCCTATCTGTGATAAGTTGCAAACCCAAAACTTTTATTATGCCACTTTGTACCCTGCACTTGCTTTGTTACTTGAAGACGCAGATGGGGCTGAAACATTCCCAATCTGATCAGAGCCATCCTGGGTACAATGATTTACACTAAGTGGGTAGAAGTTCTTCTGGAGAGCTACCAGAGTGAAGAAGCCATTGAGGGATCTTCCCCCCTTAATTAGGCTTGCTGTTAATGAAGACTATTGGCTTTGAATGAGGTTTGCTCTGAAATGTGTCTGAGGAGGATCTAGTAGTCCACGGATGGGGTGTATTTGGATTTGCAACATCATGGCTTGACCTTTTGACAATAGGTGGGAGAGGTCATTGATGTACTCAGATTTTCTGAGGCAAGATCAGGAATTTCCCACCTGAGCTCCTGAGTAAGCCTGGAAAATGGAGGTCCAGGACAGGTTCCCCTAGAACAGGCTGCACAGAAGAGTAATGTTCTCAAAGGCTGTTTGTTTTTCATAATTGATTGCTCTCTGTGCTTTCCTAGGAGTAAAAGTGTTTGAGGTTAGGAAATTGCCGTGGCTTGCCAGTGGTTTTGCTTTGCTGCCATCTAACTCTAAGGGGTTAGTTGAAAAAACAGAGCTCCAGGAACCTCTGGAAGTAGCTATCTGAGCAACTGATGGCTCAGTAGGGCTGAAATTGTTTCCAGGCTGGAAACATACTGTACAAACAAGGCAATTTGGCATGAGTTTGGCTTCAGGGTACCCTTGCAATGTGCTGGTGTCCACCAAGAGAGGGAGACAGTACCACTGTGGGACTCTGTTTAATCACTCTACAGGTCCCATCAGGGTGATATCTGGGCACCTTTGTCCTAAAGAACAAAGTGCTGAAGGTTGCTTTTCTGAAGTTCAAGCTGTTTCAGAGCCAATGGGACTCTATGTTACTAACACACCCCAAGGGGAGATCTGAGACTGCCTATCAACATAATCCAGCCGCATGACGCAATGAGTGAGGCAGCGTGGCTGGAGCCCATCCTGCTGGTTGTCATCCAAAACACATGGACTGTAGTATTGCTAGTTCACGAAGATGAGAAAGAATAATAATAATAATAATAAAAAAAAAGTGTTTTGGTTGCAACTCGCTTCAGCAAATCCTATCATGCATTGGTTTGACTTGGCATGTCCTCCAAACTTGGGTGAAAAAGATTGAAATAAGACATACAGCCCCTTGAAGGAAAACTGTGGTGCAGATCAGGATCATGTCTTGCAACAATGCCAGTATTATCACACGTTTGTCCAGCAGTCAGTTGTCCCACTGCCAGTCCCTCAGAGACCGACTGTTTACACCCCAGGTAGGTTTTGCCTCAACCAGTGTCTCATTTCTTTCAAGCAGGGACTTAGGGATCAAGAAAGACCAGGAATCTTTAAAGTGGTACAAAGTATAAACAGGTACGTTGGTAGGAAGTGGGTGAAGTCCCATGTGGTGTTATGCTCCCTGAAATCCTACTAAAATGGGGGAGTTTTGGAGGCCGGTGGAGCTCTGGGAGATTAATTTCCTGCTAAGCCTCTTCCACGGACCTCTGGTAATCACCTTGAGCAGCTCATTGGACGTATCCATGACACTTTTAATGGTTGTCCCCTTGCATTTGCATACTATATGCATGGCTGGTTTATCCAGTCATGTCCTGTAGGACTGATGCAGGCTCCAGGGAGCAGCTTCATTGGTTGCTGGTGCAATCCCTTTAGGTTTGCTGTCTCCATGGACAAGAATAACAGTCAGTGCAGGAATTCTTGCCTCACAAAGATCACACAGATCTTCCCTTTGTGCCTCCTTCCTCCTTCCTCAAAAATGGAGGTGATACTGGTTTTGTGTTTTTTTTTTTTTTTTCTGTTTAAGCTGTTATTTTTTGAGGCAAGGGATGTTTTTCACTCTTCATTTTTACTACTTCGTACAAGATGTGAATACTGATCCATGGTGCCTCTTGTTATGTATTTATGAATGACCCAGTACAAAGGGCCTCAAACTCTTCCATAATAAATGCAGCAGACATGCTTTTCATTACTGCTCTTGACACACTGAAGCCATCAGCTTATTAGATAAACTGAAAATTAAAAGGAGAGCAGCGCTTGCTTCCTGCCTGCATTAAAACCCCTTCCTTGCCCCGGGTTGGAGCACCTCTGTCCTGTGAACCCAGATCTCTGCCCGAGGGCCGTGGCTCCCTCCTCCTAGGGTATCAATGCTCCAAAGGCAGTTTCTGCTGGCAGAGCTATTCAGAGCAGAGAGGCTGTTCTCTAAGCTTCATACCCGATTCTGTGGTTACAAGAGATGAGGCTTTAGAAATTGAGTCACCAAGCAGTGTGAGGTGTGCAGTGATATTGCAGGGCTTGGCAGAGCTGAGCTTTCATGATGCTTAGACTCTACCAGCTCTCTGCCCTTCAATCTGAAGGATCCTCAGAGGCCACCACACCCTCTCAATTTCCCTTTTCATCAGTGGCCAGGATGGTAGGTGCTGTTTCATTATTAGTCATTCCTTTTTTTATTACCTTTGACATGCTAAAATATTGTTTAGTGATTTACTCCCTTTTGT
Source organism: Anser anser (assembly GCF_964211835.1). Lineage (NCBI taxonomy): Eukaryota > Metazoa > Chordata > Aves > Anseriformes > Anatidae > Anser > Anser anser. Next base: position 156,475,734 of record NC_139721.1, read on the forward strand.
ATTTAAATGTAGTGATTAGAATATCTTTTTATATTAGACTGCAGTTTTACTTTGAAGATCAAAAGTGACATGAATTAAGTTATAGTGCAATAAATCATGGTTCCTGTTACAGTCTACACAACCTGTACTTGAGAAGCAGCAAGTTGGACAGTCTTCACATGTGTACCCGGATGCCTTTGCAGTACCTGTTATTGCATTTCTGCAGAGAATAAACTGAAAGCACGAAGGCTACATTGTCCACCTGTGCCCTCCCAGCCAATACCAGCAGAGCCTTTATTTTGCCTCCTGAAGGAAGAAGAAACCCAGCATTAGAGCAAAACCTTATCCACCCATTTTAGGAGAAGGTCATAGACTAGGCAGGCTGAAAAGGCCATTCAGCAAAAATAAACAGAGGGAAATATGACCATCTGTGCTCATCTCAGATGAGCAAATGGTATTTGGCATAGTCATAGTCACAGCTGAGTACCATTACATTCTGTCCCCTCCAAAGAGGGAGATTGAGCGTCACCATTTAAGCACCAGGAGGTTTTGCAGTTGATCTGGCACCATCAGCTGTGAAACCTCGAGTGAACCTCCCTTGCAACTTTTCTAACCCTTGTGCACATGTAAAGCAGACGATATAAACCATCTCTGGTGTAACTCCATCATCTTCTCTGGCTAACAGTTATCCAGAATTTGCCCCAGAGGGACACTGTTGTGGCTTACAGTCACCACGGAAAGCTGCGGAGCTTGTCATTACGAGATAATTTACTCAGCTGCTTATGACAGCCATCCTAAAGCCCTTGGCCAAAACACCCTTCTTTGTGGTTGGTTAGTGACTTGGGCTTTTTGAAGGAATAGTCCATGAAAAGGGAGAAAACTCCATAAAACAAAGCAGAATGGGGTGGCGATGGTACATAAGGAGAGCTCGGGTGAAATGTTTTCCTGCAGTCTGATGCTCTGAGGCAGTTTTCTACCTGACTCCAGCTAAGTTCAAATTGTCTTGCAGTCCTGGCTTGCAAGACCAGATGCACTATGCATTTAACTGATGGACTTAGGGCACCTTCACACATGAGGCAAAGGCATTTTCAGTAGCCCATGGGCCAGATCTCTCCTGGTGGTAGCATTTGTTTCATCTTGCCCGTAATGTCTGAGTACAGTTTGTGGTGTGAAGAGGTAGTCCAGGGCTGAGACACCAACATTAGCATAGCTGCACTGTCAACATATTTACACTTTTCATAAATTCCCAGCTCCTGGAATCACTTTTATTGAAAGTAAACAAAAGAGTGTGACTACAGAAAAATTGTCAGGATGAGTCCTGATCATTCACAGCCACAGGCAAACATAATCTGAAATGAAATAGACCTGTCTGACATCAGGGAGGCCAGTTAAGCAAACCTGGATGACAGGCTTTGGGATGTAGTTATATACATCTCCTCCAGAACTGCTCACCCTTGGCTCCACCAGCTTCTCTCCTTGCTCCCTGGTGGCTGACAGCTAATGCAGTAGTACTTGCTTGCCTCCTTGTATGGCTACACTCATTGATGGATTTGTGAAATGAGGTACTTCAGAAAAAAAATCTACCATAAATATACAATCACGCCAACCAGTTTGAGTATATAGCTTATAGAAGTAACATTATTCCCTTACTTCAGCTGCTGATGTGCATGTCTGACTGTAACTTTTATGGATTCTCTATGGGTATGACTCATTTTCCTAAATAAAAGATTTAGGCAAATTTTGGTACTGCTTGAGGTGCTCTTGGGTAACTGAGATGTCTTCATTGGCCAGGTAGATGGGACCCACAGAAGACCTGTACCTGTCCGTAGTGGCAACCAGGTCCATACAGGATAATCTAAGACATTTCTAATGCCCACAAATACGCAGATTGTACCTGATGTGTCCACACTACCTTCATTCTAGAAAAATAATGGTGTGGCTTATGCAGTACACAGGAAGCTATATTGACATGAAGTAGATACACTGACTGACACAATTGCATTTCCATAAATTAGCCAGTGTGTGCAATCTGGTCTTCACACTGCCTATCTGCTGACCACCAGAGGACAGAGGTCCTAACCTGGATAGAAGGGTATTGGCAAACAGCCCACATTTGCTGTGAAGTCTTTCAGGACTAGAAAATTTCCTTGAATACACGTAGCTATATTTGAATCTAGGTTTGTCTGTTTTTTTGTTTTTTTTTTTGAGGTGTGGATGCTTTTTTATTATGGTTGCATTGCATTTGTGTTTTCTGGCCACAGTGCTTTTGATGCAGGACTAGCCACTAGAACTAGGTTTATTGAATAGTAGAGACGTGACCCAAGCTATGTTGGCATTAGGGACCAGAAATTTTTACAATTGTGCAACTCCATCTGCACTAAGGCATATGCCAGTGAAATGTAACTGCTTCTAAATGAAAGGATCACATGGATTTGCATAATATATATAGGAATACAGCACACAGGAACATGAAAAGTGGCAATGGCCTTATCTGATTCTTCCTGACTGCAACGCCACAGCTATCCATGTTCATATTCTTTACCTACTTTTACAAGAGGTGCAGATTAGCTCTCCCCTTTTACTCTGAGATATAAAATATTGTGCTTAACTCACAACGAGAAGCAATTAGTTACCTTGCCAGTTTAAGATGCTATAACTCAATTGACTGATTGTGTCCTAGAGTTTTAGACTAAGTCTATCATGGCTGCAAACGTTAACTTAATTTAGGCACTCTCCAAATGCTTGTTTCTGGCCAGGGTCCAGCTTTCAACAAATGTTTCAATCCTGAAAGATGTATTCATGGAGGATTGCTAATTTGCAGCCCTATTAGTTAGGACTCTTTCTCCAGCAGGTGCTTCTGCTGCGGGAAAGTTGTTCTGCTCTCTACAGGAGGCTATAGGAGGGACCTTGGGGCAGCACCAACCATCAGTGTACCCAACCTCTCTCTGCCCTGCAAAATCCAGGACTCAAAACAGCACTCCTGTCTGTATAAGCTCATCCAGGCCTCAGAAAACTCTTAAAGGCAAGACCTTTGCATGGATTTGGACTTTGCATGGATTTGCAGAGATTTGGAGTAAAGCTGCATACGTGCCTCAGTCAGCTGTGATGTGCAGATATGACTCAACATTGCACCATGCCCTGGCTGTTAAGTTGTCCTCTGGTGAACCAAGAAAACAAGACAATTTTGGGATTTAGGCTGCCTGCTTACCACTCATAGTTTTCCTGGAAATCACTGAGAACGGCAGCTTACCCACTTCTTACGCTTTCATGGGGGCTTGAAGTGAGAAGTGGCTGGATGAACCCCCTCATCAAAGAATTACAGTTTACTCTGAGCATCTTAAATTACACCTTGGACACGAAGCCAGAAGAGCCTCAAGATCCTCTGCAATTAATGTTACTGTGTGGTCACTGCCACCCCCACAGCGAGTGAGAGCTCCTAATTAGACTTCAAATGTGCATTTGCTTGGGATCAGAATCACAGAATGGTTTGGGTTTGAAGGAACCTCAAAGGCTATCTAATACCAACCCCCTGCCATGGGCAGGGACCCCTCCCACCAGCCCAGGCTGCCCCCAGCCCCATCCAGACTGGCCTTGGGCACTGCCAGGGATGGGGCAGCCACAGCTCCTCTGGGCAGCCTGGGACAGGGCCTCACCGCCCTCTGAGTGAAGAATTTATTCCTAATATCTAATCTAAACCTACTCTCTTTTAGTTTAAAGCCATTTCCCCTTGTCCTATCCCTACACCCCCTGACCAAGAGTCCCTCCCCAGCTCTCCTGCAGCCCCCTTTAGGCCCTGGCAGGCCGCTGTGAGGTCTCCCCGGAGCCTTCTCCTCTCCAGGCTGAACAACCCCAACTCCCTCAGCCTGGCTCCACAGCAGAGGTGCTCCAGCCTCTGAGCATCCTCGTGGCCTCCTCTGGACTCACCCCAACAGGTCCCTGTCTTTCTCGTGCTGGGGCCCCAGAGCTGAGCACAGGCTCCAGGTGGGGTCTCACAAGAGCAGAGCAGAGGGGGACAATCCCCTCCCTGCCCTGCTGCCCACACTGCTGTTGGTGCAGCCCAGGACACGGTTGGCTTTCTGGTCTGTGAACACACATTTGTGGCTCATGTCGAGCTTCTCATCCACCAGCACCCTGAGGTCCTTCTCCTCAGGGCTACTCTCAATCCGCTAATTGTCCAGTATTTATTTGTGCTTGGGATTGCCCTAGCCCAGGTGGAGGAGCTTGGGCTTGGCCTTGTTGAACTTTGCGATGGCCTTGTTGAACACCATGTCCCAGCACTGTGAATGAACCTTTGCTGGACAAGGGCAGCTGTGGATGTCTGCCTGACTGCCTGAAGGGCCTCGCAGCATGAGGGAGCAGGACCCAGCCTTTACAGAGCATATCAGGGCTCTGATCCAGTGTCCTGAGTGGCATGGACATCTCAGCAAGGTTATCACTGGAAGGGAATGCTTTCCAAATACACATGCAAAAACTTGGATTTGGGGCATAAACTGAGATTTGGGGCACAAACTGGGATTTTGGGCTTAACTGGGGATCCAAAATGAATCAGGCACTGTTCCAGAATTCAGCCAGTGATCCAAAATGAACCAGTGAATGTGCACAAGCAAGAACGGAGCAAGGATCCCCACCCTGGAGGTGAGTGCCAGGCCTTCTCCAGTAGGTAGTTTCGCCCAAGAAAGCTACTTCTCCTAAATCTAAACTTATTTCTTCCCATGTCCCAGGGTACCCACTGTCACGTCTCATGAAAAAGAGAGGAAGATTTGCCTGTCCTGAGCAATGAGACTACCACTGCTGCCTTTGGGAGAGTCTGTGCCAGAAAATATTTAAGGGGAGTATTCAAAGCAGCAGCAGCTCTCCTAGTGTTTAATTTCTCTAGTGAGAAAAGCACAGGGTGGGCTGCAGATGATCTAAGCATGTCAGTTGTCAGATGAAAGCATTTCCAAATGGCTTTCTGGTTATATTTATGTCTTCTGGCTGAAAATGCATTTGATATTTTTTTCAGATGAGGACTTTTTTTTTTTTTTTTTTTTCCCTGCCTGTCTTAGAGAGGGAATTTACTGATTAAAAGTCACTGCATTGACAGCACTGGAAATTGAAGTTCCTTTTTTATCTACAGAACAGGTACACCATGTACAGAGGCAGCATAAACCCAGGCTACTGATGTGTCTTGGCTCTGTCCTGGGCTTAACAACCTGAAAGGAAGAGGGAATAACCTGCTCCTCATGGCCCTGTTAGGTTGTGTCGCTATTCAGATGGAGAACCCTGGCATTAAATCTGCGATAGGAGACTTTGTTAATGGGATTGTCTGTTCAGCATGAGCATGGCTGAAAACCTCTTGGTCAATTTGCAATGAAGGTAACTGGATAGCTGTCAGGTACTGACAAGTGTTGATCTTCTGAGTTGGATTTGAACGGCTCAATGATTGGCAAAAGAATTTTACCACTTCTGAGAAAGTCCCTTTAAGAGGAAAGTGGTCTCCATTTGACTGCACAGGAGATCCCCTTACATACTCACAATGAGGATATCACTTTACATACAGGTCTTATTCTTTTAACAAGCCTCTGAAAGAGGTCTTTGTCTTGTGATTTAGTGAGGTCCACTTTTTTTTTGAAAGATTCGTGCCAAGAGCTAAACTTGTATAAACTGATTTGGGAAAAATAATTCCACAGCAAGGTAATTGGCTGTACCATGAAAACCAAGGGTTGCCTTACTGTTTGGCATATAGATGCTGTCGCTGTTTGCAAACTTAGGCTGCCAATATTACAAAAACAGACCTTCAGTAAGCAGCCTCCATATTTCTGCCTCTACTGAGGCCAAAAATACCCTGAGAACAGCTTTCTTCTGATAGACCATCAGGACACTGGATGTCACTGTAGTGTAGGACACTTGTTTCTGCACAGAGAAACAAAAATATAACCATGTAATAAATTATCATTGACCTTTCAACAGGTAAGTGTGTGTGTGTAAGAAAAGACTGGGAATGTATTCTAGCCTATTTTTCTTAGAAAATAAGACTTACATGATCTCTGTGTCTCTGCATGTATTCCCTTGCTACCTTCTAAGCCTGCTGGCCTATTTCAATCAAATTTGACATAGGTCTTACAGATATTTCAGTCCTACAAGTTTCATTAAAATAGACAGTACAGAGGCAAACCCTTTAATGCCTTCCCTAGAGAAAGGTTGCCGTGTGAGCATGGCTCTTCAGAGACACCAGAGAATCCCTCCATATATGTTAAACCTGCAGGAAAACTGGCTTCGCTAGTTCTAATATGTCTGAGATTATTTGATGAATGATAGGGAAAGGTGAAGGAGTGGGGTATGCTGTCACTGTAGGACCTCCTCTGTATATCCTTCTGTCCCTGGGAAGGGGTGGGTTTGGAGCCAAAGCACAAATAGATTTGGGCAACGTGGACAACGTTCTGCCAACAGAAGCTCACTTTGGGACCCTACAAGAGTGGCTTTGCTTTTCTTTGCCTTATGTTCTGCATGAAAGTTGGTGGCCACGATATCTCCTATGATTACCATGAACTCATGAGAATATGTGTGTTAGTGAACTTGGGTGAAGTTCCTTCAAATCCTCGGATGGATGTTTTGCACTAAGAAAACTTTGTACTCCAACAGTCAATGCAAAGTAATAGAAACAGAAATGTTCCAAACATGAAAATGTTAATGCTAAAAAAAAAAAAAAAAAGAGAGAGAGAAGAAAAATATCTATGGTTTGACTTGCTGGAGAACAGATGCAAGTTTTTGAAGCTTTCTTGCTCAAATGTTGAAAGGTTTTCTTGCAAAATGTTTCCTTCAGAGCTTTGCTTTCTTCATTTTTTTTTTTTTAACTAACTAGCTCCACTGCAAAGAACATAAAGCAAGTCCTTCAAACGAGTAAATTCATCATTAAACGTGGATGGTGTTCTTTATATAAGCTATTTTTCCTTGAGCTGGAAATTTAAGTCCATATAATAGGGAGAAATTTTGATTGGGCAATCTTTACACAGTGTGCTGTTTGCATTCTGCATGTTGCATATTTTATATATATATATATATATAAAAAAGAAAAAAAAAGTGGTGGTCAAATATCTAAGGTGGTACCTTGCATACATTGCTGTTGAACTGGAGGGTGAATCCTTTCTTGGCTGTAAATGATCTCGCTTCCCTGGCTCCCCTAAAGGAGCCCACAGAAAAACCTTTGGTGGCTCAGTGCCACCTGAACCAAAGTGGTAATTCACAGAAACACAGGCTGGTTGAGGTTGGATGGGACCTCTGGGTCCACCTGGTCCAACCCCAGCTCCAGCAGGGCCACCGAGAGTAGGGTGCCCACGCCCATGGCCAGGCGGCTTTTGGAGCTCTCCATGGAGCTGACTCCAAAATTCTCTGAGATAGTAGAATTTATAAGCAATTATCTTCAGTAGGTCCAGAAAATATATTTAACAGCATTACATCTTTTCAAAACATCTCCCATGCAGAGGACAAGTCCCATTTGCCCTGTGTCATAGTTTGCTGCAGAAGGAAAATTTTGGCAAAGTGGTGGACCTGTCATGTTGTGTGTGACTAGAGGCAATGCAGCACTGTCTGGGGGCTGTTTTCATGCAAAAGCAAAAAAGTTCCCTGATGATTAATAATCGGGAGGTGCGGGGAAAGGGGAGAGAAAGAGACCAACTAAATAGTTTCAGCTACGCAAAATTCATGTGGTCAGTAAATCAGTTAATAAACCTGTCTGTTGGAAATGCCCCGGCTTACACTGATCAAAACGTTCCAGCAGGCAGTGCCTCCGAGACCTTACAGCTCAGCAGAGAATTGCAAACTGTTAATCTGAAAAATATTAAGAAGCAAAGCACAAAATAAAACAACCCTCTCCCCCCAGCCCTGAAGTCAAGTGTCTGTGGTTCTAAATGCACTTTGTCTATGTCACCCCAGCTGCTAAATGCTTGCTATTGATTTATCTCTTGCATGTTTTTTTTTCTTTTCATTTTTCTGCGTTTTTCTTTTTTTCTTTTTTCTTCTCTCCCTTTACATTCAGGCCGCTTGTTCTATAGGTACAATGTGTAGCTTTAAACAAAGGCCACAGAGTGACTGCTTGCAAGAGGACAGCTCTCTTGTTGTCTGAGCCAGCAACACCTTGGCAAGCAGATGCATTTCCGAGGCTCCGACAGGGGATATTCCGTGCAGAGCCTGAGCAAGAGGTGTTGCTTATCTGGCCTTGGCAAAGGATCCCATATATCTGTTCCCACTGCTTCTATCCATCTTGTTGCACTTGGGAAAGGGCAAAGAGAGGGACATTTTGATTTGTACCTAAACACCACCATTGCTCTGCACATCTCCAAGACACCCAAAAAGTCAAACAACTAGATCTTGCAAGCTGCTGTATACCTTTCTTCAGGTTTCATTGAGGCTGAAAATTAGTCCGTGTCCCATAAAACCAAGCTCTTTTGAGACCAACATGAATGTTTAAACAGATCTAGTCTGAATGACTCCATGTCCTGTATCATCATACAACTCTTTTGTCTTTTCCCTGGCCAGCTTCCCCAGGGAAGGAGCCTCCAGAGGTTCTCCAGCTGTGTGGGAACAACTGAGGAGCACTCGAGGAGTGACACGCGAAGCGGGGTGCTGCAGAATGGGCTGGAGACTTCAGAGGGGACATCTCACAGGAGGAATTCCAGCTCTGGAGGCTTTAGTGTTTGCATGGGTTGTTGTGACCGCTGTTGTTTTCTCCTTTGTTTTCGGCAGCTCTGTATATTGTTATAATACAGCCGGGCAGCATGGGAGTTGCTAAAGAAAAAAGATACTTTTTTTTTTTTTTTTCCTGCCCTATTTAGGAGCAAAAAGGAATACAGTTCCTCTAATGTGGAGGTAAAATGTGGTGTGCAGAGGTATGAGCCACCTGGCTTGAGGTATATGGGAAAGCTGCTCTCTCCCCCCTCCCCACTTTCTCACCATCCATCAGAGCTGAGATCAATTCAAGTGTCTTGGCTGCAAATTTGGTTAGTAAGCGGGGAAACTATGCCTTTGTTCTGATGCTGGCAAACCCCAGCAAGCTTGATTATCTAAAATAAAACCATCTGCAGCCACTCTAATCAATGGCACATGCATAGCAGCAAAAGCTCTAAGCTCATGGCTCGTGTAAAATGTTCATTACATCAGAATGTTTTGCTGCAGGAAAGAATTTATGGGAGAGAGCAAGTGGCTCAGAATTACCCAAACTCATCGGTGGGACACATGCCCCACTGTGTGCTGTGGGACGCTTGGCTTCTCTGGTAGCTGGTCCAGCAAAGATGAGGCTGGACAGTGGCTGGAGGAGCTGCTGTGAGTGCCAGGGCATTCCTGGGGCACTGTTGGTCCTGGATTCAGGACTCACTGTTTGGTGATGTTTACAGGCAGGCTTAGAAAACAATAAGGGGTCATGAAGTTTGCTCATATTACTTGTGGCGTGAATGAGGTTACACTAAAGATCTCGCCAGGAAATGGGTTAATCTATTTCCCCATGCATTAACCCCCTGCAAGCTGGGGGCTCGTCTTTGGCTCCTTGTCTTGAGGGCGAGGTGCAGTGTGCTGATACCAGAAACCAGGTGGGAGTAATGGATGATCACGTTCTAGATCATAGAGCCTGACTTTTCAGGCATTCCTTCGTGAGCTGGAGCAGATATCCAGGGTGACTTGCTTGTTAAGATGTCCGCAATGAAGTACTTGTACATCCCTTGTCTTTAAATGTCTGCCAGCACAGACCAGAGCACAGAGGATAATCTTTTCCCTTGAGGAGCCCAATGCAGGTACCATGTCTAGTTCCAAGACTTTTCTTAAAAACTGATGGCAGATCAATGCAGGGAATACGTTCCTGTGCTACTCCTGTCATTCCTTCGTCCTACAGCCTTGTGTAGTAAAGCTAACAATGTGCTTGCCAAGACCAAATATTTCCTCAAGCATGAAAAAAATATATCACGTTACCACTGGAGCTCACCTGCCCTAATGTCATAGAAGTTATTCACTACCATCTTTTCCATTCGCACTTTTTGTATCAAACTATTGTGCCAAAATTGACAGACATGGCAAAGCCGGAACAGTGAGTCCATTATCTTGGCTGATGATAATCACAGCATCTATCTCTCTGAAAAGTAAAAAATTCTGGTCCCCCATGGTCTCTTTGGAGCAACACGCAGCCCCGTACTCGTTAAAAAATGTCTTTGACTTCTTCTTCATGTTCGAACAAATGCTGAGCCTGGGAGATCCTCCCTGCTTTTGTGATCTTCCTCCCGCAAAACCCACCTTTTTGCTCAGCACTATGTGAAGTGGTCGCAGACGTGGTTGCTTTGTATTCGGAGGCAGCCTGAAAACTAGCCTTTTCCCTTCGAAATCTGATGCGCAGGTCAAAGGGGTGACTGGTCACATGCTTTCATCTACACTCGCCTGACAGCTCCAATCCTCTTCTGCATATTCATTGCTGCCTCTTTCTCTGCAAAATGATGTACTTGAAAGTCTACTCTGCGTCTGACCACCTTGGGGACTGTTTTATGACAGCAGCATTTTTTTTTTAATTGTATTAATCTTTACATATTGAACGTGGCCCTGGGCTACACTGCATCGGTTTTGGGCTTGTCTGTTTCTGTTTTTGAAGGGTTATTATGTTCCTTTATAGTAAAGATTGATTTAATCAGACAAAATCTCCCAACTTAGAACCAAAGTCCTAATTTAGCAAACCAAATCCACTCAGCAAAGCACGTAAGCACATGGTTTACGGAAAGCAAGTGCTTAACTTGTGATAGGGTCAATGGGTTTGAAGGATTTGCTCAGGGAGCCCTGCAGAACGAGGGGCGGGGGGGTGTTAGAAAAGGGATTCTCTGCTACTTCTCTCACCAAATTTAGGTCACTTGCATACAGTGAAGCAGTGGTGGGAGCTATGGTAGTCGAAAGCAGGCTGGCTTCTTGTCTCTGCTCATAGAGGCCAGTGCAGTATTCATGACAAAAGCTTGACAAGAGTTTTTCTAGTTCCACCAGCTTTAATGCAGGCAGTGGTCCCGAGCACTTTGCAAGTAATTGCATTGCCCTTGCAGAAGATACTTTGCCTGGGTGAGATCTTCCTTCTCTACAGTAAATAGGGTAGCTAGATGGAAAAAAACCTTCAGGCCTTAGAAACATGAACAAGTCCCCCTGTGACTGCCAATTTGCATCCATATGAGAACTCCTCGCCCACAGCAAGTGCAAGGTAATCTGCTGGTTTAACCTCCACCGAGGAAAGGCTCAATAAATTCAGGTTGCCTCCTAATGGGAGCGTTCACAGGGACAGCTATCATGGATCAGCTGTTAGGCTGAGATGTGTTGCCCTCCAGTAACTTTGCTCATGTTTCCCAGCCTGCAGATTTGCTGCAGGCACATATTGCAGCTTTGGTATTTACTTTCCTGTAGTACCGTTTGACCGTTCGCTGAAGGAAGGTTCTCAATTCGACAACAACACTCAGCAAGGGTGTGAATTTTCAAGTTTTACGCTCATATGTGCAGTTCAGAATTCATACTGCTGTTGGTTAGTTACATAAGATTTTTCCATCGAGGGAACAGGAGCGTTACCTTGACGTTCCTACAGCGAACCCACACAGCGTGAGCTGCAAACTGTGACTGCTCGCTATGCACCGCTTAAATGCTCCGCAGACTGATTATGATTCACCGAAGAAACCTGCAAATAATTTTAGATGAAGAGTCCAATCAAGAATCTATTTGCAGACAATTCACAAACACAAAAAGAAGTGAGATTCATTGGATAAATTATGCATTATGAATTATTCATCCAGCTCTAGTTAATGAGGTAAATGGTACTATCAGTGTTTAAAGTTAAGCTCATTTGTATATATTGGGCAGATCAAGGCTGAAGTAAGAGATCAGGTTTTGAGGGAGAAAATTGGGCTATGAGGACTTCAACAACAGAACTGCCAACTACATGTGCAACCAGGGTTTCATCCTTCAGTTTAAAGTAATGGCTTGTCTGTGCTCTTAAATTAGAGGGGTAAAAAAAGGTATTCCTAATTCCATGTTTGGGTCTCCACATTAGATGCCATTCAGTGGAGCCCTGTATCAAACCAAGAAATAGAACATCAGCAAGGAAGGGAAGCTTGGGATGGCTTCGTTAAAGGTTTTGTATCATACTTAATATGGTGATTGTCCCTCACTGCGAATCTTGAGTCCTGACTGAATTTTTACTAGAGGCAAGTGATATCCAGGCATCCATCATTGTTATAGTATGGAAAAATCCTGCTGAAGGGGCAATCATGAAAAAATATTCTAAAACTTTCCTGTTTAACTGAGTTTACTTTGACCAACATTTTAAGACTTCCATACTTAAACCTTGGCTTTAGACCAGCAAAACACTTAAGCACATGCTTGACTTTAGTCACATGAGTAACTACTGAAATCCAGGGGAATGCTTCTAAGAGCAAATGTATATGTAAGCATAAGCCCATTCAGAAAATCCAATGTAGAAGTTTTGGGTTTAGCCACTCAAAGATTTAATCAGAATTAAATGAGAGGTTGAGTAGATATTAATTTCTTTCAAAATATTTTTTATTTAAGAGTCTCAAGTTAGATTTAACACCTCCATTTAATCACACGAGTTTGAAGGTTTTCACTTTTAATCTGCTGCCACCCTGAGTAGCAGGATTCAGAGAAATCTTTATGGAATGGACGATTACTGTACTGGAAAAACCTTTAATTCCAAATCTAGCTTTTCCTTTGTATTTTCAATTTATGAATTTTAAAAAACTGATTTCTAAGTTCTAGGACTTAGCATTTTTTTATATGAAATGGCATGGTCAAGAAACAGGTTTTTTGACATTGCTACACTAAATCTTTAGCAGGTAATGCTTGAAATTACAGGCCACAAATCTCGGTAAGTGCTATTTACTAACATGATAATTGTGGAACATTCGATGATGTGTTAAGTACCATGGAGTGGCAGTATAATTACAGTACATGGCACGTTACAATATAAATATAAAGTAAATACATGATTATTTCTGGCTTAGGTCACATGGTAAATACTAAGTGCAATTACGGCACCAAGTAATCTGCAGGAACGTGTAATTACTCTTGGGCTCAATTCATTTACAAATCCTTGTCCAGCTTTTCACACCACACGGGCTGTGGAGACTGTAGAAAACAGATTATTCATGGCTGCAATGGCCTCCTTATTACCACAGCCAAACCTTATCTGTAGCTGGTGGCTCCCCTGCCCTCTCCTGTGTCCCAGGGGATGGAGGTGAAGGTTGGTGTTTTCGAGGCAGCGCCATGCAGCCAGAGGTCTACTGAAAGCTGGACCAAGAGCTCTCTCCAGCTGATTTGACAAACGTGGCTGATGTTATCTAATCCTTTTCATCTCAGTGGTTTTGCTTTAGTGAGATCGTCTTGCCCCACTTTTGAATTACCACCAGCAGCAGGTACTCTGCCTTGCACTGAATTTTGGAAGTCAAAGGCTACAGATGCACTGGTCCCATGCTGACCCAGGAACCTGCTGTTTTGTAATCCCTATTCACATCCCGCTGTTAGCTGGTAGGTCTGGGGAGCTGAAGGGCATGGCTTGGATGATACCTCCAGCATCTCCACAGTTTCAGCAGCAAAAAAAGGCAGTAGAAACACCCAGAACGTAGCAAAACACCTTGGTCCTAATGGAGAGCAGACATTTGGTTTGGATGATGTGAAACCATCAGTCTACAGACAGCCATAATGCAAAACATCAGAGAAAGGAAGAAAAAAGTAGGGGGAAAAAAAGTTTTAAAGCCACCAGGGCATCATTCTGTTTACCCAGCCAAGAGGACAACACTGTGCCTCATACATCATCGGCTGCCTGCTCTCCCAAGCACCTGAGGCCTCGGAGAAGGTGATCCCTGCAGTATTTTGCTAGGCAAGATTGTTAGTATTAATCTTACAGTCTGTCAACAGGATCTGAACCTGGGACCTTCGCTGTTAAAGCCCAGATCCCCTGAGATAACATTAATGACTGCAGCTGTTTGCCATTAGCGAGTCATGCTCTCCGGGGACTGCTTCTGGGGTAGCTGGGATTTTGGCTTGTTTCTTCTAGGGTCAGCTGTGAAGCATTTGAAGTAGACGGGAGATGAGAAGCAGAGCTGGATGCAGCAGGAAAGCACTGGGGTCTGAGCTGCATTGAAATACACAGGAGGTACTGGCTCCTGAGCTGATGTGGCTGACACTTTTTGGGGTCTGAGGAATAGAAAACTTCCTGAACATGGGATGGATGTCTCCTGAAGCTTTGAAATTCCTCAGACACTTGGGTGCAGGAATATCCCAGCGGTAGAAGCAGGCGCAGGACAGCTGAAGGACAATGTGGCTCTGGAGTCATTGGGGAGGGTTCAGAGCAGGCACCACTGCATTTTGGCTGCCCTAAAGAGCTAAAGCGATGGCTCCTTGTCTGGAAACTGCTTTCCTGCCTTCAGCAGGCCAAGCAAGGCTTGCAGTGGTGCATCACACCGGGGCTTGCACTGCATTACTCTGCCATGGGCTTCTCACACTGCTCTCTACCAGCAAGGGGGAATGCCAAGCTCTGAGCCAAAACACAGGAGCAGGGATGTAAGGAAGCGATCTCCCCCTCTCTCAGCTTTTTCATTTTGTCCTTCTGTGCTTTCTTCTCTTATGCTTTTCTTTGGCTTGTACTGTCTGATTTGGTTCAATTTTTCACTTGGCCTCCCTTGGACAGAAGAGGGAGAAATAATAAACAGCTTGAGGAAATATTTCCAGGGGTGTTGTGCACACCGCAGTGCATGGGGAAGGTTAAGTGTGGAGCCATGTGGGCTCAGATGGGGGAGAAATAAGAGCAACACCAGTGATTCTGATTTAACCTCAAAATGCATCTGTCTTTTCCCAGTAAAACAGTGGAACACTCCTTTAAGGTTCCCAAAGCTTTGGATAATGACTACAAAGAGGTGTCAGATTATAATTTCTGGCTTGCATTAGGCTGGAATATATGGCTGTATATTATATGATTATGGTGCTGAGAGAAACTCCAGAGCAAAAACCTTCTTATTTGTTACATGCCATTTGCTTATCATGAAATACGAAATGTACTTACACTGTGCTACAGCCTTGAGAAATCGTTATAAAAATCTGTCATCACAAGCGAGGACTCTTGCTTACTCTTGCCACAGTGAAGGCAATAACGAAGACGTGAATTACATGTTACCTAACTGAAGGGAAAAGTTCCTTGCCCTAGTTGAGCAGACTACTATAATTTTTCAAGATGCTGTGTCTAATGCTAAGTGTCTGAACACTCTCAGGTTGTTTAGAATCAATTGGCTTAAATCTTGTGTAATGAAAGTGTATTTGCCAAATAGGCTCAAGCTTATTGCCATGCAAATTAACATTTGCAGGGACAAATTTCCAAGTCCTTCCTCTCTTTGTTGCTTCTGAGATGTTACGGATACGATTTTGCACTTGCAGTTATGTGTGGGTGCAGTTCGTGTCATTTAAACTTCTAATTACAGCATCTGATTGCACCCACGTATCTTATCAGCTAGTTAGACACGTCAATGACACACACCATAACTGCAAATAACTGGGGGTACAAAATTGCACCAGCAATTATTTGCACCCACTGAAGGAAAGGATGGATATAAAGCAGGCCATTAAAGTGTTTAAAATACTTTTCTTACAGTAGCATAAACCACTGCTACAGGGATATTACCTGCAGGAAAGCAGAACAAACATTAGGCTGAATTTTGAGCTGCAGCTGGGCTGGCTCGGGAGCATGAATCTAACTGAGGTTCCCTTTATGGGTGCGAAGTGTGTCAGCCAGGTCTGGGTTTACTTCCCTGGCTTCTTCCCTGACACTTGGCTCCGTTCAGGGTCCAGCCCTGAAAAAGTTCCTTCAGTCCAGCTGAAGCCAGCAGCGCTGTCTGTCCTGCACCCTTTGGCAAATCTATTCCGGAGACGGCACCTGCAAACTCACTGTGAGCCCCGTCTGGCTTTGCAGCCTCAGGGCATCTCTTCACGGCATGAGGACATACCTCCATGGGACTTCTTCTCCTATTGAAAGTCAAGCCTGCAAGCACTCTGCTGAATAGGGGCATAAATGGAGTTAGAATAGTATAAGTAAAAAGAAATTAGGCTCTGCTTAGGATAACAGAAAGCATCTTCATGATCTTCCTATTATTAACTCAAGTAACAAATTATAGTCATCTGTGGGACACATCCCTCTGCCCTGATCTCTGTGATCTTGCCATTATTTACAAGAAGTCTCCAGAGATGTCACCAGCATGGTGGCAAAAAATACTGAGTGATCATCTTCCACCCTCATGTTAGCACAACACTTTGGTACCCAGCTTAGAGAGACCGAGTCCCCACTGCAGGAGCATTGGGGCAGTGCAGAAAGCTTGTCCCGGCCCCAGAAACCTGGGCTGGTTTGATTCGCTGTGTCAGGTGTGGGATGTACAAACAGCATTTGCTTTCATAGATTCATGACTGGCTGAAGGTAGTAGATGCTAACAGGAGGTGAAATACTCTTGGTGCCATTTTGGGCACTGCATTATGAAACCAGGTCTGTTCTAAGTTTTTTTTTGTTTGTTTGTTTGGTTGATTTTGATTTTTAAATTATTTTTTTTTGAATAGGTGCCTTATCAATTATAACCATCTTCACTCATAAATGGAGTACATTTTCCCAAGGATGTCATCTTCCTTTGTCTGAACTGAAATATCCTACACTAACTTAGATGTACACAGCTTCAGATTCTTTATTTCCCTATTGCAAATAAGAACAACTCTTCAGGATTTGATCTAAGTTTTGCCAAGGTGCCGGTAACATTACAGGAATGGAGTTGGAGGGTGGTTGCTCTTAAAAAGGAGCCCTTCCAAAAAGAGGAGTACCATAGGGAGCACAAAAATTTACATCCATGCAGATACCAGTGGTAATGAATATCTTGGAGCTGTAATGATACTAGGCCCTCATTCTTCTTTAGAAATTAATGGGAAGGAGTAAAAAAGAAAACCTGGAAGGAGGATTGTGTTCTGTTCTCATTTACCCTGGGGTAAATCCAGAGCAAATTCAGAGGTCCAAATGGAACTAGTCCAGATTTCCACTGGTCTAAATGAAAACATTGTTTTCATATACAAGCAGGGAATTCTGCCTTATTTAATACCATACTTTTAAATTTTGCTGTCACCACGGGACAGCGAAGTTTTATTTTTTGGCTTACATTTTACCCAGGAAAGAATTAATTGCTTCAGCTTCCTAGAAATCATTGTATGATTCAAGTTATTCTTTTTCATGTTTTGTTCAAAAGTTGCGCTTAGTTTTTGCCAGAACCACTCACTGCCCTAAAGCACTATTTATATCCTAGACCACTGCATGTAGAGAAGAGCCAGTGGAGAAGTCAAATAAGCATAGTATTGCCTTTTAGCTGGAGTTGCACTCTGCTCTGCAGAAGGGATAACATTTATAAATCAAACACAGGCTTAATTAACCTTCCGTCTTTGCACAGGATTAGGAGGGTGGGCATAGTCACGCTGATCTGAAGAGGCAAGGTGCTCTCACAACTGCTTCACAAGATTTCAGGGATTTGAAACAGTAAAATAAAGTTGGGCTTACTAAACAAAGATCTGGGTCCCGGGCTCTGCTGGCGCTGGCCCAAATCTGTAAGAGCCCTTGGGAAGTCAGTTTATAGCAGTATGAAATCAGAACACAGAGCCCAAAGTGAGTATATCTACCTTTCACATAGTGAAAAAAATATATATATATATATATATATATATATTTATCTCCTGGATGAAAAGACAGTAATACATACTCTGGCATTTGAAAAGGGTTTGCATATACTTTACCATCTTGCAGTCTGCAATCATACACACTTATCCTTAACCTGTCATTTCAGTGAGTGACACTACAGTAGTCAGAACCTCATTTCTCCCTATTGAGAGAGAGAGGGGAAATTCATCTTTGCTTTGAAAAAATGCTATATCCTAGTTGAAAGGCATCTTTCCTGGGAAGCCCCTCTTTGTTCAAGTAGACAGTCCAGTAGCATTCGTAGCTTAAAATTAGCAGTTAGGATGAAATCAGTCAAAGAGGAGAGCACTCCCTTTTACAATGAAGTTAATTAACCACTTTAATCAAGATTTGTGTGCCTTTTGAGAAGAAGAGCTCTATCTCAGTCATGAGATGTGAATGTTTGATGCAGGAAGCCTGGGGTGCATTTCTTGGTGTAACAATGTAGGGTTGCATGCAATAATCAGACTGGTTCCTGTGGCCTTTAAGCTCCAAGTCTACCAGCTCTGCCTGTGCTGGGAAGACTTTCCAGAACATACGTGCTATTGATAGGGTCACTTGAATGACAGTATTTCTAGTGGCAAAATAAAGGTCCTGCTATCTGCAGGTCACTCATTTATATCCTTATTTTCAGCGCTGTTTCTGCTACAGCTGCTGCCTGCACTTGTCCTCCAAGCTTTTCTAGCCAATGCAGGGAACTGGTGCTAGGAGGGGAGATGCAAGATCTTTGTCTGATGTGAATGGGGCATGAATATTTCAAGAATCTCCCTGAAGTCTGCAAAAGCTTTACGATGACCGAAGTGTCGATCCCTGTTTTCTGATTAAACCAGAACTAATTTCTGTTTGGTGAAGCCTGTTATGAAGGAGGTGGGCCAACACCTTTGCCCAGAAGCCCTAGCCCATGGATTTCTTCATTCCTCCACACCCACTGGTGACAGCACTGGTATCAGCAGGTATCAGCTTGGGAAAATGTTTGGCGCTGCCTGGGAGCTGTGGCAGGACAGGTGGATGACCTCTTTATAGAAAACCGTAGTGATGCCTGGGAATCAGGCAAAAAGTCTGGCTCCTGGTCCCCAAGGCTGAGGAAAGCCCCAGTGGCTTGTTTCTTGTCTGATCAAGGTCGGGCTACTCTCCAGGATGAGTTCAGTCCCACTTAGATGTCCAGCTGGAAGGAGAGAAGTTTTTAGTTCCTCATTATCCTGCCTCTTTTGCTCCCATTTAAAATAAAATCCAGTTGGGTGTTTGACGGTGGTCCTTGTTGCCCTGGCAGGCTAGGACACAAGACCAACATTGCTTACTTGATTTTTCCTACTTGAGGGCACAACGCCCTCAGATCAGACACCCTGACTGCTGTTCCTGGCTTTGCTAAAACCTTTTTAAACAAAGGTTTCCCCTTTTTAGTGCTTCAGTCTCCTTCCTCTTACTCATTTCAATGCTGTTGTGTCACTAAGAGGTTGAGGAGTATCTAACGACTCCCACCAGAGGACCCCACTCTCAGCTGAAGCTCCCAACCCCCCCGGTGAATCAAGCATATGATTTATAAAAGGGTGTATTGCAGGGTGCAGAGATAAGACACCAGTAATCCAGCTGGGAGTGCAGATAGGGAAATCACTAGACGTGCACTCACGTTGTACTCTACAATACATGGTGCATGTGTGTGTGTAAAGGACGTGTTTAATTCTAGCTCCATTTCATGTTTCTTCTCCCTCTTGAGGAATGCTGATGTCCTATCTTTATTCCTCACTTGTTATTTGTAAGGAGTTATCAAGTTTAAGTGCTGTCTTTTTCTCTCATGTAAGAAGAGAGTGCTTGAGCCTGTTGATTAAACACATCCCTTGCTTTTCCCTGTTCAGGCACAAATTTCCAGACTCAGACTCTGAATGTAATTTCTATTCCTCCCACACCATGTGCGTGTTGCAGAATTTTACCGTCACATTCCAAATGTGCAGTAAAAACTTTTGCAAGTTATTAACAGTCATGATGGGTACTTCAGTTTTGACTGCTTTATCCTTTTGAATTGGCCCGTTTTGGTTTTGTTGGTGTTTTCTTTTGTTAATGAGAGATCCTAACCCTTGGAGATCTGGAGAAAAACGGGCTGAGGCAGGATCGCATGGGGCAGCCTTTCTCTCTGGCAAGCCAAATGGCCCGGGGAAGCCAGCCCCAGAAAAGGGGCCCTCAGCCCCCCAACCCTCCTCCTTCCTCCACATGAGGGCATCTTCCAGGCCGCTCCCAACACAGCCGCCTTTGGCCACGCGTGGGCCACTCCATCACAGAGGCTTGCTGAGGTCACAGTGGCCACCACTGCTCCACCTTTGCTCCGGGCCCTATAAAACAGGACCCCTGCAGCTGGCCCACCACTCGCTGAGCTTCGAGGCCCTCTGACAGCCAGCTTGTGTGGCGGGAATAAGAGCAGAAGCAAGGAGGCGAGAGGCAGCCCTTCTTGGTGTGAGGACAGCAATGCAGTCCAAGGAAGCACCAAGGAAGGCAGCTAACGAGAAGGAGAAGTGTCATGGGCAGAGGGGTAGCACCTGCAGCACAAGAAACACCAGTGCCCGAGGTACCTCTGGCACCCAGACCACAGACACTTACAGGCGGTACCACTGGTACCGCGGCGATGCGGGGAACAGGCCGCCCCCTCAGCCATACAGCGACAGGGGGCCTGGGCCTTCCCAGTGTCATAATGGTGGCATGGAGCGAAAGCAGGAGCGTCAGCTGGACAGCCGCGGGGAGCAGAGGTGTGCCTGTCATCCGGAATACAGCGTGGGACCCAGCCATGGCCGTAAAACAGACGGTAGCGTCAAAACCATGCATGGAAATGAACTGGACAGTGGCGTGGGACCTGTGCGTGGAACTGGACGACCCCCTGGTGCGGCACCCTGGCCTGAAAACATTCCCGATGGAAGGCATCCTGTTTGGGCAGTCCCAGGCAAGGACTGGCTTGTCCTCCCGCCAAACACCGTGGAGCCCATGGAGCTGGGTCCACCAGAAGAGGCGAAGGAACCAATGGAAGTGGATCCACCTCGGCCAGATCAGACCTGGGACTACCCTGGCATGTCTTCGCTCTCTGCCATGAGAGAGCACAAACAGCATCGCAGGAGTGCCCGGCCAGCTCCCTACTCGTCGCTCAGGCTCCATCCCAAGCATTAGCTTGGAGCCACCAAACACCACAGACATCCTGCAGGCTTACCTGCGAGGTGTCCTGGCAATAAACCACTCTGTTGCCAATTCTCAGGGGTTGTGTGAGTGCTTCTTTCCCATCCTGCAGCCCTTGTGCAAGAGGTGGCATCCCTTCTGCACAGAGCCTTGAGGAAGAGAGCACAAGAAAAGACCCAGCTTCCTTCAGGCTGCGGTGCTGGGGTGACAGGAGGAGTCCCCGAGGGCCACCATGGACCCTTAACACTTGTGAAAATAGACTGAGGGGTGAAAATAGTAGTGTGTAAGTGATTATAGGTGGCTAATTTCTTGTATTAGGAGCGAGTTTCTATATCTGAGTAATTGGTAATGACAGACGTGGAGAAGACTGAGGTACTCAGCAACTTCTTTGCCTCTGTGTGCACTGGTAGACGGGCTTCCCAAGTCTTTCATTTCCCTGAACCTGTAGATGGAGGCTGGGGGATCAAAGTCCCACCCGCTGTAAGTGAAGAGCAGGTTCAAGACCACCTGATGAATCTAAACAGGTACGAGTCTATGGGACCTGATGACATGAATCCCAGGGTCCCGAGGAAACTGGCTGATGTAGTTGCCAAGCCTCTGTCCATCACAGTTGAAAAGTCCTGGCATTCGGGTGATGTCCCTGGTGAGTGGAAAAATGGAAACATCATGCCCCTACTCTTCAACAATTAAGACAAAGAATTGAACAAAGAGCACTACTCTTCAACAGTTAAACAATTAGGAGACGTATCCTCAGATAGAGTGGTCAGGCATTGGAACGGGTTGCCCAGGGAAGTGGTTGAGTCGCCGTCCCTGGGGGTCTTCAAGGAAAGGTTGGACATGGTGCTTAGGGACATGGTTTAGTGGGTGATTTGGTGGTAGGGGGATGGTTGGACCAGATGATCTTTAAGGTCTTTTCCAACCTTAATTTTTCTATGATTCTATGATCAGTCACACTTCTTTGCACTGTGCTATCAATCAAGGTAAAACACAGCATCCTAGATGACCTTGTAGAAGTTTATATACCAAAACGGATAAGCATGTCACTCAGGTGAAAAATGGCAACCAAAAAGGTACTGAAACTATCAGATCTTATTACAGTGTGTCTGGAAAACTGTGTATTATGGTGCCTGTAGTGTCTCGCTATTACACATGTGTGCAGGGACATGACACAGTGCAGTGAATACGTTATTTTTAATTCGTGCAGCCATTAACTGGAAAGCCATTAGGTGCAGGGCAAAACTTGCAGTGTGCATGTCTGTGAGCAGAGAAATGATTGAGTGATTTGCAGAGGACCTGTGAGAGGCTTGAAATAATTCTCTGGACCAGGCTGCAAACCTCTTTCACCAGGAGATTCAACACTATCCACTCATGTAGCATCCTTGGCTTCACTGGAGTTTCTCATGGGAATGCCTGCAAGTGGTAGTAGGTGGTACACAATCTCCCTGTAAATGCTCGTTTCCCTGGGATTCTTGCAGCCAAGCAACACTGATAATTATAGTCACCCACAGGTTTGAGATGTGTAAAACGAGGCACTTGGGAGCCCATCCTGGAGTAACAAGGGTTCTGGAGTCCCAGTTCATGCTATTCTGAGCATGGTCTTTAGGCTCCTATCCTGACTCCCATGTTCAGTCTGGACACTGGATTTTCTTTTTTAAGCCATGACTTTGGGATTCCCAAAGTGATCGATAAGGGGAGATGGGAAACAAGGGCTTTGCCCTCATGTCTGGTTTGTGACCCAAAACATGTCATATGTCCCCACGGCATCAGCACCCTCCTTTCATCCTGTTCATGTCCCACCATAGCGCAGCTGTTCTGGGGTTTCTTTATGAAGAATGACAGAAGCCTGTGCTGCATGATTTAGATCTCTAGTGGTCTGAATGCCCTTTATAGATGCCTCTTCCTTAGTACCAAGGGTATCTGGTGTGACTGTGCTCAGATGCATCGTGTCTTTCATGGACACTAATGTGCCGTCCTGATGTTTGCAGGGACCCATCTGCCAGTACTGGTTAATGAGCAAAGACAAAATCCTGAATTCTCCATCTCCTACCTTCATTTCAAATGTGTGAAAGAACGGAGTGCTCCGGATCTGATAAAATGAACTTCTGAGCTCAGGATGGTTGGAATCAGGGTGCTGGGAAGCCACCATCTCCCTAAGGTAGTGGAACTGGAGGAGAGCTGCACCAGCCCTGCCAATACAGCCACAGCCCAGAGGGGCTGAGCTGGGAAACCTGAACACAGCCGAGAGAGAGCTTCTGTCAAGCATCTCATTGATGCTTCTGTGGGCCTGAGCACAGTAGGGAATAATTTGGAGATAGTTCTGGGGCAGGAAGTGGCAGAGCTGGGACCGTTCTGGAGAAGGCTTACTTATCAAGGCTGAAAGAAGAGCAATGCAAAGACAGCAACCAGGACATCCTGGAGCTGGGGTCTTCAAATAAGATCACATTGCTGAGCTGCTCAGTGCTGTTTCCCAACTCGTGCCTGCTCTTCTACCTCCTAACACAGTTTAGGCCCCTAAAGTACTTCAGTTTCTTTAACTCTTAGTACTTTGCTTAATACTTGTGAATGAGAAAACTTTGTAGATCAAAGAGTCTCTGGGAGGGAAATTTCTCTTCTGGAACTGCACTGAGGTTGCCAATGTTTTTCCATCCTTCTAGTGAATATATCCAGCCCCCCTGAGACTTTGGGCCAAAGTCCCTGGCCATGCCAGCACTGACCTTCCCAGGACAGCAGCCATTCAACTGCATGAAGTTATTGGGGAGGACTTGTTGGGGAGCAGATGGAAACAGCGTGCAAATCCTCAGCTATGCTCCCGCCTGAGCTTTGGGCCAGAATCCTATGCCGTATTTGAGCAGCCTTCTGGCTGTGGAGGTGGCATAGACAAGAAGCCATGTAACTCAGCTCACAAAGCCAAAAGGCAATAGCAGGGTAGATTTCATCACTTCCTCTTAGAAAGCTCCAAGTTTCTCTTCTCTTTATTCTTCTTTTCCTTTATTCAGCTGCTCATCTCCCTTCATAGGAGTCCTGTGCGGCAAAGAGGTGAGTGTCTTTGATATCTCTCTTTCCATCAAGCTGCAGTTATGATGAGAGAGAGATTCACCAGTCTACATTCACCCATCAAATCTGAGGCATTTCACCAAGGTTCCTAAATTAGAAGCCTCATTGTACTGACTTACTGCTGTTTGTGCCAGCAGCATCTTGAGAAATGGAGAAATACTGGCATCTTGAGAGCATGATTCACCCTCCTCAGATGTGAATCCCTCTCCTGAGGTGTCTCTCTCTTCTCAGTGACTGTAGCTGGCACCCGGATAATGACAGTCCTAAGTTTGGTGTCTCTGCCTACTATTCGGTGGGGTGCATCTGAGCCGAAATGCCAGATAAGCAAAACAGCCCATCAGAAATGTGATGGGGAATACGAACAACATGACTGATTCAGTCTTTCTTGGGAGAGAAAGAAAAGTTCAGTTATCAGAACTCTCTAAATCTGCTTCTGGGGTAGCGTTCGTCCTTTTTGTCATCTAATCCCTTGAAATAACCTCCTGGTAACCCACTCTGAGCAAGTGCAATGGCAGTTTTTAAGTGCTCACTTTTCAGCATAGCTAAGGAAATGCACTTCCTCCCTTCCCCACTACTGACAGATGAGGTGTCTGCTGAAAAAAAAAATCAAAACAAGATAAAAAAAAAAAGACAAAAAAAGAAAAACTCTACCAGTAGATAAAGTTTAAAATAAATGGTTGCTGCTTTCCAGAAAAAGGACCTCATAGGAAATATAAAACCCCTTGAATGACAAACCTATATCTACCTTGCTAGCAGGTACCACTTTCCCAAAATATTGATGCTTTTAAGCTTTAATCCATCTGTCAGAGGTGATAGGATACTTTTAAAAGGAAAACACTGCTCCAAGCTACTTGGGGGGAAATGGAATGGAGAATGTTAGCAAGATGTGTTACTTGTCTTCTGACAGCTAATGTATCTTTCTTCACATTGCTGCGCCTTTGTCCTCTTTTGCTGCCAGACAAAAACAGAATCATTATGGACGTCCCCAAAGACAGCTTGGTAAACATGTACAATAAATTAAGTTCTAGGTTCTCCTGGCAGAAAAACTCCGTGCAGTATCTGTATGGGATCCAGGTGCCTCTGTTCCGTGATTGTGTCCAGAGCTAGTGAGGATGGCGAGACCTTAGACAAGATAAGGGCTTTTCTTTCTTATCTCTAACAGTTGACTCCTTTGCATTTTTTAAGTCCCTTCTGTTTGTGTGCACAATCTGTTAAAAGCAAGGTAGCTTTGACATTTAAAAGCCACTTAGAGCATTTAAAAGAGAATTGGTGACACTCAGGTGAAGGTACGATCTATTCAAAGTTATGATCAGAGGAAAGCAAGGCAGCAAGCAGAAGAAGTGTGGAAGATATGAGGTACATGGCTTTGTAGCTGGAGGGGGAAGAGAAGGACATGCTATCAAGACAACTTTGAAACTTTCTTCTGGTAAGTAAAGACAAGAGAAGTAAATTACATTATTTTTTTTTTTGGCATTTACTTGTCTGGTTGTAGGACAACATGAAACCATACAAATAAATCATTCAGAAGAAGACAACTTGGGTTTAACCATCCAGATAATGATTTTGCTTAGTTTTCTTGCATTGAATATCAGGGTTCAGGAAAGACAGTGAAAGAACAGCTTATGCCAACAGGAGGAATAATTCCATTTTCAGGAAAAGTTGTTCTCAGTATCTCCTCATAGAAAACTGCTTTTGGCTTCATTTTTCATTATCCTCCTGCACAAATTTTTCAAGCAATTTGCACTCTTTGATTTACTCTGCTGCCTGCTTGAGGGCATGGTCCCATGTCACAGTCATGTGAGATACAGGAAAAGTAAAGGGTAACCCCATGTATGTGAGATACAAAGGAAATGCTAGCTTGCTTCAGTCTAAAAGAATTGAACTGTGGTCTTGCAGGTAACCTGTTGCAGCAGGACATGTTGGGTTCACTTTCCACCTTCACCACAGATGTGCTGTGTAATCTCAGGGGTTTCCTTTGGAGCATTTCCGGAAATCCATGCTCTTTTATTAGATAAACTGAGCTGATTTTATCAGTCTCTCCTGGCCTTAAAACCTGTGTCTTGGCTTCACACCCTCATACGCTTTTCTTAAGCCTCCCTCGGGCTGCACTATGGGATTACACATAGCCATTCTTCAAGCTGGATTGATTTTACCTTTCCGGATATGTTCAAAATTCTCAGCGAGGGTAAATCACTCTGTAGGGGAATAATGTAAAAAGTCTTACTCATTTAAATTGTTGCAAATCTGGGATAGTTTAAGAGAAGTTAAGTAAATAATTATCCTGGTAGAAAAGTAAATTTGGGGAAAGAGGAAAGGAAATCATGTTATTTTTTTCTAGTAGACAATAGCTTGACAATGTCTTAAGTGGACTTACTTATTTCCAACCTTGTCCCTTTCGTGATGTTATTTCCACCTTTGCAGAATGTGTATAAACCTGTGGCAGTTCAGAAAGGTCCCTTTCATGTCCACTTGTCACTGCATCACAAAGTGCTTTAAGATGCAAGGGGCAGGAAATCCCCTCATTGTTGTTCCCACCAGAAATCAAAGCACATCTTTAGAAAACATTAAAAAAGATTTAGAAAATCATTGCTTGGTGATAGTCCCCCTATTACTTCTTGATTCTTGTCACATTTTGTTGAAGTCATTTAATCCTTCACCTCCTTCCCAGAGTTCACCTGCAAACTTTCACCAGCTCAACTATCCTGTTGTCTTTCTGCTTTCCACTTGCAATGAAGCTTCTGCTTGACTCATGTACACTTACCTGGCTCACAGACTTTCATATTCTCCAGCTTCTGTTGGAGAATGGCCATGAGAAATCCTTCCACTAATATATCACCACCTGATTTCTGAAAATTGTCTTGAAATTTTTCTCTGGTTTGTGACTTTGTCCTTTGATTCTCCTCTTTCTTGCAGCTTTTCACAGGTCCTTAAGACCTTTCCTCTCCCCTTTTATCTCTCTCCACCACAAAATTCTTAGTTTCTAGAGGAATAAATTAACAATGCAAAAAAAATCCCTCAGAGTGGATTTTTTTTTTCCTCTCATCCTCAATCTATTACTTGAAGCAAAGCTCCTATGAAGGTTACAATTCCTACTAGAAATGCGAAGTTATTTTGAGCACCAGGGCATACTGGTTGTGGCTTTAATGTTTGTACATGCACGCATGCACACAGTGCTGTCCTGGAGACCATTCCTTGCACACATCAGCTCTCAAAGTAAACCTCATCACAGGACAAATGGCCTCAGATTGCAGGACAGCAGATTTTTTAAAGACATTTTGAGGGCATAGGCTTAAGACAATGCTTGTTAACTTCCTAACTGAAAAAGGCTTTGTTATCAGAGCTATTTCATGGTAATAGAAATTCCTCTATCCAAAGAGATAGCTGCATGGAGTGTCTGACCAAGAGATTTCCATGGGCTTTCATTTCTGCCCTCAGAAACAAGATCTACAACAGTGAGAGACAGTCACTAACTATTGCACGACCATCTCCATTCTGGGGACTATCAAAGACTGACAAATCAAAGCGTAGGCTTAGCTCAGTGGAGGGAAGGGGGTTTAAAAGCCACAAAACCAAACCCAAACAATGAAACCCTGGGAGCAGTAGTGTCCTTGAGCTGTAGTTACAGCAAGATGGAAAAGAGTGGGATAGAGCTCAGAGAGGACTTCCGTGCTTCAGTCTACTTACTGTCTGCTAGGCACATGCATTAACAAATAAAGAACCACTAAATGATCTTTCAAAAAGAGAATAGCTTTTGAAGAGCTTGAAAAGCTCAGGCTTGAGCATTGTCCTCAGGCCACATTTAGCCCTGCTCTGGGAGAAGGCAGGGAGCCAGCAGCACTGTCCTCTGGGAGACATGGGGTGTCCTCCTGCTTTGCTCTTGATTTTCCATAGCAAGCTGCTCACCATTGCTCATTTTCCGGGGGGAGTCTCACTTTTCCTGTTTGTGGACAAATTAACTCATTAATATCTAGATTAATTTCTATGGAGGCAGTAAATTCATCTGTCTCACCATCCACATACTGAACTTAAAATGAGTTGGCACCTCCAAAGAGCTGTGCTGTGATGCCTGGGACTGCCTTGAACCAACTTGGGCTCCTCTTCCTAGTGTTTCTGCCTGTCTTTTTACAGACCCTTTGGGATTTGACCACACAGACTGCATGAGCTTAATTAAAATTGGCTTAAAAACAGAAGCAGTTGAAATAATGCAAAAGATGTTTGGGACAAAACTAGGAAATGTACAGCCTCAAGTTAAACAGACTTTTTTTTATAAAGGTTTAAATCCACTGAGAGCATCTACAAAAGGGTTTCTACCTGTTTAAATTAATTGGTTTTAAAAAAATGCCTTTAATTAATCTTGTGCATTCCTACAGGTGGATGAGGCCTTCCTCGGAGGCAGCAGAAAGTAGCCATCATTTTCAGACAGGGATGGTTGCAAGGTAAAGCATTTAGCCATCCCTGTCCTCCTCCCATGGGAGGAGCAAACAGCCCAGCCGCTGCCCCATAGATGCTGATTCAGATCCATGAAGTGTCATAAAACTTGTGGTGTCACCAGGGGCGAGCTGCTTAACATTTTACCCATTTCTTTTCCCACGAAAAAAAGGATAATTGCCTCTAATTCTCTGGGGTGCCTAAGAATAAATATATTAAGCGTTACGAGGGGACAAGATACTGCAGTGGTGGGGACCTTGTTAAAATTACCTCTTCCTTTCCATGAACAGGTTCTAATGATGTACATTGCTTTGCAGGTTAGCTACTGGCCATCCATTACTTTTCAGACAATGAAGGCATTAGACATATCATCAGAATGATTACTGCCAAACTTGCGATGTATTTTTTTTTTAAATGAAATTTAAGCATTTATGGTGCTTCACAAAAATAAAGCAAACAACAACAAAAACCTACAAACCCTTCACCCTTAACATCTTTCAACAGATCTTGTGGTGTTGGATGGAAAATGAATTTAACAGGATATTACTGTTCTGTTGCAATATTTCTGTTGTACAACAATATTATAGTTGGTGTTAAACTTTATTACTAGCCCTGTGATAAAATTAGTTCAATATTGGCTGCTTTTATAATGTGGTTTTACAATTGCAACATGGGATAATGTGATAGTAAGAAAAAAAAAAAAGCAAACACAAACAAAACAAAACACCCTAAACCCAAAAGCATGGAGAGGAGGAAAAGAACAGAAAGTTACATTGGAAGAAGGTACAGGACAGGGGTTGCATTTTAATGTAGGTTGCTTGGAAAATTTTTTTCTGGAACGGCTTGAAGCCAGAAGCAGCCTTTTGATTACGTTATACACAGGCTGATGACTGTCACGGTGAAAAGTGTCAAATGGGGAGCAGTCGGGAAAGGCGGGAGAGAGGCAGGAAAGAAGGCAACAATTTCACAGCAGTGACTAAGCCTACTTTGCCTGGAGGTGAATTTAGAGCAACGTCATCTTTCTGTCACTGGCTTCCCAAGGAGTAGAGGCTTCCAAAATGGGGCTTTTTGAGGTTACTTGTATTCCTAAATTGGGTGAGCTTAACCTCAGAAGGATTTAGTGCATTGGGGTGGAAATACAAGTCTAAGCGGTGTTGTAGCAGCATAATCATTGTGTGGCATTCAGACACCCAACCTGCAACACTATGCCATGTTCAATCAATGTCTTCCTCTCTCTTCTGTGCCATTTGCTGTTTCATCTACAAAGCTCATGAGCTCCTTGGGGCAGATATGGTCTCTTATCTCATGTTTCTGCAGAGCCTCATGCAACAGCACCTGTTCCCTGTCATTACTTCTGGTTACTGGGCTAGCATAAATCCTAGCAGAGCTTGGAGAGCCCAGTTCTGAACTGGGACAAACCAGGTGAGCTCTACTGGAGCCAGGACTAAGCAGGCAGAGATACAGGGCAGAAATGACCAGCTCTGACAGCTTAAAGTCTTTGTCTGGAAGTGGTGACTTCAGACTTGTGTTTAGGGTGGTGCTGCAGGTAAGATGTAGCTTGTACCTTTCCATGTCTCCATGTTATCCTTATCCTAGGGCTCCCCATCCCTTAGGTAGCAGTTGGCTCTTGCTGTGCCTTGTCATAGAGTAGAAGATGAAATCACCATCATATCCTGGTTAATATACTACTATATCATGTATTTTTAGTGAAAGTAGGGATTTTACTTCTTGAGGATGGTGGCCTCTATTGGATGCTTATTTATTAAAAGCAAGGCTGAAGTTATGCAAACCAAAGGGCTGTACTAATGTCTGTGCACTGTGTCTCTTCGCACAGATTTCAGAATAGATTTCTACTATAAACCCGATGAGCCAACCTGCTCCCAGTGTTTCCTCTGCTTCAGCTTAATCGTCTCAATCTGGAGCACATCTCTAGTAGAAAGGAGTAGAAGGTGGAAGGAATCTGGAAAATGTATTGCATACATGAGCAGTGTAAGCATCCTGGAGAAGCAGATTTTCCTAGCAACGAGAACTGGGAATAGTTAGAAACACTCATGGGAGGGTATAAAACCCTTTGGGTTTTGTGTTGTAAAGGTGTAGTGCCATAGATATATGGTAGTTTCCAGAAGGAAAATGCAGCTAATGAAAAGGCATAGCGAATTATCAAAGCTTGGAGGTGAAGTTCAGATATTCGCACATTAGCAGCCCAGCTGACAGCTGTCTGTGGAAGCATGGGCTGTGCCGGTCCTTACCTAATGCACCTTGTACTGAAATCAGGGTGTGCTTTGTCCCAGAAACCAGAGCTCGATCAGGCTGCAGACCTGGTACTGTACCCAGCTCCTTGGACAGGAAAGGGAGCAGGATAATTGTAAGGACCTGCTCAGCAGGACTTCACCTGTAGAATCCAGGTCTAAAGAAGCTGTTTCAGTCAGTGGTAGTGCTAACTTGCTTTAAACTCACTGCAATTTTCTAATTTTGTTTTTTCCCAAGTATGCAGGCACTTTGATTTGTATCCAAACCCTGCATCTTCATCACCAGCTGACTCCCAAGGCCTCTGAGACTCTCTCCCCTCCAGCCAAGCCATGCAGGAGATTTGGGATGGTACGTAACTTTTTTTTTTCTTTTTTTTTTCAGAGCAAGCTCATTTGTCTGTGAGCCTCTGCATCCTCCACAGCATTCAGCCCATTGCAGCAGCTGAGCAGCATCACGCTGAGCTGCATCCCACCGGGTGGGCTTTAGCAAGGCGAGGGATCAGAAGGCAGTGCCTGCCACTTGTTGTGGCACCATGAGCAATGTTTAAACAAGAACGTAGCATTGCCCAGGCCAACTTGCTTAAAGCTAAGAGTGACTGAAGGATGCGTGAGCATGTAGGTTGGAAGGAAGGATTTAAAATGGTGAATAATTAGAGGCTGCAGTTAAATTATCTGTTTATTTATCATTGTAATGGGCTTGGTAGTTAATAGTACAGCTTCCACCCATGGCTGGAATTGGTGGGATGCTTAAGGTACATGGAAATGGGAAAAACTTCTTGAAGTGGATGATCCTTTGCCCTAGGTATTTAATTGACTTATCCTGCAGCACTGTCTGTTGCAGAAAGTACAATATAACCTGAGCTGGTGGACCTGAGCTGACCACAGACCAAGGCTGGTCTGGGTGCCACCATCTCCCAGCTCTCACTCGCGGGCAGAGCATCTCCATCTCTGGCTCTGGTGACCAGAGCCCAGCCCTGTTCTCTCCAGGCCCTCTTGAAGCATCTGGGCATTCAAGAGCAGGGGCAGGACCACCTTACCCCATGGCCCCAAATGCAACCACGCTGGGGTGCCCGGCCATATCGCGGAAGCAAGGGCTTTTCAGGGGTGATTAGGAACACAAAGGGCTGTGCCTGACAATTGGAGTGGCTGCGGGCCTGTGACAGGCATGACTGGAATTTGGAGCAGACCAGAACTAAAATCATCCACAGCTCCGGCTCCAGCTTGATGTTTCAGCAGCAACTTTTAAAGTTCAGGGATGTTTTTTTTTTTAATTACGGATCTATTTATTTTTCCCACAGCTTTCTCGGGCAGTTGAGATGAAGTCACGGCACAGAATCCACTCCAGTCAGAGGGTTTGCAGCGACTAGGCCTCAAGTAAATAACCGGGCCCCAGAAACGAGCGGTAATGAGAGCGCGTCCTTTCAGAGCCAACCATCGGGGAGAGCAAATCAATCAGGCCCTGCCCTCCACTGGGACCAGCGAGTGATTGATGTCGCTCCTGTCGGCTGCCCTTATGGACCAGGGTGTGCGTGAACATGAAAGGAGCAGAACAAAGGCCCCATTACCGCAGCGGGCAGAGGGAAGGCTCCCCTGCTGCTTGATGCATCTCTCCCTTTCTAAGCTATTGCAGCCTTCCCATCTTTGTCCTCCATCCTCCTCCAGTGCTTTGATCCTTCCTTCTTCTGCTTTCCAGCCAGCCTGGCCCCGGTCCCTTTTTCTAGTTCATTCACCATCACTTTCTCCTCCCAAAGGCGATGCTTTTGTGAGAGAAAAGCCCCAATAACCTCACGTAGCAACTATTATTCCTGGCCAAGCCTTGTGGTCAGCCCTGCTTTCCCATCTATTTTTCTCTCCCCAGCATCATTCATCCACCCCTTTCTGAAGGGATAAAAACCCAGGCCCAGCTGAATGCCCAGGCCCAGCTTTTGGGGATCGTTACTGGTGATGCACTGGTCTCTTCTTCTGGGAAGCTCCCTTCTTCCTTTCCTTCCTCCCTTCCTCCCTTCCTCCCTTCCTCCCTTCCTCCCTTTCTTTCTTTCTTTCTTTTTCTTTCTTTCTTTCTTTCTTTCTTTCTTTCTTTCTTTCTTTCTTTCTTTCTTTCTTTCTTTCTTTCTTTCTTTCTTTCTTTCTTTCTTTCTTCCTTCCTTCCTTCCTTCCTTCCTTCCTTCCTTCCTTCCTTCCTCCCTCCCTCCCTCTCTCCCTCCCTTTCTTTCTTTCTCTTTCTTTCTCTTTCTTTCTTTCTTTCTTTCTTTCTTTCTTTCTTTCTTTCTTTCTTTCTTTCTTTCTTTATCTTTCTCTCTTTCTTTCTTTCTTTCTTTCTCTCTTTCTCTCTCTCTCTTTCTTTCTTTCTCTCTCTCTTTCTTTCTCTCTTTCTTTCTCTCTCTTTCTCTCTTTCTTTCTTTCTCTCTTTCTTTCTCTCTCTTTCTCTCTTTCTTTCTTTCCTTCTTTCTCTCTTTCTCTCTCTTTCTTTCTCTCTGTCTCTCTCTCTTTCTCTCTTTCTCTCTCTCTCTTTCTTTCTTTCTTTCTCTCTTTCTCTCTCTCTTTCTTTCTTTCTTTCTTTCTTTCTTTCTTTCTTTCTTTCTTTCTTTCTTTCTTTCTTTCTTTCATCAGGGGTAGGACTATGGCACAGAGTCAAAGAAGTGGAGTGGAGCATAGTTAGTATGGTTTGTAAAGAGTTCCTGTCCCATCCCCCTGCAGAGAGAAGTGTGAAGGGAAGCAAATTTGGCTGTGACTTTTCTTCCCTAAACTTCTTGGTTTCACTGATATTATTTATCATCCCTGCCTCTTACTGCTTTTCTGCCTGCGGTGGCAGAGGGCTGTCATCCCAACTCCTGCCACCCCTGGGTATGGCCAGGCTGCTTGCCCTCAGATATCCAAGCACAGCTGCAAATACTGAGTGCATCCAGCTTTTGTTCACAAGCTGCAGTCTCTTGGGTACCGTTTTCCCTGGGATCCCAAGGCTTCCCAAAGGAGGGCAGGGATGCTCAGAGCTCAGATGCTCAAACTTGCTGCTGCCTTGATTGGCCTTTGGCTGATGGAGATGGGTCCCAGTGCTTGTTTTTCTGTTGTCAGCTGTTGTTTGACCCAGGATAAAGCACTAGGGCTGAAAACAGAGCTTTGTAAGGCTAGAGGAAGAGTTAACACCCCGGAACAGCTGGAGTGCAGTAGCCCCCTGCTGCTTCCAATACACACAGAGTGGCTCAAGGTGAGGAAGAGCATCTACACCTGGCACTTCCTCTGCTGATTTTTGGGACCGTCCTCCCTTTGATAAGTCCTTTCTTACTTGTCTCCATTTAATCGCCCTTCCATTATTCACACTCAAGCTAAAAGAAGTTTCTGGTTGTGGTGAGTGCAGAATTTTTATTTCTCCAATCCATACACCCATGCAACCTCAGCAAAATCCACTGGTACGGAGCAGCATGGTTTGTATTCTGCAACTCCATCGTTAGGCATTGAGTTTTTTTCCCCCCCTTTGTCTTTCTGTGGGCACACACACACACAGGGAGAGGGCAAAGGCTAAAACCTCAGAGGGGCTGCTTACAGTTTCATCAATATTTCATGATTAAAAAGGTGACAGAATTCTGCTTTATTTAATAAGAATATTCCCTAGGTAGGTGCTGTTTTCCCAGACTGCTCCTGTAATTACAAACTGTTTGTGCATTAGCTGAACAGCTTCACTGAATTGTGTCCCCCCTCCTCAACTGTTTTAAATTAAAGGGTTGACTTGTGCCTTGGTCAGCCCCTCGCTTTTCCTGGAAACCAGTGACATTTTTCATAGTTGATTATAAATGAATCAGGAAGGGAAGAAAAGAAAGTGTGAGGGAGAAACTGGGTGCAATTGGAGGAGCTGAATTTCATCCTTCCTGAGCACAGCTTGCTCCCGTGAGCATGTAAACATCGTTCTGCAGTAGTAAAAATGTCAAAAGAGACTCTCCAAATTAAGAATCGTAATCTGGGAGCAGCAGCGCCCACCAGCTGGATAGATGGTGGCCTGCAGAGAGGTGGGGATGGAGATGCATAAACCACCACCTGCAGGTCTTTGCAGCAGAAGCTGTCATTGACTGTAGATTTCCACAGCTCTGAGAGTAATGGGCCAGTACCTCGTTGGCTTCTTGGGGCTGCCACAAAATGCCATGCTAAGAGCAGGTCTATTTATTACTATGCTCAATGCTCTGCAAGTCCCTGCAGTTTTACAAAGTATGGGGAGAATGGCACTGGTTTGAGTTCCCACCTTGGAGACTGGAAGGGGCTAGAGAAACCATCCCAGGTCTTTGGCCCTCGTGCATTCCTGCAGCTCAGGCTGGAGACGGATGCAAGCCCAACGTGAAAAGGGGACAGGCTGTGTCCATGGGACTGTTGCCAAAACATAGGAGTGTGCAGTGAGAAAAGGAGGGCTTAAGCCTCCCTAGCATTCCCTGTCTCATCTCAGTAAATCTGGGGCAGGTTTAGAAGTGTTGCTGGGTCCATGCCGGGTCCACCTCATGAAGGTTTGGGGCTCAGGATGTATTAGGTGCAAGCACAGGGGTTCAAGCAAGAGCTTTGACCCATAAGCGATGGACTTCTGAGCCCTAACAGCCCTTGGGATTACCCCCCCGTGGCAGGATATGTTTCATTAGCATCTCCCAGGGATGCTGTTAGCTCGACTTGATGTGTCACCGTGGGAAGGCTGTGTCCTTTTAGGGGTTCCCACCATGCTGTCTGCTTTGGTCCAGGCAGAGCAGTCACGGGTTAAGTGAAGCAGTGTTTGCAGTAAGGACATGGCAAGCAAATGACAAGGGGAGCTGCAGAGGGGCGAGGGAGGACGTGGGCAGAATGATGGAGGTGGCTGCTGCAGTCCTGCCTCCTCGCATTCATCTGACTTCTTTGTTGCAGCCTCAGGAGGGCAAATTCCACAGGAGATCAGCGATTCAGCATGCGGCGGGATCAAAGCGGCCTCATTTCCAGGGTTCGTGTCTGCTGTTTGTATTCTCTGGCACAGGGACAAAGTTAGGATTTTCTGTCAACCGGGGCACTGAAAGCCGTGTATGTTTGCATGCATGTGTGTGTGCGTGTTTCGATTTGGCCTCTCTCGTGTCTAATGCTGACTGGGGATCTCCACACTTCCTTCTGCCTGGGGCTCCCTCAACTGCTGGCTGCCCATTTTTATGGAAGTCAGGAGAACTGCTTAGGTTTGGGAACGCTTCATCCCTTTTGTACTTGGTGGGAAGTGACCATTAGGTTTAAAAGTTGTTTAGGATGAAAACACACAAGCTATGATTGTGTAAACAGTATTTCCACGATAAAACAAGCTACAAGTAGCTCTTCAAATCACTTTTTAGGGTCACAACCCCTAGCTTCCATCCCAATGTAAGCTGGAGTGAAATTTACAAAAGCATGATTTATTTTTTTTTTCTCCACTAACTCAACATCTGAATATGTGTAGTTGGAAATGCTCCGTAAGTACCACAAACATGTGCTCTGAGTAAAGGAAATGTCTGAAGTGAACATCACTGCTCGTGGAGCAGTGCCCATCACAGCCATCCCTCCTTCTCCTGGGTATTTTTCCCTCAGCCAGCACCACATGGAGTCAGTGTGGTGCAGCAAGAGGATCTGAACAAACAGAAAAAAACCTGACTCTGTGCCCATATATCCCAGAAAATGTTTAAGACATCCTGAAAATGTCTTCTGGTTCACAGGGCCATCCTGTGATAACCTTGAACATGTGGTCACCTTCTGGGGCTGCAGCATGGGTGGCTTGAAAGAAATGGCAATATGATGGCCTACAGCTGCCTACATTTAGCTGGGACTGTCGCAACATGGGTGGAGGCTTCCAAACTCTCTGTGCTACACTTTCCCTTTGCTAAAATGACGTACTGCTGCTGACCTTCTGCAAGGTGCATTGGGGTTTTCAACTGGGAAGCACCCCGTGACCATTGTCTATTACTGGGAAGAAGAACAGAAATTGTTAAGAGCAGAAGGTGGCTAAAATTGCAGCTGGGATTGGATTTGCAGCTGGAATTGCAGCTAAAATTGTTCAGCTGTTGTCTGTGGGCAGCGATACTCTGAAAACCTCATGTCATCAGATGGACACTGATGGCTCTGGAATCTCCTGCTGAGCAAAAGGGAGAAGGGAGTGACCCTGAGAGGTTGCAAAGGCCTTTCTTGTCTGTGGCAAGTCAGGAGTTAAATGTGAGCTGGGATCAGGCAAAATTACTGCTCCAGGTACAGAAAACAAACACCATATCCTGGAGGGGAAGATGTGCCAGGTGGGAAACGCTTAGCCTTTTCTTCTGAGACCAGAAAAGTGCTGATGAAGTCCCTGGAAAACACCTCCATCAGGTGAGCAGCTTCACAGGCTCATGTTCAGCTCTTCTCATGCCCCAGGATATGCTTTTGCTATTAATGGAAGCCTTGGAACTAAAATAAAAATAATAACAACTGGTTGGCTGTTGTTTAGCTAAGAACTTATGTCTCGAGGTGTTTATCCTTATTTCACAAAGAATTTCCCCACGTTCCTCTAGGTGGATGAATCCCTTTTTGGAGGTGGGAGGCAGCCAGGCTCACCGTGAGCCAGAGGGCAGTGGGGTGCCGTAGCAGAGGGATCCCTTCCCACAAACCCTCCTCCTCCTCCTCCGCAGCTGAAGGCCCCGCAGGGCAGGGGTACCACTAGCAGCACCCCACAGCAGGGATGCAGCCCCCGTGGGATGGAGGTACCGAGGGAGCCCAGAGCTCACCTCGTTGCCTGCTGCTGTTTTTGAGGTGATGCTCCATGTCCTCCCCAGCAGCAGAGCCTTGGCACAGATTTCCAGGCTTATTTTAGAGAGATCTGCTAAAAGGGGCCTTCTTCAGAATGACTCCGACATATCGGGCCCCTCTCAAGCTGGTGTTGTAGTGAAGAGGAAGGGTGTTTGTTTGTGGGCATGGGTGATCCTTGAGTAGGAACGAGGAGCAGCAAACAAGTCTATGCATTGGGAAGGTTTTCACATACCTCGTTAGGAGGCCAAGTCCCCTCAGGGGCAGGGGAAGACCAGTTAAGAGTGGATGCCATTTTGCAATGGCTGGATAGGGAAATTCCCATTTATTTAGGCTGACGAGCCCCTTAGCAGATGCATGAGTGACTCCAGAGTAGGAGGAACATCTGGACTTCATGCACACACCCGAGATCCAGGATGGTGGTGGAGAGGCATGGGGAAGCCTGGGAGAGTCTGTAAGAAGCTTTCCGTTTTTCTGATTAAAGGAATAACAGGCATCCCCAGAGCTTTTAGAGAGACTGTCTAGCCAGGAAGGGATAAGTCTTAAGTTATTTTCCCTCATAAAGGCAGTACAGCACTGTTGGGTCTCACGTAGCTTGTATCCAGCTTTGGAGCCCTGTTTGTGCTGATGACTCAGTTTGCTGCAGTGATACCCACAAGGAACCCTTCCCTCTCCCCCCACAAATGCTCTTAGCAAATCATTTCTGAGAAGAAAAGTCACCTGCAAATTGGCTGTTAATAAAGCTTGATCCGATGAATCACGGCGTTGCAGAGACAGGGTTGATCTGCTGTGACCCGGGGAGGTCTTCTGGATCTGGGTGTAGAAAGCTTTGGTGTCCCTGTGCTGCCACAGAATCCTTAAAAACAAGTTTCATCGAGAGCAGTTGTTACTGCGAAAAACTCTGCCTCGCTTGCAGTATGCTTCGTGCAGTCAAGGTCTAGGAGAAAGTTATATAGCAGACAGTAAATCCCACCTACACTTTTTTTTTTTTTTTTTTTCTTTTTACAGACAGATCTCGGTGCCTTTGAGTGTATGCTACTTTTCAAAGTGGCTTTGTAAGCTGATAACACGTTCTTCCGAGGCTACACAATACTTAGCACTGCTCTAACAATTTTTATCTTCAAAGTGCTCTCCCCTGTGCAAACGGAAAGTCAGTCTCTTCCCTGAAGAATTTCAAATCTAAAAAGACAAAAAAGGGGTAGTGGAGAATGGAGCTACACGAGGCAAGTTCTCAGACAGTAGTTCACTTGCCATAAACAAGTCGGTTTTGGTTAACCTGAGAGTGGTGAAATCATGCCATATTTTCAAGGTTTTTCACCCCCAAAGCATGAAAGAAAAAATATTTTTGGAAAGATTACAACCCTAAGCTTGATCTTTGCAAAACCAAAACATTGCATCTCAAACCAGAATTTTGCTTAGGAAAGTAACTATTTTTTTTTTTAACAACAACAAAAAGCCCACTAAATAAAAACAAAACAAAACAAAACAGACAATGAAAGGAATATTTCATTTTGGATGAAATGAAATAAACTTCTATGTTTGCTGTTTCAGCCACTGAATCAAGAAAAATAAAATCAATGCTGAGAAGAGCTTTTATAAGAGAAAAACATTATAACCCCTCCTGCAATGTGGAGAAACTGAGTGGTAGTGGATATCATTGCACTGATTTTTATGGTTGACCTTCTGGCTACCCTTGCCCTTCCCAGACCTATGTCATGCATCAAAGCCAGCTATGCAGTGCTTACGATTTCTTAAGCAGAGTGCTGAGATTCCAGCCTGCATTCCCTCGTTTTGTGTAAAGCAGGACCCTTGAAGGAGTCAGTTTGCAGAGCACCTGTGTTTCTGAGCTTCTCTTGTGTGAAGATCAGCAGACAGCAGAAGGGATGCAGAAGCTCCTGGAAATAATAAAAATACAGTGGGACGGGTGCTGCTGGTCAGTTTTGTGGTGTGATCCTGCCAGGTACAGGTAAGTATCAAACCCCATAGAGGCCATGCTGGACAGGACTGGGATCTGAAGCATCAGCCTTCATCACAGGAGAGCTCTCAGGTTTGGATTGGGCAGCCACTGGGCTGAGAGCTTCAGGGAGCTGGTTGCAGATATGAGCTTGAAATTCATCTTAAGTATCACTGGAGCCACAACGAACAGCTATGTTGGTTGAAGGGAGGGCTTGGATCCTCTGTAGCATCCTGGTCTTGTGCTGTGGCTGATAACTACACAAGTTGTATCCTCTAAATGAGCTTGGCAATGGTGAGGGAATGGCTTCTCCAAGAGCAGGAGGAAACACGTTCGTTGCTGCGTGGGGAAGATGAAATGTGCCCTCAGCTGTGCTGGCTAGGCTGCAAACTCACCTGATTCAGCAACATGTAGTCTTCTTGCTCACTTTGAGATGGCACCGGGGATTGGTTTGTGGATCCCTTGCTCATTTGGCTCCTAATTTCTAGTTGAGATTTCTTGAAGAGACCATGAGGTCCTTTACTCTTCTCCTAAAGTAAGGAGCCTAAGCATAGTCCTGTCCATAAGAAAGAGGAGTTTGGGGGATTCTCCCATCCCACAAAAGACTCACAGCATGAATTTCATCCTACATCAGCATCCACACGCCCTGCTGCAGGCAGAAGCTGTGCATGGGTGCCTGAGAGCATGGTGAGGCTAACTGGTGGGACGTCCCCTTGCCTTACAGCATCCTCGCTCTGCACACTGCGATAATGTCTTGTAGAGCAAGTTTACAAAAGAAGCAGTAGAAGATCACCAGGAGTACTCTGAGAAGCCCCAGCATAAGGCCTCAGCCTTAAAATAATTAGTATTGATTTGCTCCAATAACTCAGGCAGAATGTGATAGTTCCACAAGCTACATCTGCCTAGAGGCTTTGTGCTCAAAATAGCTTCCTCTTTTGCTCTCCTTCAGCTCCCTCTTCCTTTGCTCCTCCACATCACTGCAGAGTAGTGTTCTGTGGGGCTGTGGGTGCTCATCAAATATTCAAAAAAGGGAGCCAGGTTAAGTTAGGTTTGAGCATTAGAAGCCAAATCAGTGAAAACCATGCTATACTTCTGTGGTATCTCACAGCAAACAACCAAAATCAGTCCTGATGAAATCAGCTCCTTTAAAACTTTGTTTGAGAAGAGTAAACGCCTTTTTTTTTTTTTTTCCTGCAGACACTACAAAGCTGGCTGGAAGTGTTGGCAAATAACTTTTTAGAAATCCCCATTGCCTACCACTGCTGCTCTAACAGGAGAATAATACTCCCTCGTCTTATCTTTTTGGAATATAATCCCCGCAGAGCACGGCTGTCTATTTGCATTTTCCCATTAGTGTCTAGCACAGTGGGTGCAACAGCAAGTTTAATTACAATTGGGCTGAGGGAGAAGAGGGAGCCACGAAGGGGAGACGAGGTTCTGTAACCCATCACCGGCTCTCCTCCTCCTCCTCCTCCTTTGGCTTCTCAGAAAACCTCGGGCAAATTTTCTCATGCTTCTCCCCAGACTGAAAGGGGAGGCTTTTAAAGAAAGACTTGGGGGGAAGGCTGGAAGAAAATTGGTTCAATGTGTTCTGCCAGTTGGTCTCCTTATGCAGCCATTACCCTGCGTGTTGGTTACCTTAAAGTTTTTCTGACGTGCGTAATTACCGGCCTCCAGGGAGGCTGAAATAACACATTGCACAACGTGATGCTGGGGCCGCCCTGGGCTCCACCTCCTTCCTCCCATAGCTGGGCACTCCTCGACCCCCACACTCATTAATGCACGCCAGGGTGTCCCACAGCAAAGATCTGGAGATTTTTTTCCCCCTATTTTTCTATTTGCAGAGCCAAAAGAAATGAAATAAAATGAATTAAGCTCAAAGCTTCCAGTATAATGATATAAATTTTTGGACTGTTATGTAGTGAAATAGTCATGTCCTGAAAAACACGTATATACAATTCTTATGCTGTTTTGGGAAACGGCCCCGCTCTCTAAAACAGAGGAAATTCTCTTCCCACCATCTTCTAGAGATGAATCCCCAAAAAGGGAGAGGGAAACCTCGCAGACAGCTAAGGAGAAACAAAATTTGTGAGCATGATTTAAAAGAATGCATGTTATGACAGCAATACTTGCCATGCAAATAAAATCTTAGATGTGAAGTTGTAGGGGATGACACAGTACCAGCATACAGATCCCAACCAGCAAAATAATGGCAAGTGGAAACCATGTATGAGATTAACTGCTTGGGGCTTTCCTCACTTTAAAATAACTTTATTTCTGAGGGATATGAATAGAGGACACAAAGACGAGGAGAAAAGGAACAACTAGCCCAACTCCATCAATGCTATTGCCTGTGGTGAGATTTGCTGGATTTCTGACAGTGTAGTATGTGGGATCACGCATGGTTGTGTCTCCTGTGCTGTGCGTGCAGAGATCCATTGCGTGCACGTCAAATTCCCTGGTCTGGGACTTCCAGGTTTGCAAGTCTGTCTTCAGATTCTGCTTTACCTCCATTTTTGTACTGAGCAGTGTGGCATGAGGAACTGATGTAGCAAACACACTTCACCTGCTCAAGACCCCCCTCTCCAGCAGGACTCAGCCTTGCCTTTGATCACTCTTGAAAGTTTGGCAGCTGAACGGATGCCAAAATAGGAGCTGCTTTCTGGAAAATCTGGCCTCCAGTGAAAATGAGGAGACTTTGACATTTTCTTTGGGTGGTATTCAGCTCACAGATTACGGCACAACAAATTCAGCTGTCCAGCTGTCCAAACTCCCATTATAATCAATGGAAGTCAAGGGTGCGATGCAGTTGTCTAAGCATAGGCACCTAGTGCCATTTTAAATACCCTTGAGTATCCAAGATATCCCCTTGGGGCTGGCAAACATTACCCAGAACCTATGGGAAACCTGCACCCCTCTGGAGCACAGCTGAAAACCAAACAGGACACCCCGGAGCTTCTGACAATACTAAATGCCTCTTTTTTATGCAAATGAATTCCTCCCCTGATCAATATTAAGTGGAGTAAAGAAAAACGGACTTGTACACATGTTCAGCATTGAGTAGGTCTCCACTGACAATTAAGGAAATGAATCACCTAGCTCATGGCACACCAAAATTCAAGTGAGTCGATGCTTGATCCCGTAATTAAGAGCTGATTCCTTCCTTTTGCTCTCTCCACCTTCACAACCCAAGTGAAGCAGCCCTGAACTCCAGCCTGGTGGCCCCTGTCCCAAACCCAAATGCATTGCAGCAGGGAAATATGTCAGGTCTGGTTCCTCTGGGAGCTCGTGGCTGGTTCAAGGGGAGACAGTGACGGGGACACTTTCCAGATGGCTCCAAAGGGTCTGGGGTGGGTTAATAGGAGCCAGTGCCATGGACCAGCTTGGTGACTGAATCCCAGAACAGCTCTGGCTCACAAAACTCTGTAACATCCTATGCCCAACTTCCTGTGCATATCCTTGTCCTGTTCTTTCTCTCCTGCTACAGTCTGTTTTCATTGTGTCCATATTTTCCAGGTTTCAGGTGTTGGTCATGGTGCCTTCTTTCCCATGGAAGTAGGGTTTTTTGCTTGTTTTAAGGCTTATATAAATTAAACAGCTAAGAAAGTGTATATGAATATGACCTCATTTTTCCCTCCTACCTCCCCCCACACACTTCCCCAGTTGACATGTTTGTGCAAATGTTGGAGATGAATAACGTAAATAGACTTCTTTAACAGTGATAGCTTATTAAAATAGCATGGGTGTGTGAATTTCTATTGCTAACCGGGAACCCTGCTGCTTACCAGTTGCAATGCCATACATGCATTATTCAGCAGCTGAAAAAGCCCCATTGTTCCCGTGCTCTGGAATTAATCAGCGGAGTATGAAAATTACCTGTCACCAGAGTATCATGTTTACTCAGTCCATCAAAACAGCCTGCACTGGCGGCGGTTGGGTTTCCTCCGCAGAGCGTTACATGTAGAAATACTTGTTTATAAATGCAACGGGGACCTCGCGGTGTTAAGGAGAATGCAGGGAAGCAATCTTTTTCATCTGTCTCGCGTGCTGGAGTTTAAAGCCTGTTGTAGAGGGAAGAAAGATGAAATGCGCGGAGCAGGGAGCACCTGTGAGTTATAATTCAATCAATCTGAAATGCATAGCGTTATTATGACAGATCTAAATCCGACTTTTCAGACTTAAGCATTTTCCAGCTGCAGCAGAAGCATGTGAGGTCCTTGACTTCATTATTTCGCTTCCATGCAGCTCTGAGCCGTGGTACTTCTCTTTACTGAGAGCTGTGGCCTTTCTTCCGTTTCTCTTCTGCTGGCCCTTGACCTCCTCACTGCGTTTGCTCCTCTTGTTGCCAAAGCGAAAGTATTTGAACATCTGTCCTTGCCTATTTTCACCACTCTTCTCTATCAGATTAAGGAAGCCCAAAGCTGAACTACGCTGTGGCACACCTCAAAAGGCCATTGTGGACAGTCTGATTGAACTGACACCTGAGTGAACAATAACCAAAAAAAAAAATAAAAAATGTGAAGGAAAAGAGTGCCCTACTTGGCTTTTTTTTTTTTTTTTTTTTTGGCTTCTGAGTCACCAGGATATTTGGAATAGGCATCATTTTTTTTTTACCCTTAATATCCTTTTTTTTTTTTTTTCCATTTTTATGCAACTTTTTTCCCAACAAGTATACAAAATTATCCAAGAAGTAAAACCCTGATCTTCAGGTACATGTGCACCTGCACAGTCTCCTGTAAGAGCCAGTGGTTTTGTGAGTGGTGATGGAGGAGACGGATGGAGTTGTCCCTGCGGTGTCTCCAGGTCCTCGCGGAGTCCCCTTGGAGCAGAGGCAGATGTGTAGCAGCAAGGTGCTGCCTGCCTCTTTGTTTGCAGAGGCACTAATTTCAGTCTTTCTCCTTTAAATTGCCCAGATGCTGGTTTTAATTAAGCTCCTAAAGTTTCATGGTCTTTGAGACCTCTTTCACTCTGTCATTTTTTGTGTTGAAGCTGGCAGGCAGCGTGATCACAGACCTGGCTCTTCTCAGCTCAGGCTAAGGTATGTGAGCAAATACAACTATTT
Source organism: Anser anser (assembly GCF_964211835.1). Taxonomy (NCBI): domain Eukaryota; kingdom Metazoa; phylum Chordata; class Aves; order Anseriformes; family Anatidae; genus Anser; species Anser anser. The sequence continues at coordinate 156,520,085 of NC_139721.1, forward strand.
CCAAGCAGGGTTAATGCATTCACCTGGGGTGTGAGATATCAGCGATGTTGCGTGTTACCCGTATGACCTTGAATCTGAGACTGCCATATGCTCACTGAGGCTGGTTGCAATTTTTTTCCCCTCATTGACTTCAGTAGGTGTCTGATCAGGGTCTTAATCTGCGTGTGCCTGTAATCCCAATCAGTAAATGGGCACACACTTTGTTTTATTTAAAATATAAGCTCCTCAGGATTGCCATTTGTGCAAATTCCAGGACAACAACGTGGGGGTTGGTGCCACTTTGAGGATTGCCTATACCCAATAATAAAAACAAAGCCCTGCCACCCACCCCAAGGGATGCTCTCCCACGGACATGCTCCTGTCCAGGACTTTCATAGTGTGTCATTGTCCACACCTTAAAATTGTATACCTAGTGCACCCAAGGCAGAGAGCACAACAGGGATTAAGTTGGCCTTGTTACGTGAGGGGTATGTCCTCTAGCACAAAGGCAACTGTCTCCATGTCTGTCTTTTCTTAACTTGATCAAACCTGTTTGCTTTGCAAGGATGTTCTCTTTAAATTTCCCAAGGAGAAAAATGGATAATTTTGACTGAGAAAACCTAAAGAAAAATAACAGCTTTAAAAAGCATTGGGAAAATGAAAACTGAGAGAGAGAGAATGATGCCACTATCAAATATTCCAATTAACACTTTTGGAAAAAAATCTGTTCTGCTCAAAAGTGTTTCTTTGATCTTTTGACTGTCTGAGACCCATTTTGTTGGTTTGAATGCTGGTATCTCTGCTCTTCCCATACAGAGCATGCCCCTGGCCTGGCTATTTGAATTCCCTAAGCTTGAAACAGCTTCATTCATTGCAAGTATGTCAGCTCTGCTCCAGGCTCTGTAATAATAACTCTTTCACTTCAGATGATGAGATCTAGATATCAATCTTGCTGAGGTCACCAAAGGAAAAAAATGAGCTTGGTCACTTCTCCATTGACGATTCAACACAAACCATTTATCTTCGCCTAGGGGGCCTCACAGTTCCCCCTTGTTTTATCCAAATTGCACAAAAAAGCAAAACTGAGATTTCACTGAGATAAAAAAAAAAAAAAAACCTTCGTGACACCATTCGTTTTTGGTAGCTACAATGTCACAGGGACAAAGTGGCAAAAAGCTTCTCGCTTTATTAATGCCAACCATCCCTGTTAGAAAGAAGCTGTGAGGCTGACCTGAGCTCTCCTCAAATGCAAAGCACAAAATCCCTCTACCCAGAGACAGTGCACGAAGCTCGTAACAGCCTTTTCTCTAGTGCTTGCTACTACTGAGTGGAGAAAAGGGAGCAAATGAATTCAAGTCTGTTTATCCCCATCTGGTTAGATGATGTGTTATTGGCAGGCCTGGCTGAATTTGCTTTGTGTGGCACCTTATACAAGACACCTAAGGCATATGTCTTCCAGATAAAAGCCAAGTCCCCTGATTAAAGGGTCAAAGCAGAGTGCTGACAGTAGGAAGATGAAGCAAGCTGTTACTGAGCTCTGCAGAGGGATGGGAGTGGAGATTTCAGAGCAAGACAGTGAAAAGCTGAGAAAAGATACATTTCATCCAGGCAGAGATACCAGCACTGAGCAGGATGCACAAGACACAAAAAGACTACCTCCATTCACCTTAGAAATACAGACTGGAGAGATATCTACCACAGGGACCAAATCTGAATAGGTGTGAGTGGTGTGTGAAGGACATCCAGGAAGGGGCAGCTGCTGGGATATGATCCTGGAGCAGGTCCTGTGATTGTCATATTCCCCTTTCCCCCACCACTACCTCTTCCTCCTTCCTCACCCCCAGCTTCAGGCAAGCTATGGGGACCCCATATTTATGGGCATGCAGGACTGGTGCTGACCCAAGAAAAGGCACCAATCTTTACTAGATGACTTCAGGTCACCAAGCTGAACCAGCACCAGTGCTGGGGACTATGAGCATCACAACCATTTGTCCCTCTCTGGTCTGTACTGCTCATTCCAGCACGGTTTTGCTGTTGTATCTCCCCTGGGGGTAGAAAGACAGCTCTGGGTACCTCAGAGATGTCGAGAGCTAAATCTCCCCTGGGAGAGCAGCTTCCATTTCCATGGGCAGTCCTCAGCATGTCCCAGCAAGCACGGCTCCACACCTGGGGACCAGGTTTTGGTGCCCTGCGGAAGAGGCTGCCGTACAGGATCCCCGAAGCAAAGATTAATTAATGAGTGTTTGCACAGCACTTCAAAGGTGTGAAGAGCCATATAGATGCTGCTAAGTATCATTGTTAATTATGATTAGGTGTAATATTTTAATATATCAATATTGCACGGTAAATAGTGTGAAAAACGTGAGCTGAAAATCAGCAGCCACTGCAATTTTGTCTTCACATCTGGAGATGCATTGACCCAGCGGGCACAGATCTGGTCTGGGGGTCCAAAAGGTGCATGCGCTGGGGGACAGAAACCAAAAAGCTGTTTTGGTGGTAACCTGGCTTGTATGGACTTTTTGTAAGGAGTGAGGAGAAGGCAGAACAAAGTGGCATTTGGAAACAAAACTAAGCCAAACAAAACTAAACGGGACATTGGAAAATCTGGCAGTTGAATGGCCATGATTTCAGCTATCCATTTTAAGGAAACCACCACCTCACCCACCTTTACACCTCACCAACAGCAATGCTTCAGCCGAATGTATTTTCTTCAAAGGCAGGTTTTACACTGCTGAGCACCAAAAAGGATCTCCAGGGTGTCCTCAGAGTGGTCCGTGTAGCCTTCTGCAGTTTTTTTCCTCCCTGCTCTGGGGAGGCAATTCCATTCCCACCTCTGGGTGTCCACACCAAAGACTCAGCACAGTTCTCCAGCTGGCAGTAAGCAGTGATAAACTCATAACATCAGCTCTCAGGGTTTGGGTTAGCTTGTGAATTTCAGAGTTTTTGCATCTGTGCATCAATCACCCAGAAGGACCAAGGCACAGGGGGACTTCTTTCCACCTTCCCATTACCTCCAGCTGCCTCTGTGCTCTGCCTGAGCAAAGGAGCTGTAAATCTGTGGATTAAGCTCTCAACCAGCACACCTGACAGACTTCAGTGTTAGGCAAAACCCTGTTAAAATCAAACACCTGAGTATCCCTTAGGCTGTGGTTCTACTTTCTCAGTCCCTCAAGGCTGTGGTTCTACTTTCTCAGTCCCTCACTTTCCTCACCTGTGAGGCTGAGGACGATAATTTCCCTTTAGAAGCAGACTGAGATGTATGGCTGAAGGGCTCGAAGCCAACTAGAGTTAACTTTTATTAAATGGATTCTGAAGGCCAGAAGGACCGTTGTGATCGATAGGTGTTGTCCGTATAACCTTCTTCTGCACATTCTTTGTACTGATCCTTTAACTTCTCTTTTAGGCCTGACATATTGTTTTTCTGTGCCTTCATCCACCCTGGAGACCTCCATCTGCCTCCCCCTGTGTCACCCTGGAGGATGGATCTCGTACCTGGTGCTGCTGATACAAGGCTTGATGCAAGGATGAATTTGTTAATATTTGTAAGGGGCTATAACTTGATGAGGTATATTAATCAGTGGTGTATGAATGCTATCAAAGCCTGAATTTGCCAGAGAGAAGGGAAAAGAAGTGGTGGGTAGGGTGGGGAATTGGTACATGATAAATCTACGTAATGCAGAGAGAGAAACTTGTAGGGAGTGAGCTGCTCTGCTTCCTCTCTTTCTGTCTCATGCCTTATTAATAATGCTTGTGATGTTAATTATCTCACATAAATGACAAATAAAAAGGACTGATTTATATTGTTCTTGAAATACAAAGATTCATACACAGCCTTGGAGAGAGACTCTGATCACTCATTCCCCCCGGTAAACATAAATATTCAATAATTAATATTGAATTTTTGGAAGGCTGATCTGTTCTCTTGATCTCTACAGCAGCCTGTTGACCCTGTCATGTGTTATAGGCAGCATGATATTGAAATCAGGGCCTTGTCTATAGCTGCACATACCAAGTGAATCTATTCAATCCCAGTTAGAAGGTGATATATTAACCAGCTCTGACCTGCCATCGCTGCATTACTGCCTCTGCTGAAGAAGCAGCATCCTGACTACACCCTTCATGCAGGGGTATGGAAATTGTTTCTCCTGTGTTTGCTCACAGGAGTCCTTGATCTTCCCCGTTCCAGCTCAGAGAGAGCTCTGCTTTACCACCGAGCCAGCATGGGATCGCAGGAGAGCCTGGGTTTCCTGGGCTGCGCTCACTTCTGCCCCAGAGCTGCTGGGTACCTCTAGGATTCACGGCAACCCTCTGTCTTAAATTTTCCTCTCTGCTACATGGAGGACATTTATGCTTACTCCATCCTTCTGCAGAGCACCCCAGCACACCCTCAAGAAAGGGAAATGATGTGGAGGAGAAAGAGAGGAAGAAGCTGGTGCAGTCCTGGGGGAATTTGCATCCATCTGCTTCCTCAGTGCCAGTGTATGGGAAGCAGCCTTCCCAGGTGCAGAGGAGAGCAGGGACTCAGTATTTTGGGCTAGCAGCAACTTTCCTCCAGCCATGAGGCCAGTTGTTGGCAAACCCTGCCCATGAACTCTTCCAGGTCAGCACAGCTCATTGCTTCTGGTCCTGCACAACTGCAGTTTTTTAAAACCAGCCACTTCTGAGGGCGGCACATCAGCGCTTCTTGAGGCTGAGTCCCCAGTGCCTCAGCCAAGGACCATCTCTGTTAACTCCCAGGGCCACCGACACAGAAACCTCACGCAACCTGCAGTGCAGGCTCTGGGAAGAGGTGTCAGCAGTTGCTGTTTTCCAGAGCATCCCTGCCAAAACAGCCATGGGGATGGGGGAGGAACATGGAGAAATGAAAGGAAGGAACATCTTCCAAAGCATGTTATTTTGGGGATAAACATTAAAAAAAAAAAAAATACAACAACAACAAAAAAACCACCCCAAAACAGCACAACAAATTTCCTCCCTGGACTCCCTGGTGATTTTATCTTCCTCCTTGCTTGACCTCTCATAACACAGCTGAACTATAAATAAACTTGAGATAGTTATGACACAAGCCAGGCTGCCAAAAGCAGGCGTGGAAAGTGGATGGAGATGCTATGAATGATCTCTACTATCTGAAGTGTTACTTTCCAGTATTTCTTCCTAGCGACCAAGAGAAGAGGAAGAACAGACCCAAACAGATGAAAAACGTCCTCTTATTCTGCACTTTCAAAATCATTCCCTTTTAAAAACTGCTTTAAAATGTATAGGTACTTTTCTTCCTGTAAATAAATTGCTCTTTTGTGCAATAAACATGTAAATTAGACTATCGAGCATCTCAGATACAAAGTATTTCCTTTTGGGTATCATAAATATCACAGTGTAGCCCCTGTCTGTGTTAGCAAAGTTTCTGTCTCATAGTCAAGACAGAGGAAGAATCATTCTCACAAAAACACCTTATTCCCTGAAAATGGTTTGTTGTATGTTACCAATCAATCCTTTAAGAATCTGTAGGCAGCCCCTTCCTGCTATAAATTGGTGTCACTCCACTGAAGTCAATGAAGATTATATAAATCGAGGGTCTGACTCCATGTGTGTCTCCCACTCCCTTATGCATGGTATGTTTTAATCAGCCAAAGCAGAGAGCTTGCTGTATAACCTATTTGAGGAAGGAGAAAAAATAACATTAGAGAAGTGATCTTCTTTATCTAGGGCATGGATTTTCTGTTTGAAGCTTAAGCTTGTAATGATGACTGAGAAACAGCTTGTTGGCGAATGCGGGTCTGTAAGCATCTGAGAAGAACACCATTCTTTTAAATATTCTAAATAAATTTTCAGGGCTTGCTTGTTTATAAAGTATACTTCTGGTGGTGGCATCTCTGACCGCAGGAACATTACTTGTCTGATGCTACGCTCCCGAGTTCTGTTTGCTGACCCATTACTGCATCAAAAATGAAGAGATTGAATTTAGTTCCAATAAAATTGCATTAAGTTTGCAATAGACATTTTTTATTTCCAATTGGATATGGCAGCTCCCTTCTACGTGAAAGAACAAAGTACAGTGTTTCCAACAAAAACCTCTGGAGGTCTCATCTGTGACCTTGTCTCCAGAACTTTTAACAAAGTCCTATTGAATTAGGTTCCTTTTTCTTTTTTTTTTCTTTTTTTTTCTCTTTTTTTTTCTCTTTTTAAATGAAAGATACCTTCCAACTAGTATTGATAAATAATTCTGGGTTGACAACGCTTAAAACTTAGCCTTGCAATGTAAACTACACTCATAGACCTGTCCAGAATACCACTGAGATGATCTTTGTTTCCTAGAGAAAAAAATAATGTACAGTAGATGTACAGTATTTATCTAGCTCCATTGGTGTCTATGGAAAAAGGGGACATGTGAACAAATTCTTGCTTTTGTATCTGAAGTTCATCATTACAAGTACACATGGCCCAAATGTCTCCATGAATGTTTAATATTCTGTGTTCAACAAGTTTTCTGGAAAACAATTTTCAGGAGTTTAGTTTATGTACTCTTTGTTCTGCCTATCTATTACTTCCATTGGGTGATTGGCTGCTATCTGATTAAAGGAACCCTTTAAATGGGGAAATAATACTATAATGAATTGTGCACTACTGAATAATGAATATTATTATTTTATCCTGACATGAATTTGGAAGCATTCTGGGCATTGTGCTTATTTTCTGAATGCCCGAAGTTGTTGCTGTACTTGTTTGCAAAGAAAAAGCAAAGCAATTCTACAAAATACCAGGAATCAAATTCAAGCTGTTTTGTTTATACTTATTTACCAAATCTGTTTCCATTTTCTGACTAGCTCTCATTGTAACTAGAGTTTATCAACATTTTTCAAATGCCAACATTTCAGTGAAACAGATTTGTTTGGGGGGAGGGAGAGGAAATGTTCATTTCATTCCAAAAAAGAAGACTACTTATGAGTCAAATTGTTCCATTTGATTTTCAAAAAGCTCTATTTTCAATTATTATTCCATGTGTCTTGCAGGTTTCTGTGCTGAATTTGATAGTTTTCGAGACATTTTCCAAAGGCCCCTAAAGCTGGTGAACAACAGCTGTGAATTCCATGTGTGTCTACTCGGTGAGAGTGATGTTTCTTGAGAATCCCTATATAGGACAAGTATTTCATTTCTCTTCACTTCTTTAGTACTTCAAAGTTTAATTATCACTTATTATGAAATTATCGGGAGCTGTAAGCTTATATAGATGCCCTGAGGACATCACAGCAACAATACAGAAGTGATCAGAGCTAAGGGGAACAAAATCAATACATTCTTGTCGTTGCTTGGAAGGTGATACTTGTCACATTATTGGCTTCACCTCTCATCTTGACCTATTTCCCTACCTGATTGCAATCACTGATGTACACGGTGTGAATAATCTGTGGCATAGCCTTGTCTATAATTTCTCATTCTGACTGGATCCAGTAAGTGCAGAAAACTGTGCACCAGCTTCATCGGGGCAGTGCCTGAGTTACGGTTGTGGTAGGGGCAGAGATGGGCCCAGCACTTACGGCTGGGACTGCTGATCTCTAACATCACTGATTATTTAATATCAAACATTTTGTGTTTGAAGTAAGTTTGCTGGTAGTCTGACTTAACAAGTACGGTCTGTACAGCCCACATACTTTTAAAATAATTATTTTCCTCCCACAGCTATTAGTGAAAACTGTGACATCTTCCCCTTGTTCGCAGTGATATGTCATCTCTGCTTCAGCACCAGATGGTCCAGGAAAATGAGCAGGAGAAATAACCGTGTCTATTTTCCCCTTCCCTAACATGGCAAGAAAATAAATGTGAAATAAAGAATGTGTTACCTGTGCTAGGATAAAGCCTCCGGATGTGATGGCTCTCTCTGCCAATTTCCTCCTCTGCTCTTTCCTCCTCTGCCCCCTCTGCCAGTGCCATCACTGCTGACAACCGGACCATATGTATGGACTGGGCCTTTCCCCAAGCCTTCTGCCTTGAGCTTCAGGTGCAGGAAACACCTCAGACATCGCGTTTTTATTTTTTATCAAACACTTTTGCATATCATGTGTGCTACCTGACCCATCCCATGACCAAAGCCCTCTGCTGGGATTTGGAGAACTAACTTTGGTTCCTGACTCCACTGTGGGGTTCCCAAATGAGCTTAAACACCATTCATGCAACCTCCCAGTTGCCAGGAGAAAGTGATTCTTGCTTTTTCTCTTGCTTATTTAGAGGCAGGGATTGTTTATGACTCTGGATTCAGGCAATTGGATCAGAGTGAGATTTATTCCCGTGTCTAAAGAGGTGTTTTGCACGCTCACACCTGTGAAGCAAAACCTGGAAATGTGAACTGAACACAGTGGAGGAAACTATATCTATTTGCATGTGTAGGTAACTGGCACGATAGTTTTGAGGCTCATGACCAGAGGATCATTGCCCCCCCACCAGACTGAGAAGCTTCAGTGCCCTGTCATTCATGCCTTAGCTTTGCCTGAAAACTGAAGATGGCAGTAAGTCCCAGCAAATACGCTTTGGTTACTGGATTAATAACAGAGGACCTTTTATTGACCCTCAGTACCTTGCCTTGAGGGTTAAAGAAGACATCTGTTTTTTTCCAGGGGGGCAGGACAAGTGTTCTCCAGGCTGCTGTGCCAGCTATCTATAAGGGTTTGGAGCCCTGGTGTCCCTCTGTTGAAGTGTTCCCAGGCCCAGATTTACCTTTATCCAGTCTCATTATTCAGGGGTGAGGGGGAAAAGAAAGAGGAGTTGAGGATGGCTGTCCCAGTTCTCCTGCAGCCAGGATTTCCTCATACACTGAAGGCATTTCGTACACAACTTGCAGGAAATTCTTCACCCAGGTTGGCACAAGATCAAATGGAAGGTAACTTGGATATTAGCTTCAGATAGCAGCATCCCTTCCACTACATCTTTCCTTTCAGCTTCAGCTAGAGCTGCTAAACCAGCCTAAAATCCAAACTGTTTTACTATTGCTGCCTTAAACTGCTGTTTCAGCTCACCAACCCCTGCTAGGTGTTGCCACCTTTTTCATGGTAGCCACGTCCCTCACGTCCTGTCAGAGGTTCTGATCTCCCAGTCTGATCTGCTTGCATAAGAAGTGACAGCATTCATGGAGATGTGAGCGTGAAATTCAGCTGTGAATTGTCTGTCCCCTTGTTTTAGTTTGCTGTCTGCTCATCGAAATGTTTGTTAATCCTCAAATTCCCTTCAACTTCTGCACCAGTGATTACATGTCTCAGGGTTTCCTAATACATGTTTCTTATTCTCTTCCTTGAAAGCCCTGTCATTTATCAGATAACAGAAACGGTATGACTGAGATGAACTGCAACCCAATATGGATATAAAATATTCTGAGTGAGCATCTTGTGAGGAAAAAGGTCCTGAACTTCCTTCAGCAAAAGCTTGACAAAAGCGTAGGAATAAAGAGTTGCTTTGCAAAAGCGTAGATTGGGTCATAAGTATTTTCTGGCCCAAATTACAGCTGTTTATCTGTTCTTACAGCTATCCATCACAAGCGGTTTGAGCAGCCACCCATAGTTCTTGTTCTTGGCACAATGCCATGCTTCCATTTTCTTTTCATTACTGACCTACAATAAATTGTACTGATGTCCCAAAAGCAAAAGTCTCTCCAGTCCATTATCAGTCCCTAGAGCCATCCTTTTAAATGTAGTTAAACTTGGATCTCTCTCATCTCTGCAGCCTCTCTCTTTTTCAGACCTTTTTCCATTTGGATTGACTGAAGCTCTAAAAGGCCAAACGACTTGGCCAGGGTCATTCGGTGAGCCTGTGTCTGAGCAAGAGAGAGCCCCTGCACGTGACGACAATTGCAACCTTCTTCCCTACCCAAGCCCTAACCCCAGCCCCTCAAGCGGTATAAAAGGATTTTATAGGCACAACTTCAGCTTGCAGCAAATTGCAGATCCTTAAATAGCAGGGTGTATAATGGAAATACTAAGAGAAACCTGACTGTAGCAGTGGAATCGTAGTAATGCATTACTTATTCCATTAATGGCTGTGTTCTTAATAGAAACAGGTTCATTACATGGTAAGAAGCAAAGTTTGCATTAAATAGAAACATCATTTGGTGTTTTATTGATTAAAAGGAGATTAGATTTCCATGATGTTCTTTAGCAAATAGGATGCCTCGGAGGAAATGTATATATTTATATTATAAGGAGGAGGGTTTTATTACAGCATAATGGAAAGAAAATGTATCTCATAATGATAGTTTATATCACACAAGGGATCCAATAACTAAAAGTTTAACTCTTAACCTAGCAGCGAAGTCCAGAAGTCTGTATTAATGGAAAACTAAGGTTGGATAGCCTCTTGTTACCTGCTGCACGTGCAGCGAGGTTACACCCTCTCACCTAGACCCAAAGACCCCATCAAACCCATCCCTGTGGGCTGCAAAGCTGGTGTGTGGAGTGGGGAACGGAGGGGGCAAATTGCTGCACTGAAATGTTGACATCAGCAGAAACGTAATCATCTCCAATCAGCAAATGTATGGTGTAGCCTTGTTTCTCTCTGGATCCTTAATGGTATAAATATCAGCAATGTTAATTACCCACCAGCTAGTTCACTGGTGTCTTCCTGACACATGTGGCTTTGAAAACGTGTCTTAGTGTAGGTGAGGGGCTGAATTTCAGCTGTGTAGGGGCCGCCTTTCCTTCTGCCCTGCTATTGCAGAGGGGTCAACCCCTGATACCACAAAGTCACCACAGCCACTTTTGTTAGCAGACCAGAAGCACATTAGCTTCAGTAGGGGAAAATGCATGTGAAGGCCAGGGAGGGCTGGATTACCTCACAGGCTTTTGACTTACCCCTCACACCAGCTTCCGAACGCTGCAGTTCATGTTCCCCAAGGATTGCATTGGGTTCAAGATGATGAATTTCACAAACTATATCATTAAAACACGGTGTGGATCCCTGTCTTGATGTGAACGTGTGGACGTGTAGGCTCACTAAGAAGCAAACACCTGCTTGTCCCAGTGTGTGTGTCCAGATTAAGTGAAGAATAGACACATCAGGGGTGAAGGAGATTCTAATGAATACCCCAAAATGATCAGGTTATGTGAAATAAAATCATAGGATCACAGAATCATTAAGGTTGGAAAAGACCTTCAAGATCTTCTGGTCCAACCATCACACTACTACCAATACTCTAATCCCTCACGGTGCAGCCTCTCTCAGATTATGTCCCCACAGCAGATGTCTCCATTCACAGGTATGTGGCTTGAACAACAAAAAAACATGATTGCTCTGTCTACCTTGAGTCAAATCCATCAGGGCAGTCAAGAGTTAATGGTAAAGCTCCCATTAACTTCAATGGGGCCAGACTTTGCTCCTAAATAATTCTGAGGAGTTCAATTAATATTAATGGATGCCTAATGCTGGTAACTAACAACATACCTTTAACAACCTAATTATTTCTTGACAGATGTTGGACTAGTAAATAATCTAGTGGTCTTTGGTGATAGCTGTTTGACAGCTTTGGAAAAATGCCTCTCAAGTCAAAGCAAAAATGGTTTTCCACCAGCCGCCCTGCAGATGGTCAGGTTTTACAACTTGGCTGTGTTTGGCTGTGTTTTGATGCCCTTTTTTTTCTTTTTTACTATGCCTGAAATATGCATGATAGGAAGGAAATACTGTAAACGTAGTTTGGTTGGCTCTACTTCTCTGCCAGAGCGCAAGATTATAGTTCCTAAGTGCTTACTGGCACGTATGACCTGATTGTTTGTAGTCTCTTGTTTCTCTCAAAATGTCTGCAAAAGGGGGCTGAGAACTGCTGTGCCTCACCACGAGCTTTTCCCAGGAGCAGGCAGCAGCCCGAAATGTTTCACCAAGTGATGTGTGTATGGCTGCAGTGGCTGCAGAAACAGCAGTTCAGTGTTTCCAGGTGGGTGCAAGGGGTGAGGTGGGAAAAAAGGCTGTTTTAGAAGTCTCCCAAATCTTTCAGATCTTAACACCAGAAGTGTTCCTTGTTGTGATGTTCATAAAGGAACCCTTGAAACCACAAGAGGAGCAAATCAGTTCAGACATGTCTGCTTGAGCCTGTATGTGGCCTGGAAAAGCACATTAGATGGGAGCTGCCCTGATCTTTTCAGCAGTGAGTAGTTAGGTTTTCAGATACTTCTGATGTCACCATCACTGGTCATTCTGTATTCACCAGCCTATCCGCATGGTTTGCCAAAGGGACAAGATAAAAGATAAACCTGGCACTAGTATTTACATTGTTTTCAGGAAAAACTATGCTTCTGAGAATACTAACTTTATTTTTTTCTGATAAGAAACAAATACACATCATTTCTAATTTTTCACAGAATTACAGAATCACAGAATGGTTGAGATTAGAAGGGACCTCTGGAGATCGTCTGATCCAATCCCCATGCTTAAGCAGGGTCACCTAGAACATGTTGCACAGGATCACCTCCAGGTAGGTTTTGACTGTCTCTAGAGAAGGAGACTCCAGAATCCAGAAAAAAAAAATGTTGTTGTTGTTCTTTTCTAAAATTTCTAATAACCATACCCAAAAACACACTAGCAGAAAAGAAATTTTTTTTTTTTTTGGAAATAATGTTGGAGAAACTTGTGGAAATTGCAGTTTACTCCATCCACTGCCCTCTACGGCCCAAGCCTCTGTTGCATTGTCTTTGCATGCCACAAATAAGGGTTCCCAAAAGGTAGCTCAGGTTTGTCACGCAGGATGTAATCCAGCTGGTCTGCAGGTAATAATGACAGCAATAGAATTGTGGAATAGATCAAATACAGCTCCAGAAGACACCGCAGAATTTCCAGATCAAAAATGACAAAGTTCTGAAGAAATTGTGGATTTTGTCAATTTCCACTGAAAAATCAAGACAATTCCGTACATGTGGATAGGAACGAAGAGAGTTTTGAACTTGTTCTAGGCACAATTAGAGGTGATGGTTATTTTGCCTTCCCCAGTTTTCACCAAAGGACCACGGAGCGTGCACCTGTAACACAGCTGAGCTGTGAAATCAGTGTAGCATTCAGCCACCCTCAGCACGTGCCTGCCTTTGACATGTAACGTGTTATGGGAAACCTCCTTCACTCCCAGAAACCTTTCTCACTAGTCTCAGAGGCCAGATCTGGAAAAGGCTGTTTCTGTAGCCATGTCTACCTCCTGCTTGGCAGCCTGCCTTGCGCTGCCTGGCACAGGCTCTACCTCCTGGGCGAACACCAACGCTCCCAATACTTATTGTTTTTATAGGAACTAGGCATAACGGTGATTTTTATGTAGTCCAGCATGGGTCTTATTCAGTTTAAAACATGTGAGGACCTTTTTTTAAGGAAACCATTTCTGTTTGGATGATATTGAAAGTCTGCTCCATGTGCTTAATGGTGCTAGACCTGGACAGGAAAAAAGGCTAATTCGATACGTCTATGAATGCTGTGTGTTCAAGAAACTACTGGGGAAAAGCCAAATACCTTTCTGATCCAGACCTACCTGAAGATAAATGCCAGGGTGCTCATTACAGAGCTTGCCTGAAGGCATCAAACCTGTATTTTGGGGATTTGCCTGGCACAGGAGGTAGCAAAGTGGACAGAGCAGAGGCAGAGGCTGTCATTGCAGTGTGCATCTCTAGTGTGGCCACCACTGTGAAAGCGTCCACGGCCCAGCACTTAGAGCAGTTTTTTTCACCAAAGGAGATGAGTTTGTGCCCATGGGGCTCAGGCATAGCAGAGAGGTGCAACTCACCCAGCGATATGGGGGTGTCCAGCTGAGCTAGCCACCCAGGGCTTCCTTTAGAGACAACGGAGAGAAATTGGTGTGATTTATCTGGCCCTAAAGCTGGCCGTTTGAGGGTGAGCTGAAGTGCACAATAAAAGCGCCTGCTTCTCTGCAGGGATACGGAGGAGTCAGGCTGTTCGGCTCTGATGGAGACATTCACACTGCCAGGGCGAACGCCGGGTTAGACGAATCTCTCCCACCAGGCTTTGGACACAGCTCACTCAGATGGCTGTTATGTGGTGGCTGGGCCAAGCGATGTTAGCCTGGGCCAAAGATGATGATTTGCAATTTGCCACTCACTTCTCTGAGAGCTGCGCTCTTTGCAGTACTGCCCTGAGACAATTCCTGCAAGTTAATTCTTTCAGCTGTTGATTTTGGTAACTTTGTAATAAAATAGTACTTTTTCTTATTGTGTTTTGATGCGACATCATGTATAAGTAGTTACTATGTAAGATGTTGCTGAAAGCAATCCTGAGATACTGTGCAGATGAAAATGAGTATTCAGTGGGATTGGTTGAGATGAAGAGAAGCAAAAAAATAAAATAATAATAATAAAAACCCAACACATTATGGTTAAAGACCTAATGCTTATGCCTATGCTTACAAATAAAAGAGACCAGGGCCCAAGCTCTGTTCCTAAAAGCCACTGGCATCACGTGGCTCCTGTCCATGTAGCTAAACTCTCACAGCCAGAACTTCCCATTGCTTTATCCAGACTTTTTTGACCAGGCACAAGCACTGGGGACTCCTCCAGTGATAATCCTGTGGTTCTGCAAGGATGCATGCAGAACTTCATGGTGTCTGGCTTAGCTGAACCCATGTTCAGTTTCTACATCTGTGAAGCCTTACATCTGGTTGCTGGCTGACACTTTAAAGAATGTATTTTTACGGTCAAGTTTATTGGTAACAACAGTGAAAAATAGTGATAGTTATAATATCTTGTGAGTAGGTGATGTGGAAGAGTGAGGCTGAAGATGAGAATTAGTCCATTTCCAAAGCAAGGACAACTCTAAAGATGAGAAGCAGGCACCAGAGAAGAGGATGGAGGCACCTGTAACCTGTAGGTGCTGAAAAAAAAGTAAGGAGAGATTGTTTGAAGAAGTGAGGTTTAAAGACATATTTGTATGTGTGAAGATAGAGGCCCAGATTCTCAGCCATTCCCAGCTACTTTCAAGATAAAACACAGCAATAAAATTAGGATTTGAAGCTCTGAGTGTCACAGAACTGGCAGATCCCTGTATTTCTTTGGTGTTGTTCCTAATCAATTCAGAAAGGAAAAGTGGGAAACCCCACTTGTGGGAGCAGTTCCTTAGAATCATACATGTAAGTTAGAGCTCAGCCGCTGATGGATTTGGGTTGTAGTGGAGGAACTTATAGTTATTTGTACCTCCCTTTGGTCATCTACTGGAAATATTTCAGTTGACCACGATGGGCACAGGGAACCTGCTACTGCAGAATGATAGCTTGTGCAGCAAAACAAACCTGAGAAGGGGAAAATGTAGCGATAGAACTGGGAAGACCAAAATAATTACAGAAGAGTGTGGAAAAGGGAAAGATGAGGTCAGAGACATTACAGAAGGAACAAACTGTATTTTCCCTGTCCCCTTACTGCATCTGCTAACTAACACGTTCTCTCTCTTCTTTTCTCACTTTCATTTTCTGCACAACTCAAAGATGAAACTGTTCATGACTTTATTTTTGGCATTTCAATGTCTGTGTCCATATGAATTTTACTCATCTGTATATCTCAAATGAATGAGATATGAAATGTAATTAAGCAAGCAAATTAAATTAGCATGATTTGTCCTGTCCTTGTTCTTTGCCTGAAGTCCATCTCTTACATGTTTCCATGAATTATGGTTTCTATGGGGAACAAGATTGAAGGCCTAAAGAGAATAATGTGTTGAAATTAGCATGGTGCTGAGACGGGATCCTTGATTTAGGCTCATCTCACATTAACGACGTGAAAAGGTCAAGCTCCATTCCCCCCACACCTTTTGAGCAGTGACTGTTTCCTGGGCTATATCTAATTATGAAAATAAATGAATGAGGAAAGGAGAAGGTATGCAAAACGATCTGTTCTTACCCCTGTGATGGGTGCTCTTGCAGTCCAGCACTGTGCTGTAGTCACCAGGTTGAGTGAGTAAGGCAGAGGAACGGTGGCAGGATTCAAGAGGCCTCTGGGACTTTGAAATGGGGAGAAAAACTATAGGTGAATTCTGCACTTTCATCACACTCAGAGTAACGTGGGTCACAGGAAAGCTTTTCCTTGCATTTTCCCCCATTGTTTGAAGGTGATGACACAACTGCTTTGTTGTTGGCAATTGTGTTCCTTTTTTTTTGTTTGTTTGTTTTGTCATCTTTAAAAAAATGTACTGTCCTAAAATGTCAGGAGTCTCCTGTTCCCCATATCTATTTCATCTCAACATCACACACTTCTTTGGGCTTTCAGTGACACTACAGTGTGTTGAAAACTTGAACCCATGTGCCAGACCTGCCTTCCAGATTTCTTCTTTTGAAAGTGGCACTTGGGCTCTGGCTTACGCCCCTTGCACCCACCCCTAGCTGCAGTGTCTTCTGATTTATAGCTAGGCTTTATAATGCTGTGGCCAGGATGGGGTGTGATGGTGAAGAGGTACCCTTAGGTCAAACTGGAGGTTCCACCAGAGGGCAGTGACTGGCACCAGGTATTGCAAAGGACAAAGAGCCCTGTGGCAGCCAGCAAACCCCCCTTCTAGCTAAGTTCACACCTCAGGTTCTTTGGTTAGACCTCGCCTGGTGCAGGTTAATGTCCTTCACTTCCACTCCGCTTCCAAAATCTGTGCTTTAACCAAGTTCATGGCAAGTCTACACAGTCTGAGCTCTGTCTATTTAAATGCTTTTCCCCTTTTCTGCATCCTTCTGAGCTCTCAGCCTCGGTCAAGACATCATAGTTTCTTGCAGCACAGTGCAGTTGTTGAATTACACACAGTACCAAGTGCCATTCTCCTCCAGCCTTTTGAATTCATCCTGTGAGCTATGTGCTATCTATTAGAAGTTGTACAGACCTTACTGACCTGTTACTATTTAAGGGAATGCTGTTACCTTAACCTAGACTACCTAAAAGAAACGCTGAGAGCTGGTTCTGGTTCTCCTACTCCCAAAGTTGATTTTTCACTTTTACGACCATGTTTTCCTGTACTTTGGTTCTGTTTTCTCAACCCCAAAGCTTCGGGAGAGACCACACATAGTTAGTTGCCTGCAGAGCCTGTTAGTCCCTGAAGAGGGAGGTGGAAGAGGTCCTGGAATGGAGGTGGGCTGTTTCTCTTCCTGCTGCCTCTAGGCACAAGGGGTAATTGCTTCAACTGGGTCACGAGATGTGCTCTTCCTTTCAGCCCTGCCTGCTCTTAGTGCTCTTGGTCCTGGGGCAGGGACAAGTTTTAAGGTGCTCACCACTGCAAAAGAGGAGCATTTGCTTGGCTCTATCCGCTTCTGGTGGCAGCAACCTGATGTGCTGCTGTCTGACAAGCTCATTAGCCACTTTACATATTGGCTCTCACCTCCTCCTGAAGAACTTCCCGCTAGGGCACTCGCTGTGCATTAGTTCGAGTGCTGCTTGTGTGCTGGGAATAAAGCGGCTCAGGCAGCAATGTGAAGTGTCCTCTCGGGGCGTGCTTTAAATGAGACACAACACCCAGCTGTGGCCGGGATGTGGTTCCCCTTCTGTCTGACACCTGGGAGAGACAGGAGGAACTGGGGAATGGCCACCACGAACTGAGCCCGGAGAGGCTCATTTGCATGGCTGGAGAAAGATGGTTTCAGTCTGGGTTTTTGCAAGACATGGGCAACGCCAAAACACAGAGAGGACTCTCCCCAGGAGAATGAGCACAAGGCTACTGGGGAATCATGAGCAGAAACATTTAATACACTATGCAGGTACCCCTGTCCTCCCTTCGTCATCATTCTGCCAAGAGAATGGGTACCCCAGAGAATTTTCTTTGGGATCCTTCAGTTGGTGCTCATGGGTCCTGGGCCACACGGGACATATCTAACACACAGTTGAATTGTGGTGGAGAGGGCAGAACTTTTTTCTTCCAGGAAGCACAACCAGCAAAACTCCTTCCCAGAGAAACAGGGCCAAGCTTTGCAGTGTCGGCTCCCTCCGTGCTCTTGGAGGTACAAGCCATGTCCTCTGCATTGATTTCTCTTGACACCGGCAGTGAGAAGCCCTGGTCAGGTCTCCTGACCCTGAGGTTTGGCCCTGCCTTCCCAAGGACACAACAGTCCACTTGTTTCCCACCCCAGCCTCCTGTCACAGCCACCCCGGGGATAGTTTTTTCACTGTGGTGGGTCTGCTGTGTTCCTCTGTATCAGCATGGGTTTTCTTTTCACCATCTCTGCCATCTCCGCAGCACTTTCTCCCCTGCACTTAAATCACATGGTTTAAATTACAAGAGGTCTCCCTGGCTTTTTGCATATGGAGAGACGAGCAGAGCAGAATTTCATGGCTGCAGCACTGAAATCTTGCTCAGGTCTTTGGATGATTCCCTGTGAGCAAGATCTGGATGTGATGTGCTGCTGGGGAAGCCTGTGCAGCCACTTCCCACATCCTCGGGCCAGCACAGACCTGAACACAGCCTTGTTGCTGCACCATCGCCAAACTGGGATCACTGGGCTGGAAATTTATAATTTCGTGGCAGGCTGAATGCAGGACCGACAGGACTCACCACGGAGCTCTTTTATGAAAGAACACAATGTGCACAGACCTGGCTCAGGACCCTTTGACTCCGAGTTGTCTGAGCAGGTTTGATAACATGTGTAAGCTGACTCAGATGCTTTGCTGGAAACAGTTGTGTCAGAGCAGCCCAATCCAGTGCTTTGCACACAGCTTGAGCTGCGAGGATGCTGACACCTTTAAGCCATGTGCCTCTCAGGTCTCTCGTCTTTGCATTGCTCCACTCTTGGTGTACGTGAGGATGGGGGGGTCACACGTGAGCTTTCATTAATTGCAGATGGCCACACTGTACGGGAGTGGTGGGTTTTGTTTTCAGCTTTCTGGGGAGAAAGCTTTCTTTCTTGCTTGCTTTCACCTTCACACCACATCAATTCATCCTGCCGTCTCCCACGATCCCCCCCCTCCATCCCGCCTTGTTAAAATCATTGCACAATAATTGTAAATTTTACAGCGCTCAAATTAGTTTATTTCCCTTGACACAGAAACAAACAGACTGCTAGGAAATGACCATTTCAGATTACTGGAAAAGTCACACAACACTCTCAAACCCAGGCCAATTGCTGTTCTCAGTTGCACATGTGTAATCCCAGGGACATCATTTAGGGCTGCACAAATGAGAGCGCGCCTTGTGCCCCAACATGCCTAAATAGCTGCGGACCCCATCCTGTGTTCTGCTGTCATCACGTCCAGACCGCTGTGCTTATAAACCAAACACAGTAAATTTAATTAAAGGATGATCCCGCAATGCTAATCAGATACATGTGCAGATCCCAGCTACGGGATCGGGCCCCATCTGCTGCCATGGATGTGCTTAATAATTTGGGGTCAGAGGAACCGTAGGATTGAGCTTTGGGCTGTTCTGCTGCTGAACTGAAGCACATTTTTACTTGTCAAGGAACGCTCCCCCCTGCACCATAATGTCCCCAAGGCTGGTGGTGGCAGCAAGCAGAGGTGTCCAGAGCAGGACTGGAGGCAGCATGCTTTGATCCAGTGCCAGGCTATGACCAGGATGAGTTCAGCTCAAACCAGCACTGGATTTGCCTTGTCCAACAGCAACAAGGACCAGATCAGCAAACAGAAGCTGCTGACACTTCAAAAGGAATATCAGCCTGGAAGGTTTAAGGTACATTGAACCCATTTGATGCTATACAGGGAGATCACTGCTATGGCTTTGTAATGCCTTGATCCTGATATGCACTTGGCTCTTGGCTCAGAAATGAAGAAAGTGAGTGCAGAAGGAGCAGCTTTACCATTATTTGTTGGTAAGCATCAGCCTTGCAGGAAGCATGACAACAGGACAGCAACATTTGCTTGCATGTGGAGACTGCAGGTTCGTTCAGATGGGTTAGTAGCATCTTATGGGACGTGGGAGATGCTTGCATGGGTTTTACCTGTGCTGGGTTTATGCTGCAGCCGGGGTCTTTGCTGTGTCTGCACCTGCTGCACGGATCCCCTCTTTCATGGAGTAGGAAAGGAGCTTTGTCTGCACCTTTCCTTCTTTGAAAGGAGAACGAAAAGACCTGACCCGAGTCTCTGTTGGGCAAACACAAGCAGGGATCCCCGTTTCCCACGCACTGTGCACCATAACGCTGCTGATAGCTGCTGTGAGCAGGAATCCAAGCTAATGATAGCAGTTATTCCAACAATGTTAATGATTTGTAGAAAGATGAATTAAGCAAAGAGAGAGAGCTGCACAAGTCTATTATTACCCTGTGCCTAACTCTATTAAAAAGAGCTGAGCTGTTCATCCATTTATGAGCCATTGACAGGGAGGCATATATCTCCATGAAAAAGGTCAGATTGCTCCAAAATGGTCATGGGCACATTTCTTTTCAAGGAGGAGCTTTCTGTGGCAGCAAGTCTGTGTTTGGCAGAGGATTTCCAACTGCAAGGCCACCACCTACAAGGCTCCTTCCCTGTCTGCTGTCTGCACAAGGATTTACCTTCAACTTTTGAGGTGCTGGTTAAGGGGACAAGAAATCCAATTCAGCCTTGACTGCCTACTTGCACCTTGCACGTGGCAAAGGCACTTTCTGGCAGGGGAAAACTCTGTGTTTGGGGCTGGGACAGAGGTAGGGCACCCTTGAGGAAAGCTGGATGTTTTGGATGAGTGCTAATCTCCCACCCCACACTATGCTAACCCATGGGTTTTGCCCTGTCTGTCTCTCTCTAAGTGTTTCAGGAAGCTGTCATCACAGTATTGAAGTGCCACTTGTTTATCGCAGCTGGGATGAGGCGGACCTGGAGTTCCCTATTGATCTGCAGAAGAAAAACAGCCTCAGCAGCAACAGGCAGCAACACGAGGCTGCCCGGGGGCAGAGGCAGGCGACTGCCGGCCCCACGCTGGCTCCTGGCCCCATAGGGTGCATGCCTGCGGGCAGAGGGGGCCCGGGCAAAGGGCAAGGCAGATCTGCATGAGGCACAGGTGAGCTCTTTTTAAGTCTGTTTTCGTGTAGCTGTTCATAGCACTGAGAGAAGATTAGCCAGGACCACCTCGGTATGGATGTACAAGGGTCTGTATGTCTTGTCTGGAAATAGTGACCTAGAAGCTAAGTACTTCACATCCCCTTCTGTCCAGCGACCTGCTCTCCTGCTCCTCAGGGGAGTTTAGTGATGAAGGCAAAACCCAGCCAAGCCAAATGTTCACTTTGTTCATCTGTTAGAGGCTCTGAAAGATGTGCAACAAGTGATGTGCTTGCCAGGGCCTACTCCAGCCTCTTCCTGCCGCCTGACAAGAGATTCAGGAACACCTTGAATTTCTGTCGTGTCTTGGTTCCAGCATGTTGTGCCACTTCTGTTATGTTGGGCCATGGTTTGTCATCCCCGATGCCATGACATTTACTGACATCTAAGGAAATAAGATGGAAGCAGGCTTTCAGCTGTCAGTGCTGCTTAATATTTACACCATGGTCATGTCTAGAGAGCTGAAGTGAGACAGGGTTCTTCGGTGGTGGCAGCACAGCAAACACAAGGTAAGAAGTAGGCCACTGCCTGAAGAGCTTTAAGTTAAACCATGAAAGGCAAGGCATCAGGGGAAGGAAATATTGTGCCCCTTTTTTTGTGATGGCAGCTTGAGCCACAGAGAAAACGTCCCACATCAGGATTGGAGAGACCCTCAGCAAGGGAGTGGGTCAGACCCTGCTCTGCTTGAGCCCACTTCTGCGCTTCATTAAATCCATCCATTCTTGTCTGGCAGTAAAAAGAGAGGCTGTACCTAAAAGGGACTCTGGCACGACACTTTCTAAACCTTTAAGAGCAGTCTACTATTTACAGAAGGCACAAAATATTGTATTAATTTATTCCCTGAAATTTCCTGTTATTTTTAATGACAAGTAATATAGGACAAGAAACCACTGAAGACCAAAATTTTTCATGACACACAACACAACTTGTCCACCTCCTGCCACCACCTAAAGCCGTGCCATTGTAGCTGCTTCATGCAAGACAGGAAAGTTGCTTGTAAAGCTTCTTTCAAGGGACGTTGCTTCCAAACCAAAGCCAGCATGTAGGTTATGGAAGGTCGTCATCTGAACCCAACGATGGGTGAACAGATTTGTGTAAAAAGAAAGGTATACCCAAACCTCTCCTGTTGCTCAGACTGCATCTCATCCAAGCAGCAACCATGTCTTTATGAAGCCGGTTCTGACTTTCTCTGCAGGCTTGGCAAAATTTCCATTCTTATTCAAAGTCTGTTGTTATCTGATTTCTCGGAGGGTATTTCTGGTGGGTGGGGAGGACATATCTCTCCGTCCTGTTACCTCTATTGAGTTCACTTAACTGGTCTGACAAAGTCCTCTTAAAGTCCTGTTGAAATCCAGCGGTGTTGTGGGGAAGAGCTTAGATTATATCATCTACCTCCAGATCTTATCGTGGCTTTTCAGTCCTCATCAATTGCAGCAATTCAGACAAATGACTTTTTTTTTTTTTTTTTCTAATTCAGACCAAGTGATCCTGGAAGGCACTCAATTGACATCCTAAATAACACATCATCTGTCCATTACTCAGGCATGGCACTGCTGATGTTCCCCAAAATCAATGTAACTCTGCCCCAACAATACTAAAGCAAAGAGAGGGCTCAATTCTGCCTTCACATGTTTCTGAGTCTCCTCACTACAATCACTGCAGCAGATCTCTGGAGACAACAGTGCAGGATATACTAATGAAGATAAAATGGTTGAAGTAGAATTGTTCTGTATTTTTGGGATCAAGCCCTGTCCCCTCAATATACTCCTTTCTGTTTCGTGGGTAGGAGTTCATATAGCAGTAAACACAGTGACAGGTTAAACAAAGAAGCTTCCCAAACTGAGTAGAGAGTTTGCTCTGACCCTAGAAGTCCTTTTATACAACTAGAATTGGAAACTTCTGGGAAAAATGGAAGTCCTTAATGAAGAAAATAAGGATTGCCAGCAATACAGTGAATAGTTGGGCCACTATTTTCTTTCAGAGACGATTATAGATAAGAACCGACAGACACCAAGCAAAATTGATTTCTGTAGCAATAAAACCCACTCACCTTTAAGGAGTTTGTTACAACCTCAGAAACCAGGAGATAAATGCTTAGAAGAGCTGCAAAAGATGTAACAGAGTATTGTGCACCACAGCCAAGCAATTTTGTAGGCTCCTTTGAGCTTCATAGTAGGATGAAGAGATGATGTAGCTGAATATGTGGCGGAGCTAGAGGGGCTAATTGAATGTTGTTTGATTAGCAGCCTCCTGAGGGATCTGCTGTGAGACAGATGGAATTTCATCATTACGAGTGCCATAAACCACTGCTGATTGCTGGTGGAGGAGAACTTCACCTGGCCCAGAACAGGGCTGTCAGCAGTGGCAAAGGAGGAAGCTGTGAAATGCTGAAAAGATGGGCATTTAGAAAGCAGAGACAACTGAGCTGGCCAACCATAAAATGGAAAACTATGATGAGGATTTTTTTTTTCTTCTGCTGTGAAAGAGGAGTTTGTTTTGCTGAAAAATCTACATATGAAGTAGCCCAGGGTGATATATGCCTCAGGATGGGATGTATAGCCAGAAAAAGCAACAGCAGCTCTCAATAAAAGCCTCCAAAAGCCAGTATTCCTTCCAGAGGTGAAGGAAGGAAGCAGGGGGCTTTTGATTTTGATGAGGCAGAAGATGCATGCACTATATGTTTACTAAAAGGCAATGAAGGACTTTACAGCATAAATGTAGAGTTAAACTGCCTGTCAGCTTCAACAGAAGCTCATACAACAACCATCAATGAATATATATCCTGAAGGGCAAAAGAGGACTGAATCCACTGCTGAGTGCCACATTGATATGTGGGCTTGCTTTGGAGAACTCCTTTTGGCTCTTGGTTTGTTCCTCTAAAACACAAATGCAGAGATAAAAATATGTTAGTGTTAGATACCCGGGACAAAACCAAAACCTGTCAGGTAGAGATTGTTTGCAAGAATTAGAAGGAAAATGTCAAAGTAAACCCAAAGGATATACTACTTCTCCATGAAAATACATGCAGGGATTTATAAAGGGCTAGGACATTTAGAAGGGGGAATAACTGGGATTTATGCTGACGATGGGCTCACACTGAAATAGCTGCAAGTAGGGTTAGATCCCCGTGCCCTTGGAGGAAGGATTGAGGAGGGATGAGGATGGAGGGCATCATTCACAGCTTCTCCCGTCTGCTTCGATTGCACCTCGAGTCCCTGTATTTGAACCAGAAGAAGACAGTTCCCTCTGCTGCAATTATAGAGCCACAGTGAATCAAGTCTCCGGAGGACACAAGCAGCCCATCCCTTGGGACACACACTGTCAGGGCAGGGGAGGTAGGGGTTGAAAGCATAATGTACGGGGTACACAGACAGGGCAGGATGAGGATCTGTGTCCCAGGAGAGTAAAATAGGCAATGACAAGCCTTGGAGATCCCCTAAGCGTGAATGAAAAATCACTGAAAGGGACCCTGTGGTTTGTGGTGAGAAGAGGTGATGCTCCCCAGTGCAAGAGGAGGTATTTTAGCCACTGAGGGTAGCAAGACCTCATAACCCACCAGCTGGTGATACCTGGGCTACCTGGCGAGCAAGGCAAGGATTCACCCTTCTTGTGGTCATTATATAGTCCAGCCACCTAGGGGGCAGCTAATTGTACTGGGTAAAACCACCACACTAAATAATTATGAAACATACTTGAGTTGGTTAAAAATTATTATCAGAGTGGCTCTCAAATATTTAAATCCCTTTACAATCACATGAAAATCGGAGGTGACTTGCTGCCGGTGAAAAAAGGCAAAAAGAGGATTATGAGAAATCTGAAATGCTGTGAGGTCATGGGAAGCGCTTTACATTTTGACCCTTGCAAAGATCATCTGTGCTGCATCCCGTGACATTTTGGTATGTACCGTGAAGGCTATTGAAGGGTGGACAGATGGCTTCATCTCCAGGTCAGTGACTAGGGCAGAAACGACTAAATTAGCCGGTGAAAGAAAGGCGTGTTGTTGTTCTAGGAATAAAACATCGCTGCCTAGATGGGAAGTACTTCATTTTTCTGGCAGATCGCAGCCCACTGAAAGGATTCTTCCATGGGAGCAGGGGTGAGCTGGCCAACGCACCCGGACGGCTGCTCTGCTGGGATTTAGCCTTTTCTATGTAGGCAGTGATGGTCTGTAGGGTGAAGGCTAACGTAGACGTCCTCCCTCTGGCAACTGCTGGTACTGCAGAGACTGGCCACAAGCAAGCGAGGACGTACCCTTCCCCAGCAAAGGGAAAGGATGGCTCAGGTGCAGCATCACATGCTGCATGAGCAATATACATTTCTGCACACTCAGAGGTCAAGAATTACATCAAATGCATGGGGCACTTTTGCCTAAAATCTTAAAATTTAGGTGAGGTGAAAAGGAGATGAGAAGTCCATCAGCGTGGTTGCTCATCATGGGCCATCTCCCCCGTCTCTCCCCGTGTCTCCTCCCCTCCAGCAAGTCAGATTGACCTCTCCAGATTTAAAAATTCATACTGTGGGACTTACACTTCCAGAGGGGTCCACGATGATCTCAGAAACCTCTCCTGCTGTCCCCAGAAGCCATAGACCTGCTGTGACTATGCAGAAACCACCCACAGGGGCTGTGGAGTCTGAAAAGCAGTGAGCATGGAAATACGGAAGACATTCTGAGCAAGAATTGACTTAAATATGCTCAAGCATTTTAATACAATCCAGCTCCAAATGGCTTATCGGAGAGCTGCTAGAAAGAGGGTGTGAAGGAGATGATTAATGGGAGCTTGGAAAAAGATCCAGATAGATTTCTTTTGAACTATGCCTCAAATTACAATGGATGCGAGCCTGGCCTAGCTGTTGATGAGCAGGAAGATAACACTCATTTGGCCTTAATCTATCCCATCGCAGGAGAAGAAATAAAGCAAGCCTCGAAAACACAAACCGCTCACTTTCATGCAAAGGATGAGCACTGTGTAAAGACCAGCCACGTAAAAATGCCAGCAGTTGACGGTCTACATTATTTCTGGGTATTACTTCAAAGTAATTGGACTCCTTCTATTTAAGCAGTGGCTTAAGATGATATCAGGACAGTGTGTCTATTGGGTGGTGGTTAAATACAGGAATTTGGGTGCCTCCGTGCTTTTGTGAAGGAGCTGAGGCCAGGAGACGTGTGCTTGGACCCAAAATGGAGGCAGCTCCTCAGTTTTTGGGCCTGACAGCAGGGACACCTCTGCCACGTGAAGATGTGAGTGCTATGGAGAGCAGGCAGTAAGCAGGCTTTGATTTTTAAAGTAAAGCACGTGAGTTCTAATTAACAGTCTTGGTTGTTAATGGTAAGGGAGGGATAGAATAAAGAGGTCGCAGAAGTGTTAATATCTTATCCAGGGTATTATGGGATGCAACACACTCATTTTATGTTTTCTGCAGCTCTGTGATACCATTAAATAAGGCAGCAGGTTCCCACCTGCAGTGCTGTTAGCAGTGGTTGGTTTTCTTCAACCAAACAGTCTCTTTACTCAAAGAACTGCTTTTTTTCCCCCCACCTTGGTCAAAGTGTGTTCACTGCAGCTCTTGCTACCACGCATAGAGGCAAAAACAGATCAGGAAGAAGCCCGTGCCATGGCACAGCTCAAGGGCAAATTCTCTTTGAGTCATTCTTTTTTTCAGCAGCAAGGAAGAGCTCCCAGCCCGAGTAGTGCTGAGGTGTGTGCTGGTGTGCACGCAGGGGCTGCGTGTGTACAGAGCACAGCCTGCTCCTCGCCAGCACCTTTCAAAAGCGAGCGAGATGAAGCACTGATCGTCTTAGCAGCTGCTTTTTGGAGCTGTCTCTGGCTGTCATTTTTGGGGAGGGACGGGGGCAGGGAAATTGGGTTGGGTGGCAGATGGCGTTGAACAGGAAGGGAGTCAGTGTTTGTTTGCAAACATGCCGAGGTGTCGTTCCATTATTGCCCGGCGCTCCGACAAAATCAGTGTGGGAGCTTTCTGCCAGCTCCCGCAGCCCCGCAACACAGCAGCAGATGAATCGATGCCAGCTGGGAGCAGGTCTCTGCCCCGAAAGTCCTCCCTTGGAGCACAACAAGCTGCAGCAGATGCAACAGAGATGCCAGGCACAAGCAGGGACACTGGTGCCCCATATTTCGAGGGTAGTGCCTCCAGCCAAACTGTGTGTCTAGCTGCTTGGTTTCTTCCTCACCATCCTTGGAGACAGAGATCCAGCCGCTCACAGATAACTCGCCACCTGCCGATGTGCTGCATCTCATGGTGCCCACACAGTGACTTTTGGGCACTGGGGACCCGTGCTCAGCTCCCGCATTTCATCCTGTCCCTGTTAATAAAGGGCTGCAGCTGTGGTGGCTCACCCTGGGGATGTCACAACCCTTCTGCAGTGGCACAGAAGGGCTCAGGTCTGCAGCTGTGGTAGGGGACCCTTTGTTGATGCACCCTTTGCATGATGCTGACAGCTCCTGCAGACCCATGTTGGTGTCCCAGCAGTTCAGCACATTTAGGAAAGTTGGCTTTGCCATGGTCACATCATGATGGGGTTAGCTGTTGGCGGGGTTGGGAGGGATGACGGGGGTTTTAGCCTCTGGGTCATATGCATTCTACAAGGGCATTGATGGGTTTCTCCTGGACATCCCCAGTGCCAGTTTTGGGAACCCCAAGTCGCCCGTGGTGCTGTGTTAAGCCCCTGGGCAATGAGCATCTCCCCGGCCCCAGCCCCTGGTGTGGTGGGCACAGGGGAGGTAGCACCCTGCCAAGCCTGGGATGCCACCACCTTGCCTCTGCTTGTCCCTGCTATGCGGGATGAATGGGTCAAGGACCAAAAAAGAGATGGCAGCTTTAATGAGTGTCCTCCTGAGCCACCCCAGAACCTCCTTTTTTTTTTCTTCTTTTTTTTTCTTTTTTTTTTTTCTTTTCTGAAAATATGTTGTTTTAGGACACTGCTGCTTTGCTTCTCCTTTCTTCTCCTGCTGGGAGAGCCAGGATTGATGACTCAGAAATTGCTAAAAACATCACGCTCAGCACTGCCACAATCAGGAGACTGGCTTAAAAATCATGAGATTTCTACAAAACAGAAATCAATTCTTTTCCCTCACCCTCTGGTGTTTTTGACACAGAGGTCATTCTTCAGCCCTCAGCTCTCAGGAACGTGTTTCTCGTATCTTGTTTGTTTTTAATGAAAAATGGGGTTCCCGGCTCGTCTCCAGCAGGCAGGGCATGAGGACCGCATCACGTCTCGTGCCTCTCCCACGGAAAATGTGCAAACTGCCCACATCCAAGCCCAGGAAAAAGCAGGAAGGACGAATGCGAGCACCCAACTCTGCACCATTAGCTCTTGCATGAATATTAATGACTGAGGCAGCACCGCGGAGTGTCAGGATCTGGGGAGCCAGGCTGCCTCCAGCTCCTGCGACCACTTGCCAACAGGAAAAACGAGTGAACTTTCCCTGGCTGTTTTTCAGGGCTGGATATTGTACTTTAATGAACAATCAGAAGGCAACTAGCTGGAAAATAACTGGACCTTTAACAGCCTTGGTGCTTAATTTACCATGTACTTTTTCTTACGTTCTCCCTCTCATTGCTGATATTATATCGGCATGGCCGCCTCTCTGACACCAGTTTTATTCAAATATTGCTGTTTCATCTCGCCTCTGCTCCTCGCCCTGCTTCCCTGGGCTATTTTACCATCCCTGCCTCACCTGTCAGAGCAGCCCATCGCTGCCTCCTCCATCCCAGCCCATTAGGTGAGGACACCTCCATCCCTGTGCTCACCCCTCCTTGCAAGACCCAGCTCCTCTGTGGGGTTTGGGGCTGGTTACAGCGGCGGCTGCTCGGATGGAGTCGTTTGGATCTGTGATTTATGCATTCTTCACACTTTAATTGCATCGAGGAATCTCTCACTCTGGCAGTGTCTAATCTCCCGACATTTCGCATGCTCTGCCTGCGCAGTGTCAGAAGATGAATGGCCCATTCATGTGGGGAGTGCTTCCCATCCAGATATGCTGACTTACAATGCTGATAGGCTGGAGCGAGAGATGAAGGATAGCAGCAGGGACTGGGTGACTTGTTGTGCCTACCAAACCTCATTGATTCCAAAATAAAATGCATTCTGTGTTTATCTGTAAATGATGGCATTCTTACTCGCATGGCTTTTTGCTTGAATCTTCCAGCAGATCTCCTCCCTGTCTGTGTGACTCCAAAAGGAGCTGCAAAGCATATCTTTGCCTTTAGGGTTTGCAGGGTGGTGCTCCCAGAGCCAGCTTTGGCAGAACAGGCTGCTGAGGAAACCTGAAAGCTCTCTTTAGAATACGTATGTGAGTATTGTTGCTATTTGGCACTGAATCTGTCACCTGAAATGCCTCAGATTTTCTTAATGGGGCATGCACATTTGGCTGGCTCCTTTTCTCTGCTCTCCTTAAAATATGTTTGTTCTAGAATAATAGGGCTGAGGTCCTCGATTTATTTTTTTGGCATTGTAACAAATAGGAAGAGAGCAGACCATAGCCATCAGACGGAGTGGGTGGAAAGAGGAGACTTTATCCTCATCTGAGGAACTAACACATTAAATAACTTGCCCAAGGTCATGCAGAAAGTCTTTATCGTCAGATCAGAGAACTAAAACCGTGTCTTTTTTTCCAGAGTCCTGATCATAGAACAAGTTTTATCATCCATGATCTGCTATATTTTCAAACTGAAATCCATTATTTACCTCTAGAACAGGTAAAACTTCCCTACAAAGAATATTTGTAAGGGACTCTTCCTCATCCAGTCAGCAGATCCTGTGTGGATAACTCCTGATTTCCTTTGGCAATTTGTGTATTTGGTCTGAAGAGTTTGGAATAAATAGAGGGGTTCATCCATATTGAGATTTGAGACAGCACCTGCAAGAACAGCCAGGTCAGATCAGCTCAAATTAATAATTAGATATATAGAGACACAAATCAGAACTTGGCTGAGCTGAAATCCTTATGCATGTAAATCATCAAACTGAGGAAGGAGTAGAAGGGAACGTCTCCATCCCTGAAATTATAATGTCCTGTTTATTCTGACCACCCAAATGATAGATAGTAAATCTTTTCTGATTGCCTAATAAATGCTAAGTTACTTGTACAAAAGAGGAGCAGCTTTGGCAGAGTTTGAGGCTTAGCCCAGAGCAGTCCCCATTCTGTCTGGCACTGGTTAAAGGAGTCTCCTGCGTGACTCTTCCTTGGTGACTGAGCACCTCCATAATTTTCAGTCTGGAGGCTTTCTGTCATGCTCATATGAAAATGTTTGGAAACGTTTCTGAGAGAGGAAGATCGGTTTTGGGCCACATCTAATCCTGAAGCCTGAGGTCAGTCAAACTGCACAGCGGTGGGCTCGGAAAAGAGGAGGGTTTCTTCCACTTCAGCCACAGTCCCACGAAGCACTTACAGCATGCAAAGGTGATGTATTTACATAGGTTTGAGCAGTCGTACAAGAGAAAGGTGGGAAAAGGGTCCTGTCTGTCACAGCCCAGCTGTGGACCAGGGGAGGATGCATGCATTCAGCTGGCAGAGATACAAAGGACTCTTCCCTCTAGCCCTCTGCAATTCTGTTCCCAATCTTCATTGTCTGGGTGGAAATTTCCTGGTAGTGTCTCTCTGCCACTATCTGCCACTAGATGAACTGTCTTGGAAATGTTGAGCAAATACAGCCTAAATGATATCTTCTCTTCTTCTGAGAACATATGAAGACATGAAAATCTAGATTTTTATTTTATTTTTTTTAAGATGGAAATCACAGTTGGATGTATTGGACTGGAATAGATTAGCAAATAACTGCCTTTGGAAGGGGGGGCTGAGTCTTGGAAATGGATCTAACAGCGAGATTGTGTTTATCATTGCAATGAGTAACATGATGAGATGCTGTCTACTTTAATTTCCACTAATTTGGCAAGTTGCTGGAGTAAGTCTAGGTCCAGATTTTCAGAAGATCTTGGAGGCTTTTGAGCATGTCTGAAAATCTGGCTCTTATTTTAGGTGACTAAATGGGAATCAAACACTCGTAAAATAATCTAGCCCAGTTGTGGGTGCTGAGCAGTTAGAAATCTGGCCTTCAGTTCTTGAGAAAATCTGTCTGCTAACATGTTTTAAGACTGAGAAAAGCATGGCTGGAACATCAAGCCAAAGGAAACAATTTGTCTTGTAATGACAGGGTTGAGAGGTAGATGATATTCTTTTAAATAAGTACAGTACCTAGGTCTGGAGGATCTCTGCTTCCAACTAGATGAGGATATAAAGACACTGGTAATGAGATTCATTACAGCAGCTTTCTAATCTCTTTCGCTACAAAATACATTACATTTGGAATTTAACTGTGTGTGCAGCACACCAGGTGGCCAAGCTGCTTTTACTGGGAGAAAATAAAGAAGCTGAAATGCACTGCTATATAGTGCTCTTAATGCCTAATAATGTCATAGAGGAAGAAGTATGTTCTTGCTCTCTGTTGCTGATGACTGCCGAGCGAAGCACATGTTATACAAAGTCACATATGCTGGAGAATAACGCTGCTGCGGGAGCCCTTAGCTCACTGGTATGTGACACTGCAATGTGATTAGGAAAGAAATTACATACCGGCAAAGAGCTTTCTCCCATTTTGAGAGTGAGAGAGAAGAATTACCCCCTTGGAAATGTTATATCTGAGTGAATTTACTTTTCCATGGGCTGGTATTCTTCTAAGGAAGAAGGATGTTCTAGCTGCTGCTCAGCAGAAAGGACATTTTTTACCTTATTGCCCCCATATGGACACAGGGTCGTTGGCCAAATCCTACCTTGGATGAAGCAGGGAGTGTTTTGCCACGGTCAGGGGAATTTGAGTCCAAGGTTTGTATTGCACTGAATTTGAATATGGAGACTTAAAAATAGGGCTCCTAGTTCACATCCCAGTCTCTGAGGTGTTCTTGCTAACGGTGGAGGTGTGTTGACATGGCAACTCCCTAAATCTAGCCCTGAATGCTGTAAGCTTAGCTCCTGGTCTACCAGGACTTGTAACTCTTTGGAATGAAAGACTAAGTCAAGGCTTTCTGTCCACTAAAGGTGACACTGCTTAATCATATAGGTGAAGGTGGCCTATGCATTTTGTTTTGTTTTGTTTTGTTTTGTTTTTTCCCTAGTTTCATAAAAGCTCTCAGAAATTTGCATTTTAATTTAATAAGAACAAACTTGGACTGCTCATCTGTGGTCTTCAGTCATAATAAAACTGTGGCAAACACCATCTCTCCCCTTATCATACGTAAGCTCTCAGTGCTACAGAATTACTTCACCTTTTTCTTTCCCCCTCTCCTTTATTGTTGTGCTGAGCAGAAGTTGTGTTTGGCTTTAGTAGGAAACTGCAGACGGGCTGTGAATTACAGCGTGAGCTTTGAGTGCTCTTCCCAGCTGTTTGTCATGGATCAGATTTGCTCTTTGTCATGGGCTGGGATCCAGTTGCAGGACAGATGCTTTACGGTTTTGTTTATTGGACTTGCTACACAAAGGGTTGTGCTCCACATTGACAGGCGGCAGGTGGCTTGTAGAAAGAAAAAAAAATCATGTTTTTGTATTTTTTTTGACTGTTTACAGATTCTTGTGATTGCAGCTGGATGTGCAAAAAGGCAGGGCTGGAGGTATCTGTGCAGCCTGCCAGCCCGTATCACTCAGACACAAACGCTGATGCTCCAGGACTTGAGCTTTCTCCACAGCTCAGGGGTGCTCATGCCATGGCCTGTGGGCAAGTTCAGCCCGTTCATAACCTGTTTTCTCACACCCTTCTCCCATGACTTTTTGCTCCTATCAAAGCTGTGGACCAGGTGAGCGTCTCTGGCAGTCTACTTTGTTAGGATTCCCCTTGGAGACTCCGTTAGGAGTGCAGCACTGACACACGTCAGGTCTCATAGCAGGTCTTCTGCCACCTCCTGTCATGTTACAAGACACCTGCCAGTCATGGCATGCAGAAAACTGTCCCCTGAGTGACAAACGTTGGATGTCTCCTTAAGTCTGTCTTCACCGATGTCATGGATGTTGCTTGGAAGAGAACGAGAGATAAAGTTATTGAGATATGTAGGTAAATGGAGCATTGATTCACTTGAAAAGAGAGCAAGAAACTGAATAGTGGAGCCTGGCTTTTGGTTTTGGACCCAAATAGAGCTGCTCAGTGGCCATGCTCCCTTCATGCCCTCCTGCTTCCTCCATTGTTTGACCAGCTGTGAGACCTTGTACAGCCAAAAAGTAGGTGTCTACCTCTTCATGCTGCACCTCTGATGATAAGACTAAGTATCTGACTTACTAAAAAGACTAGTTTGGGTAATGATCCACCAAATACCTCTATTGTATACTTTTTTTTTTGGTCAAAATCCTGTGGAACGAGGGGTGATATGTCAAAAAATACCCATATGTGACTGAAGAGTCCTTGCTGTCAGGATACTTCCAAGTGTGTGTGATTCATCCATGCTACACTGGTTGTGCAGGGTGCTTCAGAACTGACTTGCAGTGTCTGGTGACCTCTCAGGGACTTTTCCAAGCTGTGCCAGCCAGTTATACAGAAATGTCTTGAACAGTGGGATGGGCTTTCAGACCCTAGCTCATATGAACATAACCCTGAAAACCATATTACCATGTGGTATAACTGCCATTCTGGTGTGCAATTATTTCTGCATATCAACACATGAATAAGTACACTTTCACTCACACGTTCATGCAAGAAGCACTGGTGAAGCCATGGGACATCTCCATGCCCTGTCCCACCCCATGCAGTTGTAGGGTGTGATGGGACACTTAGTCTTGGCAGCATGGGGAGCAGATGAGGGGCCAGGATCCTTTTGTTCACAGCAGCGATGATCAGTGTGTGAACAATCCTGATGTCAGCACAGGTCTGTATAAAGCAGCCAAAGTAATGAGCTGTGAATAAGTGTGGATTTGGGAAAGATCAGCCAGTGTTAGTGGCGAAAAACAGGAAAAGGAGCTGACTTTTTGAGACAGCTCCCAGCCAGCAGGTTGCCTGGCTCTAGGCATGACTGAAGAGCTTTGGTGGAAATATAGGAAATAAGGAGAGAAATTGCTTTATTTCAGTATGCAAGGAGGTTAACAGGAGCCCACTGGGACCCTTTTATTTGGCAAGTAGCTCTGTGGAGGCTGGGCCATGTTAAACAATCGTCCTGGTAATCCAAAGCACAGCTAGGCTGGAAGTGTTCACATCTATCTTGTGAATTCCTTAAATAATAAACACTGGACAAAGTTCAATAAACAACCAGATCAAATCTCGCTGAGAAGGCGCTAGGAAAGCAGCTAGACAGAAGCAAGTATGGGGCAATGCTCTGCAAACAGGGAAAAATCACACAGAGACGTGGACTGGAACTGATGTCTGCTCTGAAAGGATTTCTGGCAACACGAGGTGAACTGTTTAGGGCAGGGCAGGTGCTTTTTATACATGTTTTGAAGCTAGAGTTAGAAAACTTTTCCAAGAGTTGACTCAGCCTATCGGACTCATTTGGTGGACCAGAAATGAATGTCAGCCCCTAA
Source organism: Anser anser (assembly GCF_964211835.1). Lineage (NCBI taxonomy): Eukaryota > Metazoa > Chordata > Aves > Anseriformes > Anatidae > Anser > Anser anser. Next base: position 156,554,514 of record NC_139721.1, read on the forward strand.
TAATGCCAAGAAACAATGTGTCCATGAGCTATACGAAATGGAATTGCGGCTTGTGGAAGGGCAACAAGTTCTCCATTCCCATCTCTAACGTACATGGGATTTGGTTCAACAAATCAATTTTCCACAGCCTTCCTCACTGTCTACAACTTCCCTTTATTGGGGAAAATGTTAGTGTCCCTAAATTACCACCAGCTCAAAGTATGCTTTCCCTGAAACAATGTTATAGTTCCTTGTTTTTTACTTTTCTAAGCTCCTGGATCTTCCAGGAGCATGGATCTTCCATATGATGCCTCCAAGAAACCCCTTAAATGGGGTGACTGGACAAGTCACCCGCGTCCCAGTGCAGTGTTTGGAACTAGATACGGTGGAAGCCCAAACAGAAGCAGCTTTGGTGTACCCATGGGAAGCAGCTTTAATCCATCCCATCCCTTCCTCTTGGTGAATCCCAGTCCAGGCCTGGTGGATAAGGTTTATGGGATGGCATGTGGGGCTGGGAGGAGGTAAGCTGAGGGGTTGTGCAGGTGAAGATATGTGTGGGTGGGCTTTTGGGGGCATGTGAGGTATGCAGACCATGGTGGGATCTGTGGGGTCATACACAGGAGGGCAGTGGTGCTGTGCACGGGGTTGGGGAGGTCAGCAGTCCATAGGGGAGGGCTGGGAGCTGTGTGGAGGGGGTCAGGGACTACCTGGAGGAGTTATATTGACATTGCTGATGCATCCTGAATAAGTATTGCTATGATGTTATTGGCCTTGAAAATGAAAAGGTATTGGTATCTCTTTTTCCACCAAAATGGAGATCTCTAAGCCTTGTGTATATAACACCCTTGTCATGTTTAACAAGCTACGTGTGAACTGCTGGCTTTCCTACTGCCTACCTGCACATTCTCCTGAGTCGTTATGCCAGGCCCCTTATCATGCAACACTTTGCTGTTTGCACCTTGCTGATGGGTTGTCAGAGCAGTGCAGGGGAATGTCACAAAGCCGTTTGTCACCGTGCTGTCACAGTGGAAGCAGGTGACAATGACGTGCAGGTCTCCTTCCCAGCCCACCTCCGCCCTGCTCTGCTGATCCTCAAGCTCATGGCAACCTCCCCACGACTCCTTCCAGATTTTTCTCATCCTCTGCAGCAAACGAACATGACTGGGGGGGGGTCAGAGTGCTGCAGGTGTCTCCCATGGGTAGGAGGATGAGGTTCAGCCTTTCCCTGCCACGATGATGTGATTCCCAACCGCAGCGCAGAGGCACGCAGAGCAGAACCCAGTCCCAAGATCCCACCTAAACCCACTGTGGATATATCAGTATTGATTTCTCCAGTGAATAAACAGAGAAAAGTCTTCTCTCTTGATCTCTGACACTGCCTCAAAGAACAAAACCAAAAAAAAAAAAAAAAAAAAAAAAGAAGGAAATAATGCTGCTGCTGTGTGATCCAGGGGCACGTCACTGTTTGGGTTTTGCAAGGTTGTTTCTGTTAGGATGAGCAAGCAGCAAATTGGGCCAGGTACCAGACTGATATTCTTTTGTTTATTCACCAAACAATGCCAACAGAATCCTGTTTCCCTAAGTAAAGTGGAAGCAAAGAGCAAGCAGCCTCCTTGACCTAAGAAGCTCTGTGTGCGAAGAGCGTGCATTTTTGTCTCTTATTAGGATCCTGCTCTTAAAAGCCTTCACATCTCCAGCATAAACCCCTGGTTAAGAATGTCCAGGAGATGGATATTTGTTCCTTTAGGATGTTCTGGCCCAGGCCAGAGGGAGCTGATGTGGGGTGAGCCCCCGGGTGACACCACACAGCTCTGATGGACCCACGCAGCCCAGCTGAAACCAAGCCCTGGCAGGGACCTTGGCTGTGAGTGATCACTAACAGCTCTGCAGCACCCGAGGACCAAGCTGGATATTTCCAGCTCCCCAGTGCCCACTGGTGTTATTATGGCACTTTCTCCATCAGAGCAGGGAACAGACCCCATATATCCTGCTACCACTCATCCCCTCACCCAAAGCCCTGGCAAAGCTCTGAAAGGTGAAGCAGCAGTGAGCTGCAGGTATTTATAGGTGCAGCCTTAATGGGGGAGCAGCACTCATCAAATCCATCGGGTTGCTGGCAAAGCTGGTTGGAAACAAGCTAACGCTGAATTGCCGTCACGTCTTGAAAGGACAATAGCATGGGTAAAGAAACCACCAGCTTATAGTTGTGCTGGGCTTTGAATGAGGTGACCTCTATGCTGGGCCTCCAGAAAATGAGACAGGGGAAGCAAGATGGGAGCTGGGTCAGGCAGGCTTCAGTTGTGTCCCTTGATCACAGAGAGCAAACTGAAATACTGCACTTAGAAAGGTGGAAGGTAGCACCTGCTGTGGTTTGAAACGCTCTCTTGCATGCCTCCTATTTTTAAAGCCAAAGGAGAATGTCAGAACTGTGTCTTGCGAGAAGGATGAGTGAATTTCCTGCAGAGGTATGAACATTTAGCATGACCAGCACAGCCAGCCTGGAAAGCACAGGGCTTTCTGTGCAGCTGTGGGTAACAGGCATGCTCTGCTGTGTGCTCTCAGAGTTTGTCCTACAGAAAAGTGGGCTGAGTCTTCAAGTGTTTCCTAAAATTTGGTCCTCGGAAAGTCACTCAGATCTCTCTTCCTGCATTCAAGAGGTTGAAGATTCATGTGAGGTCCAACTCTGCCTGGGTCCATCTCTGTGTACTGTGCTTTGTTGTCCCACAGAGGTGGAAGAGGGGTGGTCACCTGTAGGAAAACCTCCTGCTGCTGCCCCTCTGGGGCTGATGTGCCCAGAGAGGGGAGCAAGATCTTACTTTAAACAGGATTTACACCCATCTAAGTCAGGATTTACACCCATCTAACTTCATCTGGGATTCACCTGGCATAGCATATACATCTAAAAGACAGAGGCTGAGTTTGAAGCCCTTCAGGCATCCTTTATAGCTGAGAGGGAGAAAAGGGGATTCAGCCCCTCCAAGAGGTGTCTGCAGAGTCCCTGTAACACTTGTGTTCGTGTCTCGCTACCACAAAGGGAAAGGTCTGGACCAGATGTCCAATTTACAGAAGGTATTTGTGATTAGACCCAAATCAGACAAATCTGGCCTATTCTCTTTTTGTCTTGTTACAAGTCTGAGAATGAAGCAATGTGTTGGCATTTCAATAATAATGCCAGCAGGATTTCTTCATTTCCTGTGTTTCTTAGCTCCAGGAGGGACAATGAACTGCATGGGTGATGAGTCAAGGTTTCAGATGTTACCTCCCTGTGTCAGCATGGATTCAGTCAAGTGCACATTTGGATCAGCTTGCTGGGAGGGTGAGAGAGACCTGAAGCAGACCTTGCTTAAAGAAATGAAATTGAGTCACTATTGGGGGAATCAGTACCTATGAGCTTCTTAGCTATTTTTGATCTGGATGGGAGCATTTGGAAACTCCTTGCGTTTCCTCAGGTAGACTCTGCCTTGCTGTGCTGTGTAGCTCAGCTGGTCCTTTCAGAGCTCACAGCACCTCTTGCAGGCACTAATTGCTGGACCAATGCATTTATGTAAAAGTTTTCCTCTCTGTCGGGTTGTGTAAATGTGTCTTACTCAAGTCGCCCTTGAAAACCGGCCAGACTCCTGGATCCAATTTGCCCGGACCTAGCAGACAATGAGATGACAACATGAAGGATTGATGGGATGTGCCTCGCGCATCTCTGGAGTCAGCATCCTCACAACACGGGGACAAAACTTGGTCCTGGCTGCAGCAACCTCAGACTCCTCTCTGTATCTCGTACCACCATGGGAGCCACACAATGTAAATGTTTACTGCCTTCTTTTCACGGACCTGCGGTTTGTGTTTTGAGTTTCAAGCCATGCAGTGAGGAAGGCCTCCAGAGAGCAGTGCTATAAAAGAGTCATAGGCCAGATGCATGTGAGGCTGGAGAAAAGCCCCGTGGTTTGACTGTGTCAGGGCAGCAGGGCGTCAGGAACAAGGGAAAACCGAGCTGGCCGTAGGATGCCATCCGGTCTTTAGGGCGGACAAATCCACATAGCCTCGGTGGGGGCTGTAAAAGCAGCATTGCCAGGCTGGAGGGGAGGAATGCCCGGCTGGGGAGCTGCTAGGATGGAAGGAGGAGCCTGGAGGAAACAGGAGAGGAGCGGCATTCGTTTTCCCTATCTGTGAACTTGATGCAGAGAGACATTTGTAGTTTCCAATAAGCAGTTCATTTATCTTAACTTAATACCTTTTTACTCTGTTGCTAGAAGAGTGATCCCAATTAAGGCGGCACAGCAGGGCTTCCTGTGTAAACCTCCTAACGCCGCGCGTTGCGTTATTTGCTACAAGCAGCCAGAGTTATGATCACCAGTGAAAAATAAGCTTCCCATCTGGCAGCTGGCCAGCAGCATCCTAGCAAAGCGGCGGAGGAGAAGGGCTTGGGAGAGGGAATGCATTGAAATGTAAAGCAGTTAACATTTCCACAATATATGTCAGCATCCACCAAGCAGCGCGGGCAATTAAGTAATGTTACATTGTACATTTCACCTTGGAAGAAAAGCTCATTTTGATGGAATAAAACACCCAAATGCCGCAGACTCTGCTGCCGGTTTCACATCTAAAGCAATGTTTTCCCTTCTATGTACGACAGTTAGCATAGAATTAAGAAAAAAAAAAAAAAAAAAAAAAGAAACAGCATGATTTTAGACTTAGGAGATAAGTAAAAGTGTGGGCCCTCTGCCAAGTTTCTCACCATTTAGCAGTGCTGGGATGGGATAAAGAGCAGATTTCTGACTGCTTCCCACAGCCACTTCTAGATTTGCAGAGCTGTTTTATATTAGAAAAATGCCAAAGATCTTTCGTTATGTCTTTTCTCTGGTTTAGAGGATCTTCAGGTCTCCTCCTCCCCCTGCTTTTCGGTGGACGCAGCCCCTGACCTCACACCGCATGGGAGAAGTTTGCTCGCAGGAATGTCAGCTCTCTTCAGCAGAGTGATGGGGAAATTGGTTGTGGCAGCATATGTCAGTCCAGCTGCATTACTTTTACGTTTTTTAAGGTAGGGGTATCCCAAAATTAAGAGTGATAACGCTACTGGAAATCTTCCACATCACCCCATGGGCTGGCTTGGAACTGGAAGGCATTTTTAGCTGGAAAATAAAATAGTGTATGTGCAACTCGGCCATTAGTCTGAATAGCTGAGCTCCTTGAGAGATGAATGGAAATTGCCTGTTGCTTGAGTTCACCAGAAGGGAAAACCTGTCTTTCAAAAGAAAAAAAAAAAAAAAAAGGATATAAGCAAAAAAATGTAGTCTCTAAATTCCTGTGGGTTCTATTAAAATTCTTCCTCCACTGGCATGTTATTGGAGAGACTTTAGCTTTGAGAACTGATTGTCCAGCACTGCTGGCTTGTCTTTTTTAAAACCTGGTTGCTGACTGGAACCAGATGAAAAATTTTAGATGATATGTCTATTAGGGAACTAATTCTGAAAGGAATTCAACAGTCTTTCAGGCTCATTTCTGGTATACCCAGATGCTGAATTGGTGAAGAGATACTACACATGCTGCAGAGCAATAGAAGGAGAGGGATAGGGAAGGAGAGAACAAAAAGAAAGTGGAAAAACTCTTTGCTTGCAGGACTGGGAGGTGGGGAACAACTCTTTAACCAGGTCTTCTTTTGCCTTTGGTCCATGAATCTAATGAATGTCACTGTTAGCTTAGTCACTTAACATAATAGGATCATGAGATTCAAGGAAGAAAGTTCCTATTTGCAACTATGCTAAAGCTTCCAAAAGATCCTTTAGATACACAAACCATTGTTGTGCAAATGTATTATTTATTTATTTGTTTATTCATTTATTCTTTTTTCCCAGACGTCTCTTTTTGGGGCATCAGAGCCTGGTGCAGCAGCATCTCTTGGTATGGTATTTTGGAAATTTGTTAGGCTCACAGTCTGAATGCAGGCTCTGCTGTTAACACTTCGAGGGTGTAGGAGGCTTGCTTTGATATTTTGCATAGGTTCTGCTGAACCTATTTCAGGCTGCAGTTTACACAAGAAAATAGCCTGAAGAAAGTGACATTTAAAACCTGATTGTTCGTGAACTACCAAACCCAGGAGAAATTGTATGTAATGGGAGAGCTGGGAATCCCAATTCTGTAGAGGTTCCCCGCCGGTTGTGAATGTTAGGCTTCCGGAGAGTCACTGGTCATTCACACTAGGCAGGAAATAGGTTTTTCAGACCTCCCAGAATACCCTGAAGAGCAAAACTGGGTTTCTCAAGCAATCAGGACCAAATTACTTCCAACAATGTCAGCCCTAACAATGGGACAATTATTCAAACGGCAAGAGAAAGACACCCTAGAAAATGTCTGTGTGACATGAGGGACATCTGAGCCATGGAGATGGCATTGTGTTTAAATGACAAATACAAAATGTCCTTCTGCCGCCACTTCCCCATGGGTTATATTGCTTCATCCTGCTAAAAGCTTTGCTGTGATGGACATGGGTGAAAACTGCTTTCTGGATTTTGTCTTATCATTTATCTAGAGCTATTTTTTTTTATTATTATTTTTTTTTAGGTAGAGATCTGCTACAGACGAAATATCCAGAAGGTCTAAGGAAGGATCCTGCAAGGGCTCAGCCTCCTGAAGACATTGACTTAGTTGGGACTAGTTGAGCTTATTGTTAAACATTCTCTCAAGCCTTTCCTGAGATGAGGGCTTGGATTAGTAACCAGGACAATAAACTGTCAGTGGTGACTTGGAATGCCAAGTAGCTGGTTTAAAATATTTAGATGTCTGGGACTTGAATCCAAAGAAAATTGATTCTCTATTTCCATATTCTGAACTGACCTGTATGACACAGAGTTTTTTAACGTTCCCTCAGCACTCTCTTAATCTCTATTCCTTGTATTAGCTGGAAAATGAATGTACTGGCTGGGGGAGCAGCTTGGTTCATCTTCATGGCACGGCTCTGGTTGCATGTCAGCTCAAGCGATGGGCTAACAGGGTTTACATTTTTCCTGGGTCATTTTCTGCTGGGTTCAATGTTGCCTTACTTATCTTTTTGCTTTTTAATGTTAGCACTGATTGTGCTACTTTGAAACAATGTGCCCTACTAAACCCAAAATAAGAGCATTATGGGTGATGTATCCCTCTTCAAAACTTCTCTATGTCCAGCCAATTCTCTACTAATGCCTTTAGAACAATCTGAGATTATTAACAGTGGCAAATCCAAGCACCTTCTCCTGCCACTGTTTCCCATGTGGCTTCAGAAATAAGACCCAGGAGCCTGAACAATCTCTAGCAATGGCAAATCCCTCCCACAGCAATTAAGAGTTGCTCTGTGGAGGAGAATGGGTGATGGATCAGGCCAAATGAACTGGTGATTTGTACTTACAACACGGATGTGGCAGGCTGGGAGACACATGGTCGGCTCCTGCAACCATGCTCGTGAGGATAGCCCGATCCCTTAAAAATAATTCACATGCTGTTCCTCAGCAAGATTTCTGGTCTGTTTAATAGGCCAAATTCATTCTCAGCCTGACCTCGGTGAGTTTTGTACCAGCACTGCATATAGCTCACTGTGCCCAGCTGCTATCTTTGTGGCTAAAGCCAGCAGTAGGAAGAGCCACTCTGTCATTGCTTACATTACACTGCTACATGCACAAAACACTGCCAGCAAAATGTCCTTAACTAGGAAATCCTTTTACGTGCTCTGGAGAACGAATACAGAAAATTCCCTGTGTAAGCTGAGATACAGAATACATCAGTACCAGTGCCGTGAGTTCCAGTTTTGGTTTGAAATAATGATGTCAGTGAGCAAGGGGCTCTTCTGTGTGTAAATAGTCTGTGTTAGTCTGTCCTACGGAGCGTGAATTCAGCCTGTGGCCAGAATGCACAGTGCAGTCTCTGGATTTTCTGTTTCTATGAAATTAGGTAAAACAAAGCTTTGACAGCCCCAACACACAGTGGTCGCCCACCATCAAACCCATATTGCCTTTGTTAGCACAGGGTTGCACCCCAGATGTGGAAAGTTCCCATTCCTTCTCCCCCAGTTTCAGCAGGAGGGAATGTGAGGCTTGGAGCCCGTCTTTGTGCTCACCAGTTCTAGTTCTGTTGGCTGGATGGGTAAAATTCATCTCCACCATAAACATCTTCAAATATTTACATACAATAACAATTATGGGCATTTTGATTTAAATGATTAAAACACCAGGCTTGACTAGACACTAATTGCTATTGATTGTTTAATGATATTGTGGAATGGTAATGCAGGCTTCATATTGACAGTCAAAAGCAATTGACCGAAAAGTCATTATCCATTTTTAGCCTTACAAGCAAACTGCCTGCATTTTGATTAAAAAATATTGTACTAAATGTAGAAAACCTCCTAAAGAAAAAGGATGAAAACTCTAACCTCCATATTATTGAAAGCATTTAAATTACTCTTCTGACCACACAGCGGGAATGCAAGAAGAAATTTAACCTTCATTTCCAGAAGGAAGCTTTGACTACAGTCAGTGGTTAGAACACTAATCTTTTGGTTCTGGGACTGGGATTTAAGTTCCTTCTCTGATTTTTATGTGCAGTATGTTTATGGCCTCATCTCACTCCTATAATTGGCATTGCATTTCATCACAAAACCATTATACATAATTTAGCTGTGTTCTTCATAGGTCAGACCTGAGTAGAAGGTCACATTGGAGCTACCTAAACCATATGCATTCTGAAGATAAACACTGAATCTTGATTTTTATTTTGCTGCCAATTCTTTTTTATGGGAAGGGGGGAAGGTAAGATGCAAGGAAAATCCTGACAAAAACGCTGTATTTTATCAGTAGCAGTATATTTTTAGTATTCTCTGTGCATGTTATTATGCATGCAGCTTGCAACATAGTATAGAAACCTACTGGGTCAGATTAAGGGCCCACAAACCACTGTCTTGTCTCTTATCATAACCAGTATGGGAATTGTGATGACATTGTTCGAGCTAATGTTTCCTTGAAGGTGTATGTGAGCTAAGGCAGAATCAAACCAGAACCATGGACCTACAGGACCTTGAGCCCTGGATGATCAGAGTTGGACCAGGGCTTGCACGGAGCTAACCAAGTCCAAAAAAATCTTCCCAAAGTTGGCCAAGCCCAATGTCTGTACCTCATCTCTCCCACTTGTGTTAGCAGTTGTCCAGGTTTAAAAACACATCTAAATTCAGGAATGGGATTAATTGTCCCCAGAGGAGCGGCCTCAGTAGATTTCAGTTCAATGGTTTAATTCTGCTCCAGGTAGAAACAGGAAGTCTTGGTTAACATGTGAAACAGGAATAAACCTTGCATGAAAGGAATGATTTGAAGAAATGAGGGGTTTGTCTGACCTGGTAGTTGTAGGCTGGACCTCAGCTAAACTATCTGAATGTCCCAAAATCTCCAGCATCTCCCCAGATAGCTGTTTTCTGAGACTTCCCTATGAAGGGGTCAAAACGTGGCTGTGTGAATAACAGGGGCAAGACCTATGGGCAGAGCCAAGAGAAAATCCTGTTAATATATACAGCAGGAAGCTTGGCATCCAGAGGAATACATCCTGAGTATTTCTTTGTCTTCAACTTGTTGCACTGGGGTGAGGCTTCCTCCCACGCTTAGAGTGACTTGCTCACAACCAATGGGGAAAACAGAACTGCTCTACCAAGATACTCAGGAGAGAGAAGCACAATTTATACACTTCGAATAATTAGGAAAAATATACCTCTTCTGTATCGTTTATTGTGATACTCAGGAATCTTTTCAAAGAAACTGAAACTAGTCACTATTCTAATTAGTACACTGAATTCTCATCTTCACTCCTTGTTCAAAGTATGAAGCTATTTTGTTACAACTCCAAGAGGCTGGGCTGCTAAATAGGATGCCTCAATCAATATTAAATCACAAGTGCTTTTCAGGGCTGTAAAGACACAAAAATACACTTTGATAATTGTTCTGTGACCCCATTATATGACAGGTATAAGCCACTGCTGCTAATGAGTTGTCATGAAACAAGACAAAAGCAACCAAATTAAATTATAAATAGCAATTTTGTTTTGAAACAATTCTGAATATACTTTTTTCCTAAATGAAATTAAAAAAAAAAAAAAAAAGACTTTTAAATACTTTTCCACTGGGAATGAGGAAAATATTTACATAAGTTACAATAAAGAAGGAAAAATAATGTTGTAGTGGCCCTCCCATCACAAATCATGACTTTTCAGCCTAGGTATACTGTGAAGTTTTATTTTAAGGTAAGACCAACACTTTCAAATATTTGTTTCCACTGGCAGACCTCTAAAGCCTAAACAAAATCAACTGGAATTAGCCTTATCTTTATAAGATTGTTGAACCTTCAGTGACTATAGAAGTTGAGACTAAATATTATTGATTTTAAGGCCAGAAAACCTTCAGAACAGCTAAGGAAAAAAAAAATCTCATTGTTAACATACCAGGCCTGGCTGGTATATCCAGCTAAAAATTCTTTCCAGAAACACATCTACTTTTGACCTGGATAACTCAGTCTATAGAGAATCTTTCTTTATCCTTGATATTCTGATAAATTTCTGCATTTTTTGGCTTTCAGGAAAGGAAAAGAAAGGAGCAGGGTCATTTATCTATTTAAAATTAGTTCAACCTACAGGCACCAAATCTAGCTGATAACATTTCTCTGCTACAAAGCCCTTTAGAACCTGGTGTTCTCTCACTATGAAAATGCTTGATGTTGCATAATTATCATCAAGATCGCTCTGTTTTAGGCTCAGTTCTGGGAACTTTCCTGAAACCTTGCAGAGACTATTGCCCTGTTTGGGTAAAGAAGTGAAAATGACTTCCTCCAGTGCCCAGTGGCACTGATAAGGTGGGAGTCTGATACTCTGCTTCCTCCTTTTGAATGGTAAAAAAGATGAAAGTAGTAGGGGATGATGGCTTCTCTGATGCGTGCAATTCTTCCTTAGTATTCTGTTCATTCCCTGTGCTGTTGTTCTTACATGAAGAATACACATGAAGCAGATGCACTTCTCTCTCCTACCATTTAATAGTAGGGTGGAACACTTCTGGCCATGTTTGGTTACTTGATTTTTATGCTATTTCATCGGATTTTGTGTGCTCCACCCTGAAGAAGGATGGAGGTGATGCAGTCCAGATTGCCTAACGTACCTAAGTACGTTTTCCTGTGATAGAGTCTGACCTTTCTGAAGACCTTCAGATTAGAGTCCATTCTACCTAATTTTGGTACTTTCTTTTTCCATACTCGGGAGACTTTCTCTGGATCATACCTAAGTCCAGGGGACAATTCAGTCTGCTTTTGCCTGTTTGCCTGACAATACCAGGAGGCAATGATAAGGCAGAAGTCTGAAAAAAAAATAAAAATAAAAATTAAAAAAACAGATGAGGTGTGGTGGTGACAATAGCAATGCTAGTCATTGGGGTAAGTGAAGAAGTATGGGACCTGAAGCCTAGTCTTTTCTCTTGACCACCTGCCACTCCTTTCCCATTTATCTAGTCCATGGTACTAGTCTTCCATATCCTTTCCTGTCCTGTAAATTCTTGCTCTCCTGCCTGCAGAAATAGCACAGCTGGAAGAGAAGAGAGTTCAAGAGCAGGCATTTCTAGGCTATCTCATGGCCTACTGGTTAAGGACCTCAGGAGATAAGTGAGAGGGAGATTAGTCAGTCTCTTGTAGCAAGCAGACAGAAGTTATGGTACCGCACTGTGGATTCCATAACCACCAGAGAAATAGGCCAGAGGCTGGTGACACCTCCACCACACCATACTCCCTAGTATATCTCCTTGCATTGGATATGGCCACTGTCTTCTAGGTTAAGGGCATGTTGTGATGGGTGGGTGAACACAGCTACACAACCAAGGATATTTCAGGTTTAGTAGATTTAGACCCCCCCATTCCGACAAGGCAGACTGGCATACACGGAGGCTATTTGGGACTTATGATGGACTTCAAGTATTTAGGTCTCACTTGAGGCAGGATTTTGGCTAGCTATATTCTTTTGCAAATGACTAAGATCAGTTTATGAGTTTATGCCTTAATATGTAGTCTTTTATCTTTTGTTAAGATTCACAGATATTGGGCTAGTGAATGAAAATCTTTTGAAATTTCTTGCTAGGAAAATGAAATGGCTGTAATTCAAGTCAAAGAGACTTTCTCTGTTTCTTTTAGGATACCCAGCCACCACCTTGGGTGTGATCCTATGCACACTGGTATCAGAGATGAAAATAAGAGCTTTATGTGTTTCTTTCTAAGTTCTCTTTTTCTTAAGTGACTGGTACTCTCTTTACATTGAAAAGTTTCTATTTAAAGTGTGAAAATTCACTTATGGGTAGTGATGTCTTCTATATATACATTCCTTCTGTCTTTATATCTGACCTTTATGGTGTTAACAAGAGATTTACTAAGCATCTAATAGGTAAAGCACTCTGAAAAACACATGTAGGCACTTCTACTAGAGCTTTGTTTTTACTGCAGATTGAAGAAGGCGGAATGCAATGCAGATATTAATTATAATCCTCTTTGCTCTGTAATCAGAATAATATAGGAAATACATTCCACTTTCCTGGCAGTGGCTCTGATCCAGCAAAGCACTTATATGTAGGAATAGTCCCATCCAAACACGCAGGAATCTTATAGGATCACAGCTGAGGTATACATTAATGGGATTTATTTTTTAATTATTATTTTTTGTATGTATGTGAAAACACACATATATACATGCACATAATCCAGATTATTTTTTTTGGTCAAATTCTTGAAAAGCAATCCTCTAATTACTGAATATTAAAGTCAGATCTAAAGGGAGAAAATTGTCCACTTCACAGCAGTTACTGTGAGGCCTCTCTCTGGTAGTACTCTTAATAAGCCACATGCAGCACCAAGCCAAGGTGGCTATATAACCCTTGGAAAAGAGCTGGCTAGTGGGGTGAGTGGGAAGATGTTGTTCGTCCATCCATGTAGACATGCCCTTAGTCATGCTGAGTGAATCACATTTTAGAGGAAAAAATGAATTTCTGGATGAGAACGTCCAGTTCTTTTGGATTTATGATAGCACAGTCTGAATTTAGATCCAAAATTCATGGCTGACTCTTCCCTCCAATGATCTGATCCAAAATTCATGGCTGACTCTTCCCTCCAATGATCTAAGCCAAAATTCTGGACAGGAATAAATATCCTGGAACTGCTGGAGAGTTTGAGATCCAGACCAAAGTTCTGCAACTCACATCTCTCTCCAAGGGATTGCAAGGTATTTTTAATTGAATGGTTGTTTTCTTCAAATAACACAAGGCTTCAGAATCTGTCCTTTAGCCTCCAACTCTGTTTTGTCACTTGCAAACAATCCATGCAAACGTCTCCTAGTCAGACACCCAAGGTTTCCAAACTCTGCATTGCATACCACTCTCTCTTTCCTTATCTTGTCTTGAAATAGGAATAAAAGCCCTGCTTGCTAGTAAAGTGCAAGAAGCTGGCACATGGAGGAAGGCTTATGGCACATAGGATTTTCTTTTTATTATTATTATTTTTTTCCCAACTAAAAATGAAAAAAAAAATCCTAGGACTTGTATCTGTTAAGGTTTGACTGGACACTACCACCAAGGCAGGAGGCAAGGTAACAATTAACACGAGTGGCTAAGGGGACAGCATTTGTGCTTCCTCCCTAGCCCTCTGATTTGCTGTGTATTACCCTGTAATCTTAAGACCTTGATCCAAAATGATACTTCTTTGCTCAATTTTGCATGTGGAAACCTGGTGTACATAGAAATCTGCGTGGGGTCAGGATCTGAATGAACAATGAGATAAGTACTGTGACAGAGCAGCTTTCTCTTGGTCAAAATCAGTCAGGAACTGTTCCAAGAACAAAATTCTGTTCTCCTTACTATAAGTCCACTAAGCACTCACAAGTGACTTCTTCAATAAAGAAGGGTTGTAGTCCTCTCCAAGAGAGAGGCTACAGGTGGTTCTTTACACCTGGAGATGTGCAAAGACAAGCTCTGAAGTGGGACTGGCAAATAATTCAAGAACATCTAGGCATCAAGAGAGACCGCAGCTGATCAGACCAGAGAGCAGGAAAACCACCTTCCTGCCTCTCCAGAGGAAAATCCGACAAGACCTGATGGACCTAATTCTTTAACACCTGGCAAAGGGTTAAGCACTACAGCAGCTCCAGCCTAATGGCCACACTCACTGCGAGTAGTTAGGAGCTTTTTGGCCCATTCTTCACACTTTAGGAGGCCCCTCTCAAAGCAAACATACGTCAATAGTTTAGAGGCACAAACTATCAAGTCATGCTGTGTTACTCAGAAACAGAGAGAAGAAACCGGTATAATGGGAAAAAGAAATGATCTCACCTGCCTGGTGGTAGAGAGACATTTCTCACAACATTTAATCTAAGAACTAGTCTTAGCCGCTGGCCATATCTATCATTCATCATGACTTAATGAGAGAGGAATTGTCTTCCATTGGGCGCAGAACTGTGCAACGGTAACAACGATAAACATTTTTGCAGCTATAGTGGAATTCTCTTATCTTTCTTTTTTTTTTTTTTTTTGCTTTCTTTTGACATATTCAGCACCACACAGCAGGGAAGAGTTTGGCTTTGTATAGAGCTGTACACTCTCTGTATGCTTTGCAAAGTAATTGATTGGTATAGAAGTAATGATACAGTTGTACTGCTCGGACTGTCAGCTCAGCAAGGGCTCACTGGTGGATGTGGAGCTTATAGAGATGAGGAGTGTTGGTCACGGCATCAGAGATATCCTACTCCCTCAAGCTTTTCTGTGATAATTTACAAGAGGGATAAAAATATGAGTTGTAAAAATCCTGCTGAAACTCTGTAATCCTTAGCATCTGAATGCTGTTCAGGAGACTGTGGTGCAATGATGGTGCAGATGATTGGTTTTCAAACAAGCAGCTTCAGAAACTGGGTTAATCTTAGCTGGAGTAGCATGAATGTCCATGCAGCTCCACAACTATCTGTCTCTCTTTCACAGTCCTATGACACTGCAGGTGTCTGTGAGGGTCCCATATTTTCTGCTGAGGTGCTATTGGTCTTAACTGGGCAATAAGGTAAAATGTCATCCTTTGGTCACTTCTTGTTTGCCCTGTCACAATGTTCTGTCTGTCCAGCCACCTTATGGTACACAAAAACCTGCAGTCATGGCTAACCCTATTGATGTGAAGATCTATCACAGGAAAGGCAATGATAGCCAAGTTACCACACAAGTACGGAAACAAATGCCTGACCAATATCCAGCCCAGAACTAAATAGCCATCAAAATATGTTGTTTGCTCTTTAGCAATCTCAAATGCAGCTCTCTAGAGATTTTGCTTTCTGCTTTCTCCAGACAAGCAGATCCAGAGGAATGGCAGCCTCAGGTTTTGGGAGAAGTATCAAAATAACAGCAAGGTGAGTGCTTCTCAAAACATACAGCACACTCCTGGGAAGGGAAGCGGATTCAGAGCATTCACAGGCTTTTAGGAAGATGGCTTTACCTGCTATATAGCCTGTGCTGCTGCTGCAGGACACAGTATCACAGCATATGCCAGGTTGGTGGTCCACCTAGACCAAAATACAAAGCAGAAGTTAAATAAACTCAGCGCAAAGCAAAAAGAAGAGATTCTTGACAGAGATTTCTTTCTCTTCTAAAATCTACAGTGCTACAGGCAGAGATTAGCACACAGAAACAAGAAACAAGAGGATATGTAAAAATCACAAGCAATTATAGAACGGAAAAGATGCCATCAGAAATGCCACCCTTCTTCCCAAGTGTGAGTCTTTCTTCCCAAGGTGGTAATACAGTGTTGGAAAAAATAAATCAGTTCCAATATTTAATTTTAGCAAGCTGGACTCTTTTCCTCTGTTCACCCAGGTGTGTTCTCAGAAAAATCTGGACTGCTTTTGATTATATTGAAAGGAATCAACCTGAGGCAACATTTAGTGTGGAAAACATTTTCTTATACGACCAGAGGTTTGCAGAGTTGTACAAAATGAAAAGCAGGACATTTTAATGAAAAGCATTGGCTTGGATTAGTAGTATGCAGAGTTAGCTTCCCTAACACTGATTTTGTTCATCCAAGGATGAGATTAAGAATAACCACATTTCTATGTACAAATTATGGTTTATGTATAGGAACTGCTCCAAAATCCCTTGAAGTTTAGCAAAGCCTCTCCACTGATTTCATTGGATTTTCACTTGGATCAAGCTCAAGGGGTTGAATTTGTTAAAACAGCTTAAGACAGGAGAATGTTACTTTAAGCTAAAATTTGCAAGGTAATTATAAAAATAGTTGGTCGTTGAAGTAATGTACAGGGAAACCACTGTTTGTTAATGAGAATAGCAATGTGCTTAATATGTCTAACTGGAGGTAATAAATGAAGCACTCTCATATTGAGAGTCTGGGTAGTTACCTGAAGCCAGGGTAAAAGAAGCTCTAATGTTTTTATATATGACATATAATAGGGACTGAATCTGATGAGGATTTGTCTAGAAGCAATAGCTGTTTCATAGTCAAGTTCTTTTTATTTATTTATTTATAAAGCATCTTAAACTAATGTGAGTTGAATATATTACTGGATTACATACGCCAGCTTTAGTTACATTTGTGAACAAAATATTGGATTTACAAAAAGAAATTCTGTCCAGACTCCAGTCTCATATTATTTGACACAAAGCATCAAAATTCAGATCTTAGTAAAGATCTGAATTTTGTATGTATAACTCTTTGGAACTTTTAGGTGATTTTGATCCAATTCAAATAGCTTGCTTCCTTCATCCTATAAATTTCAATCTGTTTCGATCATACTTGTGGAATAGTACAGGTTTCTTTCAGCAGATAAAACTACTCCTTTAAATTCCTGTGGGTGTTAAATGTCTACTAACCCACTGCTAGTTGTTATAAAAACTAATGCTAAGCTATGTTCCACCTTGAAATGCTTTCATCTGAAAGTTCTTCAAGTCCTTTTACAGTGAACAGGTTATTTGGAAGTTTTTCCTTTTCATTCCCCATATAAATTCATAGACTGTGTGTCCAGTTCCTGTCTGAAGGAAGGTATAGGTCTCACTCTGGTGGTGTCTGGAAATGATTCTTTACAGCATCAGCTAAGGCAGAGATGGAGACTAGGTCTGTTTGTAAGGGGGTTACCAGAAGATCTTCACCACAAACAATGCAGTGTCAGATTCCTGCTGCACATTTTTCTATGGCTTGGCAAACAGTTGAAAAATAGAGTTAAATAGTGACCAAAATATTGAGCAGGTCTGGGTAATAGTTCATAGTGTGGGGTGAACACGGTCTGTAGGCGGGTGTTAAACCTCATGAGTGATGGGTTGGAGGACACAGGTCCATGCTACACGCATGTGCACATGTAACTGGCGGGGTCTGCTGGTGCAGGCAGAACACTTGGCATCCCCTGAGTTTACTCCTGGGTGATTATTGCCCAAAATAGATGAAGAAAGAAGGGTCTTTCCAGAGAATCCCAACATTGTAAAAATGGCTGGAATTTACAGGCCAACAGTGCCTGGTCTTTCTGAGGACAAGCAAAACTCTGAATAAAGCTAAAGGATTGGACAGAAGGGACTGGGGACAGTCTTTCTGGAAAGCCAAGGGAAGCTCCATGTGTTCAACAGGTCTCACGGCCCTTATCCTGAATAGGAGATAACATTCAGACCTGCCTGCCCCCAGCTGAACCCGAAACCAACCCTCCTTCCTTCTCCTCCAGCAGCCTTGGCCCCAAAGTAGAGGAGAGGATGTACGAATGCTCACACTCTGGAGTTGTCTTTTCCATTTGTGAGCTCCACAAACACTCCCACAGGCAGAAACACGGAGACGACTAAATCAGGAACGTTCTTTCTTTGTAGGTGGGAGATGGAAAGGAAGAAGATGTACCTGGAGAGGTGTTGGGGGGGAAGCTACAAAGCTAATTTAGGAAGGATTACTTACTTAGCACAGCGTACACACACTCAGAGGGACAGCATGCAGAAACATTTACCAGTGCCTGGGGTGGAAGATAAAGCTCCTTCAAAAGAGCATTTTCAGAACATGACTGCAAGTGAAGAAATAAAGATATCCTCCTTCCCCTGCACCTAGAGTAGTTCCCTCTCAGATATCCTCCATCTTCTCCCCCTCCGAGATCTTGTAATTTAAGACATAACTGGGAGAAAAAACTAGCAGTTAGCATAAGTCAGCCAGGTGAAAGATTTGCTTCTCCCTTTCTTCTCCTTGGAGCAACAAGGCAACGTTGAGAGGGGTTGAGGTGGGAGGGGATGAACTTAATGCATTTTTTTGTGTGTGTGTGACTCTGAGAGGCCATGCAACAAAAGTCGCTGGTTAAAGACTGCAGAGTGACCTTTGGTACTTGGCCAATCTTTCCTGGGCAACCTGGCCCGTCCCACTGCATGTACTGGGCTTTTGAAAGGGAATAGGTAAAGTCCACAGCTGTGGAGGGACACACAGCCCAGCACGGAGAGCAGCACTACCACAGCAAGGGAAGCCCAGAAGCTTGTCCTGACTGTCCTGCCGAGGGAGCATGCTGCTGCTGAAACACCTGCAGCCTTTCAGATGGGCAGGGGTGCTGGGAAAACAGCAAGGATGTGGTTGAGCCAAAGATTTGCAGTCATAGGAGTGAAGAGAAAGCCATTTTCTGAACATGGGTCTGATTTGAATATCTCTGAGCAACTGAATTGCAGAGGCACCAGCATAAGCAGAGCATCTCCGAATACCAAGCTTTCCCCTTTCTCCTCCGAGATGCAGGAGCACCCTTCACACGTAGAGCAGAGGAAGCCCTTCCAGCTGTCAGCCTGGCACGTTCACAGCAAGCAGAAATTGTTCTGACTTTCAGTTTTGGGAAAATCCTCTCCCTCCTTTAAAAAAAATAGAAAAGACCCTTTTGTGACTGAGCAATGTGGGAAGAACTCTGTTTCTTTCTGTTGTTTCAGCCTTCTTTATTAATAAGGAAAAATACTAGTGGCCTAAATGCATGTGCTGTAGAGATGGCTGGTGCTGTTCTGTTCAGTCATCTTGCTGATGCTAAATGGACCCAGTAAGGGACAGTGATGCAATACTGCATCCAGCATACACTGGTATTATTAATATTGTATTGTGAAAGGCCTTTATCAGCTGGATTAGAGCAGCAGTGGTGGTAACATTAGGAAATGCCGGCACATTATCAGTACAATAATAATTATATAATTGTGTCCCAGAACTATTCTGTCATTAAAGAGGACTCTGAGAGATAGAAAATCCAGCGGCTGAATTCTAAAGAAACTCATTTGGTTAAAGTCCCTCTCATCGGTAACCTATTTTTCTGACTATTGAGGAAAGAGACTGATGATTTTCCTTCTCTGCTCATTTAAGGATCACCTCCAAAATAATGCCCTTTATGAAAAATTTCAATCAGGTTTCAGACCTTATCATAATGCGGAGGCAGCTCTTCTCAGGGTCAGCAATGATTTACATATGTATAGTGTGCTGATCGCAACTTGCTGTCAGCTATTTTATTTTTGGATTTCTCATCTACTTTTCACAGGACAGACCATACAGTCTTGAGCTCAGCCTGGGGAAAAGTGACTATGATTTTCAGCATGGCTTTCAGGAAGTTCAGCCCTTGCATTACCACATCCACCAACCAATTTAGGATTTATTTTTTTATTTTATTTTTATTCCTCCCACAGCTTTGCCTACCAATTTCCTGAAAATCTAAGCTTTGGGTTCTTCCTTTAGTAGAGATGGTATCTTTTGTATTGTCAGTTAAGCTGCAGGAGGATGAGCTGTGTGTGAATTTCAGCTGCGTGTCTCAGACCATTGACACTGAGGCTAAAGTATCCCTGAAATCCTCCCCTACCAACCCAAAGCAAAGTAGTCCTTGAATCTTTCTTGTAAATGGTGGAGAAATGAGGCTGAATTTTCCTTTTTGCTTCACCACTTCTATATTGCTCCTGTCTTTTTCTTCCTTTTTCACAGTTCAGCTGGGAAAAATAAAAATAAAAATAAATCATACCACTGAAGCTCGGGTTCCTGTTCATGTATTCGTGCAGTCATTGTGTGTTTTTATGGAATATCATTTAATATCAAGGGCATAACTATGCCTGAATGCAGCCCAGGACCCCTAGATGTCTTTGCCCTTTACCAACAGGCTACGGAATAAGGATTTTTTGACTCAGGAAACTTGTATTCCTGAAATGGGGACATTTTCAAGCCATTTACCTGGGACAGGTGGACTCATACCCCAGCACCCCAGGTAGGAAGGGAACTTGGCTCCCATTAAGGGCCTTAACTGCTCCACTGTCACTGTCTTTGAGAGAAAATATTTATGAATTGCATTATTTTTGAGGGGCTGGGTCTTGTTAATATAAACCAGGGATAGGCAGACTTATGAACCAGGGACAGTATGTACAAGACAGTACTTGTTGGCATGAGCAGGGCTGGGACAAATATTTCCTATAAAGATGTCTTTTCTATGTCTGTATCTTTGGTTTTGTTTGTCTGTTGTTGTTGTTATTGTTGTTTTTCCCTCATTTGTATTTCTGTAAAAAGGAGATGATGACTGTGAAAGGCACTTACTTTAGGGTTGGAGCAAGTCAGGGGTGATTATTTTTCCTTTTGCTGGGAAAAAAAAAAAAAACACAAAAAGAAAAACAAAAAAAAAACAGAAAACAAACAAACAAAAAAACTGATGGAGATGTTTTCCCTCAGAAAGCTTCATCTTTGTGACATTTTAGAGTGACGTAAGGAAAGACATGTTTTGCACTGCCCAGTGTACACAACCTCTGATTAATCCCATTAACATTAGGATCTTACTCCCATGCTTAAATTTAAGCATGTAGTCAAGTAACTTGCCAAAACTGGGACTGTGGTGCTCTGCTTCTCTACCCATAAAGCCCAGCTGGTTTTAGGGCAAGTCCACCTGAGCTCCTTGAAGCTATTTAGAAAACAACAACCTAACCCTGAGTATCTTTGCTTTTTGTTTCCTGTACCTCTTTGAGCCTGCAAAGTGTTCAGGATACAGGCCACAGACAGTTTATGCGATCCAAATGCAACACGTCAAAGGCTTTAACACCGTAATTCAATAAAAATACCTAGATGCTTTGTTTGATTTCTTACTTTCCCTTACAAAACTTCACTCCTCTTGTTTCTTTTTCGTCTGTACCATGATAACATCTCAGGGCTTCAGTCATGACTGAGGTCTCTTCTGCTCATACAAATGCTAAGAAAGGATTCCTGCTTTGAAGAGATTATGGTCTAATGGAAGATGATGCAGCAAAGATGCTGCAAAGAAAGAATGAAAAGGAATGAAGCTGCACAGAGAGGATGAGGAAAACACGTGGTGGCTTAGCTGGGCCATTAGCTGTTTTTAAAAAGCCATCACAAACAAGTGTAAATTGTATAAAAGCACATGGATCTGTTACAACTTCTTCTTTTCTTTCAATATTTGTTCTGTTATTTGAAAAGGTGTTGAAGCTTGGTTTGGAGGATGTAATAGGTTGAATTTTTGAAGAACAGCATGTTGTTGATCTTTTTTTTTTACCCTTTCATCTTTTTAACACCTCTCCAGGTGTCTAGGATTTCTAAAAAAATAAGTCAGAAGGACAGTAAATTCATCAGCAAAGCTCCCTTTGATCTCCTTGGAATGGATGTCTGCAGATATTCCCTCAAGTCCCCTGTCCACTTCTTATTGACAGATTTGACTGCAACTAAACCGTAGGAGGCCAGAAATAATCTGTCAAAACTCCTTTCCTTTTTTTTTTTTCTCTTTTTTTTTCTTTTTTGGATGTTTCAGTAAACACACCATCACAACATTTTAGGAATAATATCTGCTTCCTGAAGAGGACTTCCATTTTGGGAGAAAAACACAGATATTTTCAGGCAAATTCCCTTTCCCTTTCCTTTTCCCTTTCCATTTTCTTTTTTCTTTTCCTCCCTAGCCCTACCTTGCCTTGTCTTCCCTTCTTGTTTTGTTTTTTCTTTTCTCTTGATATCCTCATGGAGTTGCTGTTGTCATCCATTACCCATAACTCCATCTTTATATGGGATTTAGCTGCCATGTGAAGCAATTCAGAGGAGGGTACAGCTCCACAGCACTGGCCTTACAGTGGAATAAAAGGCAGCAGGAGGATAAAGTTGGCTGTGATACAGCCTCCCAGATAAGCAGTTTGGGGTCTGTAATTCTTTTAAATTAGTAATGCTTGTTTTCTGTGGATTTCTTTTAAAAAGTGTGTTTTTAAGGTAGGCTATTACGCCTTGTGTTCATCTGACTAAACTTCTGAATCCCAGCTAGTCACCCCCAGCTCCCTCTGCAGTCAGTGGAGATCTAGTCCAGGGAGCCAGTGATTCATTTCATCCAAAATTAGACGCTTAAAATGGATGAGAGAATCACGCTTCAGGTGCCTGTTTCTCTCCGTTGACTACACGGGAATAACTGGCAGAGTGACTAACTCACCTGCAGCCATCTACTTACAGGCATCTGAAGTTTGGTGAAACAGACCCTGCCTTCTCCGACTGATTTCTGAGCTTTAATTTCATTCTGTCTGGTTTGGTGTCACTTCATTCATTCTTTGTTAGCTCGTGAACCTAAATTCTGTCTTCTGATGTTGCAAGATGGGCCTTGGAGGATTGGATTTAATTACTGCAAAAATTGCAAATATTTACATTTCTACTAGTATATACTGGCAGGTGTTCCTTTTCTTGTGGAAATACATCATTGCGTTTGTGATAGAGACATCAAAAAATCTGTTTCCTATCCAAGTGGTTTTATTTATACCAACTATTTAGAAAATAATCATTTACAAGAGAAATAGTTTCTATTAATATTCATTATCGTATGCCTTGAGAACCCATACATGAAATGTAATCACAACCTCTATTAGTTCTCTAATTTGTACACCTGACATGCAGTTATTTGAGAACCACGCTGGCACTAGCGTTGACAGGAACTCTCCATTTATATTGCTTCTCAGTATCTGGAAAAGAGGAAAAAATGGTGGAAGAATGAGGGATATTTCCATCGCTGCCTGAGAGATGCCCTGGTTGACCTGCCTGCAGTAATGGAGAGCTACAAAAGCTTTCTATGGAAACTGAAGGGAGAAGAAAACCCTAATGTATTGGTGAAGTATGTAGATAGTGAAGAGCCTGACCGAAACTGAGGAAAAGTTGGAAGATTTTAACTCCAGTTTGGAAATGGACTTTGGAAAATGAACGCCAAAATATGTTAGTTTATGATAGTTCAATTGGGGATGGAGGGAAAGTGAAGTAATAGCTAACTTGAGCAAGTGATTTAGTGTTATAGCACGTTGGAAACTTAGCAGCAGATACAAAAAGGAGGAAGAAGACTTAGGGGTGAGATTCATCTCTCCTAACTTCGGGGATAGGATCCATCTCACTGAAATGTGGGCGTATAGAGAGTGATTCACTGACCAGACGTAGGAGTCTGCTTTACAGTGAGACAAATCGCTTCCTAGGCTCCGCCGACCACGTTGACTGGATCCCCAGTGCCGGCAGTGGGAGTGCAGACTTCCAGCTCACATGTAGACTCTTGCATTGCACCGTCCTACACTACCTCCCACCCAGACTGGCTTCAGGGCTGGGATTCACTTCATCTAATTTCAGACGTCTTCGCAGCACACTTCTACATCAAGCTGGTCACCCTGGGCTCCCTGCACCGTCAATGGAGAGACACAGGTATTTTTAGGGAATGAGTCATGACAGTGCAGATCTCTCTTTCCCAATTGTTGGGCTGCAAAACCAAAGCCCCTTCTGCTTGCTCCTCTGGTCCCATGATTCCTGCCCGCTTGTCTGTGGTTAAAAGCAGGAAAAGGAGAGAGCCCCTCACCCCAGTCTTGCTGTAACGTGAAGAACGGGGAGCTGCAGACTCAACTTTGCAGAGGAAAGCATGGAAAACAGTTTTTTTCCCATTTGTCTTTTCCCAGCTTCAGGTCCTCCTCAGCTCAGTCCCTGTGGTTATGTCCAGCTCTGTGCATGCAGTCCAGGAGGTGACATTGCTGCCACCTTTTCCATGGCCCTGAGTCCATGACCCAACATCTGCAGCCAGGTGACTCTTTTGTGGTGCCTTGCTCAGCTTCTTTGGAGCACAAAGAACCTCTGGGCTTGACCTGGGTGATGCTGGACCCCAGCTGTGGCTTCTACAGCACAGACAAGCACCCAGAGATGTGTCTCTGGGTACCTCAGCTGTGGACATGCACGTCCCTTTCTGGGACTCAGAGCTCACCTGGGTCCCAATCTTGCTGAAACTATTATTTCAGCAAGATATTTGCCAGAGGGAAGTGGTATGGAAAAGCTTATTGTGATTTTGGCTTTATTTCCACGGAGTTATTAATTTGGGGAAAAGCTGCTTTACCTGTTCTTGGTTTCTAAGATCTTGTGCCAATAGTGCTCCCAGTTGTGAGACCAATAAAAATGAAAACAAAACCCATCATCTTATACCGCTTCTCTCCTTTCCCCAATTCATACTGTCCCGAGGTGCCTTGCAAAGTGCACATACATGTGCACAGAAGGGACATTTAGCCATCAGTCAAAGGACAGTAGCTATTCAGCAGCCAGCTGGACTCTTAAACTGCTGTTTTGGACAGGAAGGGAAGAAAATTGCTAAATGCCGGGGAAAACTGAGGAAGAAATTTAAATAAGTGGGACATAATTACCCGACCTGGGACTGAGCCAGGATACAGGAACAAAATATCTTCGTTGTTTGGGTTTTCTGGTGCCATCAAATCCTCCTGGATCAGGACTCTGGTCTTTAGCATGCATGAGAGGGGTCGGTTCTCCCTGAGCAATGGCACTGTTGGTGGGCTACGGTCTGAGCCAACACCACCAAAATGTTTCCTTGTAGGACTTCATCCCTGTTGCACCCCCAGCCCAAATTTGCTTATCTCTAATAGATGTTTGGAGTCACTTCTTTTGAACAAGCAACTGTTGATTTAGTCCCAAGCCGCAGTTTTTTCAAGTGCAAAGCACAGAAAATAACAAGCTACACATCTGTCTCTGCATGGAGAGATGCAGTCCAAAGCCACTGGAGACAGGAAGAGCTAATTCAGCACTCTTGCTGAGCTCCATTAATCCACATTTTTAATACAAACACAGCATTAGAACTAATTCTGGCTCCGATGTAGAAAGCAGATGTAAAGACTGTGTGTGTGTCAGAAAATCCAGCTTTTCATATTACCTATCATTTGTGGTTTGGATGTTAATATGGCAGTCAAACCTCTTAGGATTATCTACCTGTCAAGAAGAGAAAAGCAGTGGTATTTTCTGTTAGGCAAATGTTAAACCACATAAATGAAGTTAGTCCATTGCCAGCTACCTTAGAGGATTGTCTAAAGATCCAGTGCAGTTATCCTGTTGCAGAGCTAAAACTTGTTTATCTAGCTAGGTGAATCCAATTATTTGGATTATGCATGGAGGGGAAGATCATTGAAGGTGACTCCACTTTCTGTGCTTTGGGTTCTGGTGCTCAGATAGGTTACACCAGAGGAGGCCAAAATTCAGAGCCTGGCAGCATGTCCAGCAGCTCACCCCCGTTGAGTGCTTCACAGGCTCAAATTCTCGTGCAGATATCCGAAGAAAAATCCTTTTGTTCCCAAGCCAAACACACACAGAAATGAGCAGCGAAGACCTATAAATTTTTTTCCTGTCCTTTGGGACCTGGCCTCTTGAATTCTCTTTGTGCTTCCAATGGCAGACCCTTCCTGCAGCAGATTTTATTTTGCCCTGAAAGCAAAGTACATGACAGCAAAAGGTAGAAGAAAAGGGAGAGTTATGTACTGGGGGGCAAAGCTGGGACTGGTGCAAGTGGCAGTCAAGGGGTGTTGGGATGAAAAATACAGCTGGAGTTTTCAGAGGTGGCCAGGGAGCAGAGTTTCCTGAAAAGTCAGTTGGAGAGCTGTTCCTCTGACTCAACCCCAGCCAAAATCTATGAATCCTTCCTCGTTCAGGGGCAGCCACCATCGCGTGGGCTAGCTGGGGCAATAGGCGAGTCCCTGTGCTCTGCAACACGCGCCTCTGCTCCTGGGAAAACCAGGGAAAACAAAGAGCAACATTACCATAAGGTAAAAAACTCTTCGGTGGGGGAGGGATATTTAGTGCTGGTTCTTGTGATCTTTACCATCTGTAGAACAGATGGAGCTTCATTATGAGGAAGGGAACACCTTGAGAAGCATTATAATCTCACACCAGCCCGGAGAGAAGCAAAACCTGACTGTAGTCGAGATCTCTCTCAGGGAGGATTTTGGCTTGTGTTTACGAAGGTTTAGGGAGCAGGGAAAAGAGGCTAATGAATCGTCGGCCAAAAAAAACGCAGCCATTAATTTCGTTAGCATCTGAGACAAGAAGAGCAGGAAAGGCTTTATTTAGTTCTCTGTCTGAAATAGCAGAGTGTATATATATATTTGTTAATCCTGAGAAGCCAGCCTCATACTTGCATCTCAGAGCTGGAGTTAGCTGGGTGGTTTTTGTTTGCAGGGTTTGATGCAAACACTTTTATTTTTGTTTGTTTAACCTTTGTGCCTTCACCCTTGGTCTGCCCTTTGGAGCATCTCTGAATCTGGCATTCTCGCAAATCCCAAACTTGGAGCAAATCTCAGCTCTGCCCTCTGCGTTCTTCCTGCACTGGCATGCAAATAACCAGAAGACCACAAGATTCATCCAGCTTGTGAGCAGTGGATGCAGCACAGAGCTACAGGGAGGCTGTGCAGGCATTCCTGCCTCACGTGGCCGGGAGGGATCCTGCTGCAACAAGCCCTAGGGCAGGGGGCCAGCAGCCCCTAAACCCCTGGCAAGTCTACACCTGGCTTCTGCACCGCAAAGCCATAAATCAGCTGCCAGCCCCTTGTTCCACCACCCTCCTGACACGGCACAGCTGAGCTTTAAGTGTGAAATGAAATCCAGGTGAGCTGGAGGGCTGCAGACACAACGGTGCGAGCCTCCAGATCCTTAGTGGTGATGAAATAAAGCTCTGGGAGAGCAGCCTTTGCCCTTGATGATTTCCTAAAATTCCTTTCTGCTGGTTCCCATGGTTCTGAACCCCTAAACTGCAGCAGCTCAAATAACTCAGCATGTTCTTGTTGCCCTTGCAATGCTCATCGTGTTTATCTGCTGGAGCTCTGAGAGGTTGTATGAAACACTCTGGTCCGCTAGATACAGAGCATGGGACTGGGCATCAGGAGCCCAGCTGTGGTCTTTCTCCAGCTTCTCCACGCAGCTTTGTTCCTTACCACTCTTCACTGTTTTGCGTCTTCCTCCGTGTTTACGCAGTGCCTAACACAACAGGGCTCGGGGCTCAGCCGAGCCTCTAGGAAGCAGCACCACAATGCAATAAAGACATGCTCCTTTGGAAACTCTACCACCTTCGTGAATCGCTGCGAGCTTGGTTCTGATCCAAGCAACCTTATCCACAAAGTACA
Organism: Anser anser; assembly: GCF_964211835.1. NCBI lineage: Eukaryota > Metazoa > Chordata > Aves > Anseriformes > Anatidae > Anser > Anser anser. The sequence goes on from NC_139721.1 coordinate 156,581,894, forward strand.
GAGAGAACCTGTCATGGTGTGAAATACTGAACTCTGCCTCTATTTGGAGGAAAGCCACAATTTATCAAACAGAACACCACTAGGAGCGGATCCGTCTGCCTACCTAAATCTTCCTTTCTAGCTAATAGCTAGGCTGGGAGTTTTGTCTTATATATATGTTTAATTTTTTTTTTTAAAACCGAGATGATCATTTATTCAAAGCATAATGACTGCAATAGATGGGACTCGTAACAGATTCAGAATTAACATAATGATATTTGATAATAATCATAACATTTCATAATATTGATTGCTGGAGAGAACTGACAGCAAAAGAATGTACCAGCTGTCTGTACGTGTAACATCTCTCAGCTTTTTAAATTTTTGTCTCCCGAAGAAAGGTATAGGTTGTGAACTTTATTTATTAATTAATTTATTAATTTATTTACTTATTTATATATTTGGGTTTGTTCGTTTGTAGAGTGTGGAAAGAATGATGGCAAAAATGCAAATATTAAAGAAGAAATTCCTAAGAAGGAAGAGACCTTAAAATCACGATCAGATATATTTTCTGGCCTCGCTGTCTCCTGTCTGTCCAGGCACCAACTCTCTGAAGAGAAAGACCTGATCCAGACCCTCTTAGATGTGCGTTGGGGTCCCACACGCTCCAGGAACCTGTGCTCAACCTCATGTTGGGTGGTGCCTGTGGCTGTGACATTGTCTTCAAGAAGGGACTGCACCCTAATCCTGAAGCCAAGAGGAGTGGCATAACTTGTGTTAAACCCTCTTATTTTCTCTCTTTCTCCCCCTAGCCTCATGGTGGCTGTGTCCAAGCTGCCTCCCATCCATAGCCAGGAGCAGGAAGCCCTGAGCTGTGCCTGGGGGAGAGCCAGCGAGCACCAGCCAAAAGCCACCCCGGGGTCTGGGCTCCCAGTGCAGCTGCGTGGGTCACTGCAGGGCGCTGCATGAACCCGGGACTTTAATTATGGGCTCACATGGAGCTCACAGTCCAAATTCAGTGATGTATTTAGTCCTTTGCTGGGCAGAACCACTGCGATGGTAGGGTGGCTTTTTCAGTGGCTGGATGTTTTGAACTTCTTCATTTTTACCACGGATCCCTGGAGATGCCAGGCAGGGATTTAAGTTTTCAGGTGCTCTGCAGCTTCTGAAAACCTACGTGTGTCAAGAGGAACATTCAAAATCAGTAGTCATATCAGCTAGCATCGGCTGGAGAACCTGAAGTGTTTCCTGAGACTATGCAAGTTTGAAGAAGAGAAATCAGCCTAGCTCTCTTGAATCTTATTCCAGCTCTTTAATTATAAAATCTTACTGTTGGCGAGCTTCTTTTGACCACTCAAAGGAGAATGAATTGCTAAATTTGTACTGTGGGGAAATTTGTATTGTGGGAAATTATTGCCACTCCTACCACAACTTAGAGGTACAAGTGCTTCTAAGTGCTGAGAAACAGCACACAGGGGCTGCAAGCAGAGATTTACGTGTATCAGAGAGCTCCCTTGAGCTCTCAGACCCCTTTTTCAACACTTACCTATGCATTAAGCTATATGGCAACCCTTGAAATTTTGGGTGTGGAATTAGTTATGCTTATGTAGTGTAACGATGTAGCAACATCTGTGGCTGGCATTTTCTACCCTGCAATGGAGCTTAACACCAATGTGAATCAGGGCAGAGAAGCATTATCTGGGAGAAAGAGGGAGGAGAAAGGAGGGAGAGAGAGTCTGTTGACTTAAGAATCCTCCCAAGGAGCATGGGATAAGAAAATAAGGAGGCTGGTGGAACAGTCAGTCCCTGTTTGGCTGGCTGGCTGCAGACTGAAAAGATCAAATATTTACCGGTGCTCCCAGTGCAGGAGAATTGCTGGATCTCTAGCTGATTGGAAGCAAAGCGATTCTGAGTGCTGTTAAAATAACTTAATGCTTAATGCATAATGCAGTTTTTCAGCCCATACTCTGGCATTCAGCTAGACCCGTGCTGAAAACTGTTTGTCACCATAATAATTTCCTCCTTGGTGGAAGGTGAGCTGGGGAAGAAAATATACATTGGGGTTGGGGAAATGAGTGATTTTGTTAGGAAAAAGATCCCCTGATGTAAATGGAAAAAAATCATAGAATCATAGAACTCTTAGGGTTGGAAAAGCCCTTCAAGATCACCTGGTCCAACCATCCCCCTACCACCAATGCCATGACTAAACCGTGTTCCCAAGCACCACGTCCAACCTCTCCTTGAACACCCCCAGGGATGGTGACGCCACCACCTCCCTGGGCAACCCGTCCCAATGCCCGACTGCTCTTTCTGAGAAGAAAGGAACTTCCCAGAGGAGAGTTCCTGTGTCACTGGCATTGCCATCCCCCTGTAGCAGCAGGCGCTACACAACGGACAGAGCCACCCACCACCCATCCTCTGCCTGGTCCTGCTGCAATTTTCTCAGTGCTGCCATCTTCCTCCTCCACTAAGACTCAGATATAGGCACAGGCAAGCAGCCCACATGAAAATGAATTAGAGGATGCCGGAGAGCCAAATCACTGCTCCAAGCAAGGGCATTTGTTTTAGGGACACCTGGGTGAGGAGATGGCAGCAGTACCGAGGTACCAGCCCTGTGAGCTGTGACCCGTGCATAATGCAGGAGATGTGACATGTCTGCAGATCTTCTTGCTAACAAACAGAGAAGCAAGAGGAAGTAATAAAAGGCACACCCTGAATTTCAGAAATGCTAAGATCCTCCTGTTTAATGACTTCAGCTGGATTTGCAAATGTTCGGCACCTCTACAGCATCAAGCTTTGCTTCTTGGTGTGATGGATACAAAACCAGCAGGACTGCATCTAGCATTAAGGGTGAAAGGAGAATGAAGTTCAAAAGACACATGTGCTTTAGCTTGGTGTTCTCTGGCCTTATAAAGCCTTGGTGAAATCCTGAATCTTTCACCTAATGTTGATTCGTCCTTGCTCTAGGAAAACATCCTCTTATTGCAGTGCCTGAGTTGCCAGAGGAAATTCTTAAGGATTTGTCTGATAATGAAAAGATGATCGGAATGGCTCTGTAAAAAGCCTAAAATGGTGAGAAAGTAGCAGCAGAGTGGTTTGAGAATAATACATTCGCTTCTCTGTGTGTATAGCTCCACTGCATCTTTTGTGTAAATTCTCAGCATTCCTGGAAAAGAAGAATATCAACCAAAGGTGGCATTTCCAGGAAACTCTTTGAAAAGAATCATCCTCATATTCATTCACTGGAGACTGCCAATATACTGGTGTGCGAAATTGTAAAGCCTTTTGAGAAAGCAATTGAATTAAAGTTTACAGTTGTTGATCTGTGAGATAGGGAATTTTCCCAAACATATTGTGCTATAATCCCCACCTCCTCTTTTTCCCGTTAGTTCAAAAGTTGCTGCTAAAGTTGGTAATTTTAAGTGCTTGATAAAATTGATGATTTTAAAGTAATTAGTCTGCCCTACATAATTTCTATTAGAAACTAGAGTTGAATTTTTTCCTAAACACAAGAAATGGAAAATGTTGGGCAGAAATTCTTAAAATGTTAATCAGTGATCATATACCAACGTCTAATGCAGTGATTTTTTTTCAGGTGCTGAAAGGTGTGAAGTAGTGTATTAAACATTTTCTCTGGTTACTTCTTTGTGGATCCAGTAATCCAATAACTGACTTGGTGGTGGTAGAATATAAAAATGGAGGGTTTATAAATCAGAACGAGAAGGGTTTTCTTCTCTGCAGCAAATTGCTCCACGCTTAAATTCCTATAGTAGATCATCAAGTCAGGGTCCCTGCTAATGAGCTGCAGCCCACAGTTTTTCATGCAGTGTACTTTTAAGTCCCATGTGTTTCATTTCTCTTGAGGGACTATGCAAGATCCAGGTGAGAAGATGTGGTGCCATTCAGCCTGCATGCAGCTGCAAAGTTCAGCCCTCCAGGAGACACTGATTTATTGAAGAGGATTGAACACATTAGAGATGGTTGGCTGGAGAGGAGAGAATATGTTGAAACCCAGAGGAAAACTCTGGGATCATCCAGGTTCAAAATGGAAACCAGGGCTGGTCTTAGTTAATAACCAGACTATTGGAAAAGTGGCAGGAGAAAAGGTGATTTTTGATCTTGCCAAGCATGTAGACTTGTTGGTAGGATGGCCAGAGTACCTTACATACCCTTGATAAATGTCAGAGAGAAAAATGCACCTGCTGGGCAAAAATTCAGCATATGTGAGATCTGAATGCAGAGTCCTGTCTCCCTCAGCTACAGAAGCAGCCCAGGGTGATTAAGTTTCCAAATCAGATGCCCTAAGGAGATGCCCAGTGAGGAATCGTGAGATTGCTTTCACCCGGAGCTGGTTCCTGGAGAGGATGAATTTACATCATTGCTCTTCCATATGGAGAGGGATGGCTCCCCGGGAGAGGGAGAAGGAAGGCTAAAGCAATGCGGAGTACAGGGAGGTTTAGTGAGCTGCTGTATGCACCCTGGTCTCTGCTTCTCATGCTAAGAAGCAATTGAAATATTAAAGGTAATAAAACATGATTTAGTTCATGCTGTGAACTTCAGTTATTTACTTCAGTTCACGCTTTGCATTTTATCTGCTGGGCCTCAGACTGTCTATGTTGATAAATCACCATGTTCCAAGTACAGAAGGGGGGCAAGAACACTTTATTTTATAACTATTCAATTATGAAAGTAGGGAGGAGGGAAAATGCATGAATCAATAACATTTTTTTCCAGAGTTACCAATATCTCTAGTGTCATCCTTATTTTACCCTTTCTCAGCCAGAGATCCTTATCACCATTTTAAGAACGGGAATAGTGATTTGTACAAGAAGGCAGGAATAAAAATGAGGTTTCTGACTGGTGTTGACTTATTCCACTACCCAAAATATTCGGTATAGTGATTCTTTTCTGGAAGGCTCTTGATTAACTCAGAAGAGGGGAAAATCAGCTGCATTTCCTCCTGATCCCCAAGGCTGAGTGGGAAAAACAAGAGTAGCTAGACAAACCCTTCTTCTTGGGGCCAGCCTGCACAGGATCCTTCTCACCAGCACTGGGGCTTAGGTACTGCACACTAATCCCATGCCAAGATTAAAACCAGCCCCTTCCATCCTGGGGAGCCCCTGGCCCCAAATCCTTCCTGCCCCAAACCCCAAGGTGTGCTCCCCACTTGTAGCATGAGGAGATTGTCAACACACAGTGATGCTCATAGTACACAGTGATGCTCACAGATGAGCTGTTACCACGTCTTTGGGGGCCTACCCTTAAAATGACAAATTGTGACACTAATTGACAGAGGCCCAGATAATTAAATGGAATGTTGAAAGTGAGTTCCTTTTTTTTTCTTGCATTTCTCTCCTTTTACCACCACCAACAAAGGACAAAACGTCAGTCATAACTTCCACTCGTCCAAGCTTTGTCACTTTATCTCTGTTTTAAATGTTATTTGAATGTTAGTTCTTTACATTTGCTTTTCTTTATTTAATAAAAAAGGCAAACCAATCATAATAGGCATAAAACCGTCATGAGAAGGTCATAAAATGCATATTGCTTACTGAAAGAGAGGGGACATCTCCCATTCTATCTGTTAAATAAATACTGAAGGAAGTTTCTCTATCTTGCTAGTGTTTATACGTTTTCAAGTGTACTCAGAGCTGGTATAAAGTGCCAGATTGACAACTCTGCTTGTTGCCAGAACAGTGACAGCATAGACTGCAGGCAGGGTGAGACACCGTCATGTTAATATGTTTCAAGCCTGTGTTGGACCAGACTGGGATGAAAGAAAATATATGGAGTGAAAGATCCAGTGTGTGGCCCATGTAATCTTTTGTCTCTTTAGTCTAACATAGATGGTGGTTGTACGTGCCAGATTACAGGAAAAAAAAATGAAGAAAAGTAAAAAAGCCCGCATTAGAATAATTACTAAGCAAAGACTTGGCCAAGATTTACAAATGCAATGATTTCAGGGTGGTTGGATGCCATAATTTCTGGGTGTGCAAATTGAAATACCTTACAGTTAATTTTCAGAAAGCATGGCACACTCCTCGTCTGTGAAAACCATGCTTCTTAAACAGCATGCCTCTCCCTCCAAACCTAAATAATACTTCTGAGCATCCAATTTACATACAAACAGGACATGAAAAAGCCAATAGCATGTGGCAAGTAGGAAGTTTCTCTCTGTAAATCGTCTTTGGATCCTACCCAACAAAACACTCATTAAAGAGGAAAGAAATCCCTAGACCCACAGGTTTCTAGAAAGTCCTTTTGGAACCTGAACAATTACTAGGTACCTGAAAATATTCCCAGCTCCTGGGTCAGATAGGTAGCTTGGGTGTTTTTCCTGCTGCTCCTAGTTTTGTCAGTACAGGGATTTAAAACTCTCCAGAACCTCATTAGTCCTCACTGATCCAGGTAACAACACTGAGCCAAAAATCAGGTCAAGTCCATTCTGCTGTTGCTGCTGAAGGTTGTACAGCAAAGTATCTGTATACATCTATTTATTGTACATATATTTTTCTATACATTAGAACTACCTGTGGGAACTGGAGAAAGGGAGAATTCCCTTCACCCTTTACTCTCAATTTGGGAAAAAAAAAAAAAAAGAAAAGTAAAACAGAGAGCTTACATGGCTTATGGGGAAAATTATTATTTAGAGGTTAGAGGTTTGATGAGGAAATCTTTTTTGAATACATGCACTGAGGTATACCAATACTTCCACTTTTTAAATCTGCAGGTGGCACATTTAATAGACAAAGTGGTAACATGGTTGGTTTTCACCTTGACTAGGTTCATAGGCCAGAAGAAGTCAGGTCAGTTTTTGGGAGTTCAGTTTCATAAAGAGTTATATTTTGTGGCTGGAGATTCTGTGAGCTGTACAGTTATTGCCTCCAAAAGAGTTGCTACCAGGGCATGAATGTCTCAGTAGAGGTGGGTGTATACACAGCAGATGGAACTGCAAGGGTTGGTGGGCAAAGAGGAGAGCACCTACAAAATGTACAGACACGTCATCAGATATAAACTGAAGAACCTGCAGTACCTAAAGGAGCAGAGAAGAGATATGAGAAGCACTGCATCTTTATCCTCAAAGCTCCATAAGCTCCATAAGCTTCACTTGGATGAATTAGTCTACACTCCTTTGTGCAGGATATGCATGACAGAGCTTTGAACTGAACCCACAGCCTCACATTTAACTCTACTTGTTTAACTTCATACACGTGCTGAAGTTTCCTTCAAAAGCTTAAGAGCTATCCTAGGAACTCATGCACAACAAGTACAGTTCCCTGCTTTTTTAAGTGACCACACCTCTTTCAGAAACTGGTTTCAAGCCATCTTCAACCCACTGGATATTTTGTTTAATTTCATTCCTGGCCAACACTGATGAGCTGCTTTCGAATCAGGAATGCCTCCAGCTTACGCTGAACGATTATATTGCCCTGAGCTGGGACACTATGATCTTCATCATAAAATCTGATTCATTTATGGCCTTTTCTTTTACATATTCTTCTTATTCTTGCTAATGTTAAGCTTATGCATCTGGGAAGCACTCTGGGCTAGGACACTGAACACATTCATGTGGAGTGATGTCTCCTTCCTTCTTTGTGATGGAAGGAGTCGTGAAAACATGCGTGCATGAATGAGCCTGAAAAAACAATCCATTGCTGCTTCAGCTGCAAAGAGGAGCTGTAGACAAAATGCTACCCATCCAAAAGCTGTGAGCTTCAGGGACCCACTAGGCTGCCCATCTTACATAGCACATGCTCTTGGGGAGGGAAAAGTTTTGATGTCTTTCCTGGCACGTACACAGGCAATTCCAGTTCAGATGTTGTGTTCGTACCCACCAGACACTTAGCCAAGTTCCAGTGAGCCAAGGAAATGCTTGGCTGAGCAAAAGAGTTATTTGGGGCTTGAGTCATGGTGGAAATGAACCTCCCTGAACCTTGAGGCCCCAGCCAGGATTGTGAAATCGCTGTGTGTCTGGAGATCTCTCCTCTTCCGTGAATAACAGCTTTGCTCAGTTGACTTTTGGAATCCATCTTTTTTGTCCTAATAATTCTACAACAACATCTTGGGAGAATTTATCTTAATCCACAACATGCTCATGTTTCTGTTTGTCATAATCTAAATTTAGGCTAAGAGAAAGCTACAGTCCACAAAGAGAAAGCTACAAACCATCCCTTCTGAACAAGAGGCTAAGAAGGAGCTTTTACTATTTGCACAAGCTAATGGAGATACATCTCCTAATTCCCTCTTTGCCTCGCAGACTTGAAGCTGCTTCTTTCTTGCTGTTAAAGCTGGTAACTGATAATAAAAGTAGCAATTATTTTTACATTGCAGGATGCCCAGTACAGAGGCTATGCAAGGAGTCTCATTACTAAACAGTATTCAATATTTATTCATGTATGTAAATTCCACTGGTCGAAATCTTGACATATTCACAGCATCGCATATTTCATTCAGTTTATCCTCTGTAATTGTTCCCAACTGCTCAACAGCTCTGAACGATGAGTCCCATTGAGAGCAGGAGGTACAATAAGTGTAGTGGCTGTTGCTTCATAAATAATCTGAGAAGCCTGAGGACTGCAAAAGACCTTGTTGTATTTGAGCTTGGAGCAAAGAGAGCACTCTGAAAAGCTGTTTGGTGGGTTTGACTTTTCCACTCTGTGTTTACATATGTGTTTCATTACTCTGTCTTCTTAAGGCAAAGATGAATGTCACAAAGAGGTATAGTGAACATGGGGTGAAAGAGGTGTGTAAGAGTCATTGCAGTAAATTATAAACTTGATATTGTGACTTTTCTGTTTTTGAGAATTTATGACACAAAACCACATTGTGCAGCTGGTAGGAGCTGATCTCGAAACTTACATGCATATCATATTTTAGGGACAAAAAAATAAAGGGGATATACTCAAGAAAGATTAGAGATTGAAGAGTAATAGGTTAACGTACATTATGGCTTTTGTTTAAAAATTATCTCCTGATTCATTTATCTCTGTCTGGAAGCCATTTTGGCATGACTCTGACTACATTCAGAAGACTGGTTCAATGCAACTTCAAGATCTTGTTAGTTCAGAATCTGAAATAGTGGGCATTGCAACACCCATAATTTTTCCTTAAACCACGCTCACATTGATGGCCCTGGCATTGTTGGAAACACTTGGCAACTAACCCTGAACTGCCTGGCAATTGTGCTGCAGAGCTAGCCGTGCTTTGCAGTAGTGCAGTCAAAGATAAGCCTAAGAAAATGGTGTTCTCACATGTTTTTTGGGTCATATGCTGTTCACTTACTTCTTAGATACATCAGGGGTGAAATTGCCCACTGTGTCCTCACTGCTATGCCCCAGGGTGCTCCCTGCCTCTTAAAGCATCAGCTAGTTCAGCCAAGGGAGAGACCCCTCTGAGAGATCCAAGCATTAATGAGACACAGATTATGCCTTCCACCTTCACACAGAGCAACTTGGAAGACACTACTAAACATGTTGAAAGACAAAATCAAAAGAGTATTTTCACAAGGCCAGTCAATACCAGAACAGGAAAGGAGGAGAACAAAACACCCAAGAGTTTTTTAACATATTTGCAACTTGTTTATTGCTTTAAGCAAGACATGAGCATTGAACTGAAGCCCAGAGAGGAGGTGGAAGAATACTGACATTAATATTACTATGTGTAAATGAGTATGTTTCTGCAGGGAGACTTGCCACAAACAATCACAGACTAAAAACTTGCACTGGGGAACCAAAAAGTGAATGGCTGGAGTCCCAAGCCCAGACAAGTGAAAGGTAATCAGCAGGCTGGATCTTGCATAAGGAAAATAGCGAGGAGTTTTTCATTCCCACTGAAAAACAAACAAACCCAATCTTGGCACAAAACTGATCTTGGCCTTGTTACTACTGCCTAAAGTTTAAGAACTGCATGTTAGTGATTACCATTTCAGCATGGAAGGAGAGAGACTGCTCTGGGCTCTGGCTGAAATTACAGTATCTTGTCTTCATGTACCACCTCTCTGCATCTCCAAGCATGCTGCTTATGTGGCAAGAGGCTGTCGTCGAAACCTTGGCACAGCCACTGCCTGCTACAGACAAGACACGCTTGCTTTGCTGATGTTCATGGTTCTCTGACATTTGTTCTTTTTTTATTGTTTTCTTTGAACTAGGTGATGTTAGACTGAAAGCATATGTTGGCTGTTTGTAAAAAGAAAATCATGACCAACCAGTGCATATAAATTACAGCTGGTCTTGTAACTTCTCATTAGCAAGAGCAAATTGGAGGGGATGTGGTTTGCGCTCGCCCTGACAAGATTCTTGCATTGTGTCTGCCTCCGGAGCAGGCTTCTGAGCTGAAGAGCTTTGTACTTCTGCTCTTCCATGAGGTAACCTGGCCCATCCGTTGGGTTCAGGCTGCGTCACAAGCTTAGCACGAATTACTGTGAGGAGAAGAGCGTATAAATGATTAAAAGGAGCCTTGACCAGATAAGCTGTGAAGGCATTTGACAAAAAAAGTCCATGTCGCTGTCACAGTAATTAACGGTGAAGAGCATTTTGGTGCCATGAATATTGTACTTAAGGAATTATATCAGCATGTTAAAAATGCATCATGAGAGGGCACATTTCATTTGAATTACTTTCAAAAAGGAACAACTAATAGTAAAAAGACATAAAAACTTGCCAGCAAGGAAAAACACCCTTTCTTCATATAGGTTGCTGTAACTAGATTCTTTCAATTATCAGAGATCTGAGGTTGTGCCCAGTTGTTAAATTTAAGCTTATCAAGATTTCAGCAATACTGTTTGGTGTTGCCAACAATGTAATGGGTGTTACAAATGGGCATGCTTGCCAGAAAAAATAAAGCTTTCCAAAAACTGCATGCTGAATCGGTGCTGTTTGGCCACATCATTTATTTGTTGTGCAGCTCTGGCTGTCCAGCCCAATCTTGAGAAGGATTCAGTAGAACTACAAATAAACAGTACTAAAAAGGTGAGAAGGTTGCTTATAAATATTAAAAGGTTTTAATGCAAGGAGGCTCCCTCTGTGCTAGCGAATGCAATGGGCTGGGTCTCCAAGGACAGGCAGCACAGCACAGCTTTCATGTGCGCAGCTAAACGCTTCTGCAACAAAGCAGGCAGGTCTGCTCTCTGCTGCCTCTTGGCCATCCCTGCCTTCATCTGTCCTGGGGAAGGAGTCGCATTTTCATTAAGGGAGAATTTAGAGAACAAGTTAAAAAAAGTCAGGAGTAGTTTATCTGTACCTGAGCCTGCCTTGGGACTGGGACTGGGTGTCTTTCTTCCAGCCCCAGTGCTTTCAGTTCTGTTAGTTTATAGATATAACAGTTCTTGACCTAAGATGTGCTACACTTTTTCTCAGCGTTTTTCAAGTCTTACCTTTAACTCCCTTCTGAAGTGGCTGCAGGAGGTGGTGAAGTAATCCTTGTTAATAACAATCTCTGTATTGTACGTCTGCACCCAGTGTCCCTCGGGATCCAGCCCCAGTACTGGATGTGTACTAGACATGACTATTTTAGCCATTGCTTTTCTATTCAAGCTGTAGGATGCTGCTCTGTTCTTCCTTTCTTTTGATGGCGTCATCTGTCCTATTCTTCTTCCAGCTTTTAGTTTGTTTTGTGTTGAGGAATGTTTCTTGATTCTGACCTGAACAGAGAGGTTACTAATGGAAACCTCGTATCCAAAATGCTGGGAAGTGAGAGGAAAACGCTGCCCAGCTTTGAGAGATGACTTCTGGTTCTTAGGATATGCTATGAAATTGGCCTTTGTTTCTCTGCCTGTAGCAAGGCAGACCACCTTGGACATACAGGGACAGAGACGAGTGCAATCTGTGTATGTAAGACTTCTGGCTTAATTTCCCAATGACCTGTACGTTGAGTAGTGACCTGCATGAGGGTGTACCAGCATTTTGCATCCATGCTGTGAGGCTACTGATCTTTGCAAAGCAGCAGCTGCTCCTGTATAGAGAGGAAGGTGGGAAAAGAGTGTGAGTGGCACCAGGGGACAAAGCTGTCATCTGGGGGCTGAGGTCCCAAAAGAATAAACCTTCCAGATGAGCTTTTTGGGCTTCCCCACTAAGTGTTAGGTGCTAAGTCTGATTAATACAGCTTTCTCTTGCTATGTCTTCAAAACCTTTGGTGTTGACTAAATTCATGAAAAACATGTTTCTTTTACCAACAAATTGATTTGATTTTCTTTGATAAATTATGAGTTACCATAAAAGAAGAAGCACTCTGTGTGCCTGGTGACAACTTCCTTTGAGGTAGAGCATATTAATCTACATACCACATTTCTTTGAAGTCAGAACAAAATCCTGAATCGTGATGTGCGTGCATGAAAGAGAGACAGACGGCAAGCTCAATTCTGCTCGGCTACATCCGTGTAAATCCGGATCAGTGCCAAGGCTGCAACTGAGATCAGGATTGGGCCCAGTATGTAATCTCCAGGCATATCCTATACTCAGTAGGATGCAAGAGACAGGAAAGAAAGAAGTGAAAATTCCCTATTTTAGCTGTATGTCATCTCCCTGGTGAAAGATGCCTTGAAAGTAGGATGATCTTGCACATTAAAGGTAATATTGTGTGTCTGTATAGAATACCTTAAAGGGAAATAGAAGCAGCGAAAGTCCAAGGAAGTGGTTATGATGTAAATATCAGTGTGACACAGGTGAAATAACTCAAAATGCTTTTTTACTGACAAAGCGTCAGCAAGATGTAAAGCCTGTTTCTCCACTCGTACCAGTTTTACAACCACATAACTCACCGGATGGCAACAGAATAATCCTTGATTTGTGCTGGTTCAAGAGGGTCAGGCAGTTACCCAAATTTCTTAGTCCAACCCTCTCATTTCCTTTTGCCATAATCTAACCTCTTCCTTCCCAAGGCGGCCGTGGCTGAAGCCTGTGGGCCCCCTGCTCTGACAGCCTCCGTGCCTGCAGGAAGGTCCTCCTGCATTACATTAGCATCCCCTAGAAAGGAGTCAGACCCCGCGTGTGGTTGTCAGCATCCCATTCACACAAATCTTGGTCAAAAGTGATGTGTATAATGCTGCATATAATGCTGCTGCTCGTGGAAACCTAACTGAAAGAAATATTGCAGTAGAAGGGGGATGTCTCACCTATTGCTCACCGTTCCTCACTTCTCTTGCTTTGTTCCCCTCCCACTGTCACTCTTTTGACCAAAGTATAGACTTCAATATCACCCCTGAACTTGGATATATTATCATTTAATTTTGGATTTTTACTTCCCAGGTGTCTTCCAGCACACGCCTGGGTCAAGAAAAGCTGCTGGATGCGAGGAAGTTAACACGGAGAAGATAATTAGAGCAAGAAAAGCAATCAAAGGCATCTACATTGGATAACATGGGAAAACCACAGAATCAAATACAGTGGTGGTGAAATCATTGGAAAAGACTGCTTTTACTGCTGTCATTGCTGGAGTCTGTGCCACAGCCTGTAATGCTCACAACCACAGAAGCAGCCGATCCACTCTTAGTGAGGGCTCCCCGTGCCCAACCTGGTGAGGTTGTGCTCCAAGATGGATGTAGACCTTTTACCCCCACCTAGCACAAAATCACTGAGGTGCTGAGTCTGGAAGCTGCCTCTGGAGACCCTCTGGTCCAACACCCCTGCTCAGAGCAAGGTCAGCAAGGGCAGGTTGTGCAGGACCTTGCCTAGCTGGGTTTTGAATATCTCCCAAAGAAGGAGATGCCACAAGCTCTCAGCAACCTGTTTCAGTGTTTGACCACCCTTACCATAAATATATATATATATTTAGTTTAAATGAAAATTTCTGTATTTCAGCTCATACCCATTGCCAAGATGCCCTGTCACTGGATAGCACTGGGAGAAGTCTGAGTCCATCTATTTTACATCACCCATCAAATATTTATACACATTGATATGATCCCTCTGAACCTGCCCTTCTCCAGGCTAAATAGTCCCAGCTCTTGCAGCCTCTCCTCTCCACTCCATTCATCATCATTTGGCCATCATCATTCAATGGGCCCACTCCAGTATGTCCACCCTTTTCTTAACTGAGAAGCCCAGAAGTGGACCCAGCCCAACAGACGTGTCTCAGCTGTGCTGGGCAGAGCTTGCCCTGCTGGTGATGCTCCTCCTAAAGCAGCCCAGGAGGCTGTGGGCTTTCTTTGCTGACTTATGTTTGGCTTAGACCCCCAGATTCTTCTTTTCCAAGCTGCTTTCCAGCTGATCAGCCCCCAGCATGTACTGCTGCTTGGGGTTTTCCTCCCCAGGTGCAGGAGCTGGCATTTACCTTTGCTGAACTTCATAAGGTCCCTGTAGGTCCATTTCTTCAGCCTGTTTACATCCCTTTGATGGCAGCACCACTGTCAGCTACTTCTCCCAGCCTCTGTACTTCATCACTTTGTCAATGGGGATGCTATGTGAGTCACTGTCATAAGCCGTGTTAAAATGGTGATAAACAACATCCACCACTGTCCTCTCATCCACCAAACCCTCACCTCATTGCAAAAGGCTATCAGGTTGGTCAGGCACGATTACCTCTTCATAAATCCATGCCGCCTACTCTCAGTCACATTCTTGTCCTTCATACATTTGAAAATGGCTTCCAGGAGGACTTCCTATGGACTTCTGTATGTCCAAACTTTAAATGTTCCCTAACCTCATCCTCCTCTAACAAGGGTGGGTCTCCTTGCGCCATGATTTCCTACTGGTCTCAGGGTCCTGGAATTCCTGGAGGCAAGACTTACCAGTAAAGACAAGATCCTTCAGCACAACATCCAGCAATGAATTACTTTGAATTACTTAGGCATATTACTTATTTTTTTATTTTTTTCTTTTTTCTTTTTTTTTTTTCTTTTTTTTTTCTCCTTTTAAATAATTACAGGAAATGTTGTATAAACTGAGATAAAAGTAGGTAACATGTAGAGGCCAATTTTAAGAAGATACTAATGCAGTTAGATCCTTCCTAGTGTTTGTGTGATTGCCAAATAAATTATTTTCTTACTAGAATTGGAGCCTTTTGACTTATCAAGAATGTTACAACCACTAATGCCACAGTCTAGTCTTGTGCATTTTCCTTACAAGCCTATAAATACTGTAGAGTCTTGCTTATAAATACTGTAAAGTCTTGCCTATAAATACTGGAGTCTTACACAGAAGGCAATTGGGGTCTTCAAATAGTTTCCCTTTACACCTACTTCATTAAAGTATTTGGGGTTCTCCTCAGTGTATGATAGCAAGTGAAGCAACCAGAAAGGCAAAGACGCAATCTGGATGGTGTTGGATCTACTTCAGCAATTATTTTGGTGTGTGGTATATGTAAGAGATCATTTGCATCTGCACCATCTTTGGCTTATTATCTTAAAAAAAAAAAAAAAGATTTTATATATATATATATAGGTAGGTGAAGGGAGGGTGAAAGACAAAAGAATTGGTTTGGGACCTTATCAAAAAATAAAGTAACGCACAATGCATCTTATGAAAGAAGAGGCATACTGTGCCTTTTTTTTCCACTGGCCTACTGCCTAAGGGAAACATTCACTGGCAAATCTAAAACTTGTTCAAAACCCTTTGGAGAAGCAGACTATTATTAAATTATTTATTTTATCTTTGAAGTGTTTCCATTTTTACTCTGTTAAGGATTTCTCTGTAAAAGCCAGGGTGCCTGAGAATATTTGGCCTGTAGTGATCTTAGAAACATAAGCCTCTTTTTTTTTTTTTTTTTTCACTGTCTTTTCTTCTCCCCCATTTTCTCCCCAGTGTGAATGAGGATCTGTCTGATGCAGAAAGCCTGTACCCATTGGGGAAATTTAAGGAGATCTTTAGTAGCCGGAGACAAACAGAGCCTGGTTTGCTCTGTGTTTGCTTAATTATTTTTTTTTAAGAGAAACAAACCTGGCAGAATCCGAAAGGGTGGCAGACATATTCAAATGCTCTCAAGCGCTTATTAAAATGTTATGTAATTAAATGTTAAGATCATGCCTGTAGCAGCATCTTTTGAAATAACTGCGCTAGCTGGGCCTCCTGTAACCAGCACAGGAAAGCAATCCGTTTGCAAGGCCATGAGCCATTGAGGCATATGCCTTGGGGGACCTAATTTAATGGAAGAACTCCCATTGACTTGCGTGGGCTTGGACAGGACCTGAGCAGAGGCCTCCCGTGGCTCCTCAATGTGGTCCTTGCTGGCTGAGCCCTCCATGGGTGCTGGGTGCAGGGAAGGATGCTCTGCTGGAGGCTGGATTTGGGGTGCTGCTGCACCACTTGGAGACACTGGAGCCATCACTGGCTCTGCAGGGGCTCTTACCAGACTGCAGAAAGAGGGGGCACAAATTACTACATGAGCCTGGTACAAAAGTGCCCTGTAAAGCAACATTATGGGACTTTCCTTCCCAATGGCTGCTTCCTAATTGCCATGGGGAGGGTACTCCTGTTCCTGCTGCTTCAGGCTCAAGGAGCAGAAAGGGTCTGAATTTTGGGCTAAATGGTTGTAGAGGTGCAGCCTGAGCACTGCGAGCATCCATGCACCAGCAGCTCCATCCCTCAGTGTGGGATGTCCCATGCCAAGAGCGGGAGTTGGGCGGCTCGTGGAGGTGTTAGGCAGCAAAAAGGAAGAGGTAGGGCAGGTCCCACTGCAAAGAGGCTACTGGGGTGGTGCTGCCTATGGTGGGTAACATGCCAGCTAGTACGAACCCATAATGCTCAATGGTCTTCACCGAGATGGGTCATGGGGAATTACTTGCTCCCAAGACTACCGGTAGTGAGATGCTTTCCCTTTTATCTAGCTCTGATTGAAGTGTGCAGCTGAAATGCACTGAAAGCCCGTACACAAGGCTCCATTTATACTGATGAACTTCTTTTCACAAGGGAGGGCTTCTGCCATGCTCTGTTTTGTCTTGTGCAACCTTCTTCTTGCTGTCTTAACTGCATATGATGATTAGGTAAATGAATCTCTTCTTTCCAGTAAGTAATGGGCATTTTCACTCCGCAGAGCAGGCTGGGTTGCACGGGATCATCTCACGCTTTTGCACTCAGCAGATTGCCTGTCATTAGAAATCTGCTCATCCTCCCTTCATTTCTAAGGCCAGTTAAGTGCACATGGCTGTAAATGCCTTCAGGTGCTGCCTCTGTTCCCATAACTCTGCTTTTACAAAATATCTGGGACTTAACATGCTGCGCGTGCAACCTGTGAAGGGCTGCCCCAAATCTAAAGCCACGCTTCCAGGTCAGCTCTGTGCAGCTCCAGATCAGCCCCTGCTACAGATCCGAGGCCCAGCAGCCACATACCTGCACTGTCATGAACTGGCAGGGGTGGGCAGGATGGAAATTATATCCCTAGTTGTGGGAAGAATAAATACATGGTTAGCAGAACAACTTCTGATATGGGTTTAATCTGTGAATAATTCTGAACTACTGAGCCCCTACCAGACCAATGCTGTATGTCACTTCATCTTTTAGATCCACCAATTTGACCACATGCCAGAAGTGGTCTATCATTAAACCAAGGGTTAGGACTGCTCCAGGCTCCATGTTACGATGGGAAGGCATAGGCCTGTAATGCCAGGCTGCCCGCTTTTTGTTTTTTGGGAAATAACTTAAGTGAGTGCAAATAATCATTGTGGGACCCAAAAGTGATATCAAAATGTTAATAATTGAGAGGTTTGGGGCAACCAAAGCAACAGGCTAGCCTGTGGTTTTCTGGACAAGTTGGTGAGGCCACATTTCAACCCTCAAAAAGGGCAAATTTGGAAAAGTCCTGCTAAAATCAAAGGAATTGCATATGCCTGTGAGTGTCCCTAAGGCAACCACTTCTGATAGACTGAGGGGTTTACAGAACAGGGTACAAGGGTAACAGGAAAGCTATTTTCCTTTCATACAACATAAAACCCAGAGCCAATGAACAGAATAATTTTTATGTTCCCTGAATAACATTTTTTTCCCCAGGTTTTTAACATTTTCATCTACTACTTGCAAAGCCCTACACTCTAGCTCCCTCTTAGCAGATGGAAATTGAAGGAAAAAAAAAAAAAAAAAAAAGACTGTATGTGCTGGCATATCCATATGGCATTCAAGTGAGAAATCACTTGGAACACGGGGCCTCGTGTGGGGTCACAGCCTCCATACGTTCTTTGATGGGTGCAAAGGGTCCAGAAACTTGTTGCTGCCGTAACAGCGGGGGAAAGGGGTTGGTGCAGCACAGGCTGAAAATCACTGCTGGAGGAGGAGAAGAAGACATGAGCTATGAACAACCCCCAAGGTATTTAGGTACGTACCTGCCCCTGAAATCTTGAGCACCATTAAGAAGTGAGACCTGAGTGCTTTTGAATGATTTGCAGCCTCTTGCTGCAAAAACATAATTACATCAGAGCAAGTATATGCCGGCTTTATCTTGTAAAATAAACTTGGTCTGAGTGAAGCTCTCCGGCACAGAGGATCTGCATGTGGGGAGGGTTTGAGTGATGCAGGAGCCTCGTGTGGGCTTTCTGCCCTACTGGAAGGATGTGTAAAGACTGCACATGCTACAGCAAGAGGA
Source organism: Anser anser (assembly GCF_964211835.1). Taxonomy (NCBI): domain Eukaryota; kingdom Metazoa; phylum Chordata; class Aves; order Anseriformes; family Anatidae; genus Anser; species Anser anser. Next base: position 156,600,377 of record NC_139721.1, read on the forward strand.
TGAGCGGATACAAGAGATGTTTGTGCATCATTCTGAGGGGCTCAGTAGTCTGCTCCAGTCTTCTGAGCACCTACATGTATGCCAAAGATTGATTTTGAGCAGGGTCTTTTCTCCTGTCCCCCCACATTATCTATACCTGCTCTGGAGTCATCTGCTACATCCGTCTATGGCTTTTCATTGACTTAGCAGGTTTGGCATCAGCCCTGTGTACGTATACGTCTGTCTCTGTAACTCTCCTAGCTGTTTACATATCTGTCTTATGTATTTATTTTCCCTAGTACCCACCACTGCAATGTATAAGGCAGGAATCATCCTCCACAATGCCAATTTCTTTTGGCTTCTTTCCTGTGCATGTTTGGCTTTGCACTTTTCCTCTGAAGTTGCGGCTGGGATTTTCAGTTATTCTGGGATGTTGCTCTAGCTCAGCTCAGATGAAGGGTCTGCCACCAGCATCCATGGGAGTAGATCCAGAGCCGGGCTGAGTTTTTTTTCTGGGTATCCTGCCCTACAGCAGAAATAGCTTGGAGTTTCATCCTATGATGAGCAAAAACTAGCAGATCATGTTTTTTTTCCAGAAAATCAAGGGGGCTTCAGAGACTCTGCAGATGCTTTCCCACCTGGGCAGGCTTAATGGCAGTTGTTGCCTCTCTAATTAGGAGTTAAAACGGCTGTGACAGATATATGTTTTTGAAAACGGAATATAATTTACAGAAAGGAAACTAGCTGTATTCAAAACTTTGTTCGGAATCATAAACACAGCCCCAACCTCCCATGCATATAAATAAGTTGAGGGAAAAATCCACTTGTTCGTATTTGGAGTGCCAAGTGGAGGCTGTGGCGAGTCACAGGACTGCAGCATGTGCAGACCTCAGGATGCTGTGAGGCTGGCGCTGGCTTATTCTCTGTTCAGCCTCATGCCATCAGGTCTCTGTGATCCTTCCCAGGCTTCTTCCTGGGGAAAACCACACCACCGATGCCCCAAAGCCCACTGAGGTGATGGGGAGCCTTGGGCTGGCATCCAGCTCCATGCGAGGCTTTCATCAACCAGTGTTAACGATTCAGCTCCAGGATGGCTGGTGGACATTAGCTCTGTGTCCCTCGGAGCTCGTTCACAAAAAGCTGCTAGTTTACATGCTGTTATACTAAGGACTAATCTTAGAAGCACTGACACAGACTTCTCATTAGTAACCACCTATGAACTTGAACAGCTCTAGGTCAAGTCAGTTGCTACTTCCAATTTTCCAAGAGGAAAGAGATTTTTGAAATACCACCCTTCGTTTCTTTGCTTCTACCCTTGCTTGGCCTTTACAGAGCTTTATCAGAGGTGTGCATCCATAAAGATGAGTTTTTGTGGCAAAGACAACAAAATCCAGATGCGGCTAACACTTGTTTATGCACTGGAAGTCCAAGGAGCCAGTCATTATGTATGGACGGCTTTATACCAGACATAAGTATTGCTTGGCATGGGTTCTTCTTTAATTGCATTATACAAACATAACAGAAAATTGACCCAAAGGGGGAAAACAATTTTATCCTTAGAACACTCTTCTGACTAAGTACAGAGCTTTTAATTAAATTCCCTATACAAAGTGACTGCCTGTCTCTCATGTTGAGCCTAATTGATATCAAAGCCATCCTTAAAATCGATATTTTTTTCTGGAAAAAAAGAGCAAATACCCTCTCCACCCCAACAGAATTCGATAAATAATTTGATAGCGCTTGACTCCTAACTGTAATCTTTGTCTCATTTGAGCAGAATATAAAGTGAAAATTTGTCCCCACTGCCCCCCAGCCTTCCCATCGCATTGCAGATCAGCTGTCACAAAATGTCAGTATTCCTCCTCAGCAGGTCCGCTGCTTCCATTTACTTCTGTGAACCACGCTGAGCAAGGGAGGAATTCAAAATCTTCAAGTGGCAACACATCTGTGCTGCTTTTGTTACCTATTTTATGTTTTTCACTTATTTATGATTACGGCTGCAATTGGATCCCATTAGAAGACTCGGTAAGATCAAAGACTTGTTAGAGAAGGCAGTAGACAAACCCATGCTCTTTTGAGCCTGCTCTGGAGAGTCTGCAGAGCACTGTGCCCTGCTGCAACCCCCTAAGCTGGTGCTTAACTCTACTCCTAGGAAAAAAGGCGTGCAAGTCCCTGAAAGTTGGGGACCAGCTTTGATAAGACAAACGCGCAAATCAAAGAGGCAGGCCTTGTTCACTACCTTTGCTTTCTAAATAGTCTCCTTCATCTGTCCTTCTGCTTTGTGCAGGAACTCCGTCAATCTATCCCATCAGAGCTGGCAAGAGAGCTAGTCCCCTTTGCCAGGAGCAGCTTAGAAAACTGATGGAGAAGAGCAAAAAGAAAAATGAAGCTAAATATTAGGTCATTGTTTTTTTTCTTCTTTCTTTTTTTTTTTTTTTTCTTTTTCTTTTTCCAGCTATTCAGCCAGAATAATTTAGTGAAGTGGGGAGCTGAAAGCCTGGCATTGGTTACTGCCCCACCAAAAAAATGGTGTGAACATAAGTCAAAGTAGGGCTAGCACGTGCAGTCCTCTTGCATTGCCTGTTCCTGATAAAGGCAGGAGCAATCTCTCAGGGACCTGCCAAGCGCGGGAGCACAGACATAAAAGCTCAGCCCTGATCTCCGGTTTCTGCTCTGTAATGTCTCTCTGTTGGTATTGGCCCTTGGGGACTCTTGCTACAAGCACAATTTTCTTTCAAGAGCGTATGCTAATTGTGGCATTAGGGGTGTATTTATGATCCCTAGCTGGCTGTGGCAGGTAAGATGGAGAGGGAAGTGGTACTGCATCTGCAGACAGATCGTACTCATAAAGCATGATATTGTGCTTCCCGTGCTCTGTGACATCCTGAAGCACGAGGGATTAGCATAAAGAGAAACCTGCCTCTGCATCAGGGAAATAAAAATTCATCCACAATTTAGTTATGCGAGCCGGCTCCTTGGACCTGGCAGCGTGTGCTAATGACTTGAGACCTGGTTGTCACAGGCAAGCAGCAAAGCCTGCCTGCTGCCCTGGGCCTTGGGAAAGAGGAGAGGCTAGGGGAAGGCTGAGGAGATGGAAAAATGATGTTCTCTTACCACGTTATGTCTCTTCAGTGGTCTTTTATTGCAAAAAGCATCATTCATTTAGTCCTGGAAATCGTTTAGCTTGTGCGCTCACACCTTTCCTGTGGCCCATGTTGGAGGCAAAAAACTAGTGGCCACAGAGCTAGCAGCCAACTAGCCCTCCAAAAGGGTCTCCTCTGAGGTCTTCATCCCATGGGCCTGTTAAAAATTAGTTGCTGGCTCTGGCAGAGGGATGTGATGGGATCATTGGGTAAGCATTTTTGTGCCTGCTGCATCACAGCCTCCCTTGGGACTGCAGCCAGCAGTGGCAAGAGGAGCCAGCCCCACCCTGATGGGCAGAAGGCCCTTGGAGATGGCATGCGTTCAAACACACCACCGTTCCGCACTTAGCATGCACTTGTTTCGGCTACGTGCAATACAAATAAAATTTTTCAGCAGGGGCTGGCCGTACATCTGAATGCCCAGGGGAAGGGAGAAGGGCTGGGAATAAATATTGATGTGAAGGCTCAGGGTATGTCAGGTGGATGCGCCACTGTTTTATATGCTCTGCTGAAAGTTCCCAGCCTGACTCTGCTCCCAGCTGCACTGGTGTAAATCTGGAATAACTGGGCTGATATCAGCCACCCCAAAAATGTTGCATCTAAATCTCTGTCCAGTGGGACCGAACATTTTGGTGCCATCAGGAAGACCCAGACCTCTCTTCCTCTTAATATTTCTGCAGGACCCCTTAAGTGTCCTCAGAAGGGTTGCCATAACATTTTCATCAATGTAGGGAGGGACCTGAAATGATAATTTGCAGGCTATTGTTATCATTATTAGACATGGTAATTGAATTAGTAGCTATTTAATTATTATTATTATTGCAATCAATAGATCTTGAACTCCTTGGCCCTGCAAAATGTAGCCTGTGGAAATCCCAGTAAGAAGAATGAGCCCCAGCTGGAGGCAGCTTTTAGAAAAAAACTTTCTAGTAAAAGAGGAAGAGGAAACACCCATGCCCACCCAGAAGGCAATTTCTGAACACTCTGAAACATTGCAGAATATACCTCTTCTGGGGTCTATTTTGATTTAGGGAAGAGTCAGCTAAAATTGTTGGTATATATCTATATATATTGGGTTTTGCATCGTTGAATATATGGCTTGGGGAGCCCCAGCATAACCAGTTAACTTTACCACCGATAAGTTGCTCTGAGTTAGGAGAAACATTTACTTGCTGGTGGATGCTGTGTGGTGACAACACAGCCTGTGAGGCAGAGCAGGTGGAAAGAAGGGTCCGTCTTGGCCAGCCTTTAACACAAGCCCGAGAGATGCGTTTCCAATGCAGCATGCCAGAGCGATGTAGGGAGATTTGTCTCCTACCCAAGCTAATGATGGAGCCATGTCACCATATGTGTGGTTAGTTTCCAGCAGCTCCTCACTTTTTCAGCACGAATGGAGGATGACAGATTGTATATTAGACAAATTACTCTTCTCTCGAAAGCAGCAGTCACAGTGATATCCAAGTGCCTTCTTCATTCGCTCTTCACTGCACAATTTCTGCACTATCATTCAAGGCTCTTTGCAACAAAGAGGTGGTCGGTAAGCAAGAATTACAGAGCAGTTCCTTTGCTCCCAGCCAGCACATCCCTGAACCAGCAAAAGCAGGCTGCCCTCCGTCCATTCTCTGATCTTCAGGCCAGCTGGCACTGCCCACCTGGCACCCGCCTGGACAAAATTTCTTCTTCTGAAAAACTGGGTGGCCACATCCCGCTGGGAGCAGCCCTGCCAGCTGCTGGAGAGGATGCTCACGGGGACAGTGCTGATGTCGCTAGGCTGGGGTTTGAGACGGTGTCTCATGGCATGGGTGGCACCAGGGGGTCTCCAGGTGTAGCAGGCAGGAAGGCAGTGATTCCCTGACCTTGGGGGTGCCCCCCAGAAAAGCCTCCAAAGGAGCAGATCTGTCAGTACAGAGGGCAGGAGGTGGGGAACTGATGTCCTTGGGGGATGCCATAGGGGTCGCCTCGGATGGTAAGGTCAGTGGTTGCCTTGGGGGCAGATATGGGAAGGGCTCTTTGAAAACATCACGCCCCTGTGCATGATTTGGTAGAAAGGAAATTGTTTCATTGTGTTCACAACATTCAGAGAAAGACTGTGATTCCCTTTGCAAGCTCAAATTTTTAAGGCATTTCTGATATTACCAACCCATTGCATAGATCAGTCGAACCAATGGTTCCCACTGGTCACTGCCCAAGGACACTGCATCACCCAGCTGGTGATGATGACTGGCCTGTAAAGAGTTACCCTCTTGGGCTGTTATCCTTTAAGTACAAACCTGCAGATCCCATCAGCCTGGTGTTGCCAGGGCTCCAGTGCTCCACGTTACCCTCCCTCTCTCTGTGTTTGCTATTGCCTCGCATCATGCGTCTTCCAGAGCATCTTCCAGGCACCACCCAAAGCACAGACCTAATTCTTGCTTTTGCTCTTCAGCTGTCACTTCTGCCCTTCTCTTGCCCCCTCCTCAAACTCCTGCTGCTGTTCTCTGTCTCCGGGATGTCACTGTGGATAGTGCATTGCCCTCTAATGGATAGATTTCAAACTGAGCTCCTCATCCAAGCAGAACTGTGCATAGGATCTAGTCCTTTGACCCACTAATGAGGCAGGAGACTTAATATCCATGTCTAAGCCACTTTCTATTCCCTGTTTCTCTTGAATCAAAATAAAGTGTATATATATTTTAATAGCGCAGACATCGGTCTAAATGTTGCAGCTATTTTTAAGAAGAGGCAGAGGAAATCTGTGCCATTGCGAATCTTGGTTCCTTCATGTCCATGAATGCTTTAATTGGCTTCAGAGTTAGGAAAGCATTAACAAAGCTGATTTTTGTGATTCCACGCATCTGGATTTCAGGGTGTTTTTTTTTTTCTTTTTTCTTTTTTTTCTTTTTTTCTCTTTTAGCTTGCTTAATCCTGCTTAAAGACTTAAGATTTATTTGTATGTTTACAAGATGCTGCTTTTCTCATCATATGTACATTATAGTCACCATCAAAATAATACAAACAAAAGGAAAAACAGAATGGAGTTGCAAGCAGCTAATAATTAATTATAGGGAACTTTTGAAAGGGTGGCTTAGCATCTTAAGCAATTCCTTTTGCTGCCAGATATATGGGCTTGTTTTATAAACTACAATCAATCTGCCGTTGGGGGGAAACTGCAAAATGAACTCAGTCATCTGAGCTCATTTTCAGTTTCAAAACTGAATGGCTTTGGAGTATAAAGTACCCTCTTCTTTTAATGTCAGTAAATAAGTTGATCTGTTTATATGGTTTTCAATACAAGTAAACTGCTTGCCATTTAAACAAGCTCAATCAGCTGTGAAAATTGACATTTTTAACCATAAAATCAGACTTCATCCTACCATGATATTAAATATTAAGGAATCATTTAAAGGACAGTATGCATTTCAGAAACCTGCCTGGAGAGATGAATACCAATTTCTGCCATTCACAAATAGGGACAACCAAACAGCCCCTCGGCTTGGGCCCTGCTGCTCTGCAAAAGCCACCGCACAGATTTATTCCAGCATGGGAAATCAGTGTTGATCACATCAGTGAGATGTTCAAGCTTCACATTCAGTCTGTGTGGCGAAAACACGGTGAGGATGGATGGAAAAGGGGCATCCTGTGCTGATGTTCTTGTTGGTAATAACATGCCCAGCTCTGAGAGCCCATAGTAGGGCTTAGCCTTCTCCAGTCCCTGAAGCTGGGGACTTGGAAGCCCGGAAGGCATCTGCCTGGCCATACACTGCCCATGGAGGAGAGCACTGGGATTTCCAGCTGGCATCAGGATATTTGCAGCTGCACTCGCAAACAGCACCTGGAAATTGAACATTCCTACAATCACAGAGACTTCAGGAGGTCTGTGCATAGTCCTCTGACCCCTACCTTTTTTTTCCTTTTTTTTTTCTTTTCCTTCTTTTTCTTCCCCTGTTTCTATCCAGTTCTGGGGACAAAAAACCCACACTGCTTCTGAACAGGCTTACAACTGACACAGCTCTTCACAGCTCAACACCCCCCGACGTTTCGCCTGTGCCAAAGGGTTCTCATTGTGTAAGGGGGGTCCTTCTGAATAGGACAAAGCAAAACAGTGAAACAGTGGGATTACTGGGCCGCTGAAGGGAGACAATGGGGAAACAAAGCTCGGGCTGGAGAGACATTTATTTTTTGGAGGGGCATGGCTGCCCTTACACAATCCCTTTTAAAGCTCTGTGAAGTTTCCCTAACACAATCCAGTCCTGCAGCCAGGCACAAATCCAGTGCGTTCGAAACCTTCTCACTCCATCTTTAGTTAGAAAACTTGCACTCATTTACTACCACAAACTGCAGGGGTATTGAGGTATAGGAAGATCTAACAACAAGCTTTGGTTCTTCTCTGCTTGAGCATCTCAGGACAATTCCAACACCAAATGATGGAGGCAGTTGGTCCTTTCAGTGCTGGTAGTTCATGTGGAAATCTGAGTGGGTGCAGGTCGCAGTGATCTGCTGCATGCTGACCAACTCAGGATAGCTCTTCTGTTCACTGTTCCAAATTGGCTCGTTTTTGGCTTTCAGACTAAATTTTAGCTCTATGACCCCTCGAACGGCCTGAGGTTTTTCCTCTTGGGGACAAGGAGAAGAGGCAGTCCTCTGTGGCTGTGGTGGCGGTCTGCATCCATGGCAGGGTGGGACTGAAAAGGAGGTGTCACTTCTGGGGTGACGGGGTTGCTGGAAGCACCTGGGTTTGCTCCCTGTTGGGTTTGCAGGCTGTGACTGGGGTTGTTTCCCTTGTAGCAATTTTCCCCAGAGCCCCCCGATGCTGAATGTTGGCCTTGCCCATAAGGGTCCACTCGATGATCTTTCACTTGTCACAAGCATGAGCCCCCAAGGTCAGCCCAAGGAATTCATTTCCTCTTGGCTTCCTCTATGCCAGGCTGTGACTTTCTCCCCGCCCTGGGTGTAATGGGAAAAATGTTAGAGAGAGAGCACTAACATGTCCCACAGGGCTGCTTGCTATAGGGCTAGCTCTTGGCACTCCTTTGTTCCCCTACAAAGGCATGTGGGATGGGGAAAAGCCAGTCCCATCATAAGCAAACAAATGCGCTGAGTTAAATTTTTTAAATGGAGTCATAAATAAAGAACTATCATTGGAGAAGTCCCTTAAGACACTCTTTCTGCAGTTTTTTTATTTTTTTAAAAAATGTTGGCAGCTTCAGCAACTTTTACAGAGATGTCAGAGTAAATAGCCTGTGATCCTACAGGATCTTATAAGTGTTTAACAACAAGAAGAATTTTATGCTTTCATATTAGATGGGTTCCTAATAGACATTCTGTTCATGTCTCCTTATTTTATGTAGTGTACAAAAAAAAATAATCCCTGTCTGCAGTATATCTTAAAATGTACTTCTTTAGCAATTTCTGACTTAAGGAAGAAAGAGCTAGATGCCTTTGGGACAGAAAACAATCAGGGTTTTCTGGGATTTGGAACATCCCATAGCTTCTGTGCTAGCCATAAGGGGGGAGGGAGGGAGAGAAATGTTTATTCTGTTTAATTTAACAAACAGAAATTTAAGCCAGACTTAATCACAGTGTGCAGGTAAATTTCCTGATACACTATGAGAAGGCTCTTTCATCTTGCAGATTAAAGGCTACCTGGGGAAGCTGTTGCACAGAAAGGTAAAGAATGCATTAGCAATCCTGGCTCAGTAAGTACAAGGTGGGCCATTTCACTTTCAAGGTGCAGTAAGTCTTCTGTCATGAGGAGAGTTATTCCAAGGAGCTTTAGTACAGTAGGCTACATGTTTACATCTCGTATTAGGGGTAGGGTGGATTTTCCCTCCCCACAATGACATCTAGTAGGTGGAAAACGAATCTCTCAAAATTTAGCCTGAAAATGAGAACACACTCTTAACTGTAAGGATGTTCAGCTCCTGGAACAACTGACCTAAATTCCCCATCATTTGACATCTGTAAATCCAGTCTGGATGTGTACATAGATAATGTGCTCCAAATCAGCTCCAAGTTAAGAGCCTGAAGTAGTAAGGTCCAGCAGTAAGGTTCTCCAGCCTACATTCTGTGGGAGGTAAGACCAAATCCTTTTGATCTTAGAGTTGTTGAAACCAATGAACAACATGTTCCTCACCACTCTTGACCAATTGCATCTGCCTGCAGAGTAAATACCTTTAATAAATCATCATTTATTCATTTCTGTATAAATCTCTTCTTTCAGATCTTGAGCTTTCTCAAAAGCAATGCTAAAGGGGTCCAAAACCTTGATCCAAGGCTGAAATGCAAACACAATGACAGGATTTTAAAAAGTGGAGCTGGTTTTATTAACGTTTCTTTTCTCCTTCCTGCCTGGAACTTATTCCTAAAACCTCCATACTCCACCCTTTCTTAAATCTACTTCCAAGGAGACAGAAAGATGAAGCTCACCCAAACCACCTTTGCAGTAGTCTGCATTGTTGATGTCCCCCCTGAGCCAGTCACCATGTATAATGGAAGAGAGAGAAATAAACCTTTGTAAATGGGGTTCTTCTGACCAGCATTAAGATGAAGATTAAGTGAAGAGTGTCCTGGGCTCCCTTGGCTCTACCATCTGGATTGGCAGTGAGTATAAGAGGACCTGAGTGTGACAAGCTCAGATTGATATAGAGCCAAGATAGATTTGCTCATATCTTGAACCAATCTCCAGACAAGAATTCAGTGCAGTCAAGTCAGAAGGGGGAGGGAGTGGTGACAATTTTTTTATTAGACCTACTGATATCTCTGGGAGAAACCCCAGATACACTTCTCAGAGTTGTGTTCCTTCACCATCCCTGTTGAGAAACTGTGGGTTCCAAGGCAAACATGGGTTAGATGCAACTGCTCCTGATCAAGTCCTCTGCCCAGGTCTAGCTCAAGGGCTAGGCACTCAGGGGTGTCAGGAGGTGCCCAATTCCCAGGATCACAGTTACCTGTAGTTCATCTGTGTATATGGGCAACTCAACCTTTCCTCCAGCACCAGCTACCTCCAGTCCTCTCTTAAAACTGTCTTTCTCTTCTTTCCATGTATGTAAACCGTCATCAGAACCTCAGTGTTTCTTTTTAGGCCATAAATAAACAGCATACTATTTCCACAACTGTTTTTAACCTATGCACTTTTTAAACACTGCTCTCATGGGTTTCTATTTTCTTTATTTTCAGGCTACTATCAAATCAGTGCAAACTCACCATGGAGATGCATGCAACACTTTACAATGAGGTAGGAATCATTCAAGCTACAATTGCTTCTGTTTCTTCTGGAGGCCTATACAAAGACACAAAAGAAAAGAAAAAAAAGAACTCAGGTATGCTCTTTGTACTGTCTCTATACCAATAACCTTGGTGACTTTATTAAGGCAGAGATTAGAAGTTTGGAAGGACAGAGAGTTCCTATACCAAGAGATGTGACTGCAACTGAGATGGAGGCCTAATGAGCTTAGGCAGACCACCATACCCCTGTTGGTGCATTAATGTGTGTTGCCCAGTGCTGTATAGTCAAGGCAGACTTCAGATATAGATCAGGCATCTCACATTACACAAGACATCCAAACCTTGGTGTTTATAGGATTATCTAACAAAGAGTAAGACTGGGCCAAAGGAACAGCAGCCTAGAAATCAGGGCTACTTCTTAACAGGCAGATCTCTTATGCTATAGAATGATTTCCAGTGGAAGCTCTATTGTTTGGGATATTTAAATCTAGTTCTGGAAATGATAAAGATCAGCAGTAGAATACAACCACCCACAAGGCATCTTCCAGCTTGACTTCCATCAAAACCATGGATGGAAAAATGGTAATGGATTTTACATCCTGAGCTATTCTGAGGCCATTCCTGGCAGATGGCACTGGACTTTATCAACAAGGCTCTACCAGGCACTTCTCTCCCTACTCCAGTATAAGACCTTGGCTTATGACTGCTACCACCCAATAGATGAGCCACATTTCTTAAACAAGGTGAACAAAGTTATTCAAATCTTCCACTGAACTATGAGGTGATTGGTCATTGTTCCACCAAAATGTAAGAACAGATGCTTTAGATTATTCTGTGCATATATTTGTTGACCCTGGTACTGCGATATCCTAGGGTGCTTCAGACTTAAGAGAGGTTTTTAAGTAAACAAGGGGGTAATAAACAAGTTTTATTAGGTGTTTTGAAAATCTCCACAGACAAATTTAATTCTTTAGTGCATAGACCTTCAAGAATTATCTTGCTAGTTATTGTGTCTTTGAAGCGCAGAACAACCTGAATTCCAAACTCAAAAGGCAAGTACCAACTGGAAGTAGATGGAGTTAGGGTTGCTTCATTGCATGGAGATGTGAAGTGAGGCTGGGTTCAGACAAGGACCTTCTCGTTGTCAGACAGTGGTTTTCTTGTTTGCACTATTCTGTGTTACCTCTTTCTGAGCCAGCAAATCCCTTGTAGCTAAGTCATGCAAGTGCCTGCTTATAGCACTAGCCAAAAGAACTGAGAGACTTCACCAGTAGCCAAGGGCACCGATATCCCTTGACCACAGCTAGAACTGTTATTTCTGCAGAATATGCGGCTGGAGCAATAGACTGGGGACCCATCTTACATTCCCAGTTCAAAGCAATCTTTGTATATCTCAAGCCAGGCCCTAGCAGTTGCAGTCTGCATACAATGGCAACTCCAGTGGGTCTATAAAATCACAGATCTTCTTAAACCAGAGGAGGGCCTTTGAAGAAAGCAGAAACAAACAGGCTGAATATGGATTGGCTTCCTGATTTGCCTCCCTCCTGCTTATCAGGGCTCACACCCCGTCTCATTCCCTTTATGCTCTCTATACTTCAAATGGCTGAGTAGCTACCGTGAGTAAATCTGTCATTACGGCCTTACTTAGCATTCAAACCGACTTTTCTCTGGCTGCCGCTTGTGGGATCCTAACTTTGCAGACCTAAGATGGCTTGCGTAATTTGTGTTCATATGAACAGAAGCTTGTGCATTTTGAAATGTTACAATCAAATAATCCCATCTGTACTTGGGAGTTTGTAGCAGGCTGACTTACAGTTGCCTTTTTGCAGCAATTATGGAACTTCCTTGGTAGGATGCATTTTGGCTGAGCTACACCTCCATCCTCTTGTCTTTCAGATTCCTTGCAAGATGAGATTTGTAAACATAATGAAAAATTCTGTATTTTACATTTTAATTAGCTCTAGGAAGACTGACCACTTAGTGACAGCATCTTCTACTGTCTTCAGAACTTTTCTGATCTCCTGTACTTCAAAATCCCTGTGAGCTCCCAAGGTGACAGGAAAGTATTTTTATCTCTCTACTTTTCTTTATTTTTGAGCATTTCAATTGCTTCATTAAACATAGCAAAGACTCAGAGAAAATTGTCCTCTTGTTCCAATTCAGGCTTTGCTCATCCTGCCGATAATGAAATACACTGTTGTCTGGTTCCTGCCCTGAGAGGCATTTTTGGCTGTAGGTGGGATAAAATAAAGTCTTCATCAGCATTAACAACTGAAATAAAATATAAAAAATCCTGTTGTTTGTTTGTACTGTATTTGGAAGTATAAATCAAGAGTTTTCACAAACTCCCATGGATCTGGCACTGAGGTCTGAATAGAGGTTAATAAGAGTTTCCTAAATGCTCGTCTCCTCCTCCTGACGCTGGTGAGGGCTACTGAGTATTTCTGAAAATCAGCCCCTTTGCTAAAATGTGCTGCCAGACAGAATTTGATATCTATTGTGAAAGTTCATTAGACTGAAGCCAAAAAAATCCCAGTCTGGTTTGGTGCAAAGCTCTTTTTCTCCTGAGTGCCTTTGGCTACAAATTCTGCATATTCTAATTTTAAAGTATCATTCATTTTCTATTTGGTGATAAATGCTTTCCTGCGTAAGAGCCTTTTGATTGCTCTGCTAATTAAAGTGGATAGTTTCCTTTTATGTTAGGTGGCTGGGCTTCTGGGTAACTGCAGTGTGTAGGGAACAGCCAAGGTTACGTGGCAGCGTTTATTACCCTCACTTTCATCACCAATGGGTACTTGTTTTGGAGCTCCAAATTCTCAGTAAGGAAATGACTTATGGAAATGAGGAACTTGTCACTCTGGATGCTTTTTAGCTCCCCCTCTCCTAGAAATGCCTTTTTATTCATTTGCTGTCTTAGTGTCATTGCACTGTAAGAAAGATTTGATGGTTTAACCAGCATGGAGACAGAAGTAGGAATGGAACTTCCAAGTTGTTCTTTTTCTTCCCCTGTGCACCTATTTTGGTCAGCATCGATATTAGTGATTTGGCAGATGAACATGTGCTGAGAAATTCACACTTTTTGTGAATGCTACTTTAATTGCCAAACCATACTCTGCCTTCACTTCTGAAAAAAAAAAGAAAAAAAAACCTCAATCTGAATCTGAAATGGTGTGGCAAGTGTGGGGCACTTGATCTGAAATATTAGGGAAAACACATGGGAATACCTAGAACAGAATAGAAAATGAATAAACATGGCAATCTATTCAGAAGGAAGACTCTGGTGTGGAGGTCTAGCTACCACCGTGAGCAACATTGCTCTTCCAGGCTGGACTTCTGTCGTGGATATCAGGGGCAAGCTACCAAAGAGGAGCCTCAGAATAATCTCAAGTGGTTATCTGATAAAGGGCACCACTATAAGCAAAGAGAACTACTACAGAACTTAAAACTCTTTCCAGTGAGTGGGACTTACACAAGGCAGAACAAAGGGTCAAGGAGAATGTGTGGAAGTGCTTGGGTCTCTGTGGAAGGTATTACTCACATCTTCAGGATGCTCCTGCAGGTGTATAACTATTGTGGTGTCTGTGTAAAGTATGCGCATGGCTTAGGAGTGTTGTTATAATGTGGCATGAACAGCTTTGTCTGTTTTCACATTTTCAAGGTGGCCAGGTCTGCTGATGGTAGGCAAGAGTTTTTGGTGAGGGCGAAGGTCCTGTTGTTTCTGTAGTATATGGAAACTGGTCTTCAGAGCTCACATAGAGCAGGAAGGGGTGCAATGCTTAAAGGTCACCTTCAGATTTTGTGGCTAAAGGGGTCTTAGCAGTCTCAAATGATCATGGACCAAAGCTTGGGTTTGACAAAATAGCATGATGACAGCTCTTTAGGAAACCCTACCAATTGTCTTACTTAAAGTGAAATTTGGAGATGTATGGGGACATGTAACAAACCAGTCTGACTGCTCTCTGAAAGCTAAACATCCCTCTCAGACCCCAATTTCCCATCCTGAGTAGTAACAAAAAGCATGAGCCATGTAGGTTGCATCGGAGAGGGAACGCTACCACGGGTGCAGTCTGTATATAGGGTAACTTGCTTTAGTGAAACCCCCGAGGCAGAAGGGGCCATAAACTGAAAATTTTATAACAGCACCATGTTTCAGACTCCACAGGAACAGAGAGAAGCCAAACCAAAACTCTTTATAGCTTGACTGCTTTGATCTTCCCAGGACTCTACACAACTTGAGCTGGGAACATTTAAATCTTCCTCCCAAACTGAACAGGCCTTTGAGCTTGGAAGTCAATGTGTACTGATAGCCCATAACCATGTCTGCTGTGTAGCATGTGAGGAAAAAAAATAATAAAATTGTCCTGTTATTGGAGACATAGCTGCCTGCTTGGATTGTGTGTTGGTGTCTGAGATGGCATCAGTCCTATTCCCCGTGCAATGTTCCCGTTTGTACCTATGGCAGCAGGATGCATTATTTATAAAGTTATACACCACATGCACTACATTGACACCCCTATAGCAATCAGGCCTTTCCTTTAATAATCCACTCACCACATATTTTCTATATGATTTCCCCAGAACTGTCTCTCCTTATGTTCCTGAGGCAGAGCCACTGAGTAATCCCCAGAAAGATTAAAGGAGCTGCATAGTCTTGTTTCCGCAAACGTGCTCCTTCCTTATAAACAGTAGCAGAAATGAAGAGGCCAGCCTCAGGAAGATGCACAACACAGCCTCCCAGGTCTTTACAGAGCAATTCCATCCCCATTTTCAGGAGCTGCTGCTCATATCTCCTGCAAGAAAGCCATCACCTCCAGCTGCAGACGGGTTCATGTCTGGCAAGCAGAGCACACTCAGACAGGGGAAACCATGTCTTTCCGGTCCGTGTTTTGTGTTTGCACCAAGGCAGGTACTTCTGTGCTTCTCCCCAGTGGGTGGTATCACAGGAAAATGCTGAGCACATGGGTGTGGGATCCCAAACCACCCGGGGATCCCAAAGTGCTGCAGAAGCAGAGGGTGTATGTGCTCTCCAGTTTTGCGTGGGGGGCAGAGGTGTTTGCTTGAGGCTTTGACGTAATGGAGAGTGGCTCAGCCCCAAAGACTTTGCTTTTGGAGGCATGACGTAGAGGGCTAAATATCAGGCTGAGGAGGAGGGCAGTGTGAAACTAAGAACATTGCATGTCTGAGTGGAATAACAGTGACTAGGGAGCACTGCTATATCTTCAAAGTCTCAGGTGGGTGCCTTCATAATTCCCTTCCCCACATTTTAGGGGTCATATCCCAGTGTTTGCCTCTGGGCCATCCCTACCCAGCAGCTCCGTTGCCATTGCTGAAGACTTTTGCTACTTTGTTCTGAAACCTCCTCTAAAACATAGAGGGAACCAGGGAAAAAAAAAAAAAAAAAAAGACAATAACAGATGGGTGAGCCTAACACTTGGCCACTGTGGTTGTAATGGCTGCAACCACTCCTCGTTACCTGCGAAACAAATGTTATTCACCTTCCAGGTATCCTCTTGTGGGCATGATGCTGACTGCCCTGTGGAGGTTAATTGGCTGTTTAAAAGCTCCACTTCAGGGTAACATGCTGCCAACAGGTAGCCTGCAGGTCCCAAAAAGAAATATTCAGCCACATAATTCTAGAAGGCAGAATTCCTCTGGATATTAAGAAGTCGTTGCAAATCCTCCTAATAATACATTTTAAGCCTGGATGCATGGTTCACTGAAACTGTAATTCCACTGCACCCGTAGAGCTGATGTGGAGCTGGGGAGTTGTTTAACAGACGGCTTCTTTCTGAGCTGAGTAAGAAGGGCTGCCTACTAGATACAGGACAAGGAGTCGTGTGAGGATTTTTTGAGTGTTCAGGTAGCCTACAAACTCAGCACATCTCTGGATTTAGTCTCTGAGCCTGACTGACTGAAGGTTATGGTTAATATGGAATTACATGGATCAGGAAACACTACAACTTTGGTTAACCCAGGTATCTAGCTATAGGAAGAGGACAGGCTACAGTAATCTGGGGATCAGATCAGGGGAGCAGGTCTGGGGACCAGGTTTCAGGACCAGCCCTGGGGACAAATTCTGGAGAACAGACCTGGGCCCAGCTTCTTTAAGCCTCAGGCAGCAAGGCTGGGCATGAGAGAAGATGCCCAGGCCAAAACTCTGCCACCAAAATATAAAACAGAGGTAGTTGTGGATTCTGGGGGCAGTGCTGTTGTCCAAGTCCTTGGCCAGGGTTAGAAAAAAGTTCATTTATTTGATTCCCTAATCTTAACGTGGGAAAATTATTGTAAATTTTAGGGAAAGAACAGCATTTTTCCCTATTTGTTTTTAATACAGACCATGTCTGCACCCTTGTATATTTATTCTGAATGACTGAGTACTGAGCTCACTGGAGGAAAACCATGACAATCAACTGCCGTTCTGCTAAGGCTAGAAAAATTGGACTTTCTTACACCAGGTTCAAGATTTCTTAGCACTTTAATGACTGTAACAATGTGAGTCCCCAAGGGAATTTTTACTGAGATATTCAACAAAGGCTATGTGAAAACTATTGGTCTAATCCTACCTTGTGAAGTCCTGGTGTTGAACTTCACCTTCATACAGCTGTACCTTTATACGTTTCTTGTAAACACATCTCATTGGCAATGAAACCAGTATGCCATAAAAGGCTTTTTGCCTCCTCTGTGAGAAGGTAAACTCATGGCAAGACCCACAGCCATGTGTTTGAGATTAAGGGGAAAAAGTTCTCCTTGGCTTTGGTGGACTGTGGTTTGTGATTCATACCATACAGCCCCACAGAGAGAAGCTAATTTTGGAAGAAATGGTGTTTTCCATTCATATCACATTGGTCATTTCTCCTAATGCCATGTATAACCAAGTGAGTGCCTTTCCTTTACATGGACACTTTTTCTATTATATGACACCCTAGTTGGAGATCAGACTCTATTCCATCACTAGCACTATGAACAGCAGCATGATAAGCAGGAAAGTTTGCTGTACTAAGAGTGTAATTGTAAAGAAATACAAAGCAATATAGGTCTAATCTAAGTTAAACTGAGCTTTAGGGATTAATCAAATCTTAATTATAGTCCAAACCACACAGCCATAGTTATTTCTAAATTCACAGGCTGAGCATTCAGGCAGTTGCTGGAAACTAAATATCACCTTTTTGCATTACTGTTATTAAACATTACACATTCATAACCTTTTCAGGTGTAAATTATTAATGTGTGTAGTTATACTTTTAATTAGGACAAACTCTTAGGGGCAGATTCTAATACTGTTATTTGTCTTGTACCTTTTCCCACCACGACTTCTCTTAAATTCAATGGGAGGGTTCATCTTAAAATATGCTATTCATTTGTATTTATTTTTGGAAGAGCGCATAACATGTTAGACCACACATTCAACAAGGGAATGTTCACATCCAAAACAACTTGAAACCTAAGACCAGCAGGCAAGAAGACACAAACTAAAAGAGAAGAAAGAGTGATAGAGAAAAAGGATGGAGAAGCAAGGTGGTAAAATTTATAGCTAACATCACTCCTGTGTCCAGAATAGGTGATAAAGAATTTCTGAAGGTCGTAACTGAATTAGGTGAGTGGACAGCATGAAGGCACATGACAAGTTAGTGTTAGCAGTAGCATTATTTTGTGGGCTTAGCTGTGGATCAAGGTCTTACTTTGCTAGACACCATATAAGCTCAGCTCAAGGTGAGAGTCCTTGCCCTGTTATCCTTCATTTAAACCACTGGTGAATGTAAAATCAGCCATATTAAAAGTGGAAAGGAATTTGAGAACATTTGTTAGTTGCAGATGCTGTGCTATCACAAGACTTGCAGTGATAGATGGCAGGGGATCTCAGGATAATTCAAAGGTTGACTAGAGAAGGTTTACAAAAATCTTCTATTAATTAAAAAGTATTAATTAAGAGAAAACAAACTGAGTTCTGTTGACTTACACTGGCTCAATACAAGTCCTTTGTGGGGGCTAGCGTGTGTTTATCCCTGCAACCACTAATTACAGGTGCCTCTTCGTCTCCCACCCTGGAGGGCCGAGCTGCTGTCAGCAATGAAAGGCAGTTAGCAGCTCCCTGGTTGGAGTAGATGAGCTTGAGAAGAGAGAAAGCTTGAGAAACAAAGAAGCACCTTAGTAACAACAGTGACCAGCAGAAAATCTCTCTGAATCATTATTGCACCCTTCTCTGCTGAGTCTTCAGCTTAGGGTACAGCTTGTGTCAAGCAGCCAAACAAAGGGTGAGGGTGTGTTAGAAATGGGACGGAGTAAATTTCAGCACAGTATAAAACCAAGGCTTCTCTCTCATCTGGAATGCTATATGTCACTGCCAAGGGAATTAAAGGATGTTCAGATAAGGATGACAAGAATAATTTGAGACCTGAGGAAAAAAAATCTTATACGGGGAGAGATTGAAAAGATAAGTGGTGTTTACGGTAGAAGGGAGCTAAATAAGAAGGGCTGTAATAAAAGCTCATGCTGTCAGGGCTGTGGTGAGGGAAAGAGGGGGAATGGGGAAGAGGAACCCGAGAAGTGTGAGCGTGCCCCAGCCCATGGGCAGCGGTGCCATGACTCTGCTGGGGAAGAAGTCAGGAAGGGGGTGGGAGAGCTGGGGGCACCGGGAAGGAGCCAGAAACCCTGCTAGAGCTGAGGACGTGACCTGGGCTGGAAAGGGAAGCATCACATGCTGGTTGCCAAAACTTCCTGCCTTAACTCAGGAACAGTAAAAAGTCTTTCAGCAGGCTCCGTATTTTTTTCACGTCTCCTGAACCGAACCAAGGCATGAAGTAAGAGAGTAGAAGGCAAGAAACTTGAGGTTAATGAGAAAAGCAGCTGTGGGAAACCTGATGGGTTTGTGGGGCTGAGTTCCACCGTGTGTTGTAGATGCAGAGGACTTAACAAGATTCAAAGAGAGGCTGACCATTCCCAAGTTGTAGATGCTGAGGATTTAACCAGATTCAAAGAGAGGCTGACCATTCCCATGAGGAATTAAACCCAGTACTGCCACAGTGAACATGAACGGAGTATTTGGAGCAAACAGTCTCCATCTCTGGGGATTAAGCCATCTCCTAACAATCAGGAGCTGAGATCTTCATGCAGAATGTGGTCTCCACAGAGACCATGATCTCTCTTCTTGCACTTGGGATGAAATAGTCTGAGGCAAGGTCCACGGCAGGATGGAAGCAGGATAGTTTCAGTGTGACTAGCTGTCTGTTCCCCTGCATGGAAGGGGCTGTCCTCCAGGAAGCCCAGCTCTCATGACATTTATACGTTTCCTCATGGCTTGGGGAAAGCAGTGGGGTTTGGCACTGCAGCTCTGAATGAAGATCAGGAGCTCTGGGGTGCTCACAGCTTCACCACAGGCTCCCCAAGAGGCACTGGTCCCCAGCATAAAGCCTTTGGTGCCACCATCCTTGCTCTGGACAGGAGCACAACATTTCCTCTCCCTCACCTCATTCAGGACACATTCCACTAAGATGATATATTAAGTTTACCCCAAAGCATTTCATTTAACTTCACTAAAGACAGTTATCCTATATTAGATAACTGTCCAATGGGTTTTAAGAGCATATTTATTTGAAGATTAAGTACAAGGCAGAGTTGTTTATCCAAGGGGGCAAGTGGATTAACAGAGTGAAAACTGAAGCACCTATCCTATTATACTACAGCTGATGACCTAATTTTGATACTTCAGTGTTTCAATTTATTCTAAGTTACCATTCACCTTCTGCTTCTCCTGCTCATCCTGTCTAAGCAAAGCTGCTGCCCTGAGTCTGTCCAGCTTCAGAAAGGGGAACTAGGTTAAAAACTGGTCAGTAGGGTCATGGATATAGAAAAAGTCTTGGGGATGTAATCTGAGGTCTATCTAAATCTTCTTTCTTCTTGCCCTGCTCCCAGGACCTCTATGCTATATGGTCTAGCATCTCCCATCTCTTGTTCCTGAGGAACATAAGTAGATTTTACATTGTATCTACCAGCCCCATACAGAAGACATGGATATCCCTACATCCATTTGACCATCACTTATTTTTTGGCAATGGAATCCTGTATTTTTGTACCTGATTGGATGCCTTCTCTTTCACTTCGGGATATAAGTAGAAGAAACTGGGGTGTGGAAGCATTGTAGATGTAAGTTTAGTCTTTCAAAGCAAAGGAGCAACTCCTATAAACGTACAGTTTATTCTTCTGAGTTTGTTTGAAGATAATAGTCATGTTCCTTCTGAGGACCCATTTGAGGTAACATGGGTACATGTAGCATCAACAGCATGGCATCCCAAATTGGCCACAAAGTCCTGCCTGAACCAGTTTTGAAGACCTGCTTTAATCACAAATCCAGCAAAAATGTTCACCTCTCCAAATCAGTGATAAGCAAACAGCGTCTCTTATCTACCTCTAATCAGGGAAACATTTTTGTTGTTGTTGCATGGCAAAGAAAACTCATATTCAAGACTAATGATGTGCAGCAGATTAGTCCTTCTTGCCATTAGTAAAATGCCTCTAACTCCAAATTTGGTACCAGTCTGAGTGGGGCTTTAATCAGAGGACCTCCAGTGTTACCCCATCAACCTAAACTGCTCTCTCATTTTGCTTTTTGTCCAATGACACATTGAAAATAACCAGTTCGTTGGAGAAACCAAGAATGAGCAGCAGACTATAAGAAGGTCAAGGAACTATGCTAAGGAGAAATGATCATCAGTTGTGTTGATGGTGACCTCTTCCATGGGGCAGAAAATACAAATTGAGCTTGGCCCCAAAGGCAAAAGGGGGAAAATGTATTGGTAACATAAAATTGAGAAGCATTATCAATACTGAAAGGGATCCAGATTTCCTACAGAAAAGCCTGGATGACCTCACAGACTGGAATAGTAGAAACAGGATGAAACTGTGAAAACCTGGATGTATGACCTTGCACTTTCCACTAATTCCTGCCATAATCAGAAATTCTGTGGATTCCCTGAGGTTGCAGATGAGAAAGACCTGCATGTACCGTTTAATCATGTTTGAGCTACCAACGTCACATCACGTCATGTCAGCCTAATGCAACCCTGATGTGTATCAAGAGACACATTTCTAGCAGAGGTACAGCTGGACTAATGCCACCGTACAGGTGGCTGATGAGGCCTCTCCTGGAACAGCATGTACAATTCCCATCGCTGGTGCAAGCAGCTGATGAATTCAGACCGAAGCAGGAAGGACCACTGATCAGGAGGGAAATGGACGAGTTGTTTTACCAGAGGAGATTACAAATTGGACTCCTTCAGCCTGGGAAAGCCAAACATATATAAAGACTGTTTATAAACATATCCGCGATGTAAACATCAAGGGGGATGGATTTGTTAGCCTGCAGGACAATGTTATCACAAGAATAGGCAGGAAAAAATTGGGCATAAATGTGAACTACTAAAGAGGAAGAAGTGTGCAAGAGAAAGGAGGAGTGAGTCTCTCAGAGAAGAGCAGCCTCTGCTCTGAACTGGGGAGGGGAAAACTCTGGTTAGGTTGGAGTAGGAGCATGAACATTTCTGAAAGGGAAAATATAGGATCTGCCACTGAAGGAATTTGTTAATAAAATAAAATAAAATAAAATAAAATAAAACAAAACAAAACAAAACAAAATAAATAATAAAATAAAATTAATCTAGAGGAACCCTTTAACCTGAAATAACTTTGTTATAACTCTATTTATTTATTTTGGTAGGTCTGCTGCACCCAGTAGCATCGCATGGATGTGAAAGGGGAAAAGTCAGCCGTAGGATGTCTCCTGGGCAGAACTCCAGCATCTAGGCTTAAAATAAACAAAAATAAATAAATAATTCCTCCCTGACATGTAGTTTTGCTATTGCTTAGCTATTTTTAATATGCTGGACTCAGAAGCTTCATTTTTGCAGACACATAGGTGCGGTCCCTGCCCCAAAGGCTTACAAATTAAGGTAGGCCTATTTTTAGTTAAAAGAATGTTTTATGGTGTCACAAACAGGGCCAAACCATAGAACTAAATTCACAATATGCTTTTAGTGTTCAGCTGATATATTAAACTGGATTATAGACTTGTATCATAGGAAATTATACTTGCGCTTTAGTTCCATTAGCCTACTTTAAACATTGGTATTAAAAGCGGATACTTACTTAAATACCAAACTGTGCCTGGGTTATAATCTGTTTCTCTGATATCGTAGATCATTTGCAAACCACAAAGCCCCTTTGATCTTGCAGAATGCTCAACCGAACTTAAAAGGAAATTAAATGCAGAGCTCAATTTTTCATTAAATTGTCACCCACTGTTTTAGAGTTATGACTCTTCAGATCTGTTTCTTCCAACAGGTGGACAAACAGAATGTTAATACCACGGTATCTGTGGAGCTATAAAATCTGCACAGAGCAAGAGATTTTCTAATTATTACCACTTCTTTATTAGCAATTCTAACTCTCATTTTTCCAAAAAGTCTCAGGACACTAAAACACCACTGAAAAAAACAGGGCTTTAAAATACTGGGGACAATTGTGTAGCCTCAGATGGTTTAAGGCAATAAGAGCTAAACAGACTTTTATAAAACTGGAGCTGCAAAAATCAGTGCTTATGTGCAATTAAAGAAGTTCTTGAGAAAACCAGCTATACTCCTTAAGACCTGCAATACAGATGCAGGCTTTGATTATGAACCTAAAACTGCAGCATTAAATCTTGCAGGTACTTTTTTCCCCGCAGCATCAATGGGTGCAGGACCAACCTCCGTGAGGAATTTCCAGCTCTCTGGATCTTACTGAGCAGGATCACAGCAATCATCGTGTACCCTGGAACTGCATCTCCAGCTCCCTGAAACATCGGCTGTGCAATGCCTCGAAGAGGCTGAGTCAGGAAGCTGGGTGGCAGGAGCCCTAGGTGTGTGTTGCATGACTCTCTTACTATCTCATCCTCAGAGGAAAGATCTACTGCAGCTCCATCCAGACAGCCTTTGGTGTCTTTAACCCACACTGTGGCAGATCGCCATTTTAGGCTTTAAAGCCTCCAGGTTTGGCAAAGATTGTGGTCATAATAGATAGACTTATCAAGTTACCTATGAAGATTGCAGCCTGATGCTGCAGATACGGCAAAGACTGGCTGGAGGGGAAAGAAGGAGACCAGGAAGAGGGGAAGAAGGAGGTCATGAAGCTGTTTAATGCATTTGTTGTAGTAACATCCATTCTTTTAGACTAGGGTTCGAGACGAGCTGTGATAAGGGCTAAGCAGAAATAAAATCTGATTTGGCTCTATGAATTATCCATGCTCCAAACTCTTATTTATTATACCAGAAAGCTGCTGGTGAAGGAGAACGACTGCGGTGAGTGAGGCTGCTCTGTATTGGAAGCATTTTGTCTGAATCAGGAACATTTCCCTGCTTCTCATTTCTTTGTTTTGTTGCTGGGCCTTGCATGCAACTGGCACTTTATTATTTTTATTTTTATTTTTATTTTTTTAATTACAGCAGTTTAGTAATTAGAGGATTTTGGGGTGGGTTCTGTCAGGTCCAACAAGTCCTGTTCTTGGAAATCTCCCCCTTTTTTTTTTTTTGGCAGTGTTTTGGATAAATCTCACTCTGGTTTCAGAAAACTTCCTCTTCTGAGAAGTTGGCTGAGCTTTGCTGGTTCACAGAGTCATTCCTCTCTCCCAGGAAATGCTCAGACAAGTTGAGAAATGGAGAGCAGGAGATGTTTTTGAACCATGGAAGGAAAAAAATGGTAAGGGTGTTCCTCCTTCCACAGACACCAGTGGAAGAAGTAGTACTTGACGATGTTTTGGGAAGTGATGGATTAAGACAAAAGGGTATCAATCTCCACGTTCAGGGCCTACTGCAAAGTACCGATGAAGAGTATTACAAGAACTTGTACCTAGGGCTGTCAGCCTGGGCTTGTTTTATTTGAGCCCTGGAGAAACTAGGAGTTTTAACTGTAGCCCAGTGGAAAAAGACCAAAAGAGGTACCTTTGTCAGGTACACGTCTTCAGGGTTGCAGCTGTCCTGAGAAATTTTCCAACCCAAACAGTTGCAAGAGGATCACCTCCTAGAAATATCCTGTCCATGGTCTCCACACCTGAGAGCAATTCTACTGACATGGGCTTGGTTGGTATTGAATGATTTCTCTGGCTTGATCAGTTTGAAAATCTTTCCTTAATTAGTAAACCAATGCATAAAGGAATGACTCCAACTCCCTTTTGAGGTTACTGTGCCTTGGGCCATGCTCCCGTTGACACCGTTTTCCAGTGGAAGATGGAGCAAGACTGGGAGTTTCTGTTGGGTTCTTGCTCATTGACCACCCGCTGAGCTTCATCATGCCGTGCACTTGCATTACATACAAATACACTATCCCTGGGTATGGAAAACAAACAAACAAACAAACAAAAAACAACAACAATGACAACAACCAGATGAGTACAAACACAGTAGGGAAGCATGAGGCAGCAGAAAGATCACCACAACTAGCTTGAAACTACCATGGGCTTCTTGGCCGCTGCTGCATCCCCACTGCGGTGTTTGAGCTATTGTGTGCAAACAAAGAGCAGGGAGGATGAGTTTCTAAAATGGCACTGCAGTCAAAGAACTTTATAAAAAAATTCTTTATTCTTAGCCTCCATTAGTCTTGCAATGTTAATTAGGTCTCCCGGGAAGTAAAATGTTCTTCCAGGACAGCCTTTTGCTGGGAGGCGGAGTATGGATTGGAGAGATGATCATTCTTTGGGAACAGAAGGCTCAGAAATCCCCTTAGATAATTGGCAGGACCAGCTTATTTACAGACTCCCTGCAATAATACCTGTCTTTCTAGGTGGGAGATCCAAAATCCAGGAAATCCAATAGATAGTGTTAATTTTCCCTTTGTGTAGTCATCATTTTTAACTTTAGAAAACAATGGCTCTTTACAAACTGACACTTAGCCTCTAGGAGTTGGCTGTTGAGGTCTCCTTAGGGTTCTATCATCACTGATGTGTTTGACATGCTTAATGCTTACATTCAACTAGCTAACTACCAAGAATTAGCCCTTAACCAGCTCTGCTGAGCCTTTGAAGTGAGAGGAGACATACGGTACACAGGGATGCTGCAAACTTCCCTGCATGTTTCTGTCTAGGGACTTCAAAACCTGTGGCAGCAAGAAAGGCTCCATCCAGAGGGATGACCATTTGCAACACGGTTCTTAGAGAGTCTCCATCCAGCATTTCCAGGGAGCCGTTTACTGACAAGTAAAAAACTTTACCTGGTCTTCCAGACTCAGCAGAGCAAGGCTACCAGTGTATTATACAACTACATCACACAACCTCCAGACAGAATATGTTATTAGGATTTATTAGGTTATAATCCTTTTTTGATTAAAAATTATAAATCAGCTCATGTTTGATGTTAACCCATAAATGCGTAGCACATGTTAAGCAAGGCGGAGTATGCATGGCCCCTGGGCATGCACGGAGGAGCCCACCATGCGTCTTCCATCGATTTGCAGAAAATAAAGGACCTGATCAAAGGAGCATGGCCCACTCTGTGTCAGGGACATGGCTTTCAAGAGGTTAACTCTCAGAGATGGAGCACGCAAAGCTGTTGCATTTGATTTATTGTCCCTCCTTTCTTCTTGTTTCTCCTTGAAACATAAAAGCTTGCAGCCCACAGACTCTTGACATTTCTTTTAAATGCTCTTGTCATTCAGAAATTGCCACAGTCATCTCCCGTAACTTTGCACTTAGTGTTTCCAGCTTGTTTGGGGTTACTTGCAGAAATTGAAAAGGAAATACGAATAGATTACAGGGCTCAATCCTGCAAGATGGAGAGTCTTCTAGCTCTGAACCACTAAAGCACTTAACCATTTACTTAACTTCAAGGGTAGGAGTAGTCTGACAGAGCTGCAGTACCACCAACTGAATTATAATCTTGAGAATGAAATTGTGAAGATGTCTGCAAAATAAACAACCACTCCAACTACTGAGGGCAGGTGACACTGTGGGGTTTTTAAAGGATCTTGTTGATTTATGAGCACAGTTCTTACTTGCAGTGGAACCTGCTGCTTAAATGCTTCTCTAAAAACCTCCCTTCTGATGATTTGGGTTAGGTCCCCTGGCTCCTTGAATTCTCTTTTGCACTGCAGGACTATTTTTCCACTCATCCTGACCGTACCACATAGGCATCTTTTTCTCTAATGCATGCTAATGATGGATGGAGAGTCTTTCAATGGGTGAGACAGCTGAAGAGTTTTGCACCTTGTTATCCCAGACCTGAACAGCTCAGCTGAAAACTCAGGCGTGGGCCTAAGTAGTCCTCTACGGTTAAGAATAAAAGTTGAGGGTTAAGAAAATCCCGCGCTTCTGGAAAAGCACCTTTATTTACTGCAGCACAGTGCAGGATGCTACATATCTGAACGGGGATAGAGGTGATCAGCTTGTAAATGGCACTACATGCAATATGAAAGCAAAATATCACCCACAGTACTGCCTTCTGGAAGACAGCCAGAGTGAAGACACCTATTAGGACCTGCACTAATTGCTGTTAGGAAAGGTCCTATGCTTCTGACCCGGGTGGTGTTGGTTACAGTCAGTGCTTGGGTTTCTTACCTGCTTTCAACTGTATCTTCAATGTAATGCTCACCTCCAAGAAACATTCCCAGTGACCTAATCCTTGCATACATTTACTCTTTTTTTTTTTTTCTTGGAAATTTTCTTCACTTACTCTTTCTGGTGGAATTTATTTTTTCTGTGACTGATGTTTCCAAAATTCTTTTCAGCCTTGAGCACTAAGGAACCTGAATACTAGCCAGCTCTTCTGAGGACACATGGAACTCATATTTCCTAGCTGAGTCCTGACAGTTAACTGGGCAAGAAATCTTTTTTTTTTTTGGTCCCCCACACACCATAAATTGGAATAAAAATCTTAACTTTTTCAAGTTGCTTGTGGCTGAATATAGCAGTTATTTCAATGAAAAGTCCATGCAAGAAAATCATGGCAGAGTGGTGGCAGATAAAGGTTTCAGATGTCCTCAGGCTGAGGAAGGGAATAGACCCAAGTCTTCAACTTCTTGGGTAGGTGCCTGAAGACAAGATTACAACAGAAAATGTGGTTCCTTCTCTTTTCACTGTGTCCTTTCAAATACAATGCTTCTGGAGTCCAGAAGGCACCTTGCCTTCTGGCTAGGGCATCCTGGGCACTTCAGGCAAGCATCAGTGTTTGCAGGTGCCAACATCCATCTGGGTAAAGGACCTGGATTGCCTTAGTGAAGACAAGACATCCCCAGACAGAGAGAAGATCAAATCTTCAAGGAGCCTTCTATGAAGCGTTTGCCATGGAAATGGAGACTTACAACTTTACAGGCACCCAAGTGGGATGGCATCATCTTTATCCCAGATCACTCAGTTCAGCTGAGGTGTTTCTGTTTTATGCAACTGCTGTTTTAAATGTTTCCCTTTGTGATTTGCAAGACGAGGCCTCAGGTGGCTTCAGGAAGCTGTGCTGAATTGAACATGCACAGCTTTTTTCTCAGTAATCCTGGCTAAGATAGCAGCGACAAGTGACATGAAAGGTGCATTTTGTGTGACGTACGTGGAAAAGCCAATTACTTGTAATTAATGTTGGTTAAATGCTTTGAAGATGAAAAGCTTTTATATAAGCGTGATTAACATCAATTCTGTCGAAATGATTGTCTTTCTAATATTTTAAGAAGCTTAATAGCATGTTTCAGCTTTTCAGTGTCTATCTCGGAGATGTGATGACCCCATGTAAAGCATTCACTGGAAAACTACATAAGAAAGACCTTCGGTGGGAGTTGACATTGGCCACAAACCAAGAATAAAGACTGAGACACTGTGGGACAGAGATGATTCACCTGTCAATAGCTCAGTCTCTTACAAAGGTTCCTAATCAGCAAACCAGCTGAGTGATGCTCAAGAATTGTACTGATGTGAGGTCTTAAAGTGTGAGTGCTCGCTGCAGGATGGCTTATGGAGTCTGCAAAGTCTGCAGGATGGATTCGGTGTTAGAAGGTGCAGGATGAGGAACACCAGCTTATGGCTAGCAGGCATCCAGGATCTGGCCCAGGACCTAACAGACGCCTCAGAATGGGAATTTTGCCACCAGTTTCAACGAATGCAAGAAACAGCTACATTTTTGCATGCACGAAACTAAGCTGTTATTGACTGAAAGCTTATAGTCAATTGTCTTGCTCTGATGTACTTTGCTTTCCACTGTAAATAAAGTTGATTTCATTGCAAACCACTCGCAAGAGATGAGAAACAATGAGGGTTGGACACTGAACAATAGGCATTCTGAGAAAATAGTGAGTTCATACGCTGGCAGTTGTTGTTATTTTCTGAAAATGAGTGCAGATGTTTTAGTATGCTGAAATCACTCAAGACTTTTATGGCAGAAAGAGGCCATGGAGTAAATAAACTGGTGACAGGTATAATGAAAGGCATTCAGTTTATTTTCTTGTTCAGAGAGATTTTATTCAAGGAAGCTCTGTTTTGCCTACCACAGGCAAACCCTCGAGACCACCTTGAAGATGTATTTCTCTGGAAAAAAAAAAAAAAAAAAGAATCGTGCAAGATCATGGAGCTTCTGGATGACAATCAAGTGGGTTACTTAATTCTTTGTATGCAATTCCTAGAAAGCATCAGTTCCCAGAAAAGCCAGATATGAAGGCTCCACTCTTCATTTGCTGGGGCGGAAACACAAGGGCCATATCTCCAGAAGCGAGGGGAATGCCATTTGAATTGTTCATGGTTTCCTTAGGGACACATCTCTTGAGGGTCAGCACATCCTCCAGAAGTACCAGTGACGTGGCAGCGAGGAGCACTTGGGTCTAACAGAGACCTACAAGGTCAGTGCTCACCTTGTCAGCCCCCACCTGGCAAACCAGGTGAGACAATCTCAGCCTTGCTTGGACCTGCTGGCACACACGGAAGATGGATGAGGTCCTCAGGGCTTATTTCTGTCAGTTCATATGTATTAATACTTTGGCTGCTTTGCCTTCGCTGGGATTTCACCTCCGGCTAATGACTCTGTATTTGCTAATGCCATGTAGAAACATGCATTTTTTTTCCCTGTGGTGAAGACAAGCTAGTTCCAGAGAAGCGCTCACCTTCAGTGCAGCTCTCAGCACATTGTCTGCTTCATCTTTCAAAAATATGGTGGGTACAAATGTCAGCATCGTTCCTGTGATTCTGCTCCAGGAGCTGTCCCACCAGGCACCAAGGTGTGCTGCTGGAAAAAGGGCATTGCTTGTGCTGTACCTGTCCCTGACTTCTACACTGCATCAGGTTTTCAAGTCTTCCACCCTTCACAAACACTAAATTCCCTGAAAAAAAATTTTAGAGGAGAGAGCTCCCCAAAGGGAGGTGTGTGATAACTTCAGCTTTTGTTCCTGTGACCTGCCCTTGCCAGACTGAAAAGAGCTTTGAGCACACACCCAGGAGAGCAGGAAATCTCTCCTATGGATCACTTGTAAAATGGCCCAGTTTGAAAAACATGCTGCAGAAAGAATGAAGCCTGACTGCAAAGGAGAGTGTTTTTTTTTTCTCCCGTGAATAGGATTTCAAACTAGCAGCCAAAGTGAATCATTATACATCCTTGCCATATGCCACTTTCAATCAATAAGGCCTTATGCTCTGCTAACAATCATCCTAAACTATACCTATTAACAAGAATGCACATTTTCATAGTAATATTCCATGCATGTCCCTGCACACAGACTGCAAACAGTCAAGAGTGATCACAGCCAAAGGGAGACGGAGTTTCTGAAACAACGGGCTAAGTGTGTGGACGTACACCACGCTGTAGAGGCTGCCGCTCTTACACGTGTAGGCTGCTTTTTGCTTTTAATGGCATACGCGTCTACAGACAGAATTTTTTTTCTCTCTTGCAAGCTTTTGTTTTCTTGTTGATCCAGCCGGTGTCTCTTCTGATGATCCAAGATGATCTCAGGAGTGGCTGATGTGCTGAGGATACGGTGCAGCAGTAGCCACAGGGGTACCAGAGAGGGCTTCAACAGGACCCCTTCAGTTGGAGGGATGACAACAAAATTTAGCAAATACCTGAACCTGAAGACTTGGAAAACTGCTATAAAAGAGACGCAGAGTTTCAGGGGTGCAGGAGCAGGAGGAGTAGGTTGTATTTCCTGCTGTCCACCCTTGCTCTGATTCCCAACCGCTATTTCTTTTACCTACTTTTATTGCAAACTCCTCTTGATGGGTGTCACTCCTCCAGAAATACTGTGCTTGCTGCGGAAATTATTGACTGAAATGCCACAGCCCGAACTGCTCAGAGCAGCCGACTCTTATACCACGGGCATGAAGCATTAGGTAGATTCACCCGACTAAAGCAGAAATCTGTATCTGAGCTGGTCACCCGTGGCTTCCTTGCTAGTCAATGGAGAGCCAGTCAATATAGTCAATGGAGTCTACAGTGATTCATCTCATCCTAAAGTAGATGGTTAAAACAGAGCAGATGAATTGCATAATAAAAACACTTATTTCTTCTTGCTGCCTGGAAAGCCCAGTGACTGTCTGCATGTAGACATCTACTCTGTAGAGACCTGAAGTGAAGTGAGGTGAGTCTAATCCCACCTGGCCCTGCCCTGATGCTCTGTGCACATCTTGGGCTTTTGCCAGTGCAACTCTCTCTGAATCGTGGGATGCACACAGAGAGCTACGATTGGCCTAAGAGATGCCAGAGCAGAGGACAGGTGGCAGTCCCACACTCAAAAACATACCACCCCGGTCAACAGCCCACAGCACCAGGTCTTCCAGTGTGTTCCCAGACCCACCCAGACCTACTCACGTGTCAAGGACACAGGACTCAAAATGGCTTTTGCATTGGGATCACATCAGTCCTGGGTGTCTGGTCATGCTCAGGCCAGACCATGCAATGTTCTGATGTCTACAGGTCCTGGAAAGGTAGAGTGTGGTCCCATTGCTGAAGAGACTGAAGCCTGTGGACACTACTAGATAAAAACCAAACCAACCAACCAACCAAAAAACAACCCACAACCCAACTGAACCAACCAAAAAAACACCCAACTTTTCTCTTTCCCTCAGATGTGAATTGAGTCTTTGCTTATTTTCTTGTTTCATAACTAAGGGCTGTTTCTGCAATCCTTGTGTAGATATCTACATATGGTCTACGTGATACCCTTCATGAGTAATCCTTGTGTGTTTTGCAAGGTTTGACATAATTTTATTTATTTTTTTGCTAATCAAAAGCCATCACTGCTCAAATGTTTCTGTGCTGTGAAATGACCCCCAGTCAACCAAAACCCCCTGCAAAAAAATCCCTGCCTACACTTACTGCTGCATGACCTTGTTTCCTGTGGGTGAGGGTGGGAAAGGGGAACGTGCTTACCTTTGAGCAAAGAGCTGTGCAACTGTGGGTGTCAGGAATATCACCAGAATATAGCTGAGGTGGTGCAGTGCCCTTCTACTGGCTTTCCATGCAAGCACGTATCCATAATAGCATCATTGTGAAGATTTCACTTGGTTTCTTCCTCTCTGTCATGGTACGTGCTCATTGAATCTTTAAGTCCTTATTCCTCAGACAAGTCCTCTTGCCTTGGATGAAGATTTGTAATCCTGGAAGGGTTGTTCAAAATTTATACCAGTAATTTTTCATATTTGAAGGTATTAATGATGTACAAGCTACCAGATTCGGTACAAGATAACTGGCTGAGCTGCTGTAGCCTATTTTATCTGTGAAGTAAATATAAGTGATCAAAGGAGAACTTCTGGCTTGAGAATGCATTAATGCTACCGATATCAGCTGAAGTAATGACAATGCAAGTATTTGTTTAAACACTTAGTGTAGCTGTTGACCCTACGGCATCCTTCTTTTTAACATCCACAGATATTTCAAAATACATGGGATCTTTGGCAATGAGGGCAGTTAAAGCTGGACAGGAAACAGTTTGCCCATCATGAGAATGCTCAAGGTCATGAAATAAATCCACCCTTATTCCACGTGAGGATGAAAGCTCAGAATCACAGCCCCAGCACCCAGTCAGACAAAATGACAAAACCACATGCCCACCTAAATTCATATATGGAAAAACGGGTCAAACACTTCCTAACATTTTGGGCTGATGTTTGTGGAAGCTACACGATGTGCCTGCCTCTATAAAAAACCTAAGTCCCAGGGCATCCCCTGCAGGTACACACCGGGAACCCAACCAACCTTAGCCGGGCCTGAGCAAAGGAGGTGGTGGGTACTTCACGCAGAGAGGCTGCATTTACATCACTTTAAAGATCCATGGCTAATTGAAAGGGAGATTTGCATTTGCCAATGGAGTTTCAACCTTACTGTGTCCCCAGGCATGGCTTATTGCATGGTTTGGGACACAGGACTGATTTCTTAAACGTATCCTCTGTGACTCTTTGGAAGGATGGCAACTATTGAGGTTACTATTTTGTTAGCTGTACTGTATCTAGCAATGCAGGGCAATCTCCTGCTCTTGGCTTGGTGTTTCAGAAACAGCCAGTGGGGCTGGCTCTGCATGGACACATTGAGCAAACGCAAATCCCTACCCTGTAAGTGATTAGAGGGTGCCTCCAGTGGGTGAGGTACCGGAGAAATGCTTTAGCCATGGCACACCACGGTCTCTCGCCAGATTCAAATCCACACCCCCAGCAACACCAGAACTGTGTTTCCTACCCCACGCAGACC
This sequence comes from Anser anser, assembly GCF_964211835.1. Lineage (NCBI taxonomy): Eukaryota > Metazoa > Chordata > Aves > Anseriformes > Anatidae > Anser > Anser anser. Next base: position 156,633,363 of record NC_139721.1, read on the forward strand.
ACATCTATTAGTATTTGTCTTTGGTTTTTTTCATCCTTCATTTCCCTTTACATAGTTTTATTTTTCCCAGTCAATAAGAATGATTTCATTCTTCTTAATTAGATTTTTTTTAGGTTTCCCATAGTAATTAATGCACTTTTCTTCAGCACTATAACCTATTACAGTAGTTAAAATATTAAATCATGACAGCTGCCAGATCTAAGGGACCAAGAAACATAGGTTTTTCAGTAGCCACTTTGTCTTCATCTTTTAAATTAGTTTGCAGTCTGCTTTACATTTTTGGGTAAGTAATAAGATTTGTTGATTGGAATGAAGAACGATATAAAAACAAATTGCATTGTACTTTTAATTACATAGTCTTAATTTTTGTGGTGACACTCCAGGCTCTCATATAATGTTGTTTAATGTTTGTATCTCTTTATTGATTTGATAATTTAAATACAAAAATGTTGTTTAATTTGCAAATTTCTACTTTCAGCATTGGGGTGTTGTGCTCATTAAGGAATCAGGGGAATTCTCTCTTTTCCCCCACCTCTTTCATGCACACCCAGGCATGTATGTTCCATATTTGTTTTTTTCAGGCCCCAAATTCCAGCTACAGAGATGTTTTTCTCCACCACTCTGAGCCTGAAATCCTCCCTGTACTTGACAGTTCAAGGAGCTTGGTGTGAAATGAGCTGCTGCTCTGGGGTGGGGCTGGTTTGGGGAATCCTTGGAGGTAGTTGAAGGTAGAGGTGGGTAGGACAAGAGCGGCCGTTGGACACAGTGACTTTGGCGGACTCTTTCTTCACCTGGGAAGTCAAACACCCTCACGGAACCAAGCGTGGTTGGAGTCCACCCATCCTCTGTAGGGGACAAGGTGGAAAAATCTCACAAAAGTCCACAAAAACTGTAGGAAGAGCCCCTTTTGGTGGGCTCCTTCAGTTTAGATTTTCTAGGGGCCATCTTATAAGAACACAACCAGCCCGTGTTGTTGTTCAAACCTTCCTTTCTCCATCAAAAACGACACCTCCAACATAACTCTTCCATCCACCTCAGCTCTCTTGGAGAGGAGCCACAGGCATTGCTCCATCCTAACCCAGGCAGATACTATGCCAAATCCCATCTTTATGGACTGTTTTTGAGATGTTTGTCTTTTGGTTTTGGAGCTGAAGGCATATTGCAGAGTTTCTAGAAGTTCAGCAAAATTCAACTTTTCTTGCAAAAATCCATCACCATAAAACTGTTTTCCACTCCCTCTTCATTAATGATTTACTTTCTGTGGAATAAATGCACCAACTGAGGACAGAATCATTATTAAAATCTCAGTTAACAACACAATATCACTTTGGTCCTTTCATTTCCTCCACTATTATAAAATTCAAGATTCATTTCATCTATTAATATTAGCAATCTATTTTTTTTTAATTTTGACCAGACACAAATTAAAGGCAGAATGATATTATGGAAGCAACATCAGAACTTATTCCTTTTTCTGTAAAATCTATTTTTTCCCCTTCCATCAGTTCTCTCCTTGCATCTAACGTTGGCTTCTTTTGCACTGATATTCCCAGTGACTTCATTTGGTACCTGGCATTACTCCCATGGAAGTCAACTGGAAGACACCAACAGCCTTCCCTGGAAGGCGATTAAAATCCAGGGTCAGTGGAAAGCTGAAGGCTGGCAGATGGGTTTGGGAACAAGAGAGCTGGGTTCTGGTCCTAGCTCTGCCACAAAATTGCTCTGTGACCCTGAACAAGTCATTTTATTTCTCTGTGCTGCAGTTACCATGTGTTTAAAATAGGAACAAGAGTGTTTGCTGTTTATCGTTCAAGTCTCCTAGCAAATAAAATGTGATGTATAAGAGCTAACTAAGCAAGAAGGCACAGATCCTGCTCGCTGGAAATCTGTCCTAAAGTAGCAGCAGACTGTGAGAACAGGGCAGAACAGAGATGTACTTTATTTTTCATAGAGCTCACAAATTGCTTCTGTTCCTTTTATAACAGATCATTGTCAGTGGGTTCTAATGAGATTTTCTTTGTGCCTCTGTTACACTAAACATAACTGATATTTCTTTGCAGCATTTTACACGGAAATGCTCTGCTCATCTGCAGTGTTTGCTTGTCAAAGAGAGGCTGGATTTTTAATAATCCCAAATAACTAACTTCTGTGGCTATGGCACATATATCTGTTAACTTGTGCCTGTACCCCACAGCCCTGGGAGCTGCACAGCAGCTGAACATGCACAGGGTGATCTCCTCGGTTGCAAATAGAGGTTACTGCTGTTGCAGGTCCTCCCAAGCACTGCAGTGCTGAATTCCAATGATTTCGGTACCACCAGGACCATCCCTGCATGGTCTTTGTCTAAAACCTGCAGTGACAACAGGAGTACATCCCCATGCTGTACTATTCCTAGCACTGGCGTTTTTCCTGGTGTTTTATCTGCACCTTACCCATTGAGGCTTAAGCCCATCACTCACCCTACTAGCAGAAGATACGAGGACACGTTGTGCCTTGCATGTATTTGGCAACATGCTTTGTTTCATCCCGGTCCCCCCGTCAGACCACACGCTTCTCTCTCCCTCAGCCTTTCCTCAAAGCTAGGTTTTCTACACCTCCAGTTGTTCCTTTTGCACCTCTCTGGGCTTTTCCCAGCTGAGCTGTATCTTTCCCGAGGTGTGGAAATTGTTGCTGAGCCAAGCCCCTGCCTCTGCCAGGCTGAATGGAGAGACTGTCCCGTGCCTCTTGTGGGGTGCCCCTCCGAACAGGATCCCAGCACCGCTGCAGGATTTTAGCAGTGCTGGATTCCTGCAGAGCTCGTAAGCATCACAGCCCTGGATCCTTTCCGCACGACAGCAGTCCAGCCAATTGCTCCTCGTCTTGTATTTGAGAAATTGATTTTAACTCTCCTGACAGGGAGTGCAACATTTTAATTACTTCTGTGGATAAAGCCCGTTGTTCCCATTCTGATCAGGACTTAAGAGATAAGTAAAGCAAAGCTTATCAGAGATCCTGCAGAACCTCGAGCTGGAACCCAGGCCACCAGAACATCCCCAGTTCTTTTGCCATACATCCTTCAACCTTCTCATCCTTGTCCCATGCCATCCCTGGCATAGGGTTTGAATCTTTCTCCTCCCTTCATTGTTATTGAAATCTTTTCAGATCTGATGTTCGTAGCTGCAATCATTTAAATTATGGTAGGGGAGATAATTAAGTGTCTGTGCACTATCCCTCAGCATGGCTAGGCTACAACAACGGGAAAACATTGGTCACTCGATGGATTATTGATGACATCCCTGCTTCCAGCTCTTGCTTCTCAACACAAGTGAGTGGCACTTGGTGACAAAAACAAAGAATGAGATCAGTGGCCTTTGGGAGCAAGAGCGGCCGAGTGGATATGGGGCCAGAAAAGTCAAGGTGTGAAGTGCAGTGTTCTTTCCAAAGGACCTGATCCCAGTTTAGGGGACACCAAGAGACCTAAAAATAGACTAAACCTTGAGGTTCTTGCTAAACACATGGAGAGGCACTGCCCGTGCCAGGAACCTACGATCCCCTGGCATCGCAGCCAGCAGGGCTGGCTGCTCTCACTCGTGAATGCATTTCTCACCGATAACAGGCCAAAATGTACAAGAGATGAACTCTGTGGAGGGCTGGGAAGGAGACCAGGTTCTTCTCACAAGCAGCAGTGCTTTACCTACACCCGTATTGGCAATGTGTCACTCTTGCCTGGAAAACAGACAGACCAGTGATGGGAAACTTAACAGAATAGTTTTTACACTTGGTACTTTTATGACATGTGGTATGAAGCTAGGCAAATAGAGATTTGCTGAGACAATGCATTTGAGCATCTGGGCAAGAAGCAGTTGATAGGACGGCGAAGACGTAAGGCCCTTGTGGAAGTCTGTGAAACCTGGGAATTGCTGGGATGAGCCCAGCAGGGAGCCCTTTCCATTGAAAGAGAAAGATCTCTTTCAGTGCTTGCTCCCCACGTGTACATCACCAGCTGCCAATACATGGAGATGAGCCTCCTCCAGGCGGTTTACAGCAGCATTCCCCCATGAGGATAAGCAGAGACAGCCGCTTTATGCTGTAAAAGAAACCCCTGGACCCAAGGAAAACCACCACGCTAGAGATGCCCAATTTATTACTCAATACCATGTAACACAGTAATGTTGCACTTTAAAGCTCCGTGCATCTGCCTTGCTCTATTTATACTGTGGTCTTGAGTGTTTATCACCTCCTGCTAATGGCAGCAGAGTATTTGCCACAAAAACTTAATTATTTGCCTTCTCCAAGAGGGTATTTTTCCTGAGTCAAGCCTTCATGAGAGCAATGCAGGAAGCACTTGGCCCCACCGGGCATTCTTATACCCTAACCGCTGAAATCTGGGACAAAGGCCAATAATCCGGGACAAACTCTAAAAATACACCAAACACTCCGGGACATATTTTATTGGTCCTTCCATGCATGCCTCGAGCGTGTCGGGAGGCACAAGGCCACAGGTAAAGGGTGCTGAAAGCCAAACCCCCAGCGCAGTCCAGCTGGCTGCGGGCGTTTTGGCCGGGCGGCAGGAGGGATGGGGATGCTTCTCGTTGAAATGTTGCTGCTAGCATTTTGCAGGCAGAGCGATTTCAGAGGCATGGCGCCTCTGTACGAACCTTCCCATTGTTAGAGCTTAATTGCAAGTGGTTTAAAAATGCCAAGTCCGGGCTTTTAAATAAAAATTGGAATTTGAAAGATGTTCTTCTGCCAGCTGAACACCTGGGGAGGGAGGAGCGCGAGGGAGCTGGAGAGATGACAGGTCTTGGCTCTGTAGCTCCCGAATGCACTTTAAAACACCTGCATTTTCAGGTAAAATATCAACAGATAAAGACAATGTGAGTAAATACCTACTGTCCTCTTTTATAGAGGGTGGTAACCCAAGTGGAGTTTCGGGGACCAGCCTATGGGCAGCAATCAAACACGTTCTTCTCACAGCTGAAGGGCTGTTGCATTCCCAGGCTCATTTTTAGGTGTTGCTAAACCCTGCAGGATCTGCTGGCAGGCACCCAAATGAGCGTGGCACTTAATGCTGCCCTGACCTGCTCCTAACACACTCCAAGCCCAGAGGATGCTTCACACTCACCCTCTGCCCGCTGCCCCAGCCAGTATCAGCACCAGCAGCTGCTGCATAAGGCAGAGCTGAATGACCAGAGGGACCTGGGGGGTCCTCACCCCAGCCCCAGGCTCCCAGCATTGCATCCTGGCGTTATGCTGACAATGGGAAGATTTTTTTTCTGTCCTTGCTGCTTGCCCAACTCATGCAGAGGCTTCATAGACAATCTCTATGGGAGCAAAAAGTTCTGATGGTGGGACCTCTATTTATCTTCAGCCTTTCGTGAAAGGAGTGTGGTGTGCTTTATGGGCACAGAGAAAGACATTAATAGATTCCCATTTCTAGAGGCTGTCACACTCACTATGGTTATCCCAAAGACTTGGTTTTGGTGTTGCAACCACCTGTTCAGAACATGCAGGCAGTCTTAAGCATTTTGAGTGGAAGGGGTTTTACTGCCACAGCACTTGGTAATCTGTTTGAATTGTTAAGATGCTAGAAATATCTTCCTTCCACTGAGTTTAAGAAGCATTGACTTCAACTCTGCAATGCCCACTCTGGAAAGTTAGATAGGTTTAGTTTTCAGGAGGTAAACATCAACAATAGTGAAACCATCGTATTTGTATTTTACAGGGAAACTGAGGCAGAGGGCTTGAAACCAAGATGTTAATGGGAATGTCTGAAGTGAGGTACAGGAATCCACTTCCAGAACCACTCAGCTTTTTCTGAGCCCTGGCCAGCTGCTGCAAAAAGAGCTTTAGTCCATGCAGTGCAGGGACGTTCCCCCATGGTGAGAGCAGCACAGCCCGGTGTTTTGGGGTCATTTGAATGCTGTCATCTCATCACTAAAAAGCCTGACAGACAAAAGCCTAATAAGATAAAACCAGCAACCACATAACCTTAAGTACAGTGAATCTCAATGAAGAAAACACCTGAAAGGAACCTCAAGTATTAGGCAGACTTTGATGCTATGTCCTAGGTTAAAAAAAGATAGAAAATGCAGCCCTTTACCGATTAAGCATATACCGTCACTGCAGAATTAGTCATATGATGTCCATAATCCTTGTCTGAGTGCAGAAGTCTCCAACTTGAGCATGGGTATGGTTGGTTCCCAGCTAGCTGGCAGGGCTCGAGGTAAGGATTAAAGCTGGGACTCTGCTTTTTTGGGGAGGTAACATGGTAACAGTGCTGCCAGCACTGGGTGCTGGCAGCCCTCTGGAGCCTCCTCGCAATTAACTTCCCCACCCACAGTCCGGGCAAGTGTCCCTGGATTTAAAGGGAAATAATTACACGGCGATGCTGCTGCTTACAGCAGTAAAAATAACGAGCTATGCCCCAGAAGCCCTAGCAAAATTCGTGGATGAGTAAAGCGGCGCTAAGGATCCAACGGGAACAAAGCTTCATCGTGTGCCAGAAGACACGTGCCGGCTGCTGGAATTTACACCTCAATATAATAAAAACAACAGGGAAGAGCTCAAATTCTGGTGACCTGCAAAACTACTGGGTTTTGGGTATCTTGGGAGCAGATCCCTTTTCTTGGTATGTCTCCCCCCGGTCTGTCAACATCTGATGCCTTGCTCTTTAGTCTGGAGCTAAGAAAAGCTATTGAAAATAGCGCCGTATTGCTTAGGGCCCGCTCTGTCTGCCCTACCACTCACTATTTTTACCGGCCTCACTGAAGCCAGACCGCAAAGGGCAAATTTGGCAACGTGGGTGGGCTTTTTTAGTGCAAAAATCAAGGGCTCGTTCAGACAGCAGCAGAGACCATATGCAGGAACGTCTGGAGGTCCAGGCTCTAATTTAAAGCTGCTTCAAATATAGAAATTCCAGCAAAGTCAATTGTAGCCGTGTTACGGAGAGGTGACACCAGCAGCTCCTTCGAAAGCCGAGGAAGGTTAAAATCTGCCTTTTAAAGTTATGCAAAGCCACCGGGAGCAGAGTCAGGCCGATAGCAGGTATGCATCCTCCTGGGAAATCCTGCAGGTGAGGCACCGACTGCGCAACTCCTGCATTGCCACACAGCACAGATAAAGACCTGGAGCAAAACCACCTTTCCTCCGTGTGCTGATAAGCATGCGACACCGCCCTGCCATATTAATTGGCCTGTGCTTTTAAAACCTTCCTAATTACAACTGACAACTTCGAGTACTGTTATATTGAGAAACCGCTCCGTAGTGTGGGTTGGGTATTACTGCAATGAGCTGTATTACAATACAACGTGTAAAGTGACAATTTATTTACTCGAAGTTATTAATATATAATATATATATATATATTTTTTTTTTTTTCTCTTACCCATGCATTTTGAAATGGGAAGGTACAGGCTGAGAGGTGCTGGTAGCTTCTTTAGGCTGGATGTTTTCCTACGAACAGTGTCTGCTTTAGGAACCAGCATGGGAAGCCAGGTTGCTGTCTTGGGGCCCCAGGATGTGGTTCTCACCTGCTGCAAGGAGCACAGGTTTGGCTTCACAGGCCTGCAGAGGGGTCACTGCTACTGCGTTAGGGCTCCGCACCCTGCAATGAACCATGAGCTGCAAAATAAATCCATGCCAGTGAATACAGGAAGGGATAAGGGAAACATTGGGTCCCCTTACCCCAGTATTTTCCACGCTTTATAACACCTCTGTCAGTATAAATTTCCATTTGCTGAAGAAATTACATTTCACAAGAGCTACAATAGGATTTTAAGATAAATGACATGTGAGCACTGCAGTTTCATACAGGCTTAAGTGATCCAAGTATCTTTATCACGTGCGGGGTATCAAAATACATGAATTTGACTTGTTCTGACAGTCACGCGAGAAAGATTGAGTGTCATATGATGCTGTGAAGCATAAAACCATCAGCTAAAATTTATTTTAGCGCAGGAGAGTTTTTTAACTGCTAAGTGTAATTATTTAAAAACGGTCTGAGCTGCACAGCTCTAATGATAACTGGAAACAGGAAAAAGCACTTGAAAACACCGCTTGTAAGGGCACTGCTCTTACAGCTTGCTACCTTTCTTCACCGCCATTTCCGAAATTCTTGGAGGCTGGCGAAGTTTTCAAGTGTCATCTGGCTGAGGCTGTAACACTATCCCCAGCGCATTGCTCAGTCCTGGGTGTTCAAGTTGCAAGAGGAGAAAACATTTTAGCTTTTCAGGCCAGCAAACGGCTCCCTGTGAAACAATGTAAGCAAGGCAGCCAGCCGCCGGACTGCTCGGGGGACTAAGGAAAATTCGGGGTGCCATTCACACCGAGGAGAAAATCACCCTGGGGCCTGGCTCTCAGCCTCTGCTCCTTGTGGTGCCCATGGCAGGGTGCCTAGGCACAAATGGCCACGTGCGTGGAGGCCTCAGGACAATGGCCAAAGAATACCAGGCCTGTTTCCTCAAAAACGATGATATCCGTCTATGGAGCTCTTTGCCTGTAGAGCACAAATTTGGGTGCCGGGAAAGGAGCTTTTTTATAGGGTGTAGAAATAGGAGTGGCGTTGGCCGGGGAGCATTTCAGCGGGTGCTGCCTCAGCCAGGCCGGGCCGCCCGTCCGCCGAACATCTCCTTGTGGCTATCCATGTGGATGCCAGCACCGAGGAATGGGTCACGTTTTCCTGTCCCACACATCTCCCCATACTTCAGCTGTTTCATTTAAGAATGCACCCCTCGAATGAAACAAGCAGCCTTATAGGAAACGTCGGCCTGTTCCCTGTCTCTCCCCTCGAGGCCCTGCCCTGGCCAGGCCACCCACCTCTTCCTGCACCGCTGTCCCTGTCACACCCTGCAGGGCCCTCTCAGCACGTTGTCCCCCAAGGGTTCAGTGACAAAATGAGCCCTGGGTGCCCCCAGATTAAGAAAAAATAACCAACCCAAACGTGTGAGAGCTGTTTCTGTACGGCCAGGGATGGATCCCTGACCGCCCTGTCACAGACACAACCCCATCTTGCTTTCCCTGCACTCTGAGCAGCGAGGTGACACGACCTGGCTCCCTCCTCACCTGCCCATCACGACTCTTCATGGGCTTGCCTTTGCTGCTTCTTACCCCACAACACCTAAATTAGTTTCGTGACCCTTTTTTGTAGCTTTACAGGTTGCCCTGCCACGTGTGTGCTACCTCTACCTTTTCCCTGAGAGTCTGGTGTTGAAGTCACAATTGCTGCATTCCTGCAGAGGTACTCCGCTGTACGTACAGCGAACATACTGTGAACGATACTATTAATCAGTTTATTGCAACTCCACCTAAGAATCCCATTCACAGCTAAGAGCCTGTTACACAGGTGTTATACAGACAGAAAAACAAACCTCCAGCTTCAAAGAGGTTACAAGCTCTCACAAAAACCTCCCGCACTTTCCTGCGAGCTTCTCATCGTAAATAAATAAATATTGAAGTATTTCTTCTTGGACCAAAACGCTTCTCAAACTTTCGAAGGAGTGATTCATATTTACTCTTATCTCCCTCCAGAGGGAAAAACAAATGGTTTTATGAATATTTTCAGCCTCGCTCCCCATCAGACAGTCATCAGGCTGATCTGCCTTGTCCTGTGATGGGGTCTCTGCACCCCAAAGTCTTGGGCATGGCTGAACTTTGGCATCTTCCCTTCCTCTTCCTTCCCCCTAAGATTCCTTCAGGCTCCCTAACGCCGCGTTATTTAGTTATAATTAAAATATATTGCAGGCAGAGTTCAATTCCTGTAGCCCTGGCAATAGAGAAAACCCCATTAACCCTGAAAGGGCCTGAAAAATGGGGCTGCCGAGGTGCTTCTCCAGCGCTGCCATCCCCAGCTGCCGTCCCCATCCCTCCTGCAGCCTCCTTGGGGACATTTCTGGGCACGGGGGTGCTGCGGGGCAGGCTGACCAGCAGCAGGACCCCCACGCCTGGAAGACGAGGCTTTATTCCAAGCAGGACACAGCTTATTCCCACCACCTCCCCCCATTCCCCAGCTTCACCCCTCGGCCCCCAGAGCCCCCTTTTCCCCCCTACACCCCCGTGCGGGGCGCGGCCGTGACGGGCAGCCCCGCTCCCCACTCAGCGGCCGCGGAGCCCCCGCGCCGCTCCGCCTCCCTCCAGCCTCTTTGTATCAAACATCCGGGTTTCCCCCGCTGGCTCCGCTTCGCCTTCTCCTTTTTTTTTTTTTTTTTTTTAGAAGCCATTTTGGACTCGGTTCAGGATTTTTTTTTTTTTTAAACCTCCCCCCGACACCCGCTTTATTTTTTTTCTGCTTTTTTAATCTTTATTTTTTTTAACCTTTATTTTTTATTATTTTCTAATTTTTATTCTTTCATTTTATTTTTTATTATTTTATTATTTTTTATTTTATTTTATCTTATTTTTGCCCCCCACCCCCCACCGTGTACATGGCAACTCCCGCGCCCGCTGCGCGCCCCTTCCGCGGGCTCTTGCCTTGCAGCTCGGCACCCCCCCGGGCTTCCAGGGGCCGTAACCTCGCAAAGTTTCGCCGCCGCTTCCCCTGTTTCTCTTGCCTGCGCTGGGAACGAGCGTGCCTTGCAGGAAAAAAAAAAAAAAAACAAAGGTGGTGGTGGTGGGAAAAATCCCAAAAAATCGAGGGGGGGGGGTTCTGAGCGCCTGGCGCACGGCTGCGCGCACATTGCGCGGAGCGCAGCGGGGTGCGCGCAGGCGGGCGGGGGAGCTCGGGCTGCTGGGGGAGCCGGAGGGGCTGGGTTGGGAGGAGGAGGAGGAGGAGGAGGAGAAGAAGGAGGAGGAGGAGGAGGAGGAGGAGGAGGGGGAGTCGGTGTGTGGTGCACGCCGCGCTTCCAGCACAAAAGCCCAGGGAAAGAAACTCTTGGAAAGCTCGGAGCAAACGCCGGGGCCGGGCAGGAGCAGGTCGAGGCGGCCGGGCGCTGCGAGGGGGGCTGCTCCTCTCCACTGGATACATTTTGCAGCTGCGAAGGAATTAAATCCGATTTTTCGGGATTTTTTTTTTCTCTTCTTTTTTCTTTCTTTTTTTTTTTTTTTTTTAAGAGGGCAGAGCCTCGCTTCCCTCCTCCTTTCGCTCTCTCTCTCTCTCTTTTTTTTTTTTTATTATTATTATTTTATTTTTTTTCCCCTTGGGGATAGAGGGGCGCACGAGGAAAAAAAAAATAAATAAAGGAAAAGGAATTATGATCGCTTCGTGGCTGACTTTCGCCTTGCTTTGTGGAACTTTCTGTGCAGGTAAGAGCATTTCGGCGTGTTTACCTCCCGCTCGGGCTTGCGGTCGCCTCTCCAAATGCAGAATTGAATGGGCCGTTCAATTCTTTGCAGCCACCCTCCGGGCCGGCCGACTGGGGGAAGACCCCAACCCATTGGGGAACAGCCCCCCCCCCCCCCCCCGCCGCGATTTTCATTTTCTTTCCTTTTTTTTCCCTTTATTATTTTTTTTTCTCGCCCCTCTCCTCCTGGCTGCCCCCCGCTCGCAGGACGAGCCTTCCCGTGCTGCTTTTTGTTCCCTTTCAGGCAGGCTGTGGGAATTAATGGCAATGTAAACACGGCGAGATATCGAGGAAACTTTACAAAAAAAAAAAGAAAGAAAAGGGTATGTGGTCCTGGGGCGGGGGAGGTGGGAAGGTGCCGGGGGGGTCCGGGGGGGGTAACAAGTTGGGAGCAACCGGGAGGAGACCTTTGGGGTGCCCCGGAGCTGCTCAGGTAGTGCCGTGTGTGCGCCCCGCTCCTGTAGGGCTGCGGTTGTGTAAGCCTTGGGGGGGCAAAGAAGAGCCCCCCCAGCACCCATGGGACCCCCCCCGGGTCCCCCTTAGGGCCGCCGGCTGTTTGCAGGGAGCGAGCATTTACTGGGGCCGCTCCGCGCTGCGGGGAGCTGGGAGAAAGTTGGGAAAAAGGGGTGTGAGTGTGTGGGGGGGGGGTTAGGGGGGAGCACGCCCCCCCCGGGGGACGAGGCTTTTGTTGCACGGGGGTGGTCAGCTTTGGGATTGCTTTCGGTCCTTCCGCTTCTGTGGGACCGGCGTGAACCCCAAAGTTCAGCTGCAGCCGGGGGGGGAGTTACCGAAAGGGCCGGGGCACCGCGGAGAGCATCCCTGGGGAAGGGGGGGGACCCCTCTTGTGTCCCCCCCCCCCCCACTTGAAGTCCCTTTACCCCCCGCTTTCTTTCCCTCCTCTATTATTACTATTATTATTATTATTACCTCACTCTTTATTATGGCTGTGTACGGACACCAGCTCTTTTGCCCCCCCCCCCCCCCCCCCTTGGTGACCCCCCCCCAAATAACCCCCTGCCCCGAGACAGCGCTGGGCAGTAACTTGTTACTCTCCACCCCCCCCCGGAGAGGGGTGGGGAGGACACCCATACACAGAAAGGTGGGGGGCACATCAAGGTGGGGGACACATTGGGGGGGGGGCACCCACCCGAGGAGGGGGGGCACCTTTCCACTTGGGGGCTCCCAGGGGCAGGGGGTGGGATGCTGCAGCCGGGGGGGGATCCCCTCGGCGCCAACACCTCGCTCTCATTGCATTGCGAAAAGGTGTTTTGGGGGGCTGGGGGGGGGGTCCCTCATCCTTTACCCCCCCCCCCTTACCCCCTTCCCACCCCCCACCCCCCCAGCGGGGCCGGCCCCGGGGCTCTCCTGCAGCCGGGCTTCCTTTGTTCCGAGTGCCCATTAAATATGCGCTGCCACCGCCTGCCTCTGGCATGACAAACGGTGCCATCGCTTAATTATTGCCAGTTTTTTGGTAAACTCACCCCAAAACCGGAGGAGGGGTGGGAGGGGAAAAGCGAAAGGAAAGGTGTGTGTGGGGGGGGGGGAGGCAAAAAAAAAAAATGAATGGATTTGATGATGGGCAAAGCCAGCGTGTTTTTTTATTTATTGTTGTTGTTATTTATTTATTTTTTTTTAATATCTGGTGGCTGGGACACTTGCGCGCAGCTTTGTTTCCGTGTGTTGGGAAGGGGGGGGGGCGAGGGGCTGGGATTTCCATCGCGGGGCTGGGAGGGCAGGTATTTGGGAGCCAGCGGGCGGTGCGGTGCCATCAGCAGTCGCGGGGCTCGGCGTTGCTATCAGCACAACAGCTCTCTTGGCTGGAAAATTCTATTATGTGCATAAAGGAGATTTATGGTCAATGTATTTTCTTTCCATATATCTTGGAATCCTTTTATCTCGTGTGATTCAATAAAAGAGATGGCTTCCGGGTCGTTTCCCTTTTTTTTTTTTTTCTTTCTGTTATTGTTATTGTTTTTGTTTGGGGTGGGTTTGTTTGTTTGTTTTGGTGGGTTTTTGGTTTTGATTTTTTTGTTTTGGTTTGGTTTTAACCTGTTCCTGTAGCTGTCTGTACAGTGGCAGAAACCTAACTTGGAGGGAAAAAAAAACAAACCCACAGTTGCTTTAAAAAAAAAAATTAACCCTGAAAGCTTCTTAAATGTATCATGTTATAAAAAGGATAATCTGATCGGGCATACCTACGCTGATCCCCCCCCGAAAATATGATAAAGAAACCCCAGAAAATGAATATTACTCTGTTTGTTTGGAGGGGTCCCCTTGGATCATTCAATCAGTGCATTAGCAATTCCGTAAATCCCTCCCTCTCTTTTAAAGCCTTTTCTGCATTTCTTGTGATATTTATGAGCATTTATCAACGTGATCTGTATTGTCCAGTTTTTCCTTAAGCTGCACAGTCAAAAAAAAAAAAAAAAGGAGCGAAACCAAACCTGAATACCCAAAGTTGCAGCGTGTTGCTGGGGTTTCAGAGCGCTGGGCTTTGCTTGAAGTATGTCTTTTGTGTGTGTACATGTCAGGACTGGGCGAAAGTGGTGGGCTTTTCGAAAATCGCTTGACCTCCATTGTTGATGCTTCTCATCGCTACCTTGGCTGGCTGTAACAAAGCAAGCACGGGCTGCTATTCTTTAAAAAAAATCAAAAAAAAAATCTGTTATGCTTAATTTTTGGAATACTGAGGATTCATTGAGGAAAACATTATGTTCATTTTTAGCCCTTTGTTTGCAAATTTTCTGCAGCCCAAATGTTCAGAAATCATGTTTTAATCTAGGAGCTATAGAAAATACAGAAGGTGTAAAAGGATTTGTCTTGCAGAATGCATTGCTAGCATGCTTTTCCGAGCCATTACATTACTTTTATTTTGGTGCAAGTTTAAGTAATGCCATGCAGCAATGAACTGTGCTGCAAATGGATCTGGTCTGCTCTTTCACTGTCTTGTGTTTATCCTCTTGTGCTTGAGAAAGGGAATAAAACTGGCTTCATTAGCTTGCTAATTAAACACAATGAAGTGTATGGCCCAAGGTTAATGGCAATGGCCTTTAAAAACACAAAACTCTTGAACAGGTGTTTGAGATATATATTTTTTTAATCTGTCATCAAATCCAGATAATTATACCACAGAGATAACCATTGTCACAGTTCCGTGGAGAAGAAAATGCCGTGGTAAAGGCGCGAGTGGTGCGGTGCATTATTTTTAGTGGCATTATTTATAAACTGGGTCCTGCGCAGCCTGGGTTTAGTCCCCCTCCCTCTCCCCCCTCCCCATTTCAGAGCATCTCCTGCACTGTTCCTTCAGCACATGCTTCTGCTGCTCGGGCAGGGTCACGAATTCGGAATCCCTGGACCAGGGCGAGAGCCTGATGTGAGCCCGGCCGGTCAGCCCAAGTATCCACACACCGAAATTTCTGCCATTTCTCGTGTCTCCGAGCAGCCCGTCGGGGCTGTGACACCCCTGCTCGCTTGATGAGACAGCGAGAGGCAGCCAATTAAAGCGGTGGGCTCTTGCTCTCCGCGTTAGGGCTGTCACCAACCTCCTGTCCAGTCTGGTCTCCATCAGCTAAAACACGCTTGTCAGGTTTTTTTGTGCTTGGCGTGACGCAACAGTTGTAGACCTCCCCTGCTGCCACTGAATAGATGGTAGAGAAGAAAGAAGCCGGCCAGCCTCACTTCTTTTTTTTTTTTTGATTTTTTTTCTTTTTATTTATTTACTTTTGTTCTCTTCCCTCCCTCCCACCGTCATCCTTCCTTGGCACTCACACGGTGCTTTGCAGATCAACCCCGAGGGGTATCCTGGCCTCGCCAGCCCTTGGGAAGATGCAGTGCTGTGGGTGGATGGAGGAGCAGCAGTAGCTTTTGGAGCCCCACTGCTGCTGGACCAGCCCAGGGACCGAGCCGCTGCGCTTTTGTGGGGTCGGTTCCCTTGCAGGAGTGCTGTAGGTGTAAAAGGAACCAGTGGCCGTCTGTCGTAGTTCATCGAGAGCAAAGGAGGTGGAAGGAAGAGGTGGTTTGAGACTGGGTATCCAGCGAAGGCGTCCTTACATGCTCTGTGCTCATGGTGTTTGTTCCTCAAAAGGCAGGGCATCTGGAAAATAATTAAATAAAATAAAGGGAAGAAGTCAAAGTTATTGGACTTTTGGGTGTTGTAGTGACAAGGGTTTTGGCTGTCGTGTTTCAGGGCCTGGTTCTAGGATTTCTAAAATTTTCTATTGTTGATAACTGTTGACCACCTGGAGCCACACTGGGACAGAGCGAGGGCTGTATGGGGTTCTGGTAGCACCGCACCTTTCGGGCCTGTTAAAATCCAGCACCACCTGCCCACCGCACCCAGGCCCGTTAATTCCAGCTTAACATCACAGCCCTGCTCTGAAAGTTGCAGAAGCGCCCGATAACCTCCGCTGCTGCTTGCACAGGGCCAACTTGAGGCAGTTTGCTGGAAATCCCATCCCCAGGGAGAAACAGAGCAGCTTCCCCTTGGGGCCGGACACCCGCAGCCAGCGCTGGAGGAGCGTGCTGCGATTTGGGAAGGCTGGAGGCAGGGAGCTGATGACCTGTTGAGTGCAGCCCTGATCAGGACCCGAGTGAAAGCCCTGATGGGTTTTCCCTGGGCAGCTTCCTTCGCTGAAGGGCGATTTGTTCCTTGCAAAGGGTCGGTATCTGCTTCGGGGTGGGCTTCCCCTCGCTTTGGGGCTGGTGGAGGGGGGTGGGAAGGGAGGAAACACTTCCCAAAGACAGCTGCAGGAAGCGGTGCGGCAGCACGGGGCCACGCTCAGCGTCCCCGCAGCACCCAGGTGCTCCAGAACGGGGTGGGAAGTTGGGAAGTGGGAACCGCGGGGTGAAATCTCTGCTTTAAAGAGGTGTTGTCTTTCCCTTTTATCCCTTCTTGGCCTTTGATTTTAAAACTAGCAGGGGGGTGTGATTTTCTTGCCTGGCCAATAGCGCTGCCTGGACCTGAATTATTCAGTGTAGCACTTGGCATTCTGCGCCCTGTTCCCACTTAAGCTCTTTTTCGCCTGTTCCTTCATGTGGAGATTTTCACATCAGTGAAATTGGATGTGTTTAAGAGAGGTGTTTGTGGCCGCAGCCTGCACCAGTATAAGTTCTTCCTTCCCCTGCCTTTCCCCTCCATTAACCATTGAGGATCAACTGATGTCTAATATCCTTTCTTCATTAGTCCTTCGCTCTGAAATAATTCTGAGTCTCATTAGTCGTTTGTTCCTTTCAGGTGTTTTAAAGAAAAACACATCGCTATTTTTTTCCTGCTTTCCTAAACCTTCCTCGTAAGTTTTCTTGGAGCCGTTGAAGTCAAGGGAGCAGAGAAGTAAATTAAAGATGAAACACTCTGCCTGCGTTCTGCAGACCCAGCACATTTTATGCTTAGATTTGAATATAACTGTTGGTCTTTTCCACCAATTTCATGTTCTTTTCTCTCTGTCATCTTCCTTCTTTAGTACAGTATGGTTTCAATTCAAACTAAAAGTTAAGAGCAGCAATTGTCAGTGTACACTGTAAAATAATAATATACTTCCCTCCAGCACACAAGTGCCTCTTATTTTGCCAGTATTCGAGTTTTGTCGCTCTGATTATGTTATTGCATGTGGCATCAGTCCATCATGGTACTTAAGAAAAAGAAAAAAGTGTTACTGATGTCTAGGTGCTTTGGCAAAAAACGGCTCCTCTTTTACAAGGCGATGCTTGTGTGGAGAGGGGGTCCCTGCCCCAAAGACACAGAGCCCTGGGGGACAAGCATGGGAAGAAATCACTGCAAAAGGGAAGGGCTCACCCAAGGTCACGCCAAAAATTTGCTCTTGGAGAAAATCCGCTCCTTTTGGGTTGGGCTGGCAGTGAGCAGGGTCGGGTTTGCGCGCAGAGGTTTGGGAGTTTGAACAGAAAAGCAGCAAGGTGGAAAGGCTGAGCCTGTTTGTGAAGGCACCAGTTACCCGCTGTCATGAATAATTCCGCCGTGGCCAGCCTGTTGTGGTGTGCTGTTTCAGGGCAGGTTGGGTTTCTGGGCCGGGGGAGGCTCTGGGGGGAGGCTCGGGGAGGAGGCCGCAGGGCTCGGCCTGCGGTAGTGGGCCTCAGAGGTGGAGGAGCTGAGGGGAGCACAGGAGTCAGACCCCTCTCTGCGTATGTTTGTGTCCTATTCCTACAGCATGCAATTTATGGGACACAACAAACGTTTACCAACCTGTATTTGTTGTTTTAACACCCAACGAGGCAGAGACCTACCACGGTTTTGCACTGGGGGACCTGCCCTTTTCCATGACTGTCCTGAGGTGCTGGGAGTTGGATGCTGGCGAGCGTGTTGCTCGTGGGCCCATGGCCCAAGCTCTGACCACTATATAAGCCTTTTTCATCCACCTGGAATTAAATTTGCTGGAAAAAAGACAGAGTGCTACGTTAACATATGATACCAGATGTATCAATGTGTTGTTTCTTGTCACCGTCTCATACTGCCATGTCCATACATGCGCTCCTGCTCTTTATTTAAAGAAGAATAAAGTGTGTTCGTGAAAAGATGCGGTGCTTTGCAGTCTGAGCTGTATTAATTTTCCATCCAAGTGGATGCTTGTGCGAATACAGCCTTGTGTTTTGAACTCTGCTCTTCACATCTGATTTCCACCCTCATTTGATAACGGTAGAAGAAGAGGCTCGCAGCAGCAGAGGCAGTGCATGAATCCAGTAAAGCTGGAAGAGTCGACTTCTCTACAAGAGCACAGAAAGGAACCAGCACTGGGAGGGAAGAGCATGTCCCTGGCACTTGTCAGGGCAATCCGACATCCTAGGCCTGTGCCGAATTGTCCCCAGCACAGCAGCAAAGGCTCTCATTTTAACAAGTACACAGTAGCTGCCACTGCACAGTAGTATCCTAGGTGTTGTGACTGTCTTTCCTTTTTTTTTCTCTCTCTTTTTTACTACTACTATTATTATTATTATTTAAAGCTTTTCCCATTATATAACCGGCTTTCTAACTGGTGGCAAAAGTTGAACTTTTATGTGCGGTGACTGTAGTGTTAATGCAATGCTTATTCCTAATGTATGGCTCCAAGGTGTGAGATTATAAGCCTCTTGAGTGGATGAGAGGGATAAAGTTAGCTCCATTTGTGCCTGATTTATCGAATGGTCAATCTGGGCAGCTAACTCTTCTTTCCTCTAATGTTGTCTGCTTAAAATGCATCACATAACGTGTGAAACTTTTTTTTTTTTTGATTTGGCTTTTAGGAATAGTTTACATGTACCTAATTTACCTCTGCAGACAGGTTTGAGTTCGTGGGGAGGAAGGAATTGGAACGTGGGTCGGACGGGAAGAGGTGTTCGATCAAGCTCTGTCTCCTTTTTGCGACTTCTTAAAAGTGTTTCATAAAACGAGGGCATTTCAGGCTTTTTAAGCCCTTTTAGTGCTCTGCTCGTGTTTTGCAGTCTCCGGCTCGCTCCTGCGGACTGGTGCTGTTTGCAGTTCAGCTGAGCCCTGCAAACTCCGCCGCTCTCCTGGGGCTCTATTTGCTATCGATACTCTTTTTTTTTTTTGAAACGAGTGCGTTCAAGCTTCGCAGAGTTGATGTCGAGGCAGCAGAAAGCTGAGCACTCCTTTAGTGTAGCCGTTAAGGGGACCGGTACTGGTGTCAGGAGAGCTGTGAGCTGCCCTCACCTGTGCTTGAGCGCTGGGCATTTGCTGCTTGTTTGAGACCGGGATGCTACCACGTGTGCTCGCAGAAGGCTCAGCAGCCAGCAGGGTGACGCTGTGGCTGCTCAGTGAGGTAGCCTTGTGGGGAACTTTGTCCTGGCCGGCTCACTTGGGACTACCCAGCTGGCAGCACAACCCGGGCGCACGCGGCTCGTGGGTGTCTTGGTTCTTTCCCCAATGTGACAACCGAAACACAGCCGGCTTTTGTATTCCTGCTTTAGTTCCTGAGAGTAACTAATCGCTTCAGAATGCTAATTCTCCTATAGATGTGCAGGCTGAGAAGTTCAGCTCTCCTTGGGTTTTCGTGGTGGGAGTATCCAGTTACAGCCCAGCAGCTATTGGGCAGCGCTCTGGTGCACTCCAGTTTGAACTCGACATCGCTTTCACATGCGCTCACAACTCACCAGGCAGTTTATTTTGGTAGGAAAACCTCTGCTAAGGCCCAGCCTTGTGCCTGGGACAACACATTTTCCAAAATACTTATTGTGGTAGCGCTGCCAGCGCTCGCCCGCTTGGCAGTGAGATGCTACAGAGCGAGCTTGAGGTGGTGCCAGCAGGCACCGGTGCTGAGACAGAGACCTTAAGGAATGCCCTGCCGTGAGATTCCTGTTCGTGTCAAGCTTAGCACAGCCAGGAGGAGAAGGGCAGATGCTGTGTCTGATACTTGGTGCTGCCTTGTTGGGGTCTGGCTGTGGGTAGGTTTGGTGGGATACTACAGGACCAGAGCATCTCCGGCCAAACCGCTGTGCACATGCATGGGTGCCCTCGGGTGGGGATGTTGTCACTCTGTGCACCCTGCCATGCAGCCTCCTCCTCTGTGCTTCCTTCTACGTAGTCCAAAGACAATTTTTTTTTTCTTTAGCAAAACATAAACTCACGGAGGTGACCATTTTCATCTGCTCACTGTTGTTTTATTGCCTTGCGATAAACTGTAGTCTCTTTCTTGAGCTCCTGGTGCATCTTTTTAAAGTGCAAGCATGAAGCAGGGGGCAGGCTTGGCACGCTTCGCCATAACATTAAATTCCCCTATAGATTTAATCACCTTTTAGTGTCTTAGGTTGTGCTCTCGATTGCCAGGCTTCTTCACACGGGCACCTGACAGAGCATTTCTGATGGGCACGCTTGCTGTTGCTGGGCAGCTCGGTTCCCCTCGTGGCCAAAACTGGGTGGCACAAAGCTCCTCCTTCCTCTGTGTGGAAGGTGGTAGGTGCAAAAAAACCCGCAATAAAAATAAACACTTCCCTCCAACCATAGCGTCATCCACCTGGCCCCGTGCCCGCTGGCATCAGCAGGGAGTTTGTCCCCGTGCACCCCTTCCTGGGGGGGCATTTTAACATTTATGTTGTACCTGAGATAATCGGGGAAGTCTTTTATAGATAATTTTTATGGCTATAGATAATTTTCCATAGATAGCTTCTGCTGTCGTCTAATGGGACGGAGTTAGTGCTGCTAAAAGCAAACACGGGAAACCTCTTTCGATTGATGATAGAGTTTCCTTTCCCACGCAATCCTGTACGGATTGACTATTTATTCTGTAAATAACAGCTACAAGAAGCCCTTCAAAGGTAATGGGAAGCCCCAGAGGTAAATGAGATCGCTCCTACCCTGCTAGAAAAGTCAGATGCGAGCGTACCTCGCCGTGTGCCTCCGTCTGCAGGCTCCTTCCCGGTGAGTGGCTGATGAAAGAAGAAACCCGACCGAGGGACGCGCCGTTCCTGCGGGAGAACCGGGGCCGGTTATTGCCCGACTGACGCTTTTTGCGCATGGAAATGATTTCGAAAGAGCCAACGTGCAAAACTTTGAAGCGCAGTGCGACGAGATAAAGTCGGCTAAAAATAGGCCTGGATATGAAAGGCGGTTGAAAACTCGGAGGGAGGCGAGAGTCGTTTTACAGGCATTGTTGGTCGAGTTTCAGGGTCCCGGGAAGGGAAGATGAATGTCTTTCTGTTATAGTAACAGCTGCTCTCTGTCCATCGGGATCCAGTGTTTGCCCATCCAGCTCATAATAATTAAACAAAAGAGTTATTTCATAGCAGCCGTGGCAGAGGATTACGCTGGAATTTTATCTTTCTCCATTTAGACTTATCTTCGTCTACTAAAGAAAAATACAGAGTTAACCTCTCACCTGGGCTGGCTCTGGCTAATTACTACTGGGAGGAAGCCAGCACTTAACTGAGCAGCCAGAGTTATCTTTAATAAATAAATAAATAAATAAATTAAAAGATCCAAGTGTCACTAATGCACTTGTCCTTAAAGAACACTTCAGCTTTTTTGTGTCCTGAGCTCTTGTGCCGTTGGGTAACCCTGCAGGGTCATTCGCGGCATCCTACTCTGGCTGCTTAGTGTCACGTGCAGATTTTTTCTTCCCCCTCCACTTTTTAGGGATTTTTTCTTCTCCCACATTGCTACCCGCTCTGAGGGCTAACAGATAGTGTGGGTGAGCCCGTGGCCCTAAAGGATTTGTGGATGTGAAGTCTCGATGGGGTGCATCGCTCTGTGCATTGAGCCCTGCTCACCACTTCGGTGCCACTTACCCCGCCCTGAAGGAGAAGAGGCCCGGCTGGGTTGTGGGGTTAGCAGCTGAGCGGCGCTATGTTTTTATTAATAATTTCCACTGGTGAAATATGGATCTGAGGTTTTCCTCATTCATTTAACCCTCGTAGTTAATAGGCAATAGTGGAAATGTACCATGTACGTGATTATTGCGCTGACCTGATTTCACATGTATTTCTGATCTGACTTCTGTTTAAAAACGAAAAGAATTATATATAAAATTGATTTTGGGAGCCCTGGGAAGGAGAAGGAAACCATTTATTTCAACCCCCAAATTCCTTTGAGCTGTAGAAACATTGTCAAAGTAATTGTAGCCTTTTCAATTTTTCTGTGTAGATTTCTTTCTGTGTAGTCTAAGAAAAACTGTGCTCTGTTGATGGATGTCACTGTTTTTTAACTTGTGACAAATATCTCCCAAGGTATTGATTGAGTGATGTAAAATTGGTTCATGTGTAAAATTCTAGCTTTTCATGAATGCTTTATCATGGATATGTGCATGCCAGCTTCTTCTGGATTAAGGTGTTATACCTTTAGTGGTTTGCTGTGGGATATCATCTTAATCATTTTTGCTGTAATTTAATCATCTTAATTAAAATTGCATTGAATTGTGGAAAGTAATTTGGGTCTGGAGAGCAGTGGGTTTTGTATTTGTAGTTTTTTTTTTTCTTGTTAGGAGATGGTAATGGTCTTGGCAAGATTCTGCTAAAAATTAGCACGGTGTACAAAAACTCATGTTGCCAAGTTAGTACAGTATTTCTCCAGCTAATTGTGGCCTTGAAGGGTATAATATAAAAGGTCATCTTTGTTAGTGAACTGCAGGCTTCTCCTGCGAGACAGAAATCCATGTCCTTATCAAGGATGAAATCTTGGCTCCTTGGTTACACAATTGAGCTTTGCTATAATTTGGACATCATTAGGCTCTTTATTAAAGCAGCGGAACACTCTAATCAATCTTTGTGCTTTGCTTTCTTAAATGCATTTCTCTATGCGAATTTGTGTTATGACTTTCCTTTCTTCTTCTCCGAGAATCCTGCAAAGGGGAAGGCTCTGAAGATGGGGTTGGTAGCTTTTTTTTTTTTCTTTTTTTTTTTTTTCCCCCTTTTGGGATGTTCTTTATGGGGATGGTTCCCATCTGTGGCCATGGTTTTGAGAGCCAAGGTGTTTGGCCTCCTCTTCTCTTCCTCTTGTATTGAGAAGATCTAGGGGGTGGCCCTTCTGGAAGGAACAGCTGTTCCTTTTGGTGTGTGCTGTTTGAAAAAACAAATACACAAAACTTTATGAAACCAAACTTAATTGTAAAAGTGGTTACTTTTGTCCTTCCTTAAGCCCAAGCCAAAGGGTTTAATTTTTTTGGGGAAAAAGAAAGAACAAAACCAAACCCAAACAAAACTCTGTTTCAGTGGCATGTGGTCACAGGGCAGAACTGTGGGGGAAAGGAGGTTGTGTGCTTTTGCCCCTTTTTTGTTGCCCCCTTTTTGTATTCTGGGTCTTGTTTTCATTCGTGCTACATGTTGGCACTCCCAGGGACATAGTTTTGAGGCTCTGACTTCTGCATTGTGAAACATAGCCAGAGCTTAAAATCTCTTTGTTTGGCTGCTGTTTCTTTAACCAGCAGATATTTTTCTAGTTGGATAGATAAATGGATCTTTCTCACTTACTGGACAGTTTGATCTGATTTTGCACAGCTATAAAAGTTAAACTCATGCTTTGGCAGAGCTTCATTCGCAGGGTTTTGGAGACTAAATCTTGGTGCCTCTCTCCCCCCTGTATTTGGGTTTGTGATGCTCTGGAAGTGCCTGTGTCCTTGAGACATTCACTGGTGTCAGAAACACTTGCAGAAGCAGCAACAGCACAATCGGATCGTCTCTGTAAAGGGCTGTCTTCTGCGATGCAAGTGCCAGCTTAGCTTTCAGACATCCTGAAGATAATGTTCTGGGTGTACCACACCAGTGGGGTGTGAACACTCTGCTATCACCCGCACAGATGGGACCAAAGCAGGGACGTGCTCTGTGGGAGCAATGCCTGCACCCTTGGTGGTGGTTGGGTGAGTTGAAGTCTGTGGTCTGACCCCCAAAGGCAGGGCTTTGAACCTCTAGATCATCTCAATGTTCCCATCATATGTTAGGCCAGGGAAAATGCTGGGAGGTAAATACGAAAGGTTGTTATCATTGTAATAATTTACCACGTAGGTAGCTTCACCTCGAGCTCAGGTTCTGTGTCAAGCTCCTGGTTTTGCAGTTGGTCGGTGGGTGTGCCATGGCTTTGTTCAGAGTTTCATAGAACTGCAGAACGGTTTGGGTTAGAAGGCACCTTAAATATTATCCAGTTCATGCCCCAGTGTTACATATTTTACCTTTAAAAAATAATTAAACCCACCAAAATCTGGAGAAGCGACTGTGATGTGCTTACGGATGAAGAAAGCTCTGTCTAGGGACTTGTGGCATCCAGCAACTCCTCTTCAGGAATCCTGATTTTTCCTGAATTGGCTTTCCGAGGGCTCCCGACTTCATGCTGGTACCACTGTCAGTGGCTCCTTGCTGTGTGGATGCGCGCCAGAGATTTGGTGGCGTCTGAAATATTTTGCACCCCACCTCATTTGCAACCCTTCCAGCTGGTGCTTCCCCAGTTTCTGTCAAACAGATCCATGTGCTCTTCAGGAGCTCTCTCCAGGTTTCGCGGGTTTGTGCAAAAATTTGCTCTTTGAGCAATTACGGGAAGCGAACATTTCGGCTCAGAACAGGAGAGCTTTCTTGGGCTGCAAGTTTTTAATGAAAGCTTTAGGTTATGAATGTGTCATCATCTCATTACTGTTCTTTACCACTTGGCGTCCTGTTGGTGTAGGCTAGTTTAACTGTCTCCAGCCTAAATGGAGTGCTGCTTTCAGTATTTATAAACTCTACAACTGTTAAAACAAACTGAACCTCCAATTGCAGCAATGGTAGTGAGGTTGAAGACAAGGAGTTGTCTCCGAGGAATAGAGTCTATTATATGTTGGGTATAAATCAACCTCTGACTTGTGGGTGTTGGGAGGAAAATTTCCTTGGGGACTTGTAATCCAGAAGCAGCCTCCTATAAATCTGCTTGGGTCTTCTCCTGAAGCGTGTGGTGGTGCTGGAAAGCTGATTATGGATGTAGACTGTGGGTCTGGGAGCGTGAAATACTACTGCTCCTTCCCATCCCGCTGCCGCGCCGGACGAACAGGTCTGAGCAGCAGATTATTGTCAGTGTTAAAAATGATGAGTTTGTTGTCCTGTTCTCTCCCTCCCTCTCAGTAAAACCTGCAGACTTGGCTTTAGATATTGGGAATTGAAAGCAAACAACCACCAATATAACTGGCTTGTTTTTATTTGCTATCTGGGGCTTCAGGTGTGAGAATGCGCGCTGGTGGCGTTCTTGTGCTTTTCATATTTCTTTTCCTGTTGCTTGAGGGCTGGAAGGTATTTTTCTTTAAATGGAAGGTAACATTTTACATCTCCTCTAAATGTCTCCGAGAGATGGGTTTGCAGCAGACAAAAATCCAGCTCTTCACAGGGTAGTGAGAAACCCTGCAAAGGAGGAAAAGGGCAGGAGCTGATGCTGCCACATCTGCAGAGACAGGTTGGCTGCTGTCAGCTGGGCATGGCAGTGTGTGAAGTTTGTCCTTGCATGCTTTCTTCAAACAAAGAGGTTCTTGTCTTTTTTGGGGTGCAACCCAGCTGCTAGCAGCTCTTTCAGTGTTGCAGGTTGAGGTACCACTTGAAGGGTGGGTTCATGTGAGCAGCTCTGGTCCTTTTGGGACTTTCCATGAAGGGCATGGTCTCCATGAAGGAATATGGATGATGTCCCTGAGCTCTTCCTAGCCAGTGAAATTTTCCCCAGGTGTCATCCCTGTGTTCTGCTGAAAAATAGCCTCAGTTAGGGGAGTTTTACTCTGTTCAGTTGCCGGGTGGGATTCTTAGGTCTTTAGATCCTGGAGGCTGTAGGATCAGGCACCTGTTATAGGACACGGGGCTTGTTTATACCTCATGTTGGTCACCTCCTCCTCGTCCCTGCGTCCATCCAGGTTTGTGTGCTGCTGCTGGGGCATTTACAGGAGGTTTCTCCTAATGGGACATGTGACCAGTAGCAAGTAATACAGGGGCTTGGGCTGTGTTTTTCACTTTTACTAACCTTTTTCTTTTAACATTTCTCATGCAACTTGTCGGCTTTTCTTGCTTCTTTTTGGGTGCGCTCTCTTCACCTTTCTCTCTCTTCAGAAGAAATTGTCTGCTCCGACTTCAGTAAACGTTTTCTCACTTGTCAGAACAAAAGCAGGTGAGCCTGGTAGTTTTTTTATTTGTGTGTGTGCAGGGAATGTGTCAGGGTGTTTTTATGGGCAGCGCTGCCGAGCTTGTCAGCGGCGGCTGGGCCGGGAAAGCCAGGCTCCTTTACAGATTACATATCTCCACAGATGTTTATCTCCTGTTTGCAGGGAAGGGTAGCCTGAAGTCAGTTCTGGTAGTTCAGTGGAGGTGACAGCTGTAAACACCGCTCCTCCAGGACCTTTGGCAGCAGACACGTCCTCCTGCCTGATAGAGGAGGCGATGGGCGCTGTGGATGGGGCCTTCTCACAGCTTCTCCCTCGCAAGAGTGAAGTCGTCCTGCAGCGATGGTCGTGTCAGGCTCTCTGCTTTTGCAATGAACTCTGCTCCCTTGCCATCACACACGTTTGTTGCTCCTCACGGCTGGAGGATCCCTAGTGGAAACGGAGGAAGCCCTCCCTGTCCTGTCCCTGTGGAGGGGAAGGCCCTGTCCAAGCCCGCTCTTTGGAGCCTGAGTGACAAACGGCCGGCTATTAGTCAGGAGTCCTTAAGCCCCATGCCTGATAAAGGCTTTTTATTTATCTTTCTCCCAAGTGGCTGTTTGGGGTGGATGCTTGCGATTCTTTATGCATATTTCTGCTGCTGCTCCTCCTGTTCAAAGGGCCCTGGAGAGGGGTCCAACCAAACCTGCGGGGATGGAGCATCTGCAGCCCGGGGTAGCTCCCCCAGCCACCTTGACATGCAAATTACAAAAATCTGATACAAAATACAGATTTTGCAAAATCTGGGCATTGCCTGCTTTGATCCAATGCATTTCATCTGCAATTTAAAGACGTTGTAGGGCATACTCACGTATATGGACATTCACATTTGTTGCTCCCCCTTTTTCCCCAATGGCATCTGGGATGTGATGCTCTGCAGCGGTTTGGGGTTTTGTGGAGGATGAGCTGTCAGGAGTTAAATCACAAGCAGGCAGCAGGTAACTGCGCTGAATTCAGCTGGCAATGCCCCACCAAGCCCGCTCTCCTTACTGTCACATCTTTGGAAATGCCTTTTATCTGGACTGTAAATTAAATTACTGTTGCTGATGTCGCTTCAAAGAAGCTGCAAGAATGAGTTAATGGGAGCTCCTGAGAGAGGTCTCCCAACGAAGTCGCCTCTTAATAAAATGTTAAGGCATCTCTTTTTGTCTCTTCTGCTCTAACTTTGGAGAGTTAGGGAAATAATCATTCTGTCTTTTCCGCTTCAACTTTCGTGGTATGTTTACAAAGACGGGAAAAAAAGCCCTATAAATGTCTCAAGTATTATCTTTTCTTGCCAGTTTCATCATAAAAATATTTATTGAGGCCTCAAGGGCTCAAAGTGTTGTGGTCAGTTTCGTGAAAGTAATGTGTTTGTTTTTATTTTTAGTGGTACTTCAAAAAAAAAAAAAAGCCTGGAAGTACTTTTTTCCCTGGCTTTTTGGTATTTCTCTAGCAGATATGAAACTGAGAGGGGGAAGGATCAATTCCTTTCTGTTGCCAAAGCTGGCCAAGTGGCAGAAAGTGTATGTTTACAATAATGCTCGAGTTTAATAGCATGCAAAGCTTGTTGTTTTGTTTTGTTTAATTATCCTGTTTTTGGAGCTGTGGAGGGCCTGGTTCCCAGGGGAGGAGAGGAAGGGGACCTTTAGGAATGCCAAACATTAGTAGATTCGGAGAGGAAAGAGTGGGGTAGTCGGAAGATTTGCAGGAAGAGAGACAAGGAGGCTCGCTGATGTTTCCTTTCAGCACTTCCCTTGCTTTTTTGTTTCTGCACCTCTTCTGTCTCCGGATCGTGGTATCATGCAACTTAAAGCTTTTGATAGCTGCATTTCTGGTGTGTTTGTGTGTCCCTCTGTTAAAATTCCTGTTAAAAACACGTCGCGTTTGGGTTGGAAGGCTGGTGGCATGTATGGCCCTTTGCTGAGCACCTGGGGACCCATTTACACAGAAGTCCTGGCAGATTTTAGCGTACAAGCTCTGCGAAGGATGGATTCAGTGCAGCGAGGCCAAAGCTGGAAAGAATTCAGATGCGATTGTAGTGTAATGGAGAAATGCTCCTGAGCTTTCTC
Source organism: Anser anser (assembly GCF_964211835.1). Taxonomy (NCBI): domain Eukaryota; kingdom Metazoa; phylum Chordata; class Aves; order Anseriformes; family Anatidae; genus Anser; species Anser anser. The sequence goes on from NC_139721.1 coordinate 156,661,236, forward strand.
AACACTGATGCCCCCTTTGAATTTTTCATGAAGAAATTCCTATTTATGGTCAGACGTGCAGTTGAAAACCTGCACTGACTGTGGGGCACTGACAGCCTGGTGGGTCCCTGAGCACCACTTGGGAATCCCTGGGTCAGAAAAACACAGGGAAAAAATAGCTTGGAAGGTGTTTAAAAGTCTCAGGCTGGTACCTTTGTATGAAACGTAGCTACCTAAGTTGTTCTTAATATTTCCACCTGCAGCCGTAAAGACATGGGGCCCACTCCTGTCATGAGCTGTGGTGGCATCCAGCCAGGCCTGTAAGCAGGGCTGACGCTGACCCTAACTGAGACCAGGTTTTAGGGCAAGAGAGAGACTTACTGAACGTAACTGATGACCTAATTCCCCTCATTTGTCATTGGAAGTGCAAACTTTGGAAGTCCTGCCCTCAAGTCAGCCAGGAAAAGACATAAACCAGGTGGGGAAGGCCTCTGTGATGGGATGTCGCTCCAAAACCCAGCAGCAGCTTCTTGCCTGCCTGAGCACTCTGCAAGCTCCTCTCCCTGAGATGGTGCCTGACACAAGACCGATTTTCCAAGCAAAAAATCATCTTTTCCACAAAACACAAAGGTCAGGGTGTGTGTGTGCAAGCCTGCCGCCTCTGAAGGCAACCAAGCAACCTTTGTCCTGTCAGGCCTCACCTCAGTTGCTCTGTATCCCGTGCCCTTCAAGGTAAGCCGGGTAAGTGGCTAGCAGTCAAAGCAGGGAAAGAGAAATCCCATTTGAGGCTGACCTGATGCTACCTGACATTTTGCTTATTTGAGAAGAGGTGGTTCCGCATGGAAATGGCTAGTTCTGAGTTGCTACAGACCCTCGTGACATATTAATCTTGAGGGTGAATGACAGCTTTATAAGGCAAGGGTATTTTTATTCTACGGTAAAGACTTCTCTTCCTTGTCCACCTACGTCTGCTTCTGTTGACCCTGCGCCAGGAAGAGGTTTCTCCAGCCTGACATGCAGATTTCCATGACTGTAGGGTTTTGGGCATGCTGTCAACACAGGACAAACCCGAGCTTCGGCATGGGAGCTGCTGCGTGCCCTGCCCTTGTTGCATCTCCTGGGACTTGGACTGGCAGGACAGGTGCAGAGGTTGCAGAGACATTGGTTAAGGCGATTCAAAGCCTGTTGTTGGGACTAAGAGTTGCTGGAAGGTTGAATTTTTGTCACTTCTCATGTCTCCAGGAGGAAAAGCAGCATCTTGTTCCACTTATCCCCTCCCTCCAGCCTCCAGAAGCTGGATGGCGAGGCGGCTGCTCCCCTTGCCCTTCCATGTCCTGCTTGGGGAAACAGCACATTTCTTACCGTGCTCTCTTCTGGAAGTGACCAAAGTATGGGGAAAGCCAGAAGAAATGGCCCTGTCCCACCAGGACATAAGGAGGAGGACGCTGCCAGGACAGCCAGCGAGCCAGGCACTTGGCCATGCGGCTCCGTGCCCACATGCACTCCTGCAGTTGCATCTCATCCAACATTCCTGATTCTCCTTGGCCCAATGCTCCTTTCCAAAAGAACCCGCTGGGTGCTTTTTAAAACCTACTGTAATCCCAACAGTGGCTCCGCCTGGTCTGCGGGCCACCGGCCAGGCTGTGGGACAGGTGATGCTGTCCAAAGCAAGGTCCAGCCTGGCCACCACGGGAGCAGACGCCAGGATGGGCCAGGAGGAGATGCGTTGGTGGGACATGGTTGTGGCAGTGGGAAGGCAAAGGACATCTGGGGATCTTTGATGGGTGGCTCCCCAGGTCCGTCATTTCCTGCAGTGCTGTTGGTGTGGCTTTCAGTGCTCTTCAGGATTTTCCTTCCTAGAAGTTGGGTTAAAATCCCCGTGTGGAAAAGCTGCTGTTATCCTCACAGGAGCCAAGTTTTAGAGTGCCCTCTAATTTGAAATCACAGCTGAACCAAACTTGCTTCTATTTTTTTTTTCTTGTGTGTGTGTTTGCATTCCTAAAAGTCATCCAGACTTTTCCTCTTCTTAAAAGCAGCAGTGCTGCAAACCTCTCCAGCTGCTGTTACAAAACGAGTGAGCTGCTCTAGCTCCGTTGAGTAGATTGTCCTTGAAGCACTTCTGGAAATACCATGCAGATTGTGGTCCAGCTGCTGGCAAAACTAGCCAGGGTTTCATACATAATAGACCCCAAAAAAGAAATGGCGTTTTTGCTGTAGTGAGCTTTTTTTCCTTCCCTTATTCCACAACAGCACGTGAGGGGTCAGAAAGTGGAGTGAGCATCTCTTGTGATTTTGGACTTTTCCTTGTTGTCCTCACCTCTTTGTGAGCTGACTCTACTGTGCTCAACAGTTGTCCCAGCAGGAGAAGGGAGTAAGGGACAAATTTTCAATGAATGAGATAAATCAGAAGAGGATGGAATGGGGAGCAGGAGAGCTCCATCGGGGACAGGTACACTTGCACTGATCTTAATCTAGGCTGGCACTTGCAAATGTCTCTGCTTCCTCTAGAGATTTCTCCAGGTCTGTCTCAGTCTAATACTCTTGGGCCCTATCCAGCTTCTGCATTCATAAGAGCATACCCTAGGCACTCTTAGATTTAAGCCTATGGTTTATGCACAGGTAATGATGAACTGTTTGGAGCCTTCCCTGCCTAACCAACAGCATGGGTCAGGACCAAGTGCAGAGCAGCCCCAGTGGCTTCTGACTTGTTTTTCTTTTGGATGTGTAGTCAAAAACTCTGCTAGCAGCATCTCACCTCTTTTTGGAGAGGAATATTGTCACAAAACAAAACACGAAGAGCCAACTTCTTCAGCCTGCACTACTCTGATTTATAAAGCATGTGTCCTTTGTGACCCCCTTCTTAAACGGCCTGCTTTCCTGTTTGAGTCACCTCTTAATCCATAAACTTTTTAATAAGGTGAAATTTTGTTTTTGTTTTCTTGCTGCACTGGCTTTTTGTCTGCAGTCATGTATCCTGCCTGAGATGTATTCAGCTGTCTGCAACTTTCTGCAACCAAGGGACCGAGATGTTGGCAGAGCTGATGAGATGTTGATGGTTGTGTCCCACTCACTGCTAATATGCCCAAGAAGTTTTGACTCTCTTGGGACAACTTGAGTTAGTTAGTCTTTGCGGAGTGAGATATTCCTGTTCTGCACTGAACGCAGCATTTAAAACAAAAACAAAAAGTAGAGAGAAATCAAGGTCGAGTGAAGTATTATGAGGATCCCCCTCTTCCAAAGTGAGCAGTTCTTCAGAGCCAGAGGCAGTCTTACACTTGTACTTATTACAAGTAGGGTTTAAGCTTTATCATGAGGCTGATTTGTCATTCCTAGAGTTCAAGCCACTACATCCTTCTGCCTGAGTGGAGGCACGTCTCCTCTGCAAAGACCTCCCCATGTGCAGGCAGCAGAGCAGGTGGGTGCCAGCCCCTGGGTCTCTCTTCCCATGGGGGGGATCCTTCAGCGCGCTGGCCATTCATTTCTCCTTGCAGAGTTGCCGTTGTGCAGTGCAAGCTCCTACAGCTAACTTTGCAGGACCAAAAGGAATTTTTGAAATGTTGCTTCTGGTCCCGCAACGTGCGGCTTTAGACGACAGCTTTAAACTAGGCCACGCTCTGATTTTGGGGGAAGACAAGGCAAGTGGGAGCTGCGGCTCTGCGGCTGAGTAGGCGTGTTGTTGCAGTGAAATGAGCTACCACGTCCTCCCCTTCTGCTAGGAATTTTACTGGAGATGAGATGTAAAAGTTGTTCACGGGAACACGGTTAGGTGACCTCCCAGGACCTCACTTAACTGTGGATGAGAGCTTCCCTGCTACAATTTTAGAGCGGCATAACTATCATGCAGTTGATACCTTATTGGAAAAAAGTAGAATTTTCGGGGAGATTTTACTTGTTAGCTGCTTTAACTTAACTCCGGTCGTAGCTTGAGGGAAAACACCCATTTCTTCCTGCTGCGCACGAGGTCAGAGACCCTGCATACCTCGCCTGAAACCTAAAAGCACTCGGGGAGCTACGTGGCTAGTTTTACTAGGTGCACTCCAGATTGTGCTATGCTGATACAGTGCCTGAAAATGCTGTGCGTGCTGTTTGGCCGTGGCTGTGTACTCTGCATACTCCGAAAAGCGCTGCTCTTCTCCAGGCAGGCAGGCTTGGAAAAGGAGGCTCTGGGGGGGCTCAAGTGGCTGTGGACAGCCTCACAAATCCTCCCCCCGACCGCATTGAGCCTGGATCCGGTGGGGAGGGCCACTGCCCTTTGGAAGCGATTCACGAGCGTGAAATGCCGTCCAGCAGCATGAATTTTCCCCCTGCCCCCCCTTTGGACAGTGAAATTTTTGTTTGTGCAAAAATCACGCAAAAAGGTTGCCTTGAATTTTTAAAGCGTGCCTCTCAAGCATGAACCGCGCTCTCTTCCCTTAGCTGTAAAACATTTTGAATGGGCAGCCTGCTTTGAGAGGAGTTATTTAAGCGCGGAGAGCTCGGTGCAGTAGGTCATCAATGTATTGCACATATTACGGCCATGCCTTGGCATTTGTTTTTCGTTTGTAATCCAACACCCAGCTGCTTCGGCCTCCAACTACAAGCAGCTATTTAGCGGGTTCAGCTAGTGTTGAGGAATGCATTGTGGTGCTGTTTACTTCATTACGTGGAAGGCTTGCATGTAGTACAGGGAGGATCAATTTAAAAAAAAACACAAAAGCTGAAAACCCAGGCCAGGAACCGAAAGCTTAATATAGACATTAGCCGAAGACGGGAGAGAGGGATCCAATGGAGAAAATCGTGTTTCTGTTCTGCAGTCATTGCAAACATTCTTGGTGATGAGAGCAGAGATTACTTACACTGTGATAGGGAACTGGACCAAAAAAAAAAAAAAAAAAGAGTATCCATCTCCTCGTCTCCTGCAGCTGTTCTGTTGCTTCTCCATCGCTGGCTGGGCAAAAATCTTGGAAAAACCCCACCCTGCGCAGTAAATGGGGGTTTCCTCTGTTGTCCTACACAAAGTAACCTCCGGGTAGCCTGGCATGTTGCTGGTCCCGATCCAGGTTAAGGCTTCCCTTGTGGATGTGGCAGTGCAGATGCTTTCACCGAGCCTTTCCACTCCCCGTGCCCTAAAGGTTCCTGCAGTGGTGTGGGGCCAGCTGCCCCGTGCCCTTGTTTATGCCCAGTGCCATGGAAAATAGCTTTTCACAGAATCGCAGCCCGGTGAGGCTGGCAGCACCTCAGGGTCCCTCGGGCCCAGCCCCTGCCCCAGCAGGGCCACCCCGAGCAGGGTGCCCAGGCCCATGGCCAGGCGGCTTTTGGAGCTCTCCAAGGAGGAGACCCCACAGCCTCTGGGCAGCCTGGGGGTCAGGGGAACCTCCTGGGCTCCAGTTTTCCCAGCTAATACATTGCCTCCAAAATAAGGAGTGATTAATGGAGGCTTTTCCCGTCTCTGTGCTGCAAGTGGCAGAGGAGGGATTTGAGGACAGAGATGAATTCAGGGAGCCCAGCCCATGTCCCTGTCCAGTGAGTTTTGGCCACGGATGAATTTGGTGGGATTCGGGTAAGGGTGCTTAGCTGGACTCCAGCTTGAGCTGGCCATGCTGTGTACACCGCAGCAGGGTGCAAGTACTGGGTGTTGCTAAAAAAAAAAAAAAAAAGAGAGAGAGAGAAGGGAAAAATGGGTTTTCTTTTTTTATCTGGAAGCGCAGCATATGGTTGTAGCCTCTTGGAAGAGGCACTGCAGTGCAGTAGTACCTGCAAATCCTCCAGCAAACAGGGCGTGATGCTTGGCAATAGGGCTCTGAGGGTCTGAAGTGCTACCACCTGCCTGGGTCACTCTGTGGTTTGGCTGAGATAAAACAAGAGTGATATAAAGCATGGTGCTGTTGAACTCTGCTTTCTTAAAAATAAATAAATAAATTGTACAGTCTGAAAGGAATGAAGGTGGGATTAGGATATAAATCTGAAGGCAGCTTGCCTGTGTGACCTGGGCATGCTTCACAGCTGGGCTTTTTTAAATATTAGGCTAGAGATCATTCATTCCAGTTTTAAACTTTTTTTTTCTTTTTTCCCTATTTTCTCCATTTGTCATTGGGCTTTCTAAAGATGATATTGTCCTTGTTAGCTGCTCACTGCTACACACTGCATGTGTAGACAGTAAATGTCTCCAGATAGGTGCTGAGGAGTTCGGAAGTGTAGATGGGCACAGCTACTCAATGGGGAGGTTTTAAAATGTGTTTGGTTTTATTTGAGCAAAATGTCCCTTGGCATACGCTGCTGCTTCTGACTTGGCATTTATTTTTTTGGTTCAATGATCCGCTTTAAAGCCCGTGTATCACTGACGTGTTTTGGGGGGATGCCATTATGTCCAGCAAACAAACTCTGCTGGGCTCTAGGAAGGGCTTAATGAGTAAAGGTTGGAGCCGTGACCTTTTCCACGTCTGTTGTTCCTGATGTGATCCTGCCACACAGCCTGGTGTCTGACTGTCCCGCGTTTGCGGCAGGAGTCAGGGTTTTATCAGACCAACTCAGCATTGCTTATCAAATCCCTGGGCAGGAGTTCAGTTTCAGTGCCAGAAGGAGAAACTCCTTTTTGCAGAGGAATGAATTTGAGAGAAATTAGAGAGACCGTAAGTCTGTTCCAGCTCCTATTCCCAGGGCATTGAGCTGACGGAGGCTGGGCAGAGACTGTGCTACCTCTCCCTGGGCAGCGAAACACGCAGGGCTCCCAAAATGAGCACGCAGGCAGCATCCTTTAGGAACGTACCATGCTTCTGTGTTGAAAAGAAAAAAAAAAAACTAAGCCTATTTGTAGCAAAGCAAATAGGAAGAGGGAGTATTTTATTGAGAAGGGACTGAGACATCCCTTAATTCCAGTAAGCTCTTTGTCCTTTACAGCGGCAGTGGAGAAGGGTCTTCCTGCCTCAAAGCTGATGCTTCCAGAAGGGCTTCTCCCCGTTCTGCAGCAGTCTTTACGTTCAGAGAGGTGTCGGATCCTTCAAACGTATTCAGCTGCGAAATGGTTATTATCCAGCTATTTTTATAGCGGAGGGCATGTAAAAGTGGCTGTGTGGATTTCATTTCGCTGCTTCCCCTGTCAGCGCAGGTTAGGTATCTTGTCATATTCTGCGGCGGCTTTCATTAAAGTGGTTTCCAAGCAATAGCACTTCAGTGTTTTTGTTTTGTTTCTTCCTCTCTCCCCACTTTTCTGGCAGCACGTTTCAGGCAGTCGAAGAAAGCCGGGCACGTTTTTGGCGCTTTCTCATCTAGTGTGCACATCCTTCCCTGCAAACTGGGACCAGCTCCTATTTGTGCCCGGTTTTTACAGACTCCCCAACCTTCCTGGTACCAGAAGTAAAAGCTGGTGGATGCCTTCTTATATCTTATAGGATAGTCTAAAATTAGAACGCTGCCCTTTTTAACAGAAGCATGCATTATTAAAAGAAGAATGAATAGGTGACAGAAATGGAATGAACTACCCCATCTTCTTGCTTGAAGATGAGCTTTAAAATCCTAAAGCCAAAACAGTGAATGTTTTTAAAAATGGGTGCTCCTCTTCTGGAACTGCAGTGTAAAAACTTGGAATTTCTCAGCTGGTGACAAGGCTGTTGTTTGCCTTCGCAAATCTAGTTCCCAGGTGATGGGTGTTTTTCCTCCAAGAGGAGCAGCAGCAAGGATAGAGCTGGAGCCAGCATTTTCCTAACCACTACGTGCCCTTGCATTTCTGCCAGGGACTCGTGGGTGGTTTATATATAGTGATAACGGGGCCGATTGCGTTTGTCTTGCCTGGGATGTAGCAGTATAAAATGCTCCTAAATTGGGCTGGTAGCATCTGACACTGCACAGTCATTCACACGGTGCTGCGCTGTGTAAAATGATCCCGAGCTGCTGCGGTAGCATCTTATATCCTCTGCTGGTGGAAATGGAGCGAACGAGATGCTCTGTGCCTTTTCTTGTCTGAATGACCGGCTGGGACAAATTATTGAAGGGTGTTTGTAAGCAGTGGACCCTTCTCTTTGGCTCGGTTTTCTGCAGGTTGCTGGTTGAATAACAGTGTGTATAATAAGCAATTAATGCCTATACATTTAATTTTAAAGGACACTGTAAATAACAGGTTTTACTTCCCTTCCTCCCCCAACTGTTGCATTGAATTTCCTTCCCTTTAATTATACTAACAAATGTGGAAAAATTTATAAATATTTATAGTGGACTTAGTGGCTTTATTCCACGAGCGAGTGAACATCCCAAGGTTGATTATAATCTTCCATTCAATTACAAATCAAAAGTATCTATTATACAACTTCAAGAATGAAACTCCAAACTTCTGCCAGAGGCAGAATGAAACATAATCGGACGTCAGGAATGCTGCTAGCGCGAACCGTGGTGTGGCTGACAAATGCATGTTTGTTATCCTTGATCTGAGCAGCTAAGAAGTGAATTCTGTGACTGTAGTTCTTGTCCGAGCTGTTAACTGGGGTGGCACAGTGCATTTTAGATGCTGCCAATAACTAATTTCTGGGAAACAAGTGCCAAGTGTTGTGCTTTGACGTTGACATTGATTCAGCAATTCTTTCGAAGTTTTATGTTAATAGAGGATATTTAGGCAGGCATATGAAACGCCTGGGGGACACGAGTATTTTTTTTCGCCATCTTTTAGTGTAAAACCTCCAGTTTCAATAGCACATTTATATCCCACATTTCAGCACTCTGAGTTTCTTTCCGCATCCTTTCCATGTGTGCTGGGCACAGGGGAAGAAATCCTCCTGACAGAGCAGGGTGTTACAGGGGTCGCTCTATATCAATTTGTCCTGAAGAATATTAGCAGCAAACCTCCTTTGTATTTCCTCAAAAAGCATTTTTAATTTTTTTTCTTTTTTTTCCTGTTTTCCTCACTTGAGAAGTGCCCTGCTGTTTCAGAGTGCCTTCTGCTGCTGCAATAAGAATATGTAGAGCCAAGTGAAGCTGTGGAAGGGTTGAGCATTGAGCCCATGGTGGGAAGTGAGAGCTAAAAGCTTGATACAGGAGGGGTTGTTCTAAAACTAGTTAAAAACCAGTTAGCTTGCATCAGCACGTGCCTGCCTTTGCTCTGTGACTGTATTCGTCTGCAAAATTAATCTCAGCTAAAGTGCTGGGACTGTCTCTGCGTGCTCCAGTTGCGTATCTGCACCAACTGCTCCAAACGAGAACTTGCCTGAGCTTTCTGCAAATGAGAAAGGAGAGGAAATCTGGTCGGATGTGGCACGCTCAGCCTACATATGTATTTATTAGCATTGCAGATACAACCGCTGAGTAATGGTCTGTCTGATTAAAATTTTCTTTAAAAGAAAATAGAAGACTTTCAAACCTTCTTTCAGTTCTTTATTAGCTATTCCTCTTTGTGTCATCCAGCTGCTGTAAGCCAGCCAGGTAGACTTAATGGTACAGATTGTATTTTATAAAGAGTCCAGCATAAAAGAGTCCTAACTGGAGCCCATAATAGAGACAGTGATCATTATTAGCAATAAAAACTGGCAAAATCACTGGAAATGTATTGTGATTTTAAAACTTCAGATGTTTTCCTTACATTATGCTTAAATAAACGGGTCTCAGATTAGGAATCAAAGGCTTAAATTAGACTAATGTTCCCACAAGTTTCATGATGTTTGTTTTGACTTTGAAGAGCTGAAATAAAACCGCTTAATTTTATCACTCTTCCCCCTCCCTTTTTATTAGTGAAGAGGATTGAAACGACAGCTTCGAAATATTGTGAATGTGTTCAGATGAAATGTTGGTACTGTTGGTTTTAATACGCGCTTTCGACTGCAAATAGCAGCTTTGAGTTGAGGTTTGAGTTGAAGACATGAGACATAGATTTTGAGCCTTTTTTAAATAATTTTATTTTATTTTATATTTTGAAAGTAAGTTGCAGTGATAGGTAAATACTATGTACTCCCCATGTCTAGGCCGCTGGAGTTTGCCTCTTTGGCCTCTCGTTGCTTTGCATCCCGGTTACAGCCACCCCCATGGCATCATGTCTGTCAGCACCCCCTCCTATTCCTTCTCCCTTTCAACGTATTTTCTCTGTACCCAGTATCACACCATCTTTTTTTAATCTCCTTTTCCTCATCTTTAAGGCACTGAGGTAATGGGGTGCTTTGCTGCGTTGCTGGTGCGATGCCGGCCTTCGCCCTCCATTTGTCTGGTTCTCCTGTGGGCCTCCTTGGCTGGAATTTCATGTGCTTCTTAAACGGGTCTGTGAAGCAGCTTCTTTTTCCTCCAAATTGTTCTTTAAGATTCCCCAGCTCCCACAGAGAGCTGGTATTCACACACGCTAGGAGAAAGGCCCTTTGGATTTGCTGAAATAGATAATTCAGAGAATCCCGGAGAAGTGGTTCCATGGGAGGCTGAGGGCATTAACTTGCCAAGCCCTATGAATTTTAGATGGTGCCCGTGTAAATCACATTATCTGTGTGTCTTGTTTTGGATTTCTGTTCTTGTCTATAGTGCTGTCCCTTTCCATTGTTTCTTCTCAAATTAAATTGCAAATTACGGGATGGCAGGGCAGTGCAGAGCAGGAGGGAGGGCAGGAACCTTTCCTTCTGTGCTTAAATGACTTCTAGCACAGGGAGAGCTGGGCCCTGTTCATACGTTTGGATACTAATTTAACACAGCCCTTTCCATTGAGCGCCACGAGTGATTCCCCAACACCACAGTCCATTGTCACCTTCTTGAAGCTTTCACATGTCCTTCATATAGACAACAATGTCCTTCAGGTACTGAACAATGACCAAATTTATTTCCTTGTGGCCCTTTCCTAATGCTGGAGTAGATAACTTAGCACAGTTGCCAGTTGAGGCCTAAGTCCAGTTCCATGAGCCAAAGCCAGTGCTCTCTGCTGTGGGCATTCGCCGTGTAGCTTTTGCTGTGTCCAGTAAGTCATATCACGTTATATTTGCATCGTCCTCATCCTGAATATCACCGATTTGGCCTTCCCAGCCCAGGAAGCACCCAAGTGTGTGCAGAGCGTGAGCGCTTGGGGCAAACCAGGAGCCAAGAGTGAGGAGGAGGGGGGGAAAGCAAGGTCCTAATTTTTCTAAAGGAAAGCATGGCTGAACACCTGCTGTTCCCCAACAGAATAATATGAATTTGCATCAAAAAGAGGTCCCAATCAGTTGTGCTGGCTGCTTTTGAGGAGAGCAGTTGTGTCTGGAGGCATTCTGTTGGGGGAGATGTCTTCCAGTGAAAGCATTTTCCACACAACGGCCGTGGGGCCCACCCTGCGGCTGGCATTTAGAGAGGGGTGGAAATGCTATTTAAATTTCAAATGGCCTCAAGTTTTCACAGTTGCCATGTCAATAGATCAAGTTCCTTGAAATACATTTTAAGCGGAGTTTACACAGAGCCGCAGGAGCCCGCATTGACTCCCAGGCCTGCCTTTATTGTGCCTCCAGCAGCGGTAAGTCAATATGGCACATTGAAAGCAGCTCTGCTCCGCTGCCGAGTGAAAGTTAGTAAATTCCCCCATCTCCTTCCAGCTCTTTTCCTGGGCAGCAGCATGTTTAACTAGAGCCATTTAGCTCATGCTAAACTGAAATGGTCTTTTTCTTTTCTCCTTTTTGACTCCTTTTTGGGAGGCGGTGATTAGATCAGGCTATGGAGCTCATCACTCCTTCCAAAACTCCCAGCTGAAAAATCAGCGCCGTGCAAGGGAAGGTAACAGGAAAACACGCGGGACCAGGGCGGCAGTGATAAGGGCCGACAGTTACTTCGTACAGAACAATAGCAAATAAAACTCGGAAAACAAGAGGGGCCAGGAGAGTGGTCGTATTTCATTGCGGGAGCTGATAAAGGTTGCAAATCATAAATGCGAAGGTTCCAGAAACAACATCCTCTGGGAGTGACCCGATCTGACCCTCCCTACAACTGTCACCCTTTTCTAATTGTAGGTCTCGTTTGTTTGTCCTTGCTCCCAACCCAAAGCACCTTCGAACCACAACATTTAGGGCTTGCAGCAGATGTGGTTTGTGGGCAGAGGCCGCAGGAGACGGGATCGTCTCCGAAGAGCACCGGGGTAGGAGCTCCAAGTGTGGCTGGAGGTGGCTGCTCTGCACTTTGTCGTAGCCCAGCTGTCAGAGTATGACTGTATCTGACATAAATGTCAGGGGTTAAAACTGCCTGATGTTTTTCCCCTTTGTCTTTCCTGGGGAAACGGTGCATGGAGTGCTGTGCTTCTGCGAGCTATTGTTTATGGCAGCCGCTCGAATCAGATTTTGTCTCTGGTCTTCTAGCGTGCGTATGCATTTGGTGTGTGGGTGCACGCACAGCACTGGAAACTGTTTTATTTGATTTCTACAAGACGTTTGAAATGCTTCTGGAGATGTGGCTCTAAATGTGTACTTCCTTCTCCATCATCTGCGTGTGAATGAAAAATAGTCTTTTCTCCTTGGTGCAACTACCTTATGTACTGACCCTGTTCGAGGTGCTCACAATAACCCTTTCTTGATGCACTTTTCCAATGGATCTGAACATCCCCATCCATGCTGAGCAGATGCTACCAGGTACTTCTGGTTTTGAGTTTGACCTGCTTCAGTGCTTTGGGATGTGGCATGATGCTGGCTGTCTGCAGTCCTACTCTTCGTGCTGTTGTAATGCGTGAGGAAGCTGGAGCAGCACACAAGCTGGTGTCTAGATTTTGAATTCCAATTGCTCTGTTATGACTTGGTTTGTTTCTGTTTGGATTGTGCCTAATACTTTTATACACCAGTGCTATCCTGCCAGGATAAATTGCTCTTGAGGTGACCATGCATTTCCTGAGAAATATAATTAACTTAAGCAAACAAATGAATGACCTGGGAAATCGCCTTGTGATGTTAGGCAATGGTGATGGAGCCTTTGGTTCTACAACCTGATAAATGCTCCTCCCCCTTTCCCAGGGCTCTGGTAAAGCTCTGTGATTGTGGTGCCCCAAAAAAAAAAAAAGATGCTAAAGATGGTTAGATTTAGATTTTACTGGAAACAGAGAGAGGGTGGCATGGGAGAAACATATGCCTTGATTCCTAAATGGAGAAGAAGAAAATATTTAGGAAGGAAAAACAGTTCTGTGACTAATTATTTTTAATTGTTTTCTTTATAAAAAAGATCAAGATTGTTAGAGTGTTTCTTCCCCTCCAAAACATCTACAAGTGATCAGGCTACCAAACAGACTAATTAGATGTCAAATAGACTTCAGTTCTTAAATTGGTTTAGTTACACAATACAAAACATCGCATTGGGAAGCAGATGGCGTGTCATATTTAATATGTCTTGTAACTTGCCTGAAACCACTTCAAAGTTTTCTTAAAGAAAATGTTGCTACTACTGACCAAGCAAGATGCCGCTGAGCATCTCTCATCGTAATGGCAAGGTGTTGAGCCAGGGTCTTGCAAATAGTCACTGACTTCAGGGGCTTTGAGGTATCACTTAAAAGGGTTTCTATTCAGAGGATAAAGAGCTGGCACTCTCTTAAAAAATTGGGACCTTTTAACGTCGGGCAAATTGGACGTCAGAAAAATTCAAAGCTGTAATATAAATAGTTTTGAAAAATCTTTCTCTGTCCCTGGACTACATAGAGAGATGAGTTCAACTCAGAAGCCTTTTGGGCTTTGCCTGCGCTGCACTAGAATCTAGAAGATATTTTTAATAGGAATATGGAGAAAGAAAAACCCGGCAGCAGCGTGGGGAACTGTTAGGCTTGTTTGCAGAAACATGAAAATGGCTCGATATCTTGTAACTCGAGTCATTACAGCATTAATAAAAACAGCATTAAATGCTGCCAGGCTGTTCCATTGCAACCTTAATTACTGAAAGAGTAGTAAATGAGTGTTTGGGTGACAAACAAGTTTAGGATTGTGGTGGAGATTAATACGGGAGTGGAGGGAGAGCTGTGCTTGAGTAATCAAAACTAGGAGATAACCTCAGTGGTATTTTGAATGCATGCCCAAAGCTATGCTTCGGTGGCCTTGGAGGGTCTATTTGTTGCATAGGTGGAAAAGTCTGTGACATGTTGACAGTGGCAATGAAAACAAAGTCAGTAACAGGTGAAGAGATGAGGTTTTTTGATAGGCTCTAGGATATATAAAAGGTCAGCGTAAGTATCCTCAGATGATTTCATGCTTGAAGAAACACAGCTCCCCATGGTGGGTTTATTAAATGCTATTAGAAGAACATTAGTTTGGGTTGGGGTGAAAAACAGAAAATAAAGCAGTGTAGGCAAGTAAGGTCAAGAGTTTAATTTCTCTCTAATATTCATTATTCATAAACAGTATTAGTTCTGTTATTCAAAATTCATATTTCTAAAGAAAAGTGGTAAGCACAAAGGATTATTTCCAAATTAATATTTTAACCTGCTGTGCAAAGTTTAGACATATGGTATTCTTTGATCAAAACCTTATCCGAAGTAGTGGAATTTCCTCCCTCCCTTCTATACATCTCTTCCTGAGCTCATATATGGCTGGAAAAGCTGGGTAAGCTTTGCCACGGGGCATCCTCTTGTCAAAGATGCTTAATTGCCTTCAAGTCTACTAATCTAATATATGAACAAATACCAAAGCAATTAATTGTGTTGATTTAAAACCCATTTCTCCTCTTTTCCTCCCATTTCCCGCTCCCCAATCTCTTGCCACAGTCATCCTGTTGGCGACAGATTATCTATAGTAAAATTGGGCAGCATGTGGATGGTTTTTGGTGGCTGAAGGTGCTGATTTGCAGGGTGAGCGCAGTTTTAAGAGGGAAGGAGGAGATGGAGGAGCTCTGTTGTGTTGGTGGCAGAGGATAGGACAAGGTACAGTCTGAAACTGCTGTTGGGTGTGGGACATTTGGTCATCACCATGGGGAAAGAGGAAAACCAGGCTGGATTGCAGCTTCCCAGGGCAGGGAAAAGGGGAGCTGGCCCTTTCGAGTTGTTTTCTCACCCTTTAGTCCCCCTGCTGGTAACAGAGTTTATAATTAGCCTCATTAATACGGCACACGGGGTCTCAATCAATCTCTGGGCAATCGCTCCAAGGATATCCTGCTAAAGGAGTATATGATAAGTGCGTTTGGCACCAGGACGTGCTGAAGATTTTCGTCCGTGGTGCTAATTGCTGGTGTCAGCCTTCTGCTGCTGCCAGCGGCACGCGGGGTTGGAAATTTTCCTGAACGGCAAAGAGTTTCCTTGAAATGCAAGCAGTCTTGTCTATATTTTATTATTTTAGTTCCTTTTATACAGCAAGGGTTGTTTTGTTGGTGCTGTTGGGAGGGATTTGAGGAGGTGGTGTGGGAGCCCCTGCTAAACCCAGGGGAAAGATGGGGTGGACTTGAAAGGTGTTTCTCACCTTTGGTACTTTAGCAAAACCTGTTTCTAAAAGCAAAGCAGAACTGAAAGTGTAAAATGAGAAAAGCATGGAGCAGGATGGCTTTGCGTTTTGTGTTTTTTCTTGCTTCCCCAAAACACGAGTGCATGACAACATGGTGCCGCACAGAGCTACGAGATTCACAGAATAGTAACCAAGTGGAGGAGAAGAGGAAAATGAATGCAAAAAGACCTTGATTAATTAGAGGTTTTCCAAAAAAAAAAAAAAAAAAAAAAAAAGGCATCCAGTGTGTTTGTGGGGTAGGCAGCTTTCCATCACATGCTATCACATCATCTCATTTCATTCGCCCGTTGGCACGATTTATCTTTTGGTACCCAGTGGGTTTTGTCCTGTGTGGGTTTGTGGACCTTTCTTCGCTTTCGCTCTAGATTTACAGATCT
Source organism: Anser anser (assembly GCF_964211835.1). NCBI lineage: Eukaryota > Metazoa > Chordata > Aves > Anseriformes > Anatidae > Anser > Anser anser. Next base: position 156,676,942 of record NC_139721.1, read on the forward strand.
TGTGGAACACTTAATTATTCTGTCAATAGACTTACTTTTATTAGTTTGCTTCCTGGACCCTTCACGAGTAATCCCAATATCCTACGGCTCCTTTTATCAGTAGCTTGAAACTCCTCATCTCTTGCGTTGCGGTGGTGCCTCAGCTGATGGACTGGGTCCCATTCAGTTCTTTATTTCTTTAAACGCAGAGGAAGACTGGAAACTTGGTAGTGTTGCAAAGGAGTTATGGAAACTTTCAGCATGATCGCACTTCTGATCTTGCAGTGGGAGTAAAGATGCTGGAGCATTTTTGAGAAATCTAGGGGGAAGTGGGTTCTTGGGAGCCTTGACTGACTGATGGTTTTTGGATGTTTGCTCACAGTTGGCTTCTCCACCCATCTTCTCTGTAGCTGTGTACTAAGAAAAACTATTGGGAGAGGAGGTTATATTTTGCAGATAGTTCAAGTCTCCGCAATATCTGTGCTGTTCAGAGAAAGTGAGAAAAGGAGAAAGTAAGAAGGGGGAAGCCAATGGAACGAAGAACCAGCTGCAGCATGGACCTTGAGGACGACGTTGAATCCTGCCTTGCTCATTGTTTTAATTACAAATATTTTACCTTTCATTTGCACGGGGGCAGGGCTCTAGCAGGAGCTCCTTGACCGTACGTTGGAATGAACAAAAGCAACTCAAGAAATGTGACCTACCGCTGCCTTTTGTTCTCAAATCTATTTTCAGTGACTGTAGGCTTTGTTTGCGCTACGTCTGCAAAACCTGTGTGGCAGTCTCAACTGGTGGGCTCCGGGAGGATGGGAAGGCCCTGTAACCATTTCCCCCATTTTATTTTCCATAAAGTGCAAGCATTTTAAACAGAAAACCTGACAAGTCGTTTCCTATCATGCATTGTAATTATCTATTATAATAGGGAATAAAGGATTAATTAGTTTTCAAGCTGCAGATATGATTTAATTAGTTTTCAAGCTGTATCTGAAACACCTGTCTTGGCAAAATCAAAGTGCTTTCAGTTAGGGGAATAAAAGAAAAAGGGGAGAAGGAGGGGAAGAGAGGGGGAGTCCAAACCTGGCAGTGCTCACCCGCCGCGGGTCGCTCCCCTACTTCTCATCCTCAGCAAGTCTTGATGTGCCTCTTCGTTTTTGGGGGGGGGGGGGGGGGGACTCAAGGATTTGGGGACAGGTCAGTGCTGAGTGGTCATTCTAGGTCAAGCCATGTTTTTGCTCTAGGTGAGCAGCTCCACCGTGGGTAGCAGCTTCTTTCATTAGGATTAAGTGTGACTCGGGAGGAAAACGGGTGTAAAAGGGGAGGATTTGGGTAGGTTTTACTGTGGCACCTGGCACTTGCAGGAAGGTGACTGCCCCAGCTGCAGCGTTGCCTGGGGCCAGCTCTGCTTTGAGTGCAGCTGCATCCTCTCTACTATCTTCATTTTCCAAAATAATAATAATAAAATTATCCTACAAGAAAATTAGCTGCTTCTTCCCCTTCTCCCGCCCCCAAAACATATTTCTGGAAGAAATTTCCAAAGGAGAGTTTTGCATTTTTGGAGATCAGAAGAAACGGACCATTCCTGTTTTGGGGCAGTATCTACAGCTTTTTTGCTTGCAACTTTTTTATTTTTTAATTTTTTAATTTTTCCTTCCATCTCCCTTTCACCCCAACATTTTTATTTTGCATTCTGCCTCGCAAAGCAGCACAACCCACCCGGTCAGCCGTGCCGCAGCTCGCTCTCTTCCTGTAGTAGTAGTATAAAGGTCGCGCTTCCCTGCCGTGATTTTTTTTGGCCGGGTTATTTTTAACCAGGCACAGCCCCGGCCGTGCTTCTCCTCTCCCTGCTATCCTCCCCGCACGCGACGCAGCCCATGCGAGCAGAACCCCAACCCTCTCTCAGCTCCGTTCCTTTTGCCTCCGTTGCTGTTACGATGACGATTATTTTATTTATTTAAATTTTTTTTTTTTTTTGGAACCGCTGGGGCTCTGCGGTCGAGCTGTGCCTGGGCGCTCGCCAGCGGCTATAAATAGCCTTGTGTACAAGCAAGAAGCGCCTGAATGAGGTTGAGCGGCAGGAAAGGAAAAGCCCCTTTTGGCTTCCAGCTGGCCGCCGGCCAAGCAGCGCATTGCTTCAGCAGCCGAGCGCTTGGAGGTAGCGTGGGAAGGAGAGAGCAGGGAAGCGAGATGGTCTTTCTCCGGTGAGAGGTGCGTGTCTGGGCTTCGGCTGCCTTTTCTGAATGGCAGCGCTCGAGGCAGGGGGGGAGCGCTGCCTGCTTGTTGCCCAGCTTTAAGTCCTGTAGGTTTGGGGAAGGGAAAAGGGAGCGGCCAGGCTCTGCCCGGGGCAGCGGGGAGGATGCTGGTGTTATGGCAGCACCGAGAGGGTGCTGGCTGATGCGAGTGGAGACTGCAAGGAAATACTCAAAATCACCCTAAATAAGCACACATATTTCCCTCAATGCATAGATATCCAATTTAAATATATTTTCTTAATTTAGTCTTTTGTCTCTACATATATTCGCAAGAAAAATTAAAGAGTAGTAAAGTACCTTTAAGTGCCTTTAAGTAGAAGGAGGGATTAAATGGCACTGTTACTGGTAAGTGAGTTTCTACCAGAACACTCAGAGCCACTTTTTCAATGAAGACTGAGCTGGAATGGGAAAACCCTGACCTTGCCCTGCACCATTCCTCCCGCAGCACCGATGGGCTTTCGAGGAAGAGCTGCCATGGGCGTGGGCTGGCTTTGTGGGAGGGCAGGACGAGGGCTGAGGCTGCTGATTTTGGCTTTCCATGTGCTAATGGAAAAACAGCACAAAAGCCCACCAAACCTTCCTTCTGAGTACAGACTGAATTCACGACTTTTAATGTAAAATTGGAGTATTTCGATGGGTTGTGAGCTGCCACAAGTGGGGAAGAAGTCGGAAAGTTTAGGCAATTTATTAGTTCTTCTGTCTCCCTGTTATCATTTGTCTGCAAACTCAGTGAGGAACATTTCTGCTGAAAAAAAAAATGACATCCTTCAAGAAGTACAATCAATGATTTACTTAACTGGGCAAGATTTCTTAAAATTTCAAAACTGATGAATTAGCACTGCAAAAAAAAAATAAGCAGGGCATTTGGGACCAGCTGATATGCCGAGGAAGGCAGCATTAGTTTTTAATAGTGCTGGTAATGAGTTAATGATTGCGTGTATGGCAGCCCCATCTACTGCAACGTTTATGGTCGTCTTTGCTGTGCTATGACTGAGCAGTAACCATCCCTGCCCAAAATATTCAGAGATCCTGCAGGGTCTGCTTCAGAGAAGCCTCACGCTGTGGTGCTTGCTCCCTTAAATGTTTTAGAGACCTTCTTTTTGGATGCTTCATTCTAATTACATTGACAGTCCTGCAATATAGATAGTGGAGCAGTAGTTTAGTAAATAAATAAATCCCATCCTTTTGGTTTCATACCTATTCATGTGCTATCGCTGCATTATAGTGCTGGCTAGTTTTTTCTTCTATAATTGAATAGTCTCAAAATGCAGAAATGGCACGCTATTTATTTGAACTGTTTAGTGGAAAATTAATTGGACTGCTTTTATGAGTGGTCCTTTGTGTCAGAGTCTTATTTTTAACGGGCTGATTTATGTAGCTAGAGTAAAAGGACTAAAAAAATTCTCCCTCATGTGAACTGCTGAGGCTTCTTTTATGGAGTTCCAGGTTTGGATTTTGTCGTTTCTGCTTCTGTAGGAGGAGGCGGAAAGTTTTGAGCAGCACAGCTGCGTGGCACAGCCACGTCTGTGTGTGTGCTTCTGGTGGGGGAGAATGCAAAACATCCACGTTTTCCCTTGTGCTGTCGTGACACGGGGGCTGCTTTGATCTCCCACGGTGGAACGCGAGATGCTGCAAGGGGAGGGGATGCTCCTGACACCGAGGGGGCTTTTGCAGCCCCTCGCATTCCTCGGGCAGCTGGTTCAGACAGGGACCCTCTGGAGGCAGGGGCCGGGGTCGGGGCTGCAGGCTGGGAATGCCATTAGGGGCAACGGGAGTGACCGAGGTCCTCAGGAGCCCTCTGGGATGACACTGAGCAGTGCTTTTCCCTTGTTCAAAGTAGGCGATTTGTTCTGCTCCTTGGGGTTTGCTATCCAAGGTCAGAGACCAAATGCCAGCCCGAGCAGGGAGTCTGCAGATGATAATGTGGGGTGTCTGCAAAGAAGAGGAGGTGAGGGCACTGCCTGCAGTCCCACGGTGGTTTTAAGACTTCGGAGCTGTGGTTTCTGCCTTTGCTGGCACCGTGCTTGGCTATGGGAGGTTTCCATCCGAGGCACAGCGGGGGAGCCTCTCCACAGCAATACCTTGCTATCCAGGGAAACGCTCTTATCTCTGCGATAAAATTCTGGTCCTGTTGGTTTTGGCAAAGAGCCTGCTCCCCTTACAGTCACGACAACTGCACAAGTTAAATGGTTCAGCACAGGACAGACGTTTTAAGAGACCTGAGCAAAACAAGGTGGCTGGAGCGCTGCTGCTCCAGTCCCTGTGAGCTCCCTCCGTTGCGGTGTCGGCACGTTCGTGGCAGCACGGGTTGTTGATAGGGAAGTGTTGTCCTCTAATAACTGAGAGATAGCGGATAAGGACACATTAGTGGGGAAGGCGCTGCATGAGAAATCAGCACCGAAAGCACTCCGGGGTTTGCTGGCCTCATGCAGACCTTGGGGCACTCCTGGGCTGTGCAATTCGTGAAAAATCCAAGAGTTGGTAGGAGTTAGTGCTAGCCCCGAGGCTGAAATTTGGCTTATTATGCTACAATACCTCTACATTTCACAGCTTTTTGTTTGTTTTCTTTCTGTTTTGACTGTATTGAGACCTCCTAGTCTGTAAGCACAGAAAATGCTGCACTGGGAGGCTGAAAATACTATACCGATGTCTGCAAGATATTCGAGCCATCACGTGGAGCTTATGTATGCATCCAGCACGAGCTACTTGAAATTGTCTCCTGGCTAGGCGTACAAGAAACTGGCATTGTGCTCAAACCACGTGTATATAAGGTGCTCCTTGCCCTAGGTGATCAGGTTGCATCACTTCGGGCTGGGTTGAAGGACTGCCAGGTCATGACAAGTGCACTCAGTATGCGAAGAACAAGATGCGTCATCCCCGATCAGCAAGTCTCTGTCTTTGTTACTACTGTTATGTACATCTTGTGTGTATTGATACATACGTGCATTGAAATCGTGGAAAGTGTGCTAGGAGTTCACACAGTTTTGCAGGGCTATTTCAGGAGCAAAACACAATGAGTGATCTGGATGCCTGTAGTCACTGGAGAGAGTGGGCTGCAAGCATTCCTACCTCATGTTTTCTTTCTGTATTTGAAACTCATACTGGAGTATGAGATCAGAGTTGTCTTTCTGAGAGATGGAAAGCAAGTATTTGGGTGCACAGTGTAATCATCAGTGTAATTACCCTTCTAATTAATGAAAGCCTTAGTTCTGACATCCAAAGGAGTGGTTGGGAAGAATGCACGTCGATGTGCTGGGTTGTGGGTGTCCGTGACTCCTGCACTGAGCTCTGCTGGCTCAGGGTGCTGGGGCTGAGCTGCCGCAAGTCCCCAGTGAGGTGCGCAGGGCAGGGACGCCAGCTATTAGCAGAGTGTTGAAGGCCACGCTGCCATGGAGGTAGAGGTGAAATCGCAGTGGCCTAATGCAGATTGGCACTAAACCTTGCCAAATTAAATGTTCAACCTTTCTTCTGTCAGGGGTTGCATTAACGGGTGGTGTAATTAAGAAAAAAACTAGTAATTTTGCTCTGAGAGGGAGTTGAGAGGGGTCTTGTACCTAGAGTTGCAAGAGCCAATAATGCAGATGTCTGTCCAATTCAAGTGTTTGTACTTACAGGTTTTTACAAAAAAAATGAGGCAGTAGGGAGAATTAATTCTAGTGCCAAGCAGAATTCCAGTTCCTGCTGCAAAACACTGTGACTTAAAGACGTGGAGAGGATGGAATATGGTTAGAAGGAAAGGTAAAAACCCTTTCCATCAGTGGAGTGACAATAACAATCAGTTGCTCACTGCTGATCAGAGTTTTGGTTGTATTAAATGGGCATAGTTTCAGGCTGTGCCTTCTTGTCACTTGTTTTGGTAAACTATAACCAAAAACCACACAAATTAGCATATGCACATTAAAGCAGAAGGAGGTTTTCATCCTGGCTGCTCAGCATCATGTCGCCTCCCAGGGCTGTGCTGTCTCCCCAGAAAACTGCTGCTGATGGTTAACCATCATTTATTAAACAATAATTCCACCTGCAACAAGCTGTGTCATTTCAGGGAGAAAGGAGCTTTGTATCAGTCTGTTTTGCTGATTCTTGCCCTCCTGGGCATCACAAGCTCATGCTGGCAGGCTTGCAGGCTGGATGCGGAGAGAAGAGCAAAGCAAAGAGAAAAAGCCTGATTTCTGCTTTTTCCCACCAAAGGAGAAGATCCCTGGGAGGGTAGCTCTTGTGTTGGGGTCTTGCTTTTTTTATAATCCCATCTTTATAGCAGTTTAGAGCCCTGCTAATGAAAAACTTTCTCTTAAATTAGTTAATTGGAACTACATATTTCTCTTTTCTCTGCTGAAGAGGCAGATGTCTTTCTCTAACCCTTTACTTAAAAACAAGTGTAACACAACTCCTCTATTCAGAAAGGGTAAAGGCAGTGGGAGAATGAGGTTGAAAATCAAGCATCTTCTTATTCATTCCTATTTCTCTTTTGTTTTAACGTGAAGGGAAGTGGAAGCCTTGGTTGCTCACATGGTAAAGTGGTTTTAAGCAGTTGAGCCATTTAAGCTAGATTGTGTTTTCTGCTCCAGAGATGGCAGGATCTCAGCTGAAGCAATGGTCGTGATGTGGTAGTCCAGACCTTCCTTCAATTTCATGTTCCTCTATTGAAGCTGTTTCTGTATTTTTTTTTTTTAAGCTCTGTTGTTCTGTAGCTCTTCCATGTCTTCACGGGAAGCTGCGCAAAACTGAACACCATGGCTGTGGTGACTGCAGTGCTGGAAGGAAAATATTTGGGTTTTGTGTCAGGATAAGCCTGAACTGTGGGGTCTGCCGGGTGGAAAGGCAGAGCTCTCCAGGTCCTGTGAGACCCCCAGTAGCCACGTAGGTGCTGCTGATCATGCCCAGGCTGCCTGAAGAGGCTGTGCCGGTCCTTGTATCTCTTTGAGGTGGCCCCTGTGGTGGTTTAAACCCAGTAGGTAGCTGAGCTCCAGCACGCTGCTCCCCTTCCTATGAAGGACAGGGGGAGAAAATATGATGAAAAAAAGCTCATGGGTTGAGATAAGGACAGGGAGATCACTCAGCAATTACCATCACGGGCTGTACTCAGTGGAGGGGGATTAATATAATTTATCACCTATTACTAACAGCCTAGAGCAGTGAGAACCAAAAGCAAACTAAAAATACCTTCTCACTCCTCGTCCACCTTCTTCTCTCTCCTTCCCCCGAGCAGTGCAGGGTAACAGGGACTGGGGGCTGCGGTCAGTCCCTGACGCTTCATCCCCGCCGCTCCCTCACGGCCCCTCTCTGCCCCTGCTCCACGCGGGGTCCCTCCCACGGGATGCCGTCCTTCCCCAACTGAGCCTGCGGGGGCTGCCCACAGGCAGCAGCTCTTCAAGACCTGCTCCCACACGGCTCCGTCCCACGGGGTCCGTCCCCCAGGAGCAAACTGCTCCAGCACGGGTCCCCCACGGGCGGCAGCTCCCCCCAGACCCCCTGCTCCTGCGGGGGCTCCTCTCCACGGGCTGCAGCTCCGGCCCGGGGCCTGCTCCTGCGGGGGCTCTCCGTGGGCCGCAGCCTCCTCCAGGCCACATCCACCTGCTCCACCGGGGGCTCCTCCACGGGCTGCAGCGTGGAGATCTGCTCCGTGTGGGACCCGTGGGCTGCAGGGGGACAGCCTGCTGCACCAGGGGCCTCTCCACAGGCCGCAGGGGAACTGCTGCTGCGTGCCTGGAGCACCTCCTGCCCTCCTGCTGCACTCGCCTTGGGGGCCGCAGGGCTGGGTCTCCTCACTCTCCCAGCTGCTGTTCAGCAGCAGTTTTTTTTCTCCCCTTTCTTAAATCTGCTCTCCCAGAGGCCCAACCAGTGTTGCTCATGGCTTGGCTCTGGCCAGTGGTGGGTCCCTTTGGAGCAACTGGACCTGGCTCTGATCTGACATGGGACTGAACTCCTCACAGAGGCCACCCATGCAACCCCCAGCTACCAAACCCTTGCCACATAAGCCCAACACACGCAGTCACAGGTCTCCAGCTATCACAACCACCCGTTTAGTGTCACAGCTCCTTGCAGGACGCTCAGGGCTGCAGCATCCAGCAGAGCCCTTCCAGCAGCAGCCCCAGCGGTGCTGTGCCACTCGAGGGACTGAAGGCGCCCCTTCAAGCGGTGCCACATCACGGTTCGCTTGCAGCGAGCAGGAGGTGTCAGCAGTTCTGTTTACGAGCCCCTGTCCCCTCCCCTGTAAGTCATTCCTGACAAAAGGAAGTTTAAACACTCGCATTGATTCCTGACTGGGAGTGCAAAACATCTGCACATGGCAGCGACGCCGAGATTTTTCAAAGCAGCCTAGAGGATTTAAAGTGCTTTTAACATCTCCGGCACGGCGCTCCCAGGCCTTGGACCGTTGCTTTTAAGCATCTGTAAGTCACAAATAGATTTATGAGATAAAATGCTGGAGGCTGTTAGTCGTCTCAGCGCATACTTTTGTTATTATTTCTTTTGAGGAGAGCACGCGTGCTAAATTTACCCTTTTTAATGTTTGGAGATTGATACTTACAGATTTGGCCTCTCTAAAAGCATGTTGGGTTTTGTAAACAACGTGATGGCACGGAAGTGAGATTTCTGGAGACTTTTTTGTAAGTCTCCTTCTCCCTGTCTCTGAAGAAACTACTCAAAATATAGTTCTTATGGTTTAACACGTGATACATATAAGAAGCCAAGATGCTTTTTAGTTTTCAAGGAAAAGCTGCTTTTTTAAAAAAAAAACATTTTTTTAACAGAAGTGGTTAATTTTTCTTGCTTTTTAATAGAGTGAAAATGTTTCATACTTGAAAGCTCCCTTTGAATTTTTTTTGAAGTGGCTAATTACATCTTTGCTGGGAAAAAAAAAAAATCTGAATATTGTATAAGTCCCAGTATTTAGGGAAAATGTGGGAAAAGAAGAAGAACTTCTATTTACAACTATTTTATGTGTCGGACATTTTGGAGTTCCTTGTCTTTTGTGTCTTGCTCATGTGCAGAGGAGGTACCCGGATAGTGCAGGTGACTGCTCCGCCGGGTTGGTACCTGGCTCCGTGCGATACCCCCATGCAAGCAGCCGGCCACGGCTGTGAAGAAGCTTGCGGGAGATCCCCGCAGATCGGCTCTGGTGTATGTTACCAGCTTGTCAGGACCCGCTTGACAAATTGAAAATTAGCCAAATGCTTTCGCGAGCCAAAAGTAGCCCGAGATGATGCGCCTGCTTTGTACCGAAAAGCTCTCTTCAGTTCTTTAAGGTGACTGACTCCAAAATTATTAATAGTGCCCTAATAAACCTGGACAGTGATCCTATAAATTTCCACATGTTAGGGGGGTCAAGCAGTGAAGTCAATATTAATTAATAGTCAAATGCAGTGTTTTATTTCATGTAATCAGCCTCCTGACAGCCTGAGCAGCCTTGGAGGTTCGTTACGCTCAAAGAGTGGGAGCGGTGCCAGAGCATCCCATGCTCCGTTGTTATAAAACAGCAAATAATCTCGAGCTGTTCCGTGTAATAGCTGCAGATTTAATATGTCACCTCTGTGATATATGCCTCCGGGCCCTTTCAGAAGGGGAGATGTTCTGGTGGACCTTCTGGTGGCTTCTTCATACCCTCCCACCAGCTCTCAGCGCAACCTGCTCCCATCCATGGTCCAGCACAATGGAGCAAATTGAATTCTGGCATCACTGGAAGCTAATGTGGCGTCAGCACAATGATGCTAACGAGTTTCTGGGTCCTCGTCCTGTGGGCATGTTGATGAAGCTGTAGGATCGTGCTGGAGGAGATGGGAGGAAGGAAGGGAGAAGCAACCTTGGGGTTCCTTGGGCAGGGAGCAGAGAGAGGGGGCTGCAGGAGGATGGGCTTCCAGTGATGGGGGTGATGGGCTGGTGGGTGTAAGCTGGGGAGGTTTTTTTCTGTCTTTTTGTTCTCTTTATTTCCTACCTCATTTTCTCATGGAAGACGTAAATATCTTCTGAGGAGAAAGCATTAGGAGCAGGAAGAAAGAGAAAGGTAAAGAGTGGCTAGGATCAGATGGGCCAAAGCAACCAGTGAAAGTTGCCTTTATCACGAAGGCAGGAAAGGGGTGCAAAGACCTGGGCATCAGCGGGAGCTGGGGTGGTTGGTGGCTTCCATGAGTTTGTGGTGGCAACTCCAAGACAGAAGGTTGCAGGGAGAAAGGAAGGACATGTGGAGAAAGAGAGGGGCTCCAGAGGGAGGGAAGAGGATGCACTTAGGGGAACGTGCCAGCTCTGGTATAAACTAGATGACTTCAAAATTGTTTAGCATCCAATATGGGGGATATGTAAAGCCTTCAAGTTCTTTTTAAGGAGGAAGGATGGTATTTGTGTGTCAGGGCTGTCAGACTGCTGTGCTCAAAAGCAAATCCATTTATTTGGAGGAACAGTTTATAGATTTTTCTACCTTTCAGTAGCTGCTCTGCAGCTTCTAGAAGTTCCTCATAAACTCTTCTCCTGTGAAAATACCTGTAATGTGCCCCAAATGCAAGCCTTCACTCCCTGAAAAGGGGGTGACGGGGAAGAAAGAGGATCAAAAAACAGCAGAATATTTTCCAGGCAGATGAGCAGATGCCTCTTGGCTGAGGATATTTGGCAGCTCCAAGATTAACGCTTCATCCAGGTATTTGTATTTTCTCTCTAATCCGTTATTAGAGTGAATCAGGATACCTTTTGGCTGCCATCTCTTTTCTACACCGCAGGCTTCTCATAAGTTATTTATGTGGGAGATGTCACCTTATTAATTATGTTCCTATATAACCTTACGGTGCTGATGCAAAGCATTCCCCAGCGAGGAGGATTCACGTGTGATGGAGCCGGGCTGGATCCATAGCCCTCATCTTCAAACCTGCATCATACTTCATTCTTGTTGAAAAAAAAACCAAGAATTTGCAGAGATTTGTGGCCAGTTAACCCAGGCAATACTTCATTTTTGTTGAAGAAAAAAAGAGATTTGTGACCAGCTAAACACATACTATTGGATTTTAAAAAGATCGCATATACACACATGCACACATAAATACAATATGTGAATATAAAATAAACACATATTCACTGCCAGTGCTACTTATGGTACATTAGTGCTTTAATTCAGCTGAAATATGTTGTGCCTGTCATGCTGTTGAAGTCAGAGTTGCAGTCGCGGGATCGCAGCATCCTCGCTGAAGGATCCTTCCCTGCGGGGCAACGTGGTGGTTTGTTCTCCAAGGAGGCAGCGCTGAAAAAAACTGAGTGTTTTGCTTTTTCCAAAGCAAAATTTCGCTCTTTTCATCTTTTTTTCCCTGCCGTTGAAGACAATTGTTTCATTCAAAGAAAATGAGATTTTGATTGAAATCTTCCCGTCTCTGAGTTTTGGCCCCAGTTCAGTGGAGCGCATCTTGTGATTCTAGTTTACACCCATCATATATTTATAAATATTGTCCAAATGTCATGTTTAAGGCCTTTACCTGAAAGATACGGGCTAACGCACGTACCTGAATGCTCTTCTGAATCTGGGTCTTTAATAACATTAGCCAGATGTTCGGCAGCCTGTTTTTGGGGGGCGTATGCAGATGGAGCGTAGGAGGGGAAGCTCTTCCTATCATTCTCTGCTTTTCTAACGCTTACAGACATAGTTGTTCATCTTCCACATTTGTGTATCCAGATGCAGATGACAGTAAATGTTCTGAAAACTAACCATTTTTCAACAAAATTGTTGAAATAATTTCTGCAGAGCTTGGTGTTTCCTTCCATGAGCACTTCTTATCCCAAGAGGTTTCCTAACGGGACGTTAATTGGCAGCGCTACGTGTCCACCTGTTCTGGTCTCTGCTCCTCGGCGGATGAATTTTTTGAAGGCAGCATGTCTTTCTCCATTTACCCTGAGAAAAAAATGCTGGGTTGAATGAGATGTGCTTCTGCCATCTTTTTGTCAAATATTTTCTCGCATCTGGGCTTTTGGGGTTTTGGGGTGTGAACCATGTGGCTCATGTGGCCAGTTATAGCAAACTTCTGGCTGATGGGACATGCCCAGCACTGGGGTGATCCCACCAACCTTCCCTTCCCTTCCCTTCCCTTCCCTTCCCTTCCCTTCCCTTCCCTTCCCTTCCCTTCCCTTCCCTTCCCTTCCCTTCCCTTCCCTTCCCTTCCCTTCCCTTCCCTTCCCTTCCCTTCCCTTCCCTTCCCTTCCCTTCCCTTCCCTTCCCTTCCCTTCCCTTCCCTTCCCTTCCCTTCCCTTCCCTTCCCTTCCCTTCCCTTCCCTTCCCTTCCCTTCCCTTCCCTTCCCTTCCCTTCCCTTCCCTTCCCTTCCCTTCCCTTCCCTTCCCTTCCCTTCCCTTCCCTTCCCTTCCCTTCCCTTCCCTTCCCTTCCCTGTCTATAATGGATTTTGTGTGTTTGAGGAGACAAATGGAGGAGTGCCTCTCAAAGGTGTCTGCTGACGGGCTCTCCCCACTCCATCAGTGTTTTCTGGTTCAGACCTGGGTGATTTTTAGCTGCAGCATCCAGGTTTTGAGCGCGTTTTGTTGAGCACGTTGAAAATCTTTCCGGTTGGCAAAGCCCATGTGCCTGCAGTATCGGGTTCCCCAGCACTGTGGTGGATTTTCTTTTAAAGCTGGCTGCCTCAAAATAGCTCGGTTGGGTCCCTTCTTGCTGAATTGGTGCAAAAGCAGGAGAAGTATCCTGAAATTCACTCATTCGTTTGGGGACTGGTTTTGGAGTTGTTTTTCTTTTAGATTGATTGATGGTTTTCTTTTAATCCGTGGGGCCAAAAATTGCTCTTGGCTTGAGGAAGATGTGTTCCTGCAGCGTGGATTGAAATTCAGCTGCAATCTGGTGTGTCTTTTCCTAATGAGAAAGCTGTCTGCCTCCTCTCCCCCGTAGCATTTCTTGCTCTGTTTCTTGTCGGTTTTGTTCTCTTTAAGTGTGTGCCTTCCACAAAACCCACTAGCTTGAGCATCTCCGAACCTCAATTAACCACATGCCTTGGAGAGAGGAGGATTTAGGTCCTTCTGAACTGCCACGTTTCACTGAGATGTCACTTGTAGCAGACACAGAACGCTTTTTGGTCCGTCAGCATCAAAGTGGCCAAGGAGGAGAAGTGCTCTGTTCCCACCAAGCTGCACAAATTGGGATGATTAAATAGCTGCTTTATGAACCGATTCCTCCGTCGTGGGGTAGGTCTGAATGGATGGATGTGGACTGGTGCCCGCTCTTGGGTTTGGACGTTCATTCCTGAGTCGTTTTTATGGGGAAAAAAGAAAAAGCAGCTGCAGGGGCTGGCTGAACTGGTGATGCATTGGGGTTGGAGCTGGTTGAAGTGGTGACGTGTTGGGGTTGGGTAGGAGCACGGGTGGCCAGGGATCCAAGGTGCTTGCCTTGGCTGCACTCCATCCTCCAGGATGGGAAAGATGCTGGACATCTCCATCCCCAAAAGGCATTTAGGTGTTTCAGTGTCTTGGCAGCTCTGAGCCTTAGAGCTGTTTTTCAAAAGGTGTTGGTGAGTGTCGTTTTTTGGCGATACTCATGACTGAGTTTGGTCCTCCTTGCTTTTTTTCCTGAGTGCTAAGAGGCTTGGGGTGAGACGCTGCGACGCATCTCCGCGGGGATCCTCCTGTGTTTGCAGGGGAGCCCGGGGGAGCTCCGTGGTCGCCTGGGCAGAGACAGGATTCAATGCAAGGGCATCCCATGTCAAAAATCAGTCCAAAACGCAAGCAGGGCTCGCCGGACTCCCCCAGCTCCTGTTTCTTGCAGCAGAGCGATGGGGACGGTCCTGGCCTACTTTGAAGCGAGAGGAAGGGAATGCGCCAGGGGAAGCAGGAGCTGAAGTTGCTAAGGAAACACGAGCGGGGATGCTTGCAGGGCTCTCACCTGATCCCTGCCACCGCCGCTCCTCAGCGCAGGTTCCCTTTCATACAAGCATCGTGTAGCCTCCCGGGTGAATTCACGGTCACAAAAACCTGCTCTGGTTGTTCCCCCCGGGATCGTTTCTCCCCCGAGAGGCAGCAGCAGCGCCCAGCAGGACACAAGGAGACGTGATCAGCTCCTGGGCTGCTGCGGGGACACGGTGCCCGTGGGCAGCATCCCGGTCCCTCCAGGTTTGGTCCCTGAGGGCTGCGTGGGGAAGGAGGCAAAAGGGGATTTTCTCCTTTTAGGATGGCTTACGGGGGATTGCCAGCTTTCCCTCGATAGGAAGAAACGCAGCAGGCTGGGGGGTTTCTCTGGCTGCCCCCATAGCATGGGACATGGGACATGGGACCCATCCTGGTCTTCCCCATTTCCATTGCTCTTACAAGAGCAGCTCCCATACGCCCCTCCGGACTACGAGTCCCAGGTTACTTTGCTATTTGGACAAGCTGTGCCAGGCAGCCTGCCTGGTGCTTAGCACAGTCCCTAAACACGAAAGATGACTTTCATCGAATTTATCATTATGCAGGTATTTTCTTTCCTGCAAATGTTTTATTTATTGCAGTGATTATTGATAGCTGCACTTAGCAATTCTGGTGAGGCAAAACAACCTTCTACAGTGACTGCTTGTTTTTTTTTTTTTTCCTTTTTCTTTTTTTTTTTGGTGCGTGTGGAATAAAAATCAATCCTTGCGAAAATTTGAATATCTGGATTCCTCTCAGCTTGTCTTATTTTTTTTCCCCCTCTGTAAAATTTAATAATGCCTTGTAAACGCATTCATCAGCTGCTCCCGTGTTCTTTAATTGAGCGCAGATGAATCCTGAGCGAACAGGTTTTGTACAGCGCTGCTGTTCGCGTTAAAGCAGCGATCCATTCAGTTTGAGTGCTTTTGGGGGTGGATGTGGGACTGTTTGTGGGGCGATTATTTTCTTAAGTTGAGATTTAAACCATCAAGGAGTCCCACAACTGAAACTTTCCCATGCTGGCTGGCTCCTCGGGAAGCAGCCGGCTGCGTGTCGGAATTGGAAGCAGCTGGCCTTGCTTTGTAATTCATCAAGGGAGTGATTATCTCGCGATAATCTTGCCCCCCTTCGTCTCCTGTTGCAGAAGTAAATAGAATTTCAGCTTGTATCAATGGAGTTTTGGCCTTGCACCTTTTGCTGCCAGGGGCCAAAATTTGGGCGTGCTGAGCCATCCCTCGAGCAGCTCGGTGTCCCCACGCTGGGACAGCTCAAGGCTCTGCCAGGAGCAGCGGTGCAGTCACTCAGGGACCATGTTGCACAGCTCACGTGGCACGTGGGATAGGTGTGCATGGGGTCTCCAAGAGCCTGGGGTTCCCGAAGCACTCAGAACTCTTTTTCTTTAATGAAATATTTCTTGCTAGAGGCCTAGAACCAAAAACAGAATGAAAAAATGAGGTGAGACTCAGACAGCGTGGGACTGAGCCCTGGCCCAGGCTGCCCAGAGGCTGTGGGGTCTCCTCCTTGGAGAGCTCCAAAAGCCGCCTGGCCATGGGCCTGGGCACCCTGCTCGGGGTGGCCCTGCTGGGGCAGGGGCTGGGATGGAGGGACCCAAACCCGCTCCTTGATTCTGTACCCCGTGCTTGGGTGCTGCGGCAGCACCTCGCTGACCTTGCCCGCAGGCTGAGATCATTCCGGTGGCTCTGGGCGAGATGAGCCGGGATTAGCTGAGCTCCTGTCCTCAAGAGCTTTGGCTACGGCTGAGCTCCCAACGGGCTGGCACGCAGGTGGCCGGCAGGTTTCGGGCTCTGCCTGGGGCCAGCCTCAGGTCCTTGTGCCCTGGTGCTGGCGGGGAGAGGGGTGGCACTGCCACCTCCACGAATCCCATTGCCCCTGTCCCCACGCTACCGCCCAGCCTGGGGCTTTGCCTTTCCAGGCTACTTTCAGGTCCCGTTTAAAAGGAAGAAGACACGTAGCAGATGCTGTGCTCATCCCTGCTTTTATTCCTTGTATTTCCCTGCAGTATCCCTCCAGTGGGTACGTGAAACCATGAGGTTGAGGGCAGCAGCTCCTTGCTGGTCACTGGCCGGGAGGTGAGAGACGCTCAGTGCTCGCTCCTGTTCAGAATGCACTTGGCTGCTAAATTAGGACAGGGATTCTGCAGAAATACTTGGCATAGGTGTGTTGGAAGAAGGTTTTAAGGGTAAACAGGTTATTTATTCTCTGCCTTGCGTGCCCAGACTGCGTTAGTGCTGGGAAGTCAGTCGTGTTTGTTTTATGGAAGAAGACCTCTGCCATAAATACTCCTCTAACCACCCATCCACAGCAAGTGTGGGGTGGCCGTGGGGCATGATGGCCAGAGGGCACAGCTGGGGAAGGAGCTGCCATGGGACTCAGCACCTCCTGAGGACGCTATCCTGCACCGCTCCCTCCCCTACAGCATCCAGGAGAGAGCACCGGGCTGAGCGGTGTGTGGGTGAGCAACCCAGACCAGGGTTAGAGGCTAGGGCACCTGTGTGCTCGTGGTAACTTCATTTGAAACAGGACAATTTAATTGTTTTCCTCCTAGGGACGTAGGGACGAGCTGGCCATTGGGCAGCAGACTAAGTAAAAGGGGTTTGCAGGTGCCTCTTGGTTAAGGGATGGAGGAAGAGGGGTTGCAGGAGCTGAAACGTGCGAGGTGTTAGAGGAAATCCCCGTCTTTCCGCCAAATGTCTGCAGCGATGTTTATCCTCACATTTGTCTCACGGAAAGAATTAAATGTCGGCTTACATGTGTTCATCAACACAGCCCTGAGGAGGTTTCTCCTATTCAAGAAATAAACACAGAGCTTGTTCGGCTTAAAATATTGCAGGCAGAGCTTCCTTCGGCCGTTGCGCTGGCAGGGGGGAGCAGCTTATGGGAAGACGTGATTTCCTGGGGAGGTTTTAGTGAGGAAAGTCAGGGATTTTGTTTGTTTTCTAAACTTTGCTTGAGAATTTTGAGCTGCTCCGGTGCTGTGCTGAAGACCAGAGGCGCTTCAAACCCATCTCCAAAGTGTCCCTGGGGTGGTAGGGGAGCTAAAATCCCTGTTAGCCTCCCCGTGCACCGGAAAATGGATGCAGGCTTGAGCTGTTGGGCTGCTATCTTCAACGTGGGCTGGAGGAGGCTGCCGGTTTTGTGGTTGCCTCCAAAAGCAGCACCCTCTGAGGGTGCTGAGATGAGCTGAGGGTGCTGAGATGGGCTGCCCCTGCGCGGCTGCAGGATGGAGCATCTCCACCCCCGTCAGTGCAAGAGTTTAGTGCTGCAAGCCTCCGTCGTGCAGGGCGAGAAGGGGGAGTCTCGAAGGCTTTTCACCTCTGCAGGTAATTTCAGTTTAGTGTTTCCATTAGGCTTCTTAAGTCTCTGGTGTGGGGTTATTGCTGCCCTGATAGATGGAAAATTCGCCCCTCGTTTGTCTCACTAAGGCGCTGGGAAGTTGTACGTGAGGAGGACTACGCCGTGTGCTAGCTGCTCCCGGTCCCAGACAGATCATTTTAAATAGCGCCTTACTTTGCATTGTAAAAATAACCCTTCCCTCCTTTTTTTTTTCCCCTCATTTTCTTTTTATTTTTCTCCTTTTTTTTTTCCCCATTGCTGGCCGGTCATTCGCCCACCACCCCAACCCCAATTGAGACCTGATGCGGAGGGGCAGATGAGGCAGCGAATGCATTCAGCCCGATGATTTCCACATGAGAAGGGCTCTGTGCCGGTGAAAGACGTGAACTCATTGCAGAAACCTCCCAAGAACAAAGCTTTGGAGAAAGGATCAACCTTATTAGCACATTTAAGGAGAAAGGGGGTTTGTCACTGTATCAGTTTATGCTTCAGCACATTAGTGTCGTAAATCTCTTTGTGGAAGGATTGATTAAAAAAAAAACAACTACTGTATTTGCTTCGCTCCCTAAAAACCCAGAAAGGAAAAAAAAATGAAATTCCCAGCACACTACTTTGCTGTAAATCTTTTAAATAAAGTTTATGGGGTTTGATGGTTTGAAGCCTCCTGCAGTTAAAATGAATTTTTTTTTTCAAGCAATCTTTTGGTTTCCCAAGTATTCTTCTGGCCTTTTCACTTGAAAAGGAAAGGCAAACTTTCATGAATTGAGCAGGGGCACTCTCTGAATGAAGCGAGGGTCAGTGCTTCTCTAGGCTTTTCTTTCCATTGTTTGAAGAATACACTGAGGATGCTAGGAGCAGATGTGCTGCTTCTATCCGGGCTTATTCTTCCCCTATTATGGATATGAGCTGCCTTTACATTAATTTCTCTAATGCTCGCTGCAGTTTAATCTACGGTACCTAATGTGTTGGGGCTGCTTGTGGGCAAGGAATGAGGCTCTTTTGGTGAGAGAAGGCTCTTCTGGTACGTGGACACCGCCTCATTTTTAATCAACAAAAAGTAGGATGAAATGTATTTGCAGAAGGAAAAACCAGCAGAAATCTTTTGTTTCGGTGATTTATGTTGCCAGATAGCATACCCTGAGCTTGTGACTTGTCCTGAGGTGTATCTGCATGTTGTCCTGGCCAAAACTCAGTTTTGGTGACGAGGGGCGAACTAACGCAGCATCCGTCCATCGACTGGCGAATGTGAAATACCATTTGTAACAGCACCTGCCACTGGCATTTAGTTCCGGCTAAATAAATAAAAAAATAAAATGTGAAAGGTGAAGGAGATTGCATTTAAAATATGGGAATGATTTATCTGCATTTCACGGTATACAGTGAGATCGGCCCTCCCAGCGCTCTGAGCACTAGACTACTAATGTCTTTTGTTTGGCCAGCGACTCTCAATCTAAGTATGCTATAAATGAAATTGAGAACGGGCGTTTGTGGTCAGGAATGTTTTAATGTTAATGAAAAAGGAGCATGGTTTTTATTAGGGCGAAGGTAAAGCGGGGTCTGGCTTTGGAGCATCCATAGCAGCCAGCAACCTGGCAGATTTTTTTTGCTTTGGGGAGAAATCCTGCAAACTGGGGCTTGCTTCTGTCTAAATTGCCATGATGATCTGCCTGGTGTTATTCACAGACATGGACAGCCTCCTTGCTTGGGCTCTGTCCCGTTAGGAAATGCTGTTGTGTCACTGCGTGGTAGTGCCTGGGCTCCTGCTGTTCCGATGTCCTTCCAGGTAGGTTTTGTCTCGTGGCCACACATCACTGCAGCCACCATTTCAAGGGCAGTATCTCTTTCTCGAGGACTGTGTCTCTCTCTCACCCTCTGCACCTCTCATCCTCTTGAAGCAGAGCGGTTGTGTGGGTGAGGGGGTAAATGCATCCTCATCCTTACCATCACTAATGATGGAGGAGGTTTGTTCTGGTTGGGAAAAGAAAAAAAAAAAAAAGAAGATTGCTCATCTACTCCCATCCCTTTCTGTTCCTTTCTCTTACCTTGCTCCTGCATGCAGGTGGGACGTGGTTTAGGTTTGGGACACAGGAGTGGTGGCTGCAGAGGGAATGGATGAGCCCTACCCCATGAAATAGCCACATGGAAAGCACCAAAGCTGTGGTTAGGTCTCCTTCAGCTCATGAGCAATGCACCAGGGAGGGATGTGTCTGCTCTGCTGGAGCCACCTATGGCACAGCCCTCCTTCGTAATTCAGCCTGGTTGGCACCTGGTTCATGACCATACCATGCCCCCACGGCTGGGGTAACCGTGGCACTGCACGAGGCCAGCTGGAAGAGGTGCTCTGGGATGAAATGAAGCATGTTTCTACCTGAGCCACCTGCCTTAATCCCCTGAATGTTTCACTTCGGAGGGCAGGATGCGTATTTCTCACTTTCTTTCTGATAAGTATGTTTTAAAAGCAGGGCTAAACTTCAACCTGCCAAACTTACTCCATCCCCTGGTCAACCTGAGTTAGAGAGATGCTGCCGTGAGCAGGGTTTGTGGCGTGTTTGTGTGCTTGGAAGACTTTTCTTGATCCCCAGCCACAGGCTGACCATTCGGGGAAGCGTTCAGCTGCCCGAAGGAGTCACCCAGCAGCTTACTGCGACGGCCTTTAGATTTTGCAGACGTTGAGGTTGTCGAGGCAGCTGTGATGCACTAATTGAACCCTCTGCAGTGCGTGGACAGCGGGACCGTGTCCTTGGATTCCTGACTCTTTTCTGCGGGGTGCTCTTCGGGCTTAACATCCCTTCCCAGATAACAGTCTGCTTAAGCCCCTCAGATCGCTTAGCATTCAGCAGAGCTGCAAACAGCACGGTTGGCTGAGGAGAGAAATGATACTCGGCGCATCGGTTCCAAATCCGCCGGGGATACCCGGGATGTGGCAGCGGCGGCTGCTACCGAGGCGAAGCTCTGCTGAAGGAATTGGGACCAAGAAATCTGGCTGCGGTGAAATCTAATATCCACGCTGGCGTTTGAGTTGAAAACCGTCTGCTCGAGCTCTCCTGCTATTCCAGCCAGATAAGGCGGTGTGCTTCCAAGAGGAACCGTGCAGAAGTTGTGTCATGCATCTGTAAATGGGGAATGGAAATAAGGTCGGGAGGTAGAAATCTTGCACCTTAGGGAAATGGGGGTGAAGATGGGAGAGTTTCATGGGGAGAAGATACCTGGGAGGCACATCTGGCCGCTGTATAGAACTTCTGTGAAAAAATATGTCAATTCCTCATCTCCTACTGAGGATGCACTGAGTTTGGGATTCCTGCTGTGCCCCAGAAATCATATTGCAGCTTCATTGGGCTTTACTGTGCATTGAAATGCACGAGAAAGAGTCACTTGCTTTCTAGCACTGCTGTGACACGCCCTGTTCCCCCTGTCCCTTAGGCAGATAGTTTGCGAGGCGGGATTTCCCCAAAGCACTCGGTATTGACTCAGCCCTGCAAGGGGAGATATCTGCCGAGGGCCTCGCGAAACCCCTCCTGGAACTGCTCGGGTCTGGGGGGACTTGCACATGTGCTTTGATCGGGCTGCCTGCTGCTCTTTGAAACCAAGATTTTGTGTGCAGCAGATAGCTGGGATTCCTGGAGGCTTCGTACCTCAGTTCTACAGCAGCTCTTCGTCCGTCTTCCCTCTATAGCGACAATGGCTAGAAGTGAAAGACCCTGATCCAAAGCCTCTTGGGCGCCTTCATTTTGGGCTTCTTCTTTTTTTTTTGTCTTTAGGGACCTTCTGTTTTTATGCCAGAAAGTTGCAGCCAGCATCCCTGGAGCTGGGAGTGGGGTTTCCCAAGCGGATAAGCTCTGGGAAGCAGCTTTCTGGTTTTCCCAGCACCAAAACACTGGGTGCAGTTGGGTGCTTGCACGCTTGAAGCTGGTGACCTGAAATGTTCTATGTGGTTTGTTGTGATGCCTGGAAATGCGGCAGGGTGAGTCACAGAGAGAGCCTTAACCCAGGGAAACAGCGCTCTTAGAAGTGTTGGGAAGACTCGGGGGAAAAAAAAAAAAGCCCAAGGGCTGTGTACTTTGTTCTTAATTAGCTCTGGCCTTAATTTAGCTTGTCCTAGCTATACAAGGTAGCCTCAAGTGATGTGCTCGATGCATCTCAGCGGGAGCACCACCGCTGCACGGGGACCTGGCTGCGTGAGCTGCAGTGCCACCGCTGCAGCGAGCTTCGCACAGCCCCACATCTCAGCAGTGACCTGCGAGTGCTTCCCCTCTCCCCATCCCACCTCGGTTTTGTTTTCTGGAAAGGGAAACCCGAGCACGTATGTGACAGAAAGCGTTGTTGCCAGAAACTCTGAATGCTGCGCTGGGAAATGCTCTTTGGACTGCTGTTGTAACGCTCTCGCTCAGCACACCCTGTGTTTGCCTACCCGGTTTAAAGTGTTACCAGTTCCTGCATACAGAAACTATTTGCAGGAATTCATTAGCTTTCCTGCTCTTGAGCTCTGCAGCTTTTAAGCAGTGGCTGCTAACGATTTGGTCAGATGTGCTGTTGAAAATAAAATGCGATATAAATGTAATGTGTAATGGCTACTCCTAAATGGCTGCGCCAATGTGGATATTCCTAATCTGGAGCAGAGATTAATTTTTAATCTGTTTTTGTGTCATTGCAATGTATCCAGGAGGCTAAATTGGAAAAAGAAATGTTATTCCAGGATAAGCGTGTTTGCTAGCAGATATATGGGAGAACCGTGCCTGAACAGCTCTGCTGCAATCGCCCCGTGCGTGCACAAAGCACCGAGCGATTGCAACCAGCAGTCGTGGGCTGCAGTTTGAAGAGGGAGCCCATGATGTAGAAAATCCCTTGCAGGTGATGTGTCAGTCACGCCTGAGGACCAGGAGGGAGGGATAACAGCACCTTTGCTTCCCAGTCGAGGGCGAGCAGCCTGCAAAACTCTCAAGGCACTCTGGCCTTGCTGGAGCAGAAATGCCATGTGCGGCTGTGGGACTCCTCTGGCTACCATGTCCCCGACTTTGAAGCAATGCAGGATGCCACATTTTGCTTTTCAAAATAGAAAATCTGCCTTTTTTTTTATTTCTACACTTTTTCTTTTTCCCTTGTTTTTTTCCTTCTCGTGGGGGGGTTGTGATGGTGTACTTCAGCTATTTCTACACCCAGGCTGGGAATTACCCAAACTAAGACTTACAATATTTTCCTCTTAGCCCTGTAGGGTGGCTCAAAGCCTGGGTGCTAAACAGCACCCATCCCAGCACCCACTGCAGTGGTCACAGAGCTGGCTCTGGATGTGGTGGGAATGAGGTGAAACTTCCCTTGGCTTTTTGGGTTTTTGTATAAATTGCTTCTGCAAGTTGGAAGAAGCCCTACAAGGTTGTTTCATGGGTCACTCAAAACCACAACCCCCTTCATTGCTGCAAAAGAGAGCAGTTACCCAGGCTTTCCTGCCCTGGAAGGGGAGGATTTCAGGTGTCCATCCATCTCGACATCACTGGTGGGGAACAAGCAGAACTGGAGGAGGTAGAAGGGAAGAGCAGAGGGAGGACAGGACCAGGGCTGCAGCTGAAGTCCTTGGTGGGGGTAGCAGTGAAGTCCTGCAGGATCCTAGGTTACTGGGAGTCATTACAGCCCTGTGACATCTCCTGGCCATAAGGGAACAGCTCATTTTATCTTAGCAAAACCAGCTGGGTGGTTTCACTGAGAACTGGGCTTGGTGGCACAGTGGTGGTGGTGGCCCACCAGGCGTATTCCTTATTTCAATACTATGCTCTACAATACACATCCAACAGAAATCCTTGCTTTTCATCTAGCCCCAACATCATCTACACTAAAACGACTGGTGATCAATGTGACTTTCCCCTGAATTCAAGGAAATCTCAGCAGAAGGCTGCAGCCCAACTGGAAACAGCAGCAAATGCTCTCTCCCTGATGGGGAAAGAGTCTCTTCCTTCCCCGTTAAAAAAAAAAATAATAGTCCTGAAATAGTCCTTTGTACTAATGGTCAGAAATACCTTGAACATCTCAGGAGTCTCCTCAAGTGTTTTCCAAAAGCCTTGTTCAGGATGCAGAGCCCACTTTATTCTAGATCAAGAAAATTTCTCATTGTTGGGAACATTGCTGTGATAGCGCATCGGTCAGGGTGGGAGAGAGCTCCAGGCATAGTGGCTTCACCCATCCCTGGAGGTATTCAAGAGACCCATGGACATGGCATTAAGGACATGGTTTAGTGATGGCAATCAGTAGGTCAGGCTGCTGGTTGGACTTGGTGATCTTGAAGGCCTTTTCCAACCCAGGGGATTCTGTGACTCTGATTGTAGGATCTCATATCAAACCTGGCAGCGGGTTTACCTGCTTGGTTTAATGCATGCTGTGCCAACAACCAGAAGGTCACTCCCTTCTGCTATCAGCTCTCCCCACCGAAGGTGGGAAGGAGAAACTCGGCGTGAGACCCCATCTGCACCGAGGAAAGGGTGGGGACCATGCTGCCCCATAACCTTCGGGAGCTCCCACATCCCAAGTTTGACAGCAGGTACCTGCTTCTGTGCCAGAACCACGGAGGGCATGCACACGTGCAGCTTTACGAAGAATTTGGGCTGAGCTTCTATAATGTTGAAGCTGCTGGAGACGAGAGGATTTGAAGAAAAGTGGAGATGTTGAGGTGAAGGCAGTGTGCTGGTCTGAGTGTGGTGGGAACTGGCTCTGGAGCATTACGGAGGGCGGGCTGAGATTTCGGGAGGCCAGAAGGCAAACGAAAAGTGAAGCTAAAAGTTCTTCCTCAGAGGTGTTTGCTTAAACAAGCAAAATAAAATAAAATCTCTTGGAAGCAGCTTTTCGCTAGTGCACACCCGAAAGGTTTGACAATTCAAAGGCAAAAAAAGAAAATGCTAAAAAAAAGAAACTAAAACTGTTTGAATGGCAAGAGGCTTAGAAGAAGGGCCATCGGCATGTGCGGTGTGCTCTGAAATTGCTTAGCAGGGAATATTGAATTGGGGGGGGGTGAAGAAATGGAGGGAGAGACTAATTATATATAATCTTAAAATGAATTAGGTGATATAAATGTAATGAAAGCAAATCCTGTTCCTGGAGAGACTTTTCAGTTTGCATTTTGATATCCTAGGGCAATGGCATGTTGCTCTCTGACAGACAACCATTTGATTTGGAAATATGTGAATAATTGGGAAGTGGAACCTCTTTGAATTTGTTACTTTCCCCTCTAGCGTCTGAAGGACTAATTATAGGAAGAGCTGAGAATGCCCTACGCGGGCATGCATGCAGCCAATTTTATACTTTGCCGGTTGCATGAGTCACTGCACTGCATCCTGTGCTCTTTGATATGTGTCCTTGCTTGGAATATTATATATTTATTTTAGAGATGGAGAGATAAGCGCACTACAGTCCGTGTTGCTGAGCTCCTGCAAAACATCTTACAAATACACGAAGTCCTTGGCTCCTACCGGAGGCGATGCTCACAGCGTGCGCGAAACCACTGCTGCATGGGGAGGTGCAGGGGCAGCTATAGCGTGGGATGGGTGTAAAGCCACGAGCCTGCAGGCAAGAGCTGCGGTTCCCAAGCTGAGTTACAGTGTCTTATATTCAGCTTTTGTCAACTGGGACTTGGGAAGTTTGGATCTTGTGACATTGACGAGTCAAATATCGCTGCTGGCTCATAGCTGGTCTGGATTCTGGGGCTTGGAGCTGTGCCTCCTGCTCCGGTTCTCCCCACCCATGACACCAGGGCGAGGATATTTGCTGCCGTTAGTAAAGCAGCGCTGGGATGGGGAGCTGCAAGGTGAACCAGGAGGCGTCGCAGGACGGGGATGCAGGAGGCTGCACTCGCCAGTGCCGTGCGCGAGGCTGAGCGTGGGCATCCTTTGTCTCGCCTTGTTCCAGCGATGGCCGCTTCGGAAGAGACTAACGCAGCGAGGACCAGATGTATGTTAAGCCCTTGGGGCCATACTGAAATGCAAATGGAAATGAAATGGCGTGTTACATCCAAGAGCAGTCGTGGTGGTGCGGGCGAGAACGCTGTGTTGGCAGAGCGCGCATCGGAAGGGGCAAGCTGGGTATCAGCCCGGACAATGCCTTCCGCTGTTGGGAAACCTGCACATCATGCAATGTTGTATCTGGGGCTCTGAGGTCATTGTTACACAGATTATTTAAGCCTGGATGCATTTTTAGCTGGACTTTGTCTAAAGAATAAACACAGCCAGGGCTGACTTCCAGTCATCAGCTAAACAGCCGGATCGAGGGCTTGAGTCAGCGATCCTTGCAAAACGTTCCTGGCTGTCTTCAAAAACATTTCCTAACACTTTTTTGCTTTTTGGAATTGTAATTGTACAATGTAAACGGATGCACACGTTATTTTTACTTCGTGAATGACTCTGCTGTTGGGAACTTGTGTGCGTGTGTTTTGTTTCTTCTTCTCACATGGGTGCGTGGGGCTTTGCTTCCGACCTGCTTCCATGCACGCCTGAGACTGTAGCCTAAAGACGGGACTAGTCCTCTTCTGAGAATAAAGGAGCTTACTTATCTCCTTCCAAAAAAGCAGTGGCACGGGGACAGGAGTTGAATATTCACTAGACATGAGGCTTATATCAGCACAACCAACGTGTAGTTCCCATCCCACTAGAAAAGGCTGCTGGAAGCAGGACTTCAGCTCCTGCTGCAAGGTCGCTAGGTCTGCCCTGGCTTTTGGTGCAATTTGTACAACTGTTTCCAGCAGAAACGCCACTGTAAATTCAGATTTCAGGGTGAGAAAGCTAATCCCCATCAGTTATCCCAACATTTTATGGCAAGGAAGACACTATGTTGAATCTTTGATATGCCAAGCTCAAACGTGGTTGCAAGATGCCAGCTCGGACAGAGCACCGTGGGGACTTCTCCTCTTGGCTTAGATTTTCAAACTATGTAGTGGCTTGTAGTGCTTACTCTGAGACATTTAAAACTTTTCATCCCCCTTGAGAATCATTTTAAGATAGATAAGGCTGGCTGCCCTGCATGAGCATCTCCACTGCCTTTGAAACTCTTGGACCATGTCTTCTCCCAGGATGCAGTGGAGTGAGCACGGACAGGTTCCTCTGCTTCAGTGTAGAGGTCACTTATAACGTGTCATTAGTGAATAATGACCATACTTTCCTCTTTAAATGGCAGGTGTAAATTCAGAATATTTTTAAATGGTGTTTTTTGGTTTGAGGACATGAAGTATGGCCAATGTACATTGGCCAGAGTGGACCAGAACAGAAGCCCACCCAGCCCAGTGTCCTGTCCCCAGCTGTTGCCAAAAGACACCTGGGAAAGAATGTCAGGACAAGCAAATACACGTGATTGAGCACCCTGTAGGAAGGGTTCCCCACATCACCTGCCCTTTGCGTGAGGAACCACCTCCTCCAGGCCTGCTTTGGACCTGCATCCCACCAGCTTTGATTGTAGCATCGTCGGTGGCTTCACCCTTGCAAAGCTGGGGCCATCCCTGAGGTGGAGGAGATCAATCAGAGATATTATTCTCCAGTCTTAGTTCAGCATTAAGAAGAGCGCGCGTCTTTGCGCTCACAAGGAGCCCTAGGATAATAACATAATAACAGATTATGTTTTGCTGGGGTTATTATATTAAAGAACATAAATCCCATACTGGAGTATTTATATTGGAAAGTTTGAAATGTGATGGATGCCCATGGGAGATGTCCACATGTAGCAGCGGGCTGAAACACTCCCATAGTCCTATGTTTACTCTGACCTTAAAAATAAAGATAAAAGGTGGAGAGCTCTCCATCCTTTTGGCCAGAGCTGGTCTGCCTGGGGCAGGTGCATTCACCTGCTTGTCCGTGTGAAGCAGATGGACAGGCCTGCACCCTCCAAAAAGTTATCTAAAACTTTGTTTGCTCTTCTTGGACAGCTGCCACGCGTTACCAAAGTTCATGAAAACTGGCTGAAAAGCCGTACGTTCAACCCTAGTGGGTAGCCGACTGGTTTTATTGCTCCACCGGCTGCCGTCACGGGGAAACTTTTCACGTTGCCTTGGAATTCTTTTGTTTTATTTTATTTAGAGTAAAAACGGAGTTTATTGCTGGTACGTCTTCCATTTCTGCTCCCGCTGATTACCAGGAGTGCGCAGCAATGTCTCATACCGCACCTTTTTATTAGACAGATGGGAGTAGTTTGCACGCCTGTCCCCCCGAGTGTATGTAAGCGTGGGGAGGCAGTGAGAAGATGTGTTCAGGATTGCAGTTTACTCATCTCTGTGTGGCTGCCAGACCTCCGTGAGCCTGTTCCTGCAGGCACCTTTCTCGTCTTACAACGCATGCACACGGAGGTAAACAAATGATTATTGCACCTTGCTGTGGAAGCTCTTGAGGAGAAGGGAAAGGGTTTGTCTGCAGCCTAAAATGAACGTATTGCAGGGTGTGGAGGGAGCGTTTGCCTGATTTTTGCAGGGTGTTTTAAACAAGGATGAATTGATCCTTGGTTGCCCTCTTAGTGAAATCCGGAGGAGTGAGAGGGAAAAAAATGTAAAATATCTCCAGGCTGAAGCGGTCTGCTCTGTCAAGGTTGGGTATGACCTGCTCGCTGAAATCAGGAAAGGTCTCTCCGCTGAGTATTCAGGTCAGTAGAGGGAGGATATCTGCATAAAATGATAGCTTAGAAATGCAGTCCGCTCTCACGTAGTGCTTCGCACATTGTTGCCTGTTGATCATCCTATTTATGTACGGGGAAACCAAGGCATGGCAAGTCGGGGGTGACTTGTGGTGGAAACAGGACGGTGACTTTGGCAGCAGAGCAGTGCCAGTAGCACTCAACATGATGTGAATCGCCAGGGATAAAACCTTCTCTTGTCACTGCAACAGTTGTGTCATCAAGGCTGCCAACCATATACTGTTGTTTTCCTTTCAGCAACTCATCTGCCTCCACCACCTGGGTTCTCATTACATTTCCAGTGATAAATCCCTCCAAAGACTCGCGGTGTTCCTGAAAGTGCCCAGGCAAGAGCTCCTCCATCTCCTTGTTCTCATATGTCAGCACCTGAATATGTGGGAGCAGCTTCAGAAATGGGGCTTGTGGAGGTTCCCAAACCTATCTGTGGTTTGGAAGTCATCTAGGAGTACACTCCTGAATCCTAGAATATTATTTAATGTCATTTTTTGTAATACTGGAGCTTAGTCACCATGGGAATGGGCATCTAAATAGAAAATTGAACAGGAGGGGGATGCATGCAGTTTCTGGGGTGGAACTGTTGAGCTCCTGTCATCCAGAAAGCTTGGACATGGATGGAAGGTAAATGCTTCTATGCCAAAGTGGTCCAAAGTGTTTTAGTCTTCCTTATGGCTTGAAAACACTGTAAAAGACCAGGAAGGAGAATACCTGCCCAAGAGCACACAATTATTTTGATGTTTTCCACCTCAGGAACAGGCAGAGTTTCAGCTCTTTGGGACAGCTCTGCTCAGAAACACATTTATTTCAAAGTGCAATCCAAATGCTGGTGACTGCATGTAATCAAGATAAAAGCTAATAAGGTGATTTCATTTTTTTTTTTGGTCTCTTTACATAATAACTCTTCAGCATCTCTTGTATAACTTGTCTTTAGAGACTCGCTGTAGTTATCCAGCCGTTTCTTTTGTGCCTTTCATTATTGTAACAGAAACAATCACTGGAAATTGCATGATGCTATTGGATTGTGCTGCATTCCTTCCTCAGGTCATTTGATGGTTGCTTTTTTCAATAGGCCCAAAGGAGAAAGGTATATTTCTGTAAACAAGAGACAAGTCCTAGATGTGCTGTAGCCACTTGGGAGATACTCCATTGTAAAGGAGGCTTTTGAAATTGCTCGTGTGGGATTTGCCATTAGGAGCATAAAGACTGGAGAAATGGACTTCTGATTCAGCTGACAACTTGCTTCTCATCCTGTGAAGAATTTTAGGAATGTCTTTACTTCCTTTTGGAGGGCTTAAGGCTAGTGTGCGATTGCAAAGGCTAGAGAGTTGCTTTTCTTGCTGCCTCCCTTTTCTTTCTCCCTAGGTTCAGCCTCCTTCTCAGTCGTTGGCTGAAGCCTGTTAACTCTTGAAATACCAGTGTATGCTGGAAAAAAGGCATTCAAAAGTCAGCATATTTGTGGGTTTGTTTTTGTTTCCTTGGGCTTTTTTTTTTTTTTCAAAAGTAGAATGATGTAAGTAATATAATAAATGTTGCTTGCTTCAAGGAGTTATCCCCTATTTTCATACATAATGCTGTGGGCAGAACTAAGGAAACTCTGACTGGGATGTGGTAACGTGTGTTTGTCCTTCACCAGTTATAAATTATATAAACTATAAATCGTGCTGGTGTTTGTTTGTGCACTGTGCTTGGGTTGTATTCTTACCTTTTAAGCTTAAACTTACTGGGGCGTCAGAGCATCAGTGATCGCTCACGCACTGGTGGTTGCAGGTAGGACCAGCGACTAAAACTTACACATTTTATTCTTTAGTACATATTGAAATATGGGGATTTTGTCATTCTGTATTTCGTATAATATGAGTCTTTGCCCAAAAGGGCGTATAACCCATCAAAACATTGACCATGCAAATCTAAGCAGGCTGGGAACTGTGGGCTTTGCTGTGACTCAGGCCTCTACATAAAGAGCATCCCCTGTGTGATCCCGCAATGTTTCCTCTTGCTGAAGCCCCTTGTGCCTCTGAAGCAGGAGTTGGGTTTTGTCTAGGGGATAAGGTGGAGGCTCTGGATCAGCCAACAAATGTTCATCATCAGGCTAGAATGGAGGTTGGTCCTCGTACATTGGAAAGGGGGAGATCTGGTAAAATTTTTAATTTTCCCGTGCCTTCTCTTCACCTGGCTGGCAAGGAGAAGCTAAATACCTGTAAAGCCATGGAGGAGAAGGGGGGTGACCTTACAAACCAGATTTCCAGACAGAGAGAATCTTCTAGTGACAAAGAGTTACGAGATTAATTCTTCCATGAGTCTACCACTCACTTGTGTAATCTGCTGATAAAGTGAGTCCTCTCTAGGGTACATTTGGATTTCGGTCACTGATGGAGTTTAAAATAGTGATTTTGAACCCTGTCTTGGCAGTTTAGAAAGATTGTGCTGTTTTATTTTCATTCTTCCTCCATCCTGCTGAGAAAACCGCCCAACTCCGAGTTTTGATCGTTCAAGTGGAAGAGGGTGACAAGAAGACAAACAAACATCATTTAGTTCTTGGGGGCATGCTTTCCTGATGCCTGACCTTTTGGACTTCCAACATCTCCTTGTCCATTTACATGCATTACAGTTTTTCCAATTACCAGTGAATTAAATTTGGAATTGTGGTATTTGGAAATGTCAAGCAGAATCAATAGAAAAGCACTTGGGGCCCAATCTTAGTAGACTCAGCACATTTTAAAGCATATTTGAAATGTCCCTGCTGATAAATCTCAGAGGACCACGTGTAGATTATGAATCGAGGTGCTGCTGTTTGGGTACCAAAACTCTCGATGGCTTACCAGGGGTGCTGTTTCACCATAATTTTAGGTGTGCATGGTGTGTTAGACACATCAGGCTCTGCCTAGAGAAGACCTGAGAAATAAGGAGCTCTGAAAGGGCATTTCTGCAGGTGACAGCAGCATGGGAGGATGAAGGTGGTGGGATGGAGTAGGCACGTGTGAAATGGCTGGGAAAGGTATCACCGCATGGCTATCGCTCTTCTTTAAGTCTCTGCACTCCACAAGGAGATGCTCCTGTATCCTCATCCCTTTGCCGTGAAGGAAATTGGTTTTTTAGGCTTGCTTTGAATGCTTTTCAAAACTTCAGCATGCAGGGAGAAAATATTTATGAACATAACATGATTTCACTTCCTCCTCCCATGCTCTTTTGAGACCTCATGCTGTCTCCCGAGGAGAATGGGAGAGAACAAACGATTTTGTTTTAAATGTCATTTCAGAATTTGCTGCATATTTTACTTAGTGATTTGTGGCATCTGGTCAAAATCTGCCCTGTATTTGATTTTTAGGAGTGTAGTTGGAAATATCTTTATCTTGTCATTAAATTCTAATATTTTCTCGCCAAGGTTGCAAAGTTTGGGGGTTGACACAACCTTCTTGGTAGGTTATTTGCACAATGTGTATCCCAAGAGGGTCCTTTTTCATGCCAGAGAGTAGTTGTTGCTACCCAAAGGCAAATAAATTGTCTGCTTAATGCTTTTACAAATGTGCATCTTGAATAAGAAAAAAAGAAATACCGAAAAAACGATATGCTTGTTCAAAAACTCACGGATCAGGGGAAAAAGCGACCTCTCATTTATGGAAATCCTATAGCAAGAAAGACATTTCCTTAAGACTGGTGGTGCAGAGGAGTCAGTGGAGATAAGCTTGGCATTTTCCTGGTAGACTTGTGGCAATGGTCCTGGACATGCAGGTGTCCTTCGGGGAGGTGACACATTGGGGACGAGCAGCTCAGCCCGTGTGCGGGGCCGGTTTTTGGTGTGTAGCGTCGCGTTGGTTGAGGCTGGCTTCAGTTTGTTTTTATCCTCCTGTGGGCAGTGGAGGAGTGTGTGCGTGTCTGTGTTAAAAAAAAAAAAAAAAGGAAAAAAGAGAAAAGAAATTGGGCCTTTTTGTGTGTTATTACTAATCCAGTTTGAGCGCTGCTGTCCAAATTGCCTCGTTTGTGACCCCGAGTGCATTTAAACATGAACTGCAGAAGCACCATGGCATTAAATGCTTCTGATTGATCTCCCTGATGGCTTTATTAAAGAACTAAAACCTTTTTTGGGGAGACAGAAACAGTTAGCAATGCAAAGGGAGAAATCTAATTACATTTTGGCTTTGTCTTTAACCGAAATGGTACAAAATAGGATTTTTCTAATGGCTAACTAAAATGATCTCTTCTTTAGATAAAATATAGGAACAACCAGCTGAGTTCAAGTAAAAAAAAAAAAATGCACTGCTTCCAAAAATTGATTAACTGCTGGCAACATTTCTGTCCTGCTGCACGCCAGTCCAGCCGCTGACCTGGCCAAACCTCCTTGGATCCCTCTGCCTGGCCGGAGAAATGATTTACAAAGCCTTTTTCTGCCCGATCCTTCCCTTTGGGCCAAGAGATTAATCTCACCGGCCACGCGCGTGTGCGTGCGCGCTCCGTATTTCACTGAGTCCTTTTTCTACCCACCCTATTTGACTTAAAATGCCAGGGAAATCATTCAGAGGGATTAAATCTTTATTGCATCCTTTCCCCCGGTCGGTGGTAATGACTTAAAGCGTGCTCCTTCTATTTTACAAAACAGGTTTAACTGGCAGTTTGGGGGGAAATTGTAATAAAGATCTAATTCTTTTAAATAATTTCCTTGTTATCTTTTAACAGACTTAAGCCCAAGTTAAAAAAGAGATATATGGGGAGGGGATTGCTACACAGATGTCCGTGGAAGCTGTGAAGCGTGAGTCATGGTGTGAATATAGAAGCCCTGAGTTGTCATCCCTGGTGAGCAGGGAGGATGTATTTCTTAATATTAAAGTTCCTTTTTTAATTTTAAAAGAAAATGACTTAAAGCCTCCTGTCCTTTTGAGACTGGTTGTCAATGGCATCATTGCAGGTTACCATGGCAATAGATGCTGAGATAATAGATTAACAGCCATTGATTGACTAGAAAACTTGGAGCTCTTTTATCGTGGGATATGCCAAATCTATTGACAGAAAACAGAATTCAAAGTAATATCCTCCCTTGGCGTTATGTTCTCAGTGCTGCATGGGCTGCTTTTACCTGAGCCGGCTCGAGAGCCAAAACGTTTTGAAATAGTTGATTTTTTACCAGGATTTTTAATTAGCCAAGGCACTGCCCTGGAGGATCTCCCACACCCAGCTGCCTGGAAGGGCTGAGCCTGGGGCTTGCGCCTGGGTGTCCGTGGGCACGGGGCTGGGCTGCCAGCCCCGGGGTCCCCAGGGGCACAGCGAAATTTTGGCTTGTTTCTGGTACGTGGGGCCTCGCCGTGTCAAAGCTTTGGTGAAAGAGCAGGGGATACGAGCAGCGAGTCTTTAAATCCTCACGCACGGTTACGTACTTAACCACAGATGTCATCGCTGGTTTGATGCTTTGCCTAAAAACGTATTTAGACCTATTATTTAAGGACGGCAGGAATGAAATCACTGCGCTCGGGGAATACGCGCTGGAGCACCACATACTAATTGTGGATTCGTTATAGGCTCTGCAGAGATGCAACTGGGTGGTCTCTCTAGAGCAACGTTTTCCAAACTTTTCCAGTTGCAAGCTTCTCCTGGCTTGGTTTCGTGATCTGAAACGCTAGCAACAACAACTAGAGTTCCTTTAAATTCCAGACTTGCGTGAAACTTTAGGGCTGGTGTCTGGGGCAGGGAGAGCTGGGGGCAGCAGCCCTATTTCATTGCCTTTCCCTCCCGCACCCGATGCCTCCTGGTGTGCTCTACACCTGCTCATATCGTTGTTTCCCCAACCAAATGATGTCCCTGTGCCAAAAGGCAGCCCTGGTGGCTGGGTGAGCATCCCCGTGGGTGCTGAGCAAGGGCCAGGGGCGTGCGTGTGCCCGCGCTGCAGTGGCTCGCCCCGGAGGATGCTGTGCGGCCAGGTGAACGCCCAGCACCCTCACAGTCCCCAGCCTGCCCAAACCGTGCCGTGAGTTGAGGGATAGCTCTTGGAAACAAAACCAAACCTCAAACAAAGGGCCCGACTTTCATAATCACACATGCAAGAATGCATCCGCAGTTGCTTAATTGCTACATGCAATTACCCTCCAAATTAGAGGGCAATTACCCCAATTCGGTGTACAATCTCTGTCATTTTATATTATAAAATTACATGTACAAATAGCTATATAGGGACATAACTAAGTGTTTGCAAATAACTTCAGTTGCATACACAGTTTCATGTATAAAGCGCGGTGGTTTTGACAGTTAGGCAAACAGACTGTCTGGGAAATCACTCCGTGTTTATGCAGACTATTTTGACACATCCCATCTTCTCGTATATACTTTCATTTTAGGTTTTAAAAAGGGGGCAGGCAGAGATAAGGAGCTGAGATTTATAGCAGCCTTCAGCCTTGGGGAAGATATTCCCTGTGTATCTAATTATGAGTTAGGAGCCCAGCAACTGCTAACACCTAGACCCGGCGCTGCTACACAGGATCCTGGCTATAATTTAGCGGCTGTCGGATAATGACACAGCCCCGTTGATCTGTCGGCCGCTCCAAATGAGGAGAGCAGAGCCTGAGTCTCAGATCAACAGCAAGGTCCCAAGGCTGAGGTCCTGCGGGTCAGGAGGACCCTGTTTAATGAGCTCCCCGTGCGCCTGGCGGCTCCCAGGTGCAGGAGTGGTCCTCCCGCGTCGCACGGTGCCTCGGCTCCTCTTCCATCATTACCTGCCTCGGATGGATGCTTGGGGGCCTTGCTCGGCAAAACCCTGGTGATGCTCCGCTCATTTGGAGCAGAAAATCCACCTGAGGGAATCAGGCTGATGACAGCTTTTCAGCTGAATTTGGGTGCTGGTGGGTGGGCTCCCTCTGTCCTCGTAGCGTTGGGGCGCTGGGTGTTGTTTGGGCTGGGTGGTGCTTTGAGGATGTTTGTGCATGGCTTCTGTTCGAGGAAGGCTGGGGAGAAGCCGTGCTGCATCGTCCCCGAAGCTCCAGCTTGGTGCAGCAGGGTGCCAGAAACCAAGCCGCTGGTGCAAAGCCTTAATTCTTCGTTATTCTTCGATTTCAAGCAGGACTCGAGATTTTATTCACTGCATGGGTGTTTGTAGGTTGTGGTGTTAAAACCAGTCGGTGCTGCTGTGCACAAAGAGAAGCCCGTGTTCCAAGCCAAGCCTTGTTGCATCGGGTGTGCACGGGTGGAAGGAGAAGAGTGCTTCCCTTGCCCGTTTTGGGGCAAAACCCTCTGATTCCTGCAGCTTGAAGCAAGCAGCGGGGCACGGCTCAGCTGCACCTCTCCCACCCGCAGCAGCTTCCAGCCTGGCATTTCTTGCAGACCTCATGGGGATTTGGGGAACTGGGTATGTGTCCGTGACGGAAGGGGGAAACAGGAGGCAGCAAGACCTTCATGCCTTGAAGAAGCAGGAGCAGAGGTTTCCTCCTCTTACTCCCCCTCCAAGGGACAAAACCCAATTTTAACCCTTCTCTCCCTCCATTGCAAGGGGGTTTTAACACAGCGAATGCAGATAAGGCAGCCAGCTGCAAACTTTGCTTTCTGCCTGATCCATCCCAGAGCAAGGTGGGAGGGTTTCCTGATGAGCTGAAGCAGCGGGCACATCAACAGCCGCTCCTGGAGCTGCGTCCTTCATGCTGAGACCTTCTCAGGCACAAGCAGAAGGGTTTCCTGCAGCTCCGGGCACCCAGCAGGCTAGGGATGCTCACCAAGGGGCTTTTTAAGAAGATCTGAAAGCAGGTAGCAAACACATGGGATTTTTAAAGCGTCTCCCGAAGGTGAGCATCCTTAAGAGCGGTGTTAAGGGAAACGTATGTGTATTTAGTCATCCATCCCAAACTTTGTACGTGCTTTTGTTCAACTTTGATAGGGGGAAAAAACTGCGAAAGGCCGTTTTCTTGGCGCGGTTGCTGTTTGCAGAGTTCGCTTTGCGTGTTTGCAAGCAGATCGTACTCTTAATCTGAAACTTGTTCCAGAAAAGACAACTGTCTTGGGGGAAGGGAGCCTGGGCTGAGCTCAGGATTTAGCAGGCTGAAGTTTCTCTTTTCAAAGCACAGCGGAAACCTCAAATCTCCCCACAGCTTTGTGCATTGCATCGGCCCTCGGCGCAGGTGGAGAAAGCGGAGGCTGCCCAATATTGCTTGAGGTTACAGACAGCGGTAGCTGAGCTGGGATTAGATTTTGGGGCTGCTTCCCAGCCAAATGGTTCATTAAATCTCCTCCTTTCTGGGAGATTTGGTTGGGGGAGGGAGAGGAAATTTCCATCTAGTGCAGAAGCAGGATTTGGGTTGGGCTGATGGGAAAGATATTACAAAATGGGATTCGAGGAGTGGACCACAAGGTAACAGTGAGTATCAGCTGGAAGCCATGTTAAGTATTACAATGATGCTAAGATATTTACCCATTCCTTTATAAATAAAAAGACATCAACCCCTCTGCACACGAGGCGATGCTCCCTCGCTTTCCTGCTGATTTAACTCTTATTTAGCAAAAACGCTTAATCTGCCCTAACAAAGCACAGCATAAGTAGCAGCAGAACAAATATCAAGGCTTTAACAAGGAGTGTCAATATTGACACTGTTCCGTGTTGAGGGATATTGGTAGGTTGTTTTTATTATAGTAAGCAACTTGTCAGAGGAAAACTCAGATGGAGCTTTGCAAGTGCCGATAAAACCTGCAGGTGCTATTGAAATTGAGCTCTTGTTCGTGTGTGCTTTGAATATAATTTCCAGTTCCTGAAGTCAGCTTTATGACTTGCTCGTACCCCTCCTCCCTTCCAGTCTCTCCCACGATGAAGATGAAACATTCTTCCCAAAAAAGAGTTATTGAAGAATCGAACACCTCTTCAAAATGCAAAGAGATCTTCCTAGTCCGATGGGTTTGCTAAGTACCACAAGAATTACCCATTGCTGAGGTTAGGTGTGTCAGTACCGGGAGCAGGCTGGGCACATCACCCCCAGCCCACGCAGCCACCGTGGTCACACTTCTTGTGGTCAGTCTTCTTGTGGTCACATTTCTTGTAGTCACACTTCTGCTCTGTACCAGGTCATCTTTTCTCGGGTGACAAGTGATAGGACGTGAGGAAACGGTCTCAAATTGCACCAGGAGAGGTTTAGATTGGACATCAGGAAGAATTTCTTGATGGAAAGGGTGGTTAGGCACTGGAACGGGCTGCCCAGGGAGGTGGTGCAGTCCCCATCCCTGGAGGTGTTAAGAGACATGGACGTGGCACTAAGGGATGTGGTTTGGTGTCAGGACTTGGTAGGTCAGGTTGATGGTTGGACTTGATGATCTCGAAGATCTTCTCCAAGCTGCAGGGTGCTGTGACGCTGTGCACTCCTTACCTGCTGCCTGTGGCCAGCAGAAGGCTGCATCAATAGCTTGATTGCCATCTCCAACTCAAGTGCCGTCTCCTGAGTGCACTGTGCACTGCACAACTGGAAGCTGATGCTGGTGACAGTCTGGAGATGTGGGGGCTTCAGGAGCTGCAGGCTGTGGGAAGGTAGTTCAGGCTCCCTCCTTGTTCACATGGGACCAGTCCTTTAATCTTCAGCTTTTCAGGTGGGAGCAGTGCTGCCTTCTCCAGCTCAGGGTGGTGAGTGTGCTTACATTGGCGGCGGATGGGTGTTCAGATGGGCTAAGTGCGATGTTACAAAGAGTGTCCAAGGCCAGGAGCTGATGTCTGTGCCTGGCTGGATGTTTTCTCTGCCAGCTGTAAACCACTCACTGCTCCGTGTCTCCTGAAAGCTGAATTGAATCACCTTTTAGAGACCTTTCAGAAGTGGCTGCTTTGCCTTGTGGAGCAGGAATCACAGATGAAGTTGCATTTAGATCATCCAGACGTGGCCCTGACCACCTTAAACCCAACATTAAAAGTTGCACACACGGCCTTGGGAGAAGGCAGAGTCATAAAAACACTGCAAAATTTTCCTGCCAGAAGCGTAGTTCAGTGTTTTGCAAAGCTCTGGCTATTCTGGGAGCACAGCACTTTCATTTCACCATCCTGTGGGACCCATTCATGTGTTTTACCCAATTGTCCACACAGTTTATTGGGATACCTACATTTTTTTTGTGATTGCGATCCATCAGTGTAACAGCCCGGTCTGACCTTGCCTTGGTTGGGTGATCCCAAGGGCAGATGGCTGCAGAACATCTCAGGATTCAGAAAGCCACGCGCTTCGTGGTGCTATTTCTGGCTATCTGCTTACATCTCGTGTGTTTGGTTTCCTTCTTTCCTCTCGTTTTAAACAAATCATCAAAATGCGGTGATGCAGAGTATTTCCAAATGAAGAGAGGATTTCTAAGGTTTAAGACAAAATATGTCATGTGCAGATATCACCATGTCCTTGCTTAACTCCTTTTTTAAACTGATGTATCTATAATTGTGTTTCTGCTGTGCGGTCTGATGGCCGTGGAGGAATTGCTTCACTTTAGGGGCTGCAAGAACTCCTTGGTTCTTTGATACGAGGTTGTGATGTAGTAAAAAGACAGGCTCTCCATAGAGAGACCTTGGTTTGTGGTGGCCAGAGGTCTGTGTGGGGTGACCAGAGTTGTTCGGGGAGTGGAGTTGCTTTTGCCGAGGGTCTTGCTCGGGTGGAGAGGCGGCATGAAATAAATACATGGCATTTAGCATGAGGAGGCTTAGCGAAATAAGCCTGAAATGGGATCTAAGTGAGGACTTGGTACCGGTCTGGCCCTCCTCTGCAGGATGAATATTCTCTATTCCCAGTTATGTCCTACCCACATAATAAACCCTTTATTTTTACATGGTGTTTCCTGAAATAGTGGTGGAGAGGGAGGCTGTAACTACCTTGTGTGACAGCCCTGCATGTGGCAAGCAGCACCCTAGGAGGTTCTCTTTCCTAAACAGGCCTTCTGTGGTTAAAAAATACTGGGCATGGGTTGCTGTGTGCCTCCCTGTGCTAGGGACCTGTGGTTGAGGCACTGGCCAGAGGGGACCTGGGGGGTCTGTGCTGGGCTCTTGACTTCACCACAGGCTCCTGGTGTGAGCCGAGGCCAACCTGATCTCCGCTCTCCACCTCAAATTGGCAAAGGAGAACACGCCGTGCTGAAGCTCGTGTCTATGACAAGCATAGTTCGATACCAATGCGTGCGTCACCCAAACCAAAGCCCCGTGGAGATGCGCCTCCCGAGATCTGTGAGTGATTTTGCTTGAACGTGCTTGGGCTTTGACTTTTGCTGCAGGACCAGGCCACGGGGAGGCGGAGACGAGGGAATGCATTTACTACAACGCCAACTGGGAGCTGGAGAAGACCAACCAGAGCGGCGTGGAGCGCTGCGAGGGGGAGAAGGACAAGCGGCTCCACTGCTACGCCTCCTGGAGAAACAACTCGGGCTCTATCGAGCTGGTGAAGAAAGGCTGCTGGTTAGACGACTTCAACTGTTATGACAGGTAATAGCCTAACTGGTTTCTCTGAAGGCAGGTTTAATTGTTGCTCTAAGTGCAAAAGCTTGTGATTTCTGCATCGAGGAAAAGAAAGCAAGTCCAAGTCAATTGGCCCATTCATCCCCAGTAATTACCTCTGTTGCTAATGCAGCTCTCAAAATTGTCACTTTAGTTTCTAAATAGAGGCTGCAAAATGCACTTTAAGTTTTTTTGTTGTGTGGTGTTTTTTTTTTTTTTTTCTCCTTTCCCTTAGCAAAGCTTTGATAATTCTGGCATGCTTTGAAAAACGTGTCCTGTACCATCAAACGAAGAGCAATATGTTCTTCCAAGAGCATTTGGCGATACAAAGGAAAACTTGGAATCATTTGGAGCTCTCTAGAAGAAAAAAAAACAAACAAAAAAAAAACCAAACAGATATCTGGGGGTGTTTAGAGGTTGAGATATTCTGGCATTTGTGATGTTGCAAAAAGTTTGACTGTTCTTCGGCTGAGCGAAGAGATGGGCTGGGAGAAAGAGTGGGACAGCAAAAGTAAAGCTCATGTTTGCGTGTTGCTGCCTGTAGCGAGCTGAAAAGCAGAGCAGCTTTGTAGTACGAAGGCTCCGGCCTCATTAAATATCTGGGAGAATAAGCTAGTCTTTTCTCATTTCCCTTAATGCAATTCTACAGAGGGGAAAATAACTCCAGCTAAAGAAAACAGCCCTCTGAAGTTTCCCGGTTCAAAAGGACAATGCTCAGTAGTTCTGAGCTCAGGCAGCGTTTCTGTTAAAAGCGAGAACAAAACAACAAGCACCAACCAAACAAAGCCCAGCCCTATCAATAAGCAGTATCAGAATACAGAATTCAAGGATTTCCCTCGGTATCACACCAGCATAAGCTGCTGTCACCTTTGTGCAATCACAGCATCGTTTTTGTAGCTTCTGATTCCAAAGGTTTTAGGATACCAGGTCCTAAGCTGTGGGCTTTAGCTGGGACCAGCTTTGTCCGATGGCTGGAAGTTTTCCTTAGTAATTGCACGGTGTCCCTGGTTTTGTGCCTATTGTCTTGGCATGTCCCAGCTGTGAGTTAGTTCCTCATCTTCCTTCTCTTATTAGCGCTAGGCTTGCTTTCCTACCACACCTATTCCCTTGCCAGTTGCATGGTTGGGCTCTGTATAAAATTAACTTTTTATTTTTAACTGATAAATCAATCCTTCTCGGCCCATTAGTCTTTTTAATGCCAATCCTTCTGAGAACAGAAGGTCACGCCAGTTCCCTACTTCCAAGCAGAAGTGTTTACTGTAAACAGATTTCTCCTTTCAGTGCCTGCTCTCGTACACAGTGACACTTGTATTGTCACTGAGAGTCTCCGCGCAGGGATGTAGTGCTTCTTAATCTTTGTCATAACGTGTTGCTTCGTTACAATGGTTAAAAGTTTCCAGGGCTCCTCACAAGCCTTTTCTCAGCCCTGGGGTTGAGCATCCATTATCCTGCAGCCCGATTCTTCAAAGTCGCAGTTCAGGGCAGAGCTAAAAGATGTTCTGAGAATTAGCAAACAGTGCAAGTGTTGAAGGCAGCATTTGAAATAAAGGTTAACTTTAATTAAATAAGGGCTGTTTAAATCGAGTCTTTTTTTTTTTTTTGTTCCCTTGAGTGCCCTCTTCAGTCTTTCATGCAGGTAGCGTCGCATCCCATGATGGCAAAAACAGCTTAAAAGATGATTTTTGCAATCAGCGGTGCTGTGTTGTTGCCCTTCCCTTCTTCATCTGCGGCACCTTTGTGCGGGATGCTGAGCTCCTGGGTGCTGAGCTCCTTGGGCGATGCACCTGGAGCTCCCTGCAGTGTCCCCTGCACGCAGGACATGGCCCTGCTGGGCCCTCCTGCAGCATCTCTGGGCTCAGCACATCACCAGCACTTGGTGTTACAAGACAGGCTTGTAACTGTGTCACAGGAAGGTGACAACTGCAGGACAGCAACAGTCGGGATGCTGAGGATGAGGGCTCCTTCCTCTGCTCTTTATATTAAGGAAACCAGAACGCGGCACACATGCATTGAAGGCTGTAGAGAAAGGGGACTGGTTAAAAATCAACCGGGTGCTATTTGTTTATTTACACAGCCCCACCGGAGAGGTCGTGCTCACATTCCCTTGAAGAGCACGTGAACTGCCTCGAAACGTGCTCTCGCTGCCATAGAAAAATGTGTCATTCTCTCCCACTATATCATTTTTAATATTTGCTAAGTATAACATGTCAGATGTACCTGGATGGCTGCCCTGAGCGCGTACCAACTGAAAGACAGGGATAATGAATTGCAGATGTGGAGCAGGCTGTTTTCACTCATTAGCTTGATTTCTTAACCAACAGATTTAGCAAAGGATGTGTTTGCTATTGAAGACTCCAATACCGATGCTTTTAAATCCAAATGGCTTGTTATCTGATTTCAAGGAAAAGCATCTGGAAGCATTGCTTAACTTGTTGAAATATCTGTGTCCATTTGAATAACTCAAATAGCTGCTTTCTTCTTTGAAGTTGAAAAAGAAAAAGCCCCCCAAACCAACCAAGTGCTTCCCAGCTGAGGCCTGGCATGAGGCATTTCAGCTAAAGCTGCCTTTTTTTTTTTTCCCCCGAAAGGAATAAAGTCCTGACAACTACCCTGCATGACGATTTAAGAGAGCCGTTTCCATCCTCCTCGTGGCATTAAGTCAGTGATACCACGGAAAGGGAGGCTTGGCATGGGTTCATAAATGAGTATTAATGTCAAACACATATGATTGTTTTGCTACTTCCTCCGAGTGGTTGAAGGAAGGAAGTTATGCATATAATTTAGCTGGTCTTCAGGAAATAGTTTGATACAGCTCTCTGCAGAGAGCAGCTCTGCAAGTGGAATAACTAAAAGCAGAGGGCAACGCCGCGAAAAGTGGCAGGGAAGGGAAGTGGGTATTTAAGAAACAGAAAGAAAGAACTGCTGGAGCCCTGCAGAAATCATCTCTTCTGCATTGATCTGTGGGAGAGGGAGGATGGGGGAAAGCGGAGTTGCTCTGGCACGTGGAAGCCCCCTCACGCCTTGCAAAACGGGGAGGGAAACAGCACCAAGAAGGCTGCCTTGATAAAGGGGAAATTAGAAACGCGAGGGCTGCAACCTGAATTCCTTAAAGGCTTTCGTACAGGTATGGGATTTTTTTAAAGGGGAAGGAGATGGCACTTGAAGATAAAACTCAAAAAAAACCAACAAACTTCCAGCCTCCCTCCTGCCTTCAGCAATCAGAGGCACTGCAGGTGTCTTGCGGCGCGTACAGTTAGGGAT
Organism: Anser anser; assembly: GCF_964211835.1. Lineage (NCBI taxonomy): Eukaryota > Metazoa > Chordata > Aves > Anseriformes > Anatidae > Anser > Anser anser. The sequence continues at coordinate 156,719,673 of NC_139721.1, forward strand.
GCTAATGCCTGTGAGAGCAGTCTTAGCACAGCCCTCTTCATACGAGCTTTATGGCACAGGCTTTAATTGCATGCTCAAACACCTCTCTCCCCGGCAGCATAGGTACAGGCTGCAGGAGAGGCACGACTCAGGATGCGAGGCACCTCTCCGTTGTTTTTCTGCTTCTCATTCACTTAGCGGAGCCTGCTGTTATTTATTATTCACCATCTAATGCCTTCAGTACATATGGAAGCATTTGTTTCCTTTATGGCCTTTTCAAGGGTCCTTGCTATCCACTGGGGTATGTGAGTGCCGGGTTTCCTGTAAGCAGAGCCTGCCAGGCTGTGCCGGCAGGACAAGGCATGTGGAGAAGACGATTTTGCGGGATGTCTGCATTTGCTCCCAAAGACACGAGTTGGCTGACGTTGTTTTTCTCTTCCCTTTGCTGGTGTGCGTGTCCCTCCCTGACGCAGGCAGGAGTGTGTAGCCACAGAAGAAAACCCTCAAGTCTTTTTCTGCTGCTGCGAGGGCAACTATTGCAACGAGAAATTCACCCACTTGCCTGAAGTAACCGGCCCAGAAGGTGAGTGACTGCTGTGGATGAGGAACTGGGGGGTCTCTTTGCCTTGACCCAATTTGTGATGACTTTGGGTTGTTGGATGCTGAGCACAAAAATGCATCTGACAGGACGCAAATTGTCATTTGCCTACAAACTTCCCAAATCCTTCTGCTAAGGTTCTTTAAGAACAGTTTTTTAATGTCATTTAACTCTGGATAAAGTGTGTTGTACCAACACCTCGTCCATCACTAGTGAGGGTAGGGTTTTCTTGGTGGTGGATATTCACAGTGGGCTCTTACAAGCTCTGAAGGAAGAGGTCAGTGTAACTTACACAAGGGGGATCAAGACTCAATCTCTTAAAGGCATTTTGACACCTACTTCTTAGATTTTCATTTCACAAGACTCCAAAAACCTCGGGCATCCAGAGTTTTTGCTTTTTTATTGGCTGAAAGGCGGTGTTGTGTTGGTCTGAGGATTAAAAGGGAATGGGTGTGAGGTTTTGGATGTACTTCAAGGAAAAAAAAAGTCATAGTCGGTCCTGCTTTAGAGGCTAATAGAAAAGTGCTGGTTCTTTTTGCCGTAGGCTCACATTCAAGTATCATTCAATAAAAATTATTAAAGCAGGTGTATCTTTTCCGTAAGATGATTTCTTTTGCTATCAACTACCTGCATTTACTGAGATGTTCCCAGAGACCATTATCAGATTTTCCTGGGCTTTCCTGTTAGGTTTTTAATTGTTTACATGGTTTTTATTATCTCCTGTTATTAATGTACCCGTAGCAACCTAGTAGCAAATATTCTTTCTCTCACAGTTTTTTTGTTTAATTTGGCAAGTCTTGCTATTTTTTCCTTCCCTGTCTCCAACATAGCAACATGGCTCCATTTAGTATTCCCATTGTTTGTGTCTCAACTGCACTGATGTAATTTGGAACAAGAACTACTGTGGGAATAGTGCATTTGATTGTGGCTCCTGCAGCACTTTACTGAAAACTGACGTCTTGTCAATCACTGCACAAGGCAAAGCAACTCCGTGAGGGGTTTTGTGCTCTCCTCGATTCATATCTTCGGAGGGGTTAAGAGGAGGAAATTTTCGGCCTTTACGTATCCCAGTAAGAATGCCCATCTTAAATAAAGGTCAGAGGGAAGCTCATTCTGCAAAGTGTGCTTTGGACCACTGGACTGTTGGTAATAGCAGTATGGAAAAGAGTAAATGTTGGAGCCTTGTGAATGGATGTGATGAGACATGCCACTAAGCCTTGTTGACTTAGGAGCAGAAGAAAGGACAGTATTTGGTTATGTCTGGACAGGTAGCTCACGGCATGGTTACGCTTCTAAAGGGTCCTTCCCCATGTTCTCCTTGATCTTTCCTCACAGTCATATACGAGCCGCCGCCACCAACGCCCTCTCTGCTCAACATCCTGGTGTACTCTCTGCTCCCCATTGCTGTCCTGTCAATGGCCATCCTTTTGGCCTTCTGGATGTATCGGCACCGCAAGCCCCCCTACGGGCACGTCGACATCAATGAGGTGAGGAGAAATTTCTGGCTTCTCCAAGTCGTTTCCCTCTGTTTGTACATTATGGAAGGCACAGAGGCTGCTCAGTGCATCTACAATACCGACTGGTTCGGGTTGGAAGGGACCTCAAAGCGCACCCAGTGCCACCCCCTGCCATGGGCAGGGACCCCTCCCACCAGCCCAGGCTGCCCCCAGCCCCATCCAGCCTGGCCTTGGGCACTTCCAGGGATGGGGCACCCACAGCTCCTCTGGGCAACCCATTCCAGTGCCTCACCACCCTTATCATGAACAATTTCATCATTTTTCTTCAAATTTCACACTTTTCAGGTGCCCTAACTTTTCTTCTCCATCTTTATGAGGTTAGCGCTACAGTCAGCCCCATGACGGTGTTAGCACCCCCTGTGAGGCTGGTGGGTTTAGACCGGGTTATCACCATTTCCAAAATTCCTAAGGGATGGAGTTACACAACCCTGCTTGGTGGCTACCCTTCCTCCAAAACCGTCAAAACCCGTTGCCTAATTTCAGCCAACTTTGCGGAGGAGTGGAGATTGTAGAGATTAGAAAGTCTCTATCAGTTTTATGGAGTGAGAGGAGATGTTTTTTCCCTGTTGAAGCTCAGTTTTTATGAGCCACCAGTGAATGCATGCAGGAGGTCATCCTCACAGCCCAAAGCCATCGAGAACTGGTCTTTGCTGGCTCTGCTGTGCCCTGAGCCTTCTGGTTTCTTCTGAAGGGGCCAGCAGCTTTCTCTGCCATCTTCCTCTGCCCTGTACAGACCATGCTGGGAGCCTTTCAAAGCTGAAAGTAGATAGGACAGAGCTCCATTGCCACATGTCGGGGCTGCATTGTTCTCCCGACAGATACTATCTTTATAATGCTGACAGACCTGTTTACTGCCCATTGCTAGGGCTATGGGAAGCACTCCTAATTAACTGCAAAGCAGTTGGAGGTTTTAGGTGTATTTTGCCGTTGGGTCACAAAGGTGAAAAAGTTCCTACTTTTGGCAGGAGGTAGCCTTGAGGTCATCAGTGTTTTACAGCCCAAAATAGCCATTGCTTTGAAAACACTGGAGAATTCAGGTTTTGCCAGAGGATGACAGGCAGTGGTTTGACACACGGAGTGACACTTGAAGGCATAGGTTGTTATATATATTCTGTACAAATACCCTGCAAAGCAAAATAGGGAATTTAGTGCTGCTCTTGCTGTGAAGAGCACATCTCAATAATTTGGATTAGATAACAGGCCCCTTCACTTCTCTTTCCCCACACACAGCCTCTCCATTCCTCCCCCTTTGTTCCACAGTCTCACTTCAACTTGCGACAGTGTTTTTCTCTTGTGCAGGACCCCGGCCCACCACCTCCTTCTCCCCTGGTTGGCCTAAAACCTCTGCAGCTCTTGGAGATCAAGGCAAGGGGACGCTTTGGCTGCGTGTGGAAGGCTCAGCTGATGAACGACTACGTGGCAGTGAAAATCTTCCCTATTCAGGTGAGAAGGGCATCACCTTCGGGGCTCACTTGCAGAGCTGTCTGCCAGTGCTGAGACACTCTGAGTGCCTGTGGAGGTGTTTTCGAGACCATTACAAAGATGTATTTGGGCTCTTCTGCTGGGGGAAGGAGTTCAAGGACCCTCCCTCCCCTATACTTTTCTCTGTTACCTCATTACCGAATGCTTCCTGCAGTAGCTGTTGCTGCAAGAAGGGCAAACAAGCACATTTTGAAATCCACGGGATCACTGCAAATGGCCATGTTGTTAAAAGCTGGTCTGCAATGCCCGAAGTGCACAAAGGACCAAATCCCTGGCTTTGTGTGTCCTGCCCTGGCACACAAATCCTAAACCCAGACCCCAACCTAGCAAACAATTTTCAGCTTACAGAGAGAGGCACAGCCCTGGTACTGTGCAAGCTCACAGCACTGCAGCGTGTCTCTCAGCTCACGTCTTCCACTCCAGGAAACCTTTGAATGCTCCTGACTTGACTCTCTAGGAATGGTAAGTGGAAAGAGTAGAGCAATCAAAAGTCAAATGAGAGAAGAATGACTGAAACGCCTTTGTGCTCCTCTGCTACCTCCTTATTCGTTAATTTTTTCTCCCTGTATTTGTTGTCATAGCGTTGCTAAAGGAGATTTGCACATCTTCTGTCCATGCCAGCTGTGACCTACTAGTAAATATTCAATAGAGCCTAGATTAGATTTTGCAGTCGTAACAATTACGGCTACAATGCAGATCTGGGTGCTGCATGCACAGGCTTTATCTCTGCCTTCTTTCTTCGGAAATCTTGAGAAATGTTATTTCTCAGTGAGGTTGGGAAGGGGGGTGGAATCCAAACCCAAACATGTGCTTTAGGAATAGCCGAGGATAATTTTGGAGAAGGGAGACCGAGAACAGCAACTTCCATTCTTCCTCCAGCACCCACCCTTTAGAAAAACAGCCTCATTTTGAAGGGATGCATCACATCCTCACGCTGGAGAATGGTATTAAGAGGAACATGAGCAGCTCTGACCGAGTTGAAGGAGCTGTTTGCTTTAAAGGGAAGAGTGATCTTTGATGGTGCATTTCTCCCTGCTTTAGGATAAGCAATCTTGGCAGAGCGAGAGGGAGATTTTCAATACTCCTGGCATGAAGCATGAAAACCTTTTGCAATTTATCGCAGCAGAGAAAAGAGGGACAAACCTAGAGACAGAGCTCTGGCTGATCACAGCTTTCCACGACAAGGTAACGTATCGTTGCACATACATTTGGGGAAGGCCGAGGGCTGGCTGGGCGTGAAGCAGCAGCATTTGGTGTCTTAATATTCTCCCAGAAGCTCCCCTTGGTCCAGTTAGTCTGCCACTGGTGGTTGTGGAGGGCTGCTCCTGCTCCTCTTCTTCAAAGGCCCTTCCTTTAGCTTTCAAGGCTTTCTTGCACAAACACACAATGAAGAAAGGTGGGAGCTGGGGAGAGAGAGTTGGTACAAAAGGCCATGGCTCCTGTGTGCCGTGGTTGCCGTCTCATAGCACACGTAGATCCCAACCCAGCCCTTGCAGATAGGCTTTGTGTTTGCTTTAGAAGCTCGGGGCGTACCTCCTCTTTCACGGATTGCTTTAGTTATCAAACATGACTAATACTTAAAATAAAACAAACATGCACAAATCGGGGTTGAGCCAGCAGCATTATCCCTCTGTTTAATTCAAGGCCTACTGAGTCAATCATTTCCACCACCAGCTGATACCATGCAACATCTTCTTGCATGCAAGGTTCTCCCCTTTCCTAAGCTGTACGACTTGCTCTGTTTTGAGACCATTTTTTCCCTTCCTTCCCTCCCCTGGCAGGCGAGTAGACTTGGGGCTTGTTTTGGAGATCAGACACTTTCTGTGCTGTCAAGGGCTCAGAATTCATAAATGCTTCTGGTTTTTATTTCTCCTTCATTTTCACTTTTACTAGTGATATTTTTCCCTCTCAAATGAACGTTCACGTTTCTCAAGCACTGACGAAAACCATTTTCTAAACTGATGAGTTTGCACATCTGTCTATAGCAGAGGCTGTGGTTAAGAAAATGCGATGTCCTGTTTTATAGGGTTCTCTTACGGATTACCTGAAGGGCAACATCATCAGTTGGAATGAGCTCTGCCATGTTGCAGAAACCATGGCCCGTGGCTTGTCCTACCTACATGAAGATGTCCCTTGGTGCAAGGGTGAAGGGCACAAACCTGCTATAGCACACAGGTATGGCATCTTTTGTGAACGCTTTTCAAGTTCCCTGTTGAGATACTCGCAACCTCTTTGAAATGATGCTGTCAAACAGAGGAGGAGATTGTGCTTTTGGAAAGTAAATGCCTTTTAGCCCCCAAAATCCTGTTCTAAGACAAGAATTCTTTCACCTGCATCTGAAATGGCAAAGAGCAGGTAATCAGCACCTTGTTTGTGAAGCAGTATGTGTGCTTGGTTGTGGTTTATGGCAAATGTCTGAAGGGCAGGCGCTTCCCTCTGCCCTCAGCTCTTCTCTTGATGTGTATGAGGAAGGGGAACCTGGTTGCTGGAGAACCTCTCTTGGCAGGGATTGTGCTTGATGAGTTACATTATAATCCATGTATTTGTATGGCTACCTGAAGGTTTGGACCGTATTCTTCCCTACGTGTGTTAGGCTGATAACTCCACTGTATGTCTTCCCACGGAGCTTTTGAGTGTTTGGTTTTGATGAGAAAAATGTAGAAATGTAGAAAATAGCTACTATTTATTTTTCACGGTAGTTTTATGGTGCCCAAATCTTGCCAGGGTGCTTATGAGAGACAGCAGAGGAAGGGCGCTGTGCCTCCAACACCTCCCTGCCCACATGTGGGGGCAGCAGGAATCCCAAATGAAGGGGGTGAAACCATCCTGGTTGCAGCAATGCTTGTTTTAGCCCTTGCCCATCCCTGCAGTCCCACGTCCCTTGCCCTGGCCTAAAACCTCGTAGATTCACAGAATGGTTTGGGTTGGAAGGGACCTTAAAGATCATCCATTTCCAACCCCCTCACTACCGAGTCATTCGCCAGCAGCACGGCAGGAGGGGGAGCTTTCCCGAAGGGATTTGTGAGGGTTGTGTGGCTGCGGGCGGTAATCCACAGCCGTGCTCCCCCGCTGCTCTTCATCGAGGAGAGACTTAAACCCTGTGCCCAGCTGCAGCGATCTGCATCCAACCTAATGGGGCCGTCTTCCTATACGGCAAGATGATCTCTGTTTTTAAAAGGATGTCCCAGCCCCCGTGGGCCCCCCCCCGAACCTTAAAGTTGGTGGGAGCTGGGGGCTGGTGAAAGAGCCTGCAGCTGCCTTTGTGCTGCTCCTGGGGCTGACCCCGTGGCCCTGACATTTGTCCCCATGAAAATAAAGGCTGCGGTGTATGCATGAAAATTCCTGAGGGTGGGGAGCAGAGAAAAGCTACAGAAAGGCTTTAAAGCAACAGATCGTGCTCATTAGTGTCCCCATCCATTTAATAAATGATAAAAGATGGAGAGCGTGCCACTCGGGTGAACTGAATACATTCCTATAGAAGCGGGATTTCAGGACACAGTGGATTTTCCTCAGATTACCCCATTCTTTTCTTTTGTACTGCAAACAAACAAACAGTGCTGAATACTTTTTAAAGCTGGGGCGTCACCGAACGGGTTAACACAATGCGTGCGAAGATGCTGGAAGGCCAGGTTAGGACTCCCTGAGTCGCTGCTCTGCAGACTTTGAGCAAACTCCTAGGACAGTGGCCCCAGCACAGCAGGATGGAGGTTATGGGATCGCTCGTCGGTGCTAAAGTGCCCCCACGTGGAAGCTGAAAATAAAATCTCTGGTGTCTAAATCAGGTTAATGCACCGACCACTTGTTGTCCGCTCGCTCCCTTGTTCCCTGATTTCAAGGATGACACTGGAAAGGATATTTTCTCCTTTTCAGGCAACTTTTTTTACTAGCAACTATTTTAGGGTCCTTACTAATGGTGTTGGTGGGAATTCTTTTGGGTGTGGGTTGAATCAAGCCTTTCTCCCAGTCCTGGGTATGTTTGCATTGAGTTCACTCTTGCCAGCTCAGGGTGTTTGTGGAAGGAAGGAAAAATGGGGAAGTTTATAGAGATATGGGGGAAAAAAGGAAGCACAAAAAGAAATCCCTGCCTTCCATGTGTAGGTGTAGCAGGTAGCTGTCGCATGCCCCAAGGGCGGTGTGGGTGGACAGCAGCAGCAAGCACCCATGCAATGATCCTGCTTTACATTTCACTTCACCTGGGAAAGGTGTGGCTCAGGCAGAGTGCTGCACAATTTCTGTTCGGTCCCAGCTGAGCCACTGCTTTGTGAAATCTCGTGCACAATCTGTACCGTCCTGGAGGGTGTAATCCCCTAATGCTGACCGAGCAAAGTCATTTATCTGTGTCATTGGGCGATGGCTGCTTTCTAAGCCTGTGGGCAAAGTGCTATAGCCTGGAAGCAGCCAGTCTCTAAGACGGCAAGTAGTAGGTTAGGGGTGTTTTCAGGTGTAACAGAGATGTGCAAATGTTTTGCAGGCTCTACAAGACTGCCCTGTGTCCCTGGAAACCCTGTGGCCACAGCAGGCAGATTTCTGCTGGGGGTCCCTGCCTGTATTCCTCTCTCAAGCTTCACAGCTGTAAGGGAATAACCCACTTCCCCCGTGCTAATCCCCAAGCCAGCAATGCCCATCGTGCTGCAGACAGCTTGCTGTGTTGCTGCGCTCTGGCCAAACCTTCTGATGTTTTAAGCTAAGAATCAGGGTCGGGTGACACAGGATGAGTTTTGCACGTGATGCTTTCTCCAAGGCCACAGGCAGCAGCTCTTTTCTCTGGTCCAGCAGTTTCTCTCTTCCCAAGGAATTTTGACAGGTCGCTCTAGCGCGGAACAATTGTATCTGCCCTCATTAATTATTTTGCGCAGGCCTGCAATGTCCTGCAATCAGCAGGGTCACTGAGTGAATTGATGATAGGGAAATTATAATGCTGAGCATACAGGACAATTGCCATCTGCTGTCTAAGGTCTGTAATTTAATTATATTGCCAAACATTCCTTTTCAGATGAAAATGCGGGAAGCCCAGGGAACGAGGCTGGGCTGATTAGTCATCTCGGTGCCATCCAACCCCCCCCCCCCCGCCTCCTGCAGACTCACCTGAGCTGCCCCGAAACAGCAGTGCTGCAGCACAGGGCTGACCCAAATGTCCCCTTGAAGTCATCTTCAAGCGCAGTGCCATCCTCTCCGCTGCAAAGGCTGACACCCACTGGTCAGCTGCGTGGGCTGATCCCGGCAGCTCGTCTCCGTGGGGGCTCACCCCCTCTCCTGCTTGCTTTCCAACCAGGGGAAGTCAGTCCTGCAATTAAAGCAGAAGTGTAATAGAAGACTGTGGCTGATTCCCAAGGAAGGCTCGGTCCTGGTTTTCTCTGTTTTAATGACACGTGGGAATAGCTGAAATCTGCATCAGGGGCTGTTCATATTAGATATTAGGAAAAACTTTACTGAGAGGGTAGTTAGACACTGCAACAGGCTTCCTAGCGAGGTGGTTGATGCTTCGTGCCTGTCAGTGTTTAGGAGACATTTGGATAATGCACGTGCTGATGTGTTTTAGCTTTGGGTTAGCCCCAAAGTAGTCTGACAGTTGGACTTGGTGATCTTGGTAGGTCTCTTCCAACTGGAACTGTTCTGTTCTGTTCTGTTCTATTCTATTCTATTCTATTCTATTCTATTCTATTCTATTCTAAATGGGATAAATATGTAGCCCTTTCTTTCTTCCTTTGATACCTCTTGGAGGGGATGGGAGGGATACGGAGTTATCTGGTGGTGCAAAGGCCTACACAGGCTGTGGGTGGGAAACTCATTATCTGGATTTTATTTTGCTGGTAATTTCCTCAGAACTTCTGCAGCGTGCCTGTCCTGAAGCTGTGCTTTCTCTCCTTCCTTTGCCCCGCTGCTTGTCCCTGTGCCCTGCTTCCCCTCTGGGCAGGGAGAGGAGGTGGCACTGCCACATGGCTGGGCAGCGCATCGAGGTCTGATCGCACTCCCCCGGTACCCAGGGCTTGAGGATGCTCAGGGTTATGTGCCCGAAACATGCTGTAAAGCACCCTCCTGCCAAGCGTGAGCTCCTGCAGAGAGCAGGGCTGGAGACCTTCACACCATGTGAGCACAGCGCTCAGAGAAACTGTTTGCCAGCACCCCCATGACACCGCTGCTGTGCCACCCTCGGTCACCTCTGTTTCCAGCAGGTGATGGCAGTCAACAAAAGCACCCAAGAAGTGCGTGGTCGGGGTCAGGGTGGCAGCAGGGACTTCAGCACCTTCCCCGGGTTAGGTCTGGTCCCAGCCCAGCAGCACGGGGCTGCCTGGTGGCATCTCACGGACACTCAGCAGCAGGGAGCAGCTGAATTTGCCAGCTGGGGAAGGAAGGAAGGAGCTGATGCCACCCAGGGCTGCTAAACGTAGAGGTTACAAAGTGGTGTGTTGCTCTGTGATTCAGACCCGTGCTGTAATAAACCCTCCTAAACTCGCTTCTTGGCTCTCTCTAGGGACTTCAAGAGTAAAAACGTCTTGCTGAAGAACGACTTGACGGCAGTGCTGGCCGATTTTGGTCTAGCTGTACGGTTTGAACCTGGAAAACCTCCAGGGGACACTCATGGACAGGTAATCTTTATCTTTAAAAATAACATTGTAAAAAGTCAGCTTCTCGTGCGTGGAGGCGGTTTGTGCAGATGCAGACTGGAGGCAGGGAGATTACGGGAATGTTTTCCTCTTCCTTGCGTAATTCATATGGGGGAAAGCACCCTTTTTTTCCCCTTTAGCATGACCCTGGAGAGTGAGACCTAAGGGGAACGGGAGCAGCATGCAACCCTGAGCCCAGCCGCAGCTCTCAGCCCCTGGCCCTGTGTGATGGGAACCCACCCCTACATGCTGGTGCAAACATGACATCTCCCCTGTCCCCCCACGCACCTTTTCCTTGCAGTGTCGCTTCTGTGCATTTAATTTCCTCCAATACAGGCACTTTCTGTACAAGTAGAGGTGCAATCTGTCCTGGCCCTGGTGGCAAGCGACTTCTCCCTTCAAACACGGGACGTGATGACTCTTTTATTGCCTCGGTATTAAACATTAACACTCCTAAAACTGTAGAGTTGTTTTCAAGAATTCAGCCAGGCTCGCTGCCAGGGTGACCTTTCGCAACGGTGAACTTTGCGTGCTGGCTTTGCGCTGTGTGAACAATTTCCTGCGTTTTCATCAGTTTGGGATTTTCCACCTGTGAGCTGCAGTGAGTGGCCCCTCACCGTGTCTCTGGGCAGGGGTGCAGCAAGGGCAGCCGTTCCTCCGGGCACCTCCTGGGTTTTAGGAATGCATGTCTCCAATGCCATCTCCCTTTTTACCCTTACCTCAGGTTAGCTCCTCACAGCTTTCCTCATTTTTGCCACCTTTCTTTGGATTTTTCCAGCATTTCCCATGCTTTCTCACATCTACGTTTCCCCTTCTGCCCAATTCCTCAGGTAGCAATAAAATCAGATGAGAAACCCCTAAAGAAAAATATTAAAAGGCTTTTCAGCTCCCATATTAAAAAGGTGCTTTTCACCTTGCTGTGCTCTCCTCTCTCCTACATCATGGGCTACGATTCTGCCCCATACAGAGCCATAAATATCTGAGAAGTTTTGTATGGCTCTGCCTGGGCTGAACACACCCAGGCGTGCTATGTGGTGGGGAGAGGGAGTTTTTTCCAAACCAGACCCTGGTAAGTCAGGGCAGGGGGGATTTGTGCTTTTACCATTCCTGCGGATGATTTTATCCAGGGCTCTGAAACCAACACCTTTTCCTACCATTTCAGGATACATTGATTTTACTCTTCTTTTTTTTTTCTTTTCTTTTCTTTTTCCTTTTTCTTTTCTTTTCTTTTTTCTTTTTCCATATGTATTTTTAGAGAAAGGGAATTGAACTTTCACCGGCTGCAATAACCAAGTCTTGACCTCGGGGTGTTGTGTGTGTCTCCAAAGGCAGCATTTTCTCCTCCAGCATGTGCTGCTGGAGCAAGATGCAGTGGGATGCAAAGGATTTCATCCCCACTCGCTGTGCCTCGCTGCATCTGAATTGGACCTATAGCGTACGCTGAATGTATACGACACATATAGCCATGCTCTTTGGCTTTTCCCTTCAGGTAGCTTATCTAGGCTCAAGTGAGCTTAATGAGAATCGGTGTCAGAAGAAACAGCTCCCTTTTGGTTGTCTTTCGAGCGAGGTGCAAATTTGGCAGAAGTAGCCTTAAGGCTAATGAAAGCAGCTGTCATTCATCTCTGACCAACGGAGGCTGACGGACCCAACTGGAATTTAACTCGAGCTGTTTCTTTCTCTGCAGGTGGGAACGAGGAGGTATATGGCTCCTGAAGTGTTAGAGGGAGCAATCAACTTCCAACGAGACGCCTTCCTGAGAATAGACATGTATGCAATGGGACTGGTATTGTGGGAATTAGTCTCCAGATGTAGAGCAGTTGATGGTAAGACTAAAGATCTGCCCCAGGGACAGCTCTGTTTCAGCATGGTTCGCTGGCCCAGAGAATGGGCCTGGCTTTGTTAAAAATAAATAATAATTAAAAAAAAATCAATGGCATATTCTTATTAGGCTGCTAACCTGTTTTTCATTTGCTTCGTTTATAATGTAAGCTGTCATTTTATGTGGGTAATAACCTTTGTAGTGTTCAAGTCTCAAAGTGCTTTTAATACCATCAAAGTTCACGGTGTCCCCTTTCACAGGGGGGTTTATCCTAAAATGATGCTGCAAAATGGGTCATCTTTTCTGTCCAAGTAGCCCATCTGCTTTTGGTTACATCCTTGCTATTTGCAGGACTTTGCCTCTGGTCAGGGAAGCTGTCGTTTTGTTGTACTATCTCCAAAGCTGCCTGCTCCAACTCCTACTTGTGTAGATATGGGTGCTCTGGACTGAACATCAAGTTTGTGAATTAATAGTACCTTACCTGCACTTCAGACATTGACGTTAATATTGTAGGAGCACAGAGGAACTTGATTATAATTCGGATGTGAGCCTAGGAGTGTGGTTCTTCAAAAAGTTCCTGTCTAACCAGATAAAATGCCAGAGGAGCAGGGACATAAGAGCATAGCAGGGTGAAGCAGTTGTACCCAGGATCACTCTGCAGGTCTCTATTAGAGGCAGCAATAAGATTTCTCAGTTGAGCCCCCCCCAGATATCTATCTGGATTTTTGCTTTTTATTTTTGTGATCCCCTTTCAACTTTGCTTAGGAAGTAGCTGGCCAGGATACTCCAAGTGTCACACACAGCACCTTTAAATCGGAGGGAAGACTTTCTTTGGGCTGAGGGAGAGTTACGCCGAACCCTATCTGCACTTTTAGCTCAGAAGTGATATCGTACAAAACCTTATTTAACAGATCTGTTCCATCGTTATGGTCCACATTGTTGACTTCATTGACAGATGGGCCTTGTCTTGCTCATTGAAGTTGAAAGGCAGTGAGTGTAACTTCAGAAACGGAGCATTGACTCAATTCCAGCTGTAGGCTAGTTGGAGAGCATGGTTGTACTATCAGTAGGTTTTGGCTTGGAGATCACCAGTGCAGCTCTTTATAGTCTTGATTCCTCTTTGAAGAAGAGGAATGGAAGGTCATGAGCATTATCGTGCCATCTGTTGGAACAAGCACTTCAGTTTGTTTTACTGACTGGCATTGTGTCAACAAGAATAGTGATAAGCTGTTTTAGTGACTGTTTTTTTTTTCAGAGTACCTGAACATAATTTTCTTGGTGTCACAGTTCATGACCAGCTAAAGTGGTCGGTTCTTTTGTTTTATTCTGGAAAGACCCTCTTGAATTACTCCCACTATTGCAGGAGGTCACTTTTCGCTACTGAGAAATCATAAGTAATGCCACTGAGCACCCTGAGAAAGCCCATTTGTTAAGCTGGGCTGCGTTTTTCTAAGAGGGCATCTCCACATTGCCAGAGGCCAAATGACGTTTCAATGATCAGAAGTTATTGCTGCAGTCCAGGGTCTGCACTGGCACTCAGAACAGTTTTCTCATTCTTGGAGCCCAGAGCAGTTCACAGCCGTAACAGGTATAACGAAAGCATTCAGAAATCATCTTGCAGTTCGGAGCTGGTTCTTGGGACAAATGCATCTGGCTGTACTCTATCAGGGCTGACTTAAATCTGTGAACAAGCCAGATCACATAGGAAGCTGTTACAAGTGCAGTATATGCTTGACCTTGCTAGTCAGTGCCTAAAGTGAAATTATGCTCATGCTGAAACCTTTCTTTAGGTTATTTTGCTGCAGTGGGTTGAGGTTGCTCTGGAGCCACAGCTTGTGCACAACGAAGATGTGGCTCTGTGGAGGCTGTGGCTCTACAGAGGCTGTTTCTGTACTAACCCGGTCCTTTGCTTGCACTGTAGGTCCGGTGGATGAATACATGCTGCCTTTCGAAGAAGAAATAGGTCAGCACCCATCCCTTGAGGACCTGCAAGAAGTTGTGGTTCACAAGAAGATGCGCCCCGTGTTCAAGGATCATTGGCTGAAACACCCTGTAGGTCCCTCCTGGTTAACGGGGGAAGTTATTTCTTGCGTGAGGGGCACGAGGGATACGGTTATGCATCATGTGTTAGCTTCAAAGGGAAAAATTGCAGGAAAATCTTCTAGTGATCTGGCAGGATTGAGGTGCCCCGAGGCACAAACTAAACTGCAGGTGACCTTCATGTCTTCACCACTCCCTGGTGCTGTCCTAGCACAGTGGACTCCTGCAGAGAGAGTCAGGGAACGAGGGCTTGCATGGCACCTTCGCATTCCCCTTTATGTTTGTCCCGTTTTGTATTTGGAGGGTAAACTGGCTGATTAAAATCAGACGGAGCAAATAAACGGGGAATGTGTCGTGGTGTGCTGTGCATTTGTTTAGTAGGACTCATTTAATGTGATTAAAGAATGGAAAATAAAGTCCCTTTGATTATTGAAGAGAGAATGATCCATACCATCGGAGACATGTTCCTCACAACCCAGATAGCATGCAAGACTTGAGCAATTTTTTGAGGAAAAATTAATTAGACATGAAGGCAAACAGACAATGAGGTAAAATGCAGCATGGGTTTCCCAGAGGTAGATAATTTCAAATGAGTGTTTTTAATAAAAGAGCTGATTTTTCAGACTGGGAAAGTGAGCAGATCATGAAATCTCACAGGGCTTCAGTAAGAACCAAATGCCTCTGTTTTGGCCAAACTGCTGCTGTTTGGGCTAGATTCAGGTGTAATAACTCATTGCCTAGACGTCAGGGAGAGCTGCTGGGTGTAGATAGAGTTGACTGTTCCAGTTTCTGGATGAGTGGGATTCAAATATGAGCAGTGCTCTTCCAGCAGTGTTGGATTCAGGTATTTTTTGGATATCTACAGAAGTGATTGCAAACAAAACTGCTTCATCATAACTGATACAGAACTGCCAGCTCTGGTGGTGTTATCATAGGAATCATGGCTTGTCTATTAAGGCTTTAACTGCTAAATCTCGTGATATACTTTGTTATTAAAAAAAAAAAAAAAAAAAAGTACTTTCGGGTCTATGAAAAAAGCTGGATATGACCAAACCCTGCAGCCTTAGAAGCCAGAAGCTTAAAAAATGAAAACAACGGAGTGAAAGCAATTTTTAAAGCTAATCTCATGCTAATTTGCATACCACGGAGAAACGATGCTTAGCTTTTCTTCTATTCTCCACAGGGCTTGGCGCAGCTCTGCGTGACCATCGAAGAGTGCTGGGACCACGATGCGGAGGCTCGGCTCTCGGCGGGCTGTGTCGAGGAGCGCATCGCTCAGATCCGCAAATCCGTAAACGGCACTACCTCGGACTGCCTCGTCTCCATCGTGACGTCCGTCACCAACGTGGACTTGCCGCCCAAAGAGTCTAGTATCTAAGTCCTGGTTCACATTTGTCTTTCCAGACTCAGTGGATTTGAAAAAAAAAAAAAGAAAAGAAAAGAAAAAAAGTTTTAAAGAAAAACACACACAAAAAAACAAAAACGCAAAAATCCAACAAACACGTGAATGCAGCTGCTATTTTATCTTGACTTTTTATTATTATTGTTATTATTATTATTATTATTTTTTTGGATTGGATCAATTTTACCAGCACATTGCTCTACTGTATTAAAAAAATGGACATTTCAGCAAGCATTCAGGTGCCGACTAATGAATGCAGAAAAGGTGCAGGTACCTCAGAACCTCAACAAACTCACTTCAGTTCGTTTTTTTTTTTTTTTTTTTTTATTCAGTTTTCTGGGTTTCTCTTTATCGGTCTGTCTTCTGAGCGGAGCATCTGTGACATAAAGGAAAACCACCTACCATCTTAGAAAATGCAATGCTGCAAACTTTGGAGGAAACTTAAGACTGTTATATAAGATTACACCTTCCTCAAAAGGATTTTTTCCCCATTTTGTTTTGGTTTTTGGGTTCCGTTCTGTTTTAGGGTTCTTTTTGGAAGTGAGCTTCAAAAAAAAACAGCAGATGTGTCTTTTACGGATCTAACGGGTGTCATTGTAACATGGAAAAAAAGTAACTGGGCAGAGAATGTTAATTCTTGGTGGTAGAATTGAAGGGGGGAGCGTAGAATAGGGGTGGGGAGAGTGACGTTGGACTTGGCAGCATTTGGGGAAACATCATTTGCTATGGAGCTACTTCTCAGGTAACCATTAGAGGAGAGGAAGGACATTTCTGGGCAGAGTATTAACGGCTGCAGCGTATGGAGAAAGCTGAGTTAAAGAGCCAGTGGCTGTAAGCAAGGCGCTAGTTCATCCTTCCTCCAGCTTCTGGGGCTTGGGTGGTTAAAGAAAAAAAGCAGAACTATGATTACCTTTTGTTTTTCAACTCTGGATAGTAACGGGAAGGACGCTTTTAAGCAGCATAATTGGAAGAGGTGGGAAAGTGTGTTCTCAGAAGCACTTTGGTAAAATACTGGAACATAGGAAAAAAATTTGCATCTCGCTTGAAGCGTGAGTCATTTCAGGCAATTTGGCCTCGGGGTTGATTATCTGCCAGCCCAAGCCACCGGTGCAGATGGTGGAAAGAGGAAAAGTGTGAAAACTGGCTCTGTAAATTTTTTGTTTTCTTTTTAATTTGGGGTTGTAGGGAGGTGGAAATTACCTGAACCGGTGGCAGATGGCTCCTGTAGCATCCCAGAAGCCTAGGAACTGTACGGCTGCAGACTGCCGAGGCAGCTGAGCAGCAGCAGCGATTCTCACGGCATCTCGCAGACTGGTTTCTTTGACGCTACTTTCTCCTTACTCTGTGACTAAACTCTTTTGTCTTAAAGTGGTGCATATTCTAAAATACCGTTACTCTTATTATGCCATAAACTCGCTCTAGTCAGTGAATGTTCCTAATGCTGCTGATTCAACATTGAAATATTTTTTTAATTTGCAATACATGCAATGTTAAAAGAAAAAAAAAAAAGAAAAAAAAACACAACACACACACACACACACACACGTTACGTGGCTTCCGAGGTTTAAACTGAAAAAAAAAAATTAAAAACTTCATGACCACAGACCACCTCAAACCAGAAATACCTCAGAATTTTCTACTTGTATGAGTTTTATTATATATTTTGTTAGTTGTGTTGTCTTGTAGTAAGTATATTTTAATGTAAGTTGGCTTTTATGACAAGGGAGTTTTAAAAAAAGAAAAAAAAGAAAAAAAGTTCCAAAATCTTTTAGGAAGTGCTACCATTTTTTTGTTTGTTTGTTTTATAAAGCACCATTGTAAATAACTGTATACAGTTGTAGAATAACTGCCTATATAAGGTACCTGGGCATTATTCACTTTTATTTGTGAAGGCTGTTTCCATTCTGTGTTTTTTTGCTTTGTTTTTGTTTTTGTTTTGTCTGTTTTAGTGAAAGGACAGTACATCTTTTTTATTATTGTTATTATTATTGTTTTTTTTTTAATTTTTATTTTTTATTATTATTCTTTTTTTTTTTGGTCTTTGAATATAACATGAATTCTGTGTCTTGCTAGACTGACAAAGTTATGTCCATGGGATGGCCAGAACTTCTAAATTTTTTCTTGTGTTAAGCCAAAACGCAGTCCTGAACTAATCACCCTTTAAAAAAAAAAACAAAACATGTAAAATTCTGTACTATACAGATGAATTGGGCTTGTTGTCACTGCTAAATTGCCAGTGTGGACCCTTGCACAAATGTAATTTACTAAGCAAACAAAATTGCTAATTGGAGAAAATATGGAGAAAATATAAAGTAAATTGAAATATATCTCTTGAAAAATATAGCTTTAAAACCTAGAGGTCACAAGTGAGGACGCAGTCCTTTATCTCGAAGAGACATGAAGATAATTGCCTTAATTTGTCTATCTGAATAAAGTCTTAACCTATTCTTTCAAGTTACTGAATGTATATTGCATATTAGTATGTACACACATGTAATTGTGTTTCCGTGTGTAGGATTGGAAGTTTCTGTTCCTTAGTGTGATTCTGTTGAGAACACCGTGACAAAACCGGACAGAAGGACACCAGTTTGACCCAGCCGATGTCGCTGGTGAGGGCTGACATCTTTGGGGCTGATGCTGCGGCGTGCCTATGCTGAACGTTAAGCGTGTGGGTGGCTTTTCTGGTGGCATGCCATTGATCGCTCACTTAACGTTAAGCGTGGTCGTAAAGGTTTGCAGGATCAGCGCTTTTCACATTCTAATACATTTCTGCACTGAGATTTATATGAAAATGTGACTATGTTTTAGAAGTGAAGTGATGTAAGGGTTGGGGTGGAGTCTAGAGCAGAGTTAAGACTGAGTGAATGCTTGTTTTGAGGTGGGCTTGCTCCCATTTCCCCAAGAATGGGAGCTGGTTCACACTGCTGCAGAAAGAAAAAAGCTGTACTGTCTTTTAACTGTCAATATCTGTTTGCTGTTCTGGATTTTTTCCTTCAGCATTATGTATAATGGCTAAAACAGGCTTATTACAGCAGTTGCTTTTTTATCCTGATTTCTTTGAGAAGCTTTAAAGTATTTATTGAAAGTGCCATATGATTTTAATAGCCTATTAGACAGTCTCTTAAATCGTCTCTTCTGAGAAAGCATAAACAAAAATTCTCACGTGTAGCTTACCTTACTGCGGGGAACTGTACAAACTTTGGCCGAATGTTGATTGTATTACCTGGAGTAATGGTTCCTTATAGATCATCTTGTCAGCAGGGTTCAGAAACTGATTTTAAAAACAATTTCCAAAATGCATGTGTGCTCGGTTACAAATTGTAAATGTGTGTTGGTATGTGTGTCTTGTTACCGCAGCAGAGAAGGAAATCCTGAACTTTTACCTATTTACAAATTTGTGCCAGTTTAGCTAAAGTTGTTCTTTTAACTGGTATTTATTTATTTTATTACTGAAGACAAGCTCTGATGAACTTATTGGTCTTTAAACACTTGAGCTGTCAAGCAAGTAGTTTCCTCATCACTAATCTAGCATTTGAACTTTCATTTTGTTCAGTATTGCAGAAGCTTTTTCCGGGTCAGCAACAGGGCACATCCATAGGTGTAGCTGTAATAAGCAATTGTGACTCTTTTCCTCTTAACACTCCCTTGAAAACGCTGGATGCAACACATCTTATGTTACTTCCCAAACACTAAATTTCACTTCCCATTCTGATTTTGAGGAAGTAGCTCTTAAAAATTTTGTCGCAAAATTGTATTGTTGAACTTCTTCTCTTGTATAGCAGTTCTTAGGAAAATATTAACCATGAATATCCTGGTAAAAATTCTCCATGACTCGAGGAGCCAGGATTCCCCTCTCTCCGGCCTCACTCCTTTTATTAATTTATTGCACTGGCTGGGTCGGTTTCCTAGGTGAAGGAAGTTTAAGCTTACGTTTTGAGACTGGAAATACCACAGGAGCTAAAATTGCTTTCTTGAGGTGATAGAGCTGTGACTTGCTACTACAATTGCATTAGTACAGCAAGGCTGGAAACTGTATGTGGCTCCTGTTGAAATATATGTGCACACTCTAAGAGAAGGCTATTATTAACTGGTCTAACCATCAGTTAAGTGATACCTGGTCTACTCGTTATTCTGATTAAGGATTTCAGCTAGTCCTGATAATGACGTTTTCTCTAGTGAAGACAAAAGAAAAGCACTTTTTTATTCTGCCTCATTCTTTGGCTGAAATTTTCTTACAGAATAAACTATGCTTGGTAAAGTTACACCTATGGAAATGCCAAGGTCTTTGTGTTTGTGTTTGTTTCAAAGAAAAGGTACGTGAGTACCCCCCAGTAACTCTACTGCATTTTGCTTAGGTCTCGTGATTCACTGCTGTTTCTGTTGTTCAGTTCAGTGGGAGCAGCCTTGGGTCCTCTGAATGCCGGCGTTGCCGGAGTGGGGTTTCCAGGTTGGTTGGACAGGCGTTTGCCATTAGGAATGCTGACCCCCCTTAATATCATAGCATAGAAACTGGAGAGCACACGTTTTATTCCTCTTGTGCTGCTTTCTAGGCAGACTGTCAGAATTTACCTGTTTTGCAGGTGAGAGATCTGGTTTCACTTAGTCAGGAAGAAACTGCTATGGCAGAAGAAGGTGCTGGTTGATAATATTGTGACAGTGCTGTTGTTGCAGTCCTCTACAAGCCACACTCCCCTTGAGAAGTTGCTAGGCAGGAAGTGTCCCACAAACTACTATCACTTTTACATACAGAATATTGTTTGGTAACACTGTAAATAAAATAGACTATATAATAGAGGAAAATAAGGACATTTTGACTTTTTTACTTTTGGAAATATATATATATATATTTTAGTTACATATACAAACAAAAATTCTACATTGTGTGAGAATTCTTTTATACCACAAATTATTTTTGTAATGTCTAATATGTTTCTGCAGGGAAAAGGGAGAAAGGTCTGTGTACGCGCAGCAAATAAATATATATATATATTGTTTAAAATAAGTGTGCACTACATCAAAGTCTAGAGGGTAGAACAAATTTAGCCTGAAACCAGTGTGAGGAGCAAGTTTGGATGTACTTGGACATGCTTTGAGGGTGGCACTGCGTATATGTTTAATAGGTTATCGTGCATGTCACATCCCTTCTGCTAAAAATGCTTATTGCTTTTCTATGACCATCTTCAGTTTAACCAGGAAGTTTTCTTCATGTAATCATGCAAGTATCCATGTGTGAGCAGTGTGTCTTTTGAGATATGCCATGATGCTGCAGTGAGTTGTGAAGTCAGGGTGTTAAAAATTTACTGAGACCAAATAGTTGGGCTGATCTAACTCGCTGCCATATCCGTTTATAGCAGCCGCGTTTGCTGCGTTGACAATATGATCTGTAAGGAGCTGTTGCCAGTAGAGTCTTGATAAAAGCATTTCCCAGAAGTTCCTTCTCACTGAAGTGACACCAATAACACAGTAGTCAGACTTCACCGGAACATGCAAATGTGCTCTGTGTTCCCAGCGTCAGATTTTACTGTCTGGGTCAGAAGCACTAAGGAAAAGGAGCACTGGCACGTCCAAAGTCCTACTTCGAAAAAGAGTATTCCTAATTTGTGTAGCCAATCCAACGTATTCTAAAGGTATTAAAGAAAAAAAAAAAACTTTAAAATATTTTCTTTTCACGTAAACTAACGTTGCCTGTTGGACCTAAAAATCACTCCAGTCTTTGGTTCTCTTATTCTCGACAGCACAGTGCCGGCAGGGTAAAAGTTAACTGAATAAAACCTAAAACCAAACAATATGTTGTGCTACTTGAAAGCTCTTTTGACAGTGTGCCTTTTGAAATTAGTGCTTGAATGATTCAGAGCAAGCCCCTGTGATTTCTGAATCCTACTTCTCTGTTCTTGGTGAAGTCCTGGCCCTGTGGAAGCCCGGGGCAGAGTTGGCATCTAATTCAGTGGGACCGTGAGTGTGCGTGTTCCTGGAGCACTTTCTAAACATACCTGGTCAATACCCTCACTCACTAACATGGGACTTGTTTTCTAATATTCTAGTCTTTGGGTGAAGCTCTGTTCCCTGACTGAAGTAATAACCTAATCAAGTAAGCAGTAATCCTTTTTGTCGGGACACTTCCACAGAAAGAGGTCATACTTGTGTTATGCCCATCCAGCTGTTCTGAAATGTAATGCTATTCTGTTGTGCCTTTATTTTTCCATGTAAAAGCAACTGCTGTAAGCTTTTTTTTTTTCTTTTTCTTTTCTTTCTTTTTTTTTTTCTTTTCGTTTACTAGTTTTTTCTGTCTGAAAAAACACTTTTCATTGCCCAGCTGTTATTTCTGGATGCAGTCTGTGATCCAGGTATTTCAAGAACCAATTACCTCAAACCTCATGTTAAACAGTGTTGCTATCTGGATTCTCCTTGATACTACAATATTGTAACATACACAAACAGGAACCTTGCTATGTGTTTATATATATATATCATATACATATATACATGTATGTGCTATATATATATAAATGGAAAGTGATCCCCAAGGACTGAAGGAAAAAAGCAAAACTTTTGTTTTCCAACATCGAAACCAAAAGGGCTTCTCTGAAGCTCTATAATGGCATTGTGCTGGATATATATTAAGAAAGTGTTTTCTGAAAAGTGCTTCCTTTGTTAGCCTTTTTATTTCAGTATTTTAATGGGGCAGATGATGTGATTCAAACACTATATCTGCATTTTTGGGCCCATTTTGAAGCAGGGGCCTCTTAATCTTTCCAGTTGTTAAAAAAAAAAAACAATAAAACCCAGTATACAACATTCCAGTAAGGTTAGTATTGCAAAACTTTAGCGTATTCTGGGAAGACTTCATTAGCTTTTGTTTTTTTGTGAAAGGGAGGGCTTTGGCCATACTTTACTCAACTTTTCCACCATTCTAAGGAACTGAAGTTTAATCAGTAACCATCCTAGTCAATTAAAATTCTAATTCAGTAGTCACTGGCATCTCTGGAGTGCCACCCCCATTAAAAACAAAAACAAAAAAAACCCCACCAAATAAAAAAACAACCATGAGGAGGAGGAAGTTGGAGGAGGACTCACAGCTCCTGAATGTGGACTAAGCATCAGAACAATTTCTGGGTATCAGGAAACATGTTGGCAAGACCTGATACCTGTTTAGCCCTTTCTTTTTTCCAACTACCTTCTCCGGAGAACCTTCTCATGAAAACAGGCCTTCAACCACAATGACTTCTCCTTAATAGTACTTTGCCAAAGAGAATTGGGTTCAGGATATTTTTTCTGGAGAAAAATGACAATAACAAAAAAACATTATTTTCATTAACAGTCTGCTATATAAATCTCCCCCCAAGAAAGTCTTTTTTTTAATTATTTTTTTATGTAACTGATGCACACTACAGTCTTCATTTTACTTAGCCAAAAAAGTAACTTTCTAACTCAAATAGTAATTAATTTGAAGTAAGAAAAGAAATTGTTTCTCTTTCCCCGTTTTTTCTCCATCTAATGTTTCTATGGTTATTGATGGCTTATGATTATCTTTGTAAATAATTTGCAAAAGTATTAAAATCTCCCAGAAGCAAGCATTTGCAATGCTGTTGGCCTTCCAATGGAATAAGTATGATGCAAAAGTGAATGTGTTAGTGGATCAGAATTGAAGGAGGTGGTTACTGCAAACTAAGTAACACTCTCGACCTCTACTCTATGCCATAAGTCCGCACAATGCCATTGTCAACCTGCTCAAACTATCTGCTTATGAATTCTGCATGATCCTCATGATAGAGTTGAAAGCCTGATCTTTCACCTGTTAATATTTTCACATTTGTCCTTAAGTTTGACAAATTTTATACTGTAAAGTTGACTTAAGTACAGTTTGATGTCAATTCTTGTGGAAAGAGCTTTCTGCATGTAACATTAGACACATACAGTTAAACAACACAGCATAGTACAAAACTCACAAGAAAATGTTTTGGCACCAGCAGAAAGAAATCTCACCCTAACCATTTGTCATTTTAAACCATCTTATTGTAAGTTTTACCAGCTACTTCTAAATTTGTGCTTTATTTAAAGAAATAAAATAAAAATCCTAAGACTTGTCTAGCGTAGTGAAATATGTGTATATCAGTTTTAGGATAAATAGCTAAGTCTTATTACGCTGTGTTACTTAACTTGTATATATAGAATATACATAAGAGTTTGCAGTAACCTGTTTCTCCAGGATTTCCAGTTTGAATGGATTTAAACTCAAACTATGAGATTACGTAAATGATTTTAGAAGATTGCAGAATAAACTGAGTGTAAATTACAGGAAGCTCTATCAGATGGTGAAATAATTTTTAAAGAGTCTTTTGGTCCTTGGCTCAAATTCAATAAGTACTGTTTGTATACCAAGATATGTGAAATGTAAATGTTGTAGGTTATATTTCACTCTTGTAGCTATAAAAATGTAGAACAGAGATAGCTTGTACTACTGAGTTAACAAAAGATATACTAAAGTATCCTGTTAAAAAAGTATACAGAGAGTTAAGCTCGTTGCTGTAACCCCTTTTGGATTGAAGTGTGCTGATTTTTATATGTATATTATATATATATTCTGCAAAAGTATATATATAATGTATGTATAAAAAGGCCTAATGCAGACATCCATTGTATTGCAGTTATGAAATGAAGACATTTTGGAAAAAACATTGTATCATAGTTCATGAATTTGCAGTGGATCTTTGTTCCTTTTTACTGTGGTATTTTAGAAATGAGTCTCAAGTTTGAAATTAGATCTGCCAAGTTGGAGTTTTGCTGCTTCAGCTTTGCACTGGGTGTCTGAATAAACCAGTATGAATGTAGTATTTGCCCTGTGTGAAGCAGCTACACCCCAACAGATAGGAGGAAAAAAACTAGAAAGAACTATTTCAAGTTTATCTTTTTGTATATGAAAATAAACAATAAATTACAAATAATTGCTTCTGTTGTTGCTGCGACGTTAAAACTCATTGCTATTTGGTAATATCTTTGGCATCTATCCGAAGTATTTTCTTTTTATAGAACCTTTTGGTGTTTTAATGGCATCTCTGCTGCAAAACGAAATCCCTGCAGAGGCATAGCTGAGGCCTGTACTTCGATCCATAGTTCGCAAACCCCTCTAAGGGGAAGAGGGAATTAGCTCAGATAGCTGCATCCTTTCAAGCGTGTTGCCCCTTGTAGCACCGTGGTAACAGCGCTTACTATTCCCAGAGAACTGTTCAAATACAACACTACGTGCACGCTAAGCTGTATCAATACAAGGTCCAGTCATACAGCTGCAAGCATCAGTGATGGGGGTTAAGCTAAATCCCAGGACCTTGCCCTAAAGTGTCTTCTCTTCTGCCAGCTTGAGCAGAGGAGCAGAACAGAGCAAGGGACAGTGATCACCTAAAATGGTTCCAACCGGATTTACAAAACCCTCCCTTCTAACACTTTAATATTTGCTGGAAGTGGAAGTTACACTAACCCTAAGCCGGTTTTAGAGCCATGGTTGATCCGGGGCAGCACACCCCTGCTCACAGTGTGCGAGGACAGCTGGATGCACTGGTGCAGCTGTTGGCAAATTCCCTGGTGGCACAGTGCTGTGGGGTCTGTCACAGGCGGGGAAATGGCTTTGGTGTGAGGTATGGCTCAGAGCAAGCGTTGGACCTGGAATTGTAATGGAGCTTCCACTCATGGCCTTTATTTCCCCCCCCCCCCCCCAACTTCAGCTTCAGCTGAATACCCTGAAAGATACCATGGGGTGGGGGGGTGGACATAGAAAAATATTGAAAAATATTTTTTTTAAAAGAGCTTATTATACTTGTACCAGCATAGTGAGTAGTGTAATCCCACAAACGTGAGGCAGAAAGGTGTGCTCAGCTTCAAATTGAAGCATGGCTGGCCTTCTCCAGGCAAGAGATGGTGGGAAGTCCCAGCCCTCATATTTTGGCATTTTTCTTTGCTATACCAGTTACTTTTCAACAAAAATGCTGCTTTATTGGAGCCGAGAAGGAAATGCTTACAGGCTTGGATGCCAGTGAGGGGTAAACTTAATAATCATGCTGTCGGATTTACTGATGAAGCACCTTATGTCCAGTCACCAAATGGCGGTACGGTCCCCTGCCTGGGGACTGGTTTAAGCACACCTCTCCGGGCTGTCCCCACGGTCCCCGTGAGGGCGAGCACTCTTTTTTTTAAAAAAAAAAAAGCTTTCGGGGAAATCCCGTTTTACCCTTTATTAGCACGTTATTGTGCTGAGGCGACGCCGCCATGGCGGGCTGACAGGGGGCGCTGTAGCGCAGCGCGGCGCCGCCATCCTCCCTCCCTCCCTCCCTCCGCCATGGCGGCCTTGCCCCGCCATCGCCGCTTTTTGGGCGGCTTCGTCTGCGGGGCCGCGGCGGGTGCTGCCGCGTCGTGCTGGGCAGCCTGGCGGCTTCTGCGGAGCCAGAGCCAGCCGGAGCCGGCCCCCGAGCGGGTCCTGCCGGAGGGTAAGAGCCGGGGGCTGAGGGGACGCGGGGAGCCGCGGAGCCGTAGCGCAACGCGGGGCGGGAGCGGCGCCGCCTCAGCGCGGCCGCGCTCTCCACGGCCGCCCGTGCCCCGCAGCCGCTGCGTTCCCCCTCGGAGCTGCTTTTTCCTGGCTCTTTCCTCCGTGGAGGGCCCGAAGGGGGCAAGGAAGGGCGGAGGAATGTTATATTTGGGGATTCAGGGTTGAAAATAGCGTTATAACGCGGCTTCCCGTTCGCAGCCAAGTGGTGCGTGAGGAGAGCGGGTGCCTGCAGCTGACAGGATGGCTGCCCCTGTGGGCAGCTGCAGCAGCCCTGCGTGGTCTGGTCACTCGGCATGTCTGTGTAAAGATACAGCATGCACACGTACACATATGTTTACTTGTAAACCCACAGTTCGGGCAGGCCGTAAATATATTTCATCCCTTTCTCCCCTTTTCCCCCGGGGTTTCAGGTTTGTAGGGAGGGGGTTTTGGGGGTGCCTCAGGGTCTGGTGGCAGTGAATGTATTTCTCTGTAGTCTGAAGGCTTTAAAAGTAAGTAAGGTGGATGCAAATATTCCTCCATGAGATAAAAATGTTTTAAAAAAATATCTTACAGTGAAGTTTTCGTTCATTCAGCATAGCGTAACCATTCCTAGTGATAGCAGGACTTGTACTTAACACACTGTGATTTGCAAGGAGGAGTCTGATTTCTGGCTGAGTCTCTGAAAGGGGAAATCTGTGTGTTGATATCCTGTGTCCTTAACTCCTCTTTGTCTGATGCATCCCTAAATATCTGATAGTTCCTCCTGTAGAGGACAGCCCAGGGTGATTGCTAAGTGGATGTGTGCAGGCATTACAGTGAATGAGTTAGTCCTGGAGCTCAGATCCTCCTGTGAGGGCATGATGGAAAGCACAGCTGGTTTTTGATGGAAGAAAGTTTCACTGGATTGCTTTCTTAATTATTTTTGTCTTTAATTGTGGCAGTAACCTCAAGTAGTTCCCTATACAGTATATTTACATCCAACAAGATGCTTTTCTTACTGTCTTGTTTCTGATCACATTTCATCTTTGGATTATTTTCTGTTTATTTTTCTCCTTAGAACCAGTAGAAGACTCTCTGCTGGAAAAATATGGATTCCCTGAAGCTGGAACAGAGACCAGATGTTACACAAATCATGCACTGTCTTATGATCAGGCAAAACGTGTGCCTAGATGGGTGATTGAACATATTTCCAAACAGAAGACACTGGGTATGTAGGTGTTTATTTACTGAGATTTACAGCACAGAGAATGGGTTTTGCAGTTCGCAGGAGGTGGACCCAGGAGCAGGCTGGGAGAAAAACCCTGTAGTGATCTCGAGGTATGGCTTTTTCCACCTATTTGCAATCTTTCTGGAGGCAGTAGGCCTCTAGGTGGATGTCAGTTCCATTACGTTTTAAGGCTGATGTTGCTAGTGAATTAAAAAAGATCTGTCACTGCTGGTTGACAGGTCTCTTCAGTATTCCTTATATTGCTGGGATTTGTCTAGTATTGCACGTATGACAGGTCTGCAAGACACAGCCCAAGGGCTGAGTGTGAAAGGGGAGTGAAGAAGAACTAGAGCTACCTTCCAGGAGAAATTTCTGTTGTGAGTTTATGAAACAGTATAAAAGCGCCAGATTAGTATAGCTGAATCAGTGTAAACATTCTAAGTCATGTTCCCTCTAATAACCGTGAATGGAGAGAAAATAAAAAGTAAAATTGAAAATTAAGCTTCTTACGTTATTCAGACCTGCAAAGTTCAGTCTCATTGCTCAAGTCCCTCAAATTGTTCTTGCTTCCTTAGCTAGTGTAGTTAGTTCTGTGAGACAATTTATGTCAGTTGAGGCACTGCCCCAAATGAGTCAATGCCTTTAATAGCCAGACTGTTTCACCTATAGATTTTGAAGAGATTTGCTCAGAATGTGAAGAAAAGATGAATCTGTGTTCCTGAGATAAAAGTGGAGCAGAGGGCATCAACAGTTATAATTGTTCAAAGCTAGATAATGTATACCTACTCGCTGCAGTCATTACCTACTTTGATGCAGTTCTGTTGTATTTTCTGATGTGCATTATCTAATAGTCTCTTCCCTGTTCTTTATGCAAGACAGGCTTAGTGATTTTTGCTGTCAGTGCTGAGTGAAATGTGAATGGTATACAGTCATTATAAATCAAGTTTATAACATTAGTTCAGCTTTTATAAGGTGAATTATTAGTAATGGAGGTAACTGTATAATTATAAAATGTTTTATGAAAGCAGTAGCCCTCTAAATATATCTTTATCACTGTCTTCAAATTACCTTTCAAAATTAAAAGCACGATCCTGAAAATATTTATAACCCACCCCTAAGTAGCATCATTGATTTCTCTTCTTTCTGAGAAGAAAGCAGTAGTTCCAGGCTTACTTTCAAGCAGGCCTTAAAAGTTAAATTGTTAAAACTTTTTCCAAATGATCAGATACATCTAACTGCAAATTGAAAATAAGCATCTTGAGACATTCAGCTCAAGACTTATATCTGAGAGCTACTGTAAGTGAGGTTTGGGGCATACCTGTGTTGTTCAGGGTATTTGTCACAAAAACCTTCCAAGTACTGGAGGTTTTAAACTGTGTGATGTAAAGGAAAAAAAGGGGGGAAGGGTGTTGTTAAGAACTTAAGTGTTTAAGTAGCACGGTGGGAAGACATTAGCTTTAAATGTAAATGAGGTCAAAGCAGTGGACAGAGAATAAATCATGATATATTTTTCCATTTTTCAAGTTAATTGATAAATTACGCTTTGTGCTTTGTCTTAAATATTGAGATGAAGTGTCATTTTTTTTTAAAATGATAATTCTGTTGCTTTGCATGCTGATAACATCATCGGTGTTGCTTCCTAAGCGTTGATCCTGTGTTAAAGTATCGTACCACATTCTTTACCCCAAAAAAGAAAAGTGAGAGCTCCTTCCTTCTACCTGCACTGCATAAAGATGCTCTGACCACCTCTCTGTTTTGACATTACCTCCGTGGGCATATGCACAGATGGCCAGTGAAGAAGAGGAAATTGCTTGCAGACACTGGTTCCCAATATACATTATCAATATGTATGCTGATTTCCCACTCCTTCCCTTCTTTCTGGTGGTCCTTCTTATATTCTCGGATAGAGAAGCTGCCAAGTGACGAGCATGGAGCACAGCATGCATAGGGTGTGTATGCACTCAGTAATATCACTGAATGTATATGCACAGTCAGCTGTAGAAGACTAACTTTAACAACTAACAGTGGTAATCATTGAGAATTGCCCTTCACGTTTTATTGCAAGAGAAAGTACTTTATGAAGTGCCAAGTTTGAGGAAAATTCTTGTGTCTACAGGCCCTGGTTCATGCTTGAATGAAAAGAGAACATGTAATGGTCCCCTATATTGCGTGTGTCAAATTGTGCCTGACACCCTGAATTTTATGAAGAAAGATCAGTATGCTGGGGATTCTTTGAATTATATTGGCGTTTGGAAAAAAAAATGTGGACAACAGTGATGGTGCTCGAAGCTCTCCCCCCACCTGCATGTCCCTGTTGCACAAACACAGCCAAATCAGCCCTTGGGTGTCCCTCAACTGCCTCCCTGGGACACCTTGCTCGTAATGGGTGTTCGTGGATGGATCCAAGGCTGTTCCCTAAGAAAAATGGTGTCTTGTTGGAGGTTGTCAGTGCCAGAATAATTCATGCAAGTCTCCTGGCCATCACCTTTTCAAGGAAGTGGCCTGTGTTTGGGATGAAGTTTTCTCAAAGCTGCAGCCCACTCTGAATAACTTCTTTCCCAAGGAGCGGACTGGGACTTGACAGAGTGCAAGGACACAAAAAGGTGTATGCCCAGGAAATCTAGAAAGAGGCCACAGGCTCCCTGGCAGAGGTAGCAGCTTAGTGTGGGCTGCCATCTCTGGAACAGTTCAGTTAACTCCTCCCACAACCCTCTGCAAAAATAAAAATAAAAACTGTCCTACAGAAGGCTTAAGCCTGGTCATTTTTTGTACATCATTTCCAAATGTCTGGAAAGGCAGCAGGGGAATCCTAGAGAAGGGCAGGAAAGCTCTTCACTTAATTCTATGCACGTGAAGAACAAATGAAATGATGTTCTCTGGAAAGGCTTTATTACCAATGGTAACTTTATAAAATACAGCCGTTCCACTTCCAGGCTAGACTTGGAAAAAGACAAAATGCTTGTAGTGGTTCGAACATTAAAAAATGGAACTGCTTCCGGTGAAGATTTGTAAATCTTAATTGTCCTAAAAAGAGAATCTATCCTGGTTTATATCTTTATCAGACTTGCCTTTGATATTAGTCGGCCTCTGTGATAAGGGTAAACTATTTTGCTTTTGTTTCTCTCTGAAACAGTAAACGTAGTCTGTAGTAGGGAAGGGTAGTGGGAAGGAATGTAGGAACTGGAGCATGGATCTGTAAGTAGAGTTCTTGTCTCGTATGGCTGAGGAGAAAAATATTCAGATTACTGTGTTGAATCCTTAACCATGGGCAGTTTGGTGAGATGTCTTGTTGTTGATAGTTTAATGATAACAACTTAGTGTGTTATTTCTTAGGCAATGCAGACCGAAGGCACTGTAAATTCAGACCAGATCCTAACATCCCTCTAATGTTCAGTGCCGTCAATGAAGACTACCTTGGGAGCGGGTGGTCGCGAGGACACATGGCACCAGCAGGAGATAACAAATTTTCAACAGTAGGAGTTTTTTTTTAATTTGTGTTTATCGGTTAGAAAAGGGTAAAAAGACCCTTAAGAGTGATGTCTGATGTTCCTTTCACTGTTTTGAGATGGAATATGGCCTCGTTGTTGAAGCACAGACCTGAGCTCGGACTTACAAGGTCTGTTCTTGACTGAGCACTGTAGGATGCTCATGCAGTCTAATTCAGGTGTCTAAATTGAGCGAAATTTAGAGTCTCAAATGGGAACAAAGAAGGTGAGAACCTTCACCAGCCAAACCTCACAAGTGTCTTCTGAAGCTCAGTCAAAGGGAGACGAGGAGAGATGACTTCATTTCAGCCAGCAGGTGCTGAAATGTTTAAGGCTAGATTGTGCAAAGCAAAAATACTGTTAAGTACTGTTCCACATTGGCAAGAGGATTGACTGGATGATTTAAAAACCTTTTTTTCCTTTCTGGCAATGTGCACGAGGTAAATTAGAACCTTTTTGCCATAGTTCTTTCAGTCTATAAAATGTCCTCACCTGCCATTTGTTTGAGTTGTAAGAAAAGCATGCCCTAATGCCTTGGCTGACTAACAAAGCAGCCTTGGATTTATTGGATCCTCATGTGAAATGTGCCTAATGCAGGCAATTTGTCAATTAAGAAGCAGTTTGAATTTGTATTTCTGCTCTGCAGAGTAGTATGCTCTGGGGCACTGACAGCACCCTGGCATGTATCAGATCAAAGAACCAGTCATTTTATTTCTACTAGAAGCATCTTGGTGGGAGGTTATTTGAGTTAGCTGTGGAGCTATAGCAGATGAGCTACCTGCACAGAGAGATTCTCTACCTGGTTTGAAATGCAGTGAGATAATACAGTCTTTCCAATACTGGGTTATAAAACCTTAATTTCACAGTTTAATTAGTGCAGGCAGTGTTTGCCCATTACTCTAAACAGTTCTGTCAGCTCCTTCATTTTGATGAAGTATCTGAAAAACATTGACAGCTACAGAACCTGTGAAGATTCTGGGTTAAGATTTTGGATTTTTTTTTCACCGTATTTTCCTGCATACATGTAGTTGTTTAGCCCCAGATCCCTTACATCTGGAGATACGTTAAGCTTCAATTCAGAGAGGTTTCTGACACTTTTAAAGTATAAAATTAAACAGATATGTAGGTGTTGGCATATCATGGTCTCGTCATTTCATTACCTGCACCTTATGTATTTGCAAAATTGTAAGATAGAGGTGAATATTCTATCTTTTGTTCTAACAGAAAGAAAAAGCTGGTGATTAATCACTCAAATAAATGAAAAGCACAAGTGAAAGCATTGTCCTCTTCATAATAAAGAGTATCTAGTTGCTTCCAAAGACATTACAGAATTGGTAGTCTGTTAGCACGTTAACAATTACTACTGTACCTCTAGAATTGGACATTCTTATACTGTGTTTCTGTCAAAAAAAAAAAAAAAAAGTAGATCTAATTTGCAAGGTTTGCTCCTCAGTTTTACACCTCTTATTCCAAAATGTTTTTGTAGATATTCTGACTCAGGTCTTGTCTGACCTTTTATTTTGATAATGGTAAAATTAAACTAGAAATGGCTTCTGATCCAAAAACTTTTAAAATGTGTTTACAGCTCAGATGTTTCAATGAAATGATGCTATTTTCTTTCTTCATGCAGAGAGCTATGGCTGAAACATTTTATCTCTCTAACATTGTGCCTCAGAATTATGAAAATAATGCTGGATTTTGGAACAGGTGAGCAATTGCTTATAAGGGAACTAACTAAATGAAAAATATCGGGCTATCTGTAGAGATCATGTCAACCTTCTCTGAAAGGTAACTCACAGTACTCACAATGCAAGAGCAGTATAATGACTGCTTTAGTTCTTTGTTCAGGAAAACCCTGCAGGGCGTTTACTTAGAATAAAATCATTTATTCTGGCTGATGTGGGTAAAGGTACCAGGCTTAACATTTCTGTCCTTGAGGAAAAATAAGTAGGAGCAGGGAAAGGGGTTTAGATCTAGTTTTAACGTCTCCAAAAAAGCACTTCCAGTATCAGAGTATCCCCATCTCTGTACGTGGACATCTGTTCACTTTGAATAGGAGAACTGAGTGCTCCCTGCTGAGCTGTGACTACTCCAGGTCTTTTTTAGGTATTTCTTGGAGTGCTGGCTTCCAAGTAGCAGTCAGGCAAGTTCTCTGTTGTTTGTGAATGCTGGCTGGATCAGCTGGGAGGTGAAGCGAGTGGAAGTAAATCTTACCTTTCTTTATGTAGGGTTTTTATTCTTTCATTCCCTTGAGCAGAAAAAAAAGCCTAATAAAACGAGCATTCATTCTGTGCTTCTTGCATAGGGCTTAAAGAATGTGAAGACTCAGAAACAGGAGGGGAGAATGATGAATTTCACAAGGCTCACTCAAGGGAAGGTTGGCAAAATCGTGTACAGTATTGTACTAAAAGTATATCAGAAATGCATCATCGTTCAACGACACACACCTGCTTTCCAGTTTTACAAGAATGCATATAAAATCATATGAGGCATTCAGTAAGGTTACACTATTTTATAGACAAATAAAACGCTATAACATTTTAAGAGATGTTTCTGTTTTGTTTTAATACCTCAAGTGTTTGAGCATAAAATTTCCTTGTACCAAAGCTAAGCGTTGGTACCAGTTTAAGGCTGGAAACCCTCCTTATTTCTCTGGAGCAGGATTGGTGCCTGATCAGGAAATCATGGGGAGCGTTTCGGAATTTTCCCTGGCACTATCAGCCCTGCAGTTTAAGCTGCTGTTATCACTTTCTCCTAACCCCAGCACCTTATCCCCACAGTTTAAGTACACAAGCCAGATATTTGTGTCACTTGTTTTGTCAGTCACTTTTTAAATGATATGTAGTTTTAAGGATACTGCGCTTCGTGTGTGTTGTATCCCTTCCTGTCTTCAGTACTCTCTTCCTTTCTTTATTTTAATCACTTCTTGAATTGTCTTTTGAGGTGCAGACAGTACAGCTCAGACAGTTTAACAGTCCGATGATTTTTAAAGTGGTGTTTGCCCTCCAGCTGCGTGTTTTTGCTGCTTTCCCAGTTCCAGCTCTGATACATGCCTTACTTTACAGCAAGTCGACGCCATTTACTAACCCAGTTAAACTGATCCACGTTTTGGTTTGGTTTGTTGCATTTCTGCCAGATTAGAAAATTGGATCAACTGGTGAGACGAACGCTAGAGCCAACGTAGAAGATGGAGTAGGACAGTGCAGCTGGGGTAGGCAAGGGGAGCAGGGGGAAAGGAGACTGCAGGACTGTCTTTCAGGAAGCTGTTAGTAAACTGTTAGATTGGTTTCTTGATGTGGTCTAACTGTTTATTTGTCATTCTCTTCCTACCAACATGCTTCTTTCTTCCCGTCTGTCTTGAGTGTAACTTCATGGTCCCTGTAGTCTGATCTCTGTCCCTGCTGCCTCTAACAGCAGTCTGTTCCCTAGCTGCTTTTATTCTCCTTCTTCCCTTGTGCCAGGTGGTGTTTGTATTGCCATGCAGGGAGACGTCCAGAGGAGCTGAGCTACTTGGAAGCAAAGCTAACAGCAGAAAAAAAAAATTAGCCTGTGGTCAGTGCTTTGGCTTGTCACATGGCAGCGCACTATCACCAAAGAAAGATGGGCTAATTCCTGCTAATTCTGGTTTGTGTGAGCTTTTTTGACTCACTAACCCATCAGAGGAAAAAAGTCTGGTTTTGTTCAGGGTTATGGACAGGTGAGGAGTGCTAAAGGTAGCCCAAGTAAGAGGTATGAGGAACAGGAGGGGGAAGGAGGTGAAACTTTCCCCCATACAAGCAGCCAGATTAGCTGGAGTTCCCTGTCTCATTTTCTGGTCTTGTTGTCCATTTGAGTGAGGTACAGTTCTGTCTTTAGTAAAGGCCCAGTAGGTACTCATTTTATGTAATTTCTGTAACACCTGTGATGTTAGATCAGAGTGGCTACAAGCTCCCATTTTCTGTAATAAAGGTGTGGTCCGGAAACCTTTTTGTTTGGAGAAGTATTTTATGTTGTAAACTGAATCAGTTAGTTTAGAAAACAAAAACAGTGTTAATATTTTCGGAGTAACTACTTTATTTTTAATCAGTTACATATCAAAATAAGCAGTAAGTAGGCTTAGTAGGAATGGCACATAGTAACTCTAAAAGTTCTTTGAGATACAGAGAGAGCTGTTTGTTCAGGACATTAATTCCTTGGGGGATGCATACAAACCCAGTCATGTGGTAGAACCATTTGAATTAAGAATACCACAGCCTGTTTAAAACAAGTGTCTTGCTAATCTAATCAGTAGTAATCTTTCTGATGTCAGGTATGGGATTAAGTTGAGAATTCAGATTTTCAAGTTAGGTGGCAAGGCTACAGAAACCATTTTCAGATGTGTGTGATAACACATGTGTACCTGTACATAAGTGAAACCGGAACAAGAGGGAAGTATGACTTGGGCCTGTGGTTTACCTTCTTTGGCATGTGAATCAGTTGTGTGAGTGTGGAGAAGTCCTCTTGCCCTTCATAGTCTGTTTTGAAGTTTGTTGCGTTAAGTTTTCCCAGCTGGCTCTACTCAGTCTGGCAAATATGTTTCAGAATGGAAATGTACTGTCGGGAATTGACCGAGAGATTTGAGGATGTTTGGGTAGTTTCTGGACCTCTGACCTTACCTCAAACAAATGATGACGGAAAGAAGAGTGTTACTTACCAGGTATGTACATACGTTGCTGGGTTAATAATGCAGTAGTTATACTTTTTTAAAATTACTATTTAAAATTTAAGAACAGGTCTGATATCTCTGTAGCTTGATAAAACAAAGTTAAACATCTCACTATGTACAATATGTCCAGTAGTATTTGGGACTAGTTCATTGGAAATATCTTGCCTACATATTAAAAATATCATTTTAAAATAATTTGTTTTATTTACACTGAGAGAACTATTGAATGTCTTCACGATTTGCAGTAAAACTGTTTTCTGACTTATATTTGACAGTGTCTGAGCAGAGAGTTAGTGGGTTTTGCTGATTTGAATGCATCTATGCAGTCACTAAAGTATTTTTTAGAAACAGTGCGCTACAAAGGTAGTGGGGGTTTCTCAAACCTGTTTAGGGGATTGCAGTGCCTGTGTTCCGCTAAAAGCAATTTCAAAAACAGTTGCTTGGTGGTACCCCATATGCATCACTTAAAATCCCAGTTGCAAGGCCTTCTCTAAGAACACCAAAGTCAGTTGGAAGACTTCATTCGAGTTCGGTAGTTTTTAGGTGAACGCAATATAATTGCTTGTCCATGGTACTGGTACCTCTTTTGGTCCCCCATTTTATTATTTGCTTTAAATACTCTGAAGATAGGTGTTTGATCAGGCACAGTCTCTAGAAACCATCACTGATAGAACAAACAGGAAAGGTTATCGTGTTGAGAGGTGAATTTACTGTTGCTTGTGGTGACTTCTTGTAAGCATGCTTTTAGGCATCTGTAGGATCTGTAAGGTTCCTCGAAAACCTTACTGTGCTCTTCTGCCCCTACTGTAATGACATATTATTGCTGCTTTCAGTTGTTAGATGCTAGCAAGCATAATGCAAATAATACAATATTCTGTACCTCTTGAAAAAACGCTTCTCTGTGAAAATAAGTGCTCAGATGAACTGCAGCTTCAACTCGCGAGTGATTCAGCTGTCCAGCTAGTTCTCTGAGGAGCAATGAACGAGCTTGCTATAAAAAAGCCTCTGTAGCTGAGGGATTTGAGAGAGACAAAAGGGAGAGATGTTCAGCTTTCAGTGCTAGCTTGTTTAGCAGAAAGATTTAGGCACTATTTCTCTGTTGTAAATGCACATTCAGTTCTGTTTGATTGAACTTGGAACTCAGTCGTGACAGAACGTAATTTTTCCTGTTCACTTTTACCTGTTTACGTCTTTAAAAGCTATCCCTTATATCACCCACAAGTCTATAACCTTGACTGTAATGAAATCACTGCTTTGGTTTTTGTTTCTTTTTTTGTTTGTTTGTTTCTCAGACAGTCCTATGTTACGCACATGAAAATGCAATAATTATAATTCATCTTTTTTACGTTGGGTGCCAGTTGCAACCTTCAGTTCTCACCGTATCTTTGTGAGGAAGGTGACAACCGTGCTTATTTTCAAGGGGATAAGTAGTAAATCATGGTTAAAGGATATGACCAGTGTCACACGACAAGTTAGTGGCAAGGGTGACTTTACTCTGGCTCTGGTTCCTTGCCACCTAAGGGGAGAGGGCTGTCTTCGCTACTGCCCGTTATACTTTGCAGCCTTTTACCTCGTGTGCAGGTGCTGATTGGCACATCCTTCCACGAGGTACTTAGTGAAGTAGTGCAATAGAGGTCCATCCACACCGGGTTGTTTTTGTATGTTTCCTTGGCTTTTTTTCTGCTGCTATAGAAAGATACCTCAGCACACAGGAGTCCGGCACGTACCGGTGACACTGTGAGATATGTGGCAAAACCACGTAGCTGGGAGCAGAAGGGAAATGTTCCTTTTCAACAGTGTCAAGCTGAACATTTGGCTTACTGTCATGCAGAATGGTACCGTAAGAGTTCTCCAGGTTTGCACATAGCTTGCTGGAATTTGTTTCCTTGTAGTTGTCAAGATACTGCATTTATTTATCCTTAAAAATACAGCTTAGTCTTACATTGCAAAGAGCTAAAAATCCTGAGCAGACTTGAAAATTGTATAGGGTAAAATGATTTTCCAGGAAGCAGTTGAATCATTTATCAACTGCATCTATCAACCGTTTTGGTTTAATACTGCTCGTCTTTATCTACTTTTTTTCTCTAGAGAAAGTGTTTACTTAAAAGAGGAAAGATTACATTTTCTGAAAAACAGTTATGGCTCTACATTTTGGTTTTGAAATGTAAACGTTAGCATTCCCCAGGTAAAATAAAAATAAGGGCAGGCACTGCATCTTACTGCCTTTATTCAAAGTAACTCGATACCAGGATCTGGTGCTGGAATAATAGTTGCACAAAATGTCCGTGCTGCTTTGATTATCATATCGTTCTGTTCTTGTCTGTTGCCAAGATGTCTTCATCATCTTTGGGTTTGATGACAACTCTGGTCTTTTACGAATGTTTTATCAGTTTTGGTCTTAATATAAACTATGAAGTGAAGTTCAGTGTGGAGTTGAAAAGGGTGGAACGATCATACTCACGTGTTCATTTCGCCATTTGGCCATTCATAAATCCTTCGGTCAGCTTCCTAGGATGAGATTCATTATATAGATTGATTTGTATTTAAGCTGTATTTAAGAACAGATAATGCTGTCAGCAGGTGGAAAAATAAAATGTTGATTGGGGGAAGGGGAAGGCTAGTTTGGGTTGAATATGCAATTATTTGAGTTGGATCCTGTTTGGGTACACTCCTAAGCATAAATAAATGCAGGCCGAGAATTTGGTTATTGTGAGATTTCTGTATAGCATAAGTGCCTTTGTTTGCCATTGGAGTCCTCCTGTAGGGAGAGAGAGTTGAGAGTAGAGTGTCGAGGGATTTTTTTTGTGGTTTTGATTTTTTTTTTTTTTTTTCCTCCATCCATCAACACGTACTCTCAGAAGAGGGAACACAACCTGTCAAAACAGTGAGGAGAAGTTCTTTTCAAACATACACAATTGCTGTCATCGCCATTGATTTTGGTAGTCTAGGCTTCTGCCCCTAAAACGAGAACACTTAAAGAGTTCACAGCTGAACGAGACAGGAAGGTACCTCTTAGCCGTCTTTCAGGAGCAAACTCTGTAAGGTTCAAACAAATGACTTAGAAATGAAAGGCTTTTACTCCTCATTGTTTGGGCTTATGAAGCTGATGTGGGAACTGTCCTTTTTCTTTGTATGTGCTGTTTAGGGGAAAGTGCTGTAGTATACACCAAAGTGCTGAAACCCGCAACGTGTAATCTGGCAACGTAACTGTTAAGGCTGAGCTCCTTTCTGATGTTGTTCTCATCCTACAAGACTAGAGCCGTGGAAAAAGAAAACACAGAAGTACTACAGTGAATGTGTCCCCGTTGATTTGCTTCAGTTCATCTCTTCAATTGTAGTTTCCTTGTTTTTTGGCTAAAGGAGTGATGAAATATGTATCCGTGGCTTTACAGGCTGGTGTTTTTCTCATCAGACATCCAAAAAGGTTATTTTTAGATCACTATAGAGGAAAAACAGAGCATCGGTCATGGCATTGTTCCCAGTTCCTGCTTGGACTCTGGTACCATTTGCTGTTTAATTCCAGAAAGGGAATTAACCTTGAACTCCTTAGATGCCAGCGTTGTTCTATCTATTGGCTGAACTTGCTGTATCCTCAGATATGTTCTGTCATTTCATCTGTCTCCAGCAGTGGCTTTTATTGCAAAGAGTAGATTGATGACCACGCTTGGTATCTGAAAAATACATTTTGAGAATATACGTAAAATAGAATGCCAACAGGAAAAATCTGTTCTGTGTCATTGGAGAGGCAGATGCAGGTTTTTCGTCTTCGTCCAGATCAAATCAAAATGACATTGTCTCGTTTTGTACGTTGCTGTTCTTCAGTGACTGTCACTTCAGTGATTTTCCTCTGTCAGCAGATTTGGAGTTGGAAATACAAATTTTGCAGTAATTCTGCCGCATTGTGCTCAACCCTCCGCTCTCTTATTCCCTGTGCCACTGTAGTTAAAGTATAATTTGAGAAAGGTTTCCTATGAAAGAAACTATGGTTTAGATAACCCTTTGTTTATTGCTTGAAGACAACATTTTCCCGTACTTTTTAGTGAGCTTATACTGGAATCATGTTTGTGGTTTAATTTTCAAAATGGAATGGATCCTTTCCTAAGCTGGGCCTGAGTTGCACAACAGCTGAACCAGAAAATACACTTACTTGTCATCTATTTCTGTGGCAAACAAGTCCCTGGGACACAAACTGCACCTCTCAAATATAAGATGGTACTTTATGGTTTCCCCAGTCAGCTTTCAGAAGTGGTAGAGATTCCCCTATAGTATCTTAGCCAGGAGAGCGGGCATCTTTGTTAAAGGAAGAAATAAACCTGGGGACTACTGGGGCTTTGCCAAATGTGCTCAAGGCTGCACAGCCACCTAGGGGATGTAGGTCCATTATACACGTCCCATAAAACCTACGTTCAAATGGGTAGTTACTAGATCAGCTGGTGTAAATGACCAGAGCGCTGTCAGCCCTAAATTTAGACATGATGTACAAGTGAAAATAATAGACGCTGGGTTAAGATTGGAGGAGAAGAGACACCAAAGGTGCAGGGTAGATTTATGGGGTTGCTTTTATTTAGCACTGTACCCCTGCTGAAGGTTCTTTTATTATAGGAAGAGTGGTGGTAGGGGCTGTAGTGGATTCAGTGTTGAGTATAACCTAAATGGATTTTGTGGGAGTAGTAGTTTGTCATCATGTAAATATGGCATTGGAATGCCTATATGCATCCTCTTTATTAAAATAAAAAAAATAGGGCGGAGGGTGTCCTTTAATGCTGTAGTTGTGTTTTTAGGCACAGCTTTTTTACCATCTCTTGTTTATTTTTTTCATTTATTTTTTAAGATTGCCAAAGATTTGGAATAGCAAAACGGCCATAACAAATTTTTCAGAAATACATACATTTGGGGAACTTAGTTGTGCATTTTTGTAACAGTTCGCTAATATGTTTTTATCTGTAATGTTTTCTGTTTTCTGTATTACCAGAACTGCCTTCACAACATTCAGTTCTTCTCAGTGCTGTCTGATGGAGTTCTCCCAAATACTGGGGAAAAAACACTATCAGCAGAATCAGTGCTGCCTAACACAAATCCAGAAGGAATTGGAGTGAAGGCGGTTAAAGCTGTCACAACAATCAAGTAAACAAATTATACTGATAGGAACGGGATTTTTTTACATTGCCAGATTGTCTGCTTCTATATAGAATTCAATATCAAATTATAATGAGCTCCTGACTGTCAAACACGGGGTCGTATCAGCAGGAAGAATACTATCTACAATAAAACATCTGATGGGCCTGGTCAGTGTCATGCTGTAAGTTACAGCTAAAATGAAACAAGCCTCTCTTCAGAGAGAGATGCAGTCTTATTTTGGGTGACAGGAATGTCCTTTTTACTTCAAGAAATGTGACGGACGTCTTAATTTCATTAATGGCCAGATGTAGGAGTGTTGTTACCTGGAGAATTGTACGTGTGCTGTTTTCAGTCCATCCAGGCTTGCAGCATGGCTTTGTTCTAAAATCGGGTTATTAAAGACAGAGTGGGATGGAAGAAATGGTTACTGGAGTGCAGAGGGAAAATCTGCAGCTATCGTTTTGATGTCTTTGTGATGGTACCCTCTGATGCAAGGACTCTTCAGCGTGTGCTGGCAGTTAAGTCATGATTGAACGTGATTTCTGTTTACCAGGTTCTACAAGAATCTCAGATAATTGCCAGCCGAGACCTGGCACTCGCTGGTAAAAGGCTAGTCCCTTCTGCTAATTCTCTTCGTGGTTGATTTTCATTTTCTCGTCACTAGGTGGCAAAATACTACTTTCCCATTCATGAGTCCGTCCTTTTAAAAATGATTCCTACCCTTTCAAAAGATAAGGCTTTTACTGCTCTGGGCAGCTGTAACAAGTACAATGTAAAACAAAGATATGATAAAGCTTGTTTTAAAAAGTCTAATAAGAATAACAGTTCTGCTACTGTTCTAATACAATCTTTCAGGTATTCTGCCATTAAGCAGTTTATGTAAGAATGGAATTTTCTTTCTCATAAAACCCAAACTGTGATTTTTAGGGACTGCTTTTTCCTGTCTTTATCTAATTACCCCCATGAAGGTGACATTATTTAATGCCATATGCTTAAATTTACCCTGGATGCCGTTGTTAGCAAATGCCTTCATTCTTTATTGTGATACCTAATGGCTCTGCAGGTATTATCAAATTTGTCCTTCCTCTAATTGAAGAAACTGCAAGCAAGAATAGTTATGCAAAAAATATTATGCAAAAAGACAAGTTTAGGAAGAATCCTCATCCAGTGACTTAGGTATGAGACTGAATTTATCAAAGTTCACTAAATTCTCTCTGTTTTAAGAAATCTTGTTGTTCCTGCCCTCATCTTCGTCTGTCCACGTGGGCTGTTTATGTTTGGATAACTGCTGTTATATTTGTTGTTTTACCAGTATATAAGTATCTCTAAATGTCAGGAATTGTGTGCATTTTAATGGCCCGTCCTTGTGACTGCTGTCCATGTTTAATTGGGCATTAACATTGAGTGTAACAAATTT
Organism: Anser anser; assembly: GCF_964211835.1. Taxonomy (NCBI): domain Eukaryota; kingdom Metazoa; phylum Chordata; class Aves; order Anseriformes; family Anatidae; genus Anser; species Anser anser. The sequence continues at coordinate 156,761,545 of NC_139721.1, forward strand.
ATACACACTTGTGGAATGTCAATAATGATAAAAAAAAAACACAATAAACACTATGCTGAAAATGACATTGTCATGAAGTTGCATTATTAGATGATGCCAGTTTAGTTATAGCCAGCACCAAATCACCAAGCAAAACAAGAACAAAGCAAACTAACGGAATAAGCAGCTCCAAAAAGGTCAGTGAACATTTGTATGCTGAACAAATACAAATAAAAAAAAAGTGAAGTCATATCTGAAACTTCACATCAGTATCCCAAACGATGATGGGAAAGGAGTACTTTTACTGCTGTAAAAAGAGGACTTTCAGGTAGAGTGCATTTTTTTCCTTGTCATGAGGTTGTTGACAATCTGAAAGATTTAGCAAAAGTTTACAGGAATAGAGAAAACTTTCCGTCTGGCCGGCTCTCAGCAGGGTGCAAAAGCATGTGGGACAGCAGTGATTTTCAATATGCCACGGCTGTATTTTCTAGATTGCTGTATTAGCTTGTGAGATATTTCTGAGTCACATACACTATTAAAAACTGTTGCTCTTTTCCAACTGGGACAGATAGCTGTTGAAGGCATTGATTGCTAAAAGATCATCTGCTGCCTGTGGATAGACGAGCACAAATCAAAGTCAGCTTCTGTATGGATAATCTTAACCCATTTTCCCTTTTCGTGCATTAGGGGCATATGTTCCCTGCCTCTGTTAGGCATGCATTGATATAAACGGGATGGCACAGGTCAGGGTAGTGATTCAGGCTGCTGTAGTTAGGTAGGAAAATCCTCTAGGTGGCATTAGAAAGTGACTTGTTGAGTTTGTTTTTCTTACCAGTTGCTTCTGTTGCAAACTTCACTTCTGCAGGATCACACACTGCTTCGTTCCCTGGCTGCTGGGCTGTGTGTCTGGGCCAGTGATATGGATTCATTTGTCTGCAGCTTCTGTGTCAACTCCCAGAGAAAGGCAAATTGTGGTATATCACAGAGCATAATGATGGAAATATTATGGTGTGCTCCAGAACTGCACTTTTTTTTAACAGGAATCACTGTATCATATTGGCAGCAGAGCTGACTGGTGATGCATCCTGTGTGTGGTTCATGTAAGTGTTAAAGTGCAGAAAAATTTTTGTCAGGCATATTTAGTCTGTCGGAGAAATGAGGCACCCTCTGTTTTCCTTTGGTGGTATTCCCTGCCTGCAGAATGAGCTAGTGGCAGAGCTTTTACACCCCGTTTTGTGTAAGGAGAGGACGCTGCCGTGGACTCTGGCCATTTGGCAGGCTGGAATTTGTCTTAATCATTTTAACGGTATTAGAACTCAGCAAAGTAATTGCAGAAATAGTTTATTGCTACTCAGAGGATACGGTATAAAGCCTGTGCACTCCTTAAATTTTGTTTAAATCCTCAAAAGAGAGCTTGCATGGAACAGAAGTGGTACATAAATTACACGTATGGCCATTGCCTGTACCGAGCTGAGTTTTTTAGAACTGCTTTTCTCAAAAGGCCAACCCTTCCTTTTTCTGGAACTCGTCCTCTCTTTCCTTCTTTTCCTCTTTACTTCATATACAATGCATAAATGTGCATTATTTTGCATGGAATATATATATATATATTTGGGGGGGCATAATATCACATAAGCACAGGGTCTGTTTTCCCTTAACACCCACTCCAGGCATTCAGCGTTTCCATTTCATACCTAACCCCTCTTTGTGCAGCTCTGTTCATTCCCTCGCCTTTCTCTCCACCCAGTCAGTCCTCAGCCTCAATCCCCTGTTCCCTCTGCTAGCTCGCTCACACACATTCACCTGTTTGTTTTACATATGCCATATATATCCCCTAATTGGAGGTACTCCCAGCAGCTCCAGCTACATGTTCACCCTTCCTCTGGTCTTTTATACGACAGGCAGAGGATGCTGGTGTGTGTTTGCGTGTGGGAGGTGTTGAGGAGGGGAGAGGACAAAGCTAAGGAGGACCAAGGTGTTATGCAGGTATTTATAGTAGGAAAAAGTTTGCGAAGAGCCCTGGAGAAGGCAGTGCAGGCACAGGAATGATGTTGAGGAGGGGTTGTTGGCCCAGGGGAATCTGGGGAGCAGGGTTTATTCTCAGTATTGCCTTCCCTGGGGAGGCCACAGCAGCTTCAGGGTGCAGCGCAGCTGTGCACAGCCCCTTCTTTCTCTTCTGCCCTGCCCTGCCAGCGGGCAGGAGGTGGGACTGCAGCACAGGCTCTGCAAGCTCCCTTCTCCACTGGGAAAAAAGAGCTCCAGCCTTCAACAGCATCAGTCACTGCTTGTGCTCGGGTGAATATAGAAATATGAATCCCCTCCTCCTCTCCCCCTCGGGGCTTTTCATGCTGCTTAGCTCCCTCCCTCCCACCCCCAACACATCGCATGTGCTCCCGGGTTTGAGTGCCAGCTATCTCAAGCAGGTTACACTCTGACACTCCTCGTTTTTGTAATTCAGTGTAGCCCACCAGGTATAACAGTGGGTCGAAGCGTAGTTTTCAGTGTATTTTAAAATTACCTGTACGTCAGTCGGTTTTGATTATTTATGCAGTCGATCCTGAGGAGCTGTAACTGTGGTTTCACCCACACTGAATGCTAAATGTAAAGTGCTTTGACACTCGGGAGCTCTCATTTCCCTATCAAGACATCTGTCGTAGAAAAGGAAAGTAACTTTGGCATAAGGCATTTATTTATTGCTTTCCGTTTTCAATCACTGCTAGATGTTTAAGCAGAGCTTTATTTAGGAGAGTGTTGGTGGCACAAGCAAGATCATTTCTGTAGAAAAGTGTAAACTACAGCAATGCTGTTAAATAGCCTAGTATAGGGAAGGGGAGGAAATACTCTGTTTTTGGTAACAGAGTAAAGAAATCTTAAGAGCACATTTGCCACAGACAGTAGTAAGGTTACTACTACATTGCTGTACAAAGCATGAAATAAATTCTCTGTATTTAGAGGTTTGCCTTTCTCCTAAAGGTGCTTTTCTCTGGTTTCAGTCTAACCAGTAAGACTGAAAGGACTGGCATCAGAGGTAGAAGACGCACGTCCAGCACTGAAAGAATTTGTAACTGAAAATAGTTTATGGTTGGAATAGACTGAAGTGAACTTTGTTTCAGTACCCACAGTCAAATTTTAATTTAAAAAAAGTGTTTCCTTTTGCAGAAGTACTGACTACTATCAGAATAAAGCATGCATAGGAAATATTTCTTCTTTGGTTGAGTTATACTGTATATATAAATCGACAAAGCATGTCTGAACTGATATACCAACTTAGCTTGTAAAATACTTGCAATTAATGTGATCAGTTGTGGCAGCAAAATAAATGCCTGCTTTCTCTGAAATTGTGTTTTAACTGCATCTAACAAAAGCTGTCAGAAATCAAATAGGCAGTCTTTGCTTCTGCAGGTATTGCAAGTACTGGAAATACTACCAAATTACTGGATTTGATGTAAAAACAAGATGCCTTTGTAGTTCTTGCAGGGAGTCTGTATCTTTTTCTTCTGTTGCCATTAGAATAAAAGCATGAGTTCTGGAAGGGTGATTATACAGAAGGGCTATGCAAAACTGAAACTTCCCCTGCATGAGCCTGTTGTACTTTGTCAGCACGGCAGACCCAGTTCAGCAACGCTGCAGGAAAAAAAAGAAAAGCCTAACAATGCATGCATGAGCATCACTTTTTGAATACTGGAGAGATTACACTTTTGATCGTAGGTATCTTCCCTGAGACTAATTTTTGAGACATGGTGGGATATCTTCTGTGTACATACGTGTGTGAGTTCGCAGTGGTCTTTATGTGACGTCAGATTCCTGATCATCCCATCCTGGTGCTTCAGTTAAATTCCTGGATCCTGATCTGAGTGACACAGCAGGAAATCTAAAACATACGAGCTCTTAAGTTGAATCATAGTGAATTCATGGAAGAAGTAGATTCATCAAATTATGCATTTTCTTTGGATAGGCTTTCTTCAGGATACTGAGTCACCGAATGTACTTTATATCCAGAGCCTCTCAAAAATGTATTTCCTTAGGTAATACAGCTTGTAAAAACAGCCTGTGTAAGGGTATTAGAGATATGAAAAATGACTGGCAGAAGGTAAGCTAGAGCAGGTTTGAAATGGGTGCTAAAAGGTACATGATTTGGAGCAGTCAGATCAGGATTCATGTAAAACGTATAGACCCAGCGTTATTAAAAACAGCGCTCAAAGTGTTAACAGTGTGACGCAGCATGACAAGAACCTCTACCATGCCTTCATGTCAGCTACACTTACAGATCAGCACCAGAGGATTAGGGAGCTGGGGTCTTGGCTGACTCCCTGTTCCAAATATGTTTTTCAGATTCGGTTCCAGTTCAGTTTCAGCTGTAACTGAAGTTGCTCTGGTTTGTAAGTGCTTGGGAGATTTAAGTTGAATTCATTCTTCTACCAGAGCTCCTTGCTCTGGATCTTTACAAATATGTAGACAATGACTGGCTAATCCTTTGGCCTTTTGTCTGCATCGTTGCTTTTAGTAGTGCAATGTAAAGTCAGGGGCGGTATGAGAAATGCAGAGAACTTTCTGGGAGAGTCTTCTACCAACGGTGGCCAAACAACCCTGCAGTGAACTGTTCTCTGCCCTGCTTCTTCTGTCTGAGATTCGGATGTAGAATGACTAGTCCAGTCCTGACCAGCTATATGAGGAGCTGCAATGAAATTGTGCCTTTCCACCTCAGCTTCTGGTCTGATAACATTGCACATGATTTCAATGTGTAGTTATGTGTTGTGACTGACACCTTTTTAGAGGTAGTAGGATTGGTCTCACTTCTCTTTTCCCCTCAGTTAATAAGATCTGTGTCTTTTCTTTTGACAGGTAATTGGAAAGGATGACGTAGCTGTGCCATCCCACCTCTACAAGGTGATCCTTGCCAGACGGACCAGAACATCGACAGAACCCTTGGTGCTGGGGGCTTTTGTGGTGCCAAATGATCCCATAGGCTTCAGTCACCAGCTGACTGAGTTCCAAGTAGATATTGAAGAGCTGGAAAAAATGGCAGGTTTAGTTTTCTTCCCCCAAGTGGACAAAACCAGAGATGTTAAAAATATCTGTGAGGTGGACACCTGTAAACTGATAGGCTTCAAGGAATTTACGTTGTACATCACTACTCGAAAAGTGCAGAGTGCCCGTACGTTGCACCGGTTAGAGAAAGCCATGTCAGAGTTAAAGGAGGCAGGAATTGAGCCTGATGAGTATCTCCTAAAGCTTCACAAGAAGAAGGAGGAAGAACTACTGCAGGAAAAACAAACAGCAGCTAGAGAGGGGAAAGCTGGCTGAGTACTTCTTTAGGAAGATGCTTGGTGTTTGTACTTTGAGAGGGGAGCTGAAGGCAAACAAAAAACAGGGCTTTATAAATGATCCTTTTCTGAATTGTGAAAACAATAAAGAAACATTTGGAAGATGATGGGTTTGGGATAATGTTCATTCTTGTGTAACACGATGCCCACACATGGCTTGCTGCAGTATTTAGATGTGGGAAATGAAAATGACCCCTTTTTGGCATGAATAGATTACAGGACCTCCAGAAAAGGCTTTGTGCTATTTTCCAAGCTGGACGTCAGACTTGGGGTTTGTACGGAATCCCTTCTAGGAATATTATAAAAATAGACAGTAGACACCTTGGGAGTATAGCAGGAACATTTCTAAATGTAATTCAGCCTGCAATTGTCTTTCAGAATGATGCTGTAGAAATGGGGGTAGTTTCTGGGATTTTTTAAAATTAAGTTAATTTAGAAATACTTAACACATTTAATAGAGGCTTGTAAGGCATAATCTGAATCCCTTACAGTCTTTAGTTAGTTGTGGTAAACAAAACACATTGTCTCTTACCTCTGCTGACCTTGCATGCTTTGGATACCGTAGCATGTCAGTAGCTGTCAACTGTTGTCATCTGCAACAGGCTTCTTCCCATAGAATACTGCAAATTTAAAAAAGCAAACCAAAACAGCTGAAGCAGAGTTTACACAAGTTGCTGCCAGCGTAGATTAGGTCTTCGTAAATTAATGTAAGATATTTCACTTTAACCACTAAGTTTGGATAGATGTGTTTTGTTGCTTATTGTTTGATTTGAGAGGTTAACGCTGCTCTTTTCATTTGTGGTGGTCACTCGCTGGCTTTTTGCCCAGCATCATAGGCTTTGGTCTGTCAGCTTTGCAACATGAAAGCAGATTGACTATAAATGCATTTCCACTTCTGTTCCAGCTGCAGCTGAAGTTGCTCTGATTTTCACCTTCTTGGGAGATTTTAATAAATTTTTTCATTAGTTCTGCACTGTTTTCTTGCGTATGCATCTTAGCTTCAGCCATAAATTAGTGTGACTTGTATCCTGTGAGATTTTATGTCTGGAAAGAAAGAGTAAAAAAGTCAATATTTAGAATATTTTTTTTTAATGAAAAGCATCTATTTAAATTTGGAGTTGTGCAGTAAAAATACCTTTAATAGTTTTATTGTGAGAACTAATAATTTCTGAGAAGGGTCTCGTGATGCCAGGCTGAATTGGGTTGTTTCCTTAAAGGATGAATCAGGAGCATTATTTGGCTGTTGTGAATCATTGACGTGTATGTTTTAAAAACTGCATAGTTTCCTTCATCTCAGTTCAGTTGCACGATCCAAAAGCAGATCGCTATAATGTCGTTATGGTTCCCATGATACTTCTGTGTTTGCCAAGAACCCATTTACAAAATCCAGACATTTAAAAGCAGAGAAGTGTGCCTAGCTAAGGACATCGTAAAAGCTTACTACCCACATAAATTAGAGACAGATTGGGCGAAGTCCTGACAAAATGTTTGCTCATTTCAATTTTAGCCCAGAATTTTGGTTGTTAATCTTACTGAATGTAACAAAACAGTAAACTGCAAAACAACAAGCCACCTCTCACTGTGTGGGATATAGATGTCAGTGTTGCTGCCTGGAAGAACAACCTGCCTGATACTTCGTGTGTGTTCTCGGGGCCTTGCATGTGCTTCACAGGAGTCCAGGCAGCCCTTAGAACTGCCTTCTGGTGCTGTGGTGGCATCAGCTTCTGTCGAAAAGGTACTTGGTCATTGCTTTTTGCATCAACTTCCTCGTTTCGGCATTACCCAAGTTATTTATGGTTTTAATTCCACCTTCCACTTTCCTCTTCCTCTGTCACTGAATTTTTCAGCTGAGAGGACAGAGAGGTACAGATGCTCACACACACCTAGCTACAGCTGAAACAGATCTCATTGCTACAGGTACGTGTCCAACTGTGGCAAAAACCTGTGTTTGGACAGCACCAGTTGTATCTGAAGAACTCTTACCTCCCTGTTCTGCTGCCAGCTTGCTGTTACAGCAGGAGTAGAAGTGCTGAGGGTGGCTCACCTGACAGAGGCCAGCTATGGAGACCAGCTGCCCCCTAACCCAATACCTCCTTGGGCCTTCTGTGCCCCACTGAATTCCTGCAAGCCCCAACTACCATAATTTTCATGCCTTGTGGTTTACCGCATCGACTCCCTGTGTAATTTTCAGCTGTTTCAGCACGGTTGGTGTTCCTCAGCTTCCCTCGAAGGGTGGCAGCAGGTGATGAACTGTGTAACCACGTCCATGGTGGTTCATATGTCAAAGGTTTGTACACCATGGTTCATGTGCTGAAGGATATGGTCACCTGCACGTCTTCGGCTGGCTATGTCGCCTGAGGTAATTGTGGAGTCTAGCATGTAACAAAACAAATGTGTTCTCTTTTACTGAGAAATACAGGACAAGTGATGGCAAGGGGGTGTGGGGACTGACTCAACACCAATCTGAGCCACCTCCACAAGAAATTGCTTCAAGATTCTTCATGAGAACAGCGCTTGTGTCTGCGTCCACCTGTCACTCCCCTTGCGAGCTTAATCACTTGCAGCTGTGCATCTCTAGTGATGATGTGAACCCCTTGATGCACCTACGTGCCAGGAGTCCCAGAAACAGAGAAGACTCCTTCATTCCTCCACTATTTCAATATGTTTGTTTCGAAAGCTAAATAGCTGACTTGCAAGGGAAGTTGACAGCTAGACTGGCCGTGGCCTGATACAGTAATTTTCTGATATTCCACTGACTACCTACTCCTGATTGTTGCTCCTAATCTTGACTCGGGGAAAGTGGTGGTAAATAGGACAATGCTGTCTAAAACACCGCAGTGAGAGCTGCTGCTGTGCTCAAGGGCTCTCAGCTCCTGCCTTCACCAGGGCTGGTGCTGCTTGGGTTTGCAGCCACCGTCCCAGCTCAGTGTGCTGTTGGTGTCTGGCCTTTTGGTGGCAGGCTGCTTCTGCAGTGTCGGCCTCGGTGGCCAGAAATAGTGGGGGATATGAATCGAGTATATCTGGCCCATAATAACTTTCTTTCTGCTTGTGATATACTAAGCTATCCATTTAAAATGAATTGTTGTTTGAAATGTTATACTGACAGCAGTGCAGGATGGAGCTAATGTTTTTTCATGGATAAGGGTTTTGACAATGTTTTAAAGTGCCTTTAGATTGACCAGCCAAATTGAGTATCTGCTCCAAAGACAATTTTGAGTCCAGCTTCTTCATGAATCTCATTCTAGGTGAGGATTTAACTCCGTAGTCTTGCAATAATATTGCTTTGCATCTATAAAAGCATCTTATTGAGCAGTTTTAAGTTCTGCTCTTTATTTTTTGTGTGGTTGGCTCGCTTCGGAGCGCTGTTTTACAATTTTCAATTTGCACTTCAGTGGAAAAAAAAAAAATGGGTCTCATTAGCTAGTTGTGCTAAGGGCTGTACTAACCTGTGGAGAAACAGTCCCTGTCCTGAAAATGTAATATGTATTGGATACAGCAGGTGACAACCGGAAGGGGAGAACCTACACACCCAGAAATTTGGGTTGAAACCCATAAAAGAGCTTCAGTTTCTACAACACCCAGCTTTGTGTCCTTTCAATTACTGGAATCATCTCCCTGACAGAGACACTTGGGTGTAGAATAAATGGAGACAGGTAGATAGAAAAACCAGGATTTGTGGAAGGTGCAAAGCTTCCAGCAATGACTGCTGTGGGAGGTGGGCACCGGGTTTCACTGAGGGTTTTCAGTCATGAGCGTTTTCATGGAACTGGCTAGATAACCCCTTCATGGAAAACCATCAGAGGCCAGTATGCCACCTGGTTTTGTGAGACATCCAAGCAGAAGTCCTGTCACAGGCCCTTTTATTCAGTTCACGGCCTTGAAGCCACCGATCTTCCAAGTGGAAACCTCCACCTTATGTCAACGCTGCCAAAGCAGCCGATTCAGGCCTTGCTGTCCCCTGGGGCTGCTTGTGGGGGAAGCAGCCTGGCTTGGGGCCTTCCCTGGTGGATTTGAAGGCCTCGGGCCCCCAGGAGGCTCTTGAGGAGTTCATCACCCAAAATACACACCTTAAAGAGACAATGGCAGAGGAACAGGGAGGGGCATTAGGACTTGGTGGCAGCTTCCAGAGCAGTGGGCACCTCTGGTACTCTAACGCCTGGGACTCTTTTTGTGTTTGCACTTGAAGGGAGGGTGTAACGAGGACGGAGCCAGGCTCCTTTCAGTGGTGCTCAGTGCCAGGACAGGAGGCCATAGGCCCAGCCTGGAGCCCAGGAGGTTCCCCTGACCCCCAGGCTGCCCAGAGGCTGTGGGGTCTCCTCCTTGGAGAGCTCCAAAAGCCGCCTGGCCACAGGCCTGGGCACCCTGCTCGGGGTGGCCCTGCTGGGGCAGGGGCTGGGCCCGAGGGACCCTGAGGTGCTGCCAAGCCAACCCCAATCCCTTGGTGCTGTTAAACCTATGGCAGCTGGTGTGAAGCAAATCCTTCTGTCCTCATCCTGTCCCCATGTTTTGTTGCCTGGCAGCGAAGCTGTGGTGGAATTATGTATAAACCCCAAAGCACTCTTACTGGTAACCTGGCTCAATGGGTAAGTGAAGAGCAATTTTGCTGTTATTTTGAATTGTCTTCTCCTGCAGTTACACAGGAAAAGCTTTTCTCACCATGCAGCAAAGCAGATCAGCCAGTATCGGCGGGGTTGTAGGAAATGTTCCTTTTTTTTTTCTTTTTTTTTTTTTTTTTCTGATTCAGGTCCATCTAATCAACTCCACCTACACAGTGCTGGTGTAGCCAGTTCTCATATGCTTCCTAATAGCCATCTGCCTGTGCAATTAATGGCTTATCTGCCTTTGCCGTGCCTTGGAAGAAAAGACCGAATAAGAGATTTGAGTATTTCCTTCAAATATCTGAACTGTCTGCATGGATGCCCTGGGATGGATGCTCAGCACTGGCTACAAACATCCCCCCCTTTCCCATGGTGTAAAATATTACAGAGCGATTGGCAGTTCCCACTATGCCCTTCAAACAGGGCAGGTTTCCCACCTGCCATGTGAAAAATTAATGGCTGTGGCGACATAATATTCCCAAAATACTCGCTTCAAACTGCTGAATGCAAGGCTTTCGATGTTGGTTTAAGAGGTACAGTGGCTGGCATCCCAGCTTCCCTGCCAGCGCCTTCGGCAGGTGGGGAGAGAAGCAGAAAACATTTTTGGAACAAAGTGCTTCCAGCTCTGCTTCAGAAGCAGAGTGGAGGTGGTTGGCTGCTCACAAAGGTAAGTTTGGTTTGTGCCAGGAATAAATGTTTTCTGGGACAACAAAAAAAGGCCCTTGCAAACCTTCTCTAGCAGCTGATGGAGCAGGGCTCAGCGTTGAGCGCGGCTGGGACTGGGAGCTGCAACCCTTCAGAATCAAGCCCCATCTCCTCCTCTCATGGTGCATCCATCCAGAGGAGGACCAGCCCATCTCCCTGGCATTGTGTGAGCCGGGCAGATTGGATCAGACTGGGTCCACCACTTCTGTGATGGACGGGAGCCATAATCTGCAGTAGGAGCTGGTGTTTGCTCAGTGGTCACTGAGCACCCGCTGGAGGATACAACTCTGCACAGTAGTTATAAAGTAGAGGGGAGAGCAAACGAAGGCAGCACATCTCAGTCTGGTTAAAATCACACGTGGATTCTGCTTCAGGTCCAGATTAAAAAATACACATTTTCTAGTAGTCCAGCCTTATTTTACTCCCCTTTGGAAAAATATGCATTCCTCCCTGAATGGCTGTTTTGTGACCCAGCTGATGCTCTTTGGCAATGCATTGCCCCGGGAACAGGCTGGCCATGCCTGAGCACCTGGGGAGCTGCAGTAGGACAGAAACCATAGTGAAATGAAACCATAGCTGAATTAGACAGTGTGGCTGTGAAAGTGGACGTGGGCTCGGATTCATTTGCAACACCTGAGCCCTGCAAGATGCAAGGTAAGCTACAACGAGGTTGTGAAAGCAAGGTGACAAAGCTGACCTAACCTATGGTGCTGCTGGAGGGGGGATGCCAAACCGTGTCCCTGTGCCATCAGCAGGTCCCTTGTGATACCTGCAGAGATGTGCTGGTGATGGGGTATGTCTCCCCGGAGCCACCCGCTGTCCCCACACCCTGCCAGGGGCACTTGGAAGCCCTGCGAGTACCTGTCAGGGCCAGAGAGCGAGCAGAGCGATTGCTTTGTGCACATTAGCGTGGGTGACAACTTCTCAACCTTTCCTTTCTGCTTTGTTGCAGGCACCCTGTAGTCTGCCGAACAATTTTAACAGCGGCTGTGCAGGAACAGCAAAAAGGTTGCAGCAAAATTTCCCCAGCCTCTTTCATCTTCGGGTGTTTAAGTGCGTGGGGAGATTCCCGCGGGTGGGGATGCGAAGGGTGTGCTTGTGTGGAGCCAGGATCTGCGTGTGGCTGCGAGAGGGAGCTTTGCCTCCAGGGTTACGTTTTCATTACCTGAGATCTGTGCTGTAGTGAGTAGGTGGTTTCAGGAGAGAAACTGATGTTCCTGCCCTCAGAACAATTCTTGCCGGTAGCAGAGCATCACTCTCTCCATCTGTGGAGTTGCCCATTTTGAACCCTTGCCAGGTGTTCAAGGCAGGCCATGTCCTTCTTGCAAAAGCAATGTCCATAAAAAGCAGAAGTGAATATTAGGGGTCAATATGCAAGCAGGGCTTTGAACACCAGTTTCCCACTACTGGGGGGGACACAGTCACCGTTGGGGTATAGGAGGAGGTGGGACTTGAGCTCTCCTGCTAAATCTTCTCTGCTTTCCCTAGCTTTGGTGCTCATGGTAAAACTTCGGTGAGCCCAAGATTAAGTCAGGTGCTATATATATATATATATATATAATATATATGTGTATTAATATATATATATATATATTTATAGCCAGGTTTTATATATATATATATACATATATATATATATTTAATGCAAGATATGCTAAGCATGTTAAACACTGAGTCCAGCCATTCCCATCCCCTTTGCCGTGCCAGACTCCCTCCCGAGCATGGCCGTCTCCATCCCCATGGCCTTCTTCATCCCCACACTCTTCCTCACCCCCCTCCAGGCTTAGCGCAGCCGCCTGGCTTTGTTCTCGCCCCCTGGTGCTCCCCCTCTGTCGGAAACTGCCATCACCAAAGCCAGCGCCTTGCTCTTACTAATAGCAAAGTAATCATTTCGAGTCACTGTATACATTAGTAATGGCCATGTAATTCTAGTGCAAATTAGGTTTGGGCAGGCTGCGAAGCCCGAGACATCTTGTCTTCCTGAGCAGAGCTTGGATTTACAGTCCTCTGGGGAAGACCACGGTGAACGCCCCCCCGCTCCCCTCGCAAATTCTCCCTTGATTGGATACAGTATGGTCGCCTGATTAAAATTGTGCAGTGGTTCAGAAAATGATTTTCAGCCAGTGCTTCACAGTAAATTACTTTTTTCTTCTTTCTTTCCTTTTTTTATTTCCTCTCTCCCCCCACCCTTCCTACCCCCTCCTCCCCCAGACGACAAATTCGTTCCTCGAATGCAGCTGGACACTGGACTGAGAAGCTTGAGAAAGGCAAAGCAATGGCAAGGTGAAGAGGGAAGGGGGGCGAGGGAAGCACGAGGTGACACTGGGGGGGGTGATGCCAACACCTTAAATGGGGTCTTAAGACCCCATTTCCTTTCTTTTTCCACCAAGCCCTTTCCCTTACAAGGTTTGCTGGTGCCATGGGTGGGCAAGGAGCAAAACAGACAAGGTGGGATGCAAATATCCCAGAGACTTGTGTTTTCCGTGCTAGCATCCCAATAACACATCTGTCCCCAAGGTCTGAGCCTGTGCGGACTCACGCATCCAACCCAGCTCTTCTGCATGGGACAAGTCCAAGACGAATATCCCGCATCTTGGGATGCCCAAAGGGCAGGGCAGAAGGTGCCTCACCCTGCCAGGGCTTCTGAAATGACACCTTAAGCTTTTTCCCTGCAGGAAGGTGTCTTTGGTTGTGACTGGTGCTGATGACTGCCCCAATTTCAGCGTGTTCAAGCCTCAGGGAACACTGAGATGTCAATGTGGTGATCAGCGTTCCAACTGGTCCACCTGGTGGACTTTTCTGGACCTTGGGCCCACCTAATGCTGCCAAGTTTCGGTGTCACAGAGGGCTGTGTCTGCATATGGGGTAGGATAAGGAATAATTACCATATAATTATGATCCAGGTAAATGCTGCAGCCAACACATGCCTGAGAAAGAGGGGTTGGTGGAGGGGAAAAGGGAAATGGGATTTTTAAATTAGAGATGGGTAATTTATTGACTGTGGGCTCATGTCTCGATGTGTCATTTGATGTGTCTTTTGACAAGTGCTATGGCATTGCTTGTAGGTGGTCCTGGTGATCATACACTGAGCTGAAGATCTGAATTTACATCCTTGTTAATATCTGGAGGGACTGTGACAGCCTGGGGGAGTGGACAGCAAGCCGTGAGTTTAACGTACACAATATTTAAGATACATCTGTTATCAAACAACTGTGAAACTGATTTTGTCCCTTTGTCCCAGCACAGGTTTTTCTCCGCTTTGTATTTGCTCCGTGGGAGAAGGGGAATGGCGGGGGCTTGTTGAAGGGCTGTTGATTAAATCACAAAAATGTGAATATTGGCACTGAGGCTGGAAAAGAGCAGCGCGGTTGCCCACTCCCCTCTCAGTCCCCACAGGTTTGTTCTTCACCAGGGATTATTTGTGCCCTTGTCTGTCCCGTTTGAAATGTCACATCTCCTGCTGCAATTGGAAGGAGCTTTTATCCGTGGTGTGTGTGTGTGTGTGTATGTGTGTCTGAGGGGGTGTTTTCGTCGCCACTAGGTGAATGTTTTAGTAAGCAATGTCCAACACATCACACGAACGCTTGAAAAGAAGCATTTTGCTATTACTAAAGACTGTTATTGCAGCTTGCGTGACCTTTCAGAGATCTCTGGGAACTCGCAAGAAGGAGTGGGCTTATAAAAAGGGAGCACGATTTTATTTTTAAACTGGGGCATAGGAGAGAGGTGGTTTAAGCCTGCTCAGTTCCCCAAAGGAGCTGCTCTCACCCTCACAGGGCTCACCAGTAACCTCCTCCAGGCAGCTGGCAGCAAACATCTCCACATTTTGGTGGAGATAAGGCAAGAGATGCCCAAGGGCAATACCCCATGGCAATGTAGCAGCCCCATGCCCTGCTCTGAGGGTGTCAGCACCCCCTTTGTTATTCAGGGAGTGGGCTGCTGAGCTGGGCAGGGGGCTACGGGACCTGCTGTGGGGGGCTCCAAGACAGCAGAAAGCATGCTCGGAATATGCAAAGGATGAGGATGGGGCTTGGTGTGGGGCCAACAGCATCCAGGGTGTCCAGAGTTTGGCACAGTTTCTGTCACAGGCTTGTCCCGTGCCCCCCAGCACTCTTCTGGGTGTGGGAGGGGTGATGGTGTGAGCCAGGCACTTCTCTCCCTGAGAAATCTGGATAAAACCAACCAGTCTAGAGGTAAAGAGAAACATTAGCGTAAGCCCCTGTACCATTTGTAGTAAGCAGATCTCACACTGCTTAATTTACCAGTACAGACACACTGAATGTGCCTTGAAGTTCAGGAAAGAATGGTCTTGCTAGAGGGTTTCACCCCAAATATGAAGTCCCTCTCGTTCTGATTTCGCAATAACATCTGCAACCAGGGGATGAAATATTCAGTTTCTACCAATATAGCATTAGCTATTGAGTAGACACACTCTTTTTAATGGAGCAAAGTATAGCTCCAAATGAGTCCACATGGCAGAACAGAGGCCTCGGCTATAATGTATAATTTCACAGAATTATGTACTTGTTTACTGCCTTTTGTGTACATGTGAGAGGATGAGGCTTCCACCCAAAAGACTTACAGTTTCAAGGCATGATCCTACAAACATGTATTCACACAAGTAGTCTCAATGACTTCAAAGGGGGCTCTTTATAAAAAGGAAATTTGCCTCCTTAGAGTTCAGAAGGCAGGAAATGAAAACATTGAGTCGGTCATGGTGCACCACCTATATAATTTAGGGTAGACATTTAACAATATAAACACTAATATATTGGGCTTGACAGCCAAGACTTTGAAAAATTAAAGCACTAATATTAGCTCTCTTCAGCTATATTTGGGTTGCAAAAAGCCCTGAAGCATCAGGATACAGAAACATATACCCAACTTTAGCTATGTGAAAGGGATTTTGGCCTTCAAGGCATTATTTAGGCTGAAAGTTCAGTATTATGTGAAAGGGGGGTCGGAGAAAGTGCACTTATTTTTACAAGTGTTGTATTCCTGGCTGCTACTGCTACTCTTCTTTGAGTTGGTTGGCACATTTAAGCATTTTTTATAGGTGAAAGTGGATCTGCACTCATGGTCAACCGTGCTTGGCTCCTTGACCCACCTTACCTCCTTCATAGTTTATATTTCCATCTCCTGCCAATGTTG
This sequence comes from Anser anser, assembly GCF_964211835.1. Taxonomy (NCBI): domain Eukaryota; kingdom Metazoa; phylum Chordata; class Aves; order Anseriformes; family Anatidae; genus Anser; species Anser anser. The sequence continues at coordinate 156,777,302 of NC_139721.1, forward strand.
CTAAGTCACTCCTGAACTGGCTTTCGGGTTCTGGCATTATCCTGGTTTTAACCCCTGTTTGTGCTGTTGTAGCAGGCACTGCAAATGAGAGTGCAGGAAAAGAGCAGGATCAACAAGTGGAGCTCCAGCTCTGGATGTTGCCATGATGTTTGTGTCCCAGAGCTCTCATCAGCAAATGTCTAATGTCAAAAAGATATCTCATCCACAGAACAGCCTGGAGCCCAGGAGGTTCATGATGCTGTTGCCCACGGCCAGAGGACAGCGCTGCACCCTTGGCACACTGATCCTTCCCTTAGGGAAAGCCAATATATCAGGGCTCCCAAGAAAAGTCTTAAAGCCACTTGGTACATTTAGATAAATACCCCAATTATCTGGCTTTTGAGGGTCACTCTGTGCGACCAGGTCCTCGCTCTCCTACCTCATACCTGAAATGGTTAGAAACCACCTTATGTGGACAGCATTAGTTTGCTGTCAGTCTTAATGATAATATAGTTGTGCTGTTGACCTGATATTTATTTTAAAGTGTGCTTATGTCCTAATTTTAAGCATTGGCATATGAAAGTGCTGCCCTTGGCTTTCAAAAGAAAGTCAAGGTAAAAGAGGACGAGGGAGAACAAAATGAGGAAGGAAATCCATGAGGAGCACCGGTGAGAAAAAGGTTCAAATATCATGGGTTTACCAGCAGATGTAATTGTCTTGCCTCATAGCTGCTTCTCTTCAGATGTGAAGTAAAAGCTCAACACTCAAAAAAAAGGATTTTGGTGTAGAGATCAGCATCTTTTCTAAAGCACTCTTATTTCACGTTGCCTGATGTGCCTGTGTGTCCTACTGCAATATTACCTTGCACATTGGGGTGCGTGTTGCTCCTTCACTTTCGGTGTGACTTTGCAGAAGTCTAAAACAAGGCACCAGGAAAAGGCCTGAGGTGCCTGTGGCTTGCAGGTAGTCCCCTCTCACTTCTCCCTCAATCTTTCTTTTCTTCCTTTTTTTCCTCTTTTGCTCTCGTTTTACTTGCTCTTCCCTTGCTCCTTGATGTTCTGGCACTGCCTTCACCACACAGCTCACAAGGTTCCATGCACTTCTGGCAGGCTGATCTGCAGGGGAGAAAAATGACTAGATTTTGAATATACAAAAGAAAAAGCATGAAGCCCAACATGTTAGTAAGGGGCAGGCTTTAATTACCTAGCCATTATTGGATTACTCCAGAGTAGAGGAAATATGACTAATGCTGTGTCTGTGCTTCTGGCATACGACTGCTGTCAAATTCAATAAGGACTTATTAAACATCACAGAGGTGTGACTAAAGAAAACGATGAGCAGAATGTGGAAAATAGCAATCACGGTCCTATTGTGTGCTCTATGAATTTCTAATCTAGGCGGGTGGGGAATGTCTGTGGGGGCAGAGCTGGAAGAAATTGCTGTATTTTGCCAGCAAAGAAAAATAAAGTTAGGTTTCAGGGAAGGGCATCCTAACCGCGAAGTGATGGGTGATGATCTGGCCCAGGTGACCCTGGGGGGCTGCTGAGTCTCACCTCATGGCCGGTCCTCCTTCAAGCATGACTTATTCCTTTTATATGAGACAGTTGTTGGCTGAAAAACTCAGGAATACTCCTGAGATGAGAGACCAGAGCAGGTCTGTCTGCCTGCGAGTGATGCTCTCATGCTCTGTCTCTCTTTCCTAGGTATGGTGAATCCTAGACATCCCAGCTCCACCTCTGGAGCTGGACATGGACAAAGTCCTACTCTTGGCGTACCCATGGCCTGTGGCAGGGCTAGAATGGAGAAGCTACGGGCTGGCATAGAGCAGCTGTAGGATGGAGCCTGTTCTTGCTTCTTAGAAACCTGATCTCCCATTTGTCAGCCCCCCAGGGCACCAGCACCAAAATATACCCATCCTGCGCAGGCGGGTGGTGGCAAACATCGGGAGGTGCTCGATGCAGGCAGTCTGGATCATCCTAGCATGGCAAGGCACCTGGTGTTTTTGCTGTCACTGTGCTCATGTTAAGGACCTAAGCAGGTCATCCACATCATGCCTGCAGCCTCCCGAATCAAACTCCTTTGAGATGCACTTTTATTTAGGAATCGGTACCGAAGACTGCTCTGGAGAGGCAGGGCCTGATATGAAGCATGCAATTAGCTCCTCAGAAGAGGCATAATTGTAGAGCCAGACTCGCTGCTGATGTAAAAACTGCCAGAAGTGTGGTGACCCCATCGGGAGTGGGCCAGCCCACGCCAGCAGCAGCCAACCCATCCTCCCGTGCATTACCAGCTCTGTCTTTGAAACAAAGAAACACTCGACAAGCGTTTGTCCATTTTCATGCATTAAACAATTAGAAGAGCACACACAGAGGATTTACATCACTTCTCCTTTCATTACCTAACATCAGTGCCTTCCTCCTGAATGAGTTTTTAGCCGCTGTGTTGTTTTGAAATGTGGCACAGCACCATTAACAGCTTTCCAGCACAACTGTATTACTTTTAAATAGGGCATTACAGGACCAAGTGCCATTTCTTTTAGGGATGCAATTAGGTAGGCGACGAGGCATGATACCTGCTTAGGTAATCGATCAAGTGCAGGTCACCTATGGCCGTATATTAATGAAATGTTCAATGGTGATGCTACAAGTTTACTAAAGAAATGGAAATGAAGAAATAGCGGGGCTTGAACTGGGTGGTCATTGGTTTTAATGAGCATTACTGTGTGCTAATGAAGCTCTGAGAGAGAGAAGCTCAAAGTGCAAGCTTATCTCTCTGGTTACTCCCATATCCCACCTTTGCTTCACCCAAACCTGCCAGGCACAAGGATGCCCTGGCAGGGAGCAGGACTGCATGTCACACCCTGATGATGTCCTGGTGGGATGTTTAGCCTTGATCCTCTGCCAGCTCCTCCAGGTGAGGGAGGTACCATTCATGAGATGCTCTTTGGGGACTTCCTCGGCAGAACAGTGAGTTTGCATCACCCCTGTAATGCAGGTTGTTATTCAGAAGGCAAATGAACAGTCGGACACAGCTGTCTCAAGGTCACACATGGGGTCAATGAAACCCAGAAGTCCCGGCCCCATCATGCAGGCTCAGCCACTTAACCAAATTATTGTACTGATTTTTCCCCTTCTTTTCCTGTTGTAATGCTATTATTGTCTATTAAATAAACGGAATGTATTAATGATCCATGAATATCTTCTAGAGAAATAAAATGAATTGGGGATTTCAATCTCTTGAAACTTTAACCAAAAGCCTTAAAGCAAATACCAAATTTCAGCATAACCAAGGCTCTCAAAGCCGTAACTCAGCTGCCATCTAATCTGTAGGTACCCAAGGGGTCTGTTTCTTTTGGTTCTTTTGGTTTTGGAGGAGGCATTTATCCCCTCTTTCTGAGTTTATATTGAGCAAGATACATTGCTCAAGCCTATAAAAAAAATCTGCATATCAAAATATTGTATTTCAGATGGTTTCATACACGGCAATACAATTGATCTGGAAGCGTTCCCATCAGCATTTGGATGACAGAGATATGAAGATGTCCATCAAGTCCCTCTTTTACTGCATTATCAGTGCTGATCAGTGGCAGTTCTCATCAAAAGAGCCTGGGGGTGGGCTGTAAAGCTGTTGTAAAAGATCTAAGAATCAGAAAAACAAGCAAAAAAAACAAATCAACCAACAACCACCAACAAAATCAAACACATTTCTTTCAACTAAACCCAGGAAGTATATCACACCCTGCTGTAAGGATTAAGTGCATTGGCTAAATCCTTAATATCAACGTGTCCACAGCTCAGACTCTTATTTTAGGTGTTACACTTCTCTGCTAACAACACTGTAAAATAATACACTTCAAGTACTTCAAAGAAAATGAAAGCAAGAGCACAAATCTCAGCTCTGGAAAGTCTCCTCTTGTATGACAGCAGTTATGTTTCTGTGATACTGCATGTATTCAGACAAATTTTATGGGTGGGAAAGAAGTGAATCAAGCTCTTGTAATATGGGGATAAAGAGACCTAGATAAAGCTATAGCAGAAATTTGTGGCTGAATCAAGGGAGCAGTTTATAGATCAGCAAGACATGTTCCAGAGGTGTAAGAGACATTTGTCCAAATACCATGCTTTACATCTGAAAGTGTTTTTCTTAAAACTGTAAGAAACTGAATCATTTCTGGTCAGAAAAAAAATAAAAATAAAAATGGGAGGACATCTTTCCATCTTATTTTGCACAGTTTGTGTGAAATTTGAGCAAAAATCTTGCTTGCAGTTATCCAGAACTTGTCAGGACCCAACATGACTTCACACTACTTTTCTTGTTTCTATATCTGAGTTTCATGGCCATTTTAAAGATTTTTGATGTTGATGGAATATTAGAAAAAGTGTCCTAGCAGCAAGCTAAATGATGAAGTGTCCTCTCCTTAAGAGATCTTAATGTTTCAGGATCTGTTGTGTTCAGGCTAACACAGTGAAACAAAGTCATTTCAACACTGATATAAATCAGGACCATTAATGTAGATGGGTACATTAGGAGGCTAATACATTAGCACAGATTCATAAAGCTGGCCCTAATGACTAGAAATCTTCAGGGCTCCAGCCTTGAGTTAATCATGGAAACTTCTCCACTGTCTCTTCCCACAAAGCCATCCAGGGGAAGGGGTTGGAGAGGTGTCCTTAAGCTCTGGGAGAGTCTTTCATGGTCTAAGGCTAAATCATAGCAGATACCCTGGATTTTGGTACAGAGGGTGTGTCTGGAGCAGACAGGGACCATCCTTGCATGCTGTTATCCATGGCTTTGACCATAGCTCCTAGGAACTTCTGGCAGCATGGAGGAAGGTGCCCACAACAGAGATAAGGGCGAAGACTGAGCTTTTCCAGCTCAGGTCTGCTTGTGCTGCTGATGGCTGGCTCACCTCCCCAGCATGAGGACAGCGTGGCACTCTCTTTCTTTCTCTAACTTCTGCTGTCTCTTTCCCAGCATTTTTTCATACTTATTTATACATCTTTCAAAGAATCAAAAAATGGTGCGGGATGGAAGGGGCCTTAAGGGCCACCCCCTGCCATGGGCAGGGACCCCTCCCAGCAGCCCAGGCTGCCCCCAGCCCCATCCAGCCTGGCCTTGGGCACTGCCAGGGATGGGGCAGCCACAGCTCCTCTGGGCAGCCTGGGACAGGGCCTCACCTCCTTCATAGTAAAGAACTTCTTCCTAATATCTAATCTAAATCTACTCTCTTTTAGTTTAAAGCCATTACTCCTTGTCCTGTCACTACACCCCCTGATAAAGAGTCTTTATCTTTGAATCCTGTCCTATCACTCCACAAACAAGGTGACTCTCACAGCTATGAGGTTTTTAGCAACTGGGACTTTTCTTGGTGTCCTGCTTGTTTAGTGCACGGTTCAAATCTTTCACAAGGAAATGTGAGATGAAAGGGTTAGCAGCTTGCATCTTTCTGTCTTATAAACACTCCCGACTTCCAGCTTTGTGGAGAGGGAAAAAAAATAAGCTGCTTGCTGTGCTGACCCCCTTCAGACATCAGTTCACAGTCTTTCTCCTGACTTGAGGAGTAGCCTGAGAAGGGAAGAGAGATTTCTGAAGTGAAAAGTGCCCCGTGATGAGATACTGGAGCCAAAGAGACCCAAACTGCTCCTGTACTCCCCGCCTGTGGATAAGAAACTCTAGTTGACACTTATGAGTGAGTGGGGAAAAAATGCCTTAAACCCACGTGACACTTATATAACTTCGGGCCAGGGATGTTTTTCTCACAAAGAAAGGATGAATATCGCCAGGGGCAGCTTTCATGATAAAAGCAAGCCAATAATCTCTGAAAATGAAGAGTTACTAAAAAAATAAGCCTTCAGGAGAAGCCAGGACACTCCATGTCAGGCTTGTGCCCTTCTCGACTGTAGGAGGGCAGGGAGCTTGGGAAGCTGCTGGTGGCTCCCAAAACTGACCTAAGCCAAAGACCTGAGATGTGCAAGTATTTGGGGGGATACAAGAGATGGAAAAGTAGGATTTCGTGGTGGGGAGGATGCTGAAGATTGGGTGTACATGAAAAGAAGGGGAGGAAGGTACCATGCTGGGAATGGGGTCTGGCACCCCACCTTCAGAGCAAAGAACACTTCACTTTGTTTAGTGAGGTGAGCCCAAGGTGGTCATCTTGGTGGGAACTTCCTCAAACCAGCAGGTCTTCCTTACTCCTGGCATGGCTTTCATTTCCCCCAAGAAGCAGACTGGGAGAGCAGAGGAGGGCTGGAGCAGGTGACCTCCTGCAGTCCCTTCCAACCTGAGTTTTCCTCTGATTCTGTTGGGGTGGTGCAAAGAAGCAGATGCTCAGAAGCAGCCACTGCTCCTTTGTTACTCTGGACTATGTAACAAATACGAGGGATGGGGAGGACGATCTACAGGGGCCACCCTTGCATGTAGACCTGTCTGCAGGTCTTTTGCCAGGTGATCTCTTTGAAACTGCTGTTTGGTTCCCCATTAGCTGCTGCTGAGTTAAGTCCTGCACACTGCACTCAGGAGTTACTGCCAGGCTGAGCCCAACCTTGTCTGGAACAATTTAAGCACTTTGGGACATGTGTCAACAACATAGGGACCACCTACTGAAGATGTTTGCTCCCTGACTAGCTTTGGAAGGGCAGTAGATGCCTCCAGAGGGGTGACTTGGCACATCTTACCCAGGTTGTGGGCAGATTCCTGCTTTGGAGTATGTCTCCCACCAGATTTTCACCTTCCTCCCTACAAACACACAAATATTATCACCACATTTGGCTTTTGTATTCCCCATCAACCCAAGGGCTGCAGTGCCTGTGCTTCTCTGGAAGCAGTGGGGACAGAGAGGTTTTACAAGCAACCTTAGCAGGCACCAGTCTTCAATTTGACCAAGTGCTGGGGTGATCGCTCAGTCATTATGTGCCACAGAGATGTGTTTAAAGGCAAAGCAAAAGGCTACAGAAACTAACAGAGAAAAAAGGTAGACCTCTATGCTTTCAGAAAAGAGTGCGTGCGCCCCTCACAAATACTCCTCAATAGTGTCATCTGAAATTTAACACCAGTGGGTCCCAGCTTGCTCCAGGTAGAAAAGAGAGCTCTGTGCAAAGAGACTTCACAGGACTTGGGTGAGTCTCACACAACTCGTAGATCTCACTTCAAAGACACATTTCCATCTCAACATTAGGGTCCTATGACCACGTTTTTGTTGTCTTGCAATAACTTTCCTGCCATATCTCCGTCCTTTATGGAAACTGATACAAGGCAGCAGGAAACCATGCATCATGAACATCTCCTGTGCAGTGACAGCTCCCTTCCTTTGCAAGCTGCCTGACCCTGGCATCTGCGTTTGAATCACTCTCATGTTCCTCCTCTAAATCCCCACCTGAGGTCAAGCTTTGAAAGAAAGGTCAGTGCTATTTGAAGGCTGCTCAGAGAGAGACTGAATCATTTAGTGATGAGTCATGTGAAAATTAAATTGATGCAAATGTTAATTTGACAACTTGAAAGTCTGGGGAGGATTCCAGACGGACCACGAGCTTGGTGCTCATGCAGCTGTGCTTCCATCAGCCTGGAGGAGGCTTTGCAGCAGGTAAAAACGGGCTGGGAGAGATGTTGCTACACCAGCATGATATTTTTTCTATTTTTTTTTTTTTCCAGAGGCTGACCCTTCGCAGGCTTCTTGCAGGAGGGGAAGCCCTGCAAAGAGCCTCTAGCATCCCCAAGTCCCTGCGTGGCAGCCTGCTGGCTGTCTGGCCCCACTTCTGGGCTTTGGGTTCTTGTTATCAGCATCCAAGGTGCTGGGCATGGTGCTGCCAGCCGAGCGCTTCCAGCTCTCCTCATAAATCATTAACTACTCCAGAGCGCTCGCTGAAGCGTGCAAGGAAATCAGCAATTACCTCATGCCCTCGAGGAGCAGATCCTGTCGGAAAAGCAAGAAAGTATCTGGGGATAGCCGCATAACTAGAATAATTAAATGCTCTTTTGTGCTTGTTAACTTCAGGATTGTACTCATGGTTTTACCCTCGCCCCCAATCAAACTGGGGGTAATTAACTCCGAGGCATCATTCCTTGCACGGACTGACCTTGGTGTTTGCGTGAGCACAGTGGAGCGGTGACGGGGTTTTTGCATGGCCGTGAATGACTGAAGCAAATGTACGGGAAAGGAGAAACAGGATCTGTCCTTGCCACGTACAAGCAAGGGACGGCCTTCGGGTTATGTACCAAGCTCCCAGCCATTGGGAAATGCCAGCACTGAGGATGCTCTGCAGCAGAACGGCAAATGGATGCTGACTCCTGCACAAAGTTTTGAGAGAAATAGACCTAAAGATAGGTGCCTCGCCGAAATATAGCCATGTCAGAATGCTGCATCAAGTGACATTTGAAATGCCCTTTATCTTCAGGTTGTGATTTAAAGCAGAAATAGGATGACTTGCTTTGTCAGACTCAGAGCCCACTCTGAAAGCCTGATTTGTTTCTATCTTCAGGAGTGGCCACTAATCCTTGGGAGTTTTGTTTGCCCCTTGGCAAAAGAAAAGTTCTGGCCTACTACATTTTGGCTGGATTTTCTTTTTTTCTTTTTTTCTTTTTAATTATTATTTTTTATTGTCTCACAGCTCAGGAAGTGGGCAGAAAGCACTTTCCAATAAGATTTATTCTATTACTTGTACATCTAATTAGGCAATTGCTATGCATTTCTTAATCATGTAATCTTGCTTTATTCATTTCAACACGGAATACCATTTCTGGGCATCATTACAGGCTTCCAATTAGCAAACAGCAGTTGAAAAGAACTTCATTGGGCTACATTCATAATCAAATGCTAAATGAAGCACAAACCCAGCTTCCTTAAAGATGACAGAACTGTAACAACCATATCTTCTTTATATATGTACAGTTTCTCTTTATACATATACGTTAATACAGAAGGCTTCATAAAAGCTCTATAGCTTTCTTACATCCTCATTTTGTACCCTTTCTGACTGATCCAGACTACATTTAACTGTGTTATTATTTCATCTGGAACTGGAAAATAGTGCAGGTTAAACAAAAGCAGGTCTAAACTTTGGCAACTAGACCCCAATCTTCCTGGTGGTTTTCGTACCTTCGCGGACCCCCAGCTCATGCTCCGTCCTTTTGTACTGAAGTTGATTTCCTTGCTCTGGAGCAGGCTGTGCTTGCAGTGTTTTCAGAAGCCCTTGGATTCCCATGGGGGAGGCTGACCTCAACACATTTTCCAGCCAAGGAATGTTTGAGCCAAATAATTTGGACAAAACTGGAAGCAAGTACTGAGATAGAACTGAAATCTCTGATAATCAGCCTAAGCTGGGGGAAGCATTAAGTACCAAGGGACAAGTTCTGCTCTTCTAACATGTGTTCAACATCATCTCGCTCTGCAAATAGCACCAATAACATTCCTGCAGGGAAGGCATACTGAAGACAGCTAAAATTTAAGACAGTTAATTTACTTAAGCAGAGAAACAAGAAGAAACAAAGTTTCTCAGCCTAAACAGACCTTCTCAGGCTGATTTTACCCTAGAGGGAAACAAACAAACAAGCAGACAAACAAACAAACAAAAAAAAAAGCACAAACAAAACAATCAAAAAGCAGAACCTACAGAATAAAATATCAAAAATGGAGATGTAAAATTTCTCAGGCTCAACCAGTTTATCAGTGTCTGTTCAGTGACATGTAACTCATTTGCCTAGTTGCCAGGTTTACTGTAAGTCACAAATAAGTTGATGTGTGGCTTGGTGCTCCCAGGACCACAGATAAGTGAGTGCAGAGCTTGGCTTTCCTTACAACTCCCTGTGACGGAGGTAAAGGCCAAGGATGTCCAGCTCTGCTACAACCCAAACTCCCATCAGTGAGGGGACAAAAAACTACAAACGAATAATATATATATATATATATAAATAAACACATGCAGTCTCAGCAATGAAATCTTGGTTGTTGAAGTCCTCATCAGTGAGGTTTGGAGGGGTGGGATGGGAAGGATGGAGCTGGGGATGGGGTGGGAGCATCAGCGGGGGGGGGGGGGGAATATGCAGAGGTGCTATGTGGAAGCACAAAGCATCTGGCAACTGTGGCTACTTGGGTGTGCATTATCATCCCTGCTACTCTCTGCCTTTTAAAATTTTTTCCCCTTTTTTTTTCCCTTTCATTTTGTTTTATTGGCTCTTGCTGAGCCTTTGTAAGAGAAGGGAAATGCACGTGGGAGGAGCGAGGGGGAGGTTATGGCACGGCTGTTGTTCAAGACGGGGCTAATGGCCCAGAGATTTGATAAATAATTCTGTTTAATTTAAGCCTCGGGAGCTTCTAATCGAATTGCATCACCTGTGGTTCTGCTGCTTTCTTCCAAGTCGGAGAGAAGGAAGAAAAAAGCCCAGCAGAAAACCCCGACCTTTGCTACCAGCAGCGGTGAATGGAGGCTTTCCAAGCCTGCGTGAGCCTTGGTGAAGCTGAAGGGAAGTGTTGTGGCCCTAATAGTGCTTGCCCAGAGATCCCAGGGGCTGGATGCTGCAGCCAAGGTGATGTTGGAAGGATCCCAGGAAGCTGGCGAGGTTATCACAGCGTCAAGCCAGCCAAATACACCAGGGCGTTCATAGTTTGTAAGTTTAGCGGCAAACCTGCCAGCACATGGTACCCCAAAACTCAGCCCAAAGTCAAGCCCTGGCTTTTGCATTTCCTTCCATCAGCTCAGGAGCAAAATAAACCTGCGGGTGAAAGGGGGAGATATGCCTTGATGCTGCTGACATTGATGTATTGTAACATGGACGGGGAATTAACAGCCCATCCTAGAGTGATATGGGCTACACAATATCTGATTTTAATAGTTACATCTCTTTTAAAAGGAAAAGTGGAGGTTTCAACCAGAACACCGACTTTTTAAAGGTTTGTTTCTTTATACAGGCTGAAACTGGGATCTGTGTCAAAGAAGTTGCGTTGTTGCAATGCTTGGAAGACACCTGGGGCCTCGGGCTTGGGAAGCAAAGCTTGGAGAAGGCTGCTAATGACCTGAGGAGGGTGGACATTTAACCCCACTGGACTTGCAGTAAATCTGACAAGGAAAACTTCATCTCAATTTTTGTGCAAATTCTTCAAACGTCCAGTGCCATGCCACCGGGTTAGACTGCTGGACACACACCTTTTTTGCTCTCCATCATCCACACACAGCTCTGCTCAGATGAGAGGGGGCAGGAGAGCCGTGGAATAGTCCCAGAAGAAGCTGCTGCTGCACAGCAGCCAAATCTCCTGCTCACGCCACCCATCACGTCTCTTCCTCTGTTACCACTGAGATGTAGCCGGGAGCAAGGCAAGCTGCAAGCAGTATAAGCTGAGCCAGAAAAAGGCATCCTTATTTTGCATTAAAAAAAAAAAAAAAAGAAAGAAAAAAAAAAAAGGAAAGAAAAAGAAAGATAAGTCATTACAGTGCTCACATCTAGCTTCATCCCATCAGAGTCACTTCCAGGGATGCTCTTCCCCTGTTCAGACCGAAGAATGGGGCAGCCCTTAAAAACGTGCTGACCCCATGCAGCTCCACAGATGGCTGTCTCCTGCGATCAGATCAGAACAGGAAAAGCCTGCATCCAAACTGCGATGCATGGGCTTTTTAAGATGCCATGTGAGAGCAGGCATCTGCCTTCAGGAGCCAGTCGCAGGGTGAGGAGCAGGGTGACTTTTATTTTAGCAAGGACAGGGACAAGAAGAGACCACAGTGATCATCTGATCTGCCTTTCTGCACAGGGGAGGGAGGTCATGAGCATCACCCAGCCATCCCTGCAGCTGTCCCGAGGTTTCTGGGCAAAGTGATAGGCACCAGAGACATTTATATTTGCACCCGCACCTCCCCAAGTCTGCATCTGCCCATAGGCCAAGGAAATAAGAGCTGAATGAAGGTTTCAGAAGAAGATCATCATAAGGAGTTGTACTTGTCTGCATGGCTGTGCCTGGGAGGTGTCACAGTTTGAGGGGGGCCAATGCTCATGCAATATTGACCCCGTCATTTTCCTGACATCTATTTTTAAAAGGAAACATTTGGTTAAAATCCTATTTAGTCTGGCATAATACAGCTGCCTGTATTACACAGCTGCTAAAGAGAAGAACAAAAAGTTTCACAGGTACTACAGGACTAACTCTAAGTTTGTGCTAGGACATAAATTCTCCTGGAAACCTGATTTACTTGGTTCAGCGCTGCAATATTTGGCTTATTTATCTCTTTTCCACCTCACGGACCCCGCAGCACTGAGCCAAGGGGCAGGAAGCTCCCTGAGCTGCCTGGGAAGGAGCAGAAATAAAAGCATCGTGTCCTAAATTTTGCCCTTTGCTCATGGGTCTTCCAGAGGGCATTCGCATGCACTCCACAGGCTTTGTACATTCTAATTAAGGATGGCAATTTTAAGTAACCACATTTTCAGTGTAGCTGTCTGAAGGAGGAATCAGTGGTAATTCTTGTGTGGATTTACCCATTTGTAAGAACTTCATGCCCTTTTACATAAGGAAGCCCTGGGGCAGATTTTTCACATGCTTAGACCTGTGTTATCTCCATATCATAAGCACTGACCATTTATTTTGGTGCCCCTGAAGAATTTAAAAGATGCAGGCCTGGTTATACCTGCTGAAGTTCCCCAAGAATAACCTGCTCATAAATATCTCTTGAGGTCAAATATGCCAACAATACGTAGCCTTCAATTTGAAGCTAAATTTACTTTCCTTTCTTGTATGTCAGACTATTTGAATTACTGAAGCTATCACGGAGCTGGATGATTAGTGCAGCATATGCACCCAGGTTTTAGTTGCAGTTAGCTAGTTTCATAAAGCCAATCACTCTTTCTGAAGCAAAACAATCCCTAGTTTATTTAACGAAGCCAAATATTCTATTTCCAAAAATAAAAATACAAAAAACAATGAAACTCCAAATGCTATCATTACAATCCAATTCTAGAAGAACTAAGACAAAGATCAAACCGGGAATTCATTAAATGCCTTATGTGTCAAGACGACCTTTAAGGTTTGCTAGTAATCTACATTTTCAAATTTTTAAGCCTTGTTTTTACAGAATCTCAGACTGAACAAAGAAGCACTGATCATACTTGTTGCTTAGCAGATGGGAGTTTTCTGACCACTTTAAGTCTGCATAATTTATTGTGCATCAAGTTAATGCTTATGAGATACAGATTACAGGAGAAATAAGGTGCAGTGGAAATGCAAGGATTATGACCTCTTCTTGCATAAAGGAGTAAGAGTTATTTCAAACAAAGCATCAGGGATTGCCTCTGCCAACCAAACCCCTCTAAAAACTATGTACTGCATCTTCTCCCCCTTCTACCCAGAGACAATTTTAAATGGAGAACCAACTTGCTCCAAATCTGGCATCATCCTCAGGGTTGTTCCTGGGTGGAGTCTGGCCTCATACCCCCCAAAATCTAACCCATTTTGAAAAATAGTTGGGTTTTAGTGAGAATGACTGTGTTCAAGTCTCTATTACAGTTTAGTGGCTTCCAGGAATAAAACTGAGTACTTTAGGTATTTGAATTCTAGGCTGAATGCAGAAGCCCAAGTCAGGGCAATGAACCAAGGACAGGCTGGGCAGAAACAAGGCTGTTGCACAGGGAAGTCAGCAGAGAGACCATCACTGTGCCCATGCCTACTTTCCCCAGGTAAAGGCTCCAAAAACTGCCGATACCAGTGGCCAAAGTGCTGTCACACGGTGTGGTAGCTCCTGTGATGTGGGAGACCCAGTCTGAAGGAGGAGCTGCAGCTGGGTCTCAGGCCTGCTTGTGAGGGTGGGCCAAACTCTACTGCACAGCAAGTCCCAGTCCTCTGATGCAAATTTTTGGGTAGAAAAATGGATTTTGCTCACATGACTGGGAAGTCCTAAAGTAATCATTGAATCATTAAGGCAGGAAAAGCCCTCTAAGATCACCTGGTCCAACCATCCCCCTACCACCAGTGTCACCACTAAACCATGTCCCTAAGCACCACGTCCAACCTCTCCTTGAACACCCCCAGGGACGGTGACGCCACCACCTCCCTGGGCAACCCGTCCCAATGCCTGACTGCTCTTTCTGAGAAGAAATGTCTCCTCGTTTCCAACCTGAACCTCCCCTGGCGCAACTTGAGGCCATTCCCTCTAGTCCTATCACTAGTTACCTGTGAGAAGAGGCCAACCCCCAGCTCCCCACACCTTCCTTTCAGGTAGCTGTAGAGAGCAATGAGGTCTCCCCTGAGCCTCCTCTTCCCCAGACCATACATCCCCAGCTCCCTCAGCCTCTCCTCACAGGACTTGCGCTCCAGGCCCTTCACCAGCTTCGTAGCCCTTCTCTGGACATGCTCCAGGGCCTCGATGTCCTTCTTGTAGTGAGGGGCCCAAAGCTGAACACAGCACTCGAGGTGCGGCCTCACCAGAGCAGAATACAAATGAGCATGGCCCGATCCTCCTGGTGTCCCTAATAATCACCCCTACTAACAATTCACATGAACAGTGATTGATAAGAAGAGATAATTACATTTGTTTATCAGAGGTGGATACTGGGAAGGATTTGCCCACGATCACCTAAAGAGGCTGGAGACCCACCCAACCTTCCCCTCCTACCCACTCCCATTTCTCTTTTCCCTGCGATGGAGACTTCTGGCACCAGAGGCAAAGCGCCTGACTGACAGCACCAAGGGGTGAGCTCTCGTGTCCCCCACAGAACAGGTACAGCCCTCTTATGAAAGGGCCACCTGCTAAGCCCTCCGACTCCCCGCTACGGCTATTAATAATCACTTCCCGTGATTTTCATAGCTTTCTGAAGCGGACACTTGACCTCTTGTCGTTGTGTACAGATTCCCTGCTCGTGTTACACAGGATATCCAGCAGCCCCGGCGCTGGGGACAGGCTGAATGTCCCCTCCTCACTGCTCATCCCCGCAGCCCATGCGCTCTCCTGTTGTTCCCGTTTTCATCTAAACAAGCAGGCGCACACTCATCCATGGCTGTGCTGACAGCTTTCTGTTATTCTTATTTAAATTTAAGCACCAGGTTGCACCTGTTAGCTCAGCTCTTTGTCGGGAGGAACCGAAGCAGAAAGTGACCCCGCGTGTCCAGCGGGACAATCCCTCACTGCTGATGGCAAAGAGCCGGCTGTGCTAAAGCCTTCGGCGTGTGCCTCTGGGCTATTTGTATCACGACTGTTTCTGTCTTACTGACTTCCTCCTTGGAATATAATTCTGTTGCTTAATTGATTGTAACATTTCCTTTTTTTTTTTTTCTTTTTTTTTTTTTTTTTCCCTGCCTGTCCGTCAGGACTTTGTTTCTCACTTGTGGTCAGTTGCTGTTCTGCAGCAGTAGATGCTGTCAGGGTGGTAGGAGCACACACTTCTCTTTCCCGACCATGCACCGGGGAGACTGATGTTGTCCCAGCACAGTGTCTTTCCTCGATGAAGAACAAGTGGGTTTCATGTAGCTCAGGCTTTTCAGGCCAGCTTCATTCACTGTTATCCTCTGCTTTGCACAAAGACTTGAGTTTTCCAAAGTCTTTCCTGATTTCCTGTGTATCTACAGGAAGTCCCCAGGATCGGGGCTCCAGAATGGAAGGACGTGAAAGAAATGGTGGCTGGGGACCTTCACTCATGCAACACAAACAGCAGGAGTCCCTCAAAATGCCGCACTGACACAGCAAGCAGGTCCTGCTTGGTGAGAACAGCTCCTAGCCTGCTGGAGAAAGCTGGGCCCTTTCACACAACCTTGCAGAAACCCAGGACACACTTTGGGGGAAACAGGGACAATGTGTTTGCCTTTCCTTTTACCATTAAAAACCACTCTGTGAGCTCTGAAAGACGTACATTAAGTGAGCCCTTGGATCATCCTCTTGCAGCCCATATCTGGATACCTCGCAACAGGCAATAAGGAGCTTTCAGAGGTCCCTCAAGCAAGCCTCTGCCTATCTCCCATCAGCCAGCACCTTCTCAGGGTGGCTCAGCTCAGATAAGAGATGCTCTTCTTTTCTTTGGGTTGGCAGTGTGACATATGTATTCCTCACAGTCCTGCTGAGGAGGGATGGTATCAAGTGTGTTAGGCAATGACGAGAGTGAAGAGGGAGGGCAAAACAGCTTGCCAGCTGCTGCTCAAGTAGACCGTCAACAACTATCTGCTAGCAAAATTAAAATAAATCAAGGGAGAGTTCTGATTTACAACGTTTCCCCATTTTTTCTATCAGCTAGCAGGTAGGCTTTTGCATCCAGCAAAATAACAAGCGTTTACATGAGCTGTTTATTTGACATGGCATTGGAGGAAGGTGAATGATTAAGTCTTCGGGGTGTTAATGGGGTCATTTCATGCTGTGGTTATTGGTGGACTGATAGAGTGGATTATGTGCCTATAATTATCATTTTTTGCTGCTGGGTGGTCACTGTTTCCCATTGTAAATCTGCTTGTCAGGGCACCAAGACATTTTTCTGTGGGTGTTTCTTATTGTTATTTAAAGGTAAGGAAATAATTTCAAAAGTGCAAATTAAGCTTGGTTGCCAACAGGAAGGAGATGAAGTTGACTGGGGAGAAAAAAAACACAAAGCAAGCCCCTGGGAATCTGACAGTCCTTCCCACGTGCAGGCACGCTCCTGTGGGACGGGAGGATGCGTGGGCTGCTGCCAGCCCCCGCGTTCAACTCTGATGTGGAGAGCTGGGAATCAATCACTTTGATGTCTTGTCTTATCCCCACAGATAGATAAGGGGAGCGTGTGCGGTGGCTGCTGCAGCACCACTTCAGCAGGCCCTTTTGAAGTGCTGGAGCAGCGCTTTAGCAGCTGTTGTGAGAGCGGAAGAGCTGACACCGATGCGGCTTTGGGACACGGCCACCAGGCGCAGCGGGTGAGTGATGGGTTTGCGCCGAGTGGCTTCCTTCCTCATCGCCCATGGGTGTCACGGCTGTGACGGTGGGTGGCTTTGTGCTCACATCTCCGATCCACGTGTGCATCTGCCCCAGGTAAGTTTGAGGCTCTGGCAGCATTTGCTCTAGCAGAGGTGGATGCACTTTGTGAGCATGAAGGTGGCAGCAAAAAGCAGAGAGGTGTGCAAGCGCTTTCCTCCATTTCTTGGGACTTAGGCATCTCACTGGTATTTTGGGCATCCAAGCTGAGCTGCTGTCTCACAGCACCAAGGGATCACAGTCTGGTGAGGCTGGCAGCACCTCGGGGTCCCTTGGGCCCATCCCCTGCCCCAGCAGGGCCACCCAGAGCAGGGTGCCCAGGGCCATGGCCAGGCGGCTTTTGGAGCTCTCCAAGGAGGAGACCCCACAGCCTCTGGACAGCCTGGGCCAGGGCTCCGCCACCTACCCGGCACAGCCTGGGGGTCAGGGGAACCTCCTGGGCTCCCCCCAGCCAAGTCTCTGTGGACAACATGAAATGGGTTCCTATCAGTGCCCTCAATGAGGCTCACCTTCTACTCCCCCAGCCTCTCCCCACACAGTTTATTTCTAGTTATTTAGGATTTGTTCTTCCTACCACTCACAAAAGCCCAAAGTTTGCTCCAAGTGTACCTTACCCAAATCTGCAGCAACCTTTTCCCTAGCCTAGGCAAGCACAGTGTTTCTAGGCACACATCTGTTCACAGCATTTCCCCTTTGCCCTGGCTGGCACACCTCTGTGCTTTTCTCTTTCCGCACTTTGCCTTATCTATTGTATCAGCCACTACAGCCTGATTTTGTTTTCAAGGCCTCTGTGTCCTGTCCCTTGTCATCGCTAATTCCCTCCTCAAACCTGCCCAACACCAGCCTCTTCTCACTGGCATGATCTTCAAACAAATACTGTTGTGTTTTCTGGTGGACACCTAGAGACTGTCTGCAAAGTGCCCTCAATGCCCTCATTTTAATTTATTTTTGCTGCAAGAGAGCCCTTGGTAGTGGTTAAGCTGCTGATAGACGAGTATCATCGCCACTGTGCTTATAGACGAGTATCATCGCCACTGCGCTGATAGACACCACTCCATCATTCCCCAGTAATCTATTACACCTATTATTAAACACCTTTTCCCTTGGTTGGAAACTCTTAGGATAACTTTTTACTCTGTGTTTTTACAGTGGCCAGAACAAAGATATCCTGATCCACAGCTGGGACTCTCTCAAGCGCTGTAGGAACTCAGATGATGAATAGAAGGATAGTAATTTAGAGCTCGCTGCTTCTAAGTTGTGCAGGGCTGAGGATAAAAGTCAGCTTAGTTTCTTTCAAAAAACTGTGCTTCATGCATCAGATGAATGAAATCCACAGACCCCATTCTTCGTCAGTGCAGCTAGCTTTTTTGCACTGCCTCTGTGAAAGCTTTTCCATTAATGAATTTTTGTTGTTGTTGTTGTTTTCTTTTGACAAGGATTTGAAACCTTGAGTTTTTAACTGAAAACATTTCCCTGCCCACACCCCACAATGTCTCCATGGTGCTTCACAACTTTCTTTCCCCCTGGGTTTTCATGCAGAATAAAATATATATACTGGAGCCAGTATGTTGAGATGCGAGGGAGTCCATTTCACAAGGTATGAACTCCTGCTATTTGCCACCAAAAAGTTTTTGAATGACATTTTCTTCCTTGCTTTAAAAAATAGTGCAGTGAGACACATTCATCCAGATCCCAGTTCGGGTCTGGCAATAGTATTTGCTAGTGAATCATTGCTGAAAAGGATTTTTCTCAGTTATTTTACGTTGCAGGTAAAAATGACTTTGTGGCAGGATCCGTTCAGATGCCTAGCCAGGACTGATTTCTTTTTTTTCTTTTTTTTTCTTTTCTTTCTAAATTACTGTTTAGAAATCCAAAGATGTTCCCTGCTATTTGCTGGCATGTGAAAAGGCATGCTAAACGACACTTGGGGGTTAATTTTCATGACCCTGACTCTACCTCTCAACAAGATAGATTACATTTTCAATTCTATTCCTCAGTGTATAAGAGTGAATCATTTTGTAGAAAATGAGAATTGATCCAAATCTTCACCCTAAAGTCAAACTGCAGCTTTATTGACCAGAAAAGAGGAAAAAAAAAAAAAAAAAAAAAAAAAAAGAAAAAAGAAGAAGAAGAAGAAGAAGAAGAAGAAGAAAAGATGCATTTCTTAAGAATACAACATTCCCCATGGTAACCCTTTTGCTAAACCAGCATGGAACAGGAGCAGGGTTGCCACCTCAGCCAGGAATCCCACATCTAGAGAAGGGCAGGCCATGCCTGGGAAACCCAAATGGCTGCAACCTTCACCCCTTTTCTTCTCTTCATGCGACTCCTTGGCTCACAGCCTTCCTTCCTTCCTTGCCTCTTTGGGCAGCGACCAGGGACTGTGTATGGCCGGTGCTGGCAAAAGGCCAAGGGGATCTTCCAAGGTGTGAATGGGAGCTGAAAGTCCCATTAAAGTCCCTAGGAGCTGGTGGCCACACCGTCCTTCAAGGGACATGTCCTGCAGGGACAAACTGATGCCATTATATCTCCCCCTTCAGTGGAGAAATTCAGCGCAGATAAAAACAAACAAAAAAAGTTCCAAATTTTACATTCATGGAAAACTCTTGAAAATGTGAACCTACAAGGTGAAACAAGCCCCCCAAAATCCCTTGCTTAAGACACAGAAGCAAAGCCCTGACTTTTACTTACTGTATAGTTAAGGGAGGGAGTTAACTCCCTGTATAGTTAAAGATTTTTGCTCACCCCTTGGCTCTGGATACTTGTGCTGGCACTACCAGTTGCAAACTGAGCATCCTGGTGTTTTGCTCTCAGCATCTTTTGTGCCAGCGGGCACCAGCATGAGGCCAGGCTTGGAGAATGCTATTTTATCACCCTGCTGCATAGGAAAGGAAAAAGAAAATGCAATCAAGATATCCCAAAGCCGAGAACAAAGCCCTTCTCCAAGAGGCAGAGGGCAGTGTTTGCACACACATAGTAATTATAAGCGCAAGTGGGTCAGGTTTGTCCCTGCTGTTCTCCCTGTTGGGGTGAAGGTGGTGGCCCACCAGGTTTTGGTAAGGTGAGTGATGGATGGATTTATGCTTGGGTATGTTTAGTATGCTTGGCTGTGTTTGGAGAGCCCCGCAGGGGGCTGAGGTGTTCACCTCGACCAAAAAAACCACCACAATACCTCTCAAAACATGGGCAGCACTGCTCTTCCCTGGGGTCAGAGCTGTGGCAAGGACTTGTGGATGGTGGGCTTTTTGTCCTCCTGGGGAAACTGCCTGAATGAAAGGCATCTTCAGAGGCCAAGCCACAAACCTGGCAGAGGTTATGGGCTTCACAGCAGGCAGCTGCTCACAGGTTTAGCTCTTTGGTTCTGTGCCATGGGCACCAAGGGTCTGGAGAGAGGAAAAATGAGAAGCTGTGGATGCCCCATCCCTGGAAGTGTTCAAGGCCAGGTTGGATGGGGCTTTGGGCAGCCTGGGCTATTACTAGTCATGTTGGTCTATGCCTACAGAGACCGTAATAATGTGTGTGCATGTTTACAGGCAGTACATAACTTTTTCCTTAGCTGCTCTTTTAGGTCACCTGCAACCTCCATGGCAAGCAGCATCTTCACCTCTAAGGCGCAGCTGCACTGGTCATGGTAGAGATGTCATGGTAGAGATGACAGGAGAGATTCTTCTGCCACTCTACACTGACCATGCTCTTCAATTCATCCTTACTTTAGCTTCATTGTTCCTCTGGAGCTGCATAAAGGATTAATTTATCCTGCATAGTTTATGAAGTCCCCATGAGTTTGTGGCAGAAGAGAGAGACCTTACATGCCAGCTGTACACCCAAACAGCTATTTGAAAGTCCAGAGTGGTTCTAGCCTGGCTCTGACCTGAGCAGGCTGTAGAAGGATATCGTTGAAGAAGTGGTATTTAAAAAGATGTATAACACAGTCATGTCTAAGTAGTTGTTAAATTGTATGCTTGAGAAATGCCTCATTGGCCTGAGATAGCATTTCTTATTCATCAGAGATGTGGCACTACTCTCACCGAAGTGGAGGAATTAACGTTCCTCATTTTGAGCCATGTAGCTATCAGACACTGAGAAATCCCCAGGTCATTTCCACTGGGGACAGAAACTGGTGATAATTAGGTATTTATATAATGAAGTCACTGCTGCATACATAAATGTGCTGGTACCATCCGTGCTGTAGGAACCAAAGAACATGGATATCCCCTACTCCAGGTTCTGTCCTCCAGCAAGCCAGCCTCAGCCTTTCTCTATTATTCGTTACAATGAGTTTCTCTAAGTGCTTCACTATGAGGCCCTGGCACAGTGACACACTTGCCCAGAGGAGCTGTGGCTGCCCCATCCCTGGCAGTGCCCAAGGCCAGGCTGGATGGGGCTGGGGGCAGCCTGGGCTGGTGGGAGGGGGCCCTGCCCATGGCAGGGGTGGCACTGGGTGATCCTTAAGGTCCCTTCCAACCTAAACTGTTCTATGATTCTCTGATTCTATGGTTTGTTCTGAGAGACCCTCTCCATGGGTATTATAGGTCTGCTCTGAAGAGAAGGTGGAGAGAAGAGGACAAAAGCTGATGGTGGTGGAAGAGGCTTGCCCATCCTGCCTTACACCCCTTTCCTGTCCCTTAGTACCTGTAGAGAACAGTCCAGGCAAGAGAACTGGAGCACTCATCTAAGACTCCTCCAACAAGCAGCTTTCTTCCCTAACAAGCAGCTTTCTTCCCTAAGTCAGTGCTTGTTTAAAGCAGGTCAGTATTTCTGGTCATCATGATTTCTGTTTTAAGTGTTCTTTAGAACTCTAACAAAGCTTCAGACAAGGCAGTTCTGAGGGACTAAAGCCCTAAGCTGTGTAACACAACATTCTTGCACCATATTTGTGGGGCTGGTGCTGTTGTGGTTGCTTACAGCATCCCACTGTGTTCACCACAACTGGATGTACCTGTTGGGAGGAGACCAGGAATGCTCAAATCACTGAAGGGAAGTGCTTTGAGAAGCAAGCTAGTCCATGCTCTCGTCCGTTGGTAGAAAAAAAGGAAAGAGCTTGACTAGAATGACTTCACTTATCTGATATTCAGAGCTGGACAGAAGCCCAAGGGAGTAATGGGTCCTGCTCCACCATCAGGGCTCCCTTGTAAGCTCCTCATGGCTCCTTTCTGGGGTGCAGAGGTCTTTGTGGCACAGCAACGCAGCACACAGACTGCATTGAACACTGCTGATGTGACAGCATTCTGGAGCTGCAATCACCTGGTGGCAGTGCCCCAGGGTAGGACCAGACTAAACCTCCTACATGGCAGGAGACACCTCTGCCTACGAGCTCTGGGACTCGGGCAACATGCTGCCTGCAGGCACCTAACAGCACGCGCAGCAAGCTAGGAGCTCAGATTTACACTGCATTTCTTTTCTCTCTTCAGAAGGCTGTTTAATATGAATTCAGAGCTTGTAGACAAAGAAGATTTGACTCTTAGGAAAGGCTCCTGGTTTGTTCCAAAAAGTCACTTCTGAGCAAGGGGGCTGTACAGCTGTGGGAAGTCAAATGTGGGAAGAACATAATTCCCTACTTATTTTTGCACATCTGTAACACCTGGCTCAGTGCTCATACCAGGACACATCTACTTTGAGCCATTCTGTCTCCATAGATGGTGCCTGCGTATCATGCTGTGCCTGACCTCTGACTCTCCAGGAATGCTCTGTGCCAACCTGTGCATGGTGTATACTGGGACCTGCTTGATAAAGACAACAGACTTCATCCTTGGTGATTTCATATAAATAAGGCAGATTTTAACATCTGGTCTTCTGTCTTTAAAACACAATGGCATTTCATAAATAATATAGCATTGTGACTCCCAGAAGGCATTTACAAGTACTTTATTAGGTGTCACGTCGCTCCATTTTGCAGCCACTGCCCAGAACTAGATGTCCTATAATTCAGTTACACTGTAAGTAGCCACTAATGAGGCATATTATTATGAAGAGCCAATGCTGCACAGCCACGCTGCAGTAAATCTGGAGTAATTCCAGTGAAATCAGTGCTAAGGCACGGATTTTCCCCTATGAAATAAAAAGCAAAATCAATCTGAAAAAAAGAGTTTTGAAAAATGATTGTGAGCTTTGGAGAGGGGAGGTGTGTGAAACCCCCAAATTCTTCTTTTCTGCCCTTCCCTATTCTCTTCTCCATTCTGTTTTCATCCGTCACTCACATATTGAGCATCCTGACAGCTCTGCCTGACGATTAATGCTCCTATTCTGTGGGTTTGCATAGTGCCTCCTGAGTACTTAACAGGTCTTAGAGAGTTCAGTTCACTAAGCTCTCAGATTGTCTGGCAGTCCCCAATGGCTTAATAATGTAAAATCATAAACTGGACTGCAACTGATTCCTCTTCCCTGTCTATCCTTTTATCAGGGACTGCTACGTGGGATCTGGAGGACAGAAAAATAATTAGATGTGTGCTGAGTGGGATTTCCCTTCAGCAAGCACGGTTCTGAACTCCAGCTCAAGATATAACCAGGGATTTTGGGGAGATGGATTTTCTGGAGATAATAATGCTTCCTTTACTATAGGATGAAGTTCATAAAGCAGCTTCTTTTGTACACAGGAAGATTTCTAGCCTCTTTCCTAAGATAATGCTTACTCAAATACGTTCTTGTGGGAAAGCTGAAATTGCTGTATGCTCTCACAGTATATAAATGGGGATGCAACATGTCTGCATGATGCAACCTAAAAATGACCTCACCCTCCTTAAAATCTGTACTATTCAACCAGTTTCCAGCTGATAGATTTATTCTTAGCCCAGAATGACATTATCTCCCATAGTAGACTAAGAGGCTTGTTTCTGATCTCTGCTGATTAATAGAAAGTGGGTTTCCAGAGACAAAGCCTGGTGTGCATGTGAGGATAGGTCACTCCATGGGCATGTATATGTGTGCATGTGCTTGCTGACAGCATACCAATCCTGCTAGCAAGGCACAATCAAATTTGCTATTTCCTTTCGATCTGATCAACGTCATTACCTCCTGCTAATGTTGTTAGGAGGGAACAGGGGATGCTCTGGGATGTCTGGGATGTTGGGTGCTGGTAGCGAAGCCAGAACCAGGGGCATTGAGGGTGAGTGAGTCTTGCAAGGCAGAGGGATGCTGCATCCTAGCCATGAAATTGGAACAGTGTGGGAGTTAGATCACTGAAGCATCAAGACGATATGTAAGCCAGAAGGGCTACTGCTCTGAACTGTGGTAGTCAGCAGCGGGACAACCATACAAACCTACCTTTGCATTATGACTTCTGCAATTTAAGTCAAGTCAACCTTGATTCAGCAAAACATGTGTGAAACTTGAACTGGGCTTCCCTGGGGCTGCCCAGGGGCTTGTGATGGGCAGATGCTTCCACGCAGCACCAGCAACAGGAGTGGCTGGCACTGAGCTCTCTTAGTCTCTTTTATTTTGGAACATGAAATCAACAGCAAAGCTGGACCAAAGGAATGAGATGGAAGGTCTGTGTGCTCTGGAGGCACTCAGAGGATAGCACAGACCAAAGCCTTTTCTTTAAGATCAAGCAGTAAAATACTGAGTGGACTGGAAGCCAGCTATGCTCCCTCCCAGGAAAGCACCCTAGTCACGAAGCTATAGAGTCGCACTTCTCTCTTCTTCCCAGCCCAATTATCATTTATTTATTTCAAGAGAATGGAACAGCATCAACAGCGGGGAATGAAGCACACATCACTGCTCCAGTATCCCCTATGCTTTTGTGGCCACGGAGACCAGAATATGGGCTTAAATTTTTAGGGGAGGATGAAAAAAACATAGTAAAGTCTCATATAAATGAACCAGCTTCCTCAGCTGTGGCCCTAGAGGAACCATTGATTTTGGAGAGGACAAAGACTTTCAAGTCTTGCAAATGTGCTCTGAGCATGCTTGCAGCCCCAGCCCCACCAGGGAGCTCCTACTTTGTGCACCCTGAGGAGCCTGAAGAACCAGATGGGCACTGGGATATTTGGTCCTCTAAAGGCTGTGGAGTGCTATCGGCAGACCTTGAAGTACCTGGAAACATTAATTTAAAAAGACATTTCCAGCTCTGAACATCAGAGGCCCCCTGAACCCTGCAAAACAAGAGTTTCACTTTGGAGCCCCAAGCAGTGTTCAGGCAACCAGCAGCCCTGTGTGGAGGTAGGGCTGGGCATTTCCATCTGCAAAACAGATGTGAGGAGGTGAAAAATGCTATGAGTGTGAAGTGCTTGGCTGTTGTGGCAGTAGGAGCAATGAAATAACATAGACAAGAAGAAATATGGAAGGAAAAGCATTTGTGCTGTGTTTTAGAAACAAAAAGAATAAGAAACCCAATATCTGGGGTCCCAATTCCCTACAAAGGATGTAAAATTGGACTTTGTTACATGCATATGCACTCAATTTCCACCTTTTCTACAGAAGAGTTTGCCTCCCTTGCATTTTAAAAGCACCACCGTGTTTTCACACAGGTCTTCGTTTTGCAGCTGGTCTTTACTATATGCTTAAAAAACCTTCTTTTTCAGATACTTTGTGCAAGGTCTATTTGCTACCCATCTCCTCTTGCCTGGCACAGTGAATCACCGCTCACACAATGCTGAATGAAGCCACTAATTAAGTGTGTGATTTTTATTAGGCTCTAGGCAGGCTATACTTACCAGCCCGTGCAGCAAATGACTTGTTTGTACTACTCTTTAACATATCTCCTGCCCCTTTCCAACTGCTCTGAGTACAAACAAGTCTACGCTCGCAAGGCATGACGGCCAATTCTCTCTGGATTCGTGGTTTTGTACACAGATCCAAATCCTCGAGTAAAGAAGCCTGGGAAAGTAATTACTTGGCTGCTTGTGACTCATTTGGTTACCCTGAAGTAGCTCGGAGGTTTGAGAGGGCTCTCCGTGCTCCTGCTGAGCTGTTTGCTGACTTCGCAAGGAGTTCATTTAAGCCAACGATGCACACCCGCTCCCGTGGTCGCATCTATCAGCAGAAAAAAAAAAGTTGGGGTGAGAGCACAGCTAAGAGCACTGCCTTCTGGAGATCCTCATCATACAGATGAGGTGCTCAGCTCCCCTCAGCTCACCCAAACTTTTGTCTCCCTGTAAAACAAATTGGATATAACGAGACGTCATAGGGGGTTTTGCAGTGGGGGAAAAAAGGGTGGGAATGGGAAAAGAAAAACATCACTTCATAGTCACTTGTGATTGAACAGGTTAAAAGTAAACATGCAAGAAAACATGGCATCACAAATCACAGCATATTATAAAAACAAACAAAAAAAAGCAAAAAAAACATACACACACACACAAAAAAACCCACCACCACCACCACAAAAACGCAAAGCCATAAAATGATGAGAGAGAAAGAGTTTGTGGGGGGAAAAAAAAAATCCCCACCTTCTGTTTCTCAGACAAATGCTCTTCTATAGTGCGGATGTGTGCTATTTTCTTATGGCTTTTAAATTGGTTCTTTGATTTGTTTCTTTATCTGCTCCCTGAGACTTTCCTGATTAGTTGAGATTTTTGCACTCACTAGTTGATTAAATAATGAATACATTTGTTTGATTTGCAGTTCCTTACTTAATTAAAATTTCTTTTCAGTGCCCCAATTTTCATTATGATTTCAATTTTGCATTTAATCACTGTGTTGTTCTTTGCTGCCACCTCTCTTAATAGAGGTCTAGTCTCCTGTCAGCCTTATTGCAAAACTTGGCTCCAGGCTGCACACGGGCACACGGCAGAGAGAAACCTCCATTTGTGCACTTGATTTATATAGGAACTAGCAACGTGGGGGGAACCTGGGGAGAGGCTGAGTTGGCAGGAATAATCAAAGAGCGCAGACGTGTTTTAGGCTAGAAAATAAAGGTAAACCATTTTTAACATTGTCTGGTCCAGGAGCATCACATTAGCCTGTGGAGGGAGTCAAATTTTATATTTAACATCCTGCAGGCAAGTATAAAGGCAGGTCTCTTCATCCCACAGTACAGGCAGAAGGATCTCCAGTGCTGGTGGGCAGCTTGTCGTGCTGGCAGAGCATGTCCCTTGGCAGAAGGCATGAGGTATGTGTTCAGTGCTTTACTGATGCTTCATTTTAGGGTGCTGCAAATTCTTCCCTTTTTTATTCTTCTTTCTCTTTCTTCTCATGTTTTTCCCTACTTGGATCCTTCTATTTCTTCTGGTTTTGTTTTTATTGTCCTGCACTTCTTTCTCAGCCTGAGTCTTTTCTATTCACCAGTGGGATCAGCCATGACACGGTTAATCTTGTCCCACCACCAGATTTTAATGCCAATACCCCAATCAGATTAATAATAGCAAGGGAAATACCACTTCTGACTCTGGTGCAGGCTGCAGGCTTGGGCACATGCCCCTGTATTTTTTCACAGTCAGAGGGCACCCTGAGCCACAAGTGTAGTCTTGGCATTTCAAAAAAAAAAAAAAAAAAAGGTATCTGTCATCCCATATACAGCAAGCTTGGCAGATATTTTTTAGTGCCAGGCAAGGCAGAAATGCCATGTGGTAAACCCATTCCCAGGCACGTGACAACACTCTTATAATGGGGTTCTTGGAGAATAAATTATTTGCCATGTATTTTGTCTTCTGCACAAGTATTACAGTAACTGTCATCAAAATATCTAACTAGAAAAGCTGATCACCACAGTCAGAGCTGAAGGGGATGTAACACAGAGGGGTTCAAGAAGACAGCTTCTGAGGACAACAGATACTTTGGGAAGCTGGGAGTAAGGAATGACCCAGGTTAGTGGCTTAAACCTTATCCATCTAGGAAATCTCTTTAACTCCACTGAAGTGAATATATGTCAGCTTAGAAATCACAAGAACATCTGGTTTATGTATTAGAAGAAGTAAGTTTTTTTTGGTTTTTATTTTTTTTTAAGATTCAAATTTTACTGCCTGCAGTTCTTAATTCAGGAAGAAATACAAAAGCATCCTTTAAAGCTGTTCACAAATAACAATGACTCCTCTGTATTTACGAATTATTTGTGCTAACACCAAAAGCAGTAGGAACAGTTCTTGCAATCTTGACAACTGTGCACGATAAGTCTATGACAAATGTGCCTTTTCATAGAAATGAGAAATCAGCCTTTCATAAAAAAAAAAAAAAAAAGAGCTGGAAGAAACCTTGCAAACTCATCTTCCCCAATTGTGGGGTTTCCGGGAGCCAGAATCTGAGCAAAAGCCATCCCCTAGGAGAACACACCAGCCATTATGGCTGCACACTCCTGCCCCTAAATTCTGTCTTGTTTTTAGAGTAAGAGATATAGAACAAATGAGCAAAAGAAAACATATCATCCATCATCTAGTCAAGAAGGGACTAAAGTGTACTGTCTCTGAAGCAACGTCATGAGGATGTTTTCAGAAGGTACATACTGTAACGTGGACTTCTAAAACAAACATGTGACATCAGGTACATTAGTCTAGTGCAAACAGATATGTTTCCTCATTCTGGATATTTCAATAGCTATGAGAGCCAAAATCAAATAACAGCTGTATTACTCAAGGAGTAGCAGCTCAAAGCTTTCCTGATCTGGTCTGTGATTTGGATCACCTGTATTGATGGACCAAGAAGTATACGTAAAAGTCTTATCACTAGGAGAAAGACATACATGTGCAGCATGGAAGATAGGAGCAATGACCAGCCACACAAACTGAACAAGACATTATCTCTTGTCTCAGTCAGTCTTTCCTGGTGGGATTTCCTTTAATACTACTTCCCATAAAGTTAGGCGCTAAAGGATCCATTTGCAGTCCATGGTAAGAGACAGGAGCCTCAAAAGGACAACTCATCCCCTCCTAAATTACTTATCTCAGATAAGTGGGATGAATCAGACGCTAGAGGAATTTATCTCTTTCCACGGCCTATTTATTAAGTGCAATTGATAAAGTAGTTTGAAGGTTTAGCCTTTTTGGAGCAATAACAATGGCAGCAAACTTGCTATGAAAGAGCATTTGGCATCTAAGGCTTTGAGTTAAGATGCTGGTAGACACTTTGTTATAACTGATTCCATAAATCTGAAAGCTAAAATGTAAGGGAAGAAAATCAATCTGATGCATAATTTGATTGTCTTTCAATTTTCTCACCATTCAGCAACATTCCCATTGCCACGTGCAGCAGCTCTTACTGGTTTAACTTCTGGAATAACCACCCCTAAATCATAAAGTCTTTTTTGTCAAGAACAGACTTTTTCCCCTATAAAGGATATATGTCCATGAAGTAGTTGAACATCTCTTGAAGCTAATGTCCCTGGGGAAGACTTTTTTGACTTTGTATTTATCACGATCAAAAGCACTGGCAGTCTTAACCTCTCAAATTTAATTACCTCTTCTTCACAGTTCATAATTCAGATGGTTTTCTTGTAAATCAACCACAACATAATAACCTAAGTCACTTTTAAGTACTGACTGGACAAGTGTATGGTGTGTGCTTCAATAAGTATTGATAGCAGTTTCAAGTTATTGAACAAGATTCAATTACATCTAGGACTAGCAAGGCCTCAGGCATTCCTGATCAGTGCATTCATTATGGAACAAGAAGTTCATAAATCAGTTGTTTAAATGAAAGGGGATGCAATCACCATCTAGTCTGAGCTCTGGAAACAAAATGAAAAACCATAATCCCTGTTGGAGATGTCTCATTTGGAAGGCAGCTGGAGATTTTGGTACAGCAGACCCCTCTTCCTTATGGCAGGAGCAATGTCCTAACCCCGCTGAGTATCTGGATGCACAACCCATCACTCACGTGTTTGACTCAACCCAGAGCAGTGGAAATATTTGTGGAATAAGGTGATCTCTAACAAAAGCACGGTTGACGTAATTTAAGTCTTCTGTAATATTGACAGCCCCTGAAACCTGCTTGGTTTGGGCTGGGCTGTCCTTTGCTGCACCATGGCAGATTGCCTCGGAGAGGAAGCTGATGGCTTTTGGTGATGGTTTTTGAGGAGATGGATCAAGAAACTGAGGTATGACAGATGGACACGTTGTTACAGAGTCCCACAGGCCAAGAGGTGGAGAAACTTGGAGGGAAAGCCCAAACGCTGTGAAGGAAAAGAAGAACAGCTTTTGGCAAGAGCAGATGTCTATAAAGTGCTAGAAAATCATGTGTGACTGAGCACTGCAATTCTCGAAATAGACATTTTGGCTAATGTTTACACATGATGGTTAACAATAAAGAAACAGAGACTGGAACTCTAATAAGCTTTTGTTCCCTGAGGCACATGCTGCCTTTTTTTCAGGTAACAGCACCCTTTCCAGTGCTAATGATTTTCTTCTGTATACCAAGGCAGATTTTTTTTCCCTGTTTCTCTCCACCTATGCATGACAGATGGTGTGATGTGCAGTTTTGGGAGCTAGTCCAGGGTGCATGAACTGATATGCATTAGGCTCACAAATTCAATTGTGTCTTACCTGTCTGCCTGAGGAATCCGTCTACTAGAAGAAATGAAGAGCTGAAGAAAGGCAGCAGCTTATGTTTGTTTATTGTGTTTTTCTCTGAAAAAAAAAAAAAAGAAAAAAAAGTTTTGCCTTTCTGCCAGAACTTTAAATCACTTTTCAACAGAATATGTCAAGGGCTTAAGGTCGTCCTCTTATGGAAACATAGACAGAGGGTCTGGGAAGCTTCAAGCTGAAATAAGGGTCTGTTCTGGTCTAGATAAATTCAGGGAATGAGGCAAGATGCTTTGCTCTTATGGATTTAGGCCCAAAGCCTGCAGGCTCTGAAGTGCTTAACTTTACTCAGTAGTGGTAAAGTAGATCAGCTGAAGCCTGTGCATCCATCTCCAAGAGACAGGCAAGGCATATGTATAAATGAGCATAAATCAGGTAAAAATCAATGCTTTCCATCCTCTTCAGAGGGTTGTGCCTGCTCATTCAGTCACAGTAATGACAGTTCCAGTTGGTGCCCATCTTCCCCTGATTTTACCTCTGATGGAGGATGCGTGGCTGAGGCTCGGGGCGCTCTGTGCTGACCCGCACATAACCCGCACAGCCTTGGCTTTCTGGGTTCAGTAATTGTTTTTGCCCTGGAATATACAGGGCTGCATTGATGCGATCACATTATGTGCCTGGAGGAGGTGAGTAGTCCTAGACAAACCTCTGCTGCTGGGGGGTTAGTGCTGTCCTCTTGCTTAGTTAGAAGATGAGGGTAGAGAGGGTGTCCAGACATGGTGTGTCCCCAAAAAGCAAACCAATCTTGAACCAATTACCCACATTTTACAAAGGGTGACCCAAACTATTTTGCCAAACCCAGAAGCCAGAAAACGACCCTCTGACCTCCTCTTGCGCCAGCACAATTTTACACTATTTTTTGCACTATTGCACTGGGAGGAGCTGTATTATTGCAGCGTAGCCCTGCGATACTGCTGCTTCCAAGTTACAGGAGGACAGACCCAGAGCATCTGGTGACCAGCTCACAAACAGTTTGCAGGACCAATTTCACTTGTAAGCAAAATTTTTAGAAACATCTCTGGTCGAAAAAGGCTCATAAACTGACACAGATATGGCAAAAATATAACATTACTGATGGCTTTCAATGAGCAACGAGACCTGGCAAGGGAAAACAGGTCAGCAGTGTTGTTTTATTTATTTGTCCATTTAAGCTATAACTCTCACTCTTTTTTGGCCACACTCACCCCTTTCTAGCTGTCTAACCTTATGGCCCATGACAAGCCCTGAGACAGCTCTAACTCAGATACTCACACGCTGCCTCCAGCTGGATCCTTGTACAGAACATCTAGACCAGCCTCAGCAGCTCTTGTGTTCTAAGTGTTTAGCACCAGAAAATACTGGCTTGAAAGCATAGAAGAAAGAAGTTCACCTGCAGAAAGAAGTGCTAAATGGGAGTGTAATGGAAAGACAAAAAGTGAAAATCCCTGAACCAAACTTTGCAGTCTCAAGTTGGACTATTTCTAAGGTCACCTGTCTGCTTTGACCCAGTGTGGAGGTAACAATCCAAGTCTGTGATGTTGTTTTCTGCAGTGTAAAATATGTAGCCAAAAAGTAAGTTTGTTCCTCCTTCTGCTTCTCCCCTGTACCTCACAACAGTTTCTGAACGTGTCCTACCACAGACTCATTCCTGTGTGGGGTGCAGGGCTGTGCACAAGATGGGCAGTGAAGGAAAAATCCTGGTAAGCATTTTTATGGGAAAAATAACAAAAAGCATTAAAATGTCATTGCTTTAGATGGAATTTGCAATGCAACTGCTTAGTTAACTTTCATTGACTGCTAAACAAAAAAATTGATTTCTCCTTCTCCCAGTCTCCCCCATCCCCAGATAGGCACAGACCATTCCAAAGCCCCCACTGTTTTCCAGTTTTCTCAAGCCATATTTTCCAGCATTTTGTTAAAAAAGAGTTGTCAGGTAAATGAAAATTTTCTAGGGAGAGTTTTGGCTAAAAGCCAGATGGGAATTGCTCGTTCATCCATCCAAATGGTTCTGTGCTAAAGCAACTGGCATACAGGATGTGGGCCGAACCCTGTTTTTTGAGGACATTGAACAGCCCTGAAGATGCAAAAGTGTGACTTCATATAAAGCAGGGTGCCACAGAGTCTGTTGTGCTGATGATTAACGGGATTCCTGGTGACGCAGACCCACAGTGAGGTCAAGTTCCACTCATGTCCAACCCAGCTATCATCAGGAATGTAATTCAAGTGCAGAGTTTAGCCCAGGATTTCCTGGCTATGGGTTGAGTACAAGGTTTAAGGCATTAGTCATTACAGTGTAAAGAACTGAAATGGTGTACAATAGAAATTTATCACAACGTTGAAAAGCACAACAGAGATGTCCAAATGATATCTTTCTGGATAATCTGAGGGAGCCTCATGCCTTATCATAAATACCAGACCACTGTGCTAATTTTGTTTTGACCAACCCCCTTGTCCAGGACATTCTGCATACAGCATTTCTTAAATCTTCTCAATTCTGTTCCAAAAAAGCATAGAAAGACTTGGTGTACCCTGACGCTTTGAACAGGAGTGAATTTGAATTTGGATCATGCCTTTCTCTGTGCTAGCATGAGAGATAGTGCCCCCCGCCCCAACCCGATCCATGTGTCTAACCACATTGAGGGAGGTGACACACCCAAAAGTTCACCAGAGGAAAAGCACTACTAAAATAATAAAGAGTCTGACCTTTTCTGCCTACCTGATCTGATGTGACAGCAGAGGTCTAAGGGAAAACCTTTTTCATCTTTCCTCATCCTTTGCTGCTTCGATGCTCCTGCTCTTCCCCATTTTTGCAAGCACGAAGCTCCTTACTTGCTCTCTACCACTGGCATCCACAGAGAAGACACACTGGGTTTAGCTGCTGAAATTTGGGCTGGGGAAGCAAAACCTGGCCTTGGAGCTCCACGGTACAGGATGGCTGGGGTCAGGGCTGGACACAGGCTGAGCACGTTGCACTCACTTTGCACCAAACGGTGCTGCAAGGATGGGGAGACCCTCGCTCAAGGGAAGGGGGTAAGCACAAGGGAGCCAAGACTAACCCCATTTTTGAGAAGCTGGCCTCTCTACAGCATCTACTTTGCCTTATTGCACATCTTAACCCATCTTCTTATCACATGGTCTTGTGGGAACAGGTCTGTAATTCAAGCCATATTTGTTTTAATTGCCTCTGGCTTTCATTGCCTTTTGGCATATGTACAAAAGGAGGATATAAGAGCTTTTATGGGAGTAAAATTCTATAATGAATCACTTCTATACAAAACAGACCACATACTAATGGGGGGGATGAGAAAGTAGCTTTGCCCATGGATTGTTCTGTGCCATTAACTTATTAGCAAGCATCCCAGAAATGAGGATGCTTCCCAAAGTCTATCCTTTACTGAGGTACAGCATTCTTACCTATAGTTATTGAATTGTAGTCAGTACAAAAGAGATCAGACAGTGCATTTTCCATAAGTAAAATTTCATTGTTGTATTTCCATGACGGCTAAACCGACCGTACCATTTTTTTGGGTACTGACGCCAGGTTTGAGTGGTGACTTCTTCTCCCAGCTATAGCATAATCCAGAGCTGATTTCATATCCAGGGTCAAATCTTTTGGCACTACCTGTGTGCCACAAAAGGCCATCATCTGACCCCAGCTGCCCATTTCCCAGAGAATATTCACGGGCAAGGAGCAGAGGGTGGCAAACCACAGGGAGAAGGGGCTCCCATGCCAAGTGCTGCAGCCATCTCAGCATGGGGAGGTTTTGGGGCTGGAGCCAACTCCTCGCAGGCACACGGTCCTTTCACCACTCCAAGGCACGAACAGATTGAGAAGCACAGCCCTTTCCCAGCCCCTTATATGGAACAGATTTCAGTATAAGAGATAATCCAGCCCGAAGGGGTTATACAGATAATACCCAACAGGCACCATGGAGGCATGCTCTGCTGAAATCCCCTTATATGGCGTAGCTGAATAGGCTCGAATCTCCCAAATATCTGATGTATAAGGCAACTCTGCGTGAGGTCACACAGCAGATGGAAAGCCCAGTGCAGTGACAGAGTGCATCCTCCAACCATGCTCTGTGAAGACTTATCCAAAGCACTGGGGTGAGACAGGCACACAATACAACGACCCAAGTTGGAAGGGACCTTGAAATAATGCCAGGTCCAGCTTTCAACTTCTAGGACCCTGCTTCTGCCCTAGTTCAGGCATTAGGATGGAGCAAGGCCATGGACTTCATGAAGGACCTCAGTCTTTGCTGACCACACCATCCAAGACATTTGCTCTTGGTCAAAAAAATAAGTAGGTCACATGTGAAACCCAGCAGGTCTTTGTGTAATTTTTCCCACCCCACTTAAAAAAAATTACCCAAATATATATATGTTTAATAATGTTCTCTAGTCTTTGAATAAATTGAGAAAAAGCACTTAGCGTAGGTACTATCAAAACAAAATGACAGGTTGTTAAGGCATTTACAGAACATTTTTTATTTCTACAAAAAATATTTCTCTAAAGATTTTTTTTTAGAAAATCAATACATCTTTTTGGAATAAATATGAGGTATTCCTTCCAAATCCAGAGCTTGTAAATCTGTGTCGAAATTCCAGTCCTGTAAGACTCAGCTCAAAATAGCCATTTTATATTTCAAATACAAATACAAATACAAATATATATATATATATGGAAAAGAAGGGTTGCTACATTTTCTGACACACATCTCTTTTTGAACTCTATTACAATCCCAGTGCAGCAGAAGAACACTTCTAAATAAATCCAGCTTCGTAAACCCCACAGGGCTCCAGCCAGGGATGTTGTCCACACGCTAGTCCCAAAGGACCCAGCACCAAGTCACCTCCCACAGGGAAATTGTCCTCCTCTCCAGAGAGCAGTGCACTGAGCCCCATGGGCCCCATTCCTTCATCAGTATGACCTCTACTTCTTTTCTCATGCATTGACATAAAGTATGTCAGAGAATGGTATGGTATTTTAACAGCTAGCAATTTTTTAAGTGGGATCATGCCTTGAGTAGTCAGCCACACTTTGGAAAAAAGAATAAATAAAAAAAGATATCAGAAATAATGTCAGTAATGTATCAGAAATAAGCCTCCTCTGACAATGCTTTGCAAAACTTATTCCAGTAGTAAGGATTTTGCAATTTATTCCATTTAATTGATAATTACCAATGTGGTGCATTTTGTGAGATGAAGGATCTGAACTGTTCTGAAACTTCTACAATTCCCAGGCTGAAATTTTCCTTCTGGAAAGTGCCATACAATAGATAAGGAGCTGCTCCTTGGGGGAGAGTGGGAGGGAACCGGGTAGCAACGTGTATCTCCACCTGAGATTTCCAAAAGGGAAAAACATGCTGAAACATTTTGGTACAGTATCACAACTGCTATATCTTATGGCTCGCTAATTGTATAATTTGCTGCTCAGAAACTCTGTGCTTTGCACACTCTTCAGGAGTAGGGTCTCCTCTGTAGCTCCTGTTGCTCAAGCTGTTTGTTATTACATTAAGCAGCCAGTGGACTAAACCTGTAATAATCCAAGGAGCACAGCAGCCCGTTTTGCACAGAAGGGATGGACAGTTCTCCAGCCACCTCCCTTCCAGTGGTTCCAGTGCCTAAATCTGCCTAAATCACATTTAGATGCTAAATCCCTTATTGGGATTAGTCCTAAATAACGTCCCAGGCATGTCAGGGTGGTACTGCATTCTTCCAAGCACTACTCTACATTAATTTTTTAAAAGCATAAGGATTACTTGTGCTTGCAGCTGAATAAACACACAAGGAAACCAGAGATGCAGACAACATTTGCTTGTCTGTGAAATGGGTGCATAGGTACCCTGTGTGAACAATTACATGTTTGAAGTAGATGTTATTGCCTATTTGCAGGGGTCCAACAGCATGAGTACTGAGCAGGTGCCTGACTTCAAAATGTACCTGCTCAGTTTTGTTCTTTTTATTTATATTTCCTTCAATAATTTCACCTGCTAACCGACACATCAGAAATGCATGATGCTCTATGAAGGCTGCCTAGCAACTCGGAGGGATGAACAAACTCAATTTCATTTCGGTGTTAAATAATCTGAAGTGCAGGGAATTTATCTTGCACAAACATCGGAGGGCTTAATAACAGCTGCAGCAAAACACAACACCGGCATAAGGTGGTGATGTCCTAATGTATGGGAACAAGCTGATAGTTGGTATTTTTAAAAACTGAAGTTTGAGTGGATTCATGAAAGCAACTGTCTACTAAAAGAAGGGAATTGTTTTATGAGTTTTTCCTTGGTGGAGATGTGCAGAGATAGCAGTGACCAGATCGCTGCACACACTCAGTGTGCTCAGCTGGGGCTCATGATGTGCATCTGCCCACATATCTGCAAATTTTTAAATTTGGTAGTTGCTCTTCACCAAAACAGCAATTCTCAATGTGAGATATTTGGCCTCAGCTTGTTAAACTGTTGTTTCCAGACAGTTATTTTGGCCTTGTTAGCAGAATAAAAAAAAAAAAATCAGGAAGAGGGGGAGGCAAAAATGTAAAAATAAATAATAAATAAAAAAAGCTTGTTTCTGAAAAAGAGGTGTTTGTGTGGCGGTGTCCTACCTGGGATGGAGGAGCTAAGAGCAGGAATATATGAAAAAGATATGGAGAAACTAAACCCTTGCAGTCCGTGAGCATTTCATACTCCTGGATGGTTTAGCAGTATTTAATAAAATGAATAAAATGACAGTTCAGAAAAAGACAATGCAATGAAGGAGTCAGGACTGAAATTTCTCTAATATAAAGAGATATATGAAGAAGACAGCAGATTCACAGCCTGTGAGGCTTGTGAGCGGTTGTTTCTGCTCCCACTCAGAGAGCAGCAATTTGTGTGGAGGTCACCGCTGTGCCAGGCTGTGGGGAACGCAAACTTAGGTGGCTGCTATCTTGGGACATAATCAGCTCAGTTCAGCTTGAAATTAATGAAGTTGCTACAGCAACCTGGGGTGGCAAGTGCTGCGGTGGCCAAGTTTTGCAGAGGTGGAGAACCAGGTGTGCTGCCAGGGAAATGCCATTTCCCAGGCACCAGCCACACTCTCTGGACATAAACTAGATGAAATGCATCAAAGTGACTCCCCCCAAAGCATCTCACAGGTACTAACACAGATGTTCACATCTCCAGTGAGCTTACTGTGAACTTGCACTGGTGGGAAAAACAAAGGAAAAGAAAACAAGACAGAGCCTGGTTTTGAGTTAGAAAACATAAATAAGTAAATAAATAAATAAATAAATAAATAAATAATTTCTTATTAAATATTCCACTTCCCCTTCTAAGTTTTCTCCTTTGTCAATAAAGAAGCAAAATCAATTATTCACATGGATCTACTGGAAATCGACAGTAGAGCCTAGCGCTTTTGTATCATTTCACAATAACTGCACTTAAACCATCCTTACAGAGGCAGCATCTATTTCAGACTGGAGGGACAGATCTCTGTCTCTGCTCATAGTGGAAAGCAAAAAAAGTAAATATTCTCCAGGTCGGCATGCATGTGCGAGGCAGATAGATTTTCAATAATAGTTTTCAACTTAGCCAAATACATACAAAGAACAGGTCCTCCTAATTGTAGAACAGCTGCTCTATAGATTGGGGATGCCAAACTGCTTGTTAATCCTCTTCCCCTGCAAATGTATGGGCAGACTATGCAAGTCCATCAAGACCCATATTTACTATTTGCAAATCTCTGTTTATCTATACATGCCTTCCCATCTCTTTCTCTATCACTCTATAATTGCCTACCTATCTGCCTTTCTGCATCATATGCCATGGTGGGATCCAGTTTGGTTTGGGAGAAACTGCTGCTTTGGCTTTTTGCAAAGCCTCTACAACAGCTTTTATTACTTTCAAAGTGTGGCAAAACACCTCATCCTTTCAGTGAAGCTTTTGCTTTTCCAAAGGAAATTCAATTAGGTTTAATGAATTTCCAACCAAATGGAAGCCTGCGCTGTGTAATCTGTATAGGTTTTCTCTGAGAATAATCCTAGCCTTTCTTTTGCAGATACTACTGAAATGACAGCAAAATAAGGGTGCTGCTGGCCAGACCTCCCCTTTTATCAGAGGCAAATTAACTTGTACCTCATGCGTTTTGGATTCCAGTCTAAATCTGGACACTGGTAGCTTTTCTGGTTGATTTTGACCTTTAATTGGTACATATGGGTGCTGCTTAGGACACCTGGTTGTAGGGTCTGACCAGCTGAAAGTGTTAACCAAGTCCAGCCCTTTTTACTTCCATTTATCTCACTTAACAGTTCCCTGTTTCTTTCCTTTAGGTGATCTTTCTTCTGAAATCAAAGAATCTTCATTCTGATTTGTACCCTAACAAAAAACAGCTCAGAAAAAAACATTACATTTGTTTGTTTGTTTTTCTGTGTTTTAATTGATTAATTAATTTATTTATTTATTTTTGGGGTGTATTCGGGGTAACGACAAGATGCCCACATTTTCATTTTGACTTCACCCCCTAACTTGGGATCCAGTCCTGAGTACAAACACTCAGTAGAATATTATGTGGGCTTCATTTAAGAGGTCTATTGCAGTGCACCTTGCCATCAGGCAGGCAGGATAGGGGCTGCCACCTGAAGTTTTCTGAAAAAACACATTGTTGAGAAATGGGGAATTGGGCAGCAAAGACTGTATAGGGTGCAAGTAAGACACAGGGTACATTTCTGCATGCAGCCACAAGCTCTGGTTGGCAATGCCCATGCTGTGTGAAGCTGCAACTCAATGCTCTCATCCCCTTCCTCTTACCCTCATTTTCCACGCTCTCCAACAGCCCGTAATTTATCAGAAAAAAGATGCTTTTTTCCTAGAGCCTTTTGTCTCCTCCTCCTCAAATTCCTGCCACAGTTTGGAACTCCAACCCTTTTCACAGTGAGAGCTGGTGATATCAGAGGCAGAGGACCGTGACCTTTAAGTGTGAACAAGTCAGAGGAGGAGATAAGTTATAAGAAAGTTCCCGCATGGAATAATTCAGTGACAAGGTGTTTTGAGGGACAAAATAGGCACATATATATGGGCTGTAATTTCAAAGCTGAAAGGGAAGCCCTAAATGATCTCCAAATAAGAAAGTGATTAACTAAAAAGTGACTTCAAAACCCAAGGATTTCTTTTGTTATCCAAGCACTGTGCTATTTCAGCATATATGGGGATATTATAGGGCTGAAGCATAGCAGATAAGAAGCAATACTGGCACTGCAGTGTTTGAAAGGCCTATGCTAGGAAAGAATGAAAATATAGTCAGTTAAGAAGAGAGGACAAAATATATATACAATCAAAACAATAAGTACTAAACAATGAATTTGTTTTGTTGTTGCACTTTGCCTACACTACAAGCAGAACATCAGATTCCTCCAAATTTCTCTAACACTGAAGATACCTGAGCACGGTCAGGTCTCTGTCTGGTGAGTCAGAAGACCAAGACTGTTTGTGGATAGCTTTGGATTTGGACCTCTATCAGCTTTTTGTATTTTGGCTATATTCCTTGTTCCATACTTCAGAGCCAGTTTCTTCACTTTGGTGATCTGGAGCAAAGCCAGAGGTGATGTTTCCAATTTATTTAGACTTAACTGAGAGTGAGATCAGAGTCATCTTGTGACTACACTGTAGAAGTCCAGCAAAACTGAAACAACAAAAAATGTCCTTCCCGAGAGAAGGAAATGGCAACAGGTCTCCTCCATTAAAGGGGCTGGTGACCTCGAGTTTTAGAAATGATTTCAGAAGGAAAGGAGTCAAGCAGTAGGTCCATCAGGGATTGTTATGCCGTCATATCAAGGATTAAGGAAGGATGAGCCTTGAATTAATCGTAAAATGAAAAGCAGAATTTAGGTAACGAAATAAGATGCAGAAAATCAGTGTTCAGCTACTGCCCTTTGCCCAGTCTCCATGGGTGCTCTTGAACGAGACACATAGGCTCTGCATTGTAAACGTATTTTAAGACTTGTTGGTTAAAAAGCCCAGTCATCCACATAGTTTCCCCTTACAAATGCCAAGCCTTACATTTGCAGTCAATCATCTGGTCTATATGGAGAAAAAGAGAATCACAGAATGGTTTGGGTTTGAAGGGACCTCAAAGCCCATCCATTTCCAACCCCAATTCCATGGCCAAGGACTCCTCCCACCAGCCCAGGCTGCCCCCAGCCCCATCCAGCCTGGCCTTGGGCACTGCCAGGGATGGGGCAGCCACAGCTCCTCTGGGCAGCCTGGGGCAGGGCCTCACCGCCCTCACAGGAAAGAATTTCTTCCTTATAACTAATCTAAACCTACCTTCTTTTATTTTAAAACTCTTACTCCTTGTCCTGTTGCTACACCCCTGACCAGAGTCCCTCCCCAGCTCTCCTGCAGCCCCCTTTAGGCCCTGGCAGGCCGCTGTGAGGTCTCCCCGGAGCCTTCTCCTCTCCAGGCCCCAACCCCAACTCCCTCAGCCTGGCTCCACAGCAGAGGTGCTCCAGCCTCTGAGCATCCTCGTGGCCTCCTCTGGACTCACCCCAACAGGTCCCCGTCCTTCTCGTGCTGGGGCCCCAGAGCTGAGCACAGGCTCCAGGTGGGGTCTCACGAGAGCAGAGCAGAGGGGGACAATCCCCTCCCTGCCCTGCTGCCCACGCTGCTGTTGGTGCAGCCCAGGACACGGTTGGCTTTCTGGTCTGTGAACACACATTTCTGGCTCATGTCGAGCTTCTCATCCACCAGCACCCCCAGGTCCTTCTCCTCAGGGCTGTGAAATCAGAGACAGAAACCTTAACATGTGCTGGCACTGAACTTGGGTGTCTCCCTGCAGTGGTCTTGTTTCAGCACTTGTGCCCATAACAGAGGGAACAACGCCTCCCAGAGCTGCAGAACCAAAGCAATAACATCTGAAAAAAATTGTTTTAATATTTTGTAGATGAACCCCAAAGCATGGAGGGTGCAGAATATCTCATTTTATTTCTTTCTTTCCCACCTATCTCTTGCCGGTTTGTTTGACATCTCCCTAGTCCTTGGGTCAGAGGAGTCAGAGTCTCTTTCCCTATTCATTTTTTCCAGGCCACTCATGAATTTATACGCCTCTATCACATCCTCCTTCAGTTTATCTGCCCTGCAGGCAGAAGACTCCCAATCTACGTAATGTTTTCCCATATAGGAGCTGTTTCCTACCTTTGATCCTGCCTGTCACCCCTCTCCACACCAACTTGGCAGCATCCTTTGGGCAAGGGGAAGGCAGGAACCAGGCCTCATTTATGGAGGAACACAGTGACTGGCCCTAGACTCTCCCAATGATGCCTAAGAGGTTTCTTTTCCACCTGTAACCATCTTTCAAGATGACATTTTCTTAGAATACCCATTTCAGCTCCAGGATTTCCTTTCTGAGGAGCTATTTCTCCAAAATTCAGGCTTTTTGCCCACCTCTGTCTGAAATTGCGTGGCGGTGGCATGGGCCAGATTCCCAGCTCAGCTGGAGGACTGGAAGCTTCAGCATCACTGCAAAACACACGGAACGACACTGCATGCACGTGGGGAAATTGATGTCTCTGTTTTTGCTCTAGATCCGAAAATCTCTGATTAAAACTGCTGCTACTAAAGGATGTCAAATGCACAAGTGGAAAGAAAGCAAATAACTCCATGCAGACTCCAGAGCTGGGGCTACATAGGTGGGAACCAGATCTGACTGGGCCCTGGTTGCTACCTTGCTCACAAAGGACCTGGGGTATTTATTGCTATTTTTAGCCTGTTCGATGAGGGGGACTTCCAGAAATAGTGTCCAAGTCCAGATTCTCTAGTGCTACCAGTGTCTGGAATTCAAACT
This sequence comes from Anser anser, assembly GCF_964211835.1. Taxonomy (NCBI): domain Eukaryota; kingdom Metazoa; phylum Chordata; class Aves; order Anseriformes; family Anatidae; genus Anser; species Anser anser. The sequence continues at coordinate 156,819,423 of NC_139721.1, forward strand.
GCGGGGCTGCGCGGGCAGCCCTGGTGCCAAGCATGTTTCACCACCCTGCAGGACTGAAAAACACTGGCTTTTTGTACAAGGTGCTGGTCCTTCCCGTACGGCACGGGTTACCAGAAAATTCCAGGGCGGTTGGTGGATGGTAGCTGGAGCAGCAGGCGATTTGATTTCTTCTTTGGGTTTTCCCAAGCTCTGGAAAGGCTATAAAATGCTTCACTTATGTAAAGAAATCTCTTTCCTATAGGTTGCTTGATGTTAACTGGGTGGAAAAATATCGTAAGTTTGTAATTCTACAGCATCTTTCACCCAAGGATATCAGAAGTGCTTTATTAACATTTACTAATTAAGCCAATATCAGAAGTGCTTTATTAACATTTACTAATTAAGCCATTAAACTGCACAACACCCCGCTGAGTATGTAAAGATTTATAGGGATGTATACAGTAAGTTTTATTCCTTTTTTTTTTTTCCTGAAAAATGGAAAAATAAATCCACAAATTATTTCCCTCCATAAATGGCTTGAATATCTAATAATCAGTATAATGGCAGCAAATCAGAGGTAGATGGGTGGTCCTGGGAGCACACCGGTGAGCATCCTGCATGGAGGTCGCTCAGTGGCACAGCTCAGTGTTGATCCCCCTGCTTTAAAATAACCACTACCCACCAGGACATGGAAATGCTCCCTCTTTGAAGAACACAGATGCCCACCACAAAGGCCTCTAGCATCTTTCCATGTCCTTCTCATTAGGCACATCCATGCTGGAGCAATATGTATGCTCACAAGCTGTGTATATTCACGCTTAAGTTGCATCTGTCAGACTGGCAGAGAGGAGAAGGGAGGATGAGATTGTTGGCCAGGACCAAAAGCCTCCTCCTGACCACCGGCTGTGGGAGTGTTCCCTGGGCCTCAGGAGGGGACAAATCCCACGCTTGTCACAGGATGCCACCAGGGCAGGGGTGGCAGGTTTCAGCAGCCACCACCGTGTCAGCAGACCCAACTCAACAGCTCGCGGGAAGCTTTCGGGTTCTCAGCCAATTTGGTATCGCCCCGAGGTACGAAAGCTGTTCGGTATCGCGTCTGCCTGTCATCTGGTCTGAATCGGGGTGTCAGGGCTGATGGCCGGGAAACTTGGGAAAGTTTTTCAGCTGGCAGATAATCAGCAGCAAGCATTCTCAGGACGACACATTCTGGAGCCCCAATCTTATCAGGGCACTTAGGACGCAGTCTGTATACACGCTTCAGGCCAGACAGCCAGAAAACACACAGCAGCTATGAAGATCATGTTGATGGCCACAGCTTTTGCTTGCTTCTTTCTTTATTTTTTTTTTGCCATCCTGATATAATAGGGAATGGTCCATGAGGCTGGCAGGAGAGTGATGATTAAAGTCAGCTTTTCAGAGATTGATACAAAACCTAGTGGGGCTGAGTGCATTTAAAGCTAACCAGGCTGTCTCATGGGGATGCTGGTAGAGAAAAGCATCCTGAGCCGTCCATGCAGATGTAAGGAGGGACCAGGAGATAGTTTTGGGTGCTGTGTTCCCTGCACACAGCTAACAGGGAGTACTGCCCAGCATCTGGGGACAGAAGCTCGCTGCATTGCTGATGTTCCCTGCATTGCCCAGCACAGGGCAATGTGCCCATACCAGCACTAATGTGTCTGTGGGGCTTCTTTTATTGTTTGGCCCAGCACTGGCAAAGCAAGCTCAGATCTGCCTGCAACATGTATTGTGAACTCAGCCTCAGTCCCCTCTCAACAGGCACAAGCGGTTGTTTGTATCATCTGTAAAAACCTACCTCACTGCTGTGACTGAGCTCAAAAACACAAGAAGCAGAATCCAGCTTGTATTTTAAAAATATTTCAACAAGAACAAGTCTCTTTTCATGGCTTTTGTTTGGGTAAGGTCAGGAAGTTATAATTAAAATATGTGCACTGCAATTTGGGGCTGGAAAATCAATGTGTTTCACACCTACGTGCATGGTGTTACCTAAAACACCTCCCCCTCCTTTCTGTCTCTGTCTAGAGACTTCCCTGCTGCTCAGTTCCTGCTAACGTATCTCTGTGATCTTCCTCCAGCAAAACGAGCTCCCCCGCTAAATTCATTACAGGCAGAAGGATGTGATGGATGTGCACCCACACGGCAGCTCAGACCTCCTCCACGTTGAAGTCAGAGGTGGACCTCAGGTGAACTCCCACATATATTGGGGGAGAGGGAAGATGGTGCCTGATCCCTGACTCCTCTTTTCTACCCCCTCCTCTGCAATTTGGGCAGGGCACTGACATGGCCAGACCTCTGTAACCATGCCCCCACCTCATCTTCCCTGCTGTTTTAGGATGGAGATTTGGCCAAGATCAGGCTGAGCAAAGAACATGATGGGCTCTGACAGCTCACCAGCAAGCAGCCTTAGACATTCAAAAGTAGAACAATGCACTCAAAACCCACTTTTTTCTTGCAAGTATTAAGGACAGATTTCAACACTAAAGGCTGCGTCATCCCATTGCTCCTCACACTTTATCCCTGCATTGTTCCCTCTAAAGGCAAATATCATTTTTACTGCATGTTTGTAACTTTTGTGCTGCAAAAGCTTCCCCTGATCCTGTTTCATTACTGTGGGTAATCAGTATTTGCCAAGCTCTTTTTGTGGCATCTGTGTGATGTAGGAATGAGCCAGCTGCTGGATGGAATCACAAGTCATCACAGCTAAAACATTGCATTTTAAGGTGATGTTTGTACTATTCTATTTTGAATTAGCTGTAGGCATGATAGCTCAGTCCCTGCAGTGGTGCTGTGTTGTTTCTGGGTATTAGAATTGCTGCTGGGGATGAATCTTTGTAACTGGGAAACTGAGCATAAAACCCTACTGACTTATTGGCAGCTCTTGATTTAGCAGTGATTTTCTTACATTTTTCCTCTATTGGATATATTAAGGTATTCTAATTTTTCCAGATCCTTTTATCACAACAAAAGCAATCCCTTTTCCTTTCAGTCTTTTCAAGCTGAGAGACAGATTCTGCCAAAATCTGTCCCCCAGTGTATAACAGAAGGACAGATACAGGTAGAAAGGACATGACATAACTTCTTCCTGCACTTGCCTGATCTCTTCATGGCATACCTATATGAGCTGAGCCCGTAAGCCTGTATTGTCATCTTACATAAATCAATCTAATCCTGGTTTATTTTTTAACCCTTCCCTCTTTCACTTTTTCATACTTCTGTCTCCATCACCTACGTTGTCTTCTTCCAATCCTAAAAACTGTTTGCAAAAATCAGTACAAGGCAAGATGTGTCCAAGGTCACAAGGACTTGCTCTTGCGATGGCCAAGGCCACCTCTGGGGGTCTTGCAGTCTGCAGCCCCCTCTGCCCAGCAGTGGGGGGCTATGGAATATTGTTTCATGGTCTTGAATGGTTTCAGGGTTCATTGTCCCCTGTCATTGTTATCAGGGGTTATACTTCTGTGGTGTGCCCTTCACAGTAATTTTATTGCTTAATTTTGATCTTTATCATACCAAGGACCTTGCACCAGGAGCAGAGGGCTGAGCACTGACACTGAGGCTCTTTTATAAGGTCCTTTGACATCTTCATTCCAACTTTCCAATATTATCTGGTGTGATAATGAGCTTAAGATAAACATCTGTCTGAGGCTTATCTAGGGGAAGATTACATTCAGAGAGAACCAGGGAAGAATACGGTGATTTAAAACTTTTCCTTCCCTTCAAAATTAGTTTAAACTTTACATAATATGAAAAATCAGCACAACAAACTTAATGCAACATTCAATGAAGTTGTTTAAGAATTTTCCTCCTGGGGAGTGAGCTGACCTTTTCCTAAATAGCCAAATGCCAGTGGTTTCTGTCAGAGGCCCTCTTGAAAATGGCAGTTAGGTATTTTAATGCCATCTCTCCCCACAGCTCCTATAGGAACTGGTTTTCTCAAGGCCTGGCTGTATTCGTCCTTACAAAGACCCTGAAGGGAACAGAGACTCAATCATTCCTACTTTATCAGTTGGGAACCGAGACTTAGAAGGACAAACCTTGAATTTTGAAGCTGTTCTGGAGCAGTTTAGCTGCTTTAGTGGGTAACAAACTGCAGGCATGAAGTCAGGCATGGAGTACACAGGTGCAGACCCCCAAGTCTTTGGACTTGAACATAGGAATTTCTGAACGCACATATGTGTGGAGACATATAGACATATGTATGAACTTCTCCTATGGAGCCAGGCTGAGGGAGTTGGGGTTGTTCAGCCCGGAGAGGAGAAGGCCTCGGGGAGACCTCACAGCGGCCTGCCAGGGCCTAAAGGGGGCTGCAGGAGAGCTGGGGAGGGACTCCTGGTCAGGGGTGTAATGACAGGACAAGGAGTAACAGCTTTAAAATAAAAGAGGGGAGATTTAGATTAGATACAAGGAATAAATTCTTTCCTATGAGGGCAGTGAGGCCCTGTCCCAGGCTGCCCAGAGGCGCTGTGGCTGCCCCATCCCTGGCAGTGCCCAAGGCCAGGCTGGATGGGGCTGGGGGCAGCCTGGGCTGGTGGGAGGGGGCCCTGCCCAAGGCAGGGGGTGGCACTGGGTGATTCTTAAGGTCCCCGCCAACCCAAACCACTCTATCATTCTATGAACACATGGACAAGCTGTCCATTGGGTTGCCGTTGTGAAATATCTCATGTCAAAGACACAGTATGTATGTCTAGTCTGTCATGACTGTACCTGTGACTGCTCTAGGAGCATAAAAGCATGGACAGAGCCAGGAAGAGACTCTTCAGCCAAAGGACCTCAGCTGAACTATCACTCCAAGCTGTCTTTAAGATAATGGGGAGAAATAGTTGCTTCTACAGGGTCATTTGTCTTCTCCTGATATGGCTGTCATGAAGAATTGCTCTCTGAAATTGCCTGTTTCTATAGACTTTCATTGGAGTCAAGGGTTGCTATCCAGGACCAAGAAACACAGTTTATGCTGACACTCTCAGAGACAGGAACTGAACCTTAATCCACCCGGTGCCCCGTAAACCCTGGAGCAACCTTCCTAAGGCTTTGTGTTAGTCAGGGCACATTGTCCCCACGTCTCAAAGAAGCTGATCAACTTTGAGTTCTCTAAAACCTCATTGCTACAGTTAAACTGAATTATACTTCCAGAGGATGTTCTCCAACAATTAGACCTCATCACCAGGCAAAGTGACAGAGTTAGAAGGAAAACTGCCGCACACAAAATATTCTGGATTTACATTTACAAGCTTCACAGTCATGGATGAACAACAGAAGGAGAACTGACTGCGTTGCAGTGACATAATCCATGGCCAGAGTAGAGGAGAGCATCGCCAAAGGGAAATAGCACCTAGCTATTCAGCCTTAAATACAGCAGCAGAGAGAAACACGACCCATATCTGAATTCTTTAAATCTCTTAAAGTTTGGTTTCTCCATAATTTTGTTTGCCTTGTCATGAAGAGAGAGAGGCATTTTCTGGGACAGGCTGTGAAGAGGGGGCAAAAAATTCCAGATTACAAACACTGATGCAGGCTTGCAAAGCAGAATTAAATGAATTATTATTATTATTATTATTATTATTATAAGTTCTAGACTCCATTAGCACATTTTGACTCCCTGACCTCCCAAGAGTGAGCACTACCCACTGCATTTGCTGCACCCCTCTCCCCATTTAGTACTCTTGTCTGTGACAAATCCAGTCAAAGCAAGACATGGCCTCACTAAGCATGGCTTTTCTTGCATAATTGACAGATCCCTCAATAAATAACATCCGGTGTTATTTCTGGGGCAGACAGCTGTGTGCAGCTGCTGTGAGGAGCACCAGCGCTATGCTGTACCATGGTGTGGCAGGCAGTGGATGATAGGGACATGTACCCAAGGCTGGAGGGGAGGATTAAAATATCTGCCAGCCCATGCAGGGAAACCTGCAGTGCCAGGTAATGCTCCCTTGGCAGTCATTTTCTAGCGAGGCTCCATCAGACAAAACGGCACCAAGAGTTACTGTGCCTGCACCATCTTGGTAGGCAACAGGAGCTTGTAATGCTTGCATGCATTAATTAGGACCTAAACTATTGCTCCTATAATCAAGGATTCTGCTGGAGGCAGGTTTCATCTCTTGTGAGGTTGTTCAAATTCTGGATGCCCTGTCCTATACACAAGCATTTAAACAATGCTGTGGAGACAGGAGATGGAGAGAGGGACCAAAGAGGTTACTGCCTTAACCTATTTTTCTATTACCAAACTGAAAAAGGCTGTTATAATATTCCAAGCCTGCATGAACACATATTACTGCCCCAGTAATCTTATTCTACAGTAATTCCTTCCTGCACTATCACCTCTGATCTCAGGAAAGTTGTTTTATTTTTTAGCAGGAAAATGCTCATACAATTGACATGAGCCTGCCAGAATGCCCTCTCTGGGACGACAGACCAAATACTAGAAGAAGCATCCTTTTGCCCTGAGAGGTGTGATGTGAACGAGATAAGAAGTCCTTCATTTTTTTTATATGGCATAGATGGTAAGTGTCTAGATGAAGAGAGACTGAATTCAGTCTTGCATGCATGAAAGAAAGTTTTACACATCGAGTGGCTAGCAACTTCTTAGTGTCTGCTTGTCAGGATGCCTCTCCTAACCCCATGACCTTTAATTCTGCTAAATACAACGTATATGGGTCAACAGCTTTCGGAGAGGTAAGACTGCGGAGCAATCCTGCACTGACGCTGAAATAATTCTGGTGTATGAGAAGTCAGAGCAGCTGTGGCTGCTTCCACATCCACAAGCAATGCGGCTTGCTTGTTGCCAGTGATCCTTAATCCTCTTTGAACTCCTGACTTTACATATCGGATGGTTGCTCCATGGAGTAATATCTGTGTATTATTGTCCATTCACTTTAAGTATTTTACAAGGTGATACAAAGTCAGGAAATGTATTCTCAACAGACACAGACAGAAAGGTTACTGAATGCAAATCAGATATTTGTGTTAGCATTGGTATCTGGCTTGTTTGTAAAACCAGGAGCATGGTATCAAGTGTTAAAATGGGAAAAATTCCCTCCACATACTGTGAAAATGCTGGCAACCCAAGGGTAGCAAGTGCCTGCGGGTCTGGTAATTCAGTATGGTCACTGCTTACTAAACACAGTAATCCTTGTAGCCGCCAAATAAAGGGATAAAACTATTTCAGCGGGCAAAATGGAGTCTCTCTTAATCTGGGGAGAAGAAATAGAAGCCTTGAGGTCTGTGTCAAAGCCATGGACGAAGGAGCTCAGTGCTTTCTCCCTAACTTACCTATTCTGCAGTGGTCTGGACTTTCCTTAAAGCCCTGGCTTCAGGAGTCTAGTGGTTACAATTTTAAAACAACTTTTAAAGGATTTTTAAAGCTTTTTTTTTGGTCGTACAGTAGAGAAAATATTGTACACAATATATTATTGCAGTCTGAAAATATGATCATAGATGCTGAAAAGTTAGAAGCAAAATGAAAGAAAGAGAGGATGAACTTTTTCATGATTTCTTAAACACTGCTTTAATTTTCTACCCTGCTGTTGGGGGCAGAAAGAGAGAGAAAAGAAAGAGAGGAAAAAAAGGTAGGCAGTCACATTTGGGAGTATTTATGTTAGTGATCCTAGCAGCAAGGAGATTGTGCTCCCACAGAGAAGGATGCTCCCACTAACTGAAGTCACTCAGTGCTGGGCAGAAGGACATTCCTGCATGTATACATTGCACTGACTAGGATTTTTTTTTTTCTATACTGACTTATTTTTTTCCCTTAAAAAAGATTCATTTTTTTAACAGAAAGATTTGGTTTCCTTACAATACGGAGATTTGTTAATCATAAGCAAACACTTCTCACAACAGATGGCTTCACCACAGAGTTGATTTCTTGGTGAAAAGGGATTTTGAGAGGGGAACAGCATTTGGCTTTCCTTTTCCCCAGTCCCGGGGGGCAAACTGGTGCTAAAGCTTTGTGGTCAGAAATGCATCAGCCATGCGAATCACATTCCAGGGTGAACCTGCCTTGGAAGGGATGCTGGTTGCTTGTGTGCAAGCTGGTTTCAGTCCTGTGAAAACAGGCATGGTAAAATGAATCCCCATGCTTTAGGCTGCCAGTGCTGTGCTGTAGGGCGAGTCCTTGCCTGGCAATGTCTCCATGCACCTTCCTTGCAGCCTGCTGCCTGCTTGCAGTGGTCTATGTCTTTAGTTGCGGAAGGGAGGTCGGCAGCTTTCTCATGTAAACACATTTGCCTTGTTTGCTTGCATTTGTGTCAACCTGATGGACAGTATTGAGGCTGTCCTCCACAGAGAGACTGAGGGCTCCAATCCCCCTTCTGCCAAGCTTGTCCTAGGGAAAAGAGCAGAAAGAAAGGAGAAACTTTCTGGACTGAGCTCATATTTGGGAGGCCTGGCGATGGATCATATCAAGGAGCAGCTCTACACCCACATCCCACAGGAGGCATCTGCATTAGTAGGGCTGGTGCAGCGTGTGGGGCCACATCTGGGACTGAAATGGAGAAGGATCATGGAGTAAGAGACAGAATAAGTTCTGCCCTCTGTTGCATGTGTCGAAATCCAATGTCAGGACATTTCCCAGAGTCTCTACCCATGCATCTGGGCCCTTAGTAGGAAAATGTGGTAGGGTCTTGGGAGAAAAAACCTGAAGGACTTTGTTAAATTTTATTGAGGAAAGAGAAGTGAGGAAGATTTCACTAGCTAGGTACCAAGTATATGCTAGAAGAACATACTGCCAGTACTTCAGCACAAACTTAGAAATACTGTTTTGTGCTGAGATTCATTCTTGTTTTTCCTTAATAACAGAAAAGTATGAAGTATACAAAAGAATAAGAAAATTTCCTGGAATATGTCCTCTTTTGCTCCTGTCCTCATTTACTACACAGTCACAGTGGCAGTCACTGGACATCACCTGAAGGTGGGTGTGATCCTAACAGCAATACAAGCAATGATTTCCTACACTTTTAAAATGCATTTCTGAGGTTTTCAACCCATGCTGGGGCAAGAAATGAAATAAAAATGTGAATTCACTACTCAGATACCAGGGACGTCCAGTCAGCTCAACACAAGTTAAATGTCAAGGAGATGCAAAGGGGTACAAAGCCAGAAGCACTGAAACTAACTTGTTAACATAATTATTCACCATCAGTAAGTCCCACTGATGTCTTTGCAGACTGTCACATATGCAGTAGAAAATATTTCTTTTACTTAATGGAACAGATCCTGAGAAATTAAAAGACACTGGGAGTGCCAGGGCCAAGGTAACTTGAGGCTGCCTTGCTTCGTGGTACAGCCTAGGGATACTCACATTTTTGAAACAGTCAGGATGGCTTCTACCCTCATAGGAGCAAGTGTCTGTCACAGGCTGCTGTCTTAACAAATAAACAACAGGAAAATGCTTTTACTGATAACATACATAGAGAAGGGAGAAAGGACTCACCTGGAAGCGATAGGCATGGGCTTCTTGACAGGGGACGAGTGAAAAAGATGCACTGTGAGCTGCTCTAGCTATGATTTACGTCAGCGCCAGGATGTAAAACAACTTTACACAGCATCTTCCCTGAAACAGCTTTCCCAAAATTGTTAGATTTTTTTCCAAATAGGAAAAACATATTTCAGTACCTTTTTAAATTGCATGCTGTCCATAAGCGTTGCCAACCACCCTTGCCACTTCATTTTGGAGGACAGACCCCAAAGAGGTCTGAGGCTTCCATCGGCCACCCCTCTCCTCCAGTGAGGGTTGTCCCTCTGGTGTCAGCTCAAGTGACCCTTGCTCGGAGACAAGGACTCCATCTAGAATCTTGTCCTCTTCCCCAGTTCACCATCAAATGCACCAGTGGTGTACTGGGAACATGGTGCTGCCTAAAATGGTAGCCTAAAATGACACAGGTTTGTTAAGGACTCAACCACATATATCGTTGTTGTGGCCACCAGCCAGCAGGAGGGGTGTTTTGTCCAGTGGCTGGAAGCCGAAGGAAGGATCTGCGGATTCATTGCTTCAGTTGGTTGAAAGCCAAAACCTGCTCCTGCTGCAACTAACAGGCGTTGGCATAAAAAGGACTAAAACTTGGCCTTGCTCATTCTGGGGTGGATTTCATCAAGGTCACACCAGTCAGCAGAAGGTTTTGTGAAACAAGAAACTTTAGCTGATAACACGTCTCCAAGACCCCTTGTGCTCCTGCAGAGGGAACAATCCCTCTTCCCCAGGATCCCCAGGGAGCACTGAATCACACCACGCTCTCAGGCCTTATCTCCAAGGTGCCATCGGGTCCCTCCTCCCCTCAGAGGCCCAAGGGTCAGACGGTGACAGCAGTGCTCTCAAGGCACGGCAGAGCTCTCTGTGATAACTTCACACGAGCGTGAGGAAGAGCTGCGAGAAGGCCAAGCCCAGGTTCAGGAAGGGCCTAACCCAGGAGCCCCCTCAAACGTCATTGCCTTCTGCTCAGGACGGGGCGTGCATCTTCACCTTGCCTTTTCCATCACAACAAGTGCCCAACGCTGTTTGGTATCCTCAGAAGACACTTGATAAAACCCGATGGCGGTGTTGCTGGGGCAGCACTGTGTGGGTGAGAGCTACCATGCTGATAAGAGCTAACACAGAGCATCCACAGCGAGATAGCAGCAGCTGCAGCCGATCCCAGGGACATTCCCCAGCCACCCAGTGAGTCGGCAGAATTGTTAATCCTGGGGCATTAGTGATCTGAGGAGGAAACGATGGAAGAGGCAGGCTGCTGCTTGGTCAGAATTAGAGGGGGGTGTCTCCTGTTCCCACCCTCAATGTGAAACTCAAATGAGGAGCCATGGAGACTCTGTGTGTAGCAAGCTCGAGAGGAACATCTGCAAATGCTGCACTTGCTAATTCGTCTTGTTTTCTCAAGCTACCAGCAGATTTAAGAGAGGGTTTTGATAGGGCCTGCTCCAGGGAGGTGAGATGTCCAGGGAATGCCCAGATGTGCCCAGAACCAAAGTCTAGGATGTTGATCACGGCTGGGGTCTTGGCCACAGGTCTTGTGGTATCTTCTGCTGTTCCTCTGCAGTTTCAAAAGCAACTAAAATACCAACCTTGCAATTCCCAACCTCTCTCTCCTCTAACATCCAGGGCTTCATTTCTGCATGTCTGTGACTGCCTCAGATGCCACCATACATCTTGAATTCTTCTTTTTAAACACATTTTCCCTTCAGGAAGATGAGACACATGGAAATGTCAGAACAGGCGCTCCTTTCCCACAGGTCATGCTAATGAGCATCACTGAAACATTCTCATCCCTGAGCCACTACAGCAGGTGACTTACCATGTTAACTACTATCATGTTCCTCAGCAGAGACAGATGAGGGCCAGGCCAGCACGTATCAGTCAAGTTAATAGATCTGATCTTCAGCACACCCCTAGAGCTGCCCATGGAGCAATGATCTGTGATGTACGTTTCAAAGATGTTTTAGCCTGTGCTGTAATCCAAAATATTCCCAGGAGACCCCTTAGGTATAGTTTAACACCTTAGGGAATGCCTACATGGTGAGGTTTACCACAACTTACACCAGGTGTGACATATTTTCTGAAAAGACAATCATTTAAAATCCTTGGATGCTGCAGAAAATAACTAGCATTTTTTTTTCCCTATGGATAATTAAACTTTGCTTTATTCAAAGCCTTTCAAAGAGCAGCTGGCAGAAAATAAACCCTCAAACTCCAAGAAATGAAGGAAGGGTTGCTTTTACAGAGATGGCTAAATTACACACGCTTCAAAAACAGAGCACTGGAACCAGCAAAGAGGCGGCATTTAGATGCAGTCCCTTGTTCTGTGGTTGCCAACAAAGACTTTATTGTCACTGGACAGTGCTGCAAACTCCTTTTTTAGTTCAATATAAACAGCCTTTTAAAATCCAAGGAAGTCTTTAAAAGGCTGACAAATTAGGGGAAGAGAAAAATTGTAGTTTTGTTACATTGCAAGCTGCTCTGCAAGCAAGGGGAACGTCTCATATTTCTGGCTGTATTTGCTTCTGCCAGCCTTACTCCTCGTTTCTGGCTTACAGTCATGCTGAGATGCTGCCACATGCCTCTGCTCAGAAGAAACAAATGGGAAGGGCTTCCCTCCCCTAAGGACACCTCATCTTTTTGCTGTGTGATGGGCAACATCACCTTTTTTCACTAATTCCTGCATCTCAAAGTGTGGCAGCGTTCTTATTAGGCTGGGGGCGGAGGAGGTGGGTTGGACACAGCCTTTTTTTCTTCTGCAGAAAGGATCCTCCACCCTTGCGAGCCTCTGATTTCCATAGTCATGTCCCACACCTGACTCATTACTGCAGGTAAGGAGCATGGAATAGTTGTTCAGGCACACAGCCCAGCTTGATTTAATTAGTAGCTTTTTTTTTTTTTTTTTAATTAACTTTTACCTCCAAGTTGTAGCAGGAACATGCTTATATAAAAAAACATTTAATACAGATTTCCTTGGCATCAAGAAGAAAGGTGTGATTCCAGCTTAATTACTTAGACTGACAGAGGTAGAACTCCGATGTATCTGAGAACTGGTTGCAAGCAGTGTTCATAATTCAACCACCACATTAAACCTGCAAACAAAGGCATTTACCGTGCGCCCCGAGGCTGTCCTGCAGTGTTTACTGACATGGTGGCTGTACAATTTGATGACAGCTGATGTACAGCTCTAGGAACATTTTTACTCTTTGCATTAAATAATTTATTAGACCCATAATTACACTGTGATAATTGCCAGTCATGAAGAGAGGTATTTGGTGTAAGCTGTGTGTACTGGGACGTACCATAACACTAGGTTTCCCTAATTTTCTCAGCTCAAGAGCCCAATTTATGAGTTGCCCAAACATTGCTCGTATGTTGCTAAGAAATCTGAACCTCACGGACCCTACCATGACCAGGGCCTCTGCTGGAGGGCCCTGTTGCAGGAAAGGAGGAGTTGGTGACCTCCTGGTCCTCCTTTCAGAAAGGGGACACTTGTTTGGTCTGTGAGTCACTGCGCACTTGGAAGAAATGCCTAGTTTGCCTGCTCATCGCCAGACACATCCCCAAGCTCATCATTTTCTACCAGGAGGCAGAGAGAACAGCCATTAAACCCAGCAGTGAAAGAAGAAAATCACATGCACAATTTGCTGCCTGTGCCTCTCCCCTGGGACTCCAGTTTAATGCAATTTGGTGTATCCCAGCCGGTGGTGCTTGGCTGCTTTTAATTAAAAAAAAAATTAAAGGATTTATGTTGGGATTAAATGGGATAATTATTGATTGATCTCTGCCTTCTAAATTGAAAAGCATTTGGATTAATCAGCTTTTAAGTAGGAAATCACTCAGCTCTGGACAGGAAACCAGCCTCAAGCCCTGCACTTTGCATCTAACAGGGCTTTATTTTGTCCTGCCCCCCCAAAACCCAATGGGAAGGATTTTCCTTTCTTCTTGGTTCATTCTCAGAGCTCAGAAGAAAATGTGCTTTCACTGAGACAGGCTTTAGGTCATAAGTGATAAGATGACCTATCTTGCCAGGTTAGCTCGCACTGCTCACGGAGATCATCTGTCTACCTCTTTAGCATCCCAATACATCTGGTCAGGAGGTCCAGCATCCTCCAAGACCCTTGTGCTGGGGACTGGAAAACCCACCTTCCTGGTTGGTCAAGTGGTCAAGTCAGCACTGGAATACTCCATGGATGGAACAGGTTTGTACCAACAGTGATGCTTGTAGATCTGCCTTGTAGGTCAGATGAAAAGCAGGTGGCCAAATGGACAAGTCAACGATCGGAAGGTACTTGTAAATAAAATGGTGTAAAACTTGTTTTCATTCTGGGACTGCATACCACTCCATCCACATAAGCAGTTGGAAATTGGGTTAAACAGGTAATGATGACGGTAGGACAGTATGCACTAAAAATAATAATGGCACACTCAAAATACTAATATCGATATCCCCAGCTGCAGAAGTAGGCTGCTGACCTAAGCACTGTGTGTTCCGGATTCTGCTTTTATGCTGGAGCAAAAATACCGCAGTTGTGTGACCCCCATCTCTGTTTGGATTATTCCACAACTCCAAGGAAAACCCAAATGGATAATTTGGAGGAAAAAACTTGCTATTTCAGGAGAAATGTTATTTTTAAAAACAGGGAGTTTCAATGGGATTTTTCAACCTCTGAATGAAATTCCCAGTTCCAATGACTCACGTTTCCAATGCCAGGATTTAGAAGCAAGTTTTGGCTTTCCCATTTGTGAGTGAGGAAAGTAACGTCCACTTCACAGTCTTTTCTAATCTACCTCATGCTGGGAGAATTTCTTATTTTATTTAAAAAAGCTCCTCCTTCCTCTAAAAAGGAATACCCTTAAGAAACTCTATTATTATTATTATTATTATTATTATTATTATTATTATTATTATTATTGTTTTGATTCCCCAATAGAAGAAAGGAATGCTTCCTCGTGAGGATATACACCCAGGGAGACCTTTTTCTAGGAAGTAGCATTTCTGCTGAAGTACTTTAATCCACTAAGCTGCCAATCCAGTGTTGACTCACATGCAAACCTCCCCCACATCTAATCTACCGGAGGTAGGTGACCTGGCAGCGTAGTGGCAGATTACATCCCTCTGCAGATGTAAGGTAATTCATACTTGGAAAGATGATTTGAGTTCCCCACACAGTAGTCAGCTCTATATTAATCGGAACAAAAGACCTTGCTTCACTGTGAGCAGCCTCTCTTCCGTGGGCAGCTGAGCTTGGAGAGAAAGCACCCACATTGTTTCGGTCACACTCTGAGCACCCTGAAGTTATAACCACACTGCCCATAACCCCGAACAATCCCTTCTGCACAGCTTTGTTAGGAAGAGTGTGCTCAGAGCTGATCAGCCTAGCTCATGAGCGTGTCGAGAGTAATGGATGAGATCAGTTAATGATGATATAAATGTGGGTGAACTGTTCTTTGAACTCTGAAATTACTTGTCTCACCTCAGCCAGAGGGAATAGCTAGAGCACTTTCTGAAGTGGCCTCGTCTTCAGATGTTGCATGACTTGGGTACAGGGCTCCCATAGGATGCCTGCTAAGGGACAGCAAGAAATGAATGAGCTCCTGCACACACTGCCAGCTCCCACAGGGCCGGTTACACCTCTCTCTTGGTGCACGTACAGGTCTGCATTTGGAGATGAGCACAAGGGAAAGCGGGCTTGTCAAGGCCAGGCTGGATGGGGCTTTGGGCATCCTGGGCTGGTGGGAGGTGTCCCTGCCCGTGGCAGGGGGTTGGGAATGGATGGGCTTTGAGGGCCAGCACATCTCCCCACCATGTCATCTAGGTATTTCCAGAGCTGATTTGATCAGGTGCAGCACATGGATGCAAACTCTCTGTACCCCCGCCACGTTTTTCTCCCCTGGGCATGGTGCTGCAGAGCATGGGACATGGGATGCAGACAGACTCAAGGGAGCCTGCAGACATCAGTGCAGACTCAGGGGGGTTTGTTGAGCCCTGTCATACCCCGTCTCATTCTGGGCAAAGCAGCTCTGCTGTTTTCACTTGTTTTGGTTTATCCCAGGCCTAAAAAATGTTAGAAAACAAGAGGTTAGGGTGTATTTTTAAGAAGAGACTTAAATAAAACAGTGAGGCACAATAAAATGAATTGGTTAGAGAAGATAGCTGCATGCACTTTTTTGTATTGGCCATTGCATTAAAAATACATAAGAGCCAGTTACATGAAAATTCATAGGCTAGACATGCTACTTTGAATGCAGGCAAGGAAGTGTACAATTGGCAACTTTTCCCAAAGTAAGCAAGTCAATTTTGACATTAGGAGAGTGCAAAACCAACATGACAACCTGCTTGAGGGAAATAATTTTGCTCAGAATCTTTAAACTACTGCATTGTGCCTTACACCATGGTGAAACTTAGACCTGCTCTCAGATCTGTTGGTGAGAAGTAACTGCTGCTTATTTAACATCTGACAGCCTCTTGGCTAGTGGCCTCCTGGGCTGGCCAGAGGGAAGCAGCACATCAAAACCTTAGCTCTAGATCAGCTCCTGAACCCAAGAATAACTCTCTTTCTCCATTAGAGGAGATTAAAATCACCTGGGCCAGCAGTACAGCTCCATCTCCCAGACCACAAATGGAAGGAGACGCTGAAGTGCTCCATAAAAAACTTGGTTGGACCAGTCCTGAGACATAAAGACTTGGACTGGACTTTAATTTACCAGAAAATGTGTAGCAGGGCATTCTCCTTAACAATGTCTTAAGGCATTTTTTTTCATCCTTCAGTTAATGTGCTTATTGGGAGCCGGGTGTTGTCACCTCAAAAAAAAAGAGGCACAGTCCTACCAGTCAATCAATGACCTTTTTGAGTTTCCTGCTTTCCGATCTCAGAAGCCATACATGCCAGACATCAAGTGCCATTTAAAAGCAGACTCATGTGCCAGCTACCACTTTCCCTGGAAACAAGGGAGCAGACAACACGCTGGAGGTCAAGGCTGCAATCCAGGCAGAGAAATGGGCAGATGGGAACTTCATGGAGTGCCCCCAGAACAAATGTGGAGTCCTACGCCTTCCCAGTTCAAGGGAGATACAACAAACTGGAGCTTGCCCAGAAGAGGGACACCATGATGGTCAGGGTATTGGAGGACACAGTGTGTGAGAAGAGCAGGAGAAAGCTTGTTATCCTCAGCCTCGAGGGAAGGAAAGACTAAGTGGGGACCACACTGCTGCTTTCACCTACCTGATATAGGATCAATGAGAAAATGGAGCCATATCCTTTTTCTTAGGAGCATAAGGAAAAAAAAAATTCATTTTGATATAAATGAAAAAAAATTCCAGTGGGAAGGAAGCAGCCTGAAACAGGGACCCGGGGAGGCTGTGCCACCTCTGTCCATGCAGGTATTCAAAACATCATTAGATGGAGGCCTGAGCAACCTTATTTGACTTGGATGCTTGAAGCGAATCCTGCTTTGAGTAGGGTGTTGGACCTCCAGGGATGTCTTCCAAGCCAAATTATTCTATGATTATTCAGTAGATTACTGAAATTGACATTACAAACATGGTTTTTCATCTGAGAGCTCCAGGCAATCTTTTGGATGCCTTCACTCCATGCTTTTAAATGCTTGCAGGGGAGACACTAGAGCCTGGGAACTGATCTGCCATTCCCTGGGCAGAGTGGGAAGCAGAGGAGAACTGGTGCGTGTGCAGGAGCCCGATATTATAGGCAGGAGATGGCAGAAAGGCTAAATTTTGGGGTGATGCTGTTGCAGGAGTTTGTGGTATAGGAGGACACCATGCCCAAGGATCAACTGAGTGAATACCCTGCAAGGTGCTGAGGTATCAATAAGCCCTTACTACCTCCCTGCAGGCAGAAATGGGGGCATCTCTCTTGCCCACACCACCAGAACCTGCTCAAACTACTGTCCCTATGCATGGAGCCAGCCCTGGTACCAGATGACTGCACGGAGGTCACCTTCACCAGTGCATCTTTTTCTTCTCCTCCATCACTTGTCTGCGACCTCAAACTTCCCCCCCCCGGGGACTGTCAGAGTTTTGAATGATTTATTCCGGTAATGGCAAAAGCCCTGCAGAGCCCAGCCCCGGCTCCTCAGCAGCTGCTGGCTGTCTGGGAGACCTCAGGTCACCAGAGGGTGCTGCTGGGGCCCTCCGAGAGCCAGCCTGGCAGACCGAAAGCAAAAATAAAGAAAGGTGCTCTTCTGCATCCCCTCCCTTCCCTTCTCTGTGCAGTGACCCGTGTATTTTTAAAGAGGATGGCTTGTTCTCCTGCTCATCCCCACTCCTGGGAAGGCAGCCTGTGCAAAAAGGGATTTTGGGGCAACCTCGGGGGGGGGCTGCAAGGCTGAGAGGTTTGAAGAGGTGTGCTTGGACAGGACCTTCTGCCTCTCCGCCGGGGAAGGGAGAGCGTGCACATGTGTCTGTGTGTGCCCACGCACGTGTGCACAAGCACACGTGTGCACCGCATGCACAGATTCTGCACGCACGAAATCTGTGCACACAGGCACACCCATGTGCTTGTGCAAACAATCTCTTAAAGCAAGTAAAAACCACTGCATTAGTATCACGGGGGGGCAGAGGCGTCCGACTGCACCTCTTGGTTTCCAGTGCCTAAAGCTGCTGTAGTGGCAGCTTATCCTAGCAGGTTTCTGTGGCATCCTCGATTTTAGCGTTGCATGTTTCTTCACTGGTTTCAGCCAAGTTAATCCCGGCTGTCACTTGAGTGCAGTTAATGATGTTCTCCTCAGAGATTTGCAATTGTGTGTAAGTGGGCTAAAGCCCTTCCCTGCTGTCTTTGCACTGCTTTCAGAGACCTTCCGTTGGGCACGCGGGAGTCACCGAGCATTTTGCAAAGGAGTGACTGAAAATGAATTCTGCGGTCCTAAATGAGCTGCTTTATAATCCTTCTATCTGCCTCAGACTGTTTCAGATTAATACTACTTGCCAGTCACTCCCCCCCTCTAAAGAGGGAACGTATTTTTAGCCTCTCTACAGATCTGACACAGTGGAGTTTCCTCTGCATGTAATCATACTGTCACCATTTCTAAGTATTAAAAAAATGAAACAAACAATAATAATAATAATAATAATAATAATAAAAACAAAAACAGAAAGAAAGAAGGAAGGAAGGAAGGAAGGAAGGATGGAAGAAAAAGAAAAGAAAGAAAGAAAGAAAGAAAGAAAGAAAGAAAGAAAGAAAGAAAGAAAGAAAGAAAGAAAGAAAGAAAGAAAGAAAAAGGAAACCAAACCAAAAAACAACCCTTCTTACTTCTCAATGTAGTTCAGGGCTTTGTATTTAAGATCGGTAGCGCCTGTGCATGGATGCATGTTTTGAATATTTGCAAAAAAAAAAAAAAAAAAGGAGAAGGAGGAGGAGAGGAGAGGAGAGGAGAGGAGAGGAGAGGAGAGGAGAGGAGAGGAGAGGAGAGGAGAGGAGAGGAAAATTGGAAAGAGGGAAGGGAAGGGAAGGGAAGGGAAGGGAAGGGAAGGGAAGGCAAGGCAAGGCAAGGCAAGGCAAGGCAAGGCAAGGCAAGGCAAGGCAAGGCAAGGCAAGGCAAGGAAAAGGAAAGGTTGGTATAGTCACAGACAGGCTCTTATTAAAGAACAGCTCCGCTCTGCCTCTCGTGCGGTGGAATCAATGGCTCTCTCCTGCCCAGGGTTTTAAAGGGCTCTGTGCAGGCCAATTGCGGTTATATAATACCGGCTCTGAAGCAGATGCTGCTGTGTTCGGGCTGGGAGATTATAGCTGGAATGCACAACTAATGGAAGCTTTCTGACAAATGCAGCCTTCCCTGCCAGGCGGGGGATGGCAGCGGCTCAGCAGCCCCTGCCCCGCGCTGCCGCATCCCGGGGCACCCGCACCCGGAGCTGGCTCAGGATCTTGGGACTGTTGCTCTTGGGCAGCCTTCACCCCCCCAAAAAAAAATAAATAAAAATCAGATGAAGAAAAATATCAGCAAAAAATACTCTCCCGGAGGTGTGCTGGAGGTTTATAACTGATGGACTGTAACAGTTGTCAGGCACGGGGCTGTTGTTCGGAGGAAGATGATATACTGCGTCCGGGCTGGTTAGTGTGTTCATGTGGCTGAATATCTGATCGAATATTTCTTCCTGCTCCTTTGTGATTCACCACATGTTTGGCGTATCGAGTGTCTCATTACCTTTTTCAGCGCCGTGACTTGGCCTTGAGGCATGCGCCGCGCAGTGCCACCACCAAAATGGAACGGGCCTTTATCGCGGGGAGCTGGGTACAGCCCCGAGACAGGGTTTAGCACCTCAGTATCAAAAGGCTATCTTAACCATCCCAAATCTGCTCTGACTCTGCTTCAGGCGATCTCACGTGTTGGTCCTGCCCAGGCACAGCATGGCAGCCTGACCGTGGGGCTGTGCTGCAGCACTTTGGTGGCACCAGCTTATGCGAGGCAGGTATGAGACGGGAGGGAAGGAGAAGCAAAATCCTGAGCTGTCACTTCCTACAGTCCTTGACTTTCTGTGTAGTCGATACCAATCCCTGATGTCCCCAAATGTCTTGCGGTTCGACAGACACAGCGCTGCAGCCGGCTGCCTCCCAGCACATCCCTCCAAAACCCTGGATGGCTGTTTCGTGTTAAAGTGGTGGACGGGGAAGAGCTGCTTCTACGGATTCAACCCACTCATTGCTGGTGCTTAAAGGTTGCTTCACATCTGAATCCCATTGCAAAACCTCTGGTGGCCTTTTACTACCTTTACAGAGGAACAAGCCATACTAGAGATAGGATCCAGCTGGATCCTTTCCTTCCTGGAACCAAAAAATATATATATATAACATATATATATATGTTATATATATATGATTATATATATATATAAAGTACAGAAAAGAAATCAGCTGGACACCTCATGCTCATCTTCATTTTGACAATTTCCAGCTTTACCTCTTCTGCTTTCTACCGTCTAGCAAAACAGTTTTTTTGCTATGTCTGCCTGCATCTGAGGCTTACACCTTGAGACATCCCGCCTGTCAATACAGAGCATTGGGGGGAACTCCCAACTCACTTCCTAAATCCCCACTGAAAAGGGATATTTCTGATTAAAAATAAACAACAAAGGGTTTGTGTATGTGTGTGTGTCTGAAAATCTTGTGGGTGCCTTAACAGATATTAACTTCTAATTAAGAAACTTTAGTTAATCCTTTGCTTTCTGTTACACCCCTCTATGCACAAACCCTCCATCCATCCATTTAGCAGAAGGCAGGTAAAGCAGGCAGGTACCTCAAGGGGTTAAGCCACAACGTAACCCTTTGGTTGCACTTCTTGGATCTTCTTGGGATACAGCCCAGTGATACCTGAGCTTGCTCTAAGCCTGCTGGCTGGCAGCAGTCTAGCTAAAACATCACAGAGGTCAGCATGGGCTGCATCATTTACCCAAGAAAGACGATAAATCAGTTTATCGAGGGCTCTGTGCTCATGTCTGTGGTTACATTGCCACCAGCACCTGAGCTGTGCAAAGTCCATTCTGCAAAGGCACATCTACATGATGCTGCAGCTTCCAGCAGTGGAGTTACCAGAAAAAAATCTCGAGCTCCCACCACTGCCCAAACCACAAAGCCGCCCTTTCCTCAGTGAACAGCAGCTGCTTCTCTTCCCAGAAGTGACCACATTTCAGCGTTTGCTGTTGCAATGTGAATGTTTTCTAGCCCACCAGAAACATATGGGCAGAGTGAGGGTTTATGTTTTTAAAGCAAGAGGGAGCCCTTTATCCCTGGGTTGGTTTGTTCACGGGGAGCACAAGACCAAAAAGTCACAGATTTGCTGTTTCAGAGCAATACTGTCAGCTGAATTCAGCTACAAATGGCTCAGTCGGTTATTTATGCAAGAATATTGGAAGTGTTGAACCACAGGGGGAAGAGCAGTGATCCTTTTCATGAACCTAACTGTAGCAGAAGAGTACCTGGCCCTCCATGCGTTCGGGTACAGACAGTGATGCTGGCACCGGGCACCCCACGGCAGCTCTTGTGCTTCATTTAGAAAGCAACACGAAATGGGACAGCAAGTCCTGATGGCGCAGGCTCTGACAGTCCCACAGCCAAAGCAATATGCAGAGAGGCAATATGTCACTGTATATTTGGAAGGAAGCTGTGGAGGAGATTATAACTGTGGCCACTTCCACCAAAATCCTCTAGGACTGTGGTCATTTGCTTTGGCTTCTCTGGGGAAAGCAAAGATGATAGAGAGGACAACAAATGTTAAGCAAAAAAATTTGAGCAAAACAGGCTTCAGATAACAAATTTACATTGCTGCTTCTCAACAGGGTACTTCTTATCCCCTTTTTCATTTTTGCATGTGGTTGGACATAGCTAAGTTGTTAATAGCAGAGACATATTTCCATTCATTTGAAAAGATACTGGATGATCTTGATTCTTTACAGCATCAGCCACCTAGGGCGAAAAATATCTTTGTTCATGGCCAGGTCTGGGTTTGATGTACGGAGCCTAGCTGAGGAGTGGGCTGGCTCTGGGCAGAGCTGGGGCAGCCACACCAGCACAGTGCCACGCTGCAGCAGCTCACAGCCACAGTCAGCCATGTGGGGATGTTCTCAGGTGCTACAAAAACTCTGATGGGCAAGGGAGATTTCACCTCCAGGATATGATGCATCTTCAGGCTGGAGTGGTGCTAGAGAAAAAAGAAATTCTTTGACGTGTAACACCAAGAGTGGGACCAGGGGCGTCTTACACCAACTGGATTTCCAAGTCCGACCAAGGATGGAGATGCTTTTAGGCTGAACCTTAATGAAACAGAAAGCAAAAAAGGAAACAGTGTATGCAGAGAGAGAACTGGCAGAGTTCAATATTTAAGCATGATATTTCTGCGTGATGTCTTCAGCCAAAGCTACCCCTAATAAATATACATATAGTTTTGATTCAGTCAAAATGTTTAAAATAATGTTGATCAAAATGTTTGAATTTGGGACTTCGCTTGGCTAGTGAAAGAAAAACATCTTCTGGCTGCATTTCCCCCCCTGAAAGTCAGGGAAAGTCCTGGCAGAGCTCACGACTAAGTAGCGATGAGCTGATTACCTCCATGCAGAGACCTGGGGGAGGGAAAAAGGAAAGGAGCAGCAGCATTTCCAGAAAGCACATGACTGCTAACGTCTGTGAGCGACACGGGACAGACTGCATCCACCCCGTGGCTAGGGGGCATCAGTTGTCTGCTCCTCGGAAGGCATCTGTCACAGAAAAGGGGAATCCTTGACTTATTTTCCCCTCCCAGAGACCTGGGTCTTGCCGAGCATGCAATCTGTACAAAGTCCAAGCGTCAGCAGAAAGCTAGCTCCTGGAGCTTGCCCACACTTTCTCACTGTGATTTGTGGCAGATTACATTTGCTCTACATAAAAGCCTTTGCCTGTGCACGGCTGAATGATTAACCATTTTTAATGTGCTATGACAAGGACGGCTGGGTCTTGAACCTTTTGGCCCTGCTGCAAGATCACTTTTAGCCTGCAGTGTGGTTTGAGATTTCCTGCTGAGTGTGGCAGGAGACATACCAAGATTTCTTAGATGCCTCTGTGCTCTGAAGAGAGGGACAGCTGCTGTTACGAGAGATGCCCAGAGCATCCTTTATGGATCAGCAGTAGTCATGCTGCATGTGGGGGTAGGAGGAAAGCGAATTTACTGCTGAGTCAGATGCATTTGTCTCACTCCGGCCTTGGGTCCTGTGACAACATTGCCATCACTGGTGAGATGAGTTGTCTCCACCACAAGGAGCCTCCTGTCTCCCTCTGTGACCCCCTGTAAACAAACAGGAAGAGATTTAGCAAGCAGGAAGCAAAGAGGACTGCAAACCACACTCACATCATAGGCTGCCAGCTGCCTGGGGCAGTCTCCAGCCCAGCAGGTTGTCTCCCCAGGAGTGGGGACAGCAGTACCCAGACCGTGCTTTGCATTCCTTGTGGTCATCTTCTTGCGAGCCAGCAGACATTCGAACTCCACCAACATTAGATTTTGTGGTGAGCTTGTAATGTAAGTGTAACTGAGCCCTTTTGTGGTTTTGGCTTCACTAACGTTGCACTCGTTTTCAGAGGGTAAAATAGCCTTCCTTCTCCATCCTCTAAAAATGAAGAGCTTGCTTTGGCTCCAACAAATGTCTTCAGGAGCTCAGAATGGAGAAGTAGAGTCCTCTCTGAGTAAATCTCTCTCCAAAAATCCTCCTGCAGCTGTGTATTTCCACATACACATACGCAGACTTGCCTTTGTGTTTTTATTTTTTACAAGCTGATGAGATTGGTCAGCCTTGTGAAAAAAACATCAGACATCCATTTTTCAAAGCCCTCAGTTCCTAGGAGCTTGCAGGGAATATTCTCAAACCAGAATATATCACACTTTTTGGTGATTCGGCAGATCAGAGAGGTGTTTCATCAGGACTGAACAGACAGAGGAACAGCCTGACTGGGGAGCTCCCTGGGTTACTCCCCTGGCATGTGAGCCCTTTGTCAATATGATTATTCCCATACCACTAAACAAGACATGGGCAGGCACAGACCTCAGTGGGGGCACACCATCGTCTGGACCCCATAGCTGTCATCTTGCTCCTTGGGCACTTTCTAGTAGTGGAAGCAGCTCTGCTTGGGGGTTTCCCCAGATTATCCCTTGCCACCCACATTTAATCCCCCTATCTCCTCATATCTCTTCCCTTTTCTCATTGCTTCTCTCCCATTATCAGCTGCTTGTCTTCTTTATTTTTCTCTTACCAGAAGCTGTTTTCCTTCTTGGGAGGTCTCGAAGCTTTGCTGGAGGCTGGTCTAGCAGTCAGCCCTGAAGTCTGAACTGTGAAAGATCTCCAAGACACTTCTGATCTGGTAAATTTGCAACTCCCAAACATTTTCTTCAGGGTTCAGTCTGGCCAAGGACTGTTCCAGCTAAGCAGGTTGGAAGGTGAGACCCTGTTCAGAGGGATCAGAGTTTAGTCCTGCCATGCTATGTAGTCTCTAAACAAATGAACCACCTATGTCTCATTTTGGTTACCAGCATGAAGGTAAACTGTATGAGCTGGAAATACAGCACAAAAAGTGGTCCATGCAAGTAAAAACCTGCCTGACTCACTGCTCCAAAGCTACTGAGGTCTGAGGTTGACACCGCATTTTTATTGCACTCACCAAATTCCTACAGCCAAAGTAAAGAAATAACAATCAGAAATTAATGAGGTTCTTTGCGAGTGTATCCCTACGAATAGGGAAATAAGCAGAAAACTAGCACTTGGAGACAGCGCAGAGAGTCTCAAGCATTTTGGAGGGGTAGGGGAGCAAAGCCTGTTTCATGCTGGGTGTGAGGCATTGCCTTGGGCAGTGTGGTTTAGCAAGTGCTGTAAGCTAAGGAACTTTGGAGTCGTACTCAAGAGCCCACCTTCTCACAGCTCTTCTCAGTGACATGACACCCTTAAGAAAATCTGTGTCCTGCAGGCAGACCTGTCTGAGCCCATTAGCTGGGGAGGGAGATGAGTGTTTGTAATGGGAGCTCTCCTCCTCACTCTTTCAAAGACCAATAAGACGAAGCAGCAAGGTGCAGACATCAGAGTGACTCACAGCAGGCTGAGCTGAAATAGAGATGATATCGAAGCATTAGAATCTGCATCTTTGCACCACGGCATTTAGAAAGTCAACTTTAATTATGGCAAAGCACAGCAGAAAGCAGAGTTAAAGGATAAAGAAGCTGGTTGTGAGTGGGCATCACTGGAAATCTTCCTTCTTCGATAAAGGGAATTATTTGCTGAGTAGGCGATAACATCAAACTGACACCCCTGGAAAGACAGCATCCCAATTTAGGATAACATCACGAGTATGTTTTGCTAGTCGCTATGAAGGTATTTACATGCATTTAATCCATGCAGTCAGCTGGTGTGAGAGTCAAAGCTCTCAAATTAGAGCTGGGTAAGGACCTTAAGCTTCAGGCTTCAGGGGTTTGGACACAGCTCTGAGACCAGAACTGTCATACTTGCAACCATCAGCTACCTACACCAGGAATGCAGAGGATTACAAAAACTCAGATCACCAATTACAAACATCACCAGATAAAAAGATTCCTACAAGATCAAGTTCTAATCTCTCTCTCTCCACTTTTTTTTTTTTTTTTTTTTACTCTAGAGAGCCCTCACCAATTTTATTTGGAGTTTCCTCCAAGACAAATCCCTAAGGAGGATGTACCCAGGTTGCTTTCATGGAAGTGACAATATGGTTTTGCTGCAAGTACCCTTTTGCTGCAAATTCCCAATCTGCGTTGTGACACTGAACTGACTTGAGAGGTGTAAACCAGAGTCATCCCCCACACCCCATGTCACGTATAACCTTATAAAGCCCTACTACCCTTGTTAGATTTGGACAGGGGCCACATTTACCGCCTTCTGGAGCCTGGGTAGCCCTTCACCTTCCCCTTGTCAATGCCCAGGAGTGTTTCTATGCCAAGCACTCCAAGAATGCAAAGGCTGACTAATCTTCAGGCCGATCTTCCCACAGAGGCTGAGGTGTGAGGAGATCACAGCTGCTGGGTAGCAGGTTCACGCTCTGGCCCCTGAAGCTGTTAAGTCCTTGAGACCCTACCCAAAAATAAGCTCTGCAACCGTGGTGGCTTATGGTTCCCAGCACATGCACACCATGTGTGAAATTCAGGACCTTCTGGTGGAGTGCAAGAGCATGGGTGAATGGTGGGTGACAGATGGGGGCTTTATCCTCAGTGGTCACACCTGACTCCTGCACACCCATTTGGCTTCTTCTTGCACCATGCGTGCCTATTTTTGCAGTGGACAACTTATCTTCAGATGCACTAAGGCTCGCAATAGGGTCAGAAGTCCAGTTTTATCCTTCTGGTCAACCAGTAAAAGCTTGCAGCAAAATGAAGACCTCCCTCAAGCCTAGCAAGCCTCAGTCCGAGAGGAGTTAGGTGGTTTCGCTGCTGGCCTCCATTCTCTTCTCAGTAAAGTGGGATCATTCATTTAGCCCTGCTCTATTTCCAGTACTTTTAAAAGGAGCTGCATTTTTGGCAGGCACACACTCCTGGATAAAGAAGTTTCACCATGGTTTCAACAGCAACAAATTTAAGCTTTTAAAAAAATAATAATTAAAAATCATGGTTTTTTTTTCTTACCTTATACCAACATCCATCTTTTCATTGTGCCCTGTTCTTTGGAAAGGAGAGAAACTATGTGGCTTAAAACTGTGAATAAGGATAGCAGCACTTTGGCTGAATATTACAGGGTTTCGGAGGGGCTTTCCTCTGATAATGAGCAGGAAGAGGACTTGAATCCAAGTCCCAAACTCAACCTTGACTTTTAGAATTCAAATAATTAAAGGGGATCTTATCTTCTTTGCCCATATTTTCTAGTGCCTCACTTTTCTCTTTTGACCTACTGTATCTCAGTGCTGTGTTACACTTTCTGGGAGGTGAATCCAATTGCAGGAGCACATCCAGACCGCTGCCCTCTGTGCCTCCCTGCTGCCTGGACCCAGCGGTGCCAGGTGAGGACAATCAGGACAGCCTTCTGGGCAGTGAAGCCCTGAGGCTGGAGAGCCCGCCCAGCTAAAGCCTGCAGCTTTTCTCAGGGGATGAATGAATATGGGAGCACCATCTGTGCAGATAAGCAGTTATCTGTGCTGCACACACATAGAGTGTCCATTGTGGCATTGCACACAACCCTGAGCTACATCACTGCTGAGTATTGAGTTAAACATCTCCTGTTCGAAGGGATTTGTCCCAATGTCATTACTGCTGAGATGCCTCTTGGCTTACCCTCTCACCCATTCACTGCTCAATAGCTTCTCATACCAAAGCAAATCAAAATACCCGTGTACTCCCATCCCACACCTTTCTCGTGTTTTCTCAGTTCCTAAAGTATTTGATGAGAAAGTTCCCTTCACAGAAGTGCAGCAAGGGAGAGAGGCACACAGGCTGATCTTACTCCTAAGATGCATCCTCCCATCTCCTCATCAAAATGTACAGTAGGTTCTGTCCTGAACATCCTCCCACTCCATAGTAAAGTCAATCCAAAGAAATCTTGAGGCACCAGAACTGACAACATCTGATTTCCCATGCTTCTCGCCACGGAGTTGACGGTTGCTGGTGGTTAAGCAAGTGCAGATTAATTATTCCCCCTTCAGCTGAGGCAATTTTAAGATTTGTCATCTCTATTAAAATGTTTTGTTTTCCCTTGAGACCTGAACTCCTCACAACTTTCCCTGCTCCCAGAAGCCCCACAGTGGGTATCACCCCAGATGCTTATTTTCACAAAACTTGTAGGAATTCACTTACCTTTGAGTCTCCTTTCCTCCTTGGACATCATCAAGACAAGCCATGCCCACAGTTTCTTCCTAGTAGGACCCAGGCGGTGCTCAAAATAAATAAATACATAAATAAAATTTCCTTTCGATGCAATAAAGATGCAATCCACGATGTGACCAAGTCCACCAAGGGCTGGATTGCCCTATGTCACATCGGGACCCGTGACTCAAGGTTTGTGTCCTCTGTATGAATCCTCCTCACTTGCACAGCTTGTCCCTGAGCTAAAAATGAAAATTATTTGCTTTATGCTTGGTCTGCAGGTTTGAGGAGATTAAAAATTAAGACTAATGTGAACAACTGGGACAGTCTGTTTGAAAGAAAAAAAAAAAAATGGGGTTGCAAACCTGGCTGCCCTAAGGGCAAGTGCTAAATTCCCTTAGGCTTTAGTATGACCGATTTCACAGATAACACAGACTTTTTAAAACACAGGTATGCGCTTCAAGTCACCTTGTGGCATGGGAAAGGATTTTAACTCCTTGCAGGGACACTTTGCATGATTTTATCATAACTTCCTCAGTCTTTGCTGCTTTTGTCTTAAATCCTCGTGTGTGTGTTTTTGTTTGTTTCTAATATAGTTAGTAAAAAATAAATAAAATCTTGAAAACATGAGCACAGAATCGCAGCCTGGTGAGGCTGGCAGCACCTCGGGGTCCGTCGGACCCAGCCCCTGCCCCAGCAGGGCCACCCAGAGCAGGGTGCCCAGGCCCATGGCCAGGCGGCTTTTGGAGCTCTCCAAGGAGGAGACCCCACAGCCTCTGGGCAGCCTGGGGGTCAGGGGAACCTCCTGGGCTCCAGGCTGGGCCCACTGCCTCCTATCCTGGCACTGGGCACCACTGAAAGGAGCCTGGCTCCGGCCTTATTACACCCTCTCTTCAGGTGTTTACAGATGTCGATAAGGCCTCACTGAGCCTCCTCCTCTCCAGGCTGCACAGTGCCAGCACGGCACTCAGTACAGCTAATTTCCAGGGCACAAAGCCCCCCTAAGGCCATGGGCTTGCACAGTCTCGCGGCCCACCACCAGGCAGGGTGACTGCTGGGATCTAACCCTGGAAGCTGTCTCCAAAACTTTGCCATGGCATGAGCACACAGCCCAGGAGCCGCTCAGAGGCTTGTCAGCTTGCTAAAATAGCTCGAGTGGAGGTGCTGACAAAACCGGGCCCACACTGCGGTCCAACACCTCCGGCCCTCACGGGGTTATCGGTGACGTTTGACTCTGAAGCATTTTTTGCTTGCTGCCAATAGTTATTCCCCTTGGCCTATTTGCTTTCACATGCTTTCCCTTTGACACGGGTGCTATTTCTTTGCAATATGTAAACACTCAGAAGGATTTCCATGTTTGTTCTTCACCCAGTGAGGCCCATCTTTCACAGCTAGCTGGCAGAACTGACATGCAGAAGCAGCCCTATTCATTTACAGTTTTGTGGGCATTTTTTTCTTTTTGTTTCTATTCTTTCTTTCTTTCTTTTTCTTTCTTTCTTTCTTTCTTTCTTTCTTTCTTTCTTTCTTTCTTTCTTTCTTTCTTTCTTTCTTTCTTTCTTTCTTTCTTTCTTTCTTTCTCTTTCTTTCTTCTTTCTTTCTTTCTTTCTTTCTTTCTTTCTTTCTTTCTTTCTTTCTTTCTTTCTTTCTTTTTCTTTCTCTTCCCTTCTTCCTTTTTTTTTTTTTTTTTTGACCATGGTGCTGTCTTTTTTTCTCTTGTGTTAAACCCAGTTCTGTTCTTGTCTCAGCACCCCAGCATATAGAAGAAAAATTCATCTCTGTTGTCAGAAACGCAACGCTTGCTGTCATCCCACATGGGTGTCCTTTAATACCAGAACCCAGCACAAGCTTCTCACGGCACCACATTTCTTTTTACTTCTGCTTCTCATACAGCAGATTTTGGTTACTATAAAAACTATGTCTAAATCTAAAGCAAGCTGCTAATATGTGTGTATATCTGTATATATATATATTTTAAGTGCTTGAGTTTGCTTGCACTGCTCTTATTGTCTATGCAAACACAGACTTATTTCCAAAATGATCCTGGTATTTATGAGCTGATTTGCATCAGAAGTAGAAAGGAACTGAAACCACTGCAAAATCACAGGGTGAATCTGGGTGAATCTGGGGACTGAAGGGCCTGACTCTAATCTCAGAGACTGCAGACAGGTTTGATTGACTAGGATTGAGGATTTGTAAATTCAACACAATTTGATTTCAAAAAGCAAGCAAACAAACAAAAAACCTTTGTAAAAACTGGCATTAACTGAGAAGCCAGTCCTCTTGGTTCCCTCCTAGGGCTGGAAAAAAAAAAGAAATCCTTTTGAAAAAAATAGTCAATATATTTATGAAATTTCATCCTGAAATGGGAAATATCTAAACCTTTTAGAAATTTCCCCAAGTTCTGCATGAAAAGGAAGAGAGGCCCATAACCCAAAACAGCCCCAGCACAGTGATGGTAGCACACACATAGGAGTTAGGCAATTCTGGTAAAAATCTAGGCATAGAAGTCTTCACAGTAGGGATTATGACTAAATTTCCTTCCCATGGGAATTTTGCTGACAAATTCTAACAAAGAACATCCTTATTTAACCTGACATATCTCTGTAGAGAATTTTTTATTTCAATAAATGGCTCCTTCCAATCAAAAATACATTGCTGAAAAAATTTCAGCCAGATTTATTCCATATACATGAATACTCAGAAGTCATATGATTACAAGACACATTTTAGTAAATGCTTATTAAATATATATATATAAAAAAAAAAAGTCAGACTGCCCCAGGTTAATGTAAAAGTGATAATAATAATAAACTTATTTTATTAAACTAACTCGAAAGACTGATTGGACTCTTTGACTGTAGTTTAAACTGGCTCCGTTTTCTTCTGTTTTAATGTGATTAGAAACCTTTCCCTGTTTAACTAGAAATCAGAGCACTGAAAAAGAGTAACTAAATTGGTGCAAGCCTATGTGGAGATAAGGCTAATTCAGTCAATGCCGAGAAGAGTTAAGGGAAGAGCTCCAAGTGTGGTCATCCATCTCCATCCAGGATTATGGCATGGATGATTGTTTAGTGAGAATTTTAGCATATAATGAAAAAATAATAACAACCAAAAGGCAAATCTATGTAATTACACTTGAAAGTGTAAGAAAATATATTACGTTTCAGTTCTCTTAGTGGGATCTCGTATCTTCGGTAAAACTCCTACTCCTCCAACTAATTCTACCAGGCAGGATGGGTTGAAATAACAATGCAAGGCTCGTCCTATAAATTACTGTCTTTGAAGAAAAGCTTTTGAGTCTGCTTCAAATCCGGCTGAAGTACCCAGAAATTCTCCATCAATTTCAACAAGCTTTGGCTCAAGCCTTTAATGCCCAGTAGTTAGCCTTACAATGCAAGATGAACTGGAGGGGATTTCATTGACTGGCCTTCTAACAAAAGTCACTCAAACAAAGGTGGTGAACAAAGCCAGAGAAATCACATAAATGTTGGTAAAATAACAAATAATAATAATAATAATAATAATTGGCACAGGAAATATTTGTTATCCTTATTTATTTAATAAAGAAACATAATAAACTTGATTTTTTTTTTCCAGGTACAAACAGCTTAATATGTCCTATGATATCGGCTGATATTTTCCTTGCTTTTTTTTGTAGCTTGAGTGATTCATGTAGTAGCTTTTATTGAACAAATCAACAATAAAAATGGTAGCACTCACCATGCTTATAGACAGTGTGGGCCAACTATTGAGTCAGTATCTTTAACTAAATCACTACTGCACCGGGAGGTCATATCGTTGCTGGATTTGGATCAGCATCTCCATTAATAAAGATCTGCAACTGAGGATAGTTGAAGTTTTTGAGGGGAGTTCTGCATACCATACAAAGATACCATACTTTCTTTGGATCTAAAGAAATGTTCAACAAAATTGAAAACCCAATGGAAAACCAACCTTCCAATTACAAAGCCTTTGAAAGTAATTTACAATTCATTTTTTAGATAGTTGCACTGGAAACATCTATAGTTAAGATCCTCTTTCAGATTTTTTTTTTTGAATTAACATTTTTTTAACAGGTTTTGGGTAGAAAACACAATCAGTTGTATTGCATTAGTACTACAGGATCTCACAGCAAGGACAATAAAACCTTTAACGCAAGGGTGAAATGACCAGAGAAAGAGCTCTTCTCTAATATAATCATTGACCAGCTAATCTTCCCATTACATCCTATTCATCATTGGCCTCACTTTTATTAAGAATATCAGTTGAATATATTAAGAAGGCAAGTTCTAATATAAGTGGTAAATAATTAAAATATTTGTAAAACAGAGTGATCAACACAGCACAGCTGTGTGAAGGTTGTTATTTATTTTTTTAATATTTTTTTTTTGAACAGTTTATATTTTATGATAAAAATCAGATAAGAAATGCTTCTTTTTCTAAGTATTTTTCCTTTTTTTTTTTTCCTGAAGCTTTAAAAGGAAAATAATTTTACCAGTCATCAGCCAATAAATGCTTGTTCAGCAAGTAATTCATGTACTATTTCCTAATTAAACAGTTTCATTATAGGCAGCAGCTTGTTTCTAACGATCAATAAATCCCATTGAGAACAAAACATTTTAATCAGTAAGTTGTGTCCTCTGAGTGTCAGCCACTCTATAAACTCACAAGATACTTATATATGTATAGGTATATGTATGTGTGTATATATATATATATATGCATATAAATATAAAAATTGCATTCTCTTTCTGGGTGATATGTACAGTCAGAATAAGATTACAGCATAAATACACAGGGAATCTGTATAAAGTTTCTCTAATTTGAGAAGCCTTGAGCGATTTTCTTTTTTGGGGGAGGGGGGTGGGGACTGGGGGGAGGGTAGTGAGGAGGGAGGAAAGAATAAAGAGTGTTTTCACTTTAAGGAACAAAGAGTAGTTCCCTTAGGTTAGAATCTAATTACATACAAGATTTAAAGGCAACAAAATCTCCAGAGGAACAGCCCTATGTTATACACCATAGACATGGGGTTAAAAGGGCAAGAGAGCATGATTATAATAATACTTATATAGTACATTTCATTCCCTTATAGCACTTTGCAACCAGAAAGTCTTACAACACCCCTGTGAGGTAGGTAAGTATTATTATCCCCATTTTACAGATGGGTAAACTGAGGCACAGATAGGTTCAATTATTTGCCTAAAAATCATGTAGTAAGAATCAGGAATAGACCCCAGGAATCCTGATGGCAAATCCTCTGAATTAACCAATAGACCACTCTCAAGTGAATGCCTGAGACACCTCTCAATGAATGGAGAGAATATATTAGCCCATATTTACACAGATACATAGTCATCCTTTTGACATGTTGTCTTTACATATTTTGACTTGTTTAGAGGACAGATAACAATGGCCATAGACAAACTTCACTGTAACATGTTGCTTTAATTCTTGTTGCCAACCAACCCCATGTGGATTTTGACACCTTTACAACCTGGGATGTAACTAAATGTCAATCACAATACACCTTAAATACATTCTTGATATCTTTGCTTCTCCAAGGCGAAAAGCACAGTTACTCTTCCTTAAAGTGCAATGGCTCATTACAGAAATCTCAAGATTTTTCATCAAGTCCAACCAAACCCAAGTACAATCAGTCTGAAGGTGAAAAAGAAAGAACTTGTCTGCAATGACAGATTTCTCTCTACGTTCCATAAAGACTTTCTCACATTCTATCAAGGCTGAAAGTTTAATAATAAATAATAATCTATGTTAGCATGTAAAACCTCTAATACTTTTCTACAGCCACACATCCACCTTCCACTGTGTCGTCATTTCTTTGGCCTGAAGCTGATGGATACATCAGCTGTAAATATTCCTTTGCCTGCAGGAATGAGGATATTTGTATTTTTTAGGAGATTGTTATTATTGGTTCCTCTATTTCTTGTCTTTCCTCAGTACTCTGACTGTACTGTCTGATAAAATGAAGGATGGACACTGAGAAGACAGGTTTCTAAACATCAGAAGTTACATACAGATCCAGGGGCAATTCCCCTCCCACCTTCTTGATCACACTGTTGCAGGTGTTCCTCGTGACCCAATTGATGTTGTTATTATTAATAGTACTATTTTTTGGAGTAATGTCGATGCTCAGAGTTTCCAATAAGGCTGCTTAGCTCAGTGTTCTTGGGAAAATGTAACCTATCCCACGCCCTTAACAGAAATTTTGCCAGCATAGATGGTGCCTTGGAGCACTACACACAACGTGATGCACTACTTCTACGGTGAGTTTGATTGCAGTATTCAAAGCAGATTCTTGAAACATACTAAAAAAAGAGTGCTTTTATTAACAGTTTTACAAACAGAATCCATTACTGTCTAGTTTCCTGAAGGATAGAACAAGCCATTTCTCCTATTATTTTGACATCATTTCCTTCTCTGTTGTTGTTTTTGTTTGTTTGTTTTTGTTTGTTTTTTATTCCTGCTGATTAGCAGTTGCAAGTCCCAACGGGGAGGGCTTAATGTAATAAACAGTTAAATGTCGCTAATTTGATAGTTTACTTTGCAACAACTTTCCTCTTCAAACGATGGGGATCCCACAAGTTCCTATTACCTTGACTCAGAGTTCATCATGAAGAGTGTAAGGATCATTAATCTCCATGGAAAAAGAGACTTTTTTTTTAAGTAAAAAAATATCAAATATAATAAATTTATGAAAGACCATTCACAACATATACAGTAAGTGTTACATCTTGCTACAGCAGCTGTGATATATTTTTTTTTCTTTTTAGAATGCAAGGTCATACATCGCCATAAGTAAACACACTATTATGAGTAAGACCTTAAATGAATGTATACAGCCAGGCTTTATCTGTGGATAGATATACATTGTGTTTACTGTTTTACAGTTTAGCATATTTGTATTCACACCATTGATATAACAGCTATGACCCTGCCAAGATTCTTCCTGTGCATATATAAATATAAATATTGAGCCAAGTCAAAAAGAGCAGGGTCAAAGGTTATATGACTTATTAGACTCCTGTAGTTAAGGGTAAAAACTCCATTCTTTCTTTTGCAACTAATGTTTAATAAGAAGGCTGCTTCAGTCGTGGTGTAGTTACAGCATTACATTCTGTAAACAATATTTTAAAGCATTCTAAACAAACATTTAAACAATTGATTCTTTATCCCTGTCCGGCGAGAGCAGACAATCTATAGCCTCGTCGCTTTTGCTCGAGTCTGTCAGCTTCAGCTGGAGATTATCGCTTGTCCCTCTGGTGACGCTGTCGTAGGATGGAGGGAAGGACGTGGAGGACAGTGTTTCTGATTTGTCTATTGGCCTGCCGTAGTTTTCATTCATCATGAATGCAATGAGACCCTCCTTCTCGGGTGCATCGTCCTCAAGGATGCTGCCGTCACAAGTTCTGTGCCGGTACAAGTAAGACGCCTGCTTCATGGAGCGCCGAAACAAATGTCTCCTGTAGGCCCGCTGGATGACAATGGCGGAGACCTCTTCTTGTTTCCGTCTGAGAGTTGTTGTTATTGGTTCGTACGAGATCTTAGACGGATTCGCTGCCATGAACTTTTCTTCCATTTGTATTTTAAGGGCATCCATTTCTCCAGATTCTCCTAGCACCCTTTTTGTAAAAGCAAACAAAATATCCAGGCAATGGATCCTATCTCCACTGACCATGGGCAGGTCCATTGCTATGAGTTTGATTTTGTTTGGTTTCGCTATGCGCAAAGGTTCTGACAGTGCATCTGCAAAGTCTGAAAGTGCAGAATACTCAATAAACTGAGTGGCTTCAGGGTCAAACTTCTCCCAGATTTCATAAAACATATCAAAATCATCCTCACTTAGAGGCTCTGTACTTTCCTCAGTGGCTACACTGAAGTTCTCTAAAATAATGGCTATATACATGTTTACAACAATGAGAAATGATATAATGATATAAGTAACAAAGAATAAAATCCCTACGGCAGGACTTCCGCAGTCTCCCTTTGAACCATTTGCATTTGGAAGGTTTGGGTCACAATACGGTGGTCCGGTGTTCAAAATAGGATTGAGAAGACCATCCCAACCAGCTGACGTTGTGATTTGGAAGAGACAGAGCATACTGTTAGCAAAGGTTTGGAAGTTGAACATGTCATCAATCCCATATTCCTTCTTAACATAGGCAAAATTAGCCATTCCAAAAATGGCATAAATGAACATGACCAGAAACAGCAAGAGGCCAATGTTGAACAGAGCAGGTAAGGACATCATTAAGGCAAAAAGGAGAGTTCGAATTCCTTTGGCTCCCCGGATGAGTCTCAGGATCCGGCCAATCCGAGCCAAGCGAATGACTCTGAAGAGTGTAGGAGAGAAAAAATACTTCTGAATGATGTCAGAAAGTACGGTGCCTTGAAAAGAAAAGACAAACAGTGAGTTAGTACCTTGGAAATAACCCCTGATTCCCTTTAGAGAAATCAGTGAGGATTATGGACAAAATCAATGAAAAGTTCCACAAACTGGAAGACCCAAGATAAAGGGAATGGCATTCTCATTAGCATTTTCATGCCCATTTAATCCATGCAAATTTTGTTGAGACTATGAGCAAAGGTGTTGATGGTAGGGACAGTTTATTAAGGGAAAACTCAATTATTGGGAATGAGAAACCAGGATCAGTTCAGACAGGACACAGATATTTGCAGTTCTTGGTCATGACCCCCCTGAGCCATTTATCTGGAGTGCTGCTGGTCAGAATTTTTATGATTTGAAAATGTTTTTCTTTGCAAAATGTCAGCATTGTGTGCTGGGTCTGTTTTTATGAACTATCACCAAAATGGTGCAAATTCCTACTGGAAATCTGATTGGTTGCTTGCTTATTAATTTTTCCACTTTTCTAGATGGGTGCTAAGCTTGCATCCCTGTGGCTAAACTCTCTTCCCTGCAGAAATAGAGCAGTTTTGTCCAATGCCAACAGTCTCCAGACACAAGGAGCAATACCCAGCCCATGTCTCCCCACTCCCATGCTGGCAGGGGCTCTGTTGGATAGCCCAAGTCCCCCCTGTATCTGAAATCACCTGTTTGATGTGGGACAGTGCTATGGCCAATGTGACGGCTCTGGTTAACTGGCTGCTATGGACAGGTCCACAGCATCCAGCATCAAGGCTCTGATGACAGCTGTATGCCCGTGATGTTCCCTGGTGACCCAAATCTCTGAAATCTGTGTGGGCTTGGCTGATTCAGTGCCCCCAAAATGCAGGCTGATCTCTGGGCAGCAGGGATCTCCTGCATTGAGACTTTGCAGGTTTCCTGGTCCACCAGAGGGTTTAGAGCAACAGGAGCATCAGTCAATGAGGAGATAGTTCTGTTTTCCTAACAGGTCACCCTACATTCACCTATACGGGCTGACAGCAGCGAGACTCACTGCACCTGCCCACAGCTGACCTGAAGGACTTTTTCATGCTGTTGACCGAAAAAATAAATAACAAAACAATAGCAATTCACATGTGCTCTTTTCACGTGGCTTTTTCACTTCTCTGTCTTAGGCTGTTATCCAGAACACAGGTTAAGTGTATGGAGCCAAACCACATTTTATGGTCATGTACATTGGAAGCAGTACTAGGGTGTGATAGGATGATATTTGTTATCTTCATCACTACCATCAGAGTTTTGGCACTGAACAGATTTGGTTGTCTAATACATCCCATCATATCCATGATTAACACAAATTAGGCAGTGTTACATTGTATTATTTAAATATTAGGATCCAGTTCTCTAAGTGCACTTTATTCCACGAAGCCTTCAACTCTGTCTAATTAAGTTTATGTCGGTCTTTTTAACTTTGGAGTTTGGGTGAAAATGCTTCCCTGCCACTCAGATTCACCTACCTACAATAGACAGAATCACGACGACAAAGTCAAAGATGTTCCAGCCATTGGTGAAGTAGTAGTGTCGCAGAGCCAGCATTTTGATGATGCACTCCCCGGTGAAAATGGCAACAAAAAGCATGTTGATTTTGTGGAGGATGTTCACTTTTTCTTGACTTTGATCATCCGTTTCCACCATCATGGTAACCATGTTAAGGCAGATGAGAATCATGATGGAGACATCAAAGGCTTGTTTTGAGACAACGTCAAAAATAAAACCTTGGTATTTGTTCTGGAGGAAAGGAGAGGGTTGTTAGGAAATTTGAACTGTGTCAAAATGATGACATGATTGTCTCCTGATTCATCAGGAAGTAGAGGAAAATAAACTACATATGGTTTCTGATTAAAATTTCAGAAACAAGAAGATGATGACGGATAGTTGGATGATAGGGTTTTAAAACTCATTTACTCATTACAAACTACTGGAAAAAGACATTGGACTGGGGCCATGAATTCATTCAATGCAGACACATGGCCACTGGCATGGCTGCGTATGTAAATTGGACTGTTAATCAATACGGCAGAACAGTGGGAATTTTATACTACACTGTTCAGTAGGCTTGCAAATACTGGCCAAAATCAAAATATGTAAATTCAGAGTGGTTTTCGTCTGGGAACTATCACCTTTTCTACGCTGGGAAATTGAATTACATTTATTCTATTAAATAAACCTCCATCTATTATACATCGTTCAATTGAATTACGTCATTCTTACCAGTGGCCTTGGGATTGGCTTCTGAGGTTTCTTAGATCCCAGCTTTTTCATTGCGTTATAATACTTTTTCTGTTCTTCTGTCATAAAGATGTCTTGGCCACCTAAGTATAGGGTGAGAACAAAGTTGTTACTTTCGATGAAAAGAACTGTCTCCATCCAAAGTCCAGCGCTGCTGGATTTCTCTTTTCTTGTTTCTCTTTTCATGCAGCTTTCATCAAATATCTAACAAGGGTCTGAGAAGATGAAATGCTGGGAGCTGCTTATTGCATGGAAGCGAAGGGCAGGAGACAGAGCAGTGCAGACCACCGGGGGGAGCGAGGCTAGGCATCAGGTCCTGTCTGCACTGGAGATAAGTGTAGGGCCAGAGGGAAAACATAAGAACTTCAGCCCTCTGTTTAAAGCCTACAAAGCAGTCAGAAACACAGCTCTTGGGTCAGCCTGCTGTATGCCTGAGCATGCAGGATTTGCACCAGACCTCCCATCTGCCTGGAGATGCTTCACTGCTTTCCGCAAGAAGTATAATTGCCGTCAGTATTTTCAGGACACTTGTTCTATGGGGAGATTAAGGGCTGCTACAACTGTGCTTTTGTAAAAGTCCCGCAGGATAGTTGTGTTATTGTTAATCTCAAGGCTAACGTGGCAAAGCTGCTGCTTATAAATCTGTCCCTTGCCCTGGTCTCTGCAGTGCCTGCAAGGTGATATGCAGCATATGCAACTACTTATCTTTTTCTTCTGTTGGTTAAAATTGTCAATGATGACACCAATGAAGAGGTTCAGTGTGAAGAAAGATCCAAAGATGATGAAAATCACAAAGTACAGGTACATGTACAAATTACATTCCCATTCAGGCTGCTCCTCACACTGCAAAGGGAAAAGGGAAAACATGAAAATGACACAAGATCTGCACAGATCAAAACACTAATGCAGTTCAAAGAAAGCTGTCCATCAGCAACAAAGATTATCAAAGAAGAAAAACAGTGTAACTGCCACTAGCAGAGTCAGCACTCCACGGTCTCTGCTGAAGTTTACTACTGGTATCTGAAATGCCACGGTCAATTCAGCTACATTTCATAATACTGTCACAGCGATCACACTGCTTCAAAAAGTGCAACTTCAGAATAAATCCTATTAAATGTTCTCAGCCTGAACCCAGAAGGGGAAAAGAATCAGTCTTCTGCTTATCCCTAATTTTATACAAAGTGATAGTACTTTGAAAAAAACAAAAGTATGATCGCAGTATGATTAAATGTTACTGAAAAATCTCTGCACTGAGAATAAAGGTATTTAGAAGTACAATCCTTCTTTTATGATGAGTAGAAATGAACCGTCAGATGGCTGCTGTAGAATCGTAAGTGCCTTCTTAATAGAGACCTCAGTATGCAAAGCATTTTGATAGCAATATCCGCATCAGAAAGAACTTTTCTAAGGAGGAAATGGTATCCAAAAAACCTATGGCACAAACCTGGAGTCACAAATCTCTGGAGTCCTGGGCTTTCAACAGCTTATCTAGCTCAGAGAAAGGAACAAATCAGCCTCTTTCAAAAAGCCTGGTTGCACCAGGGGTGTCTCTGCCTTCCCAGATTCTCATCTGCTGCTTGTGTGGGCACATGCTTTTTTGGGGGGGTGCAAGAGCTGCAATGCCAGTGTTTGACTCTTACTGCTATCATTTTTTGCTCCCACAGTGTCAATATCTTTGAAAACTTGCACTAGGTAATGTCTTCAACCAGCAGCAAAGCTACCAGAGATCTCGCTGAAGTGCCGAGTGATGTGTTCTGATAACCTTAAACCACATTTACAGCAAAAATACTCAGGTTTGCCTTACCAGCTCCAGGTATCTGACCAAGATGCTTGTACTAGAAGCTCACTTTTCCCTAAGTGCCATATTTTCTCATGTGTAACCCTTGCGCTTCATTCAGCAGCAAGGAGGAGGTACATATACATCTGGAAGAAGACTAAATCAACACCACGACTATGCTGTAATAGAATCATAGAACACAGAATCATAGAATCACAGAGAGGTTTGGGTTGGAAAGGACCTTAAAGGTCTTCTAGTTCCACCCCCCTGACATGGGCAGGGACACCTCCCACCAGACCAGCTACTTCTCTGTCTTGTTGATGGCACGAGGATTTTCCACCATTTGTCCTTCCATTCAGGGCTCAACTCCCTGTTACTCAATTCACACTGTCAAAATCCCATTCATTCCCAGTAGCTACCTCAAAAATTAACAGTAAGAGTAATCTTGTGCCTTTAAAATTATTAAAAAAGAAAAAGGAGACATCTCCTTCTATTCAAGAAAACCAAACAAAAACCAAACAAAAAATAAACAAAATACAATAAAACACGCGCGCGCGCACACACACACAAAAACTTTTAAATAAGTTCCAGTAATCAGAAATTAGATCCATGAAAAATATGGTTATCAGTGGTAAGAGCAGGGGAAACACAGAAGACAATTTAGGTTTTTGGTAGACTCAGTCTCACTCTGGAGGTGTCATTCTGAGCTGGGAGTTTTGCAGTACAAATAGATAATAAATTGGTTGTATAGAACTGAGGGCTGCACTTGATTTAATCTCAGGGTCATGAGAATTCAGCACCAGCTGCAAAAAAATGAAGGTCTGCAATGGTCTCAAGCAAAGTAGGACAGGGACTGGCAACCTGCATGTATTTTTGTTGTTGTTGCTAAACATTGTGAATGCTGGAAAAGTCAATGGAAAAGGAAAAATTCCTTTCCTTGCAGTGACCTACCTCTCGTGAATCCACAGCTGCATACATAATATCCATCCAGCCTTTAAACGTGGCCTGAAAAGAAACCACATAATACATAATTAAGCATATTAAATAAGCCTATCTTGAAATGATATCATCACTGCGATGACTTTCCAAAACACAGTGTAGAGCATGTTCTTCACAACTAATCAATTGTTTCTCCTTTAAAGCAACATGTACCCATGGGTTTATGTTCATTTAGTCATTTAAAATTGTTCCATAATGGTTTTCTCCTGGAGACTTTTATGTTGTTCTCTGATTTTCCGCAATTGCAGGGATACAACAGAAGCTTTTAATAGAAATTGAAAACATGGCAATTAAATCTTGTGAAGTTTGAGTAGGAACTTCTTTTGACCAGGGGAGATGGAGCCCATCCGTAATGCTCGTTCAGACTGACAGCACTGGGTATGTTTTAGGGTTGCACAGAAGCTTGTATCCTGACCTCCTCTAAAACAGGATAAATCAAGGCAATGTCAAAGCTGGGGAGCTGCACAGATCATAGCTGACTTAAAAGGAGCAAAGACAAACAGCACCTGCTGTGAGACTGGCCAAGGAAACTCAGCCTGCTTCACTATTCAGATTTGCCTCTTTTTTTTTTTCTTTTTTTTCTTTAAATCAGGGTTTCTAATTATTTTTTTAAGTGTTTAAAAAAGGAGAGACTCCACAGAAATCGGTATCTATTACTGGAGCCTGCAAAGAAGAAAATGAAGAAAGGACAGTGCTATCAGCTCCTAGAGGAAACACAAAGAAGTGATTTTTGCTATTCCGTAGCAAAAGCCTGACTCTGCTCTCAATATATGCCTCTCATTAGACATGGTCTGGTACCAAACATACATGGCATTAGGTCCTGCTCTTGCCTAAGCCACATTACCTTCATAATAGTCTGCTGGTGATGTTTCTCATTTGACTTCTGACCCACTTAATCTTACCCTGGATTTAAAATCGGTGAGTAGATAATGAGGCATTTTTAGATGCATTGATTTAATCGGATTTGCACTAGCATGCATGAAAGACCCATGCCCAGTATTTTTTTTTTAATCCTACTGACAACTAGGTTGAATTTTCTCTGTGGTCTGTAGGCATGCAAGTCCAGATAATGCTAATGGGAATTTGGCCAGAGGTTCCCAGGAGAAAACCAGGCATTTGTGTTGAGCTGGGTACATCCAGTGGTTTTAGAAATGCTCCATTATATACTTTCTGTTATTAAATTAGCCCTGAAGGTAATGCAGCCGTTCGGTTTTCCTCTGAACACTACTGAGCCAAAGGAAAATGTTGTACCAGAGGTCAACCATATTTATTTCTCATGAATGTATATAAAAATAGTGTTTGAAAGGGTATATTTCTTAATCTACTGAGTAAAAGAGATTAACCCCCCATATCAGAACCCTCTGGAAAATCTATGCCATGGTACAGTGTATTAGAAAACACTTCAGATATAAAGTGTGTACAAAAATGATCAGCAGTTTTATTGAAACAACTAATTATTTAAACCTGTCACACCAAACCTCCTTAGCTCTTCTAATATTTTATTTTTTTGCTATTCTCTTTCTAATCTGCTGAAAGATTTACTGGTGTCATCACAGCCACTTGCAGCTCCCAGCTCAAACTGCTGTTCAGGAAGGTTGGACAGGATGAAACAAGAAACCCTTCTGCCTGTGTCACACAATGATATGATCTTAGCCTGTACTTTTCTCCCACTTGGGAGGAAATCTTTCCTCTGGAGTAGCTATTTTACCTCTCAGTGTGTACCACAGAAGCAAGAGACTCTACTGCAAGACAGTGGTTTGTAGTGATAACAGATGATGAAGTGTTCTGATGAAAATAAATACTAAGAGAATGAAGAACTGTGATTTTCTGCTTTTCCCAGTTGTCCAGAAGGAGGGGAATTAAAAATCCACCAGGCTTCTGGAAAGCTTCCCTAGACACTTCATCTGCAGAGAGTAAGAGATACTGAGAATGAAAGAAATATAACACTGGGGAAAGAAATTATTTATCTGGAATTAGTAACCACTTACACTCTGGATAAGGAAGTGACAAAATCTTCATGGGAGTGTTTGTGATATTATCCTGCCTGGAAGCTATCCAGAGAAACACCATTTTCTACTGAAACTGTCATGTGATGAGATTATCTACTGATAAAATCCTGGGATGGGATTACGTGCTGTTATTTGACTGGTGGTTAGAGCTGCAGTGCAGCAAATTAGTGGGGAGGATCGGTGGGCCAGCACTACATGCCCTCAAGCCATTTATTGTATAACCAAATGGTACCTTAAAATAAAACAAGCCTCTACATCTGCCTGAGGGAACTTTTTTTTTCTAGAAAAGGATTGCGATATTGACATAAAAATGACTGCTGTTGAAGACAGTAGTATTGGTCCCCACGTTTCTGAAATGCTTCTTCAAGCTTTGCTACTGTTGACAGAAATTTCTGAAAGCTAAGACAGAGTTGCCAACAGTACAGCCAAATTACTCATATTTAAGACGGCTGTCCTAACACCACTATCTGCTGGCTTTTCCGTTGATTTTTCCAGTTTGTTCAATTTCATTGTATTATCAATTTTATACCAAATATTCTTTTAATGATTATTTTGCTGGGGAGGGCATCACCGAGCACTGGACACACCAGAGCACCCCAGGTGCCTGCATAGCCACTGGGCTATGTGGGCTCCAAGGGCACTGCCTCCTGAACCACTGCTTGCTCCTGATCTTTGCACATACAGAGAAATAAGCTCTGGTGTACCAAAATATGGTTTGTTCAGAAACGTATTGATTTTCTGAACATTTTGCATCCATGGTGAAAGTAAAATGCAGTATATTGTTTAGTGGAGTGCAAGAGATCATGTCACTCAGTAACTTTAGACACACGCCACTGTCTCATGACCATTTTGTAGCTGATTTATGAGCTCAGTCGTGACTTCGCATCTGGCCTGAGGGGCTGATTTAACTCTACAGCTCCTGGTTGCTGCACTGGTCTAGGAGGGCTCCCGTTGTCTTTCCATTCCCTGTCTGGAGACCCAGAGTGACAAAGAGTTGTAGGATCGAATTGCTGTAAGTCTCTTCCCTGCTAAGGAGCTCTTTTCCAAGCAAACCAGATGCTGGGTGAGAAACGACTTGTTCTCTTGGTATTCTTCAATAGATTGCTGAAATTACAAGCAAAAAAATATGTGGAGGTGTTCATAATATGAAGGCAAGGATCCTGCATTGGAAATGAAGAATTCCTACTGGAAATTTAAGATATGTCTGTTGAGATCTGCAAAGCAATTCTGGGAATATAGAACAAGCATTACTGAAGCACTGGGTTGTAGTAATAATTTTTCCTAATAGATTAGGATGTTAAGGGATTAAATCCCCAGCAGAGTGAATCATCCTTCTTGTAAATTAGAAAGTCATGATAATAAAGATCTTCTCCTCTCCATGAATAAGGTATTCCCCTTGCTTGTAGAATGAGCGGAGTCTGCACCCTATTTTAGTAACCTGTTGTGAGACAGTCTTCTTGCGAGCCCGAGAAGCTTAAATCTGGAATCACCACTTCATAGGGACGTTTTCACAGACTCATTAATTCAAAGAGGTAGTAGCTAAGGCATCTTCAGAACAACATCACTGATCCTAAACGACGTAGAAAAAAAGCAAAGGCTATTTGGGAAAAGTTTCATGAGGTTTTCAGCTACGTTGTCAGAAAGTC
The DNA here is from genome assembly GCF_964211835.1 of Anser anser. NCBI lineage: Eukaryota > Metazoa > Chordata > Aves > Anseriformes > Anatidae > Anser > Anser anser. The sequence continues at coordinate 156,864,238 of NC_139721.1, forward strand.
TGCATCTGGATAGCTGTAAGCTTTAAAGGTGCTGTAGTAGCAACTTTTCATTTCTTTCAAAGACACTGTAGAAGTGAAGACAGAACATTAGGCAGACGGATTTGCTTTACACATTTCCATTTGGATTTTCAGATATATATCCCAGCATCTAAAGGTAATTCAGAGTCATTTAAAGAAGCTGAAAATGTCAACACTCAAAAGACAAGTCCCACTTAAAAGCTCATATTTTGCATCCCTGCGGGTTGTAACCAAAATGCTTATCTCATCATTGCTACATGCTGTCTCGGCATGCACAAAGATGCAGCAATGTGTCTGTCCTCTTAGGCGAGCTGAGCTGTTAACTGATCCCCTGCAATTCCTAAAGCAGCTTGCTCATGAAATGCGAGCCCATATGGAGCATATTTGGCAAGAAGTACCTGTAACCGACACTCCTCGGCTGGAGTCTGGCAAAAGAGATCCAGATGTTTGGGCTCCTTTTCTGTGGGTGTCATCTTTACATTTTATTGCCTAAGCCTGTTGTTAGCAGCAGACAGAAGAGCTCCAGGTGCAGGATGAAAGTCGAAATCAATCCCCTAATGGCATCTGGCTCCTGCTCTTCCTCCTGGAGGAAGGAGCCGGCACCTGCCCTAGAAGCTGAGCAAGGTTTTAGGACTCCTTCATTTCCAGTTATTTCCAGACCAGCTATGTTTTTGCTGCCATCACTGATCCCAAAATAAGGCAGTCCCACATGCTGAATGCAACCAGTATCACCAGTGCCAAGTGCCCAGCAACTGGTACTGCAGGCCAGCAGAAGAGAACACCTCAGGTTACTCCCTTGTCAGTGCTAATTTAGGGAAAATTGCAGAATTTCAGAAAGCTGGAGTTTGGGTTTTGTAAAAGAAATGGTGAAGGAATAACTCTACCCTTTCCATCAGCAGGACCCACAAACTCAGGCCTGTCTCCTTCCTTTTTAGATGATAAAGAGATCTCAGAAATGAAAACAACATAGGAATTCATTATCTGGAATTTCAGTGGCCATCTGGAAGAAGGCTGCTCAGGTCTGGGTTCGTAATATTTACTTAACTCAGAGGCAGGTCTCCATAACTTGACTAGAAGAGAAATTCTGATACCTTCCTAATTCCTGTGTTCTTTAGAAAAGCTTTGCTTGGTATACCCTCTGATGCATTTTTTGACCAAACAAATGAGGCATCTGGCATGCAGTCATGGAGGAGATAGAAGCTTCAGGTGAGGCGCAGTACTTTAAACCTGGAAAATTTTGCTCAGCTAGATTGGATGTTTAAGTAAAAGACAAAGAAAGCACTATATAGAATGGAAAATCTAATTAAAGCTGTTCAAAGTGAGTTAATCTACCCTTCATGGGTGAGCTGAATATCATAATTACATGCAAAAGATGAAAGCTCCTACTCTCAGTTCAGCTTTTTGACATGAAAAGAACCAAAAGGGGTTTTGCACATTCTAACCCTTCTGCTTTCCAGAGGCTATGAAAGCAAAGACTCCATGGACAGTATTCAAAAAAACCTCGAACTCCAATGTATATGTACCAAGACCAGAGTATAGAAGGCTAAAGGAGAGCTACTTCACAAAGATGGCTCATGTGCCTGTGAAAGATTAAAAATACATCTGGTGGAAAGCAAATTTGCATCAGGGGAAGCAGTAGGTGTGGAAGAGAGGATGGGGGACCTATGAGAGGCCCACGTCTGCTTGGAAGGACAGGTGGGGGCATGAGGCATTGCAAAGGGTACTGGATGCCTATGTACGACAACTGAACCAAGCACCCAGCACGCAAGATTTTATCTAAGTGATGATGCCATCACAGGCACTTCAAGACAGCAACCTCTCTGTCCAAGGATGTACCGAAGGATTTGTTTCACTCTGCCTACATAAAATCCAGCACAACCAACATTCCTAGCATGTGTCCATCCCTTGCCATCACCAGGCTTCAGAGCAAATTAGGAACAACAGAAAAAAGTATCACTGCTACCATTTTATATGAGGGCCCCATGGAACTGAAACACAAAGCAATTTGCCTTAAACCACTCTGCAGGCCAATGGCAGAGTCTGGACAGAGGATGGAGTCTTCTGTGGCTGTACCCATTAGGCTGTGCTGTCTTCCAGCACCTTCAATCTCTGTGTATACAACCCGTTTATCCATGTTTTACATTTCCTACTGAAAAAGGCCATAAAAGTGCCTCAATTCTGTCTTTATAGATCAAACACAGCAAAGGACTGTAAATCAAGATTCCTCCACAACTCCAGCTTTATACAATAACTTAGCTGAGCAGTTGAAGGTACTGTAACTTCATTTTTTTTTTTCCTGGCAGGGAACAATGATGTCCCAGTTGATTCAGGCAGGCCAGTGCACTCTGCACAAAAAGTCCTCCCCCTGCACCAGGACTTTTTGTTTCTGGATCTGAACTTCTCTTTGGATTACAACATTGAAAAAATAGTCTTAATTCACCTCAGTAGCTCAATCACCTCTAAGAAGACTACATTAGTGATGCACCGGAAGCTCAGAATAAAACCAGAAGCTGCCATAAATACCTCTAGGCCAAATGAATATGCCATATATGAGTCATTTTCACTTGAGGAAAGGCATTCCCCTAATGAGTATGGCTCAAAACAAAACAAAACAAAACAGAAAACTATAGAGGTTAACTCAATCCTATGATTCTGATCCATTTCAATGGGAATAAGCAACACTTGCCCATTAGAGTATACTTTCAGGTGGTCGCACTTACCACTTGTAGCAGAGCCAGGTACCCAGCCCCAACATTATCAAAGTTAACTTTAACTTTTGTCCAGTAAAATGTGCCAGAAACATTATAGAGTATGCAGTCACTCATGTTGTTAATTATTTTAGAGTCTAAAGGCATATCTCCTTCTGTCTTATTAATGCACTTCCCAAACTTCCCAGCAAACAGGTTCACTCCCATGATGCTAAAGATGAGCCAGAAGATGAGGCAGACAAGCAGAACATTCATGATGGAAGGGATGGCTCCCACGAGGGCATTGACCACCACCTTAGGTGAAAAGGGAGAGAGAAAAAAAAAAACCAGAATTATTAATGTTTTTTCCAGAGGGAAGATTTTTTTTTTTTCCAGAGGAATCTTTTAATTTAGGAGCGATCTGCAAAGTCATCATGACCTCCCAGCTCCTACTGGATAATACACTTCAGTCAGACAATCTCGAATAATCATGCAATTAATTGGAAATTACTGGGGCGCACCACTATCTCAAAATAGGCCAGAAAAGGTTTCTGAAATCTTTTACTGAATTCAAGCCTCCATAACGCTTAGGATGTGAACTCTAGCTGTGATTAATTCGGTTTGTTTAAATACTAATTTATTGAGATATACCATACTAAACCAAGTTCCTCTCCATGGTCAGTGCGCATGATTAAATCAGTGAAACCATTATAATTTAACAGAAACAAACAAGCAGATAACAAAAACAATAACAAAACACCCTTTAAGTTTTCCCATGACATGCTGTGAAGTTCCACCACACCAACCCAGGCAGGGCTGTAAACCCCTGTGTAAAACCATATATCAAAATGAAGTTCAGAAGGAGTTTTTAAGGTGTTGGCATGACAGCACGGCTAATGGACACCATTCTGAAGCCAGATGAAAGGCATAAAGGTCAGAACATCTACCGATGCTCTACAGCTGCCAGTTTTGAACACAGCTTTAAAATACCAGGGGATCAACCAGTCAGCATGCACTTTATTTAATGTCTCAAGTATTAAGAAGTTATGCGTGCCAGACGTCATGCTAAAGATGATTTCTGAGAGAAGAGCCCTATCTCAAAATGTAGTTCTTCCCCTTCCTCTGACCATAGTTTATAAGGTTTCTCCATACTCATAGCTTTTGGAGATCCTGCCATTGCACGGTCCAGGCAAAGCTGCCTGATAGCACTGCTGAAGACACCAGCCCCTCTGCATGGATTTGTCTCCATCTCTGTCTCATGCTTTAGAGATTTAAAATCTGGTAGGCAGACACTGAGCACTTCCCCTTCTATGTTTCTGAAAGCGAGACAAGGTGATATTGATCCATAAAAATTAAATTTTATTCAGTTGTGAATCTGATTATGGGAAATGTCAGCTCTTGTTTTCTCTTGTGTTACTGTCCAATTTTCTGACAAGCCAATAATGTAAAATTTGTTTCCCTGTCATTTTTTTTCAGTGTTGAGGAAGAAGAAAAACCGGAAGAGTAAAATGTGCATGTATAGCGGCAGCTTCATCTACAATATACAATACAAAATTATGTAAATCTTTCAAAACCCAGATTTGTATTTTGTGCATTTATGAATGAAGATAATTTTCACACAAGAAAAGCTGCTTGACCTTTTTTGTTGTTGTTGTTGTACAAGCTCATTCCTAATGACTTTTCATTTTTTCCCCCTAATTTTTTCTTTCAGTTTTGGATGTTTTTCAATTCCTAACCTAATTGTTTTAAGACTGAGTTTACTGTGATAATAAAAATGTGAAATAATTCCCAAATCAAGGGTTTTTTTGAAGACACTCTCACCCCTTGTCAAAATAGCTTTAATTTGCTTCTGTGTGTGGCAATGTTTTTGTTCAACTTTAATTGGTGCCAGCACAAAGCCACTGCACTTATGTCACATCTGCACCCACCTCCCATCCGTAACCCTGCCACAGGACACAGACATCCAGGTTTCAGCAGGGTGAGCCACGGCCGTGCCTGCATCCTGCTTTTTTCCGTCTGCCAAATTATGCTCAATAGCTCGTAGATAATGAAACATGACATGAAACTGGAGCAAATCCTACAACACCTCTCCAAATGAATTATTAACAGAGGATTTGATTCTTCTCTCCCTGCTGCTGCTCTTACACCAGCCTGATGCCATCTGGCCTCCTGGAAGCGCTCCTGAATTGCACTGGGACAAGCAAGAGGTCTTAAAAGACCTGGATATGTGAGGGCAAGTTATTATCATAAATTCACATTAAAAGTTTAGCTGCTAAACTTGCCATGGGAAGGGCTGAATTTCTGCTGCATCTTGAAACAGTGTCATATATAAGTACTTTTAAGAAAAGGTTTCATACCTCTTGGTTTCCATCAGTGCTTTTATAGGTGGAACCACCTTCCCAGTGACTTCTTGAGGGATAGCCTAGAAACCGAGCCACCCCATGCCCTAATTTTCAGTGGTCCAAATCTCTATCTTGTGTACTGAAGGACTGTAATAGTCACCTCGTTTGTCAGACCTGCCCAAAGGCCTGTGTCCTGCTGACCAGCAGTCCCAATCCCTAAGTCCCTCTTAGCTGCTGTTTTCCAAGAAATGTCCCCAGAGCGACCTACTTTCCTGCTCCCGCCGTGTATGATGTGTGTGGTTTTATTAAAATGCATGTTGCACAACTGATCTGGTTTTCGCTGTGATCCAGATCAGTCAGTATAATTCCCTTATCTGTAATATCACTTACTACCCCACTCACTTTGTGTCCTGTCAGCAAAGATTTTACATTTTCTTCTAGATGCTAAAGTCCAGATTAAGGACAGTTCTTACTGTGAAGAATCCCTCACCCTGGGACACTCATCACTGAATTTACAATGTCATCACTATTTACAATTAAAATTTTGAGATCCACCATCCATTTTAAGTTAATTTAAAGTATGTTTACTTGGCTTGGTACAAAGCTCATGCTTTTTATCACAACATCCCGTGGTATCAGATCCCTCTCTGAAATCTAAGGATATTATATCAGCACAGTTACCATCATCAGCATGATTTGTAATCAAATCAAAGGACCATATCAGTTTCACAAGGACTATTCCCATGAAATCATGCTAACTAGCATTAATTATGCTATTTCTTTCCTGCATGTATCTTGTAGCAGCCTCACCATGACTTTGCCTAGGATCAGTTTCACATTAAACAGTCTATCATCCACCCATTTATCTTTTGAAATACTGCAATAACCTTCCTTGCTGGGAAGAGCCTTGCAGAGAAGTGGAACCTCTGGAAATAATTCCCTGATGGGCAAGAGATGGGGAGACATGGAGACTCCATGACCTGGGGCAGGCAGACCTAAGCTAATTTACTGTGGGCATGGTTTGGAAAAAAGTGGTGGCTGATGGACAGTGGCGGCAAATGCACAACATGACTGGTCCTAAGGTATCTTTATATACCGAGTGTATTCACTAAAGTGTTGTTTCGGGGGGACAGAGGGGCAGGATGGCCTTCTGCCTTATTCTGCAGACCTCTCTGATGGGATGAGGGGTGCCAACACACACTTACTTCCAACACACAGGCCACTGGCCATCCATCAAAGTGCTACTCTGTGCCTTAGCCTCAGGACCAGTTGTTTCCAAAATTTAGGTACATGAACTAAGTCTTTTACTGCAGTAACAACTTTCTTGCTCCTGCTCTTGCCATGCAGAAATCCTTGAGTTATTCAAGAAACAGACTTTATACTAGAGCAAACTATTATTATTTCCTTACTGTCGGTGTTTGCTTCTCAACATTATCATGATTTAATCCATCACTGCGCTGGCAATTTTCCTGTGCATTCTGGAGCATATGAACTCCTAATAATAAAAGGTCTAACTGTCCCTAGTTGTGTTAAGTGTGGTTAGACACACCAAAAATAAAGTGGTTTGATTTTCCAATAGCACGTATTCTCAATTACACTTTATCATAGTTTACAAGCTAATTCACTACCTCTGGTAGCTAAGAAAGACTGAATACATTTCAGCTGCAGCAATGGTACAGGAAGGAAAAGTGACGTTGAGTCAGGCACCGGGGGGAGTGACAACTATGGATGTGTTTGTAAGGAAACTTGCTGGGCTGATGCAGCACCACGTGTCTACGCCATGTCGGATCTCCACCAAGCCAACCTCTTGCTGTTCTCAGAGAGCCTCTCAGAGATGCGCGCATTTTCACACTAGTTCTTTCCTATTTCAGTTTCTCACTCTTCCAATGCTTTGCTCTAGTCTGCCCACTGCTTTTAAGTTTGAATCCAATTTAATTAAGCTGACACAAAGTCACCAGAGAGCATTCTTATGTCAGCTTAGAGTATCTTAAAGGGGTTTCACTTGAGCTTGCAAATCCACCAGTAGAAGCTAAGCCTTCATAAGCCAAGTATAAATTGATTTGAGAGAGTCCATGCCCAAATCACTCTGGTAGTTAAACTACTACAGCTTTTGCAGAACCAACTTTTGTTCAACCATGTATGTTTCGTAAAGATGGAGTGAGGTCATCAGATGGCCTAAGACTGAGACCCTTATTAACGTCAGTAGTGCAACATCACTTTGTACCAGCTGAGGAACTGCAGTTTGCTTTTGTTCTGTTTTATGAAAAACCTTTACAATATTGCCTGTGTTTGTTGGAAGGGGTGTGGTGAACAAACAATGCAGGTCTGAGTGCCCAGATGAATAGATCCTTTTGAATCTTTTTGTTTTAATACTAACACAGATGAGAATGGTCTGTGGTTACATTTTTCCAATCTTCATCCACACAAATTATGTGATTTAGAGAATCACAAGTTCTGTGGAACAAAACCATAGATCCTTAACATTGGCTATCGACAGAACAGGCAAACTATGGATAACAGATTCTCACACATTGCCCTATTACCAGGTTTCCTGGGTTGTCTCACAGGTTAGGCTCTCCTAGCCTTCTGTCTGTCTTACTGCAATGGTATTGCAATGAGAACATTGAATTGCAAGGAATTCCACGCATGAACTACATGAACTACATTTAGTTACTGATGATTCAGACCAAAATTTTTGCCTATGCAAAATTTTGCCCTGAATTTTGCCTACGCAAAATTTTACCCTGAATATACCTCAGTATAAGAACTGAGGTTTCTTTGACCTAGTAGGGAGATGTGAGCTCTCCAGAGAGAATGTGTGTTGTCTTACGTGGAATTTTGTCACAGGTTGGCTTTATCTTGCTATGCAATCTGCAAGTAGCAATTAGCAGTAACCTCAGCTCGTACAGAAGATAGTTCTCATCTTTTGCAAGTTATGCATGGTGCAAAGAATTAAATAAACAAAGCACCCATCTAGACTGTGACTGATTAGTGCAGCAGGCTTACAAACAGAGAGGTATGCTATGCTGATACACCCATGCTGGCAAAGGAGGGAGAAAGGGAGAGAGATGGATCCCCAAGACAGAAAAACAAACACAAGATACACGGTTTTAATGTTAGTCCTGATATCACACATTAAAACTCTTATCTGTTCAAAGGAAAAACTTTGTGTATTTATTCATTTGCTTTCCATATCTTTGGCATTTTTAATTTTTGCTCTAATTATCAGTGAAAAAGTCCTTAAGAACTTTCCCAGTCAGTCTTATTTTAATACACGTCAAAAGCAGGGAGCAAACTTGTAGCTTGGTTATTCCCCTGGTATGCCTTATAATTGAGAGGTAATTGTTAGCCAGATGCTTCCTCAGCCAAAAAGCTGTTTTTTGAAGTGAAATGTGACAAGTTAGGCAGCAGGATTAGTTTATCATGAAATCCACCAGAGAATAAAGCTGTAACGATACAATTGTAATCAAGACAAAGGAGGGATTTCTGATTTTGTTGTTTTGATGCAGCATTATCCGTCATTTCCTTTGGTAGACAAAATGAAGACAAAACCAAGTGCAACAGGGCCCCGTTCCATGCTTGTTGTCATGCATCTCAGCTTTGATCGGTGCTTTATGTACTCTTACCCTCATCCCTTCAAATCGTGACAATGCTCTTAGTGGTCTCAGAGCTCGGAGGGTCCTGAGGGATTTGATGGGGCCCATCTCAGAGTATCCAAGCGTGTTGGCTATGAGGCTTATTAAGGAAACCTGAATGGAGACACAAAGCAAGAATCCAATCTATTAGTACGCTTCTGCCATTTTCTTTCTCTTCTGCATTTCCTTCCCGAAAAGAAACAGATGGTTAGTGAACAGTGGGAAAAAAAAAAACTTAAGTGGAAGCCATTAGATTAGATAAATATGCAAAAAAAAGGATGTTTTTACATCCATGCATATGAAGAACTCTTACCAACTCACCAAACCTTTGTTTCCAGTTTAACACAAACTTTATAGAAAGACATTTTCAAAGATGTCAGTTTTCTTTTAACTAAGCACACAGAAATCCTCTTAACATCAGCTTGCACGAAGTAGATGAGAAAAGAGATCACCATTACAAAACCAGCACTCTGTGACACCCATGCTGTAGTTTCCTGTATGCTTCCCAAGGTGTGTGTGCATCTCCCACTATTAAAGATATGATGAGTCATGTAAGTGCTATAATTTAGGGCTTTCCAGATGAAAGCACCTGTAAGATCTAACCATTTCCAGCAGTGATAAAAGATTTTAGCTTTACCATTCAATTATCCATCTTACACTTACTGATTAGAAAACAAGCCTGCTAGATTGCTGATAGATTTGATTTAATACCACAGGCTCTAAAAGAATTCTGTTCATGACTTTGATTCTGCACTTTTTCACTTTACTCTGGTTCCTGTGCAGCCTCTAAAGGAGAAGGAAACTCAACAGGTGCTCAGCATTAAGGTTCACTCCTCTCAAATACTATTTCTTTGAAATAAACTTTGAAATATTTCCAAATCTGGAGGAAGCACGGAAGGGTTTCAATGCTTTTCATGTTCTCAGAATTTCTTTCATAGTGTCCATCTGGTCAGATGTGGATGGTATCAGGCACGGGACTGGAGCCTGGATGAACCAAATGGTAGTTGAGATTATGAGTCAGATGAGCAGATACAGGGAGGAGCTGGGGTTTGTGTGTTCAAATCAGTGTTCACTGCCTGAATCCTTACCGAGCAGGGAGTGAGAAACAAACAGCTTTCCAACACCATCGGTGTTTTGCCAAATTTTATGTATTAGGAAAGGAACCAAAACAAATCCCCACATCTTATATTAAGTTCTTTTCCTAGAAGAAAGAGACCTATGCACACTGCTCATCACAGTTCCCTTACACCCATCTTATTTCAGCTATTTGCTCAGCCCTATCATGGTATCTGAGCATCTCACATTCAATAATGTGAGTGTGCAAGGCTTACCTGGAAGAAATGTGTTTTATCGCCATTTTAAAGATAGAAGCTAAGTCTAAGTCTGGGATACTTCTACCCTATATGAAAAATAGGTGCTTAATGTAACAAAAAAATCGGGGCTCCCTCTTGAATATGGCCAGTTCTGATGGGAAATCATCATATCTGTTTTAGGATGGGATTAATTTTTCTCTGAATCCCATGATGTTTGTGATAAGGCCAAAAGGTTTGTGATGTGTCCCATATGGAGCAGGCTTTCTCCTTAACACATATTCATTTATGTACAAGTGCTGTCTGCATAGCTAAGCATTTCTGTAAAATTGCTCAGTTTGTTATTTACCTATTGATGGCTTTATTGTGGCATGCGAGCAGCAAGCTTAAGGACAGAAGGTCTCAGAGACATCATGCCAGGGCTGGGTGCAACAGGCTGGATATCTGTTGGGACAAGACAGCCCAGTGCTGCGGAGGACGAAGAGGCACAGAGGCTGACTGTCACACTTCAGCATGTCCCCCTTTAACAAGGTGCGACACAAACTCACCTCCCGTGTACAGACCCAGCAGCTGATGCAGAAGGAAGGTCTTAATAGAACATTTTTGCATTTTAGGGGTGCATTTTAGTGCTGTAACACCACAGAAGACAGGCAGGCTGGATTCAAGGTCTGATTTTGTAAGACCCTTATACACTGGGGAGGTAATGTCACCAGTAAAGTCACAAAGTATCCTTTGCTTCCATGTCTCAGGAAGCAGACCTGAACCCATGATATGATGATGCCTAAGAAGTTATTTTACAGTAAGTTACATTATATTTTTCACATATTCATTAGTAATGCTTTAATTTCTCCTGAATCCTTCTCAGCCAACACTCACAGATAAATATGAAAATCTGAGTTTGACTTCACAAACCATTTCAAACACACCAACACTTCCAAACTGAGGCAGCACCCATATTCTGTCTTCTCTATTTCTTACCAGCCTTGATTACATCCAGTACTCCAAAGCTGCATTAATATACAGCCCAAAGCCTACTCCTTTTATTTACTCTCCCCATTGAGTTTAATGAGAACATTGCCTAAATAAGGAGAAAGGGCTGAAGGAGTTCTCTAATAGCAGTAAGCAAATGTTCAACACGCGTATAAACTAGAGCTGTTCAACTAAGGCCTCTTAAAATTGTAATATAATTGGTAGGATTGAGATATCATGCTAAGGGGGCAACTCAGTGACACATATGTCTGTCCTCGGTGGAGAGCTGAGTGCAGAAAATGGCTTTAACCCCACAAAACCCTGGAGCTCCTTATTCAGAAAGGGTAGAGGTAGAAGAAAAAAATGTTATGATCAGTGACAGAGCCAAGATCTGTACATTCATACATTACAAGGCGAGCTCATTCACTTTAAAAAGAATGTACAGATTTAAAATAAAATGAATCACTACAGAGCACTCAACACCCCTCTTTTTTTGCTAGCTTTACCCAGTGATTGAAAGTAGATCTTTTCAAGGTTTTCGAACTGCCCTGGTGTGTGAATCTGCACACCTCCTCCTTCCTCCCAGATTTATGTCCTGCAAATCTCCTTTTTCTCAAGAGGATTCCTGTTCAAATCCTGCAGGACCAGCCTTCAGGTCTGAGCAGGCTACCATTTTCTCTGGAGTGCCATAAATGTCACCCTGAAACACATCACAGGTGCTGTAGCCCTCCTGACACAGATTTACACAGCATTAGATATCTGTTCAGAGGATTACGCCATGAAGCTGTGTGATATTTGGCAAAGACTTACAAGGCTGGAGTCAGAACTGAGTTTGAGACAACTTGTTTAAATGCTCGTCTGTTTGTTTTGAAGGTATCCCTGTCAAATATTATTTATAGGAGAATCACTAGCACAGAGGCTTGCCCATTTGGACTTGATTAAAAGTGACCCAGAAGGCTATTTTTAGGGAAAAAAAAATCAAGCAGTTTTCAAAATTGGTGCTGACTGTCCCACATAATCATAGCAAAAGGTGCAGTCAGCGGTTTCTGTAACTTTTTTTTCTCCTGCTACAGGGCTGTGCAGCCCAGAGCTACTCTAAGTTTCTGCATTTGTCCTCTGCTCAGTATTAGAATGCTTCAGGCACCCAGAAAACACCTGCAGGGTCAACGTTACCTTCAGATTCATAATTCTGCATGTATTTCTAACGCTTCCAGTATCTGTTTGCAAGTGGGTTTGTATTTTTTTCAGGAAAAAATACCTCTGAAGACAGGTCAGCACAGTAACGTTATGGAACACAGGGGAATCCAAAGGAATTGTATTGCCTAGAAGTGTTTCCCATAAAACGCACAACCTGCTGTTGGGCTTGAACCTTCATCTTGCGTGGCACATATGTTAACAGGTAAGCTACAGAGTGTCTCACCCTCCTAAGTACCTCTTCTGACCTGAGATGTTTTATTATTGTTCTTATTTGCAGATGCTCTGCTTCTAGCATCTCCCTTGAGGGGTTTTCCCGATTGTGTTAGATTTTGCTAAGAAGCTTTCACCGTTTTCTCCCTAAACCTTCCTTCCCTTAACTTAATAGAGTAATAACACCCTCCGCTTCAGCTCTAGGCTGTTCCATATCCCTTTACTTGCTGTTTATTTGGTTCCTCTGAAATCCCCAAGATGATCCTTTCATTGGAATTTGCTACCCACTGTGAGCCCCTGTGCACAGCCTGGCCAGCAATGAGGGTCTGTAAGGCAGGGAAACGGCCCTCCTAAATCACTGTACGGGATCCTGCCTCTACAGACATTAATGGCATGGGTCCCATCAGTTCCATGGGCTGGGACCTCAGTCCCATGGCAGCTCTTCCCTTTTGTTTTCCTCAGGTCATCTCAGCACAGCCCAACAAGAACTCAGCTTCAATGCTCTAAGCACACTCCTAAAGATTATTCCACCCTCAAAGAGGGAAAGCCCTGAAAGAGGCAGTGCTTACCACCCAGCTCAATGGCACAGTTGAATTTCCCAGCAAATCCCAGGCTCCAGGCAAAGCACGGGTTGATGCTACCTACCCACCTTGGCTTCTTCTTGCCACTGTAGTAGGTGGTGTTTGAGTTCTCTCTTATCCTAACATGTAGGGAAATTTGTCAGCTCTCTTTCTCACTTTTTTCCCCCCATATATCGTTTCAATTATATATATATAAATATATCTAAAAACTAATCTATCTATATGCAATTTATTTAGATAGATTTCCTTTGCTGGGGAAAATGACAGACTTTGAAGGAGTTTGCATGGCAGCCTCCTGGAGCTGAGTAAAGGGAGAGATGAATGAACACCACATCTTTCATTTTTGCCATTTTCTGTGTTATGCTCAAGAAAATATGAGAGCTTTTAAATCTTGTGACCGCACTGAACACCAGAAACGACAGCCATGGGGATTACCAGGCCCGTGCATGGTGTTTTGAAAGCAAACCTGCTGTCATCTCTGTGGTTTAGCAGCATGGGCCTGGAGTACCCATTGTATGGCATTCACAGGTGTTTCCAGAGCAAAATCGAGAAGAATCAATGAATTTAGACCACTAGAATACAAGCAATGATCTCTAGAGAGATCTCAAGAGACTAGCCTCACTGGTAACTCTTCAAAGTTATTGCTAACATGCATCTAATGAGAATAATGCCTGAATTTCTTAGTCAGTTTGACAATGCACTACTAGATTGTATTTGACCAAAACAACGCCTTGTCCAGGAATCAGGGCATTTTTAAAGTAATGGTCACTCTTTCAGGTTTACCATTTTAATGAGATATTGTCATTCTTGAGATGAGAAACAAGACTCATCTGTTTGGAGCCAGGTGTGGCACATTTAGTGCTAGGCTCCCACTGTGCTCAGTGTTGTCCCCACAAACTGGCCAGGGTGTGCCCTGTGTCCCTCTGAGAGAAGCAAAGTGGTGGAGACAGCAGTGAGCTCTTCGGAAAATGCATCAGCTTCTTCCCAAGAGCTGGCTTTATGGTGTGCTTCTTTTAGCTATCAAATGTTTCAAGCTCCTTGAAGAACTCTACAGGGAGCACACTGGTGTTCACATAATTCATGAGTTAACATATATGCAGCATTTCTTGGACTATTGAAGTTACAAACACAGACGTAAAATTATTGAATAGGTATATATGTCTTCACTATCTGACGGTGACTTCAGAATTGTAACTCATGCAAACCCCAGTAAAGCTGTCAAAAGAGGATTTTAAGGTTAAAAAAAAAAAATCACAGAGTAGGAAGTGCCATAATGCAGCCTCCCTTCAGCAGACACAGGGGAAAGGGTCTTTAATCAAGGAGACAGACTCTTTTACCCACGGAGCTATTGCATTTATAACAGTCATGAGATTACTTCCCATACATGTAGACCTTAATAGCACATTAGGAGCATGCACACCCTACCCAGGCAATCTTGCTGGTGCCAGAGGGCACAGTCTTTGGGAGGAGCATTTCACCTGAGCCTGACAGAGTTTCCTATAGCAAGGAGGTGGGTTTGAGCTGCAGTAGGAGCCAGCCCTTTCCTTTTGGTGCTCCTTCTCACCAGCCTAAAAGCACATCCTTACAGATAACCAGTGAGCATCCCCTGCACCAAGATGGAAGGGGACCTAAGCAGTGCAATGCTGCCCAGCCATAGACTGCATCTTTGTATTGAGTCACATCACCCCCAAGATGAATTAATAGAAGAGACCAAGGAACAAATTGTTCTGTCTGGGCAGCAGTAAAAATACTCTTTGGCTGGTAATTTAAAGCCTAAAACCTATAACAACAAGAAGAACCCCTGATAACTACATGCCCTGTAAGCTGCTGTCTGGGAGAGGAGCACAGACCCCCATCCTGGTTAGGACCACAGCACAAGCTTTATGCAGCCTGGGGTTTCATCAAATTAACCTGCTTGCTCAAATGAGAGGGGAGGAAGCAGGAGGGAGAAGAGAAAAATAAAATAAAATAAAAAAAGGCTATCCAAAAGGGAACACAGCAGCTGAGCTGAAAGCTCTGGCCACTTATTTAAATAAGCAGTTTCAGCTAATGCAGGCCCCCAGTGCTTTCAAATAGCTCTTTACATGCCCCAGGAACACCTCTCTCTCTCTAATTGTGCTTAAAAAAAAAAAAAAAAAAAGCAAGATAGAAGAAAGAGAGCTTGGATTACTTCAGGTGCCTCTTCTTTTCCTCTTTTCCACCCAGGCTAGCTTCTCCTGCCTGTTGCTGCAAGGAATGCCCACAGAGCAGATCTTCAGATCCTCCCAGGTCAAGTGGCAGCTCAGTGTCTTTAAAGGCCAGGCCCATGGTTCCTAGCTGGCCCTTTTCGTGTGAAAAGGAACAAAGCAAAGTCTATACCCCAAATGCATACTGAGAGAGAAAACCACAGGGAAA
This sequence comes from Anser anser, assembly GCF_964211835.1. Lineage (NCBI taxonomy): Eukaryota > Metazoa > Chordata > Aves > Anseriformes > Anatidae > Anser > Anser anser. Next base: position 156,879,581 of record NC_139721.1, read on the forward strand.
GGGGAATTTGCAAAAACAGGTGAAATATCTGGGGCTTCTATTGCCTCTCTGAAATACCCTTGGGTGAAAACAGCTTGTAATGAAGTTGGTGTTCCCCCTACCACGTACCATTTCTGAGCAGAGGTTTATCATCCTCTTAATCTTTTCCCATATCTGTTTACCCTTTTGCTTGGGCATTGCATTTTCCGCCTCACAGCTGCTTAGCTGCATGACTGCACCTGTAGATCCAGGAACTGCATGGTATTAACGAAGGGCAAAAAGGTAAGGATCTTTAATTTAGGAGGCTAGAGAGACTAAGGTGCTCTGCACCAAATCCCCACCTCTGCTGCCTGCTTTCTTGAATCTTTGCTGCTTTTCTGAACCCTTGTGTTCAGGTGAGGACCATGGACTCCTGAGGGCAGCTCTGGAGCTGGTCCATGGCACAGAGATGAATGTGTCTGCAAATGAATTATCAGAGGGCTGCCCTCACCGGCAGCAGGCAGGTTACTGCTCTGGAGTGCTCTCACGTACGGTAATATGATGGGACACATGAGTGCTTAGGTTAATTATAAACAAGAAATTATCTCCTGGAAAGCCAGACACTACTTCTTATAACTCAGGTTAAAAGAGGCTTTCACATCATCCACTCAGGCTTTTTTTTTCTTTTTTTTTTTTTTTTCTACAAGGCATTTCCTCTTTTTAAAAAAAATGCTTTTCCCCATCTAAAGCTCAAACTAAGGCTGTGAAAGTCTATTAATATTCCATCTTCTCAGCTTGTTTCCTGCTCCTTGTGTCCGCGCTTTCTGAGGCAATGTTTCCCTTGCAGAGGGCAGCCTCGTTGCAAACAGCATGTGCCGCTCCTGTTGGCATAAATGCTTTTAAATAAATCATTCCTGCATCCTAATTGCTTCCTGGTGGTTTCCAGAAGAACCTCTTTATGTCTCGCTGTTCTCTTAATCTGTCACCTCCTTTACACCTGCTCAGGCTTTTCTAACAGCTCCCGTGAATTCCCAAGGCATATGGCTGCGAATCAAGAATTAAACCTCAGCTAATTTCCAAGGGTGAGCCAAACAACCCGCTGCTGTGTTCTTGCATCCAGCGAGATAGCAAAGGGCTTGGCTGCCCTTTGGGATTCGCAGTTTTCCCACCCCGGCCACTTGGAATGGGGTTTCAGGCTTTCTCAGTCCACCTTGACATTGCACCTTCGCCAGACTCCTGGGTCCCATTTACCAGCACTGGTAGGGCTAGCAGAAGAATTGCTGTGACTTTTGGGGACCGCAGGATGCCCCTCGATCGATCAGACCTTGTCCTGGAATCAAAACCTTCCTCCCTTTTACCGCAGCGGTGGCTGCGTGTGTGCAGCTGCTTGGGAAAGGCTGGCATTTCTACCGGGATTTGCAACAAAAGAATTTCTTCATTGTCAACTCCATTCTGCTTCTCATCCAGGCGCCGTGCAGAGACAGCCTTGATTTAGGGCAGCTGAGCAGGAATGATATTCTCCCCTTCAAAAGATCTGTGAAAACACCGCACGATGCATCCCTGGGTACCCTCTTGATGCTGACTGCTGTTGCCAGGTTGTGGACGGGGATGCGCTTGATTATTGTTTGCTATTTGAAGATAGCATTGTAATGCCAGGGGTGTGCATGGTGATTGCTGAGAGAACATTTCCCTGGGGTTCAGCCCCAACGGATGTGCTCCACTGCCATCGCAGCCGGTAGGAGCTGAGGTGCTGAGCTGAAGGGATGCTTATTTCTGGGCAGGATTAGGCTCAACCTTACTCAAATATGACACAACGCATAAGGAAAAGAGAAAAAAATCTGGGTGGGTTGGTTTCACAAGGTGCAATTCTGTATTTCCTTGTTTCCCTAAAGCATTTATTTAATCAGATGGTCCAAATCAATAGGGAAAATACCAAAACTGATGTGGCAAATACAACTTGAAAAACATCTCTGCATAGTTGAATTCTTGAACCTGACTTGGTCCTGATATTGTATTGACTAGGCTAGGATGGAGAGTGACCCTGACAAATTATAGAATCTCCAATTTCTGCCAAAAAGGACCCATTACAATGGTGCCATAGCACAAGTCAGAATCTTCATCTTCACCCTCCTCAGCGCAAAGCACCCCAAAGCCAGTTTCACAGCCATGCCACGGTGGGAGGCCAACCCAAAATCTCTACACCACTGGTGCACAACTTCCAAGTTTCCTCTGAATCCCTTTGATACCCCTCTGACTGCCACCAGCCTCTTTGGCAGCCCCTTCACCTCTAGCCTGGATGGAGCCTCAAGGGTGGTGATGGTCAGCAGCTGTTGGGGTTCTAAAGGTGCTGGTCACCGGGGAGGAGAACCATAGGACAAAGCTCCTCCAACCCTGTTGGACTGCTACATAAGGTCCAGGTTTCCCTCCCAGCACTGATCCTCCACCCAAGGGAGGAAATATATTCCTCTACAAGGAATTTGGCTGCTGTGCTCACAGCCATGGAAAGGGCCAGGCAGGCTGCACGCAAGGGCTCAAGGCTAAAATATCCATTATTTTATTTTTAAGGATGCTCCTCTGAAAAGGAACATTGAAATGTGTTCCATCTTTAAATAAATTCAAGAAGTAAAAATGGTTGGTAAATCTAGTTCAGCAAAATCTGAGCTGAGTTGGGCTTTTTACACCCCTTTCAAAAGCTGAAATTCTCCCTTAATAATGAATTCTTCATATTTTAACCATTTTGTAACAAGTAGGCAGGCAGTAAGCTAGGTTTGTTGCTGGACTTTTCTCCTCACCTTTGTTGACCGTCCCTTTTCCTGTGGCTGAAGCATTTTTTGCTGTGCTTTGCCTTGCCTGAAATCCAGCTTGCACTTCCACTTGGCAAAGCCGGGCTGCTCTCCTTTTAGCATCTATGTGGTAACTAACATGAGGTGCAAACCAAGATAAGAAAAGACATTTGGATGTTTTCACATGTGTTACGTTGAGATAAAGCGTGGGGAGGCAGAAGGGAGATTTACAGTGTCCGCTGACCTGCTAACACACATTAAAACCGCTTATCTCATCTTCATGTGGATTTTTTTTCACTTACCCTGAATTAGGCAACATGTAGTAAAACAGTTTTTTTTTTTCTTTTTTTTTTTTTTTTTCTTTCTTTGAAACAAGGCTCCCTGGCTTCTGGAGAGGGATTCTCTTTTCTCTTTAGTTAGCTGGGAGGTTTACGTCATTGGCAGAAGCCCAGAAGAATGTGCACTGAGACATCTTCAAAAATCCCACAAGAGCATTTGCTTTGAAGAACTGAAGAACTGGAAGGAAACCAGTCAAAAACCTGCTCTGAGGTAATAATGCTCCGCTGTAACCTGTGGATTTTCAACAGCTCATAGAGAGCACTAATAAATTCACTCATAAACTGGTTCTCCAAGTGACAGGCTGTATTATTTTTACTCTACCTTGGCTGTATTTTTGTCATTCTGTTCCTGTGTGCTTTTCCAAACAGAAACTAGATGAAATCCACATGCTTTTAAGATACTTTCCAAAGAATACAAATTGGATTTCAGTGCTGTTTGGGAGCAATTCATTACAGCAGATTGTGTAATTACTGGTAAGGCAAACAGAAATCACCTTGCTAATCAACAGGGAATACAGATGGAAAAAACAATTAAAGTAATCATAAGCCATCAATATTTACTTCACACAGCAAGTTTTTAATTGTCACTTAAAGACAATCCAACACAAGGGCATAATTTAATTCAATTCAATTTTCAGCTAGGGATAGAGACTGCTAAAATTGTTTGTCTCAAACCCAAAGATTATTAGCTGTTTTTTAACTCGTCTGGCAGTGAAGTATTCTAAGTAGAAATCTTAGAGCAAGTGCTTTCCAGGAAACTATCTTGGAAAACATAATGTCTGTATTTTTTAACCATTCAAAATGTGCGTTTAATGACTGAACATCCATGAGCAGTTCTCAAGCATGCAGACAGGAAATTTGGCAGCAAACGGGAAATTTGGAAAGGCGCTCAATGGGGAACACAGATCTCTTAAGTAAAACTCTGCAGTGCCAGGAAAAGACCAGAGACCTGTTCTGTTATAACCATTCACCAAAAGGGGCAACAAAACCCTACATCTTATTTTACTATCATAAAAGCGTCGACAAATCCTTTCCTCCTGGGCTTGCTGTATAACTCACTTGAGATGCCTGGCCTCAAAATCCACTGCTGAGCCTTGCTTGAATTATTTTGCAGACAGAAATGCTGCTTACAGCTGTTGTGACCTCAGCCTCCATGGCAATGGAGCAGGCTCATGGGGAAATGGGCTGAAAGGAGCAATCTCTCTGTGGTGGCTCAGCTGGAGAAAGAACTTGGTGAGGCATCAGGGCAGAGATTGGGACCTAGACAGCATCTTCCCCTCCCTGCTACAGGATGGAGCTCTACAGACCATCGCTGAAGAGGACTGGAAGGCAAGGAGGCTTTAAAAATCACCTTAGGAAATACCCTTTCAAATCTTGCAAGGTGTTATAATCTTATAAAGAACTTGTGGAGAAACTCTCACCTCCCCTCATTTCTGAAATCAGTAAACAACAATCAGTTGTGGGTTTTTTTAAGCCTCGATTAGGACTAACTTTTGGTCAATTAAATGGAACGCAAAAGCTGCAATGGAGACGATGGATTTGCGATAATGGACTTTTGTAGAGAAATGACATCGGTGCCCGCTTAAGAGGATTTTTCTGTGTATGCCACAGGCCATGAAACCTGCCTGTGATTTTTTTCCAAGCACTGTTGCTAATGAGTTAGGGCCCTTACATCCCCTTCCCGAGAGCTTTCCCATGACTGCTGCAGGGTAGCGGTCTCTCCCCTCTGCCTCCAGTGCATGATCAGCAAGCGAAGAAGCTGCTGACTGCAACACCTCCACCCTTTGAATGATGCTGAGCTCCAGACCGATGCCTTCCCTGAACTGACCACTGCAAAGGAATAATCTGCCTGCTGTCGGCAGAGGCTGGGGCATCGCTCAGAATTAATTGGCTGAAGCTCAAACTAGATAAGCTTGAGATAATATTTATAGGTCAGAGGAAACAATTGAAAGCAACATCAAACGTGATACCAGCAGGCACGACCGGAGGAGTTTATCTGCTCCCTGTTTTAAAACCCAACTGTCTCTGCCTGTCGCGGGACGCGCCTGGTTGAGAGCGGTTTTCATAAACATTTGTTCTGAATGCCATGCGCCTTCGTCTCTGGCCAAGTTTGTACTTCTTGTTTAATCTGCTGAGTACAAACAGGTTTTGATTGCACGAATGCTTGGGAAATATCAATTCTTTGTGAAAATATTTGCCTGTGCAGCCTAGCAAAGAGGCTTCTGCGTAAACACCATTCCTGATGGTGACGGTGATGCTGATGTCTGTCTACAGTTTGGATACGCTACAGACTCTGCTTTTTTCTCATTTTAAAATAGCTGTGACTTGCAGTCCCCATCACACAGTTTGTGTGCATAGCAAAACTACATTTACAGTGTAGAAGTGGGTTAATTATAAGAACATACATGTTATTTGCAGGGAGGTAATGTATGATTGATGCATTAATGCTTTTTGTTCAGTATATCCAAAATGTCTGCAGAAGTTTAAGGCATCTCTCCCAAGTGCCCTAGGTTGAAACAAGCCTCAGTTTTGTGGTTTGATTACTCCTTTCTCCCTTCCTCCCAAAGAAATCCATTGCAAAACTTTATTGTATTGCAATGTATTTAAAAGCACTCTCTTTTTGTTTAGCTACACTTGCACATTTCTTTGAGATGCAGAGGCCCATTATCAGAGATCATCCTTTAGGGATTCCACATCCAGCAAAAATAGCCCTCAGTTTGTGGATTACCGTGTATTTTGATGTTCAGGCTGTGCAAGACAGAACTTCTGTTAGTAATCCACAATCACGAGACAGAGCCTTTGCTGCTCCACAGGCCCAAATCAGTGTCAAAGGTCTTTCACTGAGCAGAGTAAGTATGGGGAAAAATAATAATTCTTCAGCAATGTGCTTATAACCCCTCTGGGTTCACTTCCCATTTAGAAATAGTGAATACTTGCAAATTTTAAGATGGTTTTATGAATTATTCACAGCAGAGAAAGAGTTCTAAGTTGCATTTGTACAATAAGAAAACACAGATGATAGATGGTTTCCCATGTCCAATGAAAAATCAACCATCGCAGCTTGAATTTTGAATACCAATACCAAACTGCTAATGAATAATTTGCAGATCAGGAATTTTTAAGTGAATAATTTTAAACAAATAAATTTGAGAAAATCAGACAAGTGGTTCATCTGCTTCTTTTCGAGCAGCTAATTCACCCATTCACTCCCTTCTGCGGCTCAGTTGCAGTGATTTGGTTCTCAAAGGACCAAAAGAAAATGTAAATTGAAGTAAAAAGTGTGCTGGAAAAATGACAGCATGTTACTCTGCCAATTCAGAGTGGCAGGGTGTGTGAGCAATAGGCTAGGAGAAGAGCATCTGTTAAACATGCTAAAAATATAGTACCGGTTCTCATAATCCGTGTTGGCAAATGACTGTGAAGGAAATAATCGGGCATGGGGAAAAGCTTTATTAATTGGGAACACAAAAGGACAATTTCCTAGAGTCAGTTAAGTAACCAAAACAACTCAAGGGTGGGACATCTTTTTGGCTAGCTTGGGGATCCTGCAAAAACAACATTTACATGTGGGTTCAGAAAATAAAGAAGTCTAGGCCAGTGGGTTTGCTAGGGACAGGGGCAGTCCTGGGGGGCTGTGGTCTGCCTGCCCCCATAGCACTGGTTAATGCCCTGAGTGCGCTGGAAGTGGCAAGGATGTGCAGCTCCTTTCCCCATCCCACCCAAGGCTCTCTCCGCTATCTGACGTTACATTCACAAACCCCATCATGAAAAGGCAAACATGAACCTTAAATTTTTGGGCTACGTACTGACTTTGCATTCTTGTATAGCTCCTATTTCAAGTGGGATTTTTGCATGGAGGACAGAATTTTGCTCCATTGCTGGTTTACTCTCTTTGGTATTAATTAAATAACATGCTTTATGTATACTTCTAATAAGGACAGAACTCATTGCAAACTGTTGGTACTACAGCAGAGCACCAAACTGCCTCAGTGAATTCACCATGCAAACTCTCGTCCCTGTCAGGAAGACCCCTACTTATAGTTGTGACAATATTCAGCTCTCATCTAGCTCTTCCAGAAGTTCATTATGAAGATTAGCTCCAACAACAAATTCCTGGAAACCCATATAATACTTTATCTGAGTCCTACTAGTCCCATTTTACAGATGGAGGAACCAAGGAAGAAAAGCTATGCCACTTGACCTAAACCGCAGTAAGCACAGTTTTCAGGTTTGGGCTGTAACTTAGGAGCTGGTGGTTTCCAATTTTGTGGTTAGATAATTAAACCAGGCCTTCCTTTTCTATTGAAACTAATCTGTGAAAAATAAGTGCCTTCCCTTTAAGAGGTTTCCAAGCATGTATGTGAAGAGGAATTTATGACCTACAATTTATGTAAAGAACTTCCTTTTCATAAATCAATTTATTAAAGCTCTGGAGAAGCTTCCAAAGGCTCTGATCCAGCAGGGCACTTAAACGTGTCCATAACTTCAAACAAGTAAATCGCCCCATTGAAGTGCTTTTCTGGGCTGGGGCCAAAGAAAGTGCAGCTCTCCCCCGAGTCAAGGTTCAGACGTAAAATGGGGGAAAAAAATAATTTATCAGAAGTTTAATAAGTTACAATCACGGCAGAACTCTGCTAGCCTGCCACATTAATACCCTGAGCTAATAAGAAATGGCCTCGGGGAGATAATTGCCTCCTTATTGATATGCTGTGATGAAACGTTAAACCTCATCTGGAGGATGCAGTGCTTCTGGCCTTTCTGGAATTCATCAGATCCCACATCCAGATATTGTGAAACTTTGGGTTTTATGTGCTCATACCTGCTGATCTTCTGCATGGGGGTCAGAAACAACTCTGGAGAGGGCATGGCTGGTTCTAGCAACACTCTTGGGGAACGAACTCCCTTTTATTTAACTATTTCTTGGTTTTAAATATTGTTCTCTCAGGAGAACTAAGCGCAGAGACATTTCAAGGATTTAGAGTATTTTGTATGGTTTTGTAGTAGTGAAATCACTTTAGGTAGGGCTATTCACACCTTCTTCTGGACTCCTCCACTTGTGAATACTTGGGAGACTGAGCATCCTGCGAGGTGCTGCTGGCAGCCTCACGGGGAAGCTCTGCCAAGGACGGCTTCTCTAATCTGCTGAGACTTGTGTGTCGAGGTCATGTACGGAGCACTCGGAGGTAACCGGACCTTGTGCTAGGCGGGAGTGTGGGACGAGACGTTAAATGCTAAGAGAAAGAGCGAGTTCCTGGAGACTAGAGGGGAACGTGACTCACATTAGCAGGGTAACACCTCTGCACAGCGACAGGGAGCCGTTTTCTCCACCCTGGCACGCTGTGTGCTGGGGATGCACAGTCGCAAAACGGCGTCTGGCAACCTCCTTCGAGGTTCACCAAAGGTTGTTACTCGGAGTCAGAGCGACAGCTGTCATTTTGCAGACGCAAAGCTGCCAGACTTAACAGCCTCTCCTTATGCACACCATAAAATCACAACACAAGCAGCATCGTAGCTCCCAAATGGTACTTACATCTACAATGAGGAAGTCAAGCCAGCACCAGGCGTTGGTGAAATACTTCTTGAAGCCATAAGCCACCCATTTCAAAAGCATTTCCAAGACAAAGATGTAAGTGAATATTTTGTCAGCGTATTCCAGCATGGTTTTTATGTTTTTTCGATCTTCAAGATAAATATCTTCAAAAGCCTGGAAGTGCAAAATATTGATTAAAAGCTTCTGGTGAACTATGTTGGAAAGCATCAGTGCTGCACGCAGTCTCATTTGACGGGACATCATGTACTGGCAGTGATTTCTGATATATTTTAATGTTACCATCAGAACGAGTGCACAGTCATAGATAGGACTGATCCTAACCTAATAGACAGAATCCGACCCTTACATCTAGTCAGACACGTCTTACTGCTAATGATGACAAATTGGGTTATTAACATGCTTACGCCCGTGTTACAGAGCACAGAGTTCCCTGGCTTCTGTTCAGCCATCACATTTCAGGTAGCTACAACTATCTGCCTCAAGAAATGCTCATTATTATTAACTTAACAGAGCAATTATGTTTTAAAGGTCAAGGTATCTATCTACCCATCTCATCTGTCTCCCTAACTAAGCTTGTGCAGGGCACCATCAAAAGACATTCAGCATCTGCATCAAGTACAAGCAACTTAATAACCCTTTTAAAATATTTACGATATAAAACAATGTGCCTACTAAAATAAAACATGTAAAGCTGTCCCATAATTTAGCTTTCACTTTATAATGCACGTCAAATAAAAATGCAGGATCCCGGTGTCAGGGCAGCAGATATATGGCTCGGCTGGGAGCTGCTAAGTCGAGCAGTGGCTTCAGCCTGCTTCCCAGCTGATCGTTATCCAGTCTGCCTCCGTGTCCCTCCCACTCGGAGGACCCAGGCTTTGATATATTTCTCTTGTCCCACTGCATGACCCAGAGCGCTTGGCAGCAAGAAAGCACGACGTTATTCGAGGGGGTCTGTGCTAATCGTCTTAATTATCTACATTTGAGTATTTCGAGATCTCTCGCTACTTTCTGAGGAACTTCCAAAAGTTAGAAAGCACCCAGTGCCTGCAGATATCAGAAGCGTGCTGCCTGTCACTCAGGCAGTCACACTGGTCTTTTGCCTGCCAGGAAACAGTAATTAAACTGACAAGACAGCTCTGCAGCCCGAGCCAAAGCTTGTCCATTTGTCCCCACACTTCAGGGTGACGTTTTCGCTGCGACCCAGTCTCCTATCTTGCCTTCAAAAATGATATTTCAAGGGTGTGAAAGAGCTGTTGGAGAAAGCCACAGAAAACAATACACAGACAGACTGGAGTTTATCGCTTCTGGTAGGGGCTCGCTCACTTTGTCAGATGACTTGCTGTACTTTGCAATTACTGCAAAAATAACAGCAAACTATTTAAAGTGGTTTCCTCCTCTCCCGCTGCCGTCGCTCTCCTTGTTTGCTACTAACTTGTCAGAAAGCACATTGTGTTTGCCCTACCAAGAGCAGACCGTGAGCCAGGAAGCAGCTTAACAAGGGGTGAAAAATGTGCTACCCGAATGCCCCAGGTGCACCGTGCTTCTGAGCAACCTATGGACATTACCCAAAAGATTAAACTAAATATTAAGGTTATTTCTTCTTAAAAAAAAAAAAAAAAGGAAAAAAAAAAAAAAAGGAATTAAACAGGATACCTGCAGCGTTATCCACATTTACTATTAAAACACAGACTTCCAGTTTGGGTGTTTGTGGCTTAAATGCACAAGAAAGGTTTTCAGACCTTTTGCAGTAAGCTGTAGACATACCATGATGGTTTAACCACCACATACGAATATAAATAGCTTTTTTAACTCCCTTAAAAACTTAGCACGTTGCAGGGGCATGGCCAAATGAGCTCAGTTTTTGGAAAAGCTCACTCCAGAATAACAGAGGGAAAAAAAAAGTGTGTGTTGCCTCCCACATGTCCAATCCCTATCCTGAAGAGCAGAGCCGATATGTTGAAGCACAGTGCGGGTACATGAGAAAGTGCAGCGAAATTTGCCCTTATACAGAATTGTACTGAGTAAACTGAAAATAAATTTTTAAAAAGGCAAATGAATGTATTCAATGAAAACTAAATGAGATTTATATCACAGTCTTCAGTATCTAAGGCACTTTTAATTACATATGTGAGGAAGTGCATTTGTCTAAAGTGTATTATAGCAAATGACATGCCCCCTTTAAAATGTGTTAAAAAATTAACATGCTGATCCCCAAGCTGGTGCAAAAACTGTCAGACTCCATTGATTTCAGCAAAGCTATGACAATTGTCAGCAGCCTACTATCTGTACAAGTTTTTCGGCCTTTTTCTTCTCATAATAAAAGAAAATCCCCTGGGCAAAATTCCAGTCCATCCCTAGTGGTCCTGGAGAATTGTCCATTCTGTTCATTTTGCAACAACATTTACGCATTGCCATCTTCTTGCCTCCCTGCAGAGACTTTCTTTAAACTACATAAGCCTAGTACTTCTGTGTTTTCCCCTTATTTTTTAGGCCACTGACAATGTGCATTGCCCTCTTCTGGAGTTTCTTCAATTAGCCCACGTCTTTCCCAAAGTGCAGTGCCCAGAGCTGAAGCCTTGTGCTCCAGCTGAGGCCTCCTTGATGCCAACTGGAGTGGAAGAACATGCTTATTTATACAGCCTAGTGGGGTGTTCGGCTTTTCTGCAGTGCTGTGATGTAGTTTCTTCTGTTCTGTTTGTTGCCTGTTCTCTCTCCAGCTCTTTTTAGTAAATCTGCTACCTTACCAGTCAGCCTGCATTTTGTCTTTTTGCCCTTGATTATCCCTGGTGAGGTGAAGCAGGCACCTTTCTAAGGTGACTTTCATTTAAATACTGAAGGCAGATTCATCCGCTAGGTAAAGTTAATCCTGAACTTCAGAAAAACACTGCTAACCTGTCCAAAGATGGTATTGCCTGTGAATTTAGTAGGTATATTTCTTAACCCCATCACTGAGGAGAAAATCAGTGATCACCAGACCAAAGTCCAGAGAACTTCCAATATGTCTCTTTGCCCTATGGCCAACTAAAACCCTGGGAGAAATCACATCAATTTCAGGGACATTCTTAACCATGTAAATGACCCATGCAAATGTATGTTCACTGGGAGCTTCAAGCAACAGCCTTAAACAGAGGTGCTTAAGTTTTCTAAGTGACCCTGGAGGAGACAGGAGGAGGGACAGAAAAGGCAAAGTTGAACAGCTAGAGCAGCAATCCTTGCTAAAAGCAGGCTGGATTTGGAGTAGAGTGAGCAAGCCAGCTTGCCAGCCCAAATTCTAGAAACTGCATGCTGGTTGCCACTGCCACAAAGAGCCCAGGGCTGGTAATACAGAGTGGATAATCCCAGCACCCTGTGGGATATCAGATGATCCCTTATCAGAGTCATGGGCAATGACCAATTGGCCTTCTTGTGTGTGCATTTACTCGGCTCCAAGCAGGAGGTATCTGAGCACAGAAAGGTATGTTGGGTTAAGCTAAGGTGCATTCAGAACATGATACTCATCCACCAGCTCCATTGGTAGCTCTCTGATTCACTGCTCACTGTGCTTTGCTTTGAGGAATGAACAATGAGGGTTCATAAAATCTTGGATGCACCTAACCTCAGGCCACCTTCTCTTAGATCCACATCTACTTACAAACAACGAGAAAACCCTGTCACACTTACCAGGGCTCCACTGCTCAGCAAGATCATGAATATGATGAAAGTTTCAAACCAGTTGTGTTCGACAATTCTGTAGCACGTTTTCCGGAGCCTCCACCAAATTTTGCCTGGAAATTTTGAGATGTCCACTGAACAGCATGGGAAGAATCGCACACAAACTGAAAAGGAGAAAAAAAAAACACAAAACAATTGTTAAAAAAAAGCCTGATTATTTCATAAATCTGCAACAAGTGCCTGCTAAACAAGGTTAATTCCAGCAGTAAGCTACTGAATGGAGTGTTTCCTACCTATCCTCCCTCGTTCTTCTCATCATCTCTTCTGCTTTGCCTTCTATTTCTCCATCTCACTCCTCTATTCAAAAATATTCAAAATCACTTTAAACCTGCCCCAGTGGTCTCTCCCAGTGATTTTTGTGGTACAGAATATTTTGGTCGTGAGTCACCAGTGCCCCAGGTTGATCACATTGTGTTAGCTAAGCTCAGGCAGCCCTGCTGATCCAGTCTAATGACTCCAGCAGGATATTACCAATAGTTTGCACATCCTTCTGAATGTAGGAAGGATATTTTCTTGGTATTATGGTACCATTCGAATTACTGATTAAAAGTGGCAACCTGATGAAAGGGAGACGAGGGGAGGTGGTGCAGCAATGCAGATGGGACCAATGTGCTGAAGAGACTCAGACAGGAAAAGCAGATTTTGATTTCTTGGTCTCTCATGAGCTTAAACAAGGCATCAGGTCAACTTTGCAAAGGTACTTTGGTGGATAAATCCCTTTTGACATCAGCAGAAATTCAGATATCCAGCCTCTGTCCACAGCAAGTTCCCTGCTGTCACTTACAGCACTTTCTGACCTTAGCGAGGTGTTGCAATGACAAATATGATAGCAAAATGCCATGGTGGTAATGGGGACCACAGAAGGATCTCTGCTGGCAAAACCTTGGCATTTTTAGTCTTCTTAGCAACATTAAATTGCTATAGCAAAAGAGTATTGTTGTTAGTAACAGATAGATTGGTCTTTCCCATTTAAAAAGCACCACGTCCATTACCTTGTGTTGGGTAGGAACCTAAAACTATGATGAGAGGACAACCTGGTAGCCAGGAGTTATTCTTTTCCAGGCTGGCCATTCAGCCTTACGTCAGATACTTCAACTCAAGTGTCAAAACATTTGCTGATGAGAATAACCCTTAGAAACTACTTTATTTCCAAAAAGCAAGCTTTTTACCCTGCATTTAATCCGTGTGTTGTATAGAAAGAGACATTGCTGTGGAGTTTTATAGTCCCATCATAAGATGATAAATCACAGGCCGGCTGCTTCCTTAGCTGAAAGGTGGCTGAGGTCACGGACACGTCTCGAAGCACACAACAACTGCTCAGAAGTGACAAGGGAGGAGATCTCACTCTGGTGATGTAATGCAATGCTATTGCAAGTAGAAATAATATTTAGGCAAGGCATGTGGGGAAGGAAAGAGGGTGAGTGCCAAGGTTACGCAGACAGCAGATCCTGTTAATTCAAGGTGGCATAACTGAGGCACTCAAGCTACATGTGATTTGCAAGGAGATCAAGTGCAAGTCCCAGGATGCCGGGATTCCCATGTAGCTGGAAGTGGGGATGTGCTGGCAGCTGGCTCTGCCAGGAGGGAGCAAGCTGCTAAGTCTGCCGTGCTCTTCCCGGCATTTTCTGTAAGTTTATATTAGCCCACATCCCTGCTACGGAGCAGCAGAGCTGTAGGGAGCTGTAGGTTGTCACTGTCATCGTTCATATATGAACCACTCCCAGAGCTGCCTTTTCTCCCCCATCTCTGAGATGTTTGGAAGGTGTAGGTTCTTGGCTGTATGAGGTTTTGGTATGGGACTAGCAGGACAGGAAACCCTTAATGCAAATGTAATGTGACAGTAATGCAAGTAACTATGTGTCGTCTAAATACTTCCATCACACAGACCTGTACTCCCACTGTATTCTGGAATTCAGAGAAATTCTGGGCTGAGCTGAAATACATTAAATCAATTGAATTGCTTGAGAAGAGCATAATGCTAGGAGAAGATGCGACTGTAAGGACCGGCTCTCTACCTCTTTGTGGGTCAGGTACTGCTCCAGCAAAGGAAAGTTTTATCCCTCTAAGCACTTTAATCCAAAAAAACAGAAAATTGTGGCAAAGGATATAAAGTTATCATGTTAGTCAGAACTTTTTCCTAAAAACAGTACAGAGATAGTAATGTGTGTGAGTTGGGTATTTTTTAGGAAGTAGCTCCACGGAACAGAGTTCGGGTACCAGATCTGTGGTGCCAGGATCCCTGAGCCCAACGTCCTCCCCTGGCAGCTCTGCTTGGAAATGCCCATGCAATATATTCCCACCAGCAGGACAGGACACTGGGGGCTATCAGCTGCATCTCTTAGCAGTGCTGCCAGAAACCTCTTACACCATTTCTCACCCCACAACCCATGTGGTCACTGCCACCTTGCAGACGTCTGGTCCACACTCCGTGCTGTTATGCAGGCTACCTCATGCTCAACTCAACTTGGCATCAGGTGGACCCAAGACTTGGACTCAGATCCCTCATTTATCAATTGAACAGCCTAATGAGCAGGGTGTTCACAACTTAAGTGTGGATTTCTCATGTTAAGCAGAAATCCCCCTTTGTACTAGAGATAACCACTGCTTCTAGCAAAAGAAACTTTCCACAAGACTACCTTGTTCTCATACATACTTCAGAATATTTTGAAAAATCTGGATTTTTCTGACTTAAGACTTTTGTCTAAAAACTCTTCTCTCTTTTCTCCTAAATTACTTCCAAGATTCATACTTGGTGTTTTAGACACTTAGGTAAAGGCCTCCGCTCAGCTAGCCATAGACTTCACAAGCAGGACTGGAATAGGTTAATGTCTTCCAGCAAGTGGTTCTTCCCCCCCGTAAGACAGTTGGATAAAACATTCCTGGGAGAAGTCTGCTTCTGTTCTTCAAGTACACAGTGAGCTAACATGATTACCTGAGCCCAGGCATAGCTAAAATCAGGGAATCATCTTCAAATGAAATACTAATGAGCAGGGCAGCATAAGACCTTAAGTTATTTCATTTGTGATGGAAAATAGTTTTTAAATGGTAAAAACAGGCTATTGCTGATATAGTCAGCTTTCATCTGATAATCTACAGGTACAGAGAGGTATATTTAAAGACAGAAAGGCAGCTAGGACCACTAATCTTTTTTTTTTTTTTTTTTAAATGCTCTTTGATGGCAATTTCATGCAATCCTGCTCTGAAAAAAGAAAAAAAAAAGTCCTAGTTACTGACAGTAATACCTTGAAAAATCCAAAATAGCCTCTCAGATGAGTCAGCCCAAAATCACAGCGCTATTAAATCCCATGCTTTTGATTGGGCCCAATTCAGAAATGTTTAGACCAGATTCTGATACAATTACTAATGTCAAGTAGCACTTCCGTGAATAATCATGCTGGTTGCAATTCAGATGAAATGCTATTTTTAACTACTCATAAATCAAACAGAAGAAAAGAAATCTGAAAGAAAAAGAAAACTGACCATAAATAGGTTTTTAATGAACAAAGTTCTATTTCCATTTTGAATTTTATATTTTCCCTCAGTGACTGCTCTTTAATACCTGTGCTTTCCTGGACTGTCTAGTAATGCTGGTAGCCTACTGTTCGGTGACCTTGACCCAAGCTTAAATGATGAATTGGAAGCTTTACATAACACGACAAAAAAGTTTACTTGGCCTTAGTCCATGTTCCAAGAGTTGTTGATGGTGGATTTCTGTTTGTTTGTTTGTTTGTTTTCACATTTCCATGAAATCAAAATATTAGAAACATTCCAGTGTGTTCTAGGCATGATCTGGTGAGGGTCTGAGCAATCATAACTCCAGCTGACTTCTACAAGGCAGGTGGTCAACAGACTCCAGCTCTGGGTCTAGAAAGCTATTTACTTGATCCATATGAAGAAGACTATTCATTAACACCTTTTAACACAGCAAGTGTCAAGACATGAATAAACCCTTTGGCATTTCTTATAACAGCATTACTCATGCTGCCTAGTCTAATAGATCTGTGCTATCCCCCTGAAATCAATGCTATTAGGGAACTATATAGGGTTGCACAGAAGAAGCTGAATACCTCATGATTTGGTCAGGACTTAGTTTTGCCGCCCTAATTCATAGTGGGCTACATGTTTTTGGAGAGCAAAATGATTCATTTCCATTACAGCATTTTGGATAGTATATGTCTGCTCAAGAGAAACACAGAACAGCAGAAAAAGTCCCCCTCAAAAGGTCAAGCTATTTGCTGGCAAATCAGTGAAACTGTACTGAGCTCCATTAGTGGTCACTTTGCCCAAGAACAGTGGTTGTTTTCAATTCTCATTTCAACATTACGTACCATTTCTCATGAAAAAGAGACCCATTTACCAAGAAACCTTTCTAAATGCATTGGTTACCATGATATTATTTATTTTTTGTTTGCTTCTCAAAACAAGGGAATTGTTCCCTTCGGTCAGTGGGGTGTCCTATGGCATGACCACAAACTGCAGATTAAAATGGGTCCTATACTGCATCTTCCACTGCAGGTGTGACAGAGAAAGCTCTTACGTAAGCATCTGTCACAACAATGACAAATTAAAAAAAAAAAAATTAATTTACGGTGTATTCTGTGTAAATATTCCTTTAGCTCTACACTCACATTTTCTAGCCTGCTGCATTATAATCATGGAGCTGTTAGACCTGATTGCATTACCTTGGTGCATTAGGAGAAAAATCTCCCTGTAAATGTGGGAGCTATGCTGCAATAACTTTCTCCTGCATGCACAATAGCCAGACTACTTATTTCAAGTTTATGAGCAAAGCCTCTACAAATCCACTGCTTGTTCATAAAGATATATACATTTAAATTTGCATTAAATTGTTAGATATGTTTTGGCTGGATTGGGCTCCATATTCTCTTCAGTAAACCTGGAAGACCAATTAATTTCTTGCACAGTGTGGAGCAGTAAGTCTGGTACCTTGTGTTTAAACTACAATAATTTCATAGCTACTGTTTCAGAGAAGATCCCAATTATTAGGGTATCCATTTTTAGAACAAAACAATATTTTGCTTAGCTTTGAATGTTGGTTATGATATTGCTTGGTTTGACACAAAGAAAATACAGCTTCCTTAGCATAAATTCAAGCAAGGAAGTACTCATAACTCAGTTTTAAGACACATATCTGTCAAGCTGGGTTTCTAATGACCAGCCTGACTAGCTGTGCATTGCTCAAGCAAGAAGGCAAGTCTGGCTTGGAGGGCACACGTATCTGCTGGCCCTCCTATCTGCTCCCTTTCTCATCCTCTGGCCCCACCAATCCTCTGGTGTGCATGTCTGGGTTTTATGCTGTGCAGCTCTAGGGCTAACACAAAAGAGATTTGCTATCACTGTCTCCAGCATTCGGGTGCCTGAGATACACGTGGAGATTTATGTCTTTCCTTGTGTACTACAACTGGGAGCTGCAACGACACAGCTTCTGACAAAACCACAGTCTGCCAGGTGTTTTCACTCTTCCAAAGTCTTTACAAGGATATGATTCTTGTTTATCCACTGCTACTCTCCTCAAAACATACCCTCCTGGAGGTCACTGCAACTAACAGTGTGATGCCTTGAAGCAAAGGCAGTGGGCAGCCTGGTCCACCAGTGCTGTGAGCCCTGCTCTGAGCAGCGGGTTGGACGAGTTGAATCTGGAGGTCCTGTCCACCCCGACTTACTCTTTTTCTGCACAAGTGATGGGACGATAAGTGTTTTCTGAGGTCTGAGAACTCTTTACAACAAAATACTAGCATGCCCTTCCTGACTGAAAAATACCCTGGATCTCAGGTATTACGGCTAGAGAAAAGAGACTTTCGAACTTAGGTTTGTTCCATATATATATATATATATATATATTTTTTTTTTCTAGGATGACACTTAACACGTTTTGCTGGGCTTTGTTTGGTTTTACTCAGCTTTCAAACCTCATCTGGTGGCACAGCCCACAGCTCAGTCTAGATGTGTTCAGTTTAGCGGTCTGTTGGAGCTCCTCTTGGCTTTTGCATTTCTGTACGGCTGCTAAGAGCTGCTGGGGAGGGCATGACGCAGACCCCACCATTAACCAGAATAACTTCAGCGCTTTCCAGCTGCGATAAATGCTCCTACACGGTCACATGAAAACCTGGTTGTGGGCGTCCTGGGCGTCACGAGTTGCGATCAACCGCGTGTTGATCAAGGTAGCTAATTCTCGCACAACCATCTGACCATATCCCTTTGCCAGCGGGCCGTGCCCGGGGAATTACGCTTGAGGGCTTCGTGAAAACTTTCTCCTATTAGGGTCTGGGAGAGAGGTGTATGCTGCGGCCAGGGGCTCTCTTTGGATGACCTTCTGCGGGACACAGAAGATAATGTCCAAACAGACAACAATTTTTGGTGCGGAATGCATACCAATGGAGGTAACAGCACTGGAGTGTTGCAAGGCATCTGGAGGGAAAAATACCCAAATAGCTGGCATTGCCTAGATGTTGCTTTCCCATCAACTGGCAACAAGAATGATCTCTCCATTTCTATCAGGTTTTTCCCAGCAATACTTGACCTTGAGCTGTGACCCTACCTTGACTCCACATTTCCTGACCCAACAATATTCCCAGTTCAGCCTAATCAAAGCTATTTTGAGATGATAACGAATTAACAAGTCTCCCCAAGAAAAACGACCTATGGCTAATCTGGGTCACCCAACTCCGGGAAAACTCTGACCTCAGCAAACTTTCAGCAACTATTTCCAGAACGTGTATTATCTTTGTGCCTTTGTTATCTGAAAAAGGGGGCTGAATCTGGAACATATTTGTCCAGGACACAGCCTATGCTGAATGTGTTTAGAAATGTTATAGTTTGCATTTAGATAGCTGGTGAGCTAACAAGGTAAGAACTTAACTCTCCCTCTCACCTCTCTTCATTTTACCTAATATTCTTTCACAAATATTAGCTGGCCATTCTTCCGAATATTCCAAATATTGTATCTCTTTATTAGAAGATGGCAAAGGCAACACTAGATAAAATAGCCCAGTGCTTGCCCTTCAATAATTCCATTTTAGTACTTTTATAACCTTGTCATGTCTTAGCTAAATAGACTGGTTTTGTTTTGCTTTGCTTCATTTTGTTTTTAACCAGACTGAAGTGATAGCTGCATTAGGCTTAATTGCGATGCTAACTTTGAGGGAAAATATTGGAAGGCATTTAATAAACAAAGATTATGGGAAAATACTGTGGTTTTCTCCATAAATACAAACGAGTCCTAATGTCATTGCAATAAAAGTAATTTGGACTTTCAGTTTATGTCCCTCTGACTTGAAGTTCAATGAGGGAACACTCACGTGCCAAGTTTACGCATTTTTGCCAAATCCATGAGCAATACAATCACATTTAGCCTACACAGTAGCCTCTGAAAAATCCGCATGGACGCATTTTGCGTGGAAAGCAGAGTAGATGTACTGGGGATGCCATTGCCTGCAACAGCTTCCCCAGTGCCCCCAGCCACCATGCACAGGATCAAGGGCTGGGAGCAGCTTCTGCTTCAGTTCCCCTTTTAGTGCCCAAGGCTCAGCTGGCCGTAGCCTGGGAGAAGAAGAGGACACCCTGATTTCAGCAGAGGCTGGTGAGGAACTAGGAGAGGAGAGGAATAAAAGGCAGCAGCAGCCGTGTTGTGCTCAGGGGGAAGGGATCAGGAGCCAGAAGGATGGATGTGATCAAGGGTAAGCCTGGGGTTCATCCCAAAGCTCAATTTCTACATTTCTCTGTGGTCAGGATGACAGGTGGGCTTCAAAACTAGGTTAATGCTTCCAATGATCCACCTCTTGCCACTGCTACCCCACGTCCCATTGACATTGGCTTCCAGAAAAATGTCTGGGTATTGGCGTGGGTCTGCACGATGGAGATTCGGGCAGTTCTGGTTATTTCAAGAAAGAGAAAATTACAGAATGCAGCTGTGATGGGAATGACCCAGGGCTGTGCACTGAATGAAGTGATGGGCTGAACGATCCAAGCCTTATTTGTTTTAAAAAATGGAAGGTGATCCTGGCCAACCACGGTTTCATCATTTGTAAACTGTCTGGCATGTGACTGGCACTGGTCTTATAATACTGGCTTGTTTGTGCAATTATATAACATAATTTCTCACTTTGCAGTGCACAACATAGATTGCTGCTCACTGGTCTCATTAAGAAATATATTATGAAAGAATGAAAACACCAGATCTAATCTCTAAATATTATTGTCTCGGCCAGAACAGTTACAGCACAGTACCATGCCTTCTTCAGTCAACTGCATTAATTTTTGGCTACTGCGTTTAAGCAAAGCTGCCAAAAAAATGTTTAGATCCTAGGGACATTTGTAAGCCCTGCAGGGCTCCCTTACCTCATTCAATCATCTTTCTCACACATATAGAGCTGCACATTTTTGCTGACTTCAGGGGCATTCGTACACCCAGTAAATCATTTCTGTCTGATCCCATCTGAGCAGCTCTGTTTTTATTTATAATAACCCTTGAATTTTCAAGGGAATATGCTAACATTCAGCTAACCCTATTTTTCCTAACCCAGATTTAAAGGAAAATGAGGAATCTTACTGAGATAATATTTTGAATCACTCAGAAGAAAAAAACTTACAATGTTATTTTCCTTTCAAACGTAGCTAAAATAGATCTTTTTGTGCAGCTGGGTTTCAAATCCGTTTTGGGGTAGCATGGTGTCAAAATTTAATAAAATACTGGCTTATTGGGTTATTAAAATAGTTATCTAAATATGAGTTGTTATCTGAAATAATTAAATAAAATGCCCCATGCATAGTACATCCCAGGTCAAATAAATGTTACTGGACATGATTATCTTCATGCCTTTTAAAATAAATGGAATAGAGTCCCTGGGACTCGTGAGCACTGCAGACAGTTTATATTAACTGCCTATATACACCTAAGCTATAGAAACATCCCGAACTCATTAGTTCTCTACCAAGTCTGACTATGCACATATTTTGGAAGACAAAAATTGTCATTGGCCAAATCAGAAATATCAACCTTATTATTATTATTATTATTATTATCATTATCATTATAAAACTCAATAGCACAAATTGTGATGAAAATAAGCCTAACATGTTAGAAGCTACACAGGAATTTTGAGCATGCATCTGTCTTATCTTGCCTTGGAAATCCAAAGACTAATGTTAACAAGTGATTCTGGACCATTACTGTATCTAAGAAATGGAGTGCATCCAGTGAAATACTATTGCAAGCGGCCAGAGCAACTTAGAGTGAACGTGGAGGCATGTTTGATAAGAGGACAGGAGGTTTCTCGCCTCAGCATTGCAGTGAAATATGCAGGCCCTTACCTTCGGGGAAGCAATCTTCAGGCTCCATCAGCTCCTCAGCAAACTCAGGGATCTGCTCCAGCAGTTCTGCGGGATTTGTCAAATCCACTGTGCTGCCTTCAGAAAGACTGATTTCATCAAGCTTGTTGTCAACAAGAGCAAAGATGAGGAAAACAAATTGATCAATTGCCCCGAAGGAAGTAGCTGAGTTTTTATTCCACTAACCAATATCCCAGCCAAAGCAGACATGACAGCAAGATTTCCATGCACTTCACACGGTGCCCACTCCTCAAGTGACAGCTCTGCCTATGCCGTGGTGAACTAATGGTTGACCCACCACCAACAAAAAAAGTAACAAACAATTCTTTCTTTAAAAAAAAAATAATAAAAAGGAACAACCTAAGAAATACAGTGAACAGCCACTGAATATTAATGGTAGGTGGAAGCTTGGAACAACTGAGCCACTCATTTTTTTTTATTTTTTTTTTTTAAGATTTCAAGGTTTGTATGTCCTACCCTCATATATGATGAAATCAAACAGGGGGACCAGAAGTGGAACCTAGCTCCTGAAATGCTGGAGGATGAAGGACCTGTGTTGGGTTCCTGTCTCTGGAACCTCATTCCCGAGGCTCCCCACCCACAGCTGGTGCATAAAAACTGCACCTTGTTGGTTAGGTCCATGTCCTGTTCCCTGCTGCCCCAGCTTCTCCTCTGAGATGAGCAGAAGTCCTTCTCTCACCATTGCATAAGCCACCCAAATATGAAATAGAAATTTCATAACATGTCTAGGCTTTCTTTTGACATAAAACATTTTCTTTAGAAGAAAACAAGATTTGTCTTCAAAATTTTATATAAGTAGCCAAAATAAAACATTTATTTTGTGTGAATCCAAAACTATATTTTTCTTGATTATTTAGTTTGGCCATTATAGTGGAAGGTATAATATTTACACAGCCCTGCATTTGTTTCTGACTGTGTAGGAGAGATATCTGGCACAAGCAGGCGACATCAAAGGTAGGATCTCCTATGGATCATGTCAATACAAAATGGCCTGACAAGAGTCAGGACAAGTAGCTTATTTGCAAACTCTCTTATTCTCTTTCCTGAGCACCTACTGAAACCTTTTTGTGCTTTATCTTGCAATACTATTCTCTCCATTTAAAAAATGAGGACAGTAATACTTACCCATGCTTTTAAACAACCTGTGTGATAGTTATACGAAAGATGGCATGTACACATAAATTATTATTTTCATGAAGATGGAGTTAGAGAATAGGTACAGCTTTATATATATTATTAATGTGAAAATGGACCCCTTGTTTTCCAGCATACAAAGGCAATGCAAAATTTATAGCTGAATTCAGAGAAATGCTGAACCTGGGGTAAAATGGGCAAGACTGAACATTCCAGCAATGCTTGTAAGAGGGGATGGAAGCTACTTCTTTGCAATTAGCTGCAGCATCCCAAAGGTCATAGTCTTGGCTAGGGTTTTTAATGCTCTACTCAGAAGGACTGCAAACAATTGAGAAGAGACCATTTAAAAAGAGAGTCAGAACAGAAAGCACAGGCCAATGGCATGGATAAAGCTTCTAAAAAATCCATATTCAGAATGCAGCTGTCATACAGAGAATAGCCTATTTTCTACAGCCTACAAACGGTATATGATGGTGGCAAAGATGTTGTACCAAGTTTTTTGCACAATCAGAACTTTCTGATACTGTTCATTAGGGAATGCATTTAGTCATTATTTGTTCTGTTATGAAGACGTCAAAACACACATCACTGAAATAATCCTAAATCATATACAGCTGCAGGATGTAGAAAATAGGAGTTCCAATGAAAAAAGAAGCCTCGTTGGATATAATTCTTACCAACAGAGAGAAATCAAAGAAAACTGTGAGAACAACGTCAGCTTGATAGCATTGTCAATGAGAGTGCTGTATTTAGCAGAGACAGGTTACGAAATTCAGAGAACACAATTGCAGAACACAGTGCAATTATATTAGACCACAGGGAAAACATCTTAAAGAATCAAGAATGCTCAAGAGTTATTTATCAGGAGGAGTTTTCAAAAAATATTAGAATCCATCAGTGTCAAAGGGAGATAGGGAACATGCAAGGCAAAACAGACAGGATTTCTTTTGAAAAGCCTTCAAGGAAGAAGAGGGAGTGAACATGGATTCAGAAAACACTAGACAAAGCTTTGAGGGTATGAATACGGACTAGAAAAAGAATGAACCACACATATGACAGAGGAGGGAAAGATTAGTAAAAGCTTGTAGGAAAAGAAGCAAAGGTTACTCTTTGCCATAAAGGTTAAAAGGATTAACGTTTTCATGAACTCGGTAATGGAAAGAAAAGAGCAAGAGACGTAATAGCAATTGATGAGGGAGATGTGACTAATCAAAATTCAGTTGCCTCAGAAAATAAACCCTTTTTAAAAGAATCCAACAAGGCGATCAATAAAAAGGGAGTGAGAGCTTGTTAGAACTAGAGGAAATGTAAGCAGAGAAATATCTAGAAAACCTGAAACAAACGCAAATCAGCAGATCCAGCCAACGCACATTGTAGGGCATACAGGGATCTGAAACACTAAGGTAACACACCATTAGCAATCAATACTTAATGATCATGGAAAACTGGAAAGAGCCCAGGAGAGCAGCAATAAGTAAACACAACACCGAGTTTAGAGAAGAGCAAAAGGGAATAATCATGGGAACCACAGATCACTAAACTCTTGCTGTAGTTTGTGATTAAAGTGAATTAAACAAACTCAGTGGAGAAAAGGCGAGTACTTTCTTGGAGGCCAGCTGAGCGAAAAGGCATGGAGCCATAAAGACACCGAGGCAGCTCTCCTGTCTGCCACGGGTGCCGTGCACAAACAGGGAACAAGGAGGCCAAAAGACAAAAAGGACGAATACAGAATGTACTCTTTCTTTCTTGGAATAAGTGAGTGGAGGAGATATGCCAGGCAGAGACAACATCAGGAGCCTCTTTGGGAGACCTCCCACTTGAGCGCAAATTCATGCTGCAGAGGGTAGTTTTTAATGTGTTTCTGAGTGGTCTGCTCTGTCTTAAGTAGCTGGACAGGGCTTTTGTCTCTTGTGTCAGACACCACTTGTGTCTCTAATAGTGGCAAATTGATCTGAATGCTCTTTTTTTTTTTTTTTTTTTTTCAAGAAGCCTGCAGCAGTGAGAAGCTGAAATCTCATTGAAAGTTGATGTTTGCTAAAGGTTTAACTCTCTTATCTTTCTCCCTCTCTCCCTTCCCTTTGAAGATCACAGCCTTAATCTACCAAACTGACAGACGATACATAAATCTTAATAAAATACCTATATTTCTATTATAGAAAAGCCTACTTTTGAAATAAAGTGTAATTGGCTCTGATTCACCCATTGCTGTATGGAGAAAAGCCATCCTAAGGACCCAAATGTAACAAAAACTTTGTCTTCAGAGGAAGATACATGTAAGGATTAGAGTCAGCATTATCTTCAATAAAGATACAGAAGAGATACTGACCAATATAATTCTTATATTGGCAGATAACATTAAATTGAAGAGAGTATTGAAACCAAGGAGAAAGGAAGTGAGAAGTGAAACATGGAGAGAATATAGCAAAATGAGAATTGACTCAAAACACTACAAAAGAAATAGTTCAGGAAAAAATTCAATGGAAATCGTGGAAACTTGCAACGACAAATCACCTGGGGTAATATTAAAAAAAATAGACATGATTTTGTCGTGGAATATAAAGATGCAGAAATCCTATATGAAAGTATTGTGTCTATATGCTGAGATAGTACTTCTCTTTATAGTTCTGTGGAAATTTCATTTGGAGTACTGTGTTTAGTTCTTGGTAAAACAATTCCAAAGAGGAAAAAATGAGGGAGTTGAAAAAAAAAAAAAAAAGGTAAAAGGAGGAACAATGGCATGTGACTTTAGGGAGTTAACGAAATGCAAAAGGAAGCTAATAACAGTCTATTAAATCAAGTGACATTAATTCATAAAAACAGAATGACAGATAAAATCAGTAAAAGAAAGTAATAAAATTGTATTTTAAAAGGAAAAGAAAATAGGCTGATTATTAAGGCAATACACCCAGCCATGAGATTTTTTTTTTCTAGCTGAGCAAACTGTTCCCTTTGATAAATGAAGAAGTCTAAGTTGCCTGATACGTTTAAAAGTAGATTCCACAAGGCTGTACAAAATATTTTATGGGGCAATGTTTTGGCAAAGAAATTAACTGGTATGTTCTCTGAGGTCTTATCCACCTGCGACACCAACAATTTTATTTCTATGGTGTCTTTCTGTTGATTTATATGGGATGAATTTTTAATCATATAATGTATCCTTTACTGCCATCAACAGTGTTTTATTCAGAACACATTCAGTGCTTCCTGTGAGCGACTGAATAACTCAAAGCCCTGTCTCTTGGGCATACCAAATCCGTTAAGTTACTTCCTTGCAGTTGCTGGCTTTATTTGGCTACTCCCGGGTTCTTGGGCATTCATCAAAAAGATTACCATGTCCTTTTGTGTCGGCAGAAAGATTACTTCTGAACAGAAGGACTGTAAGTATGTAATGTCCACACAAGATTTACCCTTCAAAAATAGCATCCTTTGGGCTTTGCTCTTTCATGTTGGTATTCATAGCCTCATGTGAACTTCCGTTTGATTTCAAGTCATCCCTGGATTATTGCCATATTCCTCCACCTCTCTTTAAGAAGCCACAAATAGAATCAATTATAGTCTGCTATAGAAAGGTGACATTTGTGTTCCAGGACCTTTTGAAAGTTGAGGGAGGAAATGGGGATTATTTCTTTATCACGATGTTGCTGAATATATCAGAGCTAGAATGTTCCCTTCTTATCATGACATTTCATTACAGCACTAAGAAAGGACATAGTTCTCAGGCCTTCATGCTAATATAACCGGATTTTTATATCTTACTAATATGGTTAAACATGAAGGATACCAAATCCCCTGTGAGAAAAAATTCCTGAGATGGTCTTCTAATCCCTACTTGTTGTAATTCATCTCATTATTTTAAAATCTAATGTTTCTTTTGGGTAAGTATATATATATATATGTATACATTTTTTTCCCCTGAGATTGGGAGATTGGGATATCAGATGCTTGAAGTCTCCTTCCTCTAAAGTACAGGACCTTTTCTTTCTGAAGATGAAGTTCAATATGCCAAGAAGTATTCTGGTGAGGATTGCCCCTGACAGAACCACTTCATGGCTAGAGAATTTCAGGTGAATATCAGTGGAGTTTAGGTCACCTAAGTGTAGATCTCCACAGCTCAGCTAGTTACCCTGGGCTCCCTTTATAGTCACTGGATAGAAACAGGTACTTTAAAATATGATTCATCTGACCTAATTTAAATGTTGATTTCAGGAGGAGATGAGACACTTTTACCTAACTATATTGGCTCCTGATCTTTGTTGACTATAAAAGGGGCCTCAGATGACACGTCTAGATGCAGATGTCTACAGTTAGTTCAGTAAATTCCACCCCATGTGACACTAAGAATCAGCAGGCCTGGATAAGGTGAGGTCTGGCTCTGCAGCAGCCCTGTTTCCATTGACCTGTCAAGATTTCTGCATGGGATTGCTCCTGCTGGGCACGAGTTCGTCAGCAGTTTTACAGTAGAACTGGGAAAGGAGTGATGATAATATTAAGTCATTCTTTCCCTTTCATTAATTCAAACTCCCCAGACTACCACTGGTTCCAGTCTCAAGCTGCTATGGACTTCCCCAAACTCCCAGGACATGGCTCAAAACCTCCAGTTTCTGATTTCAAAGATCACTCTCCAATAATAAATGCAACATTCTATCAATAAAAAACTAAATCCAAATGGGGAAAAAAATCTCAACAAGTCATCAAGTGGGATACAGGGAATTTAAAACCTGCAGTCACTCAGCGTAAAATACAAAATGATGCATTTTTGGTATTCATGTTTTTAAAGACAACATAATCCTAGAAATTGAAAATAAAAGTCAACGTAGTCTACATATTGAGAAACAAAGAGCGATCCACACTTTGGCCAACAATAACCGAATGATACCAAGGCTTGCCATATAATTAGTAATTTCATGTCAGCTACTTAAATTCTTGCACCTCTCTTGGGTCTACGGTGCTAACAGGAAAAGAAATGGTAATCTGCTACAGAGAACAGGTGCCCTCCAGTGAACTCCAGGTACAGATCTGCCAAGTCAGCAGACGCCATTCTTGGAGCTACTTTTCAAGGGCTAAGCACACGCACATTTTCTCCTAAAATAAGACAGTAACATTACAGATTTTTTTTTTCCAAAGCCTCATAAAATCCCATCTTAATTTGTAATGCACATTTTCCAAGCTTTCCAATTATTTTTATAACAACAAAATCCTTTCTCCTTTAATAAAACTGTAATACCTACTGTGTGCTTCTGCTTCCGTGCCAGTTGACAAACACATATTTTTCCAAGCCCCAACCCCCCACAAAAATTGGTGGCATGCACTATGGAGCTCGTGTGATGAATTGCATGCAGTATCAGGTAGGAAATTGGTTTCTGTTACCTCTTTTTGCCCTACTGGAGGTGGTGGCTCAGCCTTCAACTGCTTATCCATGTGCAACTCACTTAACTCTTCACAAATCTCAGAGTTCTGACTCCGGGCGCCTGGGCTTTGACATCGCTGCCCCCTCAGCTGCAGCTGCTTTTCCTGCTGGAAATAATCCTAGATGGGTTTATTTTCTTTTTCTTTGATAGCATGCTTATTTCTTATGGAGAACTCCCCAGCTAGAAGAGAAAATAGCCTGAACTATACTTGTCAGGGGATGACATCTTAAGGAAAAATGGCAAGCAACATGATTACACAAGCTTATGCTGTAATTTTTCAGGTTTAGCAACTGGATATGTCAAGATAACTGTCTGTAAAACCGGAAATTACAGATAGACCAGATTATTATTTTTGAGCTGTTGTTGTGGGAGGGTGGGAGGAAATTTCCTTGTGTTCTCCACTTTCCATCCAGTTTGGCGACACAGGTTCTTCCAGAGACCAGGGGCACAGAAGAGGGCTTGCAGTTCAGACAACGGGTTGTGCTTTGTTTTTGGTTTTGTGCAACTTGAGGGGTGTGCTCTGAAGCCAGGTGACTGGGCGATATTCAGCATCACAGATGGGAGAAAGGCACCAGTGCAACACCCAGCACCCTGCCATGGGGCTGCTCCAAACGGTGTAGAAAAAACTCACCCTAAGAAGACAAGCTACACGTGGAAGGGAAGGAAAATGCCAAGTTTGTAGGAAGAGATAAAAGGTATCTAAAAGTAGATGCGAAAAAAACCTGCAGGTAAACATGGAAACGCGTGCGGCGCCTATTCAGCAAAGCACTGCAGACTACTTTGCACCCACTGATATCAGCGGGACTTAACCGCAGGTTGAAAGGAGAGCACGTCCTTAAGTACTGCACTAAAGAGGGATGCGCTGCGGAATCAGAGCAATATTTTTTCCTGCAAACACGTCTGACTAGCTCCAGTGCCTGCCAGTACAAGCGGTGCCATTAAATCCAGCCACGCCGTCCTGGGGCGATGCTTATTGCCTCTGAGCTCTCCAGAAGGGCTGCCAGGACTAATGGCAGAGGAGAGCGTGTTTGCACGGTTGGCCCCTGCATCTGGAGCCCAGGTTCGCTGCTGGTGTAAATCAGTTCGGTTTTATTGATTCACCTGCAAGAGGGGTTGCTCTGAAAACTCCACAGCTCATCACAGCACTACCATCGTTCATGCCATTACTAATGCTGCTACTAAAATATTAATAAAACTCAAGCTGATTTCAAAGGGTTGTGCTGAATTGCTTAGAGAAGGACTTCCATGCTGAGAAAAAAATTACAAGCATAACAGGATTTCAACAGTAATTATTTAAACCTATTTATCTTTCACTTGTCCACCTTTTTTTTTTTCCCTCGGCTTGAGTGACATTCAACATTATTCAAGTATTAAGTGAGTTTCCCTTCCCCAGGGAGCCGCAGCCTACCTGCCTCAGTTCTAAAGCCACATCACCACAGGAAGTCCCTCAAGAGGTACCAGCAGCAGAAAAACACTTTATTCCAAATATAACTATCTGAGAGAACAGATGACACAAAGGAAGCAGTTGGTTAAGCAAATTGCTCTCTCTGTATAAATACTTTCGGACTGTCAGGTTTGTACCAATCCTTTCAAATGTTGTTCTGCGTTTCTAGCAAATTAATTCAAAATCAAATTACTTGTTTCCTGCTTCAGAGGGCATGTGGTCTAAAATATAATCTAGCTTTAATAAATTAAAGTATGCATGTGCAAGCCTGTACCCTCTGCATGAGAATGTATTACATGCAATTTCTAGGCACAGTTTAGCACCGATCTTCACAAGCTGGAGAGTATTCCGTAATCACTGAGCCCCTGCCAAAAAGTAGCACTTTTTAAAGAGCATCTTTGGAAATACTGTAATACTCAGGAGAGACGCTAGCATGGAAAGCACAGTACACTCAAATAAGGTGCTCAGCCATACAAAATTTGTGTTTTTTCTTCCTTTATGCAATGTGCATACAACTTAGTACCAAGTAATCTTAATGGCAGGGTATCAGTTATAGCACTAAAACAACAAGAACAATCGTGTCACGTTAAAAGTGCAAGGCAATCTGGGGTGACATCTCGAGCTCACTTATGCAGAAGGGTTGTGCACTCAGATTCATTAGAAACAAAGCTGCGTACGAGAACAGACTGTGTAACTCAGTTGATCTGACGAATATTCAAGTTGTTAAGCAAATTATTGCACTGAATAATTAAGCTAGCGTCAAATGCAAAGCTTACACCGTTTCTCTACTGACTAAACCTTCTGCGTGGCACCAAGATTTTAGGAACAATTTCCTAGAGACTAAACTCCAGGAAACATGGCCCCAGCTACTTCCCAGAAATCACACTTGCACCAAGCATCCAACTAGTTAATATTAATTAATACTGATGGAATATATCCTGGCAAATTATCCAGTAGGGTTAGGGAATTAACTGGGATTTTAAAAATGACTGATGCCAGCCCTGGCAAGCCAATGCCATGGGATGGAAGGGTCTCAGTTCCAGGACACAGAGCCCAAGGGTCAGCAGGAACCTGCCTGGGGCAGGGTGCATTCACTGGGGTTTGTTCAACTTTGGGCTGTTTGCTTTTGCTCTGCTTCCAGATGATTTGTTCTTCTGGCGGCAATGGCAGCAAGTTTATCTCCTGTAAAGCTCCCCACCGTGGGTGGTTTATATAATTTGTTTTTAATTTTTGTATCAAGTGCCATGTTGCCAAGGCAATACACATTATGGTAATATTTATTGATTGACTTGTTTTCACCGTTTATAAAGTAAAACTGTTCAGCAGTACGAAAACTTCGTGCCTGTAAATGGCCGGTTGGGAGCCTGGGACAGGGGGTTAGCTCCTTTAGAGGATAAACTACAAGTTTGCTCACCCCTGCTCGGCTCTGGAGCCTCCGTAGGAGGGCTTATTGCATGTAGGAGGATGGACCAAGCGTTGTCCCCTTGCACGCTGCAGGTCAGCTGCAGCACCACGAAAACAGCAACTGGATTGAAAACAGAGCACAATCTGGGTGACATCCCAAGCGTGCGTGTGCACGGACCCACATACTTGTTGGCTGGCACAAGTAAATACAAAGGCTCCACACCACGTCCTGCCTCTGAAAAGCACGGATCAGCTAATTGTTTCGGGCTCAGATGGGGATTAGTGCAAATGCCGCTCCTTTGGAAAGAAGACTTGCTGCTGGCAAAACAAGACAAATACCTGTCATCGGCGCGGATTCGCTTTATTCCTTCCCCATGGAAATATCACTTTTTTCCATCCTGTGCAAACAAATTTAGAAAGATGATCCCCGGGCCTGCCTCTCACATGGGGATCAGCTCGGATGGGCTCTCCTGACACTTCACTCACTACCTAGATCGTGACCCCGGCTTGGAGCATTTGTTCCCTGATTCCCTGGGCACGGCTGTCGTGGGAAAGAAGACGTGCAAAGCCTTTGATAGCAGGAAGCTTCCTCTCCCTGCGAGGAGGGGAGGTAAGGACTGGGCACTGGGATGGAGCCCTCCCCACTTGCAAATGTCACTGCTGATCCAGTGGGCACAGATGAAGGAGGTGCAGGATGAAGTTAATTCAACTTATTTTATGAGGTGGGCAGGGTAATCCCCTAAGGCTGCTGGGACAGAGCAAATACAAACTGCCCTTTACCCAGTCCATGGTGCAATGGGAAATATCCAT
Organism: Anser anser; assembly: GCF_964211835.1. Classification (NCBI taxonomy): domain Eukaryota; kingdom Metazoa; phylum Chordata; class Aves; order Anseriformes; family Anatidae; genus Anser; species Anser anser. The sequence goes on from NC_139721.1 coordinate 156,911,491, forward strand.
CTTATGCATTTTCCCTGCTCCCCACCAGGCTCATGCATCCCTTTGGCACCCTGAAGGTGAGTTTTGGACATTGCCCATTGCGGGAAGCACCACCAGCAGTCAAGGATTCTGGGAACAGAGGCATCGCTGCCTTAGCCATTTGGAGATGACCGACACTATGACACCGAGCCTGCTCAAGAGATGCCACTCAATACAGCAACAATTAGTCCTTTAATAGCCAGAAACATATTTTAACCTGCAAACCTTCCTACGGCCAGTTTTGGGATATATAAAAAAAAATAATAGGAGCCTGAGGAGCTTTTCATGTAGAGCAAACCCAGCTCAGTGGCGTAACACGTGTAGTTACGAGAGGACTGTTTACTCTGGGAAGTAACTGTTGATGTTTATGTTCCTCCTTGCAGACAGCTATGGATTTCACAAAATTGCCGGGCCTGGTAGCTATTGGCATCCTTTCTGGGCAACAGTTTGCATCGAGTAACTGGCACCCTTCCTGCGTGGAGAAGCCAAGGAGTAAACGATTGTGAAAACCGAACTGTTTGCATCCTACCTCTGCACAAGGGGAGAAGCAAGCAGATTGCAGTGCTGCTGAAAAGCAGAGAGCTTGCCTTACTGCCAGGGCAGCACCTGTTTCGTGTGTAGAGTCAACAGGAGGCTACAGTCAGCAGAGCTGTCAAGCTGACAGCTCTCAGATATGCTGAATTCACTCTGCCTGAAAAGCCTTCAACAGTCTGGGCTAAAACGGGAGGGAAATAAATAGCCTCGATCCAGGGAAACAAATGGTGGGGTTTGCTACCATCATTTATGATCCTGGTTCTCCTCCCATGAATAAATGTAAATCCTTGTAGCACCAATAAAATCAGTGGATTTATCTTTCTGCACGTTCAGCATGCAAAGAAAAACCACCAAATACATCAGGAAAATCCCCTTGCTTCCTTAATACGAGATGGGGAAGATTAATATCACTTACTCTGCTAGGAAGAAAGGAGGGCTGGCACGCAGCTGCCTATTTTAAGCGTGTATGTTCAGGAATCTCTCTACCCCCATTTGAGGAATTACTTCTGCAAAGCAGGGTAGCTACTGCTCGGTTTAATGAGAAATCAGAGGAAAACCAGGATCAATATCAGAGCACAGCACTAGGGACAGGACTCATGTGGCACTTTAAAAGCACGTTTCATTAGCAGACACCAGCATTTGTGATGCTGATGTGAAGTGCCTGAAGTCCTACCTTGAGTTTGCAGCACAGGAAGCGTGTACAAAATTTAGGGGCTACAAATTCATCAGCAGGGGTGGATGGGTATGAAAGCAGGAAAGAGAACGTGTAAACCTGGTGATATGAGGGGGCATCCTTACTCCATCTTACACCACCAGCTCCATCACTCCAACAGCAACAACTACACATCAGACTAACTTAGCCTCTGATTTTTGCCCAGTTTTGCAGTCCTTATCTCCCCCTCCCAGTCTTTCCTCTCACCATTCACCTGTGCAAAAGCCAGTCACAATCTGATGCAAACTCAGTCATAAAATATCATCAGAATGAGAAAGTCCTGCTCATATTTCCCATGTAACTCCATCTATGTTTTTTGTTTGTTTTTGTTTTGTTTTTTTCTTCTTCTTGATGACACAGCTTTTACAGGAACCTCATTTATTAAAACCAAAACCACTACCAGAAGCGTGCAGAAGAACAATGCAGACAAAACAGGTTAGATACAGCAGTCTGAGAGATCAGAAATAACGCAAGCCTGTTGCCCAGCTCCCGGTGAATGTAACGGTAGATGAAATTATGCCCTTAATTTGGATGTTCACAGCTCCCAAGGGAATTTTCAATTGTGTTGTCATCTCTCAGAGTGAATGCCATTGTAGTTTGAACTTACATCTATGTAGCTAAACACAGGACTCCTGGAGGACCAGCAGCTTTATTCCCTGAAATTTGTAGGGTATTTGGAAGCAAAGATGAGAGCTTGTTTAGAAAAAAAAAAAAAAAGTATCTATGAATATGCAGCTGGATAAAAATACCAGAATCTGGGCCTTAAAATTGAGAGTGGCTAAGGCTGGCCAGAAACCACAGCTGCTGAGCAGAGAGTGTTAACAGCAAAAACTCCTCTGGTACCAACCCATCTTGGCATCTTGGCGTGTATATATATATATATATATATATATATATGTACACACACAGTCCAATATAATGCGTTTATATATATAATGTATGTGTATATATATATATGTATATATATATACACACACACACACATTGCCAGCCCCTCCTGGATTTTTTTTTTTTTAAATTTTGAATAAATGTGAACTTTTTCCCCTGACAAACATCGTGCAGCTACCAACTGCTGCTCTCTGCACCAACCCTGGGTGCTTTGCCAAATGCCTTCCCCTGAAGAAGAAAAGGGCACTTTCGCAGTGGTCCTTCTCAGATTGATCCAGAACATTTTAAGTGTTTTAACTCTGGCCCTGGAGGAGCAGGGCACGTTATTTCTAATGGTGTGGTCCTTGCTGCCTGAGATCTTTTCCCACACTGGGCAACACACTGCCCATAATAAAGCATTGATTCATTATTCCAAGGGTTCAGTCTTAAAATTGGTTTAAGTGGGAGAACTTGGCAAAAAGATGGACTGCCAAAGTTAATTTAGCTTGTTATCAATTCAATAGGCTTAAATAGGCAGTGAAAGTGTTTCATAAGTGTTCATTGTTCAGAGTTCAAGCTAATACCTTCTGCTAAATTGCATTTTGAAGTTTAATCACACTCTACTTTATGTTTCTTTTGGTAATTGGGATCTCTCCACAGTATAATACGAAGAACTCAAACTAATGGGCTCCTCTGATTGAAGCTTAAATTTTGGAAGTTTGCCTCAAAGTACAGCGTGCTTTGAGAGACTGCCTGAAATACTACAGGTCCTCTCACCCAAACAAGGCGGTAATGTTTTGATCATTAAGGAAGACTTATTTTAATACAGGCAATAGCAACAGAATAATTGTCAGACTTTTAGATGCCATTATTTTAAATGTTGTTATTTTGGACCATCATTGAGGGGAGTAATGTCAAGCCCTCACGCCCCTTGAACACGCACACCCTCTGTCTCCCCTTGTCACAGGAGCTGTTCGAGAACTGGCTGCTGTTCATTTTGTCCGAAATGTTAGATGTTGGCATTTTCCTTACCAAAGGCAGAAACAGCAAGAAATGCTCATTTCTGGGCAGCATTGTGCTCCGGGGAGGGACGTGGATCCTGGGAAATGGCACCCGGTAGGCTGTGACTGACGCATGGTCCCCGGTCTGGGCTCTTGTCCAAATGCGTGTTGACAAGTCCGCTACGCCTGATATCGGCTCGCTCAATGCCAGGCTTTTCTTTTCTTTTTATTTTTTTCCTCTTTCTCCTATCATCTCCCTGTGTTTCCCGGACCTTAGGCACTATGCTGCAGACAAACATATTTCCTGGGCACCGTGTCTACTGGATAAGCACCCTAAAACCTTTATACGCGGTGTGACTGCTACGATCACGTCAGCGGAGAGATCTGACACTGAGTCTTGTGCTGCCCTATTGTACTGAAATGAAATAAATACAAATGCCATTCTACGTGTAAAAGCAAAGACAAAGATAGAGGTGCTTTAAATCTGCTGCTATGATTTACAGTCCTTTTTTTTTTTTTTCTTTCTGTTTTTTTCTAATGGCCTTGCTGCTATTCTTCCTAAGGTGATTAATACAGATATGTTCTATTTTATTGCTAAAAATAAGATAAAAGCAAATAATTGAGTTCTACGCAGTTTTTCAAGAAATGCAGACCAAAACATACACTTTCAAAAAGACAGAAAATCAGGCAAAATATGTATCTAATGAGAACAACAACAAAAAACAACACTTGCTGACTTACTTAATGATCAGAAAAATATTGGCCCAAATAAAGCTGACACGCAGACTGCTGCAAGATTTACTGCACATTGTGCATGTGTACACGTGGGCTCACTCTCCTACCAGTATAAACTGGGGAGTCATCAACTGACTTCAAAGGTATTTCATCCAGTTGTACTAAAAGAAAATTTGTCCCTAGGACTGTAACGGAAAACAGCAGGAATATAAATATTGCTTGAAAAGGCATTACATTTCCTGACAATAAACGATATTTCCTGCAATAAAAGGCTGAAATTAATGTACCTTGTCAAATAAACATATGACTTCATGGTATCTCTGATTTGTCGATGTTAGAATTATCAGGAGAGTAAGGTATCGTCACAAACAATTTATACCAAAATCTTTATGCAATGGCATTTTTAGGGCAATTATCAGTAATTTCAGCTCCACTAATGTCAACGTGGAATAATTCTACTGACTTTTACAGAATTCATATCAGTTTAGGAACAGGTCTGTACTGTACAGAAATTGTACAGTTAAGTATCCAATGATTGCAAAGGAACAGATGTGGGTCCAGATGTGCATGGTGAAGTCTCTGTTACCTGAGACATTTAATTCCCTCCTCTATCTCACAAATGATGTATCACAGTGAAAATAAACTTACAGGCTCTGTGTAGAAATTATTGCTTGAAGTCCTTGACTCTGTGCTATGAGAAAGCTAAAACTTGATGATCCCAATGGTCCTCTCTGCACTCAAAACTATTAATCTCTTACTGGTAGAAACATGAAAAAAAAAAAAAAAAAAGCCATCCGAAACAGTTTCACCTTGTCAAGTGAAATCAAATTAAGTCAGTAATACTGAAAAAATGGTGAAAAAGAGAAGAAAAGCTTGGGGATTTGATCCAGTTCAGGGCAATATAGGAGCTGTATCACTGAACAAAGACTGTGGTCACGGCCAGCTCTGTCGTTGGCATGTATGGAGGAGGCACTTATCTAAAGCCTGGAAAACTGATTTTCCTGGGAGATGCATTTGACAGATCCCAAGCTGACATATACAAGAGAGAAGACCTGCTAATCAAAAAAAAAAAAAAAAGAAAAAAAAGTGCTTTTGATTGAGAAAGTGATTTTTGTGGAGCAACAAATGTTTGTTGGGTGTGCAAAATCCAGGCAATGTGCATCCCTCCCTGAGAAAAAGCAGGTGAGAAACCAGGAAACCCTGAGGGGTGATGGAAAAAAACATCCCCTTCCCACAGGCAAAATTCCCCGCCAGGACATGGGAAGGTAAGCCCCAGCAGGCAATAACTCCCTGCCGTTTAAGGATTTCCACATCCAGGGGAAAGCCTCGGGCAGTGGGTAGGGGCAGCTCTCGAGCATCTTTGCAGACTCAGATGGCACAAATCAGCCACGGTGGGAGCTGGGACCTGGCCGCTGTGAACCTCAGCGCGTCCGCCTGGTGTCGAGGAACGGGGAAGGAGCTGCAAAGCGCTTCTTCATCCCAGCAGCAGGCAGCGAGCACTTTCCATATGACCCAATTAGCCACTCCATCGGAACAAATCAATAATGGCATTTTCTGGAGACAAGCAGGCAAGTGCTGCTGGCTTGGCACTGCACCGCATGGGGAAATGCAGAGGTGTTATCTCTGCAGAAAGCAGCGTCCATGCCTGGTTCTGTCACAGCAGAAGGGGCAAATGTGGCCACGAGCCACTAGCTACTGCAGCATCATAGATTTTCTTCTTGGTAGCATGCCATAGATAGATCGAGGGCAGTAGTCAGAGTAAGGCAACACATGCTGCAGTTAAATTTAAGAAAGGGCAGAAGGCAATAACAGCCCTACTGGGCTGACTCAAACAACAAGCAATGTTTAGAGACGTTTTCTGACATTGTGCTAATGACATTTGCTGACTGGAGGACCTCGTCAATGCAGAAAATGATCCAAATACCTTGCAGAAACACATGGATGTCCTTGAGGCTTGGGGTAATAGAAACAAGACGGAGTTCCATGGTGTAAGTGCAGGACACCGTACTTTGGGGACTGATTCAGGATGTCAGCCTGGCATTTCTCATCTGGAACCTCCTTTTAGTCTGTCATGGTGTGTTGTTTTTTTTTTTTTTCTGAACCACAAAGTGATGTTGCTGTGGTAAAGGCACACACCGTTTTGGGCTAGAGCTGTGGGCACTTTGCAGGATAAGCAATGATAAAGTAGGAAGTTTGAAGACTTATTTATCTAATGTAAAGGGTTCAAAGCCCTCTGATGTCTGAAACTTTCAACGCAGTTAAACTGCAGGTAAGTTCTGGTAGGATCTGCTGTGTCAGGTGGATTGCACACTGAATTGTCCCATCACATTACTGTCCCACAAAGTGGTCCTTACTCCTTACTCCTTTAGGAGCCTGAAGTTTGACGTCACCTACGAAAAGATGGCCTTCATAAGCAATTACAGGAATGCTATGAAAACAGAAGAAAACAATTTCCAAATTTTAATTACTTAGGAAGCCAAAGTGAGAACCCAAAAGAACCTTGAGAAGATGCAAACTGTTGCTGTGGTTGCTGCTGAGCTTTTTGGAGTTGTTTCCCTGCTAGGACAACCCATATTTAAAATTGTACATCTCAAAGAAAGTGGAAAAATGGAAGACAGTTTCCCCTCTGTCTCACTCTCTTCTGCCAGCTTCTCACACCTGCGCTGACTTTTATTGCTCACCTTTTCTTTCTGACCCTTTCACCATATGTGTGGGCTATAGGTACGTGTCTCTTGGCTCTCCGAGCTGGCAGAGCATCTCACTTACATCTCAGGAATCAAAGGAAGCCACCAGGTGGGCTCTCTCCTCCGGAACCCTCTCGATGACAGTGCCAAAAATGGGTAGCTTTGGGAAATACGGCTGCTGCCAGTAAGATTTTATGATAGAAATGGAAGCTGAAATTTAAATGTAGAGATTTCTAAGGGTTTCTCATCACCTGAAATTTCAAACTGCTATATCTAACACTGTGGGGGTAATTTGTCTTAGCTAAGATGCCTTATGTTAGAGTAATTTTATGACTTCCCCAGAGAGACAAGCACTGGTACAGGAGATGTAAACTGAACTGATCCTCACCCTAAAATCTCATTGGGATCAACACTTTTGTGGTTCTGCTAGAGACCGACCTCCCTTCCTTTTTAGCCTCAGAATACGGCCCAGGATGTTCAGCTGACACAGCAAATGGGAAGGACATGTAAGGACTGTGTAGGTTCACCTGGCCACACACTTGAGAGGCATGTAATGAATATATTCCCTTTTCATACTGTTCTTTTTGTCTCTTTCCCCATGAAACTGCACCAAAATCTACATGCACGAGGAGGAAGGCAGGTTCTGGCAATATTGCCAAAGGGCTGCCAAATTCCAGGTCAGCCCACAACTTTAAAGTGAAGCAGGGTACATTTTCTTCTCCCCAGCAGTAAATCTACATGCACATTCTCTTTGTACATGCTAAAATATTTAAATATGTAAAAATATGGATTATAATTAGGGGAAAGTTAGAATAGATTTGAATGTTTAACGTACCCTTGGTAGTTCTTGTTTAATTTCTGTATGATGCCCTCTACACAAAAAGATACCTCACCGCAGTTGTGCCCTTTCAGTGCAATCATGTAAATTTTGCTTTTGTTCACATTCTTCCTTTGCGAGCTCTCTGTGTTTATCGTGACCATCCTGGAGGAAGGAGGTAAGAACCACAGCAGAGATGGGCTCACAGGATCAAGTATTCTGATAGAGAGCAGGGAATTTTAACCCTCTGTGCCCTTGAAACAAAAGCTTGCACGTTGTAATAGCCACAATGCTGCATTCAAGGAACTGGGATTTAATATTGACCTCCAGCTGCAATAAATGCTTTTGCAGTAACCTATGTGTTGATTAAGGGATTTATTTTTTTGGGTGGGTGCAGAGATCATATGTCTTTGGAATATGCACCACTAAAAATGACAGGTCTTTGAATCATTCAGAGTATGTTTTCCCATGGCTCTTCTCCTTATTGAGACATTTACAGCTGTGCAAATTTATTAGGGTTTTGCAGGAAAACAAATGCAAAGATCGTCCTGCAATTATCCTTTCTGCTGTTGAGCTTCTTCCTATTTTTTATTTATTTATTATGCCAACACGTTTCTAATCTTTGAACTGGAGCCCTCTCACGTGCACATATTTTCCTCTCTAGACATTTGACAAAAGTGAATGCTGGACAAGTGAACTGGCTTCTTGTTGGGACCCTTCCAGCAGCAGTCCCCTAAGCTCTGCAGACAAAGGTTGAACACCATTGATCGGGGCTACGCACCAGGGAACAGCAGTGACCTGCAGCAGCTGCTTATCAAAGCCTGGAAAACACTGATGACAAAGCTAATGAATATATTTCTCAACCCCTTTCCTTCTACTTCATGCACATGCTAGCAGTGAACTACATTGCTTCACTAAAATCTAAACATTTCATGGCAATGCGACAATGCTAACCTAATGTTTATTGAACATTTCTCAAAACGATGCAGTGTGCAAACTTAGCACTTTGGTTTGTTTCTCCTATTTGGTTTGTTTCTTTCCATTTTGTTTCACTTTGAATCCTCAGTGTTTATGTTACGTATGATAACATTTTCGTATTATTGAAACAATTTGAAGAAGTTTTCTTAATATTTTCAGATCCATTTTTATTCATAATGATCTATTTCATTAAAATGTCTGTTTTTCTACATCAATTTTTTCTATATCAATTTGTTCCTTCACGACTCTAACAGATCTCACTAAAGCTGTAATTCCACACGCACATGGACACACTGTGTAGCTAAACAGAAGTCCACATTTCTATATTTTTAAGGTACTATAAGCTGTAAATTTCCCAAACCCTCCATACTCCATGCTACAGTTTAGCTTGCAATTGTGACCACTTATTTACCTTGAGGAAGGTGGGGTGCAGTGACACACCATACACACGTGTGCAGATGCACACACTCATGCTTCCAGCCCTCATGGACACTTACGTGCAAAGTTGCAACAAATTTTTCTCTGCATTGTAAAGGAAAAGGGTGAGAAATTTTACAGTTGTGACCTTCTGTCAGACATAGTAGAAATGTGTGGATAAAAAAAAAGTCAAACAGAAAAAAAAAATCCTGATTTAAACACATTTACACACTATGATACATATTTATACCAGTCGGTATTGGTGGATTGGCTAATTCTAAGAAAGCCATCTACTGTGTATTTCACTTTTCAAGTGTACTCCTCTTGTAGGTTTAACTAATACAAGCCAGGGGATAGGAAAAGAAAAAAACAGATATTATCCCTAGAAGTCAGCCTACTCATGCCCCAAATGGTTTTAGGAATTCCTGCTTTATGTTCAGTGAGAAAAGGGAAGCAATGGACAGGACCTCACTGGAGCTCTGTCACTAAGCATACAATTACCCCACAAACCCCCCCAAAGACATAACCACAGTCAGCTTTGTGTTTTCTTTTTCCTGTGCCACCAACACTGATCCACGGATTATTTCCATACATGTATTCCTTAAAAAAAAAAAGAAAAAGATACAAAATAGTCCCTAAAAGTGTTTGCCAAAATTTTCACACTTCTTTTTTTCTCTCTGGGAGTCTGTTCAGACAGTGGGGCTTGCTGATAGAGTTTTCCGACCCCTTGCCCTCCCGCTCCCCAAGGTCTGCTCAATGCCTAAGACCTGCTGGTGGGCAGATGCACTAGCACCAAAGAGATTTCCACACTGATGTAGCAGAAATTAACATTTAACAGCCAATTTGCGCCTGCCTCCCTGGCACAGAATCCTTCCTCAGGGCTTTTTTTTTAGCACATCCCTTCTCTAAGGACTCCTTTGCTTCAGATCTTTCTTCCCTTCAACCAAGAGATGGGGGATCCCTCCTGACAACTCAATCTGAAATGAGAGCTTTGATCCAGAGCCTGCTGAACTCCACACATCTCCACTGGCACCACAGGAGTGAGGGATCCACGTTAACTGTATATGTTAAGGGGGGAGGACAGAAGGAAAACCATTCCCATGAAGATTTTTCTTCTCCATTTTACACCAACATTTAAAACCACACACAAGTTTTCAGCCATTACTACTGAGAGCTTTTGGGAATAATAAAATCTGAAAAGTCACACCAAAGAACAGGCAAATGACTATTTTTCCTGCCTGAATACATGTGATTCCATAGCTTCTCACTTTCTCTGGCACACTGTCTCATCAGCATCTGCCTAGATTTATTTAACAGAAATACCTGGCCCTGGATTCCTGTTACCCGAATCAAACCAAGCCATTCCCCAGTACTGTACACCAAGAAAATCCCCTGTTAGAGGAACCTAAGATTTGTTCTGTGCCATTCCCATGATTCAGCTGAAAGAAAAACAGGCTCCTGTGTGAGAAAGGGTTTAATTGCTCTTGTTAGAAGAATTAATCTCGACAAGCACAAATAATGCAAAGGAAGGGAATGCCTCTTGTTGGAGACTGAATTTTGCTCTTGGATATGCAGGTGTAACTTCCTCTAAAGTTAGCAACATATCAAGGGCAGGATTAGGCCATAGCACATTTGCATCATGAGCCATGGATCCAGAGCAAGGGTGGGAACAAAGGCCATCTTAATAAGATGCAGCTAACAAACATTTTCATTGCCTACCTGCTCCATTTCCGTAAACGTGCTCTGCTCCTCATCTTCCTCCTCAATATCAGACTCTCCCACAGCAATAGGAACACAAATGGACAGGTCAGGATTGGTCATGAAATCATCATTATCTGTAATTCCCAGGTGTTTCTCCCCATTTTTATTCATCCCATCCTCAGCGTGGTTCTCTTTGTGATTCTCCATGTCTTTGCCAAGCTCAGCAGTTGTGTGACTGTTCACGCAGTTGTTCAGGGCACCTGTATTCTGGGCAGCAAGCTTCATCATTGCCTTCTTTTCAGCTGTGGTCTTGGGATGCCGGAGGACATTGCAGCAAAAATCCCACGTCGTGCGTTTCACATACTGAAGACCCCTGTTGATCCGAGCAAAAGCAAGCTGCAGGTTGTTCATCTCCCCATCATCATCTGGTGCCGAAAGGTTGTCAGCACTGAAAGAGCTCAGCAGCAAGGCAAGGAACAGGTTGAGCACCTGAAACAAATAAAGTTAAAAGGAAATTAATGACCCTTGAATGTGGAGGGCAAATTTTGGTCTTGGAAGTGTGAGGATCTGAGTCTTGTCTCATCTGTGCTGCACTAACATCACCAGCATTTGTGGGATTGCCTCTAATTATGGGTGGTTTCACTGGGAATGGAGGTCTGAAGACTTTTCCAAAAACATTAATTTCAGGTACAGAAGTTCAGCATGGACAAGTACCCACACTGATATTCCCTTTCTCCCTCCAGCATCCCAAAACACAAAAAAAAGAAAAGGAAAAGCTGAGAAACAGAACAAGGGATAAAATTCTCATTCGAAGCTCTGTAGTGTAAATATTCTTGTAAGCTGATATGAATGAATAATGAATTTCCTGTCATTGCTAGTATTTCATCTGGGTGAAAATCACTAATTGCAACAATTACTGACATCCAGAAGTGTACTGCTTACATGTGCAAAAAAATAAATAAATATATATATATATGTATATAGGAAGATTTTTCTCAGTGTGAATATTGTTACTTACATTTCATAGTACATTATGATATACATACGCATGGCATTTCACCCTAATAGTATATTTGGAAACTTTTCTAAATATTTGTATATATTTTCACGAGAACTCTTGATTTAAATAGCCTCTTGGCCTTGAAGAAAACTTACTGAGACAGTGAATAAATACCTAAGAGAACATATAGTTTCAAAACATTTGCCCTGTAGGAAAAAGGAACCATCACACCCTCAATTAATATGGCTAAAACTGAACAGGGCTCACCCCCTAAGCAGGCTTGGTCCTGGAAATGCTGCTACTAATAAGGAAAAAAATATATTTGAATATATTCACAGGTTTATGTGAGATCCAGACTGAACCAGAGACTACAAGTTGGTTTCCTCTTACTTCTGTAACTTCAGAACTGCCTACCTGGGCTTGCAGAGAACTTCAAGATTAGATACAACTACACATTTCAGTAACATATCTGATATTTTAAGCTACTTTTTTCCCATCTGGTATGTTGATTTTTCCCCCCAATAAATATAATTATATCCAAGAAATAAAACCAGTTTCTTCTTAAAGGCCATTCCCAGTAGCACATCTTGCAGGTGATTATCAGCTGCTGCATATGTGATGTTGTACCTGTTTGTGGTCTAAGAAGGACTGAAGTACGGCTTGCATGCCAGACTGACAAGGACAAGAAGCTCACACCAGAGGGAGATGCTTGGGATGATGGGAATGGTGCAGAGGTGACTCAAACCAATATCAGCTAAAATATACTCACCCAAAATAACCTAGGACCAAACTGCCTGCTATCAACTCAGCTGCTGCCTGAACAAGGCTGATGGATGCCAGCAATGCAAGGGAGAGTTCAGTGTTGCAGCACTTCAGCAATAAAAGAGATTTTGTGAAGATATTGTCTCTGTTATCTCTTAATGCTACAAGAAGTACTTGCAAGTCCCCTGGCTTCTGCCTTTCTCATTATATTTTAAATTGATAAAGTCTGCTAGCCTACAATAAAAAGTATAAAAAGTATTTACATTTAACGGAGCCTTACCAAACAGGCAGAAATTTTGCTGTGTCGTGTCGTTCCCCTCCTCCGCCCCGCTCACCAGCTCTTTCGTTCAAATATTCAGAACACATGAGCTGGAATTTTGCAAACTACCCTGGTCTTAATCACTCTGGTGACATTTTATTTCAAGTGTCCTGTCAGTCCTGTTTCATAACGTACTCGTTGCAATCACCGTGATTATAAACGAAAGCAGTCAGTAGCACTGCAGATGCCCGTGTCCATTATGAACTACTGAATACAGCAATGTTTTACTGAGCACAGCCCTGCTCAAAAATAAAGTGAGATTAAAGCTAATTGTTTCTTAGCTGGTCCATCATATTGGAGTGTCGCTGAGAGCTTGCACAGATCTTCTCATGATCATTGTGGTTGTCTGGTGAAATCAGTCGTTCATCTCATATCCCATTCGGAGGTATTGCAAGTGATGTTCTCCGATAGCTGGTTGAGAATTCAGGCACAAGATCTATTGCAAGGCAGGTGGGAGACCATCTACAAACAAGTTTCTGGCAGAATCGCGTTAGCCATTTGCAAGCAAATTTGATAGAGGGATGAGGTCTCAGAGATATCCCGATTGATACACGCATCCTGAAAATAAGCACCTGTGCAGAATGAGACACTGCCCAGGCCATCAGTGTAGGCAGAGGTTGGAATGTGTCTCCTTCCTAGTCTAGGGACATGTGAAGGAGCAGAAGGATGGAAGGAGATAGAGAAATGCAGAACAAAAGTCTTCTGGACTGTATAGTTTTAATTCAGTTACTTTAGAGGTGTCTGTTGATGCTTGAGGCTGTGACATCAGCACCATACCTACAGGAGATGTGTGTGTCCCTAAATCTGCAGCTAACATCCAAGCAGGGCATGACAGGGCATCACAGCAGGCACCGGACTGATGGTATTTAGGGAACTGACACCTGCTTCAAGGACGGCAGCTGCCTCCAGCCACAACCACCAAAGCTTGGCACTCAAATGGGCATCTAAGCCCCGTTTCACCCAGAAGAGGTTCACAGGACAGTCAACAGAGCCTGAGAAAATACAGGTGACCCCGTTAGGGGCTGTGTGCAGTTGCCAGTAGGTAGCCATAAAGCGCCAACTGACCCCGGCACGGGCAGGAGGTAACTTGTGCTGATGCTACATACTCCTAATGGGAGAACTGCATCTAGTTGGAGGCCAGGATGGACACCCTACAGCATCCCCAGTGGCACTAGACAAAACTTGAGTCAAGTTCCAGATCTCCAGACTGCACCCCCTCCCTGTACATAAACACCTCCACGTAGGCATCCAAATTTTGCTATTTGAAGCTGAATTTCCTCCTATACTTAGTTCTGATGTGAGAAAAATTATTTGTTTGAAATGCCTTGTTTTACTTTTTCATATTTATTTCAGATGTCAAACTACAGTTACAGAAGTCTATCCAGATACACTTACAGGTGTGTATGATTGGTGGTAACGTACTTACTGTTGTTATTTACCACGGCTTATCAAGGCAATGTTGTTTGCTTCCCAGAAATGCAGCTGACATTTTGCACAAAGAGCTATTTGCACTTCATGCTTTTAGCCAAAAATAAGTCTCAAATATCATTCCCCCTTTCCTTTATGAGCGGGTAACCTCAGAGGTGTATTGCTGGGTGTTCAAATAGAGTGAACTGCTGAATAAGCACTTTATATTTACTTATTCCCCCCATTTCACTGTACACTGCATTTTCTAGAAAAAAAATATATGCTCAACCCATGACACACCATGTTTCCTGTAAAAGGTTACTAATAATATCCAGTCCTCCTGGTTGCCAACGCAATGCTTTCAGCTTAAGTAAAAGCAAACTAAAGACTAATTCAGTCTTCAAAAGCAATGGTAGATTTGCATGTCCATCTGTCCCTTGAAAAGGGATCTGCTTTCCAGTGACACCGACCATCCCATCTCTGAAAGCAGGTCGCTTTTTCAGTCTTTGAGGTTAGGAATCAAATGACAGATGCACTCAAAGAAACCCCAAATCCTTTAGCATAATGATGTTAAGCATTTACCCTAATGACAGTACATCATGCTTTCACAGGCTTTCTCACTTTTAATGCCTTCCCAAAGCCACCAACTCTGGCTATGCCATTATAAGGCACCAAGGATCAGATTCATCCAGCCTAATGTCAGGTGCCTCCCTGAGGTGCTTAAGCTGGAGTTTTCCTAGGATGTCTGTAGAGGGTAGAGCCAGTCTGGCAGCCGACGAGATGCTGAAGAGCTGAACCACCTCTGGAGATGCCTAATGAAGTCTAGGCTAGCTTGACCACTTAATTAGTTTGAAGCTAGGGCACTAACGGGTGCAGACCAAATAACTAACACCACTTGCCAAACCCAGCCATCACAGGACGCAACCAGACAGCTAAATTTTACATGACACCTTTTGCTCAAACCTCCTTGAAAAACAGCTGTCTTCAAACTCTGATGCTGAAGTTAAAATACTTTAGGAGCAAAAGCCTGTGACTACTGCCTCATTTCCTTTCCATTCCTGTATTTATCTTGATTTGGCAAAAATGGAATGTTATAAATCTTTATGTATTTAGCCTTTCATCTATTATTCAGTTAAACAATGTGCAGCCCTTGCAATCCTCTGCTGTTCCTGTACATTGAGCCAGCAATGTGTTCTCTACCCTGTGCTCTCATTGGGATCACTGAGGCAGAGGGCATTTGGCACCTTGCTCAGCACTGCACTGAACATAGGCTGAAATCTCTCTTAAGTGTAAGGCCATTTCCCAGCAGATTTAAAATAATTCTGTATTTTGATCAGTTAGGATGAAAAACAGTGTTGCACCTGCACCAATTCAATGGCAGGGTAAAACCATCTCCAAGGCAAGGTTTTCAGCTGATGGTATTGTCTGGTTACAGAGGATCTGATACGAGCTCACTTTTGTGGCTTCTCCTGTTGCAGGATCTGTCCTGATAGCACACTGCCAACAAAACAAGACAGCTTGATTTCCAAACCCCCAGTCTTTTTCTATCCATGAGGTTTGAACAAGCTTTCACACTGAGCAGCAACTAAGGCTAGGTGTTCCCATCTGCACCATACTGGACAAATCCTAGCAGGCTGGAGTCAGAAGGGAACTTTGCAGGGGGGGATGTTCACAAAATACAGCAGTCTGCTCAAGAGCACTTCTTTTGCCCGCAGGACCCTTCAAACAACTGAAAATATTCAGACTGAAGATGTATATTGTCATCTCCACTGCAAGAGATGGAGGATAGGAAGGACAGCTGAGGGCAGCTATGAAGACCTACATCACCTGAGGGTGCTTTCACATGGAAGAGGATTCTCCCAGGAGCCAGTTAAGCAATTTTTTTCTGTGACAACAGGGTCCAGAGCAGAAAACATGCTGAATCAATGAGTTCTGTCATGAGAAATAAAAAATAAAAATGATAAAATAAACGAAAGAAAACAAAACAACAACAACAAAACATTTAAAACAAATGGTATCCCTGTGTCAGTACATTGTCACTGCTGTCACTCAGCTGCACACAAAAGTCAGGGCAGAGCAGCACAGTGGGGTACCTGACGGGATCGTGACTACTCATCTGGTACTTTTTTTTTGTGGATAAAACAGTACCTGTAAACTTCAGCCTATTCAATACCACCTCTCCAGCAGTGTCTGTTAGCACAGACCAGCATGAAGATCCCTGACCAATATAAAAATCTGCTTTTCTTCCTTCCTGTTTGTTTTCTGATGGCAGCGGACATCTGCACTGCTCTTTGGCCATCACAGGTGGGAAAGATGCAGTTTTCTCTTAAGTGAGACCTTCTAGCAAGCCTAACACAATACGCATCAATTATTTAATTTTTGTTTGATGTAGCAAAATCCAAGAAGCTACAAAGAACAACTGCTCATAAAGGGGCTTTCACTGCACCAAGGAAGTATGAGTTCTAAGCTTCAGCCAGAGACCTGCAGGAACAGGCCATCTAGTCCATCTCTCTGCAAGTGGAGGATTATTTCTTTCCTTCGAAGTGCATTTTCCAATCTTTTGTACTTTTTCATCCTAGGGCAAAGTTTACCGAGAGAGTACTTCTGCAGAAAGCAATTTACATGAACAGTTATTTTCTATATTCCCCTTTCTATTATTTCAGCTATTTGTGCTGGATAAGAGGCTTATATCCTCCCAGCCCAGTTTCTCTTTATCCTGTGTTCAATTCATAATCCCAGGCTTGTGATATCTTGGTTTCTTGCTGTCAAAATGATTGTGATACCACAAGAACAACACGAGGTTCTTCTGGCTCGGTGCAGGCAGCAGACAAGGACAAATCTTCCGTTTCTTGCCCAAGATCAGCACGGAAAACATGTGGAAATGAGGATAGGAATTTCCTGCCTTGCAGCCATGCAGCTTCCTTAGTGGACTGTGTTTGGTCCCACAAGGCAGGCTAGCAGTTGTAGATGAGATATTTGTGGAGCACCACAATACCAGTTTGTTGCAATAGGATATTTTTCTGATCAACTCCATGTTAACCTGTTTGGTGAATAAAAGGTTTGCCTGCTTAAATACAAGAAAATAAAAATTTAATGAAAACAATGCAGCAAAATCAGCTTCTTTCTCATGTACGTTCACTAAACTACTTCATGATGTAAGCAGATGTTCTGCATGGGAAAGAAGAATGGAAGCAGTATGATAGCAGAATTCACCCGCAATTCAAAGTAGCTATAACTTCAATCATATCATGTGAATTATTTCCATTTTCCCCCAGGAAGAAGAGAAGGCCTGAATTTTCCCCCAGCCTCACAGCTACCCGTGTACCTTCTTCCTGCCTGCACAAAAGAATTGTCACAGGCAGCACGCTTGAAAAGCGCAGTGCTGGGGTACGCCTGATGGTCACACACGCCTGTCAAAGGTACCTGGGATTCCCTTTACAGGCAGGCTACTCCCAGCCCGAATAATTAGACAAGCCTGGGCCCAAGGTGTCTCATCCTAAAACTGACGGCTGCACAGGTGAGATGAAACGAAGGAGTAAAAGTGCTTTTGTTCTCCGGCTACCAGTAAGAATAGGAAGGGTGGCTGATACAGGTGTAGCCATCGGCGTGGTTGACTTCAGAAACCAGGTGAGACGAATGGCTTTCCCCAGCCTATCACCATTTTTGTGCTATTCACCATAAAGCTAAGAGTTTTGCTGATTGTCTTCCACTTCGGGTATTGACATGACGTTTCCCTGCAGTTTCAGTGGGCTCTCGTGTGCCCGATTGCCTTCGTGTGGTACAAGGCAGGGCAGTGGTGCTAGGGGGCAGCTGGGCTCGCCCATGTCCGATGGTGTTTGAACGGCCACCCTATTCCTCTTGGGGCTTGAAGGGGTATGTATAATTAATGGGTCAGACTCCTCGGTGCTGTTCTCAACACTTTACACAGGGAATAAATCTGCTTGAGTAATGGAAGGGTAGATTAGGCCCATTAATTACACTCCACAGCACCTTTGTGTCACAGAGGGGTTTTCTGAGGTCACTTTAAGCTGCCATTCATCTCTGCCTGATTTCAGCAGAGATATAAAGCCAGGCAAGTACAGGGATCTGCCAGACCTGCCATGGGCACATCCTTCTGAGAGCAGGCAGCAGGCAAAGGCCACCATGTAAAATTGCTCCTGCTGCCAGCCTGAGAGGCTGACCCTCAAGGTGGAAATGTTTTTTTGGGGTGGGAGGCTGAGTGGGAAGGTGAGGCTGGTGCTTCCCCAGCTCCCATCCCACAGGGACCAGCCCCTAATTTCTGCCTCTCCTCACCTCCAGCCTCTGCAACACCTTGCCTCCATCCTCTTCATGCTGGCACACAGATTTGGAGCAACCCATGGCACTGCTTGCCCAACCTGGAGGATCTCCCATGGTACCACATCCTTTTGATCTGTTATCCACCTATGCAGGTATAAACCTATACACACACTGTACTGTGTCCAAGTGCTGGTCAAGTTTACTGAAATAAATTTAGATGCCTTCTTCACTGACGGACTTCCAGTGTTTTTTGAAGGTAAGCCCCTTAGAAAACTCAGAAGGCAAGCCTATGGAAACCAAGCACTCTCTGATCTGAAAATCTTAGTCTCCAAGTCTGAATGTGGAGAGGAGGGTGGGATGGTGAGCAGAGAGATATCTTCTTCCCACTGCTCAAGCCACAGCATAAAACTAAACATGTTCCCACAGGTTTTTCATTAGATATCACAACAACACTAATTCGCCAGCATAGCAAGAGCTCCACCAGGGCTGCTGAGGACTTCTCAAACCAGTCTAGACGTACAAAAAGTGCTATCAGACAAGCCCAGTTGCAAACCTCTCCCAAAAAGACAACGGTGTCCAAGATGTTAAAGGCTCAACAGACCCCAAAGGCCTTATGGAAGTTACAGAAAGTTTACTGATTATAAACCAAGAGCTAAATGAAGAGAATTGTTTACCTGCCATGGTGACGAGGATGTGAAGACAACTGGAAAGGAAGACTGACTGCACTGGCTTGGACTGACGGTACATTTTTAAGAGCTTTTGCTATTGCTGCTCCCAGCAAGGAGTGATCCAGCGAGGAACACCCATATTATCCTTGGAATATTTTCACTGCTCATATGCAAATTCCACCTCATCAACTGTTGTACCAACTACCACAAAATGACCAGGCACAAGAAAGAAACTCATTGTAGAAAGGCAGTCCTGACCCTGCAAAACTGCGCACATGAAGAGGACATTGCATGGTCACAGCAGAGTGGGATCCAGCCTGTGCAGCCCTGACCACAGCAGCAGCTCTGGACATTGAAACAGAGAAGTGCAGGGGCACACGCTATCAGCACTCCAGCTCTTTGCCCCATCCCTCCTTCCTGGAGTCTTCCCTTTACAACACAGATCCTACACCTGAGGTGGAGACACCCAGCCTTGATCAAAGACTGCATTATGATTTCCATTCAGTTTTCTACAGGTCATTGTGTCCCTTGGGCAGTCAGGGCTGGAGATCAACAGAAAGAGGTGATTCCCATTGTCACATGGCGGAAAACATCTGGGGAAAGGTAAGCTGCAGAGAACCAAAAGGAGAAAACGAAAAAAAGGCAGCAGAATAACAGAGAGAAACCCAGTGATAATGGCTACGGTAACGAATGACTTCCCTGAAGCCAATATATTGCAGCAAAGCAAAATCAATATGAGTGTAGGCCCAGACACTAGAAAATTAAATCACAGACCCAAGAAATAATTAACATTAGCATTTTAAATTATTAACAGGGAAGGGAACATTTTTAAAAGTTACTTTCTAGGCTGTTTCCCAGGTTTGATATTATAATTGTGAAATCACACTTTACCATTAAACGAAGTGCGAAAAGGAATGCCCAATTAGTGAATTTGTGGGTCTAAGGAGGTTCAGATTTTGCATTTTGCATGTGTAGATTCCTGGAAGGGCAAAACAGAGTGACAAAGACAGAAGGGCCTTTCTTAGGAGAGTTACAGAAGAGATTTTTACTAATTATTTTGCAGAGTCTGGAATCTCCTGTCTTCAGAGCACGCAGCTGGGCTTGCAGCTTTGACACACCTGGGCTGGAGAAGACAGCTGGCCCAAACGTGGGACAAAATCATACCGTGCATTAAAGATAAAAGGCCAGAGAGTTTGGTGGTCCTGGTTACATCCCAAAAATGAGAGCCATCTTATATTTGCCAACAGAAGGGAGGGCAGAGAGGTGCTGACGGGCATGCCTTGTTGCTGTCCTAAAATGTGGTCCATTTCCTTTGCCATCTTCTGCCAGTGGTGGCCCCAGACAGCAACCTGACCCCTCTGGATTTGCCATGGCTACTTCTAGGAAGGGCGGAGAATGCATGTCCTTTCTTCCCGTAGTGGATCTTGGCAGGATAAAGCTGGCTTTAAGCTGTGCTTTGAAGAAAAGCATTCCCCAAAAATGTAAGAAAAGCACTTTGTGGAGGACTGGCTACCAGCAGCCTTCAAATCAAGTCTGTGCTCTACCACTTGATCAAAGCAAACTGCTCTTTCCAGACATGACGACCTCATCTTCGACAGCCTTCTTATGTCAGGAAATACAAAAGGTGCTTTGCTGATGCAGAAATTTGAAAGTGATTTTATTTATTAATTGTATTCTGTGTGCCTGGCTGAAATCCCAGCAACTGGGGCCACTCAAAATCTTTTTTTTTTTTTTTGTTCTTTTTTTTTTTTCTCAAGATGGACATAAAATCAGGGAAGCAAAGGAGAAAGTCAGTGGTGTGAGCTATCCATAAGAGCATTTTTATGAGTTTGTGCTCACTGCCAGTCTTCTAGAGAGAAAAAAGGAACAGAGAGCCAGACAGCTAGTCGGTTGGGTGAGCTAAAAATTACAGCTGCGGTAGTAAATAAAGGCAAGCCAAGACCTGTTCCCCAGCCCTGAGGGTAGGCAGCTGACCTCCCGGCCCCACTCTGCCCCCAGGCAGAACTGCTCCCTGGCTGCAGCCCACCCTGGGTTGTCCCCTGAATGCCCAGGCACCCGCTGGGACAGGGTTGCCAAGGAATGTGCCAACCAAGACGGAGGAGAGACACTCGTAATGTTGGAGTTCATGCCCTGGCCAGTTTATAGATGTAGCCACCTGCCCGTGTTTTCAAAGGCAAGGCATTTTGCACTTGCTGAAGCTCCCAGAAATGGGATGGCATCACAGCTAAATGTGGGACACGAGGTTACAGGAGAGGAGAAGGGACATGGATGTCCTTCTGGAAGAAACACCCGTATGAAGAAGTTGGTAGCACAAGGAGCACAACGACGACTTTAGTTGATCAGATACAACAAAAGATCATAGCTCCATACCTAAAGACAAATATAAATGCCTTTTGCATCTCCACAAAAATTCAGCATGGAAAATATCAACATTTTTAACAATATCCTTCAGTTCAAACCCTAAAATCAATTAGCATGTACCCACTTCCTGAGAAAATATGACAGTGATCCACTGGCCTTACAAGTGCTAGGTGGAGAAACGCAGATAGGAACATGTACTGCACATGGAAAAGATCAATTCTAGTCTCTTTTAAACACCATACACTTCCTACGAAGGTTAAGCCTGTCATGACTACCTGATCGTTCCACATATCACTTTTAACAGGCTATTTCTAGAGGCAACTGCTAGAATGAACCACTCACTGGTGCAGTTTTGGTGGGGAGAAATAATATTTTTAACTGACTGTTTTAAATACAAGCATAAGATGTTATGAGTAATTAATAATGTACTAAATTTGTACCACCTGGTCTATTTTAACATTAAAACCTTGTCCTTGCCTCAGTGCATGCAAGGTCGAACTCTGTTGTCATTACCCTTTCAGTGACATCCAGACAACTTGCACGGTGACATTAATATAAAGAGACACATTGAGTTGTACCTACGTTTGCACACTCTTGTCCAAGTAAATTTCACTCAGTGTCTTCTAGATTTTTAATAACTACCCTGCTATTAGCAAGAACTTAACCACTGACAAAATCCTACTTACACAATTACCCAAGCATAGAGATAATACAAAAATAGGCAGTGTTTTATCATACTGCTGCCTACTATACTAACAAGGTAACCATTTTTATTTTTATTTTTTATTATTTGGAAACTCAGCTCCACTTCAATCCCTGGACTAATCCAAATCTCAACAGAAAATTCACTCGTATCAGCCTCACAAATTATACACATATATAGTGGATCCTATTAAAAATATTGTCTTCTCAGTGTTTCATATAAGGGAGTCAATATATTTGATTTGGAAATACAAGTAGTACAAAGAGCATAAAGATGTTTTCCAAGGGGCAGGTTTATTGAACTAACATATTAGCAGTTTTCTTCCTCCACATTTCTAATGTCTCCCATCCATGAAGGTGAATGGGAGATAGTCTCATATTCCCTTACATACATACCTACAAAAGAGGATAGCATTAAGGGACTTTATTTCTCTGTGATACATCCTAGATCATTTATAGATCCAGAAGAGATACCTTAAAATTCTACTGATAAAAATCTGTACCCAAGGCCAAAACCTGTCACAGGAAACCAATGAATCTGGTTTGGATTGTTGCTCTGGGAGATTTCTTATTTCATAGATGAAAAAAGAGCCCTGGTCCAGTTTTTGTTTTCAGTCTCCTTTGAGCTTTATCAGAAGTAAAAACTGACTCTTCTTCTGTACAACCACTTTTGTTAGGATTTTAGCCATTTATACTTTAAAATATCTACCTTTCTATGAATGGATGTTTCAAGGAAAAAGTTAGCAGATTTTATACCTATTCAACATGGACATTAAATAGTACCTTGAAAATAGGAACTGAACACACTCGTCCCCTAGTACAAGACGCTTGCTCAGATTTAGTCACCAAGTGCCAAGAGTCAACTCTTCAGAAAAAACAACTGAGCCTGTAGCAGGATGCACAAACTCATAAATCTGTAGTGACATTAGGAAACAGATTACTTTTTAGGAGAACATTTGGAAAGTAGTTTCTCCTCCCATCTGTTCCCAGGTGTATTTTCCTTATCTCTCTTGGGAAAGCAGTCTTACACTTCCCAGCCTGGAATGCTCTCTACTTATTCTGCCATACAATGGTATTTTTGAAACCCAGCCTTTTAGGCTGGTTTATCAAAAATATCCTGAGTTTGATTTCCCCAGACTTTTTAGCACCATCCTCTAGTGTTCAGCATGAGAGTGGGATATATCTGCCCAATAACATAAACAATAATTGTTTATGTGGGCACCGAATTTTAAAAGCCTGGAGTCTTAGGCAAAAGGTTTTTCTTTTGCAGGGTTTCCATCTCTGCTAGGAGTCATCAGACACAACTGGACTGATTGATGCTGGTGTCAGGATTCATCTTTTTAATTCATCACATGATGCCATCTGTTTCTGCTGGGCCTTTCATTCCTCTTATGGGTGTTTAATACTTGAGTAGATATGGCCAGATGTTTGCTTAGTAGCATCAGCTACCTGAGTGCTCTGCTTCCTGGACAGTGTTCAAGCAAGGATGGATAATGGGACATAAAAAGAGCAAAAATTGCTCTGGGACACAAGGACTGTGGTGGTAGCTGGCATGAAAAATACAAAGGGAGAAGCTGGGGAAAGTGTTGTGGTTTGGCTACGTTCCTCTGAGGTTTGGATTCTCTGGTATCGCACTAAATGTACCTGCTGCCAGCCATAAGGATACATCAGTGGAAGCAAAAAGGATGGTAATATGCTGACAGTTGTTTCAACTCTATTTCACTCGTGTCCTGAAATGTGCTTATTCATGTATTCTGGGCTGCTTCTCTGCAAAGCTGCATGTTACTCGAGGAGGAAAAGTCGCCTCACTTAAATAGGTGTCCAAGTTGACAAGACAGACTCGAATGACACTTACACTTCTTGTTAATGTTTCATTGGGCTCCCCAGCTCCTTCTGGACCCTCTCTAACTCTCCAGCCCCCATCTCCAGTATCCCCCCAGCTCTATCAAGGCTCCTGCAGCTTTCTGACACGTTCCCCTCTGCTGTGGTGTCCTGCACGCACCCCGCTCACTCGCTGCTTTGCAGATTTTGCCTGTCCTGATGCTGACCGTTCCTGACATGCCTATTCTCGCTTGTTTGTCTAGTGGCCTTCTCAGCGGATGTCACCGAAACATAAATGCACGTTTCCAGAATGTTGTGAGCTGCCAAAAGAGCAGATAAGGTGAGCAGTGGCATTCAGGACACAAACACGGGGGAGTGTAGGGGCCAGCAGAGCTCCTGTAAGACTTGAGACAATTCTTCCCCAGTTTTATACAGCTGTATCTTATCCCCTCCTCTTTCCATTTTGTAGGAAGAGGAACTGATGGGCTAAACATTGCCTCAATGAGAGCACGTGCTTGATGGTTGAAGCTTACAAAGCTTCAGAGTGCAGAACCCTAAGATGGTTTAAAAACTGGAAAAAAAAAAAAAAAGACTAAAATGTTGTAACTTGGGCTTGTAACGTCCTTCCCAAACTTGCTTTAATTTCCAGCAAGCGGATGTAACCTAGTATTTGCAGTTAGAAGGCACACAATATTTTAAGATTCCAGTTCGTTTATATTAATCATCAGCTGTACAACTGCAATATAAAAACTACATTTCCCTCTAAGGAGATTAACCTTTATTCACAGAGTAGAACTCTTCAGTGCCCCCATGAATAAGAGCATGTTTGTCATTAAATACAAAAATAATTACTTGATTCAGGACAGCAAGAGTGTTTGCAACTTTTGAGTTGTACATTTCTCTAGGGATAGACAATAAAATCATTGAAAATGGGGCTTCAGTAGTTTTAGATTTGTGTATAATTTGGAAAGAAAATAAGCAGACAGCTGGAAATGCGCTATCGTAAGTCATCAGTGTTCCATTTTCATTCATTTATTGGCACAAGAAATATTAATGAATGAGGTCTTATTCCTTCGGGGCAAAGCAATCTTTAATCACCCTATAAAAAGCTTCATGGTCTCGTAACACCCTTGGGTAATGCTTCATGTCTCCTAAAAAGGCCAGAGTCTTGATGTAGATTCCCTCGGTGATGGTCCCTTCATTTCAGGCAGAAATACAAGTCTCATCTGAAGGCCTTCTTTTACTATCCTAATACACTTCTTCTGTCTGAGCTCTTGAAATGTAAAATTTCAATCCACTTTTACCTAGGTCTGCTAGATGCCTAGCTATTTTGCTATTACTTGTGATTTTACCACAAGCGACAGTGATAGTTCCCTGTATCCATTTCATTTAAAGAGAAAACCTGATACATTACCATAAACCTCTTTCAAGCTCAGCTGTGATCTGCTGAGAAATCTGCAGTGATGGAAATATATCAGTATTGGGTGAGACAGGACTTTATGGCTACTCCCACGCTAATAAATTAAATGTGCCCAGAAACATTTTCTTATGCTGAGGACAATTGAAGACAATCATCTTGCTGCGTGTTATTAAACTTCTTCATACTCTGTGCTGACCACAACCTCCCAGGTGGGGCAATCCCTTGCCTGTGAACCTCCTGGTACATCTGCGTGGTTGGCCAGCTGGAGGAATCCTGCCGGGCAGGCTTCTACACTGCGAGAGTGTTCGTCAGTTAGAGAACATGGTGCACAAATGGTAATACTCTGCAACTGACTCTAGGAAACAGTTTTATATAGAAACAAAGCCCCCATACTGAAGACCACACAATGCAACTAGCAGCCCTGTCTTACACATTTATATACTACACATCACAGCTACCTCTCTTCTTTTTTTTTCATGTTTTTCTTATGTTTGCTTGACTGCATACACCAAACTAAAGGCAACAATGCTAACAAAGCAAAGATGCAGCAAGGAAAGCTAATCAGAATTAAATATTTATCACATGCTTTTGCTTCATTCTTAACATTTCAAAAATATACAGGAATGAAAACAATTAATGGGGATAGATGTAAACTTGCAAGCACATACAAAGTGATTTTGCCTAACTGTGGGATTACAGCCATAACTATTAATTGTTAGATAGATACATGGCACCCAATGGCTCCTTGTGGTGCTTAGGGTCTGTCACTTAGGAGGGTGATTTGGGCCAGGAAATTACCATGAAATTATTCTCACAGACTAAGCATCACATATCCTTGTACTCGCTTCTCTTCCCAGCTCAAACCATCCCCATCTCAAACCCCTCTCTTGCACATCTGTCAGGCCAGAATGCATGCTAACTGGCCTTTCATCCATCTCACTCTTCTTCTCAGGTATTTGTTCACATCCAGGTTGCATTGGTGGTGCTCAGGACAATCTCTCAGTAGCAGGAAGACAGACTGTTGTGGAAGGACATGCAGAATTGGAAATAGTAAGAAATTACAATTTGCTTACGTTCCCTGTAGCTAGATTTCTTTCTCTCTTGCCTTGCTGCAGACACCTGACACTGCGGAGACCTGACTGACAGAACTGCTTCGGTGATATGCCATTTTACCAGCAAACCTTGGTTGTTAAATATTGAAATGGTGGTAAAAGAGACCTACTCATTTTTTTGGGCATCTTCTCGGTTTGGGAATCCACAGATTTTAACCAGACGGAAATTTAGCGGCACTTTCTCAGAACACCTCTTCAAGGAACCATCCTACACTGACTTGTAGTAAAAGAATGCACGGAAGGAAAAACTGCTATTTTCCAAGAATGTGACATTTCCAGGTTTCTATGTATCACAGTCATGGGCCATGTTAAAACAGAAGAAATATCCATTAAGGCTTCCAAAGATGTGGGAGTGGTATAAAAGGACAGGCTCCAGGGCATCCAAATTTTTTAGAGACAAGATTCTATTGAGTTTAACTAAAGCAGGCCACTTCAAATCTCATCCAAATCATGCTGAGTAGCTCCGCTGGCAGGCACTCGAATTATCATGGGGAAACAGGACTGCAAGGTCCTCTTGGGTCATCAAGTCAACCCCCCTGCTGACAGGCTACTTGTTGTTTCCTTCAGAAACAAGCTCCATCTCACAGGCTGCTGGGAAGTCCTGCCAGATAACATCATCTCCTTTTCTGCAAGCACCTATGAGTGATTTATCCTTCTCTGTTTTGGGATGAGCTATGTCCTGTAACTAAAATCACTCTCAGCCCTGCTTAGTTCTGCATTTCCCTCATCAACTTAATATTCCTGTGCTTTTCCCAGTTTGACTTAATCTGTCTTGAGTATCAGTCATTAACGGAATACATTGCATGCCCAGTGCTGCAGAGCACTGCAAAACAGCACTGATACTCTCCTTTTTCCTCTGTAATTACCGTTCCTGACACATATTAGAATTGCATTTACCTCTCTAAGGGGTGCGCTATGTTGTTGGCTCAGTCAACCAGAATGGTAAGTACATGTGGGTGTCTACAGCTGAGTTAGCTTCCCAAGATTTCAGGGACTGAAATAGGTACTTTTAGGGTCTATTTAATCTGATGTATTTTAGATGTCTTTTTGGTTAAGATAATTTATGACTTCATGGACTCCATTGACCAGGTCCGACTACAAAGGCAGTCCACGCAGTTATCTCAGATACGTATATTTTTATTATCCCCTCAAACATTTCCTGTTGATAAGCTACTTGGTCGTAACATAAATTCTTAAATAGGGCTGAGTGCATGACCTTCCACTTTGTTTTTCATAATTTCATGCATCATACATTAATTCAATGCTAGCAGTTATGTAATCCTTCCTGTAGGATAGCTGGGTACACTAGAAACTGGTGATGCTTTCTAACTGTGTGTTCTAAGAAAATGTCATCAATATTTTTCTGGGTGAATAGCATCATTATTGGACAAAAAAAAAAAGCCTAAGGCTGATCCTAAAAGGGCACTTTAAGTCTTCTGTTTCAACTTTAATTCTAGTAAAACCCTGAAGATCTTCCCTTGTTATGGACTGCACGTCCTGGCATGCTTATGACCCCAGGCAGATGGGCACAGATTTACGTGGTGGCATGCGGGTAGGAGCTGGTAGAACTGGCTTCATCCAGGCAGCAGGGAGAAGAATGAAAGGGTGGTTTGGCCATTGTACGTCAGGAGCATGCAGAGAGGTTGGAAGGTTGTTCTTTCTGTGATTGGAGTGTCAGTTTTATACATGCACGTCATTAGTGCAGTAGTAGTCCCCAGCCATTGCATGCAGCTGTCCCCTGAGAAGTGGCTGGTGTCACATCGGCTGACCCTGCAGAGCGAGGGCAGCAAGGGCTGTCTCACTACCCAAACGCTCCTACATCTTCTTAATAATTCTTGTCTCAGTTATTTTCCTTATTAACCTCAGTAACATAAACGTACACAGGAAATATGTTTAGTCTTTACAAAACTTAACAGTAAGCATAATTATTCAGTTAGCAATTTCAAAAGCTCTTATACACGAGAGAGAGACTATTTTATCATTCCCCTGGTTTGACTTTACCTTCCAAAGCCGCTTCAATGACTCTAAAAATGCCATCTGATGATAGCAGCAGTATTATTGTGCTAGCTAGTTACACAGCACGTAATTTTCCAACTATTCTGTAAAGTTCAGTTCTTTGAGGATAATTCAAATATCAGCTGACCATCAGCATACATTGTTGCATGTGGCACTGCCATGGTCCAAGACATTTTTGGGATATATGAATTCCAACCAAAGACTTAAGACTTACTAAAATTCCTTTCAGCAGCTCGACTGCTCTGTAACATGAAGTTGCCCAGGGCACTTACTAATTTTCCATGCTTTTCTTCCACCATTCCTTTGAATTTCTGTTAGTGAGGCTCGATAAGATCTGCAGACCAAATCACTGAGCTTATCACAGAATCACAATGCTTGTAACTCTTCCCATCCCAATTTTCAGGAAAAAAAAAAAAATAAAAATACAGAGCTTGAAAGATCTTGGAGAAGTTAAAAAAACAGGTCTGAAATGCATAGATTTGCATTGGACAAAGTATCCACAGATACTACCAGAAGTAGTAGTATATGTGACAGGTAAATGTATTCAATTGATATGAGCGTGCACATATGCTACACAGGGGAAAATGATGTAGGATTTCCTCCATGCCTGCAGAGACCAAGAAAGAGTTAGCGGTCCAAATGAGATACAACCTCAGGATAATAGTGTTCATCTCCAAACTGACTCTTCAAACTCAGGGGAGGAACAAAGAACTCAGCAGGTTAAAAGAGAAAGCCTGGCACAGAACACACCAGAGTTATATGTAAAAATTTAGATCTCAAGTCTTCTTATGTTAGAGAGCTGGTAGTGCTTTTTGGCTACTGAACTTTTGTCTGATGCTCTTCAGCAAATAAGTGAGTTTGTGAATTCAGTCCACTCTCACTGAAGAAACCAAGACTTGATGGTGTCAGGGGAGACCTTCTTTCTACCTGCTAATTAGCATCATGAAATCTCCATGTAATGTGGTTGGCACTCGATGAGTCTCCTGATTCAGAATCTGTTGTTCTTTTCCTATTTGCCCAGTCCTATCAGACCTATGGATCTTTTTATTTTGTTTTGTTTTCCACCCTGAGAGCTTTACTCTTATTCCTATAATCACTCCTATTCACCAGCCTTTGCTGCATGCTTACAGAACTGCTGGCTGAAAAGTATAAAGCTAGCATTTTTGCTTTCAGCTGACCAGTAACTTCAGATTATCCATGCTGACAGAGTTTTTCAGTATCTGGTTTTACATCTCAGACTGTCTTTTTTGAGCATGGGAGTTTAAATATATGCAGATGTTAGTGCAATCTCCTCTGAATCAGATTTCATATTTAACAATCCCTATGCAATTGATGAATTTTAATTTCTAAGGGAATCAGATGTTGCAAGTTCACTGAGTAATCCACTAATATTTCAAATGATAACATTTTCTCCAGAATTTCCCAGAATTATTTTCAGGTTTCATTATCATATACAGAATCCATTGACTAATAGTAGGGGGAGATTAAATATCTGAATTTAGGCTAAATTCCACCAAAAGTGCAGAAAGTCATAATTGGCTCCAAATCTTCTAGTTACACATGAAAAACACACAGAAAGATGAAGTTAGGGAAAAAATATTCTGCCACTTTCTGAGTAATCATAACTTAATCTTTTGACTTATATATATTAAAAAAACAACACTAGAAACTGTAGTTTCCCCTTGCAAATAGTATTTTCAGTGAAAAACTAATTGTTAAAATTTAATATAATCACAAAATTATGTTCTTTGTTTTTTAAATAAACCCCTTCAGGAACTTTTCTATCCCAGGAGCTGAGAACCAAAACACTGGGTACTTAAAAGCAAAATAACCACTAAAAGCAATCGGCAGCAAAACCCAACATTTTTATAGCAGCATCTACTATTAAACAACTCACTACATAAACAGTAAGCCCATTAGAGCCACAATGTCAAAGATGCTCTGTAAGCTGAACGGGCGAAACATTTCCACAATGACTGCAAGCCAGCAAAGCGCTCCATAAGATGTCAACAGGGAAATACAATTCAGCCTTAATAGGTTCAGAGCTTATGTAAGCCATGCTTATGGGATACTCTATTAAAAAAGCAAGCGAGCAAGTGACTTTACTGTAAACATAACCTGCAGCTTCCTAGAACATGCAGGCTAAACACATTTGAAACTCCACTCAAAGACACCATGCTAGCTGTTCTGGACCAAAAATGAATAGAAATAAAAATATCTTCTGATGTGGTGACAGTTAAGGTGATATTCACTCCTGAAAAGAGATCTGGAATCTCTTAAGTCCCATGAATGCCTTAAGGAATTAAATCATTATAACAAGCCTATGTGCCTTTTTTCTACTAACACATTACCTGTTCTTCTGCAACAACATAAGCCTCCATTCCTAATTAGCAATGCAATGCTACCAATTTTGTACTTGGGATGTAAACAGGTGTCTCTGGGTGAGACCCCGATTCAGCAAATTAAAGCCTCAGAACAACATGAGCTTTGCAGTTTCTGGATAAAAAGGTGTCCATTTGCCCACACCCAACAGGAAAGGGAGAAGCAACCATCTAGACAACTCACCACGAGGTTTCCTATCACCATGACCAACAAGAAGACGAGAAGGCACAGGGGCTGCCCAGCCACTTCCATGCAGTCCCACATGGTCTCGATCCACTCCCCGCACAGGATTCGGAAGATAATGAGGAACGAATGGAAGAAATCATTCATGTGCCACCGTGGCAAATTGCCGGTAGTGCTTATCTTCTTGACATTGTCCATGTAACTTTTCCCAAAAAGCTGCATTCCTACCACGGCAAAAATAAAGACGATGATTGCCAGCACGAGGGTGAGGTTCCCAAGGGCACCCACTGAATTCCCGATGATTTTAATGAGCGTATTTAAGGTCGGCCAGGACTTTGCCAATTTGAAGACTCGCAGCTGTGAACAAAACATAAACAACAGTGTCAGTTCACAGAAGCAACAGACACTTCAGCTGATGAATTATTAAAGTGGTTAAAACACGTGAAACACGTTAAATGCCACAGTACAAGGGGATTTTAGCCACACTTCCCGTTAGCCTCACTATGTCTATCAATAAAATATCAGTTGTGCTTCTTGGATGAGAATTAAGCATTCAAGGGCTGTGCTCTTGCCTTGTTAGGCAGATGTGCTTTTAGAGGCTCAGCTCCCTGATATTATGGTGTGGAGGGGATGGAAGGAGGAAGTCTCAGGTATCAATATTTTGTTTTATGTTGCTTTTCCACCTCAAATTAAACAGCCTGACAGACGTCTGGGGGAAGGGGGCTAGGGTTTGGTCCTGCAAAGGGAGAAGCAATTCCTCCGTGTTTCAGAGCAAGCTTCAGCCCAATGCTGTTAGCTCCCAGGGTGAAAATCACCTCTGTGCCGAGGATCCCACAGTCTGGGCACAACCCACATCCCACTTAAGACCTATTTTAAGGATGTAAATGGTTCCTACTCCTTGCGCTGTGTTTTCAACTGAAGGTTTAATTTCAACACCATTGAAGAGGCATTGCTCATAAAATGACAGGAGACTCTCAGGACCCAGCAGCAGCAGCAGCAAAAAATTTGCATTTTTGAGCAGCGCAGAGAATTTTGGAAAGGAAAAAGAAAAGTCTTCCACTAAATGTAGCCATAAGGGCTTATTTTCCTGGTCTTTCAAGTTATGAAGCCATATCATGGCCAGAATGATTAGCATGGACATCCTGGTACATGAAGTGCAACACAAATGTCAGGCTGGCAAGGAAACTACTTTTCTGTTCCAATATGCCGACAGTCTCTCATTAATCGAATGCCACTATCCCCTGCATAACAAAGGAGCTGACAGCAAAGGAGTTCCATGAAAGACAGATGCTGTGTTATGCTGATCAGTTCTAGAAAAAAAAAATCACTCTGTGAATAATTCAAAGACATTTTCTTTTGACAACATTTAAAAGAATGGTGGCATGTTTATAATATAATTTTGGAATAACAACTTCCAAAACGACATGTTACTAGCTCTTGCATTTCGTGGGCTATCAATTATCTGCTGATTGTGCTAACAGGTGTACAGGTATAAAATGGCAGATTTTTATTACAAATTGGATCTCAAACATTTTAAGTGTGCTACAAGTACCTGGCACAGCTAGAAGGAATCAAATTATGTTCTCATTTACCCTGATGTAAATCTGGAACAATTCCATTTATCCCGCAGTCTATAATTAGTGTCACGTACTGTTCACTGGTTTGCAGCAATTAAAGTCTTTATCGGTGGATGCATTTTTAAGAAAATATGTTGTGTTCATGTCAGAGTTTATACTTAATGCACGGAGAGGGGTAAAAGCAGAATAAGACCATTACCAGTCGAAAGGAGCGTAAAACAGACAGGTTTCCCATGCTGGATAAACCCAGTTCCATCAGGCTCAGTATAACAATTATGCTGTCAAAGATGTTCCAGCCCTGCTGAAAATAGTAGTAGGGGTCAAGGGCAATTACTTTGAAGATCATTTCTGCTGTAAAAATCCCAGTGAAGACCTGCAGAAAGAAAATACGAAGTGAAAACAGCCTTCTAAGCATCCCTCCTTTCTTGCAGACTCTCCACAGATACAGGTGAACACAGCAGAAAGCCAAAAACATTTTACAAGCAAATACTTCATTTTTCACAGCTGATTTTTTATCACTGTTACAGCACTGGCTTTGTCTGGTCTTTTCACCACGATGCTTGATAGCGCTGTAAGCACACAGACATCTGGGTTCAAGCTCTTGACAGGGATGGACGTTTCCATCGCCTTCTGTCGTCTGCAGAGTCTCAGTGGTAAAAAAGAAAGCGTAAAGGTGCCTTTTATAAAGGTTAAATCTATTTATTTCAGTGGAGAAACCTGAATGAATGGAGTGGGAGTGTTAAAGGGGTATTTGGGCTGCCATGTACTGGCTGTATTATCTCTTTTTATGTTGTTATTATTAATACCAGGACAGCAAGAGCATCCAGCCATTCTGAGGTTACTGCTGGCAGTGAAAGCGATTAGAAACCCTAATGTGAGCCCTAGTATTTTTTATTTATTTTTGTACAAATAGTCACAGCAGTTTTCTTTTCACAACATCTTGAGAACACATTGCTTATTTATGACCCGGTTCAAATGTCATATGGTAGAGCTTTTAATTGGAACATTTTTCTTTAAAACAACGTATAAATATTACCTATGAGGCAGAGAGAGTGGAGAAGGGAAGGCTGCTGACAGTAAATTAAGTTTTGGATGCTTTGCAGAAATCTGTTAAGAGAACCAGATCTTGTCCTCTCATATGCCCTCCTTAAGCACCCATTTAAACACCCAACAGTCAGCTTAAAATGAGAAAATGTGGGCATCAAGTTGTACACATACTGTTTTATTTCCATTCCCAGTCCCAGCACAAGGTACACAGAGCTTTGTGTTCTGAAAAGTTCCACTTATATATCAAGGCACATGGTTTTCCATGAAACAGCCAATATCAATGCACTGTGTAGGTCAGAAAAAGGGGGGAACCCAGAGCTGACATATCAGTAATCTACACTCAAGGAGAAATGTTTTCTACCCTATAAGCTGAGTGTCTGAAGAGCTGTCCCAACACAAGCGATCAGCTCTATGCAACAAGACTAAGAAACTCAACATGGTGTGGAAGGGAAAAGTTAAGGATATATAATTAAGGTATTAGGGAAAAAAAAATAAAGGATCATAGCCTGCATTTGAAGGTTTGACTTTTACTCTGCAATGCTTCAGGACTGAATAGATGAGTTCTTCCAAGCAGCTATTTCACACAACTCCTTAAGCAAAATACCTTCTCCTTATCAGGAAAATAATACCTTGGACTGTCATCCTGTCAATGCCGCACACCAAGAACCCAGCGAAACAGCCTGTCTCTGACTTCTAACCAACCAACAATTTCTGAGTCACAGTGGCTAGAGATACCAGAGATTCCCACCAGAACACCCCAGTTTCCCTAAGGACAGCGAACAAGCCCAAACTGGACAGCTATGAAGTTGTATCCAGGGGACTGCCTCGAAACCCACGACACCATGCTGCCTACATTATGCAACCGTCTTGCTGGGAAATGACTCAGGAGGATCACTTTCTTTGCCTGAACCATTTTAATCAATAGCCTTCTGAGCGGGAAATGTCACAGTAAGATAGGAAAACGTCTGAGCCTTCCTAAAGGCATCGGGAGTCGCGTACGTGCACCAGCGACGAATTTCAAATGGTGGTCATCAAATTGTCAGCACCTGGTAACCAGCTATTGTGCTCGTACGAGAGGCTGGATGCTGAGTGCGATAAAGGCTGGGAAGAAAAAGAGCAACTCAACATCCCACTGGCTATGGTTATAAATATGCCACTGCCGATTTGGAGGATGTTGTCTTTAAGAAAACAACCTCTTTTAACTATCATTTCAGCCACTCGGGTTCTAATATTGGATAATGGCATCTCAGTTTCTAAAGGAAAACAAAAATTGGGAAAATCTCACTCTTTCTTCAGCAGTGGCACTGCACAGGAAGCTGAAACGTGAAGATGTGCATGTGCTTTTGAGGCCTTGTGATGGGATTTTAAAATGTTGGCTCCTGTCAGGGATGAGCTAAAGGAGCTTGAAGGCAGCAGGTGCCACACAACCGCACGATGGAGATGGTGCCATCAAAGCAGGTCTCCAGCTCCTAGCAGCCAGACGAAGAATTACTCTCGGAGACAGCAAATTCCTATTCCACTCTCATTTCTTCCAGAAACACTTATTTTGAGGAAAAAATGCCAAAGATCTGCCCTTTTTAATATCTTCACCCACCTAATGCTCGTGTAATTGCTCAGCGAGGGGTGGATGGGATGGCAGGAGCGCAGCCGCTCGGCACTAGGGCAGGGGAAGCTCTGGCAGTCGGTGGCTGAGGGGAAGCAGGCACCTGGCAGCCTGCCCTGGAGCCGGGGCTGCCCTCCCTTTCATGGGGAATTGCAAAAAATCGCTCAATTCTCATTACAAATGACTTTGCGAAATCCTCCGCAAAGGTTTAGTAAAATCTGCTGGGGGGGAGCCTCCCACCGACACATCCTGGCATCTCAGGGGATGGGTAGCCTGGGGCCAACTGCCTACTATGAAAAAAAGTAGCAGGCTGTTTTGCTTATTTTACACATAAAAAAAAAATGTTGATTTGTGTTAAGGTAACACAAATCAAAATTAGCTCTAAGTGGAGCTGAGAAACTCAGGGGGAGACACGTGTTTGGGGGGCAATACTTCACGAAATTTCCTTTGCAATTTTCTCCTGCCCTCTGCTCATCATCTCCATTTCCACCAGCCTTGCTGGCAGCTGGCGCAGCCCCACTCAGGTCTGCCGGAGCCATGTGGGCAGGAGGGATGCCAGGGGCTGGGGTTTCACTGCCCATGGTCTGGCAAAGAGAGAAGCTGATCTGCCAAAAGCGGAGCAAGGAGCGTGCACATTGACAAGCCAGAGGGGGATACAGCAGCATTGCCACCTGCTCTGAGGGATGATGCGGGGTCCAAAGGTGCTTTTTTCGTCATCTGAAAAGGCCACAAATTGTTGAGCAACATCCCCACATAAGGGCTGGCTGCAAAGAGGAGCTGGGTGCAGTCCTGAGGGGTGATTTTCCAAGCTACCCTTATTTACGGCTTATCACCGAGGGAAAGAATGTGGGTTTGGAGCAAGGAAAGGAGATCCATGTTTTTGCCTAGCATAACAACAGAGGGAGATTTACCAGGACACAGCAGCTGAAAAACTAGAGACAGGTCCCACAGCCTAGGAGAACGTCAACTTGCTTGAGGAGGCCTAGAGCTAAGAATAATGACCAGTGAAAAAGAAAAAAACAACAACAACAAAAAAACACAAAAGAAACCCACCACTAACGGGTGCTATACCACATATGCTAGGTAAGGCTGATACAGAAAGTCTGATTATTGCTACTACCCACCTAAACCTGCCAGTATAGGATGCATCTCAATGCAGACATGACATCTGCAGTGTCTCTGCATACTCCCACTATAGTCGATGGCCACTGCAGTCGGTGGCCTCCAGGGCACAGTTCACCTTATCCGAAAGTAAATGTCTTAAAAACATCAGGTTAATTGTGCCTTAAAATTGTCCATTTCCCTCCATTGACTTTAAAGGCAACCAGCTCAGACAGACACTCCTACGCTCAAATATCCCAGGTTAGGCAAAGTGAATCCCACCTTGGGGGAACAAAGTTTTTTTTTTTCCTTTTTTTTTTTTTTAAATAGAAATAAAGGGTTTTTCTCATCTCCACTGTGAGCTTCTTGAATTCAAATTTAGCAGGGTCCACCTTCCCAGGTATTCCAGACTTTCTTTTGGTCCTAGAGTAAATCTCAGCTTCTATCACCAGATATTAGGGGCAGTTCAACCAAATCATAGCTAAATAGCCTGTGCCTTTTCCAGTACTAATTCTTCTAAAATTAAAAGGATTTTTAAACACTAAGTTTTAAAGCAATAAAACAGAGTACCTTTTAAACATAAACTCAGAGAAAGACAAAGAAAAAGCTTTGGTTTTGTAGCGATTGCAAGATTTCAGCGGCCCCCGTGGGTTAACAAATTGTACCGCATTGCCCCTGGAAAGGCTTTTCTGCTGTCCCTGCAGCTTGGCTGGGGATCTGTCACTCTGCTTTTCCTTGGAGAAGAGCAGTCTCTGCTTACCTTGCAGCTCTCCCCAGCTGCTCCAGCCTGCATGTTAGGAGCTTCCCCTCGGAGCACTGCTCACAGAGCTTTGCTGTGTGTCCCCTCTGCCCTGGGCTCTGCACAGCTCCTATTGCACACAGCTGCACAAAAGCAGTGGGACACAGCAGATATACCATAGGCACCTTCCTACATTGATATCTACCCAAACTACTTTTCATTCCATGATCTTGCCTTGTTTTTCTACAGCATTTTTAACTTAAAATTGACTATTAGACATCAAGAGCTGCTTCCCTAGCATTGCTTTTACAGAAATCACAAATAAACCTCATTAACCTTTCCCTCATCTCATATCCCTAAACTGATACAGACAAGAAACCTACTGGAAACAGCCCAGAAACATGGCTTTTGTGGTTACCAATAACATTACAATGTAGTAGTTTAATGAAAATAGGTTCTTGGCCTTCCTTTGATCCTCCTCACCCCGAGGAGACATGACTGTGTGTGCCCTTGATATGACATAAGCAAAGCGATGCTGACAGCATTTTAAAAGCAGGTCTTCCCAAGGCCTAAGCCAAAACTTTAAAAAGCAGCAAACACACTCCTCAGACGGTATTTCACCTTTGCATTCACTTACCAAATTGCCTATGTAAAGCATGTGGTCAAACTCCTTCGTCATCTTATAGTGCTCCAAGGCCATGAAGAGTGTGTTCAGCACAATGCAGAGAGTGATGGTGAGGTCGGTAAATGGGTCCATTACCACAAACTTGACAAATTTCTTGATTAAAAGCCAAAACGGGCAGCAATCCCAAATGAGAAATTTAACAGCAAAGTGGTTCCAGCACGGAGGACATTTCTGGTGTGATTCCTCAAGCTCTAAGTCACAAGCAGTAAAATAACAGTCAGTGCACACTGAGTTATATGACAAGGGAACACTTAAAATGACTCACAACTTAGAGGAAGACCCTTGAATTACCCCCATTTTTTTTTCTTTTTTTTCTTTTTCTCTTTTTTTTCCCCTTTTTAGGATAAAAATATTTATGTCCTAACAGGCTGGCAGATTACACATTTTGTTGGTTTTTTTTTGCCAGTTGATAGCACTTAGCAGACAGTGGCCTATTCTGAAAGTAGGGACCTTTCAAAAGTGTCCCAAGAGAAAAGGAAGACTCACTCCAAACATGCAAAACCAAGTATTACACACAGGCTCAGATTTGTACTCTGTGTTCCTGGTTGGCAAGTGCAAGTGGTTAAGAATTCATTTCCAGTTCTCATTTTACAAGTATCTTAAGTAATACCTTTTAAAGAGTTTAAGAGATAAAAGAGTTTCAATCCAATATTTAGAGCTGATTTAAGGTCTTAAGAGCTGGTGTATCATTGGTTATCAATAGGATTTCTGTTCTTAGTGTCTAATCCAAAAAGGCATTAAGCATCTGATTTCTTCTAAAATCAGGGGAGTGCATAACTCAGTTTGAAAATGGTACTACAGCTCCAATGTGATTTTTAAAGGTGCTGTTAAAGTATTAGTTAAAATAGAACATTTATGTGTTCATTTTATTTGAGCACAAAAGAAGAGAAATGGCTTTGTAAGTATAATTTGTGTTAAACGGTGAAAAAGAAAAGCCAAACAAGACAGTTAATGTCTGAATGATCATGATTAGTGGAATTGCCTAATGCATTCCTTTTCTGATTCCTTTATGGGCATGGAATGCTGTATAACGGTTTTAGTCTATATAATTAGAACCTGAGCTAATAACAGGAAAACTTCAGCCAACCCTATTATTTCAATCAGTTTATAAGCAATCTCCTCTCTTAAGCCAGAATGCATTCTCTGCATTTTCACTCATTGGACAGCAGAGCTGCAGTGTTAGGTGCCTTCTAGCAAACCTTCAAAATAATGGTTGATACCCTACATGCACACCTGCACTGCTGTGAGATCTCTGGGAGGCTGAATTGTGCCCAAGAGGTAGATCTCTCTTTCCAGCCTCCAAACACAGGGTATATTTAGATTAGACATTAGGAAGAAATCCTTCACTCAGAGGGCAGTGAGGCCCTGGCGCAGGCTGCCCAGAGGAGCTGTGGCTGCCCCATCCCTGGCAGTGCCCAAGGCCAGGCTGGATGGGGCTGGGGGCAGCCTGGGCTGGTGGGAGGGGGCCCTGCCCATGGCAGGGGGGTTAGAACTGGATGGGCTTTAAGGTCCCACCCAACACAAACCACTCTGTGATAAATGTATACACAGTCTGGTGCTCCACTACCCGTCAGCCCTCTGTACCTCAAAGTCCATAGGGGCACAAAAAACTACCAGACCCAACTTTGATAGTACAGCCAGCGCTATGTCAGGATTTTTACAAGTCTATGGGTAAGACAGTGCTTATATTGCCTTCTGTTAAGGAATTGCCTGTATTATAAAGGTCATAATAACCCTGTAATATTGTCTTACAAAACAAAAGAGTGCGAAACAAAAAATACTGTCTTGCAAAACAAAAACATTAGGGGTTTTCATGCTACTTTCTTCCTGCCAATCAATGTTCTCTTGGCCTTCAGGCAGGAAACTAGAAGACACGTCTTACCTTCCAGAGCACTAGTGATAATGCTGACAGCGCTCACTGCCCTCTGCCTCTGAAAGGGTTCATCTGAGTGGTCCACCGACGGGCGGTGGGGCATTAAAAGCTGCTTCTTGCTCGCTTCGTCTGAGGGAGAGGTCTGTTGAAATGAACACATTGGGTCAGCTGAGTAAAAACAGGGGAAAAAATGCAAGGCGAATATGGGGTAGCATTTTTCAAAATTATCTAAGCATTATTTTTTTTCTAAGAAGTCTAAAGCTTACCAATTTCCCAATTAGACATGTGCTGCTGGGGTACTGCTTTTGAAAATGGTACCTAGAGCAATTTTAAAAACTTTACCCTGCTTTTTGCCTTTGTGTAAACAGGTGAAAGACGCAGGTGAAAATAAAGGGGCACTTCTGACATCAGAGAAACAGCAGTGCTGCTTTACCACACCCTTTGCTAATGAAAGAAGCCCTGCTTAATTACATTAATTATACCATTATTTCTGAAATGTGTTAACTGTTAAATTATACTGCTAGAAGAGGAAAAAGGAGCATTGGTAACAGCTCCATTACAGGCCTCTGATATCATACCAAGCCAAATTACTCCTCAACCCATGTTTTTTCTTGCTCTGAAACACTGCCAAATCTGAGGAACATATTGGCATTCTGGTGATCTTTGGTGTCACAGATTCTGAAGCTCCATAATTACAGGAGAATCTCAGTTTCCTTTTTCTTTTTTGGAGGGGAAACAGAAAAAAAACACAAACAAGCAAACAAAATAAACTCTCTTGGTCTCCTGTTTTCAAGGAGAAGCTAAGAAAAATAAAGAAAAACTCGAATACCAGAAGAGAAATAGAACTCCCAAGCTTTCTTTATTTAACATTTCATTTTACATTAGCCGTATGCTTTTTGAAGACTTGGGTTCCTGAAGTCAACCAGAAACACGGCGTAACTGCAGACACACTGTATTTAATACTTTATATTGTCAGCTCACAGCAGCAAGATGTTAAGACTTTTATTATTACGATCCCCCACATCATACAGAGACAAATCCTGCTTGCTTTACTCCTTCAGCTCTCCCAGAGGAAGAAGGAAAGATGGTGTTTGTACTGTAAGGATCTGGGAAAGCCATGTTCAGCTCTATTCTCCCCCACAGACCTCCAAGTAAGGATAGTTCCCAGAATAAATGTTTTAACAGCCTTGTCCTGCTCCTCTAAGGAGCTGTAAGACACTGTGTAGACACTGTGTAGGCAAAAGAGATGTGCTGAGATAGAAAGGTCCCAATGGCTCCCAAAATATAGCTCAAGGAAATGTGAAAGGAGAAATCCCTAAGAGGATGAGAACCCCTGGTTAATACAGATGTTGGAGAACTGCCCGTAGCCAAATGAGCAACAGGAATCTGATTCAATCTTCTGGATCTTCTCAGATCCCTTGGATTGTAAATGGCCCCAACTGCCCCCGAGCAGTGCCCATGATGCCAACCGAGACATCTCTGCTGCCTGTGGCTGGGACACACACCCAGAGGGTCTCGGGATCCATCCTCTGGGCCACTCCTTTATCAAAACTGCTCTTCAAGATGGGCAATGTTGTGACAATGGGGATGAAGAAGCGCTGAAGCTCTATGAGCTGTCTTTCTGGAGTGTGACCTCTTCAGGGCAGGGGAGATCCCTTTGTCAGGTGGCTGCAAAGGACAAGGCTACTTGGCCACTGGTTGATGCTAAAAGTAATCGTCGGGACACTGGTCCCAACTCACTTTGAAGTACTGCAGATAAAAATACCAATGATTGCAAGACCAGAGAAGAGTAAGGACTTAAAGCAATCACTTAAAACATTAGCTAAGTTAGAAAAGCACTAATGCTTCAAAACCACTTTTTTTTTTTTCTCCTCTAAAATGTTCTCTTTTGTTGGATCATTGGATCATTGTCCATTGAATTACTGATGCAGTTGTATCAAAAGGAGATGGGTAATCAGAGCCTATTCAAAAATACTTTCACTTGTGTGGTGCAGAACAAGAAATCACTCTATGCTTGGCTTAGGAGCTGGAGAAACCAGGAATGATGTTTCAGATGCATTAGTTCACTTGATTCCCTTCACCTCAGAAATGTCCAATAACAAACAAAGAAGCAACAAATGTTTTATTAATGAAGACAGCATTTACCAAATTGCATAATCTTTCACGCCCGCTTGGAGTACAGAGCAAATACATAGGAGTGAAATGAAATACCAAGAAAAGGAAAAAGAAAAGGCTTCAAGGGAAACGTATTTTTAAGTAGAGTAATAATCATAATCATAATCATAATCATAATAATCATAATAAGTCAAAACTAAGAAAAGCAACAAAAAAAGGTCAAATGAAAAAGCAACTCTTCTGCCATTTCCCTCTGTCTATAGAAGGAAGCATAAGAAATTCTCAAATTCCTCTGGATGATCTCTTTTTTTTAAACTGTATCATCTTCCCATCCCATCTGACCCAGAGCTTCACACATATCAATAGAATTTCTTTATACAACCTCGTCCCCAGAAGTGCTGTTTTTCTGTCTGTCAAAAAAGATATTATATTCCTATTGATGCATGCAGAAGTGCTTTTGCAAAAGTTATGGGATGGTGGCCTTTACCTGAAGGCCACCTTTTATTCACAAATGCAAAGAGGATTCACTATGGAAGTAAAATGTTTAAGGGAAAGCATTAAAATTCCTTCTTCCTATTGCAGGATTCAGCTAAAACAGGTTAAGTGAAGAGCCTAGGTTGAACCTCACCCAGCTTCAGAGCCCGCTGCTCCCTGCCCGCAGGACGCAGTGCCTGGGCAGGCGATGCTGGGGTGCAGGAATGCTCCTGAGGTCCTCCAGAAGGATGTGGTCTCTTTCACAATATAGCTGTAAATCTATCACGTGGGTGGCTTGTGATTTAGCATAAAGTATTTTTTCCAGAGAAGAAAGATTCCAGATGAATTCCTTAAAATTACTGAAGTACCTTGGGGAAGTTTACAAGCTTGTGTCCTTTGCAATGAATAGATCCACGAGGGGCTTTTATTATTTATTTTAGAAGAGAGATAGACAATAGTCACACAAGGAACTGGCAGTTTTTGCAGTCTGAGATAGAAAGCAGTTCCTGGAACTGGACAAGCACTGCAGCATAAAAGCTATCATCATCACACAGAGACTATACTCAAGCACAATGGTTCATTGTACTTATATGTCTATAAAAATTAAGCAAAAATAACAACAGTCTCTAGAGTTATGCAGGAAGCCTCCACGGCATCCAGATGAGAAACCACAATGGAGTTAAATACAGGCACCTCCAGCAAGATGAGATTATTCGTGTTGCTCCTTGATTGACTGGAAATGTTTCTCCTTTGGATTAGCTAAATTCTATAGGGACAAATATACAATTCAGTAATTTACATGTAAATGAGGATGCATAACACTGCAGAAATATTTTATTCTGAGTGCCCACTGTACTGAGCTGTGTCAAAACTGCTACGTGAAGATGGGCTTATATGTGGCAGCATTTTAAAGACCACATTTGGGAACTGGGACAGCTTTAATTTTCCTTGTACAGTAAAAATCTTTTCAAGCATAAAAAGAGGTGGACAGGGCACACCATGAACAATGGACCCAGAAAGGCACTAGCAGAAATATTTAATGAGATTGAAGGTGACCATAATAGCGCACAGCCTTAAAAAGAAGGCATTTAATTTTGAGGATACTCGATTATTTCAAGAGATGCACTGTAAAATGGAGCAGCTTGCAGTATCTGTGTCAAATCTGAATGATTTACTGCAGGTATGGCCTGGTTTGGGACGTGATAAAGAAAAATTTGAAGTGAACAGAAACTTGAGCCACGATGACAGCTCTCTGTGCGGCCACAGCAGAGGGCTAGCTAGCTTCCACCCATATGACTTCTTGGTGGCAATGTTTACATGACTTGTTATGTCGACCTTTGTCTGAACACAAAACTGCTAACACTTTGCCTTTTCACCAGTCCTGTAGCAAAGCAAGGAGAGGAAAAAAGAAATTTTACCTTGGGGCAGCTGTAAGGTCAAACAAAAAACCTTAAAATGATGTGGTCAGCAAACCAGTTTTCTGCTTAGAGAGAACAAAAAACAAGGTCTCTTCTTTTTGTATAAAAAAGACGAAAAATTCTGTCTAAAGATAAGCTCCTAAACCCTTAGTTTGGCATCTCAATAAACAGCCTTGCCTTTCTAAGGGCTCACACCCCAGTAGTTTCTCCTGTCAAGCAAGAGATACCTGGTAATTCTATTTTCCCAAAGGAGAAGAAAAAGTGTGATTAAGCGGAAATTCAGGAAAGGCTGGGAGATCCCAGGTAGCCCCAACCTTCCCTTGCTGCCCATTCCAGAGCCACATCACAGGCGGCCCTGCTCTGCTTCTGGATTGAGGGGTGAGGATGTGACCCAGAGGGAGAGAAGCACTGGGGACCACTGCTGACATCCAGCTGTCCTCTTCCAGCTGCCTCTTCTAGTCCTGTGTCCATTTCTCTGTCCCTTTGAATCTCCAAAAGAATTGGAAAGTCGGGCTAAATTAAAAGCCATGTGATTTCCCTGCAAAGCTATTAAAATGGCTCCACTTGGCTTTAGGAGGCAAGAGGGGATGGAGTCGTGTATTTTTTAACCTTCAAAAAAACCTTCAGAACCACAGGTGCTTTACTCATTCTCATCAGATCCCATGGATAAACCGAGCTCTAGATGACAGCTCATTAACTTAATCCAATTCTGTTCAAAAGGATCAGTATCTTGTGAAGGGAGATGTTATTCTAATCTACTAAATAGCTGAGAAACACCAAGACACAACAGAGCAATACATGACTGCAAATAAATACTATATGGACACACGGAAACTTTAGCTTGCGCCCTGAAGTTGCTTACATAATGATGGATTTTGTCTAAGAATGAGGAAAGTCCAAACCCCCAGCCCAGCAATCATTATGAGTAGTAAAGAAGGAATCATTTCCAAACCTCTCCGTCTCAGAGCAAGCAAAAAAAATTTTAGGACTCTAAATGGAGTCACCAGGTCCAGCTTGCAGCCTGTTTACACTGGGTTAAGTCTGCTGAAATCAACAGCTGCACTGTTTGAAGAAAGCTGGTGGGAAAACAGAAGCAGCCCTCAGTCCT
Source organism: Anser anser (assembly GCF_964211835.1). Taxonomy (NCBI): domain Eukaryota; kingdom Metazoa; phylum Chordata; class Aves; order Anseriformes; family Anatidae; genus Anser; species Anser anser. The sequence continues at coordinate 156,956,126 of NC_139721.1, forward strand.
CTGAGGGGTAGGGATGCACGGAGATCTCCAGGAGAGTGACTTGGACTTGGCGTGGGTTTCCTGGGACCCTGAACACCTCTGGATTGAGCATCTGTTTCTCTTCATAACCAGGCAAAGATTGCCTGGCCCAGAGCTCTTTGGAGGGTGTCTGCAGATCACACTTTGATATCACACTTCTTTTCTCTTCATATAACCTCAGCAGGCTTTCTAGCTTGAAAATTGCAGTGTAACCCTTGGTGCCAGCAAGAGACGCTCCCCAAAAACTCTGTTGCTCCTTCTTTAGCCTCACAGGTGCTCTCATGTGTCATGGAAATATCACCAGCTGCAGAGACAGTGTGCAGAGACACAAGGGTTCCCTGCAGGGAAAAAAAACATCCGTCCCTCCTCTTGAGGGACACTTCTTGTGCATTGAAGTCCCTGGTGACTTGGTACAGCTTTGGTGCAGAAGGTGGCCTGGATGGATGCCATTCTGCACAGACCATGTCCAACACAAGCAGCAAATTGCTCACCACTCAGACTACCCCAGCTAACATGAGTGATGTGCCTAAGCACCAAACGCTGAGATTATTTAAATTCTCTTCTGTTTCACTAGCTGTATTTAGGGACTACAGGGAGGAGATGCTTTTTCAAGGAAAGGACTGGTTCTTTGTGTTTTGTTCAGGGAAGACGGAGCAGATACAGCACAGGTGAGTCCTTTTTCACCGTGGGCTTACACTTACATAAAACAAATAACAGAGGTTGATGGGGTTAATAAGGTAACTTCAACTTCACCCTGTAACATCTTTCTTCTGCCTCCCCCAAGGGAATATAAAAAGAAGCCAAAACTGCTAAGAAAGAACAAATTTAACTTCAAAAGTTTAACAACAACAAAAAAAAAAAACAGAAAAATAATCCAACACAGAGCCCCAGACAGTGTTCATTTATCTCTGAACACGCTGAGGTTTTGGATTTGCTCTTTCCTTCTGCCTGCGCCCCACAGACAGAGCTGCACGTTTGTGCGCAGCGCTTACGGCTCCTGTAGCAAATGCATCTGTACAGCAATGGGCTTCTTGCCAATTAGCTTTTAAGTCCAGCTCACATTTTCTGGCTAGATTAGATACCAGACCTCTTTTGCAGGAGACACAACATCCTTCACATTGCATCACTGAGGGAGCATCTGTTACTATAGCGCCTGGGTGCTATTTCCTAGACGACCAGGGAACTGCCAAGCGAGCTCACCCACCCAGGCCATTTCATTTTCAACATCCATTTTCAAAAGGCAGAAAACTGGCAAAGGAAAAGAAACGCCAGCAGAGCTCAAAGCCTCCCTGTCACCTCAGGGCCCGATCCTGTAAAATACCAATATTTGCCATAAAAGGTTGAGTCATGGTTTGTTAAGCTGTCTGACAGCCAGGAGAGCCTCAGCAGCCCACAGAGCGGATTCCCTTACAGAGGGGAAACCCACTGCTCATCTACTGAAGCCTTTCTACTTTGGTTCATTTTTTATTTTTTTTTTTAAATAGATGCACAAACTCCTTCTTCCATGGTTTCTTTAACCTGCAGCTTATTATGCACCAAGCTGTGTTCAGCCGAAGTCCAGCATCTGTTTCTGTTGCTCTGCAGTCTAGAGACTGGCCTTCCTTGTCTGTGGAGAGTGCAAATGGGAATACCAAAGTCCTAAATGAGTGTATGTGTGAACTTCTGAAAAAGCAGCAAGGGCCTCAAAATCATCAACCAAGCAGGTAATTCTCACCCCACCCAGCTTCCCATGCTGGCCTCTCCTCCCATTTGCAGTGTGAGAGCCTATTTGCAGGGCCACAGGGAGCGCCTGGATAGGTGAGGAAAAAAAAAATCAGACCAGTGCTGGAAAGGGAAGAAGCTGCCTGGCTCTAGAGAAAAAGCTACTTCTCAATTTACTGATAATCTGACACCACGGCTGGGATCCGTCTCAATTGCCTTTCTTTTCAGGAAATACCTTGCCTAATACATGTTAAAATATCATCTGCTTTTCACCCTCTCAGTTTAACCCATTTTTGGCACATGGTTACTCCGGGTGGATTTCATCTCACCTAACTTAAGGCCTATGTGATATAGAGTTGTTTTTGCAGTCAAAAAAAAACAAAAAAAAAGGTACTTTCAGGGACAAAGATTATTCTGACACATTTTAGATCTCTGAGATGAAATAAATCTTGTCTCCACTGATGGCAGTGACTAGACTTACATTGCTTTAAAAACTATAGAGAGTGATGAGCTCCAATGTAGATATCCACACCAAATGAGATAAATTCCCACCACATCAGTCATATTTCAACCTGTCCACTTTGACCTGCCTGTGAAGAAGCTATTTTCAAAATAGCATCCCATGTTTTTCCATGTGCTTAGGAATTTGTGCTTAGGTCTTAATGCTATCTGTATTAATAGTTTAATTCCAGCCTTATGAAGTATTTTGTAACAGTGGTTCTTCGCAACAAAGATCCTGTAAATCTGCAAAAGGCTTGAAGTCTGCTGATGATCTGCTTGTCTGTCCCCTGCATTACTGGAACTGAATGCTTAGTTAGCCCTTCTGGGAACTACCCCTGGACTGTACGAACAGCCCTCCACAAGCAGCTATACAAAAGACCACAGGTTAGATGCAAATAGAAAGAAACCAGATATTCAATTGGCAAAAGGAACCAACTTTAAAAATGTCCCTACAAGAAAAGAAAATTCATATTAAACCCAAGATTTAGGTATTTGCCTCCAGCCGGTTCTGAAGAACAAGTCTCACCAGAAGCTGTGAACTTATGCTGCAGTGGACGCACGTCGGTATGGGAGCTAGCCCGTTGTCTTCCCACCCTGCCTAAGACGGTGGGTCTGGGTTTCTCACTGCAGACTGCATACGGCGTAAATAAATTACAGCAAACTCCAACAACATTCAGAAGGAAACAAGAGTGTGAATCACATACAAAAGTTATAAAGTACTCACCAGATCGCCTGTCCCAGGTTTTTCCATAATAACTGGGGGAAGCAGTAACCCTGCAGGAGAAGTAGGGTCTGGGTTGAGTGCCCCGGTGCCTCCTCCTATCAGGGAAACCACACCATTGCAATCCACTGAGCTGTTCCTTTTGCCCGTCTGGGTGTAGTTGGGAGTAGTAGGGTGAGAACTATGGCTCACTTGACTTTGCACGCTCGGACGCCTCCCAGATCTTGGAATTAAGAGAGAGCCCCGGTGGCTTTCATTTTCCCCAGCAGTGCTGATCTCATCATCGGCAAAATCTGTTTCGGAGCCAGTGTCTCTGCCACGGAGTCGGAAACTGAATATGCTTCCGTGGCTGGTTCTGCGCTTCACCAAGTTTGCACTGGGACCATAACTAATGCCAAGGAGAGTCTAGAAACCCCCGGAAAGGAAAAAGGGGAAAGAGAAATAACATTTTGCAACATGTTTTCAGGAGCGAGGAAGGTCTGGGAAGAGCACTAAGTTCCATTTAAAATCAAGTCCTTCAGAGAAAGATTTAATTACATGTATTCAACCTTAGCAAAGTTAAGAGGCTGAATAATCATTCCTAGCCTTTAGGTATTTGTCTAATACTCGACAGTTAAAGATGTACTGAAATAGGAAGGGTCAAGGTGGCATTCGCCCGGTAGCGTGATACTTCCTTTGCTTCTACTCCCTCCCCATCTGATAAGCGCCAAAGGACCTGGGAAGGCAGCACAAGGAGTGGAAGACAGGAGCAGGGAAGGGGATCCAGCTCCAGTTTACTGCATTATCACGCATCTTCGTAACAGCTGGGGAAGGAACGTTGCGGTGGGAGAACAAGAGATAAAGAAACAGGGCAGGAAATGAACTGCAGGGAAAAATGAGAAGAAGAGGGAAGAAGAAGCAGAATACGACGGAAGAAGGTGATAAAGGAAAAATAAAAATAAAAAAAAAAAGAAGAGCAAGAAGAGGGATATGGTTTATTAGTTTGTAGAATGATTATTCCAATGCACATAACTGCTTTGAGGGGTAGGTAACCTAGAGTACCGAAGTTTCCTTAACACCTAAATATCACCCTTGATGATCCACTTTGACGTCTACTAGTGAGAATGCAACTCTGGCAGAGCATCAGCAAGACGTAGCCAAGCACTAAACACACCTAAACCCTCACAGAGTGAAAAGGATGTTCAGAAAATGCATAAGGAATTCAAGTCTATCCCCTTCCCTCATATCTGTGAAGAGGAAATTAATGGAGTAAGAGCATTTAGGCAGAACATACTTTTGATTTTATGACCTACACAGAATTTTCAGCTTCTTCAGAACTTTTTCATGAACCAAGTATGTACGAAGAGAGGTCAGGTTTCCACGCTATCCACTAACCAGCCAACCCAAATGAACCTGATTTCATTTTGCACTGTAGCTCACATCACTGAATTATGTAACAATGCTATTTTCTGACATCGGTACAAGTAAGCATAAAAAAACCAGGCCCCTTCTAACTAAAAACAACCCATTTGGATTGCTACCAAACTTTAACTGGTAAAAAAAAAAAAAAAAAAAAAAAAATCCATGCCTGGGTTTCCATGACACAGTCATTGAGACTGATTTCTGATGGCAACACACTTCCAGCTGCTCAGATTGCATCTGAATGATGACTCAGCCGTACTCCCTCTAACCATGCCAGACACTGCCTTGCAGTGAAGATTTACTATAAGCTTTGAAATGTGTCTCCCATGTTTCTCATGCATATGACATCCAGGGGCGAAAAGTGAAAACAAGAAATATTAATTTAAGGAACACACTGGCAATACACAGCTCCAGACCATGATCATTTTAGAATGTGGTGTCTTGAAACCCATCCAGAATGCAGCTAGAGAGCAATTCTAGCTTTAACAAAGGTATAATTTCTGACATGACCCACTCAACCAATGAGATGAAAACAAAAACTATAAGATAAGAAAGAGGCATGTCATTTACAGAAATCCAGCTCTGTGTAAATTTTGTGAGCTAGGGAGTCATTAATTGGTCACATTTACTTAAATCACGCGTTTTCTATCAGCATTTTATGGTTGCCAAGTATGCCTAAATTCACTGACACCAAAATACAAAAAGACTTAGCCCATTACATGGCTATTAAAAAACAACAACAACAAAACTGATTTTAACTGTGCCCATAGTTAAGCACAGACAAATTATCTGAAGCTATTTACCATCATTTGATACATAAAGCATGTGCAGATTCATATTCATGCATGTCAGTAACATTTATATAAAAAGTCCTACTTAACAACTGTCTCACTCTATTTTTGTTCCTGCAATATACAATAGAAGCAAGTGCCACAAAGTTTTGACTTGAAGGCAACTAGCAAAGGAATAGAAAAATGTTAATATTGTCTTTATATATCATTAAAAATACCCTCAGAGACAAGTTTCCTCCTTTTCTTCTCCTCTCTTTTCTTTTTAAGCTTTGCAGGTTTCTTCTAAGAATATTCTAGCTCTAGTAGGTATAGGATAGATATAATCAGATGAATGAAATTAGAGTAAGAAAATAAATCAGACTGTGGGTAATCTTGAAGCAAAAAAAAAAAAAAGTAAAAAAATTGAAACAAAATAGGTTCATAAGAATGCTTAATGAGCATCTTTAATTCATTTTGAAAATAAAGCACTAATATGTTTCCTTCCACAGTTCTAATACAAACTATCTGCAGGTCAGTCGCGACATTAAATATTGATTCTTCTTTCCGGCTGGAAGTTTCAGGTTTAAATGCATATTCAGAGCTTGGTCTATCCAATGAAGTGCAGTGAGAAATAAGTGATGTTTCAGAGCATGGCTTACCATTCTCCTCTGACCATCATCGTATTCACACTTGGGATTCCTCTGGTCTTCCCCATATTCTTCCCCCGAAGATTTCTTTTTCTTTCGCCTATTTCTTCTTTCCTTGGCATTTTTGGATGCTAAAGGTGACATTTCCAATGAGCTAAGTGACATTGAGTCAATCCCTTTAGCAGCTAGTGCCTAAAAGAGAAGATGGTAGAAAGTGCAAAGTCCATTATTTGAGTTTAGGATCCCAGTGAGAACTAATAATTAACCTGTTCAGCAGTTATTTTTCATTGTAAGTTTTAAGGTTCTAGAGGAGATACATGAAAAATTCCAAGTGGTCATTAATCATAAAACTATCTCCCGTGGCTGGAACTGGTCTTAATCTAACATCCCTACTTAGCCATGAGAAAAATAAATAACAAGTGAATCAGGTTCCTAGTACAAATGCACACATGCAGATCTTCCATCCAGATCCTGTGATGAAGCATTAGGAATGGCTGCATAAAATAATCTGATTTATGGAGAGCTCATGAGCAATATTTCACAAGAGAACCAGTTTGTGGGCACATGCCTGCAGATGTGCACTGCGCATGCTCCCTCTGGAGTAATGCTTCTGGTGGTGGTCAGAAAGATCTCAGGCTGGGGCACCATAAGAAAAGCCTCTCCTGGGACTTCAGCCCCTCAAACCAGGAGGGCTGAACGGGTGTGGGGGGGGGGGGGAGCCAAGCTGGCTGCTGGGTTTTCCTCCCCAGTCGCAGAGGGATGCTAGGAGCAGCAGGCAATTCAGTTGACATGTCTTTGTGAACACTTATGCCAAGCAGCAGCGCAGGCAGCTACGATCAGAGATCCAAAGAGAAAGCCATGGGCTTAACTGGAGATAAGGTGGACTTTGCTACGCCGTGTGCTTCAGTGCTGTGCTGCCTATCTGGTGGGATCACTGCAGGAGCTGACTGATAACAGACCAACCACTAGAAACCCAGCAGAAGCCGAATGCAAAAGCCTGAGCACACAAAGCAAGAGCTTTGAAAGCAAATGAGCAGCAGGAGGAAGAATCAATATATTCAGAGAGGAAGCTGCAGCCCACGCCAGCACACCGGCTCCCCATCCCCAGTGCAGGCAGGAGGAGCGAGGGGGCTCCTCTGCGGAGCCGGCTCTGAGCACAAAGCACGAGGTCAGGTTTGGAGATGCTGATGTACCAGCAGGAGCCACATCAATGACCCGGAGACAGACCCATTTGCAAAGCCTCCAGCTGGAGTACATAAAATGAATGAATTACGAAAAAAAAAAAAAAAAACGAAAAAAAAAAAAAACAACCACACAACAACAACCTCTCCAGGTTCCCAAGAACGGGAGGAATGGATGAATCCTCAGTGCTATTGTATGCAAGCCACTAGAATCAAACAGGCAATCAGCTCTCTGCAGCAAAATACTCCCTTCCTCCCACAGGCATCAGTCCAAGGAAAGTGAAGGCACTTAACAGTCGTGTAAAGAATCAATCATGTATTTCAAGGAGTAGCGGTTGCTCTATCAAGCTGAGAGCACAACAAAACTTAATTCCTATGGGAAATATCTTTCATGAGCAAGCTGCTTATAGCAGAGAGAAGGAGGGCTCAGACACCAGTCTAAGCTGTTTTTCTTTTTTTTCTTTTTTTTTTTTTTGAGTCAATTAATTTAATTGCTATGCTGAAGTGCTTTCCCTTCATAACGATTCAGCAAGTCTTTTGGTGTTAAGTTCAGGTTTAGGAATGTGTTAGACCAATTGCGTAAATTGACTGATGGTCCCCAAGCAGGTCTATCAATTATATTTGTGTTCTCTTTGTACTGCACAATGTCAAAGCTGGTCTAAGGAGTTTTAGTTTTCCTTTCTCAATGCTGTCATATTCTAGTGATCTAGAAAATATAGAAAATGTAGGTTATGTTGTTAGGCTTGCTGTACTCTTACTGGAAATAAGCTAATATTCAGTTACCTAGCATTTTCTTACTTATTGCTTGGGTTGCAACGTTTCAGCACTACAAACCACAGTTAACTCACAAGGCAGGGAAGGAGATTGGGACCAGGCGTGTCTGGCAAGGGTGTGCGGTAGCTGAAGTACAGGAGTAAAGCTTAGCTCACATGCACCGTAAAAAGGGGGTTATGCACGAGATGGGATGTAAGGCAAGAGCTTAGTGGTATGGTGAGAATGTCAAAACCAAGAACCCAAAGGCTTGAAGAGTGAGATTAAAACTGAGTAGCTCTTGCTGGGGCAAAGGACATCTGAAAGCTACATGGTATAGCAAACCACTCAGATAACTTTCCTGAGAATCTTCCTCAGGATGTCTAATTTGAGATTTTGGGGACTGATATGCAGAACGACCAAACTTCACATGAAGTCATGGACAACTTCATCTTGCAGATACAAAGTGGGGGTGATAGCTCCTGGGCGTTTAGGCAGCCTAAGCTAATGAACACATTGGATCCCAGACTCTGTTTTCCTAAACTCCTTCTCAATAAAACTGGGATAATTCTACAGGAGTACTGCAAATACAAACGAGTAGTTCTGAAGCACACAGAGTGTGAGCAGTGACAGGAAGCACTGAAAAACCTCTGAGGACATTAGTCATTTTGTTTGTGAAGCAGGCTTTGAATGCTCGAATCTGGAAGTCTGCTTGAGCTGGCCTAAGGCTACAGAGCAAATGAGGAGAAAGTGAAGAGCTGCTCTTGAATCATGCACTGTCCACCCTTTGTACTGACCAAGGCACAGGAAAAATGAGATGTGGTTGGCTAAAGAAAAGACTATGTTATAAAGCGTACAGACAAAGGAGAAAAATTTAAGTTTGCACAAGCAACCTTCATTTTGACACATATTGGCTTTCAGGACTTACTGTTCCTTTTTTTGTATGCATACATACATATGGGTTTAACTGAAATCAAAGTCTTCAAAAGGAAATTCTTAAATATCTTTAATTATAGCTGGGGTTACCAAAGTTGACTGTTATTAGGAAGAGCTCAGCTGGAGTCAAAACACATGAAAATTTGTATAAAATAGGGACAAGTTGGAGTTCGGCTTGCTCCCTATGGTTATGGCAGAAAGTTACCCTGTTCATATATGGAATAAATTGCATTTACCTATTACTTAAACCACCAAAGTAGATCTTTAAAAGGACATAAACAATGCATAAGCCTCTGCTAGTACTTTGTCAAGAATGAATTGCATTTTCTATTTTCTTTCCAAGGATTTAAATGGGCTTTGGATTAGGCCCTGAAGCCATACGTATCCTAACGAAAATTATGTATATTAGTTTATATTGTGTATCAAGGATTTATTTCTCTGAACTACAGTGCTGCGTGTTATTTCAGAGTAATTTTCTTATTGTCTTCCTGCTCACAGCACTGAACACGCTTTCTTCAGCTGTTTAATAAATGCTTTCTGCCCCATACAAATCACAGTCAAATTAATCAGTGCTATTAAGGCTACATTGGCTATTAAGGCTTCCACACCTAGGCCTCCCTGTTTTGCTCAAACTACAACATAACATTAAACACATATCCTTTATATAATATGCAAAGCTTAACCTCAAGATCTGCCTGTTCACTTGTTCAGGTACTAAGTTATGTGTGCTTGGATATTCATGGCAGTACGGATGAAACAGTGTAGAAATGAACATGAGCTAAAGAAGGGGTGGTTCAGCTGGGGCTATGGCTGAATGACCAAAATAGATGTTCTGTGTTTGAATGCAGATGTAGTAATATCATCATGAAAATGTCTTATATGTCAACTAATATAAATTCCTCTGCTGGCATACGCTGGTACAGTTAAACCAATACAGCTCTGGATGCGTAAACCCTAAATGGCCCTAGTCCTAGCAGAAAGAGCCATCGCTTTTCTTTCAGAATGGACTGTAATAACTCTACCCAGGACAATAAACATTAAGCTGCTTTCAAGCAGAACCTTATTTCCGTTATCACATAAATATGAAATAAAGAGAATGTGAATCTCAAGGGACCATCTTAAAGTAATCCAAGGCTAATCACATCATGCAGTTTACTCACCTCCTGCTCTTTCTTTAACATCTCCATGGCTTCCCGAAACTTTCTTTCCTTCTCTTCTGTTTCAGCAATAGTGGCTTGGTTCTGCTCTTCATACGCCATGGCCACCACAGCCAGAATCAAGTTGACCAGATAAAATGAGCCCAGAAAGATGACCAGCATGAAAAAGAGCATGTAGATCTTCCCAGCAGATCTGAGAGTCTGTAAATACAAAAGTAAATTCACTAGCAATTGTTTACAGGTTTTTTTGCCAGGAAAAAAAAAAAAAAGGTTGCTGTTTTTTTTTTAAAAAAAACAGAATCCCTTTCATGACAAATGATGATGTTATTCATGGAAATAACCTTCTCCACAATAAACTTTTTTACCTTAGTCAAAAATTGTGTGCCTTGCACTACTATTCATTTTTAAAATAAGAATGTTTTCCTCTTTTACCAAATACTTCTGCTTGTTTTCTTTGACTAGACATAACCTTACATCAGCTGCAGTGAGAGGTTTCTTCACACAGACCAATCTATTTTTGTGCAGTACACAGAGACTTCCCATGCAGGATTCATTGTTTCCCTTTAACTGTCTACAGTATAGGTCCCGTTTACAGTCAGTGGGGAGAAAAAGTTACTTTTATGATGTAATTCACCCAAGCATTATTTAGACATCTGCCTCAGAATAAGAAAAACTAAACCCTGCCTGCTGTTGACTGTACTTCCCGATTCCTTTCCAGATTTACAGGCCTAACTAGAGTTTAGCACAACAGGTTGAACTTACATTATAAATATGCCTCACAGTCAAGGATTTGACTCTAGTGATAGAAACCACTGTGTGCTATTATAGGGTCAAATAATGAGAGGAGTGATGTTCACCCTTATTTGCCCTGACAGTTTCAGCCTTCCAGAATTGTACATGTAGCTCTGTGCCAAATAAGTGAATGCAGTTGTTCAAAGAATCTTTGATTGCCTTCTTTTACATTTTCCTGACATGAAATTGTATAATTGTCTACATGTGAAGCAGAAATCCCTGGTACCTTCAAAGATGTTTACCTCAGTACCTTCAGAGAAGCACCTTTCTGCACTAACTCTCTTGATTTCCTTGGCTATGCACTAGTTTTGGCAATTTTGAGATGCAGAACTAAGTGTTCAATGGTTTCATGGACAGAGCGTGTAATTTAGTACCAAACTATCATATGCAGTTCTTCAGAGTGTGCATACTTTGGGGAAAATGCACACTAAAATGAGCATTTACTAGCAGACCATTTTGCATGCATGACTGTAAGTTAACTCCATTTGTGCCCCTGTCTCTTAGGTCTCGGTGATGAGATGTTTACAGTAGGGAGAGCTGGGAGGTACTAGGTAGACTTGCTGGCCAGTGAATTTGTGTTCATTGACATGGTTTGCAAAAACTGGTATGCCAAATACATAGGTGCTTTTCGTTTTGTTGGTTGGTTGGTGGTGGGTTTTTGTATTTTTGTTGTTCTGAGCTGGACTCAAAAGATTAGTTTATGTTACATCAGTCACTAAACAATCCTTAAGCAGTCTGGGTGACCTTTATTAAGTGGTGAACTTTATTCAGATTCAGGTAATTTCAGAGCATCCTTCTCTCAACACCAATTTTACCCCCTCCCCCAAATACCCAGTCTTATGCCTCCTGGTATGATCGACACCTCTGAGAAAAGAAAATAATTGTAACAACTGATGATACTTGTCCAGAACACACAAAGAGCAATTTAACTAATAACTGGGAATTCCTTCTTGTCTTTAATTATTGGATATTTAACTCTAATAAGATGATGTGTTTATTTCGTATTTCAAGTAACAAAACACTCTTATACCTGTTGATAGAGACGCTCCCAATAATCCTGAGTCATAAGACGGAACAAAGAGAGAAAGGCCCAGCCAAAAGTATCAAAGCTTGTGTAACCATGGTCCGGATTTTCCCCAGCCTTCAGACATATGTATCCCTCGGGGCATGTGCTGCAAAACATGAGAGACGGTACATGAAATATGGCATAGATGGCCGCAGTGTGGAAAAAGAGATTTCAAAGGGACCATGTTGAATGCTCTTGGTTAAAAGCACAGACGCTCCAAGGTAAATTCTTCCATTGAGTGAAAACACAGACATATATGCTAACTTCACAACACCAAAGATCTTTGTAATCTTGTTTTTCCTTTGAAAGGGTAAGCTGGGAAATGGTAATCATTTACAGTTACAGTTCTGGGTAGTACTCTAATGGTGAACCTTCTCTCATTAAACTTTGAGACTCTTCACAAATAATTTTCTAGACCCATATGCCAGAAGAGAAAAAGAATGCTTTCTGCTTTAGAGCCAACAGTGGTACTAAGTACCAAATCACATCATCAAATGAAATAGCACCAGGTGGCAGAGATCCCAGGTCAGTGAGCCTCCCACTTTCCCAGCAATGGTGCAATAAACAATTAGCCAAAAGACCTAATACACCTGCACACTACAAGTTACTTTCCAAGCATAAGAAATGACCTATCAGAAACTGAAGACATTGAGCAAAGCGCAAAGATTTTGCTCCTGGATATATCAGGGAAAGAGAATATGAGATCAAGGAAATTGCCAGTGTCCTAAGGCCCTACAGTATTTGGGAGTTTGTTAGGTGAGAACGATCTAAGTATCTGGAGAAGCAGATCTCAGCGGAAATTTGCAGAAATGTACACAACTTTTACTTTTGTTTGTTTGTTTGTTTTTTCTCCCAGTAACATCCCATCAGATATTTCAACCACTGCTATTTTTCGCCAAAGCAGAATATTGCTGCACATCAAAATGCAAAGCAGTAAAATAAATAATGAAAAATAATTTTTAAATGCCACCAAAAAAAAAGAAAAAAGAATAAAGTGGACTCCTGAGAAAACAGACTGTGCATCAGCATGAAAATCAAGGGTTTTACCTATATATATGTGTATATTTATAGTATTGCTTGTTGAGATGAGACTATATTACTATAGGTTTTGAAGGTATACAAATCTATGGTGTCAGCCACCAACATTACATATTTAAGAATATTTTAAGAAACTTAATTTAACATTGTTAGTCAAGCACAAATTTTTAAGTAAGTCTGCTTTGAACACTGAAAAAAGGAGTGCTGAAGCATTGCAAAATGTCTGCATAACCATATTTGCAGTGGTCTTTAGAGAAAGCAATAAAAATGAAAAAGAACAGTTGATGTTTAGTGAATTAAATGTAATACAGAAGTGAATATTATAAGTGATTCCATCTTATTAGGTAGAGACAAGTTAGTTTATATCAGCTGAGAATTTAGTGTATTGGGTTTATGTGGCAAGGCTTTGGTAGCAAGGGGCTGCAGTGGTGGCCTCTGTGAGAAGAATCCAGCAGCTGCCCCATGTTAGATAAGGGCCAGTTTCAACCGGCTCCAAAGGGACCCACTGCTAGCCAGAGCTGAGCCAGTAAGTGATGTTGTTTGTGCCTCTGGGAAAGCAGAAAGGGGAAAAAAAACCTGCTGCTGAACAGCAGCTGGGAGAGAGAGGAGTGAGAAGCAGCCCTGCAGCCCCCAAGGCGAGTGCAGCAGGAGGGCAGGAGGTGCTCCAGGCACACAGCACAATTCCCCTGCGGCCTGTGGAGAGGCCCCTGGTGGAGCAGGCTGTCCCCCTGCAGCCCACGGGTCCCACACGGAGCAGATCTCCACGCTGCAGCCCGTGGAGGAGCCCCCGGTGGAGCAGGTGGCTGTGGCCTGGAGGAGGCTGCGGCCCATGGAGAGCCCCCGCAGGAGCAGGCCCCGGGCCGGAGCTGCAGCCCGTGGAGAGGAGCCCCCGCAGGAGCAGGGGGTCTGGGGGGAGCTGCCGCCCGTGGGGGACCCGTGCTGGAGCAGTTTGCTCCTGGGGGACGGACCCCGTGGTACGGAGCCGTGTGGGAGCAGGTCTTGAAGAGCTGCTGCCTGTGGGCAGCCCCCGCAGGCTCAGTTGGGGAAGGACGGCATCCCGTGGGAGGGACCCGCGTGGAGCAGGGGCAGAGAGGGACCGTGAGGGAGCGACAGGGACGAAGCCTCACGGACTGACCACAGCCCCCAGTCCCTGTTCCCCTGTGCTGCTCGGGGGGAAGATATAGAAGAGGGTGGATGGGGAGAAGGTGTTTTAAGTTTGCTTTTTTTGTTCTCACTTCTCTAGCTTGTTAGTAATAGGTAATAAATTTGATTAATCTCCCTACACTGAATCTGTTTTGCCCATGATTATAATTGCTGAGTGATCTCCCTGTCCTTATCTCAACCCTTGAGCCCCTTCCATTGTATGTTCTCCCCCTTTCCTTTTGAGGAAGGGGAGTGAGAGAGCAGTTGTGGTGGAGTCCAGCTGCCCAGCAAGGTAAAACCACCACAGACAGTAATAACTATGTCTCACAAAGAAAGAAAAAAGGAGATTTGTCTATTTTTTTCCCCTACCTAGAAGTGCGTCCTTCTAGAGCTTTCTTACTTTAACATCCTATTGTTTCCTGATCGGAGACACACTTGAATAAAAAAGTAACGTAACATTACTGAGTTAGAAAAGAAGAATATGCTGATTTTTTTTTCCTTTTTTTTTCCCTTGAAATATGCATAGGCATACTGAATGTCTCTTGTATAACCATGTTCTTTATTGAGGCAACATTTTCATTATATCTCCTCTGTCCTAGAGGCAGCATCTGCTGTCACTCTCTGCCATAGAGACATGAGATTTCTGCCTCAGATCTACTATTGCAGACAACCTACAGTGCCCGTGACATGCTGCTGATACCATTCAAGAGAAACGGATCCTCTGGGTTCTTTAGAAGGAAACCCTTTCTGTGCACTTGTGTTAAGACAGCATGCCCAGGCAGGACATGAAAATTCTTGTTAAGGCTCTTTCCTTTTGCCATGGAAATGACTGCATTAACAGTGTATTTGGATGGAAACTGAGTTATCATTTACAGAGATGGACAAACTTTCCTTAGTCCTTCATGAAAGACAGATCCCAAGAAGCTCTACTGAGCTGGTGTAACTGCTCATATTTTAACGTTATTACTAATAGCCAAAACATCTGAGCATAGCTGTGAGAAACTCAGTGGTGATAGCTTTACTGGTGGACTTAAACCTAGGTTGGGTAGTAGGTTGGAAATAAACTTTCAACTAGAATAAGCTGGCCACATCTTAGACAAAACAGAAATGCTGCCATTCATTTCACGAGAGATTTTCATCTTAATTTCTTTGGAGTTTCCTAAGCCATCATTTCAAATAAGAGAGAGCTGTGCCTTAAAGAAAGGCAGTATTGGGAGTATTGAACTTGGATGTATTTTCACGCATCACCACGAGATCAGAGGTTTCAAAGTCACTCTTAGGTTCACTGCCAATGTTTCTGACTGGGGAAAAGTCCATTTTGAAGCAAAAAGGCAAAGCAGTTTGCTGCAATTGCTTGGAAAGCCCTAGGAAATGGAGATGCAACTCCTCTGACTTTGAAAGTGAACAATGGTTCCTCAGACTAATATTTTCTGTTTATAATACAGTTGCTATTTTTTTCATGATTTGTTCTGCCTTTGTGTGTCTCTAAAACCTTTTCCACTTAGCAATAGATTGCTGCAGTGAAAAGATCTGTCTGGCTCCATAGTGAGTGTACACGGTACTCTAATATTATGTGCAGGTGTACGAGCATTCAAATGAGGTGTCTACAGCACAAAAAACATGAACTCCAGCTCGAAGAATGCTATTAACATTAGCTCACATCCCTCTTAATGGAGACTAGATGCTTGAGACAAAAGTCTCTTATTTTTCAGCTTCTTACACTTCCTTACCCTCTTTTGTAGCCTGCAGAGGCAATAACCCACGGGTTGTAGGTATGCTGAAAAACACTGAGAGGAAAAGGCAATGCTGCTTCCCAGAAAAATACTCTACAGAAACTTAGGAGGAAGGCTCTCACATGAGAATATTATTCTGCAACTGACACCATTTCCTCTGAGGATTTTTTCAAGGAGTGTCAAGATTTTGCTGAAGTGTCTTAGATGTATAATAAAGTCTTCCCCCTCAGATTTTTTTTTTTCCAAAATCTTTCGCTTGTGTTACCTTGGGGAAACATTACAGAGGACTGCACTCTCCTCTGATGCACAGGGATGGGCAACAACAACAAACTACATAAATACAACATCCTGCACAGGAGCCTCACAGGATGCTGTTCAATTAATCACAATAAAATTAGTGTCATTGATTGGGAAAAGTTAAAAGCATCAGTCTACCTACCTATCCATCAGGCTGTAATCACCACTGTAAGCTGGCACTGGTACAGGAAATTAAAGAACATAAGAAACAGCTTTGTTTCAAATAACACAGATTGGGAATGCCAGAGAGTTGGAGCCGAGGGGCATAATTACAAAATGCTCTGGCTCAGGAGTTTAATCTCAGCAAGCCAAGGAACCTGCTGATCCAGACTGCAGTGGCCAATAAGGCTGTGCAATAAAAGAAGATTTGTAAAACAGCCATGTGCTGGGTTGTAACATTCAGACCCCGTACACACAGGGAGCGTTATCCATGTGCTACGAGGATTTAGTAACAAACCGCTGCTCAAGTCAGGTATGACAGCTGTAAAGTCAAGTCTACACCTTTATCTGGTGTAGGCTGCAAAAGCTCACTACGGCCTGCCACTCCAGATTGCTTATAAAAGAAGCAACAATGGGAGATAAAGTGCATCCCACAGACACACGCCAAAAATAATTAAATAAAGCCTTAAAAACAAACACACAATAAACATATCATGGTAAGGGCTCCTAGGTATCCCTGTTTTGGTCACATTTTAAGCCTAAGAATGCAGAAAACAAGCTGGAATGTTTACAGCTGATGTTTTTGATATGTGGCTAATTCCAGAGGATTGCCTGGTGGGCATGATGGGGTTTCAAAGCCTCATAGTAAGAGCTGGAAGGAGAAATGGTGCCTGTGGCCTCCTAGGCTTGGCGATGCACATGGCAAAGAACTTCTCAACCTGCCTTTTCATGTTGAAGTCCTCAAGCCACAAAGCAAAGGCCTGGATCTCCTTTAGATCACACATGCTAGTGCTTTCCTCTGCACTTCCCACGTTTTCTCACTTCTCTTGGCTTTGAGGGAAGAAACCAGCAGCCAAAAAAGGAGTGCCTACCAAGCAATGATTGTGGGGGAACAAATAAAGATCCTTAACCTAACATTTGCTCCAGCCTGAAAAGATGAAACTAACCATCTGAAACAGGGCAATATGTTTTATAGTATTTACAAAATGAACATTGTACGGGTGATTGGGCACGTAGGAGAAGGGGGCTGAAAGTCAGCAGCATCCCAGCCAAGGCCAGGAGTTGCTAACAGTATGGGCTTGGTCTGCCTAAAAGTCACAGGCTGCTCTCCTTCTCTTACTCTTTTTTTTTTTTCCTTTTTTTTGTGATATTAAAGACTAACCATGGTTAGAGGGTCTGACTTATAATTCCCCATTATTCACCATCTAAGAACCAACACCTGACTCGCAGAGGCACGCTTCATTTTGGATAAGTCTGACTGCAAGCAAGGAATGCCAGAAGTCTGAAAGGAAGTGCGAGCAGATCCAAACAAACACACAGAAAATAAATAAATAAATAAATAAATGAAAGGAGCTCAGAATAAAGAGCAATGTCAGCCAGGTGCTGAAACTAGAGAAGCAAAGGGAAGGAGGCACAAGTCAGCAGGCTTGCTCACAGGCTCAGAGCACCCACTGGCCTCCGCATGCCACATACTTGTACCCACAGACTGTTTCAGCCTCTCCACTGGCTACTTGTTCAGACAGATGGAAAACCACTGGTTTCAGGCTATGTCAGACCCTTCATGCAGGCACGCAAGCAAGAGGAAGAACTCCCTCTGTTCCAAGATGACTTTTTTATACTTCATGTTCCAACAAGGAAGGCAAACTATCATTTATTCTCAATCAATCCAGTGGCCAGACACTGGATCTTCTGCCTAACCCATCAATCAAAATGTAAAGCAATTTATCATCATAAACACAGTGACAGATTACAGTTTAATGAAGACAGGAGCCCACAGTCAGTCTGCTTCTCTCATGTGGTTGATGAGCTTATTACAACTTTGACTAAGAGATAGTATTACCCATCCTTAAGAACTGAGTGGATTTAGATTTAATCCCACTGCTGTTCTTTAACCACAGACATGACCTTCCAAATACACAACTGATCCCCAGAAGTGGAGACTTCCACTGCTGACCTGAAGGCTGTACAGTACATAAAGTTATCCCCGATGGCCTCTGCAGCATCCTTCAAGTGATATACCTGTCTTGTGGTGTTTCTTATACTCAAGTGAGAGGCTTTCTCACCAGGAGCAAGCCATCCTCATTCTGATGTCACTGTAACCAACGCGGAGTAAATGAAAAAGTCTACGTGATTTACATCAGAATCTAGTTAAATTCATGCAAGGCATGCTGTACAGCCTGAAGGTTTGTAATAAGGTCATTGATATTGCTTACTAAACTGGGGTGTAATTAGGTTATCAGCTTTGGCAGCCTAAACAACAGACTTCATTCTTTACAAAACATCATCACTTCTGGAAGGAGTCACATTTGGGAACTGTATCCCCTTCCTCACTCCACCAGTTTTTCCAGCCTTTCCCACCTGTCAGCCAGCTACACCCCATCAGACTGAACGTGGTGAGCATTATGAGGACACCAGTCCCATAGACACACTCCAAAGCTCGCCAGGAGCCCATTTGCTGTGATGGGTCCATTCACATAACAAGTTAAACACAGGCTGCCAGACTGCACCTGCCTGGCAAAGCTGATTATCCAGAGATCACCTTGACTAGCTGTTCCTTGTGACATTCCCATTTTTTGTCCCTCCCCAGGAGAACGTACACGAAGTGAAGACACCTGAGCACTATCTTCACCCCGACTTTTTCATGCTGGTGCCTCTGAAATACAAACCCTTCAGGAGAAGGGGGCTCTTCTTACTGTATTTGTCCAGCAGCCAACAAAACAATGCCTGAATCTGGGGCCTTCAGATCTTAAGACAGCAAGTAATTATAACAATAGCAATAATAACAACACAGGCTTACTTAAATTCATGCAACTTAGTGCTGCAGCGGACCTAATTGCCAGCAGCAGAGTAAAAGAACCAAGTGGGTACATTATTCTCTGCTGCACTTCCTCAATTTTCAGCGCAGCTGGGGTTGTGTTACTGGCCACGTTTGCTTGTAGTTGGGGGACTGAGAGCTGTGGGAGACCACACTGTTGGAGATATTATTCTGGTGGACATATATATGTGGTTCTAGGCTCTCTGCCTGCCAAGGGCTGAGCAAAAGCTGCAGCACTGGGCTGTGCAAGACAAGATAGAGTTGGTGGAAGCACGGGAAGCATCTGATTGTCACAGTGCTCCTTGATATGGTGCATGTTTCTTCTCCACCCTAAAGGGGTGTGATAAGCCCTTGCAAGGGACTTTAAATCACCCCATGGAGGATGCATAAAGGCAAAGGAATGTTATTACAGCTCAGAGATCAAAGTGCTACATCACTGTACATGCTGTAATGAGTATGCTGACAGCATGTTGGCTTGGAGAACCTACCGTAGAAGCGTGGCTTTCAGTATTCATGGTGGCTGTGAAAACAGGTATCTGATGCAATTTTATGTGTTGGCATTAATTACCTTAGTAAAATGCCATAACACAACAGGAAACAGTTTTATTCTGATGATACTTTAGAAACTGTTAGGACTTGCAAAAAACTTTGAGGAGTATTACACTACATGGTCCTTCCTGCATCTCGTATATGCAATCAGCTCAGTGACAGACGAATTTACCAAACCACGTAGAATCTTGACCCACTCTGTACATTATTTTAATGTAACCTGTTAAGAAAAATCAAGGTCATAGTGAGGATAAAGGTAGGTAAAGTTTCTATAGCAACAGTTACTAGGATGCAGTTGCCAAAGGTGCTTTCTTGTTACATCCTGAAGTAGCTTTACTGGCTGCTTTTCCTTCCTGTTCACTAGCCTTTTTGGTAATATCAGTACAGACACGATGCAAATGTACTTTCATTGTCTGTATGATCTCGTAGACTGTTCCTACCCACAAGCCGAGTATATAGGACATATCATGTGAAAGGACAAAAAAATAAAAATAAAAAATAGAACAAACAGTCTGGCCTTGAGACCCAGAGGGGACACAATTGACTTAAAACATACGCGTTTGTCTGAAAAAACATCTCCCTATAGTAGCTGCAAGTGAAAAAGTGAAAAGAACAACGATAAGTTTCTCTTTTTCTGCTTGTTTACTTTGTACATTGATAGCATCTTGTCCATTTCTCTTTTCCCTAATGGACAAATTTCTTTGCTGCTTCTATTACTCTTCCAAACCTTCAGGCAGAGAAGGAAGACAAAACAGCAGTCTAAGATAGAAAAATGTCCCTGTGAAATTACAACAGCATAAAAGCGGAACTGCTTTGGAGCTGAAATGTATCCTCCTTTTTCATGGACTGATAATCCCAAGCTGCGGCAGCCCCCATAAATCTTTGCCCTGTGGGAAACACAGGGCTCCACAGTATTGGGCATCTCATTAAAATGAATGGTTAATAACCATTGAGAAGGAACACGCTGTAATTGCATGGATGGCACGAGGCAGGATGGTGCAGCATGACATATGCTTCCCACAGCTCATTCACTGGGAGATTTGGTCTGGTGATCACAGCACAACGATGCCTGGTAGAGGTTCTGCTGATGTGCTCAGGCAGGATGCCACACTGGAGCTGAACATGGAATCAGGACTTCCCAAAACAACCCTTTTGCCCTGTGTTGACCATGTGCCATCACCTGGGGCCAGGCACAAAGTGTACCACGTACTGTGGGTCCCTCAGCACACTCTAAAACTTGAGTCCACCAATGGGTTTTGCCATCGGTACTATCACTGTACCCATCCATGCATATGTGCACATTTGACCTCAGGGGCCACTCTTACAATGTGAGATAGATGCCTCCAAAAGGCCCATGATGCGTGTGCTGGCAGTGTATGTTGCTGCGTAACGCCCCATAAGGCAGCTCAGTCACCTACTCTTCTGCAGCCCTTGCAAACCATAGTCCACTTGACGCTAAGGCTGGATTTCATGAAGGCTGGAGCAGCTTTCACATTCTGATCCTAGCCAAGATCTTCCAGCTATTTCATCCTTGTACCGGATCTTTACTGGATCTTCCTCAGGGCTTAAAATAAGGTGTTCAAAATTGGATGAGATGCTAGTCTGGGAATTAAATTGAAAGGCAGATTTATAGAAGAATTTGTAATCCCTTTGAAAATAAAAGTAGTTGAGCTTTCTCCATTTATTTTAACCAAATCAAATAAAAGAAGCTGAAATTGCAAGGAGAACCAACTTGGATAAATCCCAGTGCAGCCACATCTAAAAGTACGAAATTAACCCCGAAACACATCTTAAAAAATAAATAATTCTGCAAATACACTACACTTTTTTTTTCATTAAAAGAACCTTACTGCTATAGCACCACTTCCAGTGCCTGACCAATCTGTGACACATCTCAGAGCAGAGGATTTTTCCATTAATGTCGTGCTCTGAATGTGCTTGTTGTGAAACACCGAGCACGCGTCACAAACGTTCACTCTGAGCCAAAGAACATCTTTGATCACAATCATTTGATTTTCTCTCTACTCCAAACATTACTTTTTGTTTCCACTGGACTCTTTATTCCTCTTAAATACAAATAAAACTCTAGCAGCACATCATGGGGAAAAAATGCAGTTGGATAAACAATACAAACATGACACAATTTCTATTTGATTAAGTGAATAAAAATAAAATTTCAGACATCCTGGGTAAAGTTTCTGAGGCATCACATGGGAAACCTGACAGACAGGTTAGTCCTTGTCCAACCAAGAAATATGCCTTCTCCCCAACATTGCTACCACATCTATGCAATGTGATTTTTAACATAACTCCTCAAGGTTGCTTGAACATACCTTAAAACATAAACCAATATTTTTTCTTCCATCTGCCAGGTATTGTACTGGAGACATGTTTGCTGCTTCTGAGTGACATCCATTTATTCAAATCCCTTCTGAATCAGAATCAATATTAGCTAGATCCATTACCTCCTGCTTTATTGGCAGTTTGGGTGCTTGTTCAGAAAACAGTCCCTCCTAGTAATGTAATAAAGCCCCCACCTTAGAGATAATTAGGTTGTCTGTGATACAGCATCCACTGATGATCATTTCCCTGCTGATTTTGGCCTGCTGCTCCAGCTCAGGTTGCAGTCTCCATCACTAAACTCTCTTACATCAGACCATCTGAGTCTCATCACCTAATAATTGCCATAGTAGATTTATTTAGGTTTTTTTTTTTTACTCTTCTATAATAACAGCAACCAGCCAAACCTCAGAGTGTCATTAACATGCTTTTAAAATGCACTAAAATGGTTTTGTCAATTACCTTGAGATTTAATATCCCAGCCACAGCACAGATATCCCTCACCGTAACAACAAATCCCTCCAGGAGCGCACACATGGCACCACCCTTCCCTGCATTTCCTCTGGGTCCTCAGCATACCCCGGAGGCTAATAAATTCAAGCTATGTCAGAGTAAGGGCAGAAACAAGCTCCAAAAATGCTATGAACATTCAGACACAGTATTGCCAACTGTTTTCCCCTATTCTCCCTCTTGCCAGGTTCCCGACTTAGGCCCTTGTCATTAATTTCATTGCTGATAGAGAGGAGGACCATGATCTGAGGCATCCACTCACTTTTCACTCACTTCCCCTGATTCTGTGGTGCAGACTATCCCAAAGTGTCTCGCTTATTCAGATCTGCAATTTTACTGTTGAATCTACTCACTCTTGGCTTTGACCATTGAAGGATTAAGGAAAAGGAGTCCTGCTCTGTTGGGTACGTCGGCCTGCGAATGATGGTCTTTGTCCTAACAGGTGGGAATACAAAACTTTGCAGGTCCTTTGAGGCCTTAGGATCATGCCTAATTATCTCCATGTCTTTAAATAATGGGAGTGAATGACTGACAGGAACTCTGTGCGAGGTATAGGAGAGACACAATATTGCTATCGTGCAGAACATTTCCTGCTCAATATTATTGTCTGTTGCTTACAAAAGGCTGAAGTACACCAGTGTAGATAGATTGCCAAATCCTGGGATCCCCAGGAAATATCCCAATAGTCTTGGAGTCCAGCCTGAGCCTGAATAAATGCAATGTATTACAATCAACAAAGCACTTAATTAATGAATGCTGACATTGTACCTTCCTTGGAACAAACAAAGAGGAAAGCATGGCCCTGTGCCCAAAGAGTTTACAGTCTAAATTAGACTGGCAATACAGATCAGACATACAAAACATGCAGAGGGAAGGCTGACACTTCAGCTTTCCCTTTGTTTTTTGTAAATGCAGACATAATATAGTGGCAGCAGAAAATAAAGAATCTCTCTCCAGGACCCCATGGCTTTTCTCACCTTCCTGTCCACAAGCAAGTTTAGATTATATCTTCCTTTCATCTTCTTGCTGTCCCCCCGTACATGCATGCGTCTTTTCACAATAAGCTCTTCCTAATTTAACACCCCCTCCTTTTTTTTTTCTTTTTTTTTTTTTTAAGTCTTCCACAATTACTTCTACCAGCTCAGAATATCCTCCTCCAAAAGTACATCACCTCAGCTCCTCTCCTCACTTGATCTAGGTCATCCACCTCCTTGGTTCAAATACTCCCTCATATTTAGATCAAAGGCTAATCCATCCCACCACACTAAGGTCTCTATTCTTCTTTGTCATACAACTTCAAACACCCTACAGTCTCTGCATGGTTTTTAATGTCCCCTGCCCACACTAGATCCATCTCTCTCCATCCCAGATCAACTCTTCCATTTCCATTAAGATCACAAGAACCTATCAAATAAAATCACACCCCCAGACAATGCACTTACACCCTGAGGACTGGATGCAGAAGGAATCATTAGCGTCTACAGGTGGTAGGGCTATGAACGAAGTCCTTTATGCAGACTAGTAAATTAGTATAACACAGGAATTATTTGTGATTTCCTTGCTGTCTACATTGTAAGAACATGAAGTATTTGCAGTCTCTAAGCATATCACGTACAAATGTACATCACAACTTAAAACTGAGTACCCTCCCACCTCCAAAGCATGTTATTTTGGCAACTACCATTTGTGGGTTTGTTTATCTCCCTTTGCCAAAAGCCAAGAATTTGTCATCAGTCTAGATCTCTCTAGCTTTTCTATTTCCATTCATCTTTCATTTCCCTTAAAATATTCTCCACTCAGTCGAAGTGTTACTTAGCTTTCACTATTTTTTACAGAGAAAGTTAAACATATTGAAAAAGAACTGTAATAAGGCCCCTAACGATTTTAGACCTAAATAAGTGACACACACACAAACATCTCCTCCCTGCAGGTCAGAAAATAGTATTACCATGCACAATATTGTCAATATCCTCTCTCCTACTACTACTGACACAAGGAATTTGAAATATCTACTTTGTGCTGGTGAAAAGTGAAGGAACTGAAAGAACTGAAGGAAATGTAAAAACAAAAACACAAACAGAAGGGAAGCCATTTAAATTACTTACCCAGCATCAGTGCTATTGCCACACAGTAATACATCTTCTGTACCATTTTTTATGAAGTAGTTAACTGCAACAGAATTAGAGAAACAGCTTTTTAACAAGTACATTCTGGGAGTGATAACGTTCACAAATATTATTCACCAACTAACACATTCAACTGGCACAGTAATTGAGAAAAGAATGGCATATTTTGCTTTGTTTTGATAATTTTAACTTTTATGAATTGTAAAAACAAAGATATTTTTTCAAAGCTCTTTAAGCATTTGGTGCTTATATTCCAAACCTGACCAGTGCAATAGGGTGGCAGTAGGGCTGTGAGCAAAGTTCGAAGGAAACATCATCTAGCCACGTGGCTGCTGTACGTACGAACGATGTTACTGGATTCAGTATAGCAATGCCTAATGAAACTAATCCATAAGTTTGCCCATTTGGACTCTGCGTTGATGAGATATATATTAATTAAAGTTTGTGATAACAAATCCTGACTCGTAGGTTAAAATGCAACTTTGATATGAGTCAAAATGTAATAACACTGACACAGCAGCCCATTCCGCCAGTCTGGTGAATTTTGTTCAGGAGAGAAAATACACACTATAAAGCAAAAGAAATTGAAAAATGCGCATCGTTAAAGATCAGACAAACAAGGAAGTATTCATAAAGACAAATATTTATCAATGCAGTCATCTGTAATGCCAATGGAGAGAGACAGACACTTCTCGAGGGAGACTCAGGAGCATGCTAAATTTAAGTGCTCTGCATCATTCCCTTGTTGACTATCAATGAGACTTAAGGAAATTAGCATCCCCAGGCTAATGAGAGCCTTACTGTACACACTCCCTCTCCTATCCCCAGTCAACAAATAGTCTAAAATTCAGAGAAACAGAACAGGAGGCCAACATCTCAAAAGGATAAGCAAAATCAGTTTTCGAGAGAGAGCCTGAAAAGAAGAGATGTTCTAAGGAGAATCTCTAAAACCTGACTGGCAGCATAGAAGAAAGGATAAAAGCATTGGTCATGCATCATAAATGCAAAACAGAGGCCAGCAGCTGACTGAGGGAGGGTGGGTATACTGGTGTGTTTTGTTGCAGCAGCGAGGATGGATTCCCTGTTGACACAAGACATGATGGTGGCAGCCTTACACAACATCTGTTTGTGAGCAAAGGGGCCTCTGCAGATGATGCTCTGAAGAGGTTCTTCATTATAGGTTAACCTAACCCCCTTTGTGAAATGCTTTAAAAATCAAGAGTGACAGCTTATCGAGTCAGGCCATGCAAAGAATGCTCAATGGCTCAAGCCACTGAACAGATGTGCTGTGGCTTTCTCAGTAAGCTGCGAGCAGGGGAAAAGCCCTGCCCTGCTGCATGCCAAGAGGGAATTACTGTCCATGAGCTTTGTGGTTATGAGGGCACGTGATGGTGTTCACAAGTTATCAGAGCATATATCCTGCTCAGACTATATGCTTTTTGGCTTTGTCGTACATTTGGGCTTTCGACAGAAACATCTTGACTGACGGCAACACCACAGTGATCAACATGGTTAAGGAGCTGTGAAAAAATCACCAGAAAAGCAGGAAGGATGCGGGTTCATACATCTCTTTTCACCCTCCACTTCTGCTGGTGAAACACCTACTGTTCTCAGGATAGATGGTATCTTATTTGTTACATATACAGTTAGTGACACAAACCCTCTGTGATATGGAGGAAACACAGCACATCCATGAAATAAGAGACAGACAAACAACTACAGAGGTTCTGCACCTTACTGGTAAGTGGTATTGCTACACAGGATACCTTGAACTTTGCAAACATGCACAGCTCCCTAGGAATTGCAACCTTTCATACCGCAAATGCTAGGACCAGAAGGACCACAGAACTGTCTCTATACGTTGACCAGTTTCTTCAAGGTATGACTGAAGCCCTGAAGACCAAAGCAACACCTCCTGCTCAGCTGAACCAGAAGATGAGAACAGAGTCAGAGCACAGAAATAAGGAGCAAAGAGAGAGCGTGTGCAAACAAGATGTTTAAAACCTCAGGAAGACACAAAATTCTGTTGTGACTTAAACATTTACATTTCTAAAACAAGCAATACAGTCGGTGCCAAAGAGCGATATGAAATGCATGCTGAGCAATCAGTGTGTAGACGCGGCTAGGAGTGGTATCTTCACCACGGGATCTGCAACTGTGCAATGGAGCATCACCACTACTGTGCCAAACTTCCTGAAGAAGAGCTGAATTACTGATTCCCTACTGATAAATGAAGGGGGGATTAGAGTATTATGCCCGAGGAGACAAATTGCTGTATTATCAAACAGGCACACAACAATCAATTTGTCATTCAAAGCAAGTTGGTTTGGATTTCGATCAAACATGCCATGCAATCAGAGGTCTTTAAGAAGCAAGCAGTCATCTCTCTTGCTCTTAAGAACAAACCACCCTGGTATCGTATTAGCCTGCGGCCGCAGCTTTCTATCACTTAACTCTAACATGACCAAAAAAACCAAAAAAAAACCTTTTTCATTTGCAGTAGATGTTTATCTCTGAAAGGCAGACTGCTTGAACTGATAAACACCTTACAAAAGCATGACTTTTTCATTGTCTTGGAAGATTCAAACTAACCTTTGTTTTGTTTTGTCAGCTTTATCATGGAAAAGTTTCTACCTATCAATGGGGAACACCATAGGAAAATAAAGCTGACAACCTCCATACTATATACATACATATTCAGTTTAAAGTCAAATCAAGCCAAAACAATAACATTTTCACACTTGCTTGTGTGTAAATAAAGTATATCCAACATGCCATTTTCTCCAAAGGATCTTTCTCTTTTTTTTTCCCCTTCCAGCTTTACTAAAATATTGATGTTAGAGTTATAGTGTGTATTATGTTTTTTAGGAAGTTTCCTACAGGAATTTCCAGAACTACTTGGTTATTTTAAAATAATAAAATAAATTATCAGAATAACACTCGCTTAGTATCTGTTTCTTCTTGGCCGCACATTATTTACTCCATTGGTGCCAGATAAACATCTATTTTTAAATAATACAGAACATTTCCTGTCAGCACTTAGCAGTCAAAAATTCAATAGAAACATGTTTTCCAACAACCAGATGCTATTTTCTCCAAAACATACGCACATTTGTATCAACTCTAAGCCTTATAAAAACATACTAAGACCCCGTAATTCCCATTGCTCCTAACATAGTATTACTTGTGCTACGCTGCTTCTGCTGCCAATAAATAGGTGCACTATGAACCCCTGTGTTGGTGTTGTCTTCCTTGGCTTGCATTTTAGAGGTGCTGAGTTCAACAAATCAAACCTGTAAAAGTGAGTGCTCACAAGCAGCTTATTACCTTCTTATAGAGTTTTGTCTGCCTGCAAGGGAAAATGTGATACTGGCAACTGCTTCAGCCAAGGTGGCTCAAGCACCATGAATTGCTGTGTACTGGGGTGATGAAGCTCGTGCTGCCACAACCTCACTGCAACTGGTACTAAAGACAGTTAGAGAGAGTAGAGGTTTACCTCCATCTACTATGGATAGCATCTCTTGGCATAGGCTTTATCAAACATCAACACAAATGTTGTACCAAAGAGTTCCTCTAGTCTATTCCCCTAACTGTTCTGAGGAAAGGGTTGATAACAAATATTACACAGCTGCTGTATGTTACATTATTATTTGGTAGACTACTGATGGTTGTCTTTAGATCTGACACTGAGCCCATTGAACAGAGCATCGTGACTATGGAGTGGGGTAATGTCCGCCTTTCTCCACCACCAGCAAAGGTGATGACCCTAGTTTTAGAGTTACAGCTGTATGCAGACAGTGAGCAAATACACAAAATCCTCTAGATTTTTGCAGTGCCTTCCTTCTAAAATAAATTCCTCTAACTTCTCATATTTTCTGCTGTTTTATTCTACGCTTTCTCCAATTTACCAATCTTTCAGGTTTCCACATTGCTCTCTTCCACACCAGGCAGTTCTAATAGAGCAAATATTCACAATGGCTCCACCTGTCAGGCAAACAAAAGAAAAAGAAAAAAAAGCCAAACTTCCCATAAAATTCCTCAACAAGACAATTAATTCTAATTAAAATTATGCTCCATCTTATACCTTCCACACCTATGTCACACCACTTAGCAGAAAGCTGCCGTGTAGAAAGCCCTCTGCAATTCTGTGTAGAAGGATGGGAAAAGTTTCCAGATGGAAAAAAATTAATGAGGTTAGAGTCAGCTTAGAAAACATGCTTCCCAAGCCCACCTTCTGTTCCTTATTTGAAGATCCAGCTAAAATGATATTTTGATTTACCGCAAAGTCATTGGGATTTGAAAAAAATATATATGTTATCACACTTGCGTAAAGAGCAGCATTCAAATATCATTAGTCACTGCCCAGAGTAGAGTCCTCTGGCTGACTTTCTAACAAAAACTTGAGAGAGGTGTCTGTTATCTTGGACTATTTATTGCAGCCACACGGGTACACGCTGGTTGGAGACTTTCTCCTTTCGCTACGGCTGGCATGGAGCACTGACAGCCAACAAATGTCCAGATCCAAATTTAAAATGCAATTCAGAAAGCCCCATCACCTTACAGTTGTGATACGTGACACAGAAACAAAATAGATAACACCCCCTCCTCGCCCTTTCGCCCACCGGCACAAACACACTGTACCTCCTGGCAATACATAATAATTAAAATGAATCCTTGCTGCACTTGCTGTGTGCACACTGTGTCACACACGGTGAAGTCTCTAATAAATGAAATTGAGTTTGAAGATGAAAAACATGCCTCTCACAAAAGCGATGGAACAAGCCGTATTAAGGGTATTATTAGGGAAGAATGCTTTGGAATAAATGGCACTGCCAGACAGTTCTTCCCTGCTAAAAGGGGTTGCAAATAATTATAATAATGAGGTACTCTCCTGTCGCTCACCCCATGACAGGGGATCTGATTTTCTTCCTCTCTCCCCTGGCATTTGCTGCTGTCGGTCCTTCTGTTAGGCTTTGCAAGCTCGCAGATGCTCTCCTCTCCCTTCTTGCTTCCCACCCTTCCCATCCTCTTGTCTTGTGCACCTGCTTCTGGTCCATCTCTCTCCTTTCACTTCACCCCTCATCATCTTTAAGGACATTTTCAAAATTTCAGTTAGAAAAGGAACAGGAGGAGCTAATTGTGAGGATGTTAGAGGGGGCAGAGTCTAAGCAGCCAACTTTTTTTGAGGGTCTTATATACAGCACTGGCTTACATATGAGTTTAGGGTAACTAGAGCCCTGAACAGCCCGGACTCCAGGGGCTTCTCTGGGTATGAATCATCCTGCAGGAGATATGGAGGGGCTGGGACAAGGTTGTAGAAAACCATAAAACAAGGTGCTGGGAGAATAGTGGACCCCTTAAGCTCGAGAGTCACTGGTAAGCTCCTATCATCAGTGCTTCCCCCCAGTGCTTGACACAAGCCAAAAAAGCAATTTCCCAGCCAGGGCTCCACCATCTCTATAAGGTAAAAAATAATTCATCCAATTTTGATAGAGCAGCTTTTACTCTCTTTGAGAAAAAGCCACTAAAGATATCAATCAAGCCCTCTACTAAATGGCTCCTGTGCACTACTAAGAGGCTCTGAAAACCTCAAAGATCCACAGCGCTGCACGGTCCAAGAGAAGGAAAAGCAAACCAGGAGCATTTGGAGCTGCGGGCCAGAAGGGAGCGGAGAATTTACACATTCCACCAAGGCTGTCAAATTGGCTTGGGGACCATGCCAAGCCCACGAGCATTTTGAGCAAGGTGAGACAGGAGACAACGACCAGCAATAAATATGTGTGCTGGCTATAATGATCTTCAGATCACCTCCTTCCGTGCCTCTGTGTCTGGTCAGCCACGCAGACCCAACGCTTGGAGTTGTAGGCTGCACAGTACACAACTAAAAGCATATTTAATGCCACTTGTTTAAACAAGCGCTTCACATGAACAGGCAGCAAAACGCTGAAGTGTGGTTTCTGGAAGTTTTGCAGAGGGTTGTTTTGTTGTGTTTTATATATACATATATATATATATTTCACACAAAAGAATTCAAATCAAAAGCTGCTACAAGGGCTGAATGCATTTGTGATTACAGACAGATGCAAGAAAAAAAAAAAAAGAAGAAAATACTCCCGCTTGTACTGTGATAAAGAAAACATGAATTGTCTCAAGAACTGACTAAGAGACAGGAAACAAAGATTAAAGATGAAAAGTCAAGGTGCAGAATCTCTGAAGGCTAATAGAGGGCTGTGTCTGCACTGGTTTACTACATTTGTAAGTACTGTGAAAAAAGGGTGAGCAGAGCTGAGGAAATCTACTGACAGCACAGTATTTTCCAGGTAACTCTAGTCCAAGCCAGGACTGAATGAGGAACACTATAGAGGCCAGTCTTGCTAGCAAAATGAGTGAAAAAAAGCAAAGTCAGATATTGTGTTATCAGAATGTGATGTAAAGCAAAGGAGAAAATCTCACCCATTCATAACATTGTCAAGTTTTAAATTCCCTAATTCCCTGTATCAGCTCCGGTAAGAGATACGGATTATTTATTTATTTATTTATTAGGAACCCTTAGCCAACATTTTTATCTAATTTGAAGCTGGGATCAAAGAAAAATGTGGTAGTGAGATGCAGGAGGAAAGGGATGCAGTGCCATACAAGAAAAAATATGCCAATTTATTAACCAGTGTCTTCTGTCATCCAGAAGTCAGAGCACAGCATTGCTTTCAGTAGGGCAACTGCTGAACTGCAGGGTATTGAGAAGTGGGTAAAAGTAACAAGAATGACTGGGAAAACTTCAATAAGATGAGCTATTGAAAAAAATTGAGGTCTTTTATCTTAGAAAGGGGGGTGACAATCAGAGTCAAATATAGCACGCGTTTTGTAAAATAAGAACAGGGATCTTTGTGTACTCCTGGACACAGAATGTGATAATAATGTTTTGTTTTTTTTGCCCTAAGAAAATGGGGGAAGAATCAAAAGCAAAGATAAAGGATTTTTTTTTTTTCACCGCACTTGTCATTTCAACTGCTAAAGTTACTGCCACAAGCTGTCCCTGTAGCCAAAACACTCAAAGACAGATTAGTTGCTTACATAGATAAGGATATCCGGAATTATAATAGTTATTACAAAATTAGAAAAATGTCTATACTCTGGACTGTACTAATTTCTTCTGGAACATGTGGGGCTGCTCTGTGCCACAGACAGGTGCTGCACCAGGTAAACCAAGGTCAGATTGAGCCTGGCAATTCCCTTATTCCATCTCTACCTCACTTGGCTGAATTCAGTGTTGATGGAAAGCACAGGAGAAAATATTTCCTGATGCTTAAAACCAGTGTGATAAGGGAAGGCAGTACTGCAAGCCATTCTCTGGTGGTGAGTTCATGCTGCACCTGGGCTGACTGCTCAGAGTTAAAAGCAGGAGCTACCTCTTGCCCTTGCAAGGCTCATTATTGCTGAACCTGCAGCAAGCAGAAGTCCACGGAGAGGCTCCGAAGGGCAGGGCACAGACGAGGTCCTTTTGAACAGCGCTCTGTGAGTCAAGTGTATATCGCTTCGGTAGTTCATGAACAATTTGAAGGTGCAGGAAAACTCTCAAAATATTTAGGTTTAATCTTCTGTGGCAGATCTTTCCCCTAGCAGATCTCTCTGTAAGCGGTAATAATGCAGCGATGAGAGCAAAAGAAATGTATTTGGGGGGCAAATCCTCATGTTTAAAATTTGTTCTGAGACCAAGAACTTGCTCTTTCGCCACAAGGTCAAAAAATAATGCTACTGAATTTTCAGGAAGAGGCTGTATTGGGTACAACAGTACCAGCTCCTATGTTTCTCTGATCCTTGTACTTCTTCCACTGGGCTTTTCTTTTTCTATGTAGCTTAAAATGTTAAAGTGCACAGGTACAATACCCATGTTCATAACACATCACTGCATTAATGTTTGAGCATTTAAGCTATTTATCAAAAGATCCGCAGCACCTGAACAAAGCCGCAATATTTACAGTTAACGGCAGAGTAACGCAAGTAGCTTCCACACTGACAAGCACAGCCTGAAAGCCCAGAGAGGTTCTTTGTCTTAATCATTGGTTCACACACAATCATACATAATAAAACACCTCTTTCCAGTCTCAACCTGATTTATTGCTTCCCTCTTTTCTCCCACCTCCATAATTACTCATCCAACACTCACTGTCTTCTATTACCACCTCAGACAACACCTCAAACATTTCAGCTCTCCCCAAACTTGCTACATCTATTATCTGGCTTGGACATCATTATTTTCTATACTCGTCACACAGTTTCAGAATATCTTTTCATACAGCTCCATTTCAGTCGTTCTGAGAGCAAAAATGAAGCAACTCATCAGGCAGAGCTAATAACTAGGCACAGAAGTTGGATAAAACATGTATGTAGACACACATCTATATACACATCTTTTTTTTTATTATTATTCACATGTATACGCCTAAATATCCATGCCCATTTATTTAATAGTGTATTTAATAGCGCACTTATGAGTGCACCTCGTTCAGATTACTTACTGGATGCAATTGGGAGATGCAAAGACAAAAGACCTAAACTTAATATATTTATGTATCTTTCTAAATACAGAACCCAAAGCAACCGTGACTTTTCCGGGTATAACTGGAGGTGATGGATATTGTATTAAACTTTATCTGGATTATTATTATTACTATTATTAAAGATTTCTTTTTTCCTCAAACTTTCATTAACTACACAGCTTGACTTCAGAAGAAGAGAAAAAACACTGCCATGAAATGAATGCGAGAAAGTAGTCTGGAAGAAAAAAGCACCATCCCTAAAAAGTTGATTTTTAAGCTATAAAAATGGCAGTTGACTCCTCCCACCAGAAGTTTAATAAATCTTTATCAAACCTTTTTATTATTATTATTTCAACATCCTGGGCAGAATTACCTAAATGAAATGTGTTGTTTTTACATATTTATTTATTATTTTATTTTACAAGATACTGATTTTGAGGGAAAACATAGCACATTTTGAAAACAAGATCCTTTCAAAGCCTCTTTGGCTTTGAAAAAAAGTGGGGTACTTAGTTTAAAGAAAAAGAACACACTGGATTTTGAGACAAGCACTTCAAGAGTGATTTAATAACATTTTTGCTACATTTTAAGGTTTTCTTTCTTAAGTGTTTTTTCTTGTATTCAGTACTCAAACAGCCCTGCTCTACAAAAGAACACTCTATTTAAACTCAGGTTTCAAGTTACTACTCACTGATTAGTCAATAATCCATTTTACTAATGGCATACATAAATTACATTAAAGTTCCTACACTCATCAGCAATGTGAATCAACTACATTCAGTCCATTGGCACATCTTTTACTCTGCCTAAGCCAGTGACACATCAGACTTCATATAACCTTCAATGCAGTCATGGATTCATAAAGCTTCTCTTCATAAAATACATCTTTAATTTTAATACCACAACCTAAGGCTTTTGAGCATGCTATTTGCAACTACTTTCCTAGAAATCTTTACAAGCATTGGAATTAACATGGTAGGTTTTCAGTCACCTGCTATTTCTAAACCGTTACCTCTCCTAAAGATAACTGACAGCACAATAATTTTAGTATTGATACATTGATCACATCTTTTTCATATCGCCGTGGATGTAAACTATCGCTATTTTGTACTTTTTTATCTATTTAATTTTTATACATGACCACTGCTGCATCTACAACTTCAGATTCTCATGTTTATTATTATTAATGTCTACAAATAATCCTATCTGGGCTTATTGATTGCAGTCCCTTACCAAATCTTGAAATGCAAGTATGAAAAATAAAATTACATACTAATAGCCAGTGTTCTCCGAGATAATCTAGCTGTCTCCATTTTAATTTTGAGCAGAATTTATCTTCGGAATTTGACATCAAGATTTTTTAGCCTAATTCTATCTGTGCTCAACTGTCCCTCATCCCATACTGCTCTCATACAAAAAAAAATAGTCCTATGGAGGAGGCTGGGAGTCCTGATGAATTACTTCAGCCTTATTCTTCCTTTTTCTTTCTAGCTTTGGAAGAGTAAGCATCACTTATTGGAGGCAAAATCAGACTGGAATAACTTCTCTGATAAGAAAGGTCAGAAGAAGCCTTCTTCTTAGAGGTTGTTGCATAAATTGTGAAGACCTAGAGTCATTTCAATTTGAAAGAATGGGAGAATCCTCCTGTTTATCATGAAACAGACATGCGCATTGAAAGGCAGATTTTGAACCTGCATTTTCACTGTGAGGAAAGGAGAGACTAATCAGTTATCTCACCCTACTATGACCACTGTGCCCAGTAGCTAAGCTGAGAAACCAGCTGTACCTGCAGTAATTTAGGTGAAGTTTCCCTCATAGAATTAAGCTTATAATGACAATGATCAAGAAAGTTCCCTTCTTGATAGTCAGACCCGAAATAGTCAGTTGTATCCTAGATCTTAGTAATTGGTGAACGTTGAACCTTAGAATTGGTGAAAGAAAACTCTCTGTGAATTTTCCCAGATAATCCCAATGCATAAGGGCTCTGTCTCTTGCTTTCCTAAGTTGCCTGGCTTCTCCTTCAGTTGCAGTAGCCACTGAAATGATGGAATTAACAAGCAAAGTGTTGGATGGAAAGGCAGGAAATCCTTAATCCTTATGGGATTTAGTTTACAAGATCCTTTCATGGCAGATGCACAATAACAGGAAAGAGCCCAGCAGCTCTCAGTGATGTTAGCAACCTTGCACATGAAAGAACAGCAGGGCTCAGCCATCCCTGGGTTGCAGCCAAGGATGGAGAATAGAAGCAGTGTAGGATCAACAAGCTCATCCAAGAAAGGTTAAGTAACAGGAAAAGGGCCAAAAGGGGAGGTGGAGGGGACTGACTTGTTATGGATCTATTAAGCACAAAAACAGACCAATTTATTTATTTATTTATTGGTTCAAATTTAGGGGGGAAAAAAAAAACAAAAACATTTTTCTTCTGCCACCACAGTTCCTGCCACAACCAATAGTGGTGCTGGTTTGCTGCCTTTACTGGTGGTGGAGGCAGAAACAGGGGTAGCAGAGGTGCAGAGCAGCATCTGCACCATCAGCCAAGATGGTCATGGTGACCACAACAACGTAGCAGGAAAGAACACAGTCTTGACTGTATAGCTCAGGGCTGGAGTCCCTTTATCAGGAGTACAAAGTGGATACATCCACAAGGATCAAACAAAAATTAGGCATTACCATGTAAATGTGGTTAAGCCAATGATGATCCAAACAAAGTTATTTTTATAAATTAACTTATTTCCCCATTTATTGGAAAAAAAAAAAAAAGTGTTGCAAAGACAGACGAGAGAATATTCCCTGCCTGGGGGTTGAGAGCAGCTAAGGGTAGAGGATACAATTCAGTCCACATACAAAATCAGTTTGGAATAAAAAGGGCAGAGCTAAATCTATCCCAGGCCTTCTACAAAACCAAAATATCTTCTGCACCAAGTGCCTATGCCTATTAACTAACCACAGTTAAGCTAAAATGGTCTCGGAAAGACTGAAAACTGAGTTCTTATATTTCTTTTCTAAAGATAAAGTCTAAATGACTAACTATTTTAGCTATTTCCTCTGCAACACCAGACAATTGCTAACTGTATCGCCCTTTCAAGGGGATCCACTCACTTTGTTTTTCCATTCATGCAAAAAAGGATCATAAGGCACAAGAAGAGGCTGATGCTATTTCAGTGGTTTCCCATTGTCCTCTGAAACATTAAAACCTCTCTCAAAGAACCCAGAGCAAACTTTTGCTCTCCAAGAGAAGAGCTCTCATACCATCCCTTTTGATTCTTCATTTTGGTGTCCTGATGAACGAATTAACAATCCACTTTTCCATTTATGAGTGTTTTTAATTGCTGCATTTGTTTACATACTTCTTTTTTTAAAAGAAGTATTATCATGAATCTCTTCAGGCTTCTGCTTTCCGTGTTTTTAGATTACTATTCCTGATTCAAACTAAGTGACTCAGCTGCATTGGTTTTAAAGTCTCCAATGAGCCTTTGTAATTGTTTTTGCTCCCTTTGAATGAACTTTACTATCTCAACATGTTGGCCAATTTTCTTCTCTAATTCTTCCCCAAAATAAACACTGACACTACTCTGTTTCTTAATGTATTCTTCTTTTTATTTAATTTGGTCTGCCTACACTCTAATTTAACCGTATGTATTGCTTAATTCCATAAAGTACTTGAAATTCGGACTGTTATTAAATTGTGGTCAGTACTACTCTGTTAAACAGTCACTTCATTTCACCATAATACTTACGCAAAATGGAATATAAAGCAATATCCCTTCTAGTTACAAAATGAGCCAGTCCTTCAATGTTGGAATTGCTTTGGCATAATTATCAACATTAAATGAAAATCCTACTTAATATTGTTCTTCTTAGTCTTATTGCTGAGCCACCTTCTCCAGCTTCTCGAGGAATTTTTATTCTGAGGTTAGTACGTTCTTCCTATAAATCTACTTTTCTTCCAGTTCTTCAGTGGCCCTTGGCACTGACTCAGCATTTCAACTATTTAAATATGTCTTGTCCATCCATCTTAACTGACAGTTGTTTGCCATAGTTCACTGTCTTTATTTTCCTATATTATGAAAACATTAAAACATTCATTTATATTATTATTGCTTACTATTAATACTGCATGGTCAAACTTTATTTCACTTTAATCCTTTATCTCACCAAGTCAATTAACCTTGTAATAGGTCAATCTACTTCAGTGATCATAAGTATAGTTTCCTGACCATATTACCCATTGCTGGATTTACCAAATGGATTTACATGAGTGTCTCTCCCCTTCCCCATATCAGACCCACACAAATAAACTTGCCCATGGCATGCTGCAGCAGCTGTGCAATTCCTTCCATTTAAAGCAATGCTGCAGCTGGCCTTGACAGTAACTATATTTTTTATAGAGACTACCAGTGGTGCATTTACCCTACTTCCACTCCCAAAGAACCATAGTATCTTCACAGTTCCAATGTCATCCCTTCACCTTTATTACAGGGTTTTAAAATTCCAGCCATCAACTCTTTTGTCTCTTGAGACCTTTATGAGAGAGGGAGAGAATCACCTCACACAGATGCCAGTTACCTGTGGGTGTAGGACCCATGAGGTGCCTTAATACACCAGAGTCGCAGAGAATCATCGAATGGTTTGGGTTGGGAGGAACCTTAAAGCCCACCTAATCCCAACCCCCTGCCATGGGCAGGGACCCCTCCCACCAGCCCAGGCTGCCCCCAGCCCCATCCAGCCTGGCCTTGGGCACTGCCAGGGATGGGGCAGCCACAGCTCCTCTGGGCAGCCTGGGACAGGGCCTCACCGCCCTCTGAGTGAAGAATTTCTTCCTCATATCTAATCAAAACACACCCTCTTCTAGTTTAAAGCCATTTCCCCTTGTCCTATCCCTACACCCCTGACCAAGAGTCCCTCCCCAGCTCTCCTGCAGCCCCCTTTAGGCCCTGGCAGGCCGCTGTGAGGTCTCCCCGGAGCCTTCTCTTCTCCAGGCTGAACAACCCCAGCTCCCTCAGACTGTCTCTGTAGAAGGGGTGCTCTGGACCCAGCCCAGATGCAGGACCTTGCACTTGGCCTTGTTGAACCTCATGATGTTCGCACAGGCCCACCTCTCAGGCCTGTCCAGGTCCCTCTGGCCAGCACCCCTTCCCTCCAGCGTGACAACCGCACCACACAGCTTGGCGTCATCAGCGAACTGGCTGAGAGTGCACTCAATTTCACTATACATGTCACCAACAAAGATGTTAAATAGTGCTGGTCCCAGTACTGACCCCTGAGGAACATCACTTTTTACTGATCTCTACCTGGACATTATGCTGTTGACTGCAACTCTTTCAGTGTAACCATCCAGCCAGTTCCTTATGCACCGAGGGCTCCATCCATCAAATAAACGTCTCTCCAATTTAGAGACAAGGATATCATGGGGAACAGCGTCAAATGCTTTGCACAAGTCTAGATGGATCATGTTAGTCACTCTTCCCCTCTCCACCAATGCTATAACCCCATTGTAGAAGGCCACCAGATTTGTCAGGCATGATCTACCCTTAATGAAGCCATGTTGGCTGCCACCGACCACCTCCGTATCTTTCTCATGCCACAAGCTGGAAGCGTGGAGAGCATGGGTGGGAAAACATGTCAGCAGACTCATTACCAGCCAGCATAGGTCCAGTGTGGTTTAGTAGCTCTGGCACACAGCTCTTTCTCCTTTCAGCTGCTGGAAGGGACATTGAGGGGACACAACCTGACAACCAAGGTCAGCCCTGAAGATGGCCCTCATTTAGCCAGAGCATTGCATATGCCCTTCCTTAATGCTTTATTAAGCACATTATGCATTAACAATACCAATAGCTTTTTATTCTTTGAATTAAAGCTTACTAACACCACTCCTTCCAAGGCTGCTTAGAATGCAGGGAAAGGAACTGAGCAGAAAGGCCAGAAGTCACCCATGTGGAATGACAGGACTGCCCTTGGCTCAGTCCCTGAACCACATAACATAGTTGAAGAGCCATACAATTCTGAGAAGCAAGGCTGGGTTGGAGACAACCTTGTGCCAGTTCAACAGAGCCCTGGATCAAGCCAGACAACTGCCCTGAACCTGACTTAGGGGTGAGAAATGATGACTGTAGAGCCCGTACGGCCAGAGCAGAGGGACCCCATGACTCCGTGTTACTTCCTGCCAACCACATTTCTAGTTAGCAAGTTGACTATGTGTTTCAGTCTTCTCAAAATAAATAAAATACCAAAGGTCACTGCTCACAAGCTCCTTGCAAGGCATATTTGTCTGTTTGCTTCCTTCTCTCAGAAGCATCACCGAATTTTCTCAGATGTGAGCCAATGTCCACTGCAGTCACTGGGGACTCGCTGGTGTCTCAGAGGGTCTTGGTGCAGGCCCAGCTAATAGCTGGGCTCCTTGTTTACATTCTGA
This sequence comes from Anser anser, assembly GCF_964211835.1. NCBI lineage: Eukaryota > Metazoa > Chordata > Aves > Anseriformes > Anatidae > Anser > Anser anser. Next base: position 156,995,426 of record NC_139721.1, read on the forward strand.
AGTTTATTTACATGAAACACCTTTTTTTAAAATGTTAATAAATGAGTTCAGTGAACCTATTTCATTGTAATTCAAAGTCTAGCAGACTGTAGAGTATTAAAAATTGCTTTGGCCTAGAAAACAAGCCTTTTGATAATAAACATCAGAGCACCAGATACTGCAGGATGGTCCAAACCATATAATGAGTTCAGGCCCTAATAGCATGAGATTTCCGTAAAATAATGCTCCTGGGATTTTTCAGTGTAATAAATACTGAATTGCTCTGCTTTGCTTTTTGATTTTTAAGACTTTTAGTTCAAATTTTCAAGTTTTGCCAGAAAATGTTAGTGCTATAAATTGTCTTAAAGGAACAGCATGTAAAATAGACCCCCCCACACACAGCTGAAATTTCCACTTGATCACCTGATTCCAGAAAGGAAGCTTTAAGAAAAAAGTCATGAGACACCCTAAAACTGTGAAAATCACCAGTGATGTGACCAAGCATTTAGTCTGCATCAGGAAAGCACTAAAAAACTTTCAGCATGAATTGTGAATATACAACAGAAAATTCTACCTAGATCTTTCCAAACCACGTCAACTTTGTGAAGAGGCAGTAGACACATGACACTGCATTTGCAGTATGAATTCACATATCATTTTTGATCAATATGATAATAAATAAATAAAACGGATAACAGAGTAAAGAAAAGTATTTACCTGGATCATTAAGAAATTCCTCTGAGCTGTTCCACGTCCTACCATCCAAGTACAATGTGCCATTGGTGAAGTTAAACATGGTGTAGTCCCTGACACACTTGTGTCGCAAGTTGCCCATAAAGAGCTGGAGGCCTATGAGGGCAAAGACACTCAAGCAGAAAACGGTCAGGATCATCACATCAGCAAGTTTCTTAACAGACTGGATAAGTGCACCTACAATGGTCTTCAGTCCTAGGGAGATAAAAGCCAAGAGTTTATAGGTTGAGAGGCTGAAACACATGTGCAGATAGCTATGTTTTATGATGAAAATCTGCATGGAAGGGAAAATTGGAAGTGTTTCTACTACATGTTTGTAATTTGACGGCAGAAACAGGAGACAAGTGATCACTATGAACATTTAGTTTGGCCTACTTTTATCTGGACAAAACTCTTGGTGTTAATGTTACAAAAACACTCATTCAAAAATAGAAGGAAATAACTGGATGAAGGAACAGTGAGAAACAAAAACAAAAACTAGTCATGGATAAAAGAAAATACAGAAAGTCTTTTACATTTTCATGGAGCTGCAGTAAAGGCTGTAAAGCCTAAATCCCATTGACTTTTGAGAATGTGAATTGATTTTAAATCACTCAGGTGATTGATAACTTTATCCCTCACATAAACAGATGAAGAGCTATGAAAATGTTATATATTGCCTGATTATTTTACATTTTTAGTGCCAAATTCTGCTCACTGTCCTCATGTGAATAATTCCTCTGCCTTCAATTCATATGCTTAAAACAAGCAGAATTTGGGATTAGAAGTAAACCAAATAATATGGGCAATCACATAAACCCAATGGAAACTATTTGAGTAAAACAACCCAAGGCTCCAACAATACCTGGGTAAAGTTAATCATTTTATAATATATTGCCAATGTAGATAAATCATCTTATTATAAACACCAAAGGCCTGGGTAACGCAAACTGGCTCTTGTGTTATTTCACCCCATAACACTAGATTCAGATTATTATTCTGTAAGTATATAGATATAAATAATTATACTGTTTTCCCAAAAGATACCGCTTGCTTTTGAAGTGTTCTTGAAGGGTTTAGCAATATTTGAGCTAGTTGAACATTACATGAATATGACATAACCCACTCTTTTTTAAATAGACTGTTCTTCTAAATCTTGTATCTTTTAGTTGGACATTAATATCAACTGCACAATGGTAGCAATTTTGTTGTTTCTTCACTGCTTATATGTAATATTCAATAAGTATTAATCAGTGTTTCTGATAATCAGTGTCACCAGTATGGCAACAGTAAGAGAAATTGAGTTAAATGGAAAAATAGAAAATGCAAAAAGGAAACAGGAGGAATTCTCCTGGGAAATACTCAGAAGCATGCTGATTTGCTCACTGAATATGAACATACACATTAAATCTCAGCTCCCTGGAATTCCACCCCAAGAGTTTGGCAGCATCGAAGGTTGAGTTAGTGCTTTATAATTTAAAATAATGTAAAAAATGTACTTGAGGATGTGTAGGAAGGCAAAATAGGCTTTTGGTCTTGCTTAAAATTCTGTAGATAAAGTAAGGGGGAAATCATAGCTCCTTAAAGGAGGATGAGCTGCTAGAATAGCACCAAGGTCCTAGCAGACTAAAACTTTCAGTGCTGTATAGCAGTATTGCCATTAGGTTAACCTGTGAATTATATTAATTATGATAAAATGGCCTTCCAACCAAATGATACTGAACCCTCAGGTGGAGTAGCCCTCTTTCTTCACTAAATATTCTGTTTGCCTCTTCAAAGCTATTTTTTTGGCACAGTAAAAAGGAAGAGGCCATAAATTTTCCTCTTATACACAAGAATAAGCCAAAAAAATATTGTAGTACAAACATAACATAAAAGCTGGATAGTCTTGGGATCTGCGTTCCTCATCAGAAACAGATTTTGAAAATGAGGTGACTTCTATTCAGGTATCTAGATAAAGCTTAGCTTTGAACTTTTTCAGTTTGCTAATAGATTTGATTACCAATTTTGATGCCTAAATGAAAAGCATAGCTTTTCTGATAATCTAGTCTTGGGTAAACTTTATACCTGAAGTGAAATTGGTTTTAGTTGTAGCCCTATTCTGAAGGACTTCCTCAGGTCCTGTAAAGCCTGGTCTTAAAAAAGTAATGGGGTAGGGAAAGAGGAATGTGATTTATAAATACAATAGTTTGTTTTTTTTTTTATTCTTCATCTAATATTCTGATTTTTTCTCAGTCATACTTATCATAGGCTGCCTTTTGAATGCACAGATGTTTCTTCCCTGAAGCCAGGGAAACTTGGGAAATCCAAATGCAAACCGAATTTTAAAGAAGGGAAAACAGCCAAACCACAAATTATTTTACTTCAGTACCCCCTGTGAAATCACTGCAGCACATTCATTTGTTTGTTTGACACAAATACAAGCTTGGAGACTGCATTTGTATTGCTTACATACACTAATTAATCTTACTCACATGAGCAAGGACAATGGGATTCCTAATGTAAACAGGGATAACATTAGGAAGCATGACCAACAAAATCCTAGTCACCAGAAAAGACTACCTGTTTTCAAATTCAGGCCCCAGTACTGTTAATTCCAAGGTCATTTCATGAAATGTGTTTTTCTCAGTTTACCTACTGGGGTTTTAAATAGAAGAGTAACTCTATGCTGTTAGATTTATAAGTTCATTCCTTGCAAGTATCAAATAATTTCTTTATGAGAGGGCTTTCTGCTTTACCTTCTTTTTTTCTTTTTTTTTTTTTTTTGATAGAATATAGACTTCTGAACAGTCTAAGAAAATAATGCTTTATTAATACAATTACTGTAATTAAAGACCACTTAAAAATAACTTGTACTCTGCCTTCTGGAACTTTGTTGCAGCTGTCCAGGAAAATCATTTCAGGAGTTGTATACTTACAATCTAACTATGTTATTTTCTTACCCTTTAAAAAGAAAATTTGCCCAGAAAGTTAAGTAGCATCCATTGAGTGGCTTGGCACAATTCACTGCTAAGCAAAGTGTTTAAATCACCATTCATTTAAACTTTCTGTGCCTGGTAAATGGAAGGGCTAAGGGGAAGTAAGGACACCCAGAACCTCTTGCAGGTGCTCTGCATTTCTCTGAATCAATCCCCGTGTTTTGTAAAAGCAATGCTAGATGTATTCAAATTAGAGCACTGTTAAATCTTCTAGATAAATAATCCTCCTTTGAAATAGTGCCAATGAGAGCATTGCAATATAGCTTAATAGAAGATTCTATTTATGGGGCATTAAAGGCATTTATTTAATTCTTGCAAGTCAAACACCAACAGGCAGCATGCAGCAGAAACTGAGGAGCTGATCCAAAGCTGAGTAACGTCTACACCTGTTAATGAGTATGGCGCTGTGGATTACTCTTTATGGAATAATCGGTACAGTGGTCTCCTGAATCACTGAATTCTTTCCACACTTCTGGGCCAAATCCTGCTTGCGTGACATGAGTAACACCAGAGCATCCAAAATCAGTGGAATGAGGGCTGTACAGGCAGCCTGAAATCTGCAGAAAGCAAGAAGGATTTGGCCCAAACATTCCTGTTAATACTGGTAGAAATTAACACATTCAGAGGTTAATCAAATAATCAGTTTTCAAATGCAAATCAGAAACCATAGAAAATGCAAGCAACACCAAACAATGAGAAATGGCAAGATCCCACAGCACCATCCATTCCTCCTTTGAGATGTGAGAGTATTAGCATAATTCAGTATGACATCCATACCAGATGTTGGCAATCACCTACAGAACATCAGACACTTCCATGCACAGTTTGGAAACCAGTAGGGAAAAAAGGCAAAAACGGAACCAGAGAGTGTGACTTGCACCAGGAGATGTGTATGTACCTTGACCATGTCTGCATGAGTCATGTGCATGTAGGGAGAGGAGATTTCACTCTCTATGAACATATTTTGTCGCAAGTCATGATGAACATATTTTGTCATTAGCCATTGACAGCAGCAAAGACTTTAATACCACGTTGGCAAACCTGAATGGTTGTCAGCATTTCTGTAGACCATCTTTGCACGAAAATGTGACTGTCAGGCCAGTCTGCAAGGAACGTGCAAATTTTTCAACTCTGAGATACCTACTTCTTGAGTGAAGTGATTTACCCATCATAAGGATGAAATTTGTCCTTCTGCAGGGGGACTTCAGCGAGATTCAAGCAGTGAACAACAGTCTCCTCCACACAGCCTTAATTCTTGCACTCCAAGCTTTGTTCTGGCTATCAGTAAAGTACTGGATAACATTCACGGCACTATTTATAGCCTTTAGACTCACACTAACTTAAACGGGAGCTGGATCAGGCCCCGAAGTGCCTTGGCCCAATTTTCTATGAGGTCACCTTTCGCCTGTATCCTGTCATTTGATGTGAAATGTTCGTGATGTGCACGCTTGTTCTAGAAAGAGCAGCAGAGCTTCTCTGGATACGGGTACTTCACAAAATCCTGAAGATGACCATGGCCTGCATTTTGCAAGCTCTTGATGCTGGGGCATAGAAGGGTGTACCTGAAGGCTTTAAATTACCTCATTTCTTAGTTATTACAAAAACATTGGTGATTTCCTTGCAGATAAATTATAATTAGAGTCCTCTGTAGTCACAGGAAAGGTTCCTGTTGAGTACTCTGGGATTTGGGTACACCGGTGACGGGAGACAAATGAGTAACATCAGTGGGTTGTCCTACAAGCTGATCAAGGTTCCTATCTAGGATGAAAACGAATGAATCCAGTTGCCATGGCAATGTGCAAGATGCTAATTAATAAATAAAATCACTGAGAGTTAAAGGTTTTATGCTCCCATGCAGCGAATGTTCACTATTTCTAAGAACCTGAACATAAGGGATGTATGAAGAAATTAAAAAACATTTTCCTTAATGAGTCTAGATAAACAGATACCCAGCTACTGTAGGAAGCTTGTTTTCCCTGATATCTTGGGAAACTGGAAAACAAAACGAAATGTGTGTGCTTAGTGCAGGAAAGGGGAAATTGAGGGGATCCATGAAGGTCTTCGGGCATGTTAAAGGCTTTTACAGGCACTGACCCGACGTCTTACACAATGGCTGTAGGGTTAAAAATGATGAGCTGATAATGTACCAAGAGAGGAGGAGGCTGGAAGTGGGTCTGGATTCAGAGACAGGACCCACAGCAGGTGCCAGCATGACAGCAAGCCCCAGAGATGTAGCCCCAGAACTCCACCGAGCAGGAAGCACACAGCTTTACTGCTAGATGCTAACATTGGGGTTGCTGAATCTGGATCTGAAACCCTCCTCCCAGAGCAAACGTAAAGGTAGTGAGGTGCTAGACTTTTCGGGAAGATCATGAGTTGCATAAACACAGGCTAGGGCAAGGGAACGGACTCCAAGAGTTCGGGAGATCTTTTTGAGTCCTATGAGTCCACATCCCCTAAACGTCCCTGTGCCTGCTTGCGCATTTAGAGCAAAGCATTAGAGGTAGGTGAGATTTTTAAAAGCACTAATTGTTAGTTTTACTGACTCCCTCTGGAGTCAATAGTGAAACTCATTGATTTCAAGTGAAGTGGAATGCCTTTGAAAACCAGCCTCTAAGTGCTTTGCTGGACAGAAGCCTTACACCGTGGAGGACTTGGCCTGTTACTTTCAGTAAGCAATTTCACCGAGCATGCTGAGCCCAAGTACGTTTGTACAAACATAACTACTTGATAGAGAAGCGTGATCAATTTTATTGAGGAAAGGCTTAGATATTTGCAAAGGAGAGCACATTACAGTGCTCTTTTCCTAAGATATAAAAGATAGAAAAAAAATAACCTTTTTTCTGTTCTCTCTAGAGGTTGAACCCCAAAATCTCATGGAAAATATTAGTGTTCATCATCTCTTCCTTGTTAAGCCTGTTGTAGAACAATATTTCATCCCAGCATGAGCCTATGTTATCATTAAAAACTCAGATTGATCTCCAAGTAAACACAGCGCCATAGAATAGTTTGGGTTGGAAGGGACCTTAAGGACCATCTGGTACCACACCCCTGCCATGGGCAGGGACCCCTCCCACTAAATCAGATTGCTCAAAGCCCCATCCAGCCTGGCCTTGAACACTTCTAGGGATGGAGCATCCACAACTTCTCTGGGCAACCTGTGCCAGTGTTTCACCACCCTCATTGGAAAGAATTTACTCCTTACATGTAATCTAAACCCACCCTCTTTTAGTTTAAAGCCATTCCCCCCTGTCCTGTCACTACACCTGTCACTACTGACCAAGAGTCCCTCCCCAGCTCTCCTGCAGCCCCCTCTAGGCCCTGGCAGGCCGCTGTGAGGTCTCCCCGAGGCCTTCTCCTCTCCAGGCTGAACAACCCCAACTCCCTCAGCCTGGCTCCACAGCAGAGGTGCTCCAGCCCCTTGATCATCTTTGTGTCTGTCCTCTGGACTCGTTCTAATAGGTCTAGTCCTGGGGCTCCAGATCCCCAGCTCTCATGGAGGCTCGTATCATGCCCAATGTTTCTTTTTAAATATATGCCTAATGGAAATAAATGAACTGATTCCTCTGAAATTATCTATTAAATTAAAAAACAAACAAACAAAAAAGTACAGCTGCATTTTACAGACAGCTAAGTCATCATTAGCAATTTGTAGCTCCCTGCATCTGGAGTTAAAACATTCTCAGGGCACAGGTAATCTTGACAATAAAATTTGAGGGCCAGATATTTTATTTGCATATCTTAATGCAGTTATGTCAGCAAATAATTCAGTTACTAGTATCTAAAAATGCAGTTATCAAAAGACTAATCAAATAGGCAGAAAGAAAAAATAAAAGGGAATGTGAGTTACTATGTACCACTCTAATAAATAATACTCCTCATCTTTTTTATTTTTTTTTCTTTAACCAACAAATGGAACAACTTAGTACTCAGTATCACTGAAGTGCTTGGTGAATTTCAAAATAAACTTTTTTGAATCTCTACACTCCTCTTTTTTTCACCGAAAAACAGACACAATTTATCACTCTATGTAAAACAAAATACAGAACAACAGAAAATCACTATATATATAACTCAGCAAAATTGGCAGGCCTTAATCTGAAAAAGCACAAGATCAAGACACAATGAAAAATGAAAAGTGTCCCCTGGAGATGTCTGTCCCTCCAAGTTACCCTTCAAATCACTAGCAAAGGAAGCTAGGAAACTCTCCTTTTCTTTCTGATTAGCCACTACCATTCCACATGATCTGTAAAACTGCTCAACTTGCTGTTCAGCTAAAGCTTTCCTAAGCAAAAACACTTTCACAGTGGAAATCCAGTTAAAGAAACTTTACAAAACCTCTCTGCTAATTTTTTCCTTTTAAAATTACAGACAAGAATTAAGACAGGAATCAATTTCAGGAAACACTAGACCTAATAATTAAGTATTTAAGACCTAATATATTCATTCTTTAAAGCTATATTTTGACTTTCATGCACTTTCAATGAAAAGTAGCTTGATTTTTCAATAATTTCACTGATTTCAATATTTTAACGTTGGAATGATGGAGTAAACCCTGGACTCTTATATATGTTTCCTTAATCTCTTAATTCCAGAATTTCCATTTACAGTTTATACCTCCTGTGAATGTTGGTAATTAGTTGTAATACAAGCCCCTAAAAGTTTATGCCGTGGCATTCGTTTAGATTTATGTTTTAATGCAGATGTGAATACTATGGTGGATGGCAAAACCTTTCTAACTTTAAAGAGCTGTACGTGAGAATCTGAGCAATTTTCTCAATGTTATGAATATTTTTGACATGTAATTGCCAACATCTGTTCAGGATTATCACCAATAGGATCTACCATGCACGGTTTTTGCTATCTTCTCTACCTTGCCATGCAGGTTGGAGATGTTAAACACTGAGGCTGAATGAGACCTGTCCATAGATAATGCTTGGCAAGAATTTATTGTCATACAGTTAGTCCTAAGTGGACTCATATCTGCATAAATTACTAAACAAAAAGAATTACTTATTATTTTAAGAAACAGAAATAAAACAGATCACAAGCTGTGAAAAAAAGCTTCTTTCACTACCTGACCTGTACGAAAACACTCTTATTTCTTCTTCAGCAAGGAGTGGGGGGTTGGAATCATAGTCTTTAAAACGTAAGAAAATGTGATTTGGTGAAAAGCTGAATCTGCCAAAATCAATGATGGATTTTTTTCTGATCTATTCAAGGTCTGAAATTTAAACACCGTTTCTATCACATGCAAATGGATAAACAACAGAACAAATTGGGCTATCTGTGCTTGCAGTCTTGAAACCTCAGCTCATAGCACAGATTTAGATTCCTCTATCGATGTGCTCTTAAACACAAATACGCATCTTGAGGTCATTAACCTTCCATTTTTAAAATCAATATCTGAACACTTTAAAAGAGTTTTGTTGTCATTCTCATATGGTTCATGAATGAGCACTTTGTGTCTGTGATTCACGAGCCACTGCATACAGCAGTTCTTACAGCAGCACTCGTTTTAGTGAGGTCTGTACTTTTGGAAGCACTCTAATTCTTCCTGCCCACAAAAATGGTATTGGGAAGTACATCAGACAAAGGTATTCTATTGACAGGTCACATTCCCTACATTCCTCCATTTCCTGATCAGTATCTATGGTTAAGTCACTCGTATTTACTGCGTTTACTACTGGAAATGGCATGTAGGCTTTAACTGCAGCCGGAGTGTTTAACCTGGTTTTCACCTGAAATGACTGAGATTGTTTTCAGCGCCCGCAGTACTCTGAACGTTCGCAAGGCTGAGACATTGCCCAGGTCCACAAATTCAGTTATGTATCTGTAATAAGGGAAAGTCACACACAGACAATGACAAAACACCAGCAGAAAACAACAGTCAAGGGGACAAAGAGAGACAGAGAAAGAATCACTTGTAGCTGAGAGCCAAAATGTAAGGATCAGGGCTTCTTACCTGGGATTACTGAAATAGTTTTTAAAGCTCTCAATACCCTGAAAGTCCGAAGAGGTGAAACACTGCCTACATTCACAAATTCTCCTACATACCTGTAGAATTAAGTCACAGTTATTTGGAATTATACAATAGAGTATGAGACTTGTCTCAATGAAGAATGCATTCATACATAGCAGGAGCTAACGCATCCGAATGAGAGGTGCATCCACTTTTCAGGCTGCTCTTTGATGCCATATGTCCTGGGTTTTTCATAGTATACATTATTGCAAATGTTTCTTGAACTATTAAGCTTATCTAATAGGCATCAATTCTTTAAAACTACCGGATGAACTTTGTTATCGTGCTGTTCAGCAACAAATAATACAAAGATTTTTCCATCATGTATTTTAACAAACATTCTTTACATTATAGAAAACATTAAGAATTGTTTTGCTGCTCTTAAAAATAAAAATAAAAGCTTCAAATACCCAAGTAATTTCATATAATAGCGTCTGCAAGCTACATATAGGACAACACGGGAAAGTATCAGTGCAAATATTTCCACTGGGTCATTTATTGTACAATGTACCATGTGGTAAAGCAGATGTTGGTTTCAAGAGACGCTTAAAACTTTATTTTGTTTTATACATCAAATCCATGCCCTTTGGCTGCTGGAAGATGGCTTTTGAATGAATATAATTGCAATCCTACTAAAATCTATTTATGATTAAAATAGCAATCCCAGCTATTCACTGACGTGTCTATTTTGGTCATCATGGAGACCTGTGGAACAGCCAAGCAAAATGCTCCCAGGAGGGCCAGTTACAGCATGAGCTTGGGTTTATCATTGTTTTGCAAAATTATTTCCCCCCAGACAGTATGCAATAAAATCAAAATCACCATTGTATCTCTCAACCAAACAGCTCTTGGACCCTTTTGTATTAATATTTACATTTACATATTCTACTTTTTCGAGGCATTTGTTTTCACTTGTTAAGGATAAAACTCACCTGGCTATTTTACAAAGCCTGCTTAAGTGGGCTTTGTGCAAAAGCCTCTGGGGGAGGACAAAGCATCCTCTTCATAACTGCTAACCCAGGTTATGGCCTGGAAGAGAAATATTGCTTCTCCTCTGTATAATCTTACGGGGGAGTCTGGCATTTACCTGTCTGGTAATTCCTCACCAGGTTTACCCAGTGCTTCTCTCCCAAACTCTTCTGCAGCATGCAAGGGTGGAAAAAATAATTTGGGGAGAAGCAACAGGATGGGAATATGATTTTTCTGACCAAAGATTCGTACAAACAAAATAATACTATATGCACAAACATATTAAACAAATACTACTGCTGCTTGTTCACAATAGTCAATTAGTATTTATTTTGTCCATTTCTTGGATGGAATTGCAGCAGTTCAGTACCTCTGTAATGGGAAGTGAGAAGCAGCTGGAGTTCCCACTCCATTTTCTGTTTAGCAAGGAAATTGCTTATTGTCTTTAAAATTTTGGCAGGGCATTTTCCAACACAGTTAGAGCAGCTTCTCCCTCCTCATTCTGGAAAGTACTCGCTTGTTTAGGAAACAGTGATCTAAACAGGGCAGTTTCATAAATTCCCCTGAAGCCATCCATGGTCCCACAGAGGGTAACAAGCCATGGCTCTCCACTAACACAGGGTGGGAGAAAAGCCCTGGAGACCTGTGGCACCACTTAATCTCTAGCATGCTATTAAAAGCTACTCTCTGTGACCCAATCTGTGCCATTTCTGCCCCAAAGAGGAGGTAGGAAGTAATTCTGTAATAACTCTACAGTAACTGATGGTCGTTCCACTGTAACATCCGCCAGTGAAACAATCACATTTTCAGTTAGCTCAAAACCCTCGGTCCATCTAAATCTCATGGCCCCTTATCAGGCTGTCCATCGCATGCTGTTTTTGTTTCCAGATACAGAAATACCACTAGCTACAAGCAAAAACAACATCGCAGTTACCTGTATAATCAATCTTACTTTAAATTACTTGCAAATTGAATTTATATGAAGGATAAATCATATCAGAATAGTCCATTATCCAATGCTTTGTGCTATCTGCTGGTTGCATACTTGGGAAGCAGGTTTCATTGTACATATGACGATCATATTACAGTCACTTTTAACTCTTTCCCTGCTCCTTATGGACTCATGAAAATGCTTGCAACTAGATATAAGTATAAATTCCTTCTTTTCTGTTCCAGAATTCAAATTCTTTTTTTTTCTATTATAAAATTGTTAATATAATATGCCTTAAAGTAAGAAAAAACAGGATCAGTTGCCATTTCTGAAGTTGCAACCATTGCAATAATTTGACGTTGAGCTTTATTTTTCTCAGGCCGCCCTGTTATAGGGACCTTCTAATTAAGATAGGGAATATCATTTAGACAGAAAATTGAAATTTAGCTTGGAAACAAAAAAACGAGGTCAAAAAAGTCTCAGGGAAATTTTCATGATTCCTAGTGCCGGAGACCTGACTGGCCATTCACGTTGAGAAGAATCAGAAAAGAAAAAAGAGGTGTAATCTCATAACGTCCGGGCACTAAATCTTCGTTCCTCCCTGCAGGGGTGAATTGGGCAATAGTGCACCTCAAGGTCTGTGCATTTCTTAATCCAGCTCTGTAAGCGCCAACCCTCCAGAGGTAATCAGGGCATAATTTGAGGGATATCCAGACCTTGTCTGCACTGACTGCTCAGGCTTGGATTTCAGTGACAGCGACTGAGATTCTCCCAGAGGAGTTCTGCAGAGCTGGGGGGTGACACCCAACCTCTACCTGAGCTGAGAAGATGAGGTAGAGCAGATGCACTGTCAAGGACGCAAGTTGCTGCTTTTTTATCCTTTTTTCTCTGCTCATTTCTACCTTACTGTCAAAAGCCTCCTTCTTTCTAGAATACAGGGAAACCATGCACTGAAGCTCTCCAGGTCATGAAGAATTCAGAGCCCTGGAGATCAACTCCCTGCATCAACTATAGCATCCAATGTACAGGACAGTGGGCTGGCGACACTGGTTGTTCTGTCCTGCCTCTAAATGTGGCAAAAGAATCACACTGCTTGAGGAAAGGTTTAGCTGAGAAAAATACCTAACATGCTGACTGCCAAAAGCTCCTCCCCACCTGCCTTGCATTTTTTGAAATGCTTATCACAATGGCCAGATGCCAGTTCAGCCAAATCCACAGGAAGGTAGTAACAGATCTGGCCTTGGGCTGACCTGCTAAAATAAATGCGAGTCTTCCCAATGAAGTCCATGTAGGTTTTACATGTCTTTGTGTTGTTCTTGCGCTAAATATTACTAAGAATGTTAGTCCTGATCCCTGCACCCCACCACTGACTTCTGTGGCCCTTACTGCTGTTTGAACTAAGTTTGGGTTGAGCATTTTTTCCCAGTTTTGTTTCCATTGAAATATCATGGGCCCAGGAGTTCAGATCAAATGTAAATAATTTCTCCAAAACAGTCTAGTGAATTGATAGAACAGAACAGAGGATTCCTCTGACTTCTTGCTCTGAAACCACTCAGGAAAACAAAGTCCATCCTAATATATTCAGCATTTTCTCATTTTTAGTACAATTTGAGTGAAAAAAAAAAGGACAGCTAGATGATTTTTTTAGAAAATATCTACTGCATACCACTGTCTCAAGAAATACAAGGGAGTGCTACTTACGCCATAACAATAACACTGAAATCCAGCCAGTTCCATGGATCTCGAAGGAAGGTGAATTCTGTCATGCAAAATCCTCTCGCCAATATTTTTATCAATGACTCAAAAGTGTAAATGCCAGTGAAAGTGTACCTGGGGAATAAAGTGTCCAAGATAAGCAAGAGCATTAGCAAGCAGTTGAGGGAGAGAATGGCAGAGGCACACGCAGCCCAGTCCTACTCATATGAGACCCTTCTGCCCACCTTGTTGGGCTTGCTCGTGTGGGTCATGGCTGTGGCACTGGGGCTGGGTGTGAGCAATGTCACATGTGGACCAAGGTACATGTAAGAAATGGGAAAGCGCTCATGACAGCCACAGGATGAAGATAAGTTTCACCACAGGGCACACCCTGATGAATTCTCACCCATTAAGTCAAGCATGAACGCTACGCTGCTAAGCTGTGCTTTTGAAGCTCTGCCTGCAGTCGCCAATGAAAGAGGAATGGATTATGCAGCGTTCCTTGTTGTTTCTCATATTTGAAGGACAATGGTTGGTCCATTCATACCTCTCACCTCTTCCTGCCCAGGCCATTTTGAAGGACAGCGGTTAAAAAATAATGCCACTTAGCTTTCTTAGCTGAAAGGGTACCCCCCTGCACATTCCCCATTTCACTATCTGTGGTGAATCACTTAACCCTCAGAATCAACAGCAGAATGTCCTCACTGGAAAAGAGCAAATCAACCCCTGCCCCAATACTAAATGCTGCAATTTTGACCTGCTTGACAGTAAGAGACAGGAGAGTCTTTTTTCCCATGCTACTGTTAGTTGTTTATTACCAACAGTCTCTTCACTGTAATGATATTGGATAGAGCATACATCTTACCTTTCACAATAAAGATAATACTTGTAATAACATTTAGCAAATTCTCTGTGGAGGACAGCAACGTATCTGATTTATAACACTCAGATTGGTATCAATCTGGGGCTCTAACTACCAACAGAGACATACTTCAGGGCATACAACACCTCTTTTTTAATATGTTTCTACCTGAGACATCTAGCCCAATGGGACTTCTAGGTCCTATCTTAATAAAAATAATAAATGCTTAATATCCACCACTAGTGTTCCCTACAACTTTTTCCCCAGATGAAGATACAGATTATACTAAAGCAGAGTTCTCATTCTCATGAGTCTGACATATATATATATATATATATACATTACATAAAACATAAATTTCATAAGCCATAATGTTAGGGCTTGCACTAGAAACACTAGCTTGAGTTTTCTGTTCAGTTCCTAAACATCTGTAACTACAACATCATCATAAACAAAACAACGACCCTAGAACAGTTGGCATTCCTGTTTGGTGGAGAGTGGAAAAAAAAAAAAGTGTAAGCAATTAAAGGTGGTAATATATGGAAGAACTGCAATATTCATAAAAGGAAATGAGGAAATATTTTCTCTTAGTTGTATTCCCCTGATCTGCAACTGGGCACATTTACAAGCAGTGGCAAATCTCATGCCCTCCTGTCATCCTGTCACACAGTAGAGCTAGTTACACATACTATAAATCCTCAGTGTGCTTCAGCTTAAAATGGAGATAAGCAGGACTGTTTTTGTGCAGCAGTGCATGTAAAATGTTTCTAACATCTCCTTTTTGACCACACACCTAAGCATTATCTTGTATCCAACTCTTCACGGCTCCTATTTAGTTTTGTTCTGATATTACAAATATAGGTCACCCATGTGAAGCTCTTTAAAGCATGTGTATTCAGTAATACATGCAGAAAACACATGCAAAGAACTAAAAAAAAATAGTTAACAGTACATAAGCTCATTAAAATGATAAAGCACTTGTATTTATTCAGCATGTCAGATGGTTTAATTGATTGTATAATCATCATCAAATTCTAAATGCATTGGGCAAAGTCCTCCAGCAACTGAACAGCTTCTTTAACAATAGAAGTCAGGATTTTTCAAAGTTTTTAGTGGTGGTAAATTGAATTGAATTCTTTTTTTTTTTCTTTTTTTCCAAAATGATAAGTATTTATTCTGTTTTAAAGGAGGAAACTAGGACAAATATTTGCACAATGTTGCTCTTGCGCTTGTGCATCCCTTGTGAACAGCAGAAAAAAATGAGTTAAATGTATCTGTTCCAAATCCAATAATAATCAATTTGAATTAAAGTTTATTGGGTTAAATTTGAGGAGAAAAAGCTGAGAGGTATGAGGGGACACAGTACAGGGGGAAACATGGAAGGGAAAGGTTTTACTCCATGCTGCATGATTCCATTTGCGTTTGCCCTACACTTCTTGCATGCCCTGCTCAATGTACTGATAACATCATCCACATTCTTCTGCCTAAGGAAGACCCAACAAGCACTGATATTTTCCTTCAGAAAGTTCAAATTCCCAGCCATAGACCCACTGACCAAGTTCTGACTCACGTGGATGAGATGTCCATGTTTCAGCTGCATACACCATGGGCATGGTACTGTGTGACAGTTTTCAACGAGGAAAGGACAACATCAGGGGAAAAGGAAAGTCACAGACATACTTGAGGGTAGTACAGTGCACAGAAATACATGAAACATCCTGGGATTAGGATGTTATTGTGATCGGATGAAATATTTGGTTCAGTGCTGCCTATAATTAGTAATTTATGGCCTAGAAGATGTGCCCTGCATGATTTTATGAAACCTAAAATAAGGGCATTTACTGCCTTTCCTCACAGCCCTGAGTAGACCAACCACCAGGCTATAGAACAGCAGATGGTTGTGTTTATCATATGTCAGTCAAAAATAAAAAGTGTGTTCTGATTGGTTCAATGAGCCAAAATAATTGTTTAATGCACTGTAGGTTGATTAGCTTGTGCATCTGGTATCTCTTTCTAAAAGGAGTATTTTAAAGCAACTTAAAGAAATGAAATGGGCTTTCTGAAGCCCGTTAGCCCCTTTTAAAATTCATTTTAGAAACAACTAGAAAGAACTTCTAGTGACACTTTTGCTATTTTTTTTTCTGAGGACTTGACAAGCTAAAAAGACAGGAATGCTGATAAAAGTGTTCCCAAATAATTTTATGCTTGCTTGTAAAATAAGCCTACCAATGATTACTGGGGAACACTTCTCATGATGTACTCGGTCTGAAAGAAACTTTTGTTTCCAATTCCAGTTTCAGGACAGAACTAACTACATCCTGGGAGTATTTTCTGAAATAATTTAACTTAAATTCCATCAGCCTATTTTAATGTGTCCAGCAATTGAATCTCTTGCATGGGAACTGTGGAAGGCCGGCCAGTTTCAAATGGAGTTCTCATCATATGTGATCTCATTCCGATGTAGCATAGCAGGTGCATTTAGCAGTAAGTATGAGCTTGGAAGACTGAAAAATGTTAGTTTACTTACTAAGGGAGTTTTCACAGGCAACAAACACCTGGCAAAACATTTTGTCAGGACAGATACTACGGTCAGTATTACTGGAAAGAAATTAGGTGACAGCAAACAAAATGAAAACGATGTAACAAATGGAAGAGGAAGGACAAGATAAGGATGGGGCAGCTGTGAAGCAGCCAGGATACTTACTCAACGTATTTATTCCATGATGGAGTCTCTGATTGTGCCATGAACACGCAATTAGTTAAAATAGTGCACATAATAAACATACTGAACAATGTAAATAGCTGAATTAAGGAAAACAATGCATATGTTATAAATTTTTATCATTTCATACAAGATGTGACAGCTCACTTATAATTTCCAAGATGTTTAAAAACCACTGTAGACATTTGTTTGCAATTGCATAAGGGAAAATATAATTATAGAAACAGAAAAAACAGGGGACTCTTTCCTGTTTTTTTCCATTGCTTACATTTTTTATGCATACTTCATACAGTAAACAAACACTGACTCTGCAGTCTTCTGAAAACACAATACCCCAAATTTACAGCCGTGTTGGTCAAATGACACTGTGCATAGGTGCACAACTTTGCATGAAAAGAGGGATTAGTCTCATGTAAGTACATACTGAAAAACCTGTCTCTGCAAATTCTGATTTCATTTTGCATCCTGAAACTTTTCTCAGGCAGTAGGGAAAGTTATATATCCAGTCTCTCTAATCTCTCTAATGAGCTTGAGGTCTTGCATTCCGTACACAGTTTCACCAAAAGCTAGCACGAGTTTCAGAGCATTAATTTCAAGTCTTGGTCTGCAAACCAGGCTGGCAAATACACGGACTTGTGCTGCAGAGCTGACTGCCTCTGCTGATGCACCAGCTTCCCTAACAGAAGGCTAAAATGAAGCTCTCAAGTGTATAGTCCATGCACTTAGCTGCTAAGCTGAGACCATAAAAATAAAATAAAATAAATTAAAAAAAAAAAAAAAAACAAATAAAATTCCTGAAATTCAAAACATAGTTCACTGAGCTGCTCTCCTAAAAGCACATGCCATTTTCTGTTAAAAAAAAAAAAAAAAGACGAAGCATGATGGGAATTTCTTCCATAAATAATATATCCCGTGCTCCTGGAGAAATTGAGAAAATTTAAAGAATGAGTTTAAATGAACAGAAGTAAAACAGCCTATAATTCAGTCAATGGGCTGGGACACTTCTTGGAGAAGGACGGTAGCATCCATATGTAAATTTCTACTGCCTTCTTTAGGAAAAAAAAAAAAAGTTTTCTGGTTTTATCCCTTTACCAGTCCCATGGGTGGCAATATACAAGAATAGTGATCAAAGGATATCATTTAAAAGGTATGTCCTGAAATGTTTGCATAAAATCTGTCCTTTCACAGATCCAAAATCTCTGCTGAGTACAGAGTGGAATGTTTTCTGATGGGCCTCATAAGCCACTGCAAGGTTAGATTGGTAGTAACCAACTCACATACTCCCCTGTGCCATTGCAGAGAGCAGTAATTGAACTCAAAGGGACTGCTCATCTCACAAACATTTTCCACTTACGGGGCCGACACCTCCTGCTGAAGTACGGGGAAGGATATCTGATTTCTAGACTCATTTTCTTAAGTCAGCCTGAGATATGTCCCTGAAAGTAGTGTCTATCTGGTTAACAAAATTTAGGTTGTAAACTGCAGCTAGTGTAGGAAACAGTGGATTACTTTTTCAACAGCAGTGAAATGCTGTGAAAGTAATAGTAATATATCAGAGTGGTATCTTCAGGTCATGCCAAACAACAGCTATCCGTCAGTACAATTACAAGCAGGGAAATTCCTCTATAAAAAGAACATTTTAGGTTCACCAGTCAGATATATACATCGCTGTTTCCTAGTGGTGTAAGCTGAATCTAACAGCTTTCCCAAAGCTCACTTATAGGCAGGTGTCATCACCTTCTTATTTGGACACCAAAGAGAATATACAGGATGACACAGGTTGAAAATGGAAGAGGTCAGCTTTGCGGCATCAAATGCACTATCAATTCAAACTGAGTTTCATGACCATGCTCAAAACTTCAAAGAACAGAAAAGAAAGAATTACTCTAGTTGGTTGTACACTGAAGTCAGAGGTCTGTGCAAGAAGCAAGAGAAAACAGAAATTCCTACAGAATGAAAATTAGTATTCCTATCTGAAATCTAAGGCAATTGTTCACATTAGAAAAAGTCAGTGATCATTATCTATTCAGAAAAGACAGAGTAAGTAAAGGAGATGAAATTGATACAATCTGTATTACCACCATTGTCTGTTCCTATCTTAGAACTGTTATTAATTCCAGTTTTTTGAAAGAACTGCTATTAATTCCGGTTTTTGAAAGCCTACTGATCCATGAGTTGACGTGAATCACACACATGGCTAATGCACTCCAAAAGGGAGAATGGGTTACACACTCTGTTACGAACCACAAATCCAATATACTAAGCTACTCACCAGGATCCCTTCTGCAATAAATTGAACCTGACATTTATTTCCAATATGAAGTTATAGAATGATATTATGCAGCCTGTATAAAGAATTCCTAAAAGTTATAAATTTTATCTTGTAGCACAAAGATAATGAGTCAAACACAGCATACTTCTATTCTAGACTTCATTATGATGGATAATGGTTAATTAGCAGACCGAATACTAGTGGCTCTTTAAGTGATCATTGCCAAATTACATATAATATGGACAAGCAAAGGTTAGGTCCAATCAATAGTACATATAATTGGTACTTCACAGGGCCTCATTTTCCTTTACCAAGGAAAGTGTATAAAATCAGATGGGAGAGAAGTTGTAAGCAGAAAATATGAACACAAATTGTGAATTCTTAAGGAAGATTTTTATTTATTTTTATTTTTTTAGATGGGACAGAATCCATAATTCTAGCATCAAAGAAGATAATTTTGGCCAAAAACCTATTCTGGATCAGTAGCAAATTGAGAGCACTTATCTATACCTATACATAGAAAAAAAAAGAAAAAAAAAAGGAACTAGCAATTGCCATGGATTTTATACAGGACAGCAAACTGCTTGGAGAAACCAGGGATAGCACAGAACAGTTTTTAGCTTGCAGGCGAGAAAAACTAAGAAGAGCCTTTTAAGCACACAGCATAAATGAAATGCTAGCAGTGGTTTAATCTTATTAATAGGATGAGATAGTAAATAAAGATGTTAATGGCCAATAATGATGAAGAAGGCAAAAAGTGCTCATCTATTCCTTCTGTTCTGCATTCGATATAGACCAAAGGGATGCAGACCTACAGTCCCCATGTCCTCTGTGACAGAAATGGGCCAGGGCCTTGTTCTGGCAGCCATCTGGACTGTGGTCCTTTCACGAGGCCTCCTAGACTCTGAAGAGGAAGAGAGATACCTAGAAGAGGCTTAGGGGTATGTTGTTAATTGAATTCATTTACATCACTAGGAGGCTGCCAGCCTGTGGATACCTTCCCCTGGAAGGGTGTATTTCTGAATGACTAGACTAACCATGCTTGGTTGGATGAGCTGTGAGCATACAGGATCTATCTTGCCTGAAGTCTCAGAAGGACAACTCCATACAAAGGTACTTAACCAAGCAATGTCACCCCCACTGCTTCTGTACAGGATGATTTTACTCTGTCCTCTCTCTTCTGTTCTACTGTTGGCCTTCGAGCTACATTTGGTGCCTAGAAATGGAAATATGGCATCTGCAAAAGATGTTGCTTCAGACACTTACGTGACAGGGTACCATTTGTTAATGCTCTTTTTTGACTTTTGCCCCAGGGAAAATAAAGCTTGCTTGATTACCCTCACGCAAGACAACAGATCCGGTTCCCAGATTCATGTCTGTGATATTATCTGCTTGAGTACTTGCAGATTCAGGCTCCTTTCTGCCTGGGATATTGACTTCCTGCTCAGCCAATTGCCCTTTGTGTTTCAGGATGATGCGAAAGGCCTTTATTGACAGAAAACAACACCGTGCCTAATGCAGGGACTTCACTGCTGTTTCACTGGGACCAGAGCTGCGGCCTCCTGCCTGTGCTGGCTGAAGGCTGAGCTGTTGGATTGTCTGACATTATCAACAAAAGGTGATAACTTGGCTCTTTCTGGAACCAAAATACTGTTAGCATTGCAGCCTTCCACTCCTGAAACTTTACACTCCTTATCTGACTGTATTTCTGCTCCTGTCATGTCTTTGAAATTCACTCCTCCGTGCTCTTTATCCTTGGGAGTAATGTGATAAGGATTGCTTGCATAGTTATCTTTTAGTTGACTGCGTGTAGTTCCTGTGCGTTACACATATCTGGGACCCCTTGGCTTCCCAGCCTGCGTGAAAGAAAGTGAGAAGACAGAACAGGCCTCCAAAGCTGGAGCCAATATTTACACATACACACTTTTTCTAAGAAGCTCAATTTCGAAATTCTTCTCTTAGCCATAGCTGTGCAAATCCACTGACCTCAATTAACCTCAGCAAGGCGGTGCTGATGTAACTGTACCTAATAAACACTGTTGGGCTCTGGGTATACAGCAACATGGGCTGCACTGCTTGCAGGTATAACCTGATCCATGAGCCAGTGCCTCTGGAAAATCCTATGCATTTTCTTCATAACATCTTGGATGATATCGCATACTCATTTTTTTTTTCATATAATTATTGTTACTAGAAGCTTTACGTATTTTTCTTCTCGTTAGAACATCTATATTCTCACATCTTTTTCTTTTTTTTTTTTCTTACTGCATGGTTCACTGGGAATCTGGTTTCTTTCCTTGTTTTTCCCCTCGAAATTTGATAATAAACCAATGATTCTAAGATGCTATCTGCTTAGTATTGTTTCTCTCTGGTGTACAGGGGCATTGCAGCAGAGGGATTCCCATTAATAAAACGTCACGCAATCAGTACGTGAAGTCTTTGAATTATCATTGCTAGGTGCCCCATGTGCACTGTAGAAAAAGAAGGAAACTCATAAAAAAGGGTGTGTTTTTAGTAATGTTCACACAAAGCATGCAAGCTGAGCATTCAGCTCAGTCTGGTCTTCCAAGAGATGTGACTATATCAGAATATAATGTTTCTGTGGCTGTGCTAAATAAATAAATAAAATAAATAAAATAAAATAAATAAAATAAAATAAAATAAAATAAAATAAAATAAAATAAAATAAAATAAAATAAAAAATAACAAAAAATAACAAAAAAAAACCTGTGCAGTCATCTTGCATGACCCCATATCTAGAGCTAGGGGAAATTAGCCATCACCCTTCCATTGAAAGCTCCAGCAGGCCAGCCTCTGCTTTCATTACTAGCTGGGTAGTAAGTTGCAATAACCAAACTGACAAAACAACAAAACAAGTTTTAAAATGTTGTCTTTCAGGACAAAAATAAATAAATAATTCTGAGGCAGTTCAAAATTAAATTGTGTCTGTATATGGTATCACAGAGTCTCATGGGAAAGGCTGCTTAAGTGCATAGTGGCAAAACTCTCTTTCAGCATACATTTTCCTGGGCAAGCTCCAGCTTCCTTGTTCCTTTCCTTTCCGAGGTACTGTAGCCAGTATGACTCCTTCATAGTCATTGGAAGGCCTTTCTTGCCTTTTGAACCCAAGCAATTTCATCAAACTCTCCAGTACAGTTCACATTGTCTGCCAGTAGCATTATATAATCATATTCATAGCTCACATACCAATATAAAATAAAACAGACCAAAAATCCAAGTGCGATTCTGCTTGTGCAAGCAAATCCGAACACAAGTTTTAAAACAGCTTAATGAAATCAAACATTTTCTGGGTTCCACACATCTGTGTTTAAAAATAATATCATATAACACACCAGGAGGGAAATCACCAGAAAGGATATGAATGTACCAAAATTTTAATTGCTGCTCTTCTGATTGGATGGAAAGGACTAAGTATATACAAGGCAGGAGTGGCACTAAATCGAAAGATTGTCTTCCCTTTGTTCAGTACTACAAATGTCTGGAAAACAAAATAGAGAATAAGAACATTCATCACTTGCACCTATGCCCAGCTTGTCCCAGCTCACATCCCATCAGGAAATTCCTGCCAATATCCCAGATTCCTTCCTCACTCCCTCCCAAGATCCCAAATTCCTTTTCACTCATGGAAGCTTCTTCCAAGTCCCTCCTAGTAGAACCCTTGCCTGTCTTCTTGCAATATCCCAATTTTATTCCTTCACTGCTTACAGGATCCTGTGCCATCACTCCATCTTGGGGCTGCAAAGAGATATTTTAAAACGAAAGATGACCTGGAGACTAAAAGGCAGTGGAGAGACTTTCATGATACTCTTCTGCTATGTTGTTACTCCATCTTCCCTACCTTGCACACCTTGTTGCTCCCAGACAATGTTTCTCGTCTCATCTTTCAAGTGAGAAGCTACGTGAGGCACAGCTCCACAGCACGATCTAAGCCAGGCAATGAGGCACTGTCACTCTATTCACATTAATATGGGTGGAGGAAACCAGGCATGTGAATTACCATGAATCCAAAGCAAAGGTGAAATGGATGCTGGCCCAATTTCAGAGCTCTGAAGATGCCCAACCATATATAGAGGGACTAGTACTCAGAGACAGGATCAGGCCACTCAGTAGATGAACTCTTAAGCAACATACCCACCTTGAATCTAAGACCTTCATGATCCTATCACTGCAAATCTATATCCTGCTGCTTGCGCCTGGTGGTAGCAGGAACAACACAGCCATAAACACCTGTAAGTTAATTCTGGCCCTTCCAGGTAAGTAATCTATTTCTCTTTGTCTATTTAACTTTTATTCTGTAGTTGTTTCTACACCACTTTAATAGAAGTAGCATCGCGGTCATATTAATCCACTGTTTACAGGAAATAGCATAGCCCCAAAGCAAGAACATCAACACCTGAAAGACGTGGAAGCTGCCTAAAATTACACTGTGCTTCCAAGCCTTATTTTGTCCTCTTTGTTGCAAAATGTTTGGAAAGGGGAACGAACTGTAGTAAGCAGCCAGCCCAGCTCTGCTGTCAACAGCCTTTTGACAGATGCTGTTTGCACTATTGTGGCTTTGGTCCAGCCTACACGTGATTCTTCATCAGGTGATTCTCCCTTTGGGATGAAGCATACTGTTCTTCAAAGTGCCAGCACTGCCTACACATCCCTTCAGCTCTGTTTTGGTCATCTTAAATGGAGTTGACCGATTCCTCAGCAGGAAAGGAACCACTGCCTTCCAGAACAGCCTGCCTATCGTGTGAAGAGTGCTAGCACAAGGCTTAAGTCACACAGAAACCCTTAACATTAGTGGGCCTAAGTGGTAAACTTAGTGTGAAGAGTTGAGTCTCATGAAGATGTCAAGATGTGGTAGATAAAAACCTCCGGGTTCATTTAACGCAGCTACTGCTCTACTTTTTTCAGTCTCTGTAGATTCATAGTCATTGTCATCTGAAAACACCCAATTTCTGATTCTTTTGTGTCCCTCTTTGTGCTGCTGCTTAGATGTTTTCTGGGAGTCCTACTCGACGAAACTTTGACCCTTAAATCTGGAAAAAATATTTTTACTGACTGTAGAAAGATGAAAACCAGAGCCCTCAAAACAGAATGTTTTTATGGTTTAGCATAAGCTAAGAAGCAGAACATCTTGCTGATGCTCACCTTGCGATCATTGTAGAAGGGGTCAAGATCCTCCAATGGCTCCCCAATGAGCTCTGGAGGAACAGTCCCATAGATATCGGGCAGCTTCTTGCAAGCTTGCAAATCAAACTGAGGCTGAGGTTTTTCTTCTTCACCCAGCTGCTCTCTGTACTCCTGCTTCGCATTCCTTGCAAGCTTCTCTGCAATTCGTTTCTCAATAGCAGCCAAGGATTCAGGTGTGAACCGGTGGAAGCTGTTAGTACCCGGTGGTAACAAGAAGTCAGCCATCTTTTCATCCTGCTTTGTCTATACTGGTCTTTACTCCTAGTAGTGGAAAGAGCTGAAATGAGAAGGACCAAAGATTACTGACAGCAGCAAAGCAAGAAGAGCAAAGCCATCAGAATGAAAAACAAACACACAAACCAAACAATAACTTGTAGGTTATTGATTACCAGGAAACTCTTCATCTATTTTTATGTGGTCAGTAGAACGTCAAGGAAACCAGAAATGATTGAAAGTGTTATTGCAATTAGCAATCACTCTGTGATCAAAGCTAAAAAGACTTTGTAGATACACTGTGGCCTATTCATAAGTTTTTAAGTCACTTGGGAGCTTCAGTCACATCTAAGGACTAATTTAGATTCATACAAGCTTAAGTTTCACTGAAAGTCACAGGGATTGGATTCCTAACTCATTTCTGAAAATGCAGCTCTGGGAGTGGATGAACAATGTGCCTAAGATGACTGCAGGGCAGATTTAAATCCACCGATCTCAGACCACATGATGCGAACTCTAAAAATGCCCCAGCTGTTCTATTCCAAATTTAAAAAGAGAAGGGTCAAGTTCAGATTCTTAAATCCCACCAAAATTCTTCATAATCTCTGTCTTAGGCTTCTGCAATGTATTTTTTCAGCATTTATTTTCCTTTGGGTATAGAAAATACCATCTTCAAGATATATGGCAGGACTTCTGAGTATTTTCTGCCCCTCCACACCCTACAATCCAAAGGATGCTAGAAGCCCAAATGTGCCTGGCAAAGCCCTGGAACCTTCATGAGAGCACTCCAAACTTCTGAGATGCTGAAAAACCCCTTTCATGTCATCCGAAAATCACGCTGCTTGTATCCAACACCAGTTTGAACATCTAACCCAGAACCGTGAGGTTTAACCATCTTGGGTTAAGGGTGCTTCAGTGTTAACACTTCCAATCCACGACAGAGTAAAAATGAGTGAGAAGTGTCACAACTCTTCAGCTTACATGAAAAAAGTGCAAGTGTGAAAATCACAGCAGAACAAAAAGTCCTCTTGTATCTGCACTAAACAACATGCATAGCTGTGAAAATTAATGTAAAACTACTGTTTGAAAAGGGATGAAGCTTATCCCCTTTCTAGTAGCCTGCACAAATCCATTCAAGCTCACTGAAGCTGTATTTTGCAATTTAATAGTGACTTAAATGGCATTTTTTTCTAGCAAGAAAAACCCTTACTATGTAACAATTAGAACACTGTTCATAGAAGAAACACGACTTCTTTCCTTTTTTTTTTTTTTTTTTTTGAATACCACCAGAGCATTCATACTGCATCAGAATCATCAGAATACATGCAACTGACAAAAAAAATTGTAGATTTTGAGGTGGGCTACCCTACTGCATTCATCAGTGTGTGCAGGCTACAATTCTTTGTTCAGCTGCAATTGTTGTCTTCTGCTTTCAGACAGTATTTGTCTATTTATAGTGGATAGTTCCAGATAGTTTGCTTCTATTAGGTTCTGTGATGACAGCACTTTTGTTAGCAAACAAGACTTTAACTGGACTCTGCATGACAAATAGCATATTTATTGACTCAATTTATTTGAGTAAAGTACTCTTTCAAACAACTACTGTTTTTCCTATTCTGACTTCATTTAAAAATGAATTCATTAAATTGTCATTGATCACAGACTATCATACAGGAATGATTTACGGGAGTTTGTACATTATACTCTGCATTACTACTTGCTTCAACAAGTAAGTCTAAAATAAATTAGCCTTTCCTGTATTTTGGGTATTCTGACATTCTTCTTTATTTAGCTATTCTCTTTACTCCTTTCCCCTCTACCCCCACATCATTTTTTTATCCCCTTCTTCCTGAAAAACAGGAAATTAGAAGCTTTCCCACAAATTGGGTTTTCTTATGCGCACGGCTTTGTGACTCAGCACCAGTGTAAGCAAATAGAATTTCACTTTCTATAAATGACATCAGTACAGGTGGCCAGAGGACTCTCAGGTATTTTGTCCTTTTGATTTTTGTTTCTTGACTTGTCTCACTGCTGAAGGGGACAACAAAGATCATTGGCCGATCGGTACTTCTGGGAAGGAACAGACCAGGCCTCTAAACCAGACAGAAGATTACTGAGGGCTGCCAGGCGAGTCCAGATCATCATTGGAGCTGTCAAGATGGTGAGTACTGAATGACCGTTCCCTTTTTCTCGTAATACAAGGATGGAGAAATGTTGAATGAATTTGCAGAGCAGCAGGTTTGAAGCAAACAAGGGAGCCACATGAAACTTGTTTACACCGGCTGATGTAAATGTCAAAAACAAACAAACAAAAACAACAAAAACAAGCCAAAAAAAAAAAAAGGATTCACAAAGCCACAAGACAAATCCATGAGCAAAAGTTCCATTAATGGTTTTAAACACAAAGACACTGCCTCTTACTGAGAAAAACCCTTAGCTGCAGAACCTGGCTACGTGCAAGGAAGACTACATACGCTTTCCCTATTTTTACTCTATCCCTAGGCTACTGCCCTGGAGGAACCCATGATCTGATCTTGTGCACGTCTCTCTTTACGTAGCACTCATGTCAATACAAGATAGCCTACAATGCCCTGGGCATGAGCTCAACCTGCCCCTCGACTTTGTGGCTGCCCTGAGCTTGTACAGCCTTGTAACCACATGGCAAACCAAAGCTAATTCCCCCATACACCTGCAGGTGCTTGACCATCTACCTGCTTCTAGTGCTTTGGATCACGGGCCAGACGACATCCTCCAACATTTAGATATACAATGGTTACTGGAAACCTAGTGGTAGCTTTATATGTACTCTTCTTTACATAGAAATTATCAGAGCAGGAGGTTATTAAGTCACTGGAGTATCTTGAGTCTTTGTACGGAGGTGTTAATAGTCTAAGACTGGAGGAAGTGGAGAATTAACCCCAACAGCCCTCTTCTGACAAGGAGCTGTGCTATTCTGGAGGAAAGGAATGAAAATCACACTAGTGGTGAACTTGTGCATGGCCCTGCTCATGCTTCATGAGCTGCGTCATGCTGGGGTGTTTCTGCTAGCCTGCCTCAGCCCAGCCCCTTCTGCAGCCCCTTCTCCATACAGCAGAGGTGGAGGCATGGTCATATAGCATGAGGAACACTGAGTGCTTATTGAGATAATAAGAGAATGTGTGGAACGCCTCTGATAAGTGCCGCTGTTTTCATGGGTGTTGCTTAATCGCAAAAAAAAAAAAGATTATTCACCAGAATATTCAGCATCCTTCCCAGCGCTCCCTAAAGACTTCCTACAAGAAACTATTCTGGCAATAAAACTTGTCAAAAATAATTTTAAAAATAATAAAAAAATAGGATAGGGAATTGCGAGGGAGATAAAATTGCCCAAAACCATATCAAAAACAGAAGTTTTAATTACTGTTTTAAAAAAAAAAAAAATCTTTCTGTTCAGAGCTCTCTCATTAAAATATAAAACTAAAAAAAAAAAAAAAAACCACCTTCAAACTACTTGAAACCAGATCTTTTGAATATTAAATGCAAATTCCAGAAAGTTAGCTTGTTGGGAAAAAAGTAGAAAATGCTCCACAAACTTTGTGAAAGCTTTTGCTACACTTCTGTTTATTTTTACTATAAAGAAAATAAGTTACATCATTTAGCATGCTTACAACCTAAAAATCGTCATATTTGTCTTCATATTGTACGTAAGTCAAAGTATCTACATTTTAACATATATATTTAGTATAATTCTTTTTTCAATTTCATATGCTTTCAGGAAATGGACAAGATGATTTCATAGGTCCTTTCTATGTCTAATTTCTTTGAATCTATGAATTGCGAACACAAATAGCCAGGGTTAGTGCAGATGTTTCTTAAAAGGGTAAGAAAGCACCACTACTTAAAAAAGAAATCATTAATGACTGAATCAAAGAGCTGGAATGCCACTTCTTAATAGATAATAGCTGTTGTGACTCACATTTTTACAATATGAGCCTGGATTTTTCCATTCCTCTCAGGCATATTTTTGAAGTACAAGGCTTCAAAACACATTGTTTCTGTGATATCACCATGCACAGAATGAACATTTCCTTCTTGCTTTGTCTTTGTTAAATTCAGTTAACATCGGTTCGTGCTGATAAAAATGTACTGCTTATGTAAACAAAATGTGCATAAGAAAATAAAGCCCCAAGATGCATATTTTCTATGACATGGCAAGAAGTGGGAACAGTACAAAGATATTGTTAGCATCTGTATTTACTCAGTAAGATAAATGCCAGTTTCCACAATAGCTTTAGCCTTACTCTTGTCGGCTTTAGTCATCCCAGCTCAGAAGACCTTCCACGTTCTCCAAAGAAGACATACATGCCCTACAAGCTTTACCTTGGCTCCCTACGGATGGTTGACCAGCACCCAAAAAGCCACTTGGGCAACGGGATACAAGGAAAGTGGTCCTGCTCACCTCCAGCTGCCTGCCCTCCTGTTCTCGCGTGGGGTCTGCAGACTCAGATCACCACCCGAGTGCCTGACAATCACTTCCCATGGCTTGAGACACCGACACAAACTGGTAGCAAGGTCCCCCGTGCACTGGGGGAAGCAGACACTGAGGTCCTTGCCGTCCACTACACCTGGAAGAATACTGACTTCAAAGACCTGTCTTGCTTTCACCTCAAATGTGCATGATGGCTCTGGATTGCTTGCCTGGCACACAGGCTATAAAGGACGTACACATGTGTATTTCACACGCTTGGGAGCCATAATAATAAAGGAGCCAAACTTGAAGACCAACAGAGTGAAAGTGACATTCACAGAATGAAGACTGGATGCCATCAGACATGCTCATCTCAAGTAGGCTTTTATTCATACAACCCTTCTGAATTCAGTGATGATAACCAAAAAGCTACTACTGGCTGTGGAGAAGGATGATAGCACATGGGGGCAAGTATGTCTCCACCGTGATTCTGCCAGACATAAATCTTACACAATAACAAACAAGACTTCAAAATTCTCCTTTGTTTACAAAATGTTTGTGACTAAATGTAGACTTTGTGTTCTCAACTGCTGTGGTAACAAAAACAATCACGAGGATGGTTTCCCTTCAAGTGTTTGAGGCTGCATACAGCGCTGACATCTTTTTTTTTTTTTAACCTCTTCTCCATATAATCTGTTTGGCATTTTTCTTTGACCTACAGAGCACTACAAAACATGAGAATAATAGGCTAGGGAAATAAGGAACGATGCAATGACACATCTAATATAATGTCACTGGCCTAGATTCACAGATTCTTATGCATAAATTTACACGCATGCACACACAAACATTACCGTATCTAAGACTGCAAGGTGATATGGGACCACATGAAAATTTTATTCCAACCATGAAGCATGTAATGGCTTCATGGAGAATTCTTGTTTCTAATTAAGATCAAATAAAGAACTTCTACATAAAGATTAAGAGCCTACAGGAGCCTAGGCGACTTCGTAATTTTACTGACCGTCAACAGACAACCTTAGGAGACTTACTTTGCTTATATTTATACCTCACTTCATGCACCTCAGCTAGGAGGTGTCACAGGAAATTCTTTTTACTGAAATTTTTACTGAAACATTTCAGCCGCTGCTCATACACATTCTGAAGGCCTGTGTGCTCACAACAAAACAAGGGGGAACTGAATAAGACAGCCCTTGAACTTTTGCACAGCGCACTCATTACTTCTGCTTAAACTGATATTTGGTTTATTTTTTTTTTCCAACAGGCATAATTTTGTCAAGACCGTACACAACGGTTTCTTGCGGTACACGTTCCTAACGTATATAAAGAGCCTCATCTCCAGCTGGTGTAAATGAGCACAGCTCAACCCATCCCTGGGAAGTCACAGCAGCTAAGGAAACAATCTACTAGGACCAGGAATATTTGGATAGATATGCTGTCTTTAAAGAGAGCACTGCTCAGAAACATCCCGTTGGGTGAACTTGGAGCCAAAGGTGAGAAAGGGGATGCTGCCAAACGTAGAAGAGAGTCTGGGGACATCAACACCTGCCGAAGACCAGGCAGGCTCCCATGGCTGGCCTGCAACAGAAAGGTTTGACATTCCACAACAATCTGACGGAAACGGCTGCTGTGTTCTTAGCACTGGAAGGAGATCTCCCAGGAAAAGCCGAGCACTGAGACGAGCCCCAGAGTGACGCAGGAGGAGCTGTGAGACAGAGTTCCTCCTGCTGCCCGCGTCACGAAGCAAGCCTGCAGGTTGATATGACATCGCATAACGCACACATTTCCTAAAACGAGCCTTGTTTGTTCACCAAGCGTGCAGACCGAGGGCAGAAATAAACACAAAATGTCCGAAGTGAAATCTCAGAGTTACCGACCCACACGCCATTTGTCACAACCAGCTCTGCCTGTGCTGTATCTACTTTTAAATCCAGTTTAATGAGTTTTGCTGGCATCTCACTCATCAGAATCATGACATTCTGACATTACCAATGACTTATTGATAAGATAAAGTCTTCAGCAAGCTAACATGTGCTAAAAGGAAATTAATTCAGAAGATTTCATCCCGATGTTGTATTTGGGGATGACAAATGTTATGCCAAGAATTAAGTGCTGGCACTAAGTCTTCTCTTATGATAAAATACATATTTTTAGTGAGCTAAAAATATTCTGCTTTCTTTGCAGGTGTTTTTGTTTTAAATTATGCTGCGACTGAATGACAGAAATAAACAAGAGGGAAACAGCATAAGATAGTTATCAGTGCACATCTCTATATTTTGCAGAAAATTGTAATTCTCTGCACCCAACAGGTTTTCATACCTATTTTAATTAACTAGAGATTGCCCTCAGAGTTATTTTACTAGAAACTAGTCAGTCTTCAGATCCAGGAGAAGATTTCTCCTTTGCTACTCTGAACCAACAGAGCTTGCAGAAGAGCTACCAAGCAAGCCAAATGTTTTCAGCTAAGGATACAGTCAGTAACTTTTGAACAAGAAATAAGAAATCTACCGGAGAGCTCCATGTTATGCCAAATATAATATACACTACTCACACCATTAGGTGCTTTGAATGCTCCCATGAATAAAATATATCAAATCAGGTCCATTTTATTCACAGAGTGTTTTGTAAAGACGTTCTAACGGATATAGGAAGTTGTAAAACAGCTATTAAAATATATTCTGAAGCCATTATGGGGTAGTTATACTGCTTTAAGAAGGCAGGCTTTAGGCTGGCCACCAAAAGCTTTTCTGTATGCTTTTAGAAGAGGGGGAGCCACAGCTGAAGAGCTGGGCTATCTGATGTATTAACACAAGCTTATAAGGCATCACTGATTCACTCCCTTCTAAGTTATGGAGAGACACTCATCAGCAGGAAAAACCAACAGACTTACAGAAACCATCACCAGAATCGGCATGTCTACATTAAAAAAGATGGATAAAACTGCAAGCAAAGCCAGGGCCTCTTGCAGTTTTAGCACTGAACTGAGACAAACATGATACAATAACTGAACTTAAAACCCATTTTTAAGAGTAAATGGTGCAATATATGTTTTCCTTCTTTCAGGTGAGAGGAACAAAAAGAGGATGAGATGAAGGGTCAAGAAAACACTAGATGTGAAAGGCTAGTAGAGACAGACCCAAAGCACACAAAGTTAAGCTACGGGAGGTGGCAAGTCCCTTTCTCACATCCAGCAGAGAAGAGGTCGGACAGCAGGTCCTGCGAAGTACTCCTCCATCTGCAGCATCAGCAGCACTTTGCTCCGTGACCGCTAACCTTTACCAGACTCCATCCACACACATACCTACGGTACACCCAGCTTCCCATCTTTCTCCACCTCATTCCCTTTCTTATTCATCAGCCAAGAAAACGAACTCACCCCCCCACCTACTTTATCCCAAACCAACATAACCCTTCCACAAACCTCTCCCTGTCCACAGCACTTAGAAATAACCCTCAAGTGACATTTGCACCAACCCTGAGTGATTTTGGCACAGCTATCTTATTCTCCTTAATCTCCTGCAATGCGTTTCTGTCTGTTCTAGTAGGTTCCCTTGGACAAGGGTGCAGGGTACCTATGTCCCTATGGGTTTGGATGGTGTTGGGTGCTAATGGTGCCCCAACAACAGGCAGGCCTTTTCAGTGCATTTTGCAACAAGACAGAGAATAGAAAAATCGAAAGGCGCAGATGTAGAAGTGCACTGGCAATATTATCTTTTTCAGCAATGGAAATAGAGACCCATGAAATTGAACTGGAACACCATCAGGGAGAGGCTATTTGCTGCTTACTGGGGTATATTGAAGATTTGATTCATTATTTAGTACCCTATAAATTTGACAGTACTGTTTGGATAAAGCCAGTGGATCTTCAAATGTGATGGAAGGGAAGAGATTTCCCCCACCAAGAGACAGAAAGAGAATTACTGCTGTCTAAAGAGGAGGGATATTCTGCTTGTTTGCCATTGAAAACTGCCTGTGTTTGGTTGCCAAGTTTAGGAATCATAGTTAAGAGCTTACCCTGGTGCTGAGGGTGCAATCCTTGCCTCACATCAGCCAAAGGGAATATTTTGTTTGACTGCAATAGGTGGTGGGTCAGATCCCTGGCGTCTGAGAGACAGAATTATTTCATTTCTGTCATTCCTTTCAGATACGGTTACTTCAGCGACTCAGTGCAGCTTCGTGGAAAAGATGCAATGGAAGCTGGTGCCTACTGACAGCTATTTGATTTGAATTACATAATGCTCTAAACCATTATGTAAATGAGGTGGACAAAGCAAGGATGCCGAGAAGCCAGGGATTTTTCATTGTTTCTGTTTTAATACCTTGTAGCCTTTAACACTAGCACCAAGATTGCCGCCTTCTAGCTACTATATTTTCCTGGCAGGTTAGCTGAATTAAACTTTATTTCTCCTGACACTAACCAAAACCTAAAGTGCATCTGAGCAAATGAAGGAGGGCATCTAACAAGTGGCGAACACAGATGATTTTAGAGGTATATGAGTGAGTCACATTACCAGGAGTGATTTTGGCTATGTCCCACTAATGTCAATGAGACTCACACTACTGAGAACCCCATGACTCTCTTGAATATCCCACTTTCCCCTTCTCCTCTGTATAATTTCCTCATCTTTTTTACATAGAATAATTTTACAGAGTAAATAACACATTGCACAAACAATTATTTTCCAAAAGTCATGACATTTTCTGTTAATTAGCAATAATATAATCATCCAAATAAAACTGCTGGGGACATTGCATTTACTAACAAGCTACATCCAAATATGCATTTATGTGTCAACGATGCATGCTTGAGTGGTTGGTAATACTCAGTTGGGCCTGAGGCACAATGCACTGGAAGCATACAATAGTGGCCTAGTATTGCAACCCCCTGTTGTGGCTTCTTGCTTAATTTAGCTTATAAGACCAAACAGTCAATGAGTAAAACAGAAAATAAGACATCAAGTGGCCTGTGAAAGAGTAACATCTGATGATGGTATGGCAGGACATTTTCTAAATGGAAAATGCACTAGCTCCATAATTTGGGACCTTGTTTGCACTTTCTAAAAGAAAAAGAAAACAACACTATTTAAAAAAAATAATATTCATAACATCAGTTATAAATGCACCAAGTGATCAGCCAATATCTTGATTCTAATCCCCTCCTATGTGCAGGTCAGCTTCCGTGCCAGAGCCCTACCTTACTATATGAATGCTGGCAATGTAGGAGCCCTCAAGGGACATTATTGCTATTAGGTATAATAGCACCTGCTCTGATGCGATCCTGCAGTGATACAGAAGTGATTTCATGGCTTGAACATTCAGATTCATTTATTTTTCCTTTCTTGAGATGATGTTTACTAAAAATAAAAAATTGACAAGAAAATGGCTGATTTTGTCTGGCTCTTAGTTTTTATTTGGCCATGTAAGAGCCTAGTAATTTAAGTACAGCCTACTCCTCTATACATTCATCTCTATCTTCATCCATCCTGCAGTACAGTTTCTCAGCTTGGACAGGACAAATAATGTATTACAGAAGTTTTTGGCTGTAAATATATGCGCTGGACATGTAACTCATATGAAATAGCCTCATACATAGAACAGAATGAATCTATCTTCTCTGATGCAATGGAATTGACTGGCCAAACCAAAGAAATGCAGGATGTCAGACATTCAGGGAGAAGTAGACACTGTCAGGACATGAGTCATCTCTCCTGTTTTACATGTCTACTTTAGTGAGATAAACCAGACTAGACCGCAGCGAAGATACCGATGATTCAATTTGTTGATTAGGACACCTAAATTTAGGTATTGACATATAGATAGGTACCTGTGAACTCAGTGTCTATGCTGGCAATCTGCTTTTCTCTGACAGAGCAAGGGCATCTGGACGGAAATCCATCTCCCCCAAATTCTGACCACTATGGAATACGATTCAAGGTGTGTGTTGTGTGTTAGATTTTCTTCTGCTTGACTCTTCTTGGAAAAAAGGGACCAGCAACTTCTACTTGCATGGTGAAAAAGGAGCAGAGCATGGGGCTGTTCCACTCCTGCAGATGGCAAACTCCAACACGTCTACCTCAGTTTTCACTTCTACAACAGTTTTTCAATGCCCACTATTATTTTACCACATTCAGTATAGATATTCAGCTCCAACAAACTGCCTACACTTAATTAGCCAATGACAAACATGCTGTTCCCAGAAACGTTCACTCAGCTGAGCGCAATTCTCCCAGACACACCATTTGACTCGGGCATCTGGAAAAGATAGTCCACCTTGTATTTTACTTCTGCAGACTAAAGGGGTGGTGGAGACCTGGATTGTGCATCTCTGTGGACAAAAGTTGTTTTGAACTAATATTTCTTAAAGTAGAATGACATACCTACTAGTGGCATCCAGGACTCCTAGAGGCCGTGAAGAAACAACCCAAAACAGTTGAAAAGTGTTTCCCAGTTTCCAGACAATCTCCTGTGC
This sequence comes from Anser anser, assembly GCF_964211835.1. NCBI lineage: Eukaryota > Metazoa > Chordata > Aves > Anseriformes > Anatidae > Anser > Anser anser. The sequence goes on from NC_139721.1 coordinate 157,030,940, forward strand.
CACTCTTGGGCTTGTCTTACAGATTATGCCAAAGCATATAGTGATTTTAAAAGCAGAACAAGCATTACAGCACAGATCCTCTTTCCACATAACTGTGTTTAGCCTGGCTCCAAAATATGCTTCCCTGACTCTATTTCCATTCCAAAAATATTGACTAAACTTGTAGTGCTAATGTTGTGGTTTAACCCGGCTGGCAGCTAAACACCACACAGCCGTTCGCTCACCCTCCCCCCTCCCTCTCTGGGATGGGGGAGAGAAACGGGAAAGTGAAGCCTGTGAGTTGAGATAAAGACAGTTTATTAAGACAGGAAAATAATAATAACAATAATAATAATAATAGTGATAATGGTAATAGTATTAACAATAATAATGTGTAAGAAAACAAGTGATGCACAATGCAATTGCTCACCACCCGCTGACCGATGCCCAGCCTATTCCCGAGCAGCCGGCCCCCCCACCCCGGCCAGCCACCCCTATATATTGTTTAGCATGACGTCAGATGGTATGGAATACCCCTTTGGCCAGTTTGGGTCAGCTGTCCTGGGTCTGTCCCCTCCCAGCTCCTGCTGCACCCCCAGCCTGCTCGCTGGCAGGACAGAGCGAGAAGCCGAAAAGTCCTTGGCCTGGTGTAAACACTGCTCTGCAACAATTAAAACATCAGCATGTTATCAGCGCTCTTCTCATCCTAATCCAAAACATAGCACCCTACCAGCTACTATGAGCTACTTAACTCTGTCCTAACTGGAACCAGGACAGCTAACTACTGAAAAGCTGTCTTGGATTGTCATTCTCTCCAGCCCATCTCTACTGCTGGCCAGAGAAGAGAGAAATTTAAGTGGGGAAATAAAAAATACAAATTTGGATGGTGGTTCAGATGGCCCTTGTTCATTTCTTCAGGATTCTCACACTGTCTAGAGACCTCAAACTAGTAACCATCATTTATGGAAATCATTCTTCTCACTTGATCTCCAAGTCAATGAGTTGCGAAGAAGATAAAGAAGACATCCTGGAAAAAATGGTCCTAGCAGACCAGACTGCAGCTCTGAACTGCAGCTTGGGCTACAACATGACTTCTCCTACCTCCCTTTTCCATCCCAAAACGATGGAGCTAGCTAAGAGAACCTCAAAAAATGCTGTCACAAAACACAAGAAAATCTCTAAGCCAATCCTTACAAACAAGCAAGAACATTCAGTTTGAAAAATCAGACCATTAAAAGCATTACTGATCCTCTCAATTTTTACAATTTATAATATTCCCAGGTGAACCTAAATTCAATTGAAGATTCACTTTAAGAAAGTAATGGGAAATCCCACTTCACATACTTAACATTTACTCTTACAGTGGCTAACAAGAATTAGATCGTCCAGGACAGAGTTCTGCTGCTTATCTTAACTTATTTCTCCTTACAGATTTGAGGCAGAAGCACATCTCCATGTGGTCAACACAGCTAATCTACTTCTACACGTTATTTCAGTATGGTCTGATAGCACAAACCTAGAGCTCCTGACACTGCCTCCATTTGCCCCAATACACACTGCAATAAGCCCAAGAACTGACGGTCTAAATTTGCTTTGTGCTGGCTAGTACAGGTTGGTAGCAGAGATATATGCTCAGGTCTTCCAGTCTTTCTGATATGGCCATGCCACCAGCAGCTCTGGCCATCTCGTGGCTCTCTAACTGCCTCCTCCCTGCCTGCAATCTGTGACCATCCCCTTCCCAAAATTGCCTCCAAGCCCAGCGCCAGGACTGCTTGCCACACTGACCCTTGCTGCTCTTGCACGTTCCCACATCTCCCTCTTCGTTTGGAGGCTCCAAGTTAAACTAACATTACTATAAACCGAATGGAAATGGTTTACTGCGCATGTCTAAAAATAGAATTGCAATCATCTATGCTTCCGTTGCTTTAAAACTAAATTTATCAGGAGATTATTCTTCCGTGAGGTTTAGCACATGAGAAGTCTTATGTTTTAAAGTTCAATCATTTCACAGTTATTTATGAGCAGAAAATCTTGTGGATTAATTTTATAAAGAAGCACAATCAGCTTGAGGATCAGGCCTTCTTGCAGTATAAATGGTCAGAATAAGTCCATCAAGAGAGTTTTTGGCTTTTCTGTTTTTTTAATATTGTTTGGTATGTTCACAGATAATGTGTAGCTGAGCACCAATTAGACAAAGTATAAGGGTTACAATTCTGTTTCAGAAAAATCTTGCATGTAACAGCTAAGACTCATATAACTGAATAAGGAGGGAGAATAGACATATATTTCTCTGTTCTTTTTTTTTTAATTAGTTTAGTTTCTACATTACACAGTTCTTTGAGAGCAATTGATTTTATAGTTTCCTCTGTAGTTTCCAATTAATCATCATCCCTCTTTGTGAGGATGTTTAATACAAAAACAGGAGTCAGGAAAACGTGCTTATAAAACCACAACACTGGCATGGCTATGCAGAAGTGCAGGCTCTGTACGAAAGCACCCTTTTGAGAGGAAGGGGGAGCAGTGTTGCCTGCTGTATGTAACAGCTGACTGCAAATTTCCTATTGAAGTTCTATTTCTATAGAAAAATGCCTTTCCAATAAGAGCAGCATTTTAGTAAAGAGCATCTACTTTGAGATACAAATTTCTTTGTATAACAAAGAAGCCTCCAAAATGAAAAGGGAGCAGATTTCTCATAGAAAATCACATTTTTCCATGAGGAAATAAAAAACACTTTCTCTCCAAGAATGATGGAAACAGGCCAGAAATCAGCCTAATCACATCCCATTGCTGGTTCACCCACTGACTTGACATCGCTCTGATTGTGTTTGCAAAGTATATATAAAAAAAAAATGTGGGAACTTAACGTAGTCGTTTTGATCCTAATACAAAAATGTATTTTAAAATTACTTGGTTTTGACCTTACAAGAGACATTTCTTTAAATCAGAAAGCAACAAATGGGACAATATCTACTCAAACAAAGGAAAACATGCTTTTCTTTTTAAAAGTCACCTTTAGGCTACCATCCAAGCATAAAACTTTTAAGTGAGGACAAGGATCTTTTGGAGGTTTGAATAAGGAACAATGGGAGTATTACAAAAATAAATAAAAGATGAGCAAGCTGCCACTTAAGCTATGGATTTCCCACTGCAACAGCTTCAAAACTTTCTTGAAACACAACAAATTAAAAAAAAAATAGGAGGCAGACGATAAGGCTCTAACTGATCACATGAAAACATCAAGCACTTTGATTCAGATTAATAAATAATGATGGCGTGTTATCCAGGAAACAGTGCAATGCCAAGTCTTTTTGATCTCAGACCAACTGTTGGGTAAAAGTATTCTGAAACACTCTCTTGGGCAAACAAGCCAGTTGCATCTCATCGCCAGGACTTTGATTATTTAAATGGGGCTTTTATTAAAAGAAGGAATTTCATCCTAGAAGAAATTTTATACCGTATGACTATCCTAAGGGCAAACCCCAGCCCTGCTTGGATCATTCAGGGTGACGGGGTCATAGGAGTGGGGAAGCTTGGAGCACCCTCTGTTACTTCCCTCGTACCTCCTAAACTGAGATGGAAGGAACGGGAAAGGAAGAAAATAGGGAGCCCAACCCTTTGCATGTACAGGCTGTCCCAGGAAAGCCAGGAAAATCATTTTCCCTGCAGCCCCCATGGCCCATACCAAGAGCTGAGAACCTCTGGGATTATCCCTTCTCCTTTGGCTGGGCACAGCAAGAAACATTGCCCTCTTTTTATGGTTGGCAGCACACGCCTGCTTGGGTGCCCAGGGATGCTGAACTGTGCCACCATGCCACAACACAGACAGCAAGACTGGTGGTGGAGGTACACACACGGCACCTCTAAAGCCTTCTGCTAAGGTCCACATGGCTGAGACAGCATGTGCTTTGCCCAGCTAGAAGCTCTGCCCTGGCTCTAGATGCTGTATAATGCCTGTCCTCCATTGCAAGCTGTGGCTCCAAGCCTCAGTCCAGCCCCTAAATGACATCCCAAGGCTGACAGCTGAGTTCATTGCTGTCCATTTTCAGAAGGCTGAAAGTGCTGCCTGCTGCCAGGTCAGTCTGCCACAACCCTCCTCCCCTCCAAGGGAGAGTCCATCATCTCATAGGTACCATTTCTGTTTCACACCAAACTCTAAAGAGAGAGTTGTTCTCTATCCTCAAAACTCCTTAAAAAAATCTAAATTTACAAACATGCATTGTCCAGGAAGGTGCTTCTGGACTTGTTCTCCTTTTTTTTTTTTTCAGCACAGTCATTCCTCCACAAAACATTCCACTGGACACATGGCTCTTTCCCTGCCAAAGAGGGCTTCGGCAGCCCGAGAGCTCAGCAAAAAAAAAAAAAAAACTCCCAAGCACTAATGCAGGAAGTGTAAAGAGATCTGATAAATGCTCCAAAGCTTCAGCTTCCTATAAACATATGAACTATAGCAACTGCCAAGAATTATGACTGCATGACATTACATCCAGCTCCTTGCTCTTACTAAAAAGTAAGCATGGGTATCCGATGTGCAGATGGGCAGAACCACACAATCTGCTCTGCTCCACAATCTGTGCTTTAATGGATGCTCATAGGTTGTCACAGAGCAAAAGTTTTCATCTTAAGGAAATACCTGGACCGTGCAAACAGCTGCTTTTATGTTTCCTTGGTAGTAAATGGACAGAAGTGAGTGATTCTGGACTTTTGGTTAGTTTTTTGCATGCTCTGAAACAAGATGTCCTCCAATCTGTTTCCTACTACAAAAATATACTACAGTCTATGAGTTTTAAATGAAGGAAGGTAATTTGCACATTTTGTGTAAGTGAAAGTTAGTATTTTTGGAAAATGCTAGATTGGTGAGCCTCCCTTTGCCTACAGACAGTGAGTACTGACAAGGTGAAAACCTTGGAAAAGTGACAAGATCTCTGACATACTCCATGCTGGTCTGAGAGATCAGTCCTAGCAAAATGAGGATTGTTGTACATTCCCAAACCTTGATCATATAAAGTATTAATTTGCTGTATTGTCTACAGGGATATTGAGGTCTTTGTGTGATCACACTAGTCTCAGCCTCACGCTCATAGGTAATAACAGAGAGATGATGTTTGGGACACTGTGAACATTAAAATTATTTTGGTCCACCACAAACTTCTGGCATTATTATCCTGAGATGTAAGAAAAACATTAAGTGCCTTTTTGCAATACTCCTGATCTATTTATCCTCAAATTCCCGAAACTATACATGATCCAAGGTGGGATAAATGGCCAAAGAGGTCTGCAGAAGGAGATGTAGGCAAGGAAAGTTTGAATTTGGGATCCTCCAAAAACAACACCATCCTCACTGTGCTGTGGGGTCCACAACACAGAACCACTGCCAGCCTCAAATTTGCATTCCTCAAATTTCACTTCTGGAAATGCACTTCAGTCATGTTCACTCTCGCTCTGGGTAGCAGCACTATGATTCATTGTTAAGACTGCTCAGATTTTCCCCTTGCTTTTACAGATGTTGCTCCTTGGTGTACTTCTTAACAGAAATAGGGCAGCATAATTTATTGGAAGTGATGGTATTTTGATCTGTGACCATCAATAAGTCTATGGCCTTCAGACCAAACAGTATTATCAAGACATCCGTTGAACTGGAAACAGCATTAGAGAAGAGACAGCTAACTCAGCGTTAATCAAGACTTTCTTGTTCCTTCAGTATCTGAATATTGCCATCAGGCTTTCTGATAATACCAAACCTCTAGCAATTCCAGGCGGTCACACGCTGATTTATTAAGGTGGTCACGTAGACAGGTGACTTGTGATACTGCACTGCAAGGATAATGTACCAGATTGACAGCTAACATAATCATTTCTAGGGCCATGCACAGGGGCTTATGTTCACATCAGATTTTTCACGTCAAGACGCAGGAAACTGAGAATCTGTAAGACCACCTAGGAACAAATTTGTCTCACCCTACCAGCAACGAAAATTAGACAAGGAACAGGATACAATTAGAGACCAGATCAGTCTCCTGACGAAGCCCTAACTAAGTCCAGTGAAAATCACCAGTATAACCAGCATATTTGCTTCTCTGCCTCGCTGGCACAAGATGTACAACTCCAGTCCCAGCCAGAACTTGAGCCTAACTTGCATCTACAGGCTTTTTAGTCAGGAGCCCAGACTGCAGTTGCGTTGGTCAGCTCTAAAAGCAGCATCTCCACCGCCGTTCTGCACACAGAAATTGCAACTCTGGCTCTTTCCACCTTTCTTAATATTTATGCATCCAGTCTGTCAGCATCCATCACTGAGGGGAGCCTTAGCAGTAGGTGCCTCAGAGGGATGAAATAATGGCAATTGCAAACGAGACACAAGACAAACGGGAATGGGGAGGATGGGAGGGAGCTGCTATCAGGAGTCTTCCCAAGCTGGGTTATATGAGGCTATACCTCTTGCAGCACAGAAAAGAAAAAAAGCACTACCGCAAATTAGCAGCAAAAGAAACCAAAGAGCCTGGGTTGGTTTCAGCAGGTGGCTGGGTGGGGGAAGCATTTGGTAGAAACAGATACAGAGAATATAAACTGCTCAGAGATCGAGGCCTGGGTAGAGGCATAAAAAAAGCATCTTGCAGCCTCTAGACCCAGACTGTGACCCACTCCTGGGCAGCACCAGTGCACACCCACATCTCCCATAAACCTACGCCGACAAAAGCAGGGGCAGAAGCCATCTACTCTCAACCTCTTCCAGAGAGCAAACTGCTAAAAGGCAGCAGCTCCGCAGATCCCGGGAGGAAAGGAGAGGGCAGACTTCAGCAGGAAAACTGCTTTCTGACAGCGAGCCATTTTCCGAGATTTCCTCTGGCTGCTGCAGGGGTTTCCTCCCAGCTGCACACCTGATGCCATCAGGGTAAATGCGGCTTGGTCCTTTCCGGACGGCAGGCTGGCAGCGCGCAGATAATGACCCTTCTGAGCGCAGTGCTTCATTACGCACACCAGATTAATGACCTCCTCCCAGACTTCTCCAAGAAGCGAACTTGGCTGACTTTTTGCTGCATAGCCAGGGGCTTTAGATTAACACAAACAACAAAGCAAATTACTAATCCTGAGGACTAGGCATGGTACCAAGTGTTCCCTCATAATGTTAAACACCCAGCTGAGAAGGAAGGGCAGGGAGGGATTTTCAAGAGCGTACAAACTTTTTGAGCTTCTGAACGGAAGCCCAGCCCCAGAAATTCCTGTTGCTATTTTTTATTCTTTGACAGCAGCACCCAGAGGCACGAAATGCAATTACTTTGCTGCTTACCATTGGACAAACACAGCATGAACTGAATGAACGGCAGAATGGTCTGAAGTTATTTGCCTCTTCCACCAGCAGGAGGAAGGGATCCCAGCTCTCCCAGGCTTTGCCCAGCAGCTCATCCTCTGCTTTCCCATGCAAGAAGTGCAAGTAGGTAGCTGCACCATGAGCTGTGTCAAGACATACTCAGAAGGTCTGAAAGCCCAAGCTAGCACCAGACAGAATCTTTTCACCTTCAGGTATGAATTTCACCTGATGTCCATCACCTCTGACAACCATGTTGTCTACCAGCTCATCTGAAAAAGCTCAAAGCACCAATTTTGAGTCATAAAACCTCTTTTTCCTGATGATGCTCAGGAGCTACCAGAATCCCAGCACTACAGCTTCTGGAAGCCAAGGTGGTCTCTCCAGACCATTTTCTGGAGTTCATTCCCAACCCTGCCCGGGAAATCTGCCTCGTGGACTTCAGCAATGTCTCAGTCATGTCATGACGGCTGAGCCAACAGTCAGAGAAGCAGGAAGGGAGGGAGGAGTGCTGGCACCCAGCTGGCTCACTGGCTATGTATGTGGGCGGCAGGTTCATGACCAGCTATTCCTTTTATTTCTGGATTTGTGTGTCTGCTTGAAAATTTACCGGCTTTGCAATATAAACGGTAACACAGAATCTGGGCTGGAAACACCAAGAAAAGGCAGAACCCCAAACCTTATCCACATACCTTTCCTTTACATTTAAAAATTCACCTCCCAGAATATGCCTTTATGTAGCCTGAAATTAAATACCAAGTCTTAACACCTTCGCAGGCTTTAACTATTTTTTTTCTTGCAGCTGTGGCTGCCTTTCCTTCCAGCATCCTTCTCTCTGATGAAAAGCTCCATTAAATCCAGACCCTTTACCTCACTTCTCCTGGACGGTGGGCTCACGACTAACAGCGCTTGCTCTGAAATGTACATGGGGATCAAAGCTCCATTGGCTTTGCTGTACAGGCAAAGTGGCAGCTGCTTATCTAGAGACCAAACACAATACCTCATGGACTTCCCCACCTCCCAGTCTGCAAACCTTGATTTATGAACTGGCAGCTTCTAGACAGCAAAATGATGCCGACTATGAAAGATGATCGTCAAGTGTATATTTGGGACTGAGCTGGACACAGCCTCACACCCGTGATCAACTAAAACATGTCCATGTTCACACCTAGACCGAGAAGAAGCAAAGTCCTCATCAGCTGCTCTGGGATACAGAATGACCGACCTGCTGGCGTGTCTTACAGCCCCTCAGTGAATAGGGACAGGGACACGAGGCTTGTCTCCTGGCCACTAAATCCTGTTTGGGCAAGGGGGTGTTCGGATGCAGTTAACCTGGAGCCACTCCTTATGCATGCACAACAGATTTTGGCTCCCGAGACAGAGGATTGATGCCACGTCAGTGGGATAACCACATTCTGTGTTCTAGGTGTAATGTAAACAGAGCAAAGGAGAGCAGCGCTTCAGTACGTGCTGCATCACTCATTTGTAAATACTCAGAGCTTGCAGTATTAACTACAGTGGATGCTGAAAAAAACAGGATGTACAGAGGACATCACAGGAGTCCTTGCACTAGATTTTTTTTTTCCCTTTTTAGCCTAGTTTTCTGAGGAAACAGGCTTATCTGATCATGCTGTCTGTCTTTTAATCCCCTCTAATAACTTTTGAATCCATTGGCCAATTTCAACCATACTTGAGACGGAAGTAGACGTTTTAGATATACTAAATGCCCACTCATCCTATTGAAATGAAGAGCTATGCAAAATAAATCAACCTTAGTGCCCCCACGGCAGCGTAACTCCAACCCCTATCCTGTTCTGAGAGATGGCAGCCAGTATATCAATCAGTTTAGGGACGTAAATAAATCCTCAGTAGGACATACAGCCCTAAGCCATTGCACATATTGCCACTTAGCCCCACAAGTTGTCAGGAAGAGCCTATGGCCTTGGGAGGGCAAGTTAAAGTCACAAGAGCTAGGAAACAAAGCTGAATTAGTTTTGCTAGTCACAAGGCAATGAGTTTTATTTACCTTATTTTAGGGTAATAACCTTAGAAAAGCAGAATACGTTTTGCTGTTCAGAGATTAATGCTTTGGCTCCCCTCTTATTCTCTTCCACATTTCAATGGTAAAGTCTAAAACTTAGTTCCCAAAGCAAGAGGAGGAAACCAAGAGTGACATGAATCAATCCCTTAAAGCAGCGCCATACAGAATAGTGAGGCCATGAAAACCATTCAGCCCTCCCTGGTGGTATTCAGTCCTCGTTTGAGTTCAGGAGTAGCAACTTCACACAAAGCCTCTGACTAGAGCAGCAGAGAGGCAGTGCGAGTCTCCCACAGGAGCCTGATTACTGGGCTGAAATCCTACTCTTCCCGAGAGCAGCATATGGTACACGAGAGCTGAAAGAGCAGGCTCTGAATTTACACACACTTTTAGCTTTATTTCCCTGGCTACATGCACCACGTTGTATATCTGCACGTAGAAACAGGACATTGGGACCCTTCTCAAGAGGTCTAGGGCATGCATGCACGATGTTGTGCTGAAAGCACATTTTAAGCCGTGAGCAGGAATATGCTCCCAAACTTGTGTGCCCTTGCTACAAATGAGCACTGGACTAACAGGACATTTTCCTACATGGCAAGTTCAACATGTTTCAAAGCTTCCACACCAAAATAAATAAATAAATAAATAAACAAACAAATAAATAAATAAATCAACTTAGTTCAGCTGCTAAATATCACGAGAAACGGCTGATGTGCACTGGCAGACTGCCTGGCTACCAGCTGTGATCCGCCTTCTATCCCTGCTAAAAACTGAGGTCTGCCAGTGAGTGGACACAGTGCCACAATAACTGCAGAAGACAAAACTCTGTCAAACACCTACCATGGCCGATGAGACACATGAAACTTTGTTGGCAGCAATTTAGGCAGCTGGGTTCCCTTCGCTGTGGCTACTACCGAAAACACAGTGTCCTGAAAGTCAATAGGAGAACTCAACCCCAGCTTCTGCCTGGAGGGCAAGGAGTTCAAAGGACTCCAGACTGGCCTGTGGCCAGACAGAGAGGAGTGTTTAACTGGGTGCCTGTAAGAGGCATTTCAGATATTCCCATAAAAATGCCATTTCCATGTAAGTCCTACACAGGCAGGCTTGCTCCGCTCCTCTCCCAGTCAAGGAATGTAGCGATTATGCCCACAATGGGAGGTCATCTTCCTGCTCAACAGCCACGATGCTCCCCCATCAGTCAAACTCTGCTCCTGGGGGCAGCTCTCACCTCAAAACCAGCACCCGACAGACAAAGCAGCGCTGCTGGCTTTGAAAATATGGAAATACAAGATGCAATGTAGGTGGCCGAACTGGTGCTTGTGGAATTGCTTTTTGAGGGTTGGTCAGTGTAGGTCTGAAAGATCAGTGTCCACAGCCTGTCTAGGCACCCTGTGCTCTGTCCCTGTCCCTCTCTCGTGCTCATGTGAGCACTTCCAAGGCAGCCTGTAGACACTCTTGTGATATATTAGTCCACAATTATTAACAAGCCTGTGGTTTTCAAGCCCACATCTGCTCTATCTCTGGGATTCGTGTTCTTATCTTACAGGCAGCTGCAAGGCTGCCATCAGAAGGCAAGGCGGTACCATCTCTTCCCACAGGTTGGCTCATCCAGCTGCTCCTTCCCCATGACCCTTGTCTCTGCATTCCTTTATCTTGTGAACAGCTCTGTTGAGGTAAAGATGCTGAGAGAAATCTGGGCTGCAAAGTCATTTACACCTTGCTTATACAGTTCCACCATGAAAGCCAAGGACAACCTCGCAAGCCTTTTCTAAAAGGTGCAGCTCATTTGTTTCTCTGGTCATCCAGTCCCTGGAACAGACAGGAACCTTGATGAAAGCCAGGTGATTTTACCACAAATAAGATTGAGCTGTGATGTCCAGCAGCGAACTACCTTCAAATACGTATAACAAGAATAATGTGGGCTTTCTTCTTCCTCATCTCTCTGCAATGTGTCCTCTGGGTCATTTGCAACCTCTTTGTTTGTTTTTCTGGCTGCATCATATAAGGCTGCCTATGTTAAGATACAAACCATCCCTCTACTCATTCACAGCTGAATACAGGATTCTCCTTAGCGGAATCTCTCAGCTGCCATTTGGGATCTGAAGTCAGCTGCTGCTGTGCTCTGCCAGGTCCTAGAATAAAGATTGGTCCTATCATAACCAAAGTGCAGTGAGCCTCAGCTGTAGGGTGATAGGTGTCTTCTGAGTACTCCTAGCAAAACAGTAGATAATGCTATCACTGGGGGCTTGACTTAACACTTGGGCTTGATCAACACACAGTTCAGAGGAGGTAGGAAACAAAGTGTGCCCTTGGTGCCATTTCATGTCTTCACCAGTTCTCCTCCTTGCTAAATAGTAGTATATCTGTGCCAGCGGTAACTGGTGCCTAGCCTATGTGCCAACGTGAGCTGCAGCTCCCAATGTTCACTGGTTTATTGCTAACGCAACAAATAGCCTTGGGTGAGCAGTATTTGTTGTGACAAGCTGGAAGAAGTCCACGCATCAGACGATGAAGTTGTTCTTGTTACCAGCAGGTACAATTGTCTTTTGCCCTGAACTAGCAGTGCACTTTCTCCTTCTTTTGCTCTCAACTTTTTCGCCTTTTTGATTACTTTTAAAAATATTTTACAGGCATTTTGCTCTGATGGCTAAGCTCTCCAATGTATTTTCAGCAGCTTCATTGAGTCTGCATTTTCAGAGGCTATATGGGGCTAGGGTCAGGGTTAGAGCCACTCATGCTGAAATACTTTGAATGCTCTCTTATCCCTAACAGCACAACTTCAATATGCATGACAAAGTCCATGCAGAGCAAAATCTAGGCAGGTCCCCAGCAGAGGTCCATTTTGAGGACTGGAGGGCAGCATAGACCTTGGCTGAACAACTCAGCCTCCGTGAAGACAACAGCTTTTTTGTGTTTGATCACCAAAGCACCACATTTAACCATCTTACCTAGCAAAGCACATGGTGAGAGTGCAGCTGCTCTAGGTGAATATGTCATCCATGCAGAGACAGAGGCACATCCAAGCAATGTCTCAGGTCACACAAGAGCAAAATTCCCCTTCTCTCTATCCCTGATTAACTGTGTAAGGCATGCATATGCTCCTCTCCTGTTAGCTAAAAGCCTTAATCCAGTGCTGTTTCTTTAGGAAGTTCTCCTGCTTGGAAGGAAGCAAAAGCAAAGTTTTGGAGGGGAAAAAAATGGCGGTGAATGACAGAAACTCTTGAGAGCTATGGGCAGAAAGACCCTTCATCAGCCCCCTGGGACTTGAGTAGAGTAGAGTAGTGTAGAGTAGAGTAGAATAGAATAGAATAGTTCAGTTGGAAGGGACCTAAAAAATCACTGAGTCCAACTGCCTGACCACTTCAGGGAGAACCAAAAATTAGCTTAAAGCTAAACATGTGCACCCATGCTCCCAGTGCAAAATCCCATTGTCATATAAAGCTTTTACGTCCATAACACAAAATTTTGCCACTTTCAGTATGAAGCTGCTACTTCTGGTAACAAGGAAGACCTCTTTAGACTTGCAAAACACCAACAAGGCCCCTATGGACTACTCAGGCATAAAAGTCACCATTTGACAAAGTAAGTTTTTTTAAATCGGTTTTTAAACATCTCAAGACAGCAACTGGCCTCACAACCAAGATGGTACTGCCTGGATCAGCATTTTAAGCATGGAAAAAATTGTAGAAAACTGCTGTTAATTATCAAGAAACCATGAAACGCACAATAAACAGCAAGCATTCACTTCAGCTATTTGAGGCTGTAAAATGGGATAGAAATTCAAAACTAGCAACACCAAAACATAGTAAATGCTGAAAGGACTGCAGATAATGCTAAGGTCCATTATTTTGGCCATGGGAACAACAGTAAGGCAGGGGTGGTCCTGGTGATGGGTCAGGATGAATGAGGCCTCTTTGCCTAACCAGGACTCACTGCATTTTCCTCCACCCTCCTCTGCCTCATCCCTCCTCTCCCCCATGGGTTTTCAACCCATCGGAGGGAGAAGAGGGCATGGAGCAGAGCAGCCGTGGCTGTGCAACTCCTGGGCTCAGCGGTGCGGGGGAAGGTGAGTCTGAGAAACCATCCCTTGTCCATTTCTAATCTGGGCTCTGTTGAGTTTTCTATTAGCAGCAGAGGGGGATGACTCATTGCACACCAGCGCTTGGACTGAAGCGCTCTGCACACACACACACACACTGAGTCCACAACAGAGCAAAAAGAAACCTACAGCCTCATGCAGTGATGGGGAACACAGAGACATCCCTCCCTCCTTCTCTCCCTCCCTCCACCCCTCTCTGTAGTCCCCCAGTACCCTGTAGGCTCTAGAGCACAGCATCTGCAAAGGTAAGCTGTGCTGCCAGGCTAATTCCCCAAGCCTCCCAGTTGCAGTGCAAAAAAAAACATCTTTCCCAGTGCAGGGGAGGAGTGTTACACTGGGCATACCTAGGTCATGCCGTGCAGAGCTCCGTTAGAGATCCCTGGGCCGGTTCCAAATGAATAAAAGCATCCACAGCACATAACAATAATAGGTCAGGTCCTAGAAGCAATAAAACCACATTAGCAGCCTGTAAAACTATGCTAAGTAGGCTCTCCGGTTGTGCCCTGAAAAAAAAATTGCCTCCTCTGGTAGCTCTTTACTGCAACCACTTACACGGGTACCTGCATTTTTTAGGTGCAGAGCAAAAGCTCTTGGGGCAGGGAACAGCCCTAGGGTGCAGTGGGATGGTGAGGGGTGATGTGGGCTCTTGCAGCAGAGTTTCCACCTATGTGGGGTTTGACCCCTTGTAAGGTGCCTAGCATTGGGTGCTTTGGGGTGCCGGATGGTTTGATGCCTCTTTAGGATTAGGGGCACTCCTTTGGCCAAGAGTATGGGAACCTGACTTCTGAACTGAAGAAGCAGACACTTAAATCCAAGAGTAATATTTGGCCAAAAACATTCAGAGATTCTCAAGACTAAAAATACTCTGCTCCCCCAGCGAAGCAAAGCTTTCTGACCAAGCTAAATTAACCATTATCATTCATATTTATAATTATTCTCAGAGTACATAAGAAAGGTGGGTGGTCCCTGCTCCAAGATCCCTGCAAGGATCCCAAAATGCTTTACACAGGAATTATGTTTCATCCCAGGGCCACCTGTAGCTGATGTTAGGATGATTGGGGAACCCAGCAGAGATTGACACTTTGTTAGACATTTTTCCAGATAATAACTGATTAAAGTTTGCATTCCAAGTACAGTTATGCTCTAGGCTTATGAAAATCTTCTCATTTGAAAGTCATTTTCCTCCGCTGCATCTGGGACAATCAGCAGCATGAAACAGAAAATAATAATAAATATGCATCAGCCCAGAGTTCACGTTCAGTCAGAGCCAGGAGGCCTTGGGTCTCCTGCTAAGGGACCCCAGTATCAGGAGGCTTGAAAGACTGAATTCTGGTACTTTCTGTAAATGAAAAAATCACTGGCTTGTAGAGACTGAATCATAATTTGGGAAGCTGCCTTTCTTCCTTACAATCCTTAGCACTCAGCTCATTCACCCAGTGTTTGTAGCTCACCTCCCAGCGTGGGATTTCCCACAGAGCAGAGGGCTTCTCCCAAAATCCTGGGTGTTTCAGCCCAGCAAGAGAGTGCTGAGGCCACTGACTGTCCCAAGGATGCTGTTCTGGTGCAGTCTCCAGTTTAGGATGCTGAGGTGTGACTTACTGCTTGGCTGCAGAAAGGAAGTGGCTGTAGGATGTCGACTGTTTTTGGCCCTGGTTTCATTTTCTGAAGTCCCAACTACTTGTTAGCAGAAACACAGAAGAAGGTGGCATGACAATGCAACCAGATTTTATGGGAGAAAAAGAGATTATTTGCAGCTGCCACCATATGATGGTGGTGTGATATGATAATGGTGTGGGGCTGTAGCCTCCTTAGCCTGTCCTGCATTAAAAGGGATGCATCAAGGTTTGGTGATGTGAAGCGGATCTGTTTTGTTGAGGCTGTCAACTCGGAAAGGATTCCACCCTTTATAAGATGTTGGGGACTTGAACTTCCTTCATTTCCCAGCTCTCTCCAAATACTTGCTGCATCGTCCTGCAAATCCCATGTTGGTCAGGCAGTGCAAAGAGAGAGAAAGGTCCAGCCACAGCATGACGAGGCAGTCATCTACCTGGGCACTGAAGGGCTTGGAAAAGTTTCTGCCTCCTCTCCTGTGTCAACCGAAATACCTTACATGGTGCAAAGAAATGCTGCACATGTGCCACTGCGCAAAGCTTATAAAAATAAATGAATAAAATAAATAAAATAAAATAAAATAAAATAAAATAAAATAAAATAAAATAAAATAAAATAAAATAAAATAAAATAAAATAAAATAAAATAAAATAAAATAAAATAAAATAAAAGGAAGACAAGAATGATAAAAGTGACTTAGGTTCCAACAATAAAGTAAAAAAGACACAGTGAGAAATCTGTGGCTAGAGACATCACTGGCCTTTTTGAAGACAAGAATGAACTTTTCAAACACAAGGACCAAAATGTATTGTGGAAGTACTGTCAGGTGCAATGCCATAGAAAAGGCAAAAATGTTCAATACAGATTTCTGTTTTGTATTCAGGGCAAAAAAATACAACAGAGGAATAACACGCCGAGAATGACATTTTTTCCATTTTACAAATAACAAAGAAATACTACATACAGAAGCTTTTATAGCTTGACTTTTTAAATCAACAAGTCAGGACAACTGTACCCAAAGGTTACTAGAGGCTTGGCCAGAATGCACTCTGAGTATCAATGTTGCTTTCCTAGGTCTTGGAACACTGCTGTAAAGCACTTGTGGCAGGATTTTATATGGATAAACAGAAAGATCTGAGTGACCGTCGGCCTCTCTGCTTTCTGGCCAAACGAGCAGAATAGCTGATGTAGGGCTTGGTTAATCAGCGCTGAGAAGGCACAAATATAATTTGAATGTTGCCCCCATACAGTGCTCAGTTTTAATGTCACCAACTCAAGGGTTATGGAGATGAATTAGAAAGGCTGAGGGAAGCATCACCAAGGACGTTTACAGGCTGGCAACCAGACTTATGGTAAATGATGCAAAGAGCTCCATCATACCAAAGAGAAAGGGAAAGGATGAATTCACCTCTGTACCAGTACCCTTGGACAAACACAGCCACGACAATACTGCTACTCTGCATATTACAGAGGGCTTTGCAGCCTGCCAGACAAAGATAGAAGAAATCCAGTGGCCAGGAACTGGAACAAAAGATATATAAATAAGGCACAATGTGCACACTTTTAACAAAATAATTTAACCAAATAATTTAACCGTGATTTTCCGAAGACTGCCAATTTACCAAAGACTGAAGGACGGAAAATCCACCTCCCTGAATTCATGTTTTCTAGGTAATATATGCTCTAGCTCCAACACTAATGAATTATGGGGACTCCTCTGCTATTATGGAAATGGAGGAAGTGATCACAGTCTCACTTTACAGTTTAATAATCTCTGATGGATGCAGTTGAGCCTAAATTCTATAACCTGTATTTATTTTTTTTTATCC
Organism: Anser anser; assembly: GCF_964211835.1. Lineage (NCBI taxonomy): Eukaryota > Metazoa > Chordata > Aves > Anseriformes > Anatidae > Anser > Anser anser. The sequence continues at coordinate 157,047,796 of NC_139721.1, forward strand.
CACTACAAAATCAAGTGAAAGGCACAAACAGAATTCCTGCACTTGGGCTTGAAAACACTGCACAGTACAGCATTTATGTAGCTCTGTTACAAAATGTGAGGGGAGGGATGAGAAAGCTATCCAGTTGGAAATAAACAGATGCAAAGGTGAAAAATTACTGCTGATCTAGACAGCCATGGGGTCCCTCCCTGCCTGCAGGAAGATGGCTCAAATCTCCGCTCCTCTCCTGCTCCAGGGGCTGTGTTGCAAACAGGCGAGCATCGCCCCGCGACACCACCTCGTTGGCACCCAGCATGACAGGGAGTGGGAGATAGTCAGCCTAAAAATAGGCTGTCCTCTGCTTTGGCTCTCCCCTCCCTCCGTCCCTGGGGCACAGGGCTGGCGGTCCAGTGAAAAACATCCAGAAAAGCAGCAGAGGGAGCGGGGCGGTATTTTTGGAGATGGAGGAAAGGGACACGGTGCGTGGGTCCCCACCTGACCTCACGCTTCTCGGAAAGAGCGTTTTCCACAATGTTTAGCACCGGAGCTGCAACCCGAGTCCGCCGTGAGCCCTGTGCGGGGACAGCACGGAGCCGTGCAGCCCGTCCCGGCTGTCCTCGGGGCGTCTGTCCCTGGCTGACCCACAGTCAAAGCGGCCATGGAGCAGCTGAGGCTGGCTCTCGTCGCGTGAAGAGCACAGATCCCACCACGGATCCCCCCATCGGAGGCTCTCCACGTTAACCACCCGTTGCCAAGCCTTTGCTTACGCAGTCCATGGATCACTGTGATTTCTGGTTTTAGGAACCAGCCTTTACAGGCAGCAAAGCCCCACAGGACAGTTTTAAAAGGAATTTCATTGACACTGAAGTTTCTTGCTGGACTTTGAAGAACACTTGAACTTCAGTCTGACATTTAAGTACCAAAAATTCTGTATGAAGCCCAAATCAAGAGATCTTACTTTTTGCTATTGATGCTTTTCCGCGTATGCAGCTCTACAAAGTCTCTGAACATCAGTAACACTCCAGAAAGCATCGGTTCTGCTTTTAACTGGGCACGACAAGTCAAAATCAATTAGAGATTGATCTCAATTATGGCTTTTTTTAATTTATTTTTAGCACGCAGTTCAGTAACCAAAGTGAAGAAATGCAATCGATGAAGCTAACTTGCTTTTTAGCAAAGCTATTGCCCAGATTATAACACGTTTTTGCAAAGTTTCTCAGGCTCATAAAGGCAACTGTGTAAATAATGTCACTTATCGAATTCTGCAGAGTGCTCTAACAGCAAGACTGATGGGTTGCCTAATACATTGTGTAGTTGCTATAAGCAATAATCTCCCATGCTAATCACAACTTTCACATTCATTAACATTATAGAAACCTACCTAAAGAAATAATGTACCAGGGAGCCATTCAAACATGCACAAAACTAGCTATGAATATAGAACTAGCTTTCAGGCTAGCATTAGGAAGAAAATTAGAACCAACATAGGGATATTTCAACTAAATGTGCAAGGTCCAGCATTTTGAGTTCTAGAATCCTAGAATCACAGAACGTCCTGATTTGGAGGGGACCCACAAGCATTACTGAGTCCTGGCTCCACACAGGACCACCCAAAACCCAGACCCTGTGTCCGAGAGCAGTGTCCAAACGCTCCTTGAACTCCTGCAGCTCAGTGCCGTGCCCACTGCCCTGGGCACCCTGTCCCAGTGCCCGACCACCTCTGGGTGCAGAACCTTTCCCTAACCCCCAGCCTGACCCTCCCCTGTCCCAGCTCCATGCCGTTCCCTCGGGCCCTGTCGCTGTCCCCAGAGAGCAGAGCTCAGCGCCTGCCCCTCCGCTCCCCTCGTGAGGGAGCTGCAGGCCGCCATGAGGCCTAGTTTGGGCCTTGCGGTGCTGCGAAGCACTTCGCTTGTTCAGCTGCCACAATTATCAGTGAGCATGAACTGATGGTGCTCTGCATTCAAGATGGGATCCTGGTCCACTGAAGTGAGAGAAGAAAATGTCCTTGCTAGAGCATTCCTCCAGGTTTCATTCAGGATCTGAGGAACCTGAAATCATTGGCATGATGAACACCACATGAGCTAGCAAACATGGAGCATGCTGGCATACCTGCCCTCTTGCACTTCCTAGCACGGTTTCTTCATCAAATGAACATCTGAATCTCTAAGTTGTGCTTGAACTGAGAAACCAGACTTCAAAGGAGCCACATGTTGCTGCTCAGTATGTTTTCTTGCTGAACAGGGTTGACATTGGGATGGGTAACTTGACAGACTCACAGAAGATAAGTGTTACTTAAAGACTGTAAGTGTTACTAAAGGCTATATCCCAGCTATTAGCTCAGAAAGCCCACTATGCCATTAGCATCCTATGCAATATATAGGGGAAAAAAAGCATTTTGGTCTGTAAGCGGTGGCAGAAGGCGGGTTTGACTGCTCAGGGAAGGCAAAGGCTGCAGCTAAGCGGGGTGAGGAGGAGGCGCTGAAAGGGGCCACCTCCGTGCTCCTTTGACCCCGGCCAGTCCCCGCTGTGGCTGTGTTAATCTTTGCTGGCCACGGGTGCCTCCTGGCAGGCTCGGTGTCAGCTGGGGATTACTTCTCCATTTTCCCTTCCTCGTACCATCTCGCAGCGATGGCCAGGGGAGAAGCAGCTGCGGCCTTGCTGCAAGGGTGCACATGCACAGGGGGGGTCCTCAGCACATCCCCTGCTGCATCCCAGCTCCGTTTGCACTAGTGTCATGCAATAGGCAGGCACACATTCTCCATCTGACACCACAGATGACAGATCCCAGCAAAATGGGGAGTGTGCAACTGGTGGAGCTAGAAATTGCATTCCAGCTGGTGCAGCTGAAAATTGCATTTTCAATAGCTCTGCTTTATTGCTGATTTTTTTTTTATAAATTTGTATGTATACACATGGTTAGTAATTTATACTTGATGTGGTGCCAGTACAGACAAACATCTCCCAGGCATGCACAGCGACCCAGCCTTAGCCATGTGTGGGGCAGGATTAGAGTAGAAGGACAGCCATGGCCCTCTGGGACAACATCTATGTCCCTCTTTCATCTCTTCTGGTCTTTATCAGGACCACAAATTCTTACAGCTGCACACACGAATCTTTATGATGGAGTCTTCAGATGTGATTTCAAAAAGGGCCAAAATCCCAGAGCTTTGTTCCCTAAATTTCCTTTAAAACTATGCAATTATCTCTACGTAGTCTACACCTGGCATTATGTGACCTCATGAACCTGGTTAATGTAGGTTAAGTGGACACCAGCCTGGCAGTGGGATACTAAAAATACAATACAATACAGTACAATACAATAAAAATTCTTCGAACAGTTCACTTTACTTAAAATAATCTGCTCCCCTATGGATCTCTGGAGGATTGGCTGTCGTGAAGTTATGTGGCTGAGTCACCCTACAGTCATCTTCTTTAGAATGATAGCATCATCTAGGTTGGAAAAGACCTTTCTCTGAGTCTCTCTACTTTCTATCCATGATCATCCTTTCTTTTGACAAAACTTGCACAGCCCAAATATCTTCTAGTCCTAAATCTCTGAGCCAAATTATCCAGCAGGTTCAAAAGCTACAGGACAGATAGGACAGATGCACAGTAAGGGCAATGGTAAAACCAGTTTTCTTTGGGAAAACAATAAACAAAAGATAGTTTTCTACAGCTTGTCCAATAAATAACTACATGGAAAATTAGAATTTGCTGTGCAACAGAATTATAATGTTATTTCCTTCTTATATTTAACCAATCCAGGCACTAAAGGGATACAAAAGGCATTACATCTGGCCTAATAGTTAATCAAAAACCACCTGAAAGACACCTTTAGAAAATTCTAGGAGCAGGAATGGTGTTTCAGAAATATAATGCTTCATCCAAAGAAATCAAAAGGAGCTTTACCTTTGGCTGCATTGGGGTCTGGATCAGGCCCTTAAAATAGTGCTGGAAATGTTCCAGAAAACTTATTTCAGCTACATTTAAAGCCTGTACTTTGCAGCTATTCAGTAATTTTCACTGTTAGTATTAAACTGTCCAGGGGATTTTTATGCTCGTAAACAAATCCCTCATCTCCCTTATGTTGCACTTACGTTAACGCTGCATCACTGACTTCAATAAACAGTCTCCTGATTCACAGTGCAAGGAGACAGCCAGCAGAATTAGGCACCAGAGATGTGCCTAAAAGCCTTGGTTTCAGATTCTGAATATCACTTTAGCTAATTAATAAAAGAAAACCACAGCCCAGAATCTTTCAATGTTTTCAGACCATAACCTCACATTCAGCCACTTCCTCTGTTCCCAGGAGTCTGGAGTCACCATGAGTATTTTATTATTATTATATTTTTAAGTTTGGGGATCTTTTTTGCCACCTCCATACCCAAAAAAGAAGCCATGTGTGACCCAGTGCAGTGTTTCTGGGGTGTTGACAGCTACAGGACAAAGCAGGTTGCCCGAGCCACCCCGGACAGCCAGGTGGACATCTGTAAACCTTGCAGCTGCTTGTTGGGACACTGTGTGAGAGAACTTTGGGAACTGTCAAGTTTAGGCAACTTCATAGGAAAGAAAACCCAATGCAAATCAAACAAGACTTCCACTAAGGGTAAAGGAACCCAAGAACTCATAGACTTTCCTAGGAAGGTTTCTACTCACATTTCATCCTCCTGTGAAGAATTCAGAGCCTTGATTCAAAACTCCCTGAACCCATCCAGAACAGGAGTGCAATGGAAATTTGTTGCAGATCTTAAGCATTATGTTCAGGAAAAAAATTACTTCTTTAGCTAAAGTTCAGAAGTGCCAAGAAAGGACATGACGGGAGCAAAAGGCACAGGAAGTGAGAGATGACTTGTTCTGTCTTTTTCCTCTGATATTCATATGATGATTCCTTTCTTTTTTTTTTTTTTTCTCCTTTAGCTATGACATGTCGTTTCATAACAACTATTCACTTTTCTCTCTTTATCTAACAGCTGTCTGCTGAGAAAGACTGGTAAAAAAATCTAAACGTTAAAAATGAGAGAAACTATTCATATGCAATGTATAATTGCATGCTATATTTAAATTCTCGTACATTATCTTTCAAATTATATTTAGTTTCAACAGTAAGGGAAAAAAAAATCCTGTACTTTCTAACATTAGCAACAGAATTTGTATATTGTTTTCAAATACAACAGCTCTTTCTGAGAAACTTTTGCCAAGGCATAACTAATGATTCAAGACAGGGAATCTGGCTAGATCAGATGTATTCTGACACTGGCACACTAACTGTCACCCAGAGCGAAACCGGGAGGTCCTCGGGGAAGCTGCTGCACAAATCTGGATTAGCTCCACCGAAGTCAGATGAGTCGATCTGGATTTATGGAGCTGAGAGCAGAATCCAGCCCTCTGCTTGACAAATGAACCGAAGGAAAAAGTGACAAGGACTTCAGCAAGCTACGGGTAACTTTGCCACACACCGCAGCTCTGACGGGGTTATTTCCTGAGCATGCCGGCAGCAGCGCCTGCTCTCCCATGAATGGGAATTACATGCATGTGTTGAGGGAGATTAGACTTTTCAACATGAAACACTGTTTAAAGATAAAGACAAAAAAAATCCTTAAGATACTTGCAGTGCTTCCCAGCCCCTCTTAGTACCTCCAGCCCCCTCCAGCAGCATGGGAGCCGCACATCACTTGATGTCAGGGCTTCAAACTCCAGTCGGGGAGGCAACAGAGATGATGTGCATGGCCCCAGGGAGGGCAAGGAGGTGGCTGCGTCATGCTGCCGTGCTTGCTGTGCTGTATCTGGGGAGCAGGGGTGGGTAGAAACCCTCGTCCAGACGCAAAGGACAACCCCTGTAACATAAGAGCAGGCATGGGCAGGTGAACCAGGATGAGGACACGAGCACTGGGGAGTTTTGGAGGGAGGAGGTCTTCTGACCAAGGGAATGGCACTGTTAGCTCCACCTGGCAAAGCATTTCAAGCTGCCAGGGAGGGGAATATGCGCTGGTGCAGGGGGTACCTTACCCGCAGCACCCAGCCCCATTAAAAGCAGCCCAATTGCCCTGTTGTAATCAGGCAGGTATTTTAAAGAGGCTTTGGCGTGATTTTATAATTGTGCATTATGTAACAGCTACTAACGTGTCAGACCTGGGACAATGCTAAATGCCTGTCTACAGGTCAGGCTGTAATGCTTTAATGATGCGTTTCCAAGCTGTGCAAGCTGGGCTGAAGCTCCCTCATCATTTCACGCTCCCCTTCCACCACCCGTGCTGTCCCGCGGTTTGTGCTGCATCTCCAGCAGCACAGGCACCTGCAGTGTTACCCACCACCATGCAAAGGCTCCCCCTAACATTTCTACCCCTTTTTGGTGGCTATATCATGGGGGAAAAAATTAAATTTTCATCACAGACTTGCTCAATTTTATGAGCTTTACACACCAGCGAGGATTTATTGGTTTATTTAATCGTCACCGGTATGATTTTTTGAAAAGTTCAAGTTTTTGGGGATTTCCCCAGGGCAATAGCTGCCCTCGTACAGCCCAGCAGCAGAAACGCTTCTCGGAGGACTGAAGTGGGCTGGCAGTGGGGCACAAAACCTGAGCTGGCTCTGACAGGGGTGGATTTTTCTCCCTGAAAATTGCCAGAAATGATCCCTCTGTGCTGCCCTGTTCTGATTACCCTGGGCCAAGTGGGCATCTGGCTCCTGCGACTTTTTGTCAGTATTCTGTAAGCCAGCCAGGGGGAATGGTGGCATATTGAGCCACTGAGACACAAACAACACTGCCTGTTTGTTTGCGTTAAGGGAACGTTTCATTACGATACGAAAAAGAATCTTTGAAAAATCACTTTATGAATAATAGAGTCATTGAGAATGGATTTTGGCCTCAAAAGTTAGTATCTAATTTATCTCCAGCTAATGGGTCTTGAAAGAATTTGTCCAAGGGCAAGTTTTCCTACACCTTCCTATTGCACAGATTCTTCAATTTCCTTTAAAGCATTTAGAAACAGAAAAAAAAAAAAAAAAAAGGAAAGAAGAAATAATAACAATAACAATAACAAAAAACCAACCAACACACTAAACAAACAACAACTGCATCCCACCAAGACAAGACAGCTCAAAAACCCTCAAACCTGGCTTATTGGTGAAAATCAGCCTATAAACTCCATGACTGAGAGACACTCCTTACTTCTAACACAGACACCTTACTCATGCCTACAGTCTGCTTTCAGTGTTATGCACTCAAATATTAACCGTCAGTATGACTTTTTAAATGTTCCATACTAACACTGGAGTTAGATTAAAATTAGTAAAGTATGATAACTTTCAAACGATGCAGAGCGGTTTTAGCATCTTAGGAATCCAGCAAGGTTTAAAAACAACCTGTAACCTGTTGGCAGGGCTTTCCAGCACTGCAGCAAAAAGCCTCTTTAGTGGATGCTTAGTGAGCCAGGGAAGTTGAATTCAAGCTGAAAGTTGAAATAATCTGATAAGGAACAGACTTATTTTCTATAGGGTAAATAAGAAATGTTCTCACTTTAAAATCAATTAAATTCAAAAAAAAAAAAAAGGAAGACTCTGTGCTGAACAGAATTTTAAAATTTTCAGCCTGTTTTGGTACAACTTTATTATTTGATGTGTGATATCTCTATATTTAAAAAAAGCTCTTGCAATATTATGATTAGAAAAAAAAAAGAGCCATTTTTGTCATGCAGAATTGTGATTAAAATGGCTTTGTTGGTTTCAAAGAGCAGGGAGGCATGTTTTTGCCATGAAAGATAAGGGGTCTTTTGACATGAATGAAAATTTTGCACACAAAGGGTTTACAAACCTCCTTGCAGGAGGCTGAGCCCCACCTCAAAGGTGGACGTATTAAAGGAGAGGGAAATTTTGTCGTTCAGTTGCCAACTTCCCTGGTAATATGCCCCAGTGAACTGTGACTGTAAAGAAGGGATACAAATCACAACCACGATAGCTGGCGCTACGTGTATTTAAGAAAACCACTGTGTCTCTTATTCTTATCTTGTCCCGCTCCTCTGTCCCCAGCCTGCTCAGGGACTAGGATGGGAACAACTCTTTGTCAGTCTCCTCGTTCTTCTCCCAGGCTGAAACCTGAGCAGCTCCACTGTGGGAGATCACCCACTGGGACCAGGCAGCCTGCAGCTGGCCCAGTAACACCATACTGGAACGAGTACGGAATAAAGAAGGAAACTGTTAATATAAGGAAAGGAAGGCATCTTTTTAAGAGTGACCACATCACCTGCAGCTCAACTTGAAGGAGGTCACTGTCTGACTGATGGAGCAAAAGGATCCTCCACAACAAACTTTCTGAACTACCAGTACCTCTTCTGTGACACAAAAACAGCAAGAAGGAGAGAGGGGTTAGGGACATACCAATTCTGGAAAAGTTTTCTTTTCCTCATTATTAGTAACTCTAATTACTTTGAAAGAAGAGCAGTGATATAAATCCTGCAGAGCCAGAAATGTGACCTGATTTCCTTCCTGATTTAGAAACTGTCACTTTGCAAGAGAAACCCAAAGAGACAGAGCCAGGTCAAAGTGGGCCCATCAGTTTGGTTTGCAAAATAAATAATAAAACAAGATCAATAGAAATATAGCAGGGGTTCTGTATTGGCCAGTGTTCATAAGGACGATGGTTATTTTAATGATAAACAAACAGATGCTTATCTGAACTGTTTGCAGAGATATATGATACCATGGAATAGATATCCACTGTAAGCACATACGAATATACCCGAGTGACTTTGTGTCTTTTCCTCCAGGTTAGAATCAAAGAAAGGCTCGGGCTGAAAGGGACCTTAAGTACCATCCGGTTCCACCCCCCTGCCATGGGCAGGGACACCTCCTGCCAGCACAGGCTGCCCAAAGCCCCATCCAGCCTTGTCTTGGGCACTTCCAGGCATCAACAACAACAGACAGTAAAAGGGAGAAGCAGTGACAGAATTTAAAATATAAATTCATACTTTGATTAAGGCTCTACCACAAGATAGCATGTAACACAAGCAGAAGTCAAGTATATACTTCAGAGAGACACTGCCTTTGTAAAAGATGAGTTTTATTTAACAGAAGTGAGAAATTACTTGTTGCCGCCTTTTAACTATCAGACCTATAATTTTCCAAAATAATTCTTGAAGACGATTGGAGACAACTTACAAGGTAGTAATTTTAAAGAAGAACTGAGCAACCACCCTATGAAAACAACAGGTCTCTTCTGTGTTTTTCAACTGAGCTTCCAAAAACAAAGACATCTGAGGGGGTGATAGATGATAAACTGTTCCTTCCAAAAAGCATGACCAGGATTTCCGAATAACCACTCAACACGCTTTAACAGGCAACCCAAAATGTTCTTTCCTCACATACATGTCCAGAGGATTCCTTTCAGATACTGAACTGAAAATAGTAAAGAAGAGATAAATACCTGTCTAATACCAAAAATAAGACTTTTAAAGAAGTTAAAACTAGCTATATTTCATAAATCTTCTATGCCTTTCAGAATGTCATTTTCTATCAATACAAATTTTAAATATAATTATGGCTATGCATTTAAATCAAGAACACAGTCATTACTCGGCCGTTTTCTGTACCTGTAAAAGTCTTAGGAGGTGTTAACTGGTCCCATGGGGGTTAGTCCCTCATAGCATGAACAGAGACTAGTTTCTGATTCAAGCCAAGAATACAATGCTTTCCTCTGCGTTGCAGTTTTAAACTCTATACCCATAAGCCTCATGATCTACATACACCCATCATGGTCAAGATATTTGGGCTACATACCCAATGATGCAACTGAGTTCCTCTGTGATCTCTAACAAGTGACAGAGACTATGAAACAATATCAGTTCTCAACCATACTGTACAGAGGTTTTGCATGCTTTAAATCTACAGGACTCCTCACAGCATAAACTACTTCTCCATGCAAACACAGTATCAAAATCTGATCCTCTGTGTCTGTAAAGCCCTTTGAGAGTCCTGAACAAAAAGTACAAATCTGCAAGATAAAAGTATTCAGAATTAATTTCAAGAACTGAGAAAAAAACACGTTACAACATGAAACTCCAAACACATACAAGTTAATAACATATTCCTCTATGCTTATTTCTGGCAATACTGTGATTTGTCTCATACCAAAGATTACATAAACCCCACTACTTAAAGCTGAGACCTTTTGGCACATTAATCTAAAAATATCACAACTTGCAGCGCAGGCTTCCATTGCCTAATTGTTGAGACACTTTTCCCCCAAAAGACACACTTTTTTTCTTAGGCACCCTCTATTTCTGAAGGTCTCCGTCAGCTGTGTTTGCCATTTGAAAAGGCTACACCAGAAAAACAAAAATATTACCGAAATCATTGGGCATCATTCCAATCCCATTTGCATCATTCCTATCGCATCCCAACAGAGGGTTCCCCGCAACGTTTTTGGAACAAGACAACATCTCATCGGAGGCAAGACACCCAAACCAGTAAGCAGCAACACTCTCAAAACCACCACTTTCTTAGTCCATTAGAATAAGGGGGTTTCACTCCTCGCTGCCTTACAGCTCTGACCTTTCCAGTTCTCTGCCACCAAAAGCTTATAGGATCTGCTGGATCCATCTGCGGCTCCACCTGGCCTGCTTTCCCACGCCAAAAGGACGGATCAAATATACGTGTCTGAAAACACATCCCTGCGTCCTCGTCATGCCACCCAGGGGGGACCCTCCAACTCAACCTGCACCGCCTTAACCCGAGAGGAAGCCTCCAAAAACCACTCCTGCAAAGCCCAGAAATCCTGGGAAATAGCAGCAAAATGAACTTCAGCACCCTGGACAGGACACGTGCAAGCAAAATCATGAAATCGGCACATCCGCCCTGAAAATGTTATGACTGGACATGACCCGTTAGGACACATCTGCGGGCCTGTTTATTTTTAGTATTGACAAATCCTCTTTGAATCGCCGCGGTTATTCCACCATACGCCCTGTATTTCGGGAATAGCTGCTCGTCGCCCCAGCTGTGGGAGAAATCGGGGCCACCAGTTCCGGATCCGCCGCCCGTCTGTGGGATCAGCAGCTGCCCCAGTTGCAACTGGAAAGGCTCAGCTCAAGCACCCACAAAGCTCAGCTCATCCTTTCCAGGCAAAACAAAACCTGTTGCCGTAGGTGCACGCAGCTCATGTATTTCTCCACTTTTTAGAAGCTCATCTCCACCTCCTCACCCAAATCTCCAGGAAAAAAAATATAATAAAGAAGTCTGACTTATTTCCATTGCAGCCACACTTTGGTTGCATAAGTTTTAGTTTAATTTAGCTTTCAATCTCTCTCGCGGTGCTCCCAGTATGTCACCGTTCCCCCCGGGGCTGCCTTGATAAAATCATGATCACCTTGCCGGAGTGCAGCACAGCTCTCCCTGTTTTCCTTTTACTTGCATAAGCCAAGTGGAGTTTTTAATGTATGCCGTTAAAAACTCCAAGTGTTTTAAGCACGGGTGTTCTACAAATGGCTTTGAGGTGAGTGGTGTTATTAAGATATATACTTAATATGTTATGACAGTTCTTACAAGTAATATCTGTAGCACTCTCATGATACAGGAGAATGATTAATTTTCCCTGCCACCGCGGAAATAACCATTCTAGCTCATTTCTTCCCTTCAAAACGTGCCACTAAATTTCCATTCAAAGACATCCGACACCACATGACATTACCGAACAATTTGCAGAGTATTTTCTGTGTTGTTATCTCTTTCCGGCACTTCTGGACGCGGAAGCGAGATGGAAACTACACATATTCCCAGCCAGAGTTCCCCTTCAACAGCAAACCCTACATCTCTACCTCCTCCACTTTTACACCCCGGCGCAAGCTCTGCTGAGCCAACTTCTCTCTCCTCCAGCCCGGCAGCCTCACCGTCACCCTGCCCGGACGGGACAGCGCTCCCACCTCGAGGGGAAAACTTTAGGGGAAGGCAAAATCCCAACAAGCCAAATTCCTCCAACATTTTCACAACCAGACATCTTTTGCTCTCCTTTTTATTACCAAGCAACCACAACAACAACAACAACTACAACAAAAAAGAGAAACTTACATCGGTTTATTTAATTTTTCCTGCTACCCCAAGAGTCCCAGAGCCACTTCATTGTATCCACAGAGTTTTTAGTCCCCCAGAGGAACGTCCCGAGGGAAGAGCCCGGCTGCGGGGCGCGCTGCCCGGCCGCCGCCGAGGGCGCATGGCTCGGAGCCGCCGCGCCGTGTGCGGCAGCCGTGGGAGCGCAGCCCCGGCCGGGCGGCGGGGGCGGGAGGGAGGGAGGGGGGGAAGGAGGGATGGAGGGAGGAGAGAGGGAGGGAGGGAGGCACATCCCGCCCTTCCCCGCCCCGTCGAGCCGGGCCGGGGCCGGGGCCGGCCCGCAGCGCCCTCTGGTGCGGTTGGGGAGAAGGGGGAGGAAAATTTTTTGGGGGGTGGGGGGTTAGGGGTGGGATGGATGGGGTGGGGAGGGGTGTTGGGTAGGGGGAGGGACGATGGGGAAGGGGGGGGAGAAGAGGAGGAGGGGGGAAATGGGTGGGGAGGGGGGAAAAGGATGGGGAGTGGGGAAAAAGGATGGGGAGCGTGGAAGAGGATGTGGAGGAAGGAAGGGGATGGGGAGGAAGGAAGGTTGGGGAGGGGGAAAGAGGATGGGGAGGAAGGAGAGATGGGGAGGTGGGAAGAGGATGGGGAGGAAGGAAGAAGATGGGGAGGAAGGAGGGATGGGGAGGAAGGGAGAGGATGGGGAGGAAGGAGGGATGGGGAGGGGGAAGAGAATGTGAAGGGGGGAAGAGGATGGGAAGGAAGGAGAGAAGGGAGGAAGGAGAGATGGGGAGGAAGGAGAAATGGGGAGAGGGAAGTCGATGGGGAGGAAGGAGAGATGGGGTGGGGGAAAAGGATGGGGAGGAAGGAGGGATGAGGAAGAAGGAAGAGGATGGGGAGTTGGGGAAAAGGATGAGGAGGAAGGAGGGTTGGGGAGAAAGGAAGAAGAGGGGGGAAAGAAAGGCAAGGGGGAAAGGTGGGCATGGAGAACAGATGGGAAAGGGAGAGGGGTAGGAGGAAGGATGGGATGAGGAGGGCTGGGGAAGAATGATGGGAGACAAGGGAGGAAGGGGGACAGAATAAAGAGGAAGAGCGAATGGAGAGGAAGGTAGGATGGGGAAAGGATAGTCAAGGGTGAGGGGTGGGGAGAGAAGGAAGGAAGGATAGAGAGAGAAGGAAGGATGGAGAGAAGGAAGGGTGGAGAGAGTAGAGAGAAAGAGGAACATAGGATGGAGAAGATAGGGAAGGATGGAGAAGCATATGCAGGGGTAAGGGATAGAAGATGGGAAAGGAAGAAGGATACAGAGGAAGGAAGGGAGAGAAAGGAGAGCTATGGAGCAAGGTGGGATGGGGAGGTCTGGGGAGGAAGGTGGGGTGGGGAAGCAGGTGGGATGGAGCTGCAGCAAAATAGGTTGGGGGAGAACAAGGGAGAAAAAAGGTGCTGAGGAGTGGGACATAGCAAGGAGACTCCAGCACCCGGGGAAGGCGGAAGGTGTGAGTAGTGCCAAAGCTGCCTTCTCTTCACCCCACGGACAACCAAACCCAACCCAACCAAACCCAAGAGCTCCTGCAGCTTTGTGCCGTGAGCACTTCAGGCCTTAAGGAACAGATGAGGCCAAGTCATGCTTACAGGGTAGCATGGAAGGGAGCAGAAACAGTTGCTTTTACCAAAAATAAGATGCCTGGTAATAAGCGGGAAGGTCATAGATGGATGCTCATAGGTGAAGAGAAGAGTGACCATTTGCCGGCAATATTGAAGTATTCGGGATGGTAAAACTGAAAGAAACTTCTGAAGAACTGCAAAAAGTCCTCACAACACTGAGCAAGGTAAAATATTGTATACAGGAGAAATGGGCATGGCTTTACTTGCTTGTGATGGGCTCCGAAGTGGCTGTTACTGCTCTGGAAAGAGTCTGGAGCTGCAATAAAAACTCCTGTGAAAGCAGCTCAGGTCTGGGTATCGAATCAACTATAGAAATGCTGGGAAAGGAGCAGATGAGGCAGGAAAGAACTGAAGAGGCTACAAAATGGTAAAAAAAAAAAAAAAAGTGGCCCCAGAAAGGTGGGTGATGAGGAGGTCTCAGTTCAAAAGGAAGCTCACATCCAAAGAAATTATCAAGTGAGGGATTCAAAATATGCATAGATGCTAGCTGGAAAAACAGGGAATGAAGGAGAAGTGTGTCATGGGAAAGAGTAGGAGGAGAGAGGGAGGGAGATGAGAAGAAGAGGTAGAGATCGGAAAAGTATTGGGACTAGAAAACGAAGAACAGAAATGAAAGGAGATGGAGGGGATTGAAGGCTACAAAAAGCAGAGGAGGATGGACGTGAGCAGGGAGGAAGATCCCTGATGGGAAAACAGCCCCTGAAAGCCTAGAGCAGTGCAGGAAGCTGTAGGAGGTAAGAGATAGAGGAAGACAAATCCTCAGGGAACAGCTCAACTTTTTAATCACTTGATGAGAAACTGAATAGTTGCTGTGCATAGGGAAGGACATTCTCATGAGGACCTAAAGCAGACAGAGGATGGGCATGTCTTCGACACCATAAAGTTAAACATGAAACTCCTGAATTTGCATTAAAGCTCCAGCAATGTCTGTGTAACATCAATCCGCAGAAGCAAACTCTGTTCTGTTAAAGCACAGGCAGGGATATAAGAAACTAAAAATGTCCTCAGATGCATACACATGTAAATCTTTGCTCCAAAAGCCTTGGCTGCTCAGTCCCTCCAGTCACACCCTGCTGCTGTGCCAGCACATTTCCACCCCAGAAGAGGAACAGCTCATTTTCTGCAGAGCTTATAGTAGTTTTTAACCCCATATTAAATTAATTGGAGAAAGGACCTCACACCAGAGCAAAAACAGATTTTGCTGGTGTCTCGAGCCCAACCCCAATGGAAACCCCTGCAGAGGGATGGTCACAGCATGGTCCTGCTGTGGAGGTGCCCTCAGCACCCAGAAACATCCCCAGATCTGGGGCAGTGGGACAAGCATCACCATGGGGGCCTCAGGTGGGAGTCTCTAACCCCAGAGCCATGCCCTAAGTTGCTTCTGAAAACAGTGTTTATTCCCCCAAATCACTAAAATATACTCTCAGGGTGTTCATGGGGGAGCTGGCTTTGCGCATAGAGAGGGCAAGTGAACCTATTGCTTCTTTCCATGGAGAAGTTAACTAATAGACAGCTTTGGCTGTGATGTACTGCTGTCTGCACTGATGACAGCTGAAGATTTATGTTTAGGAGCAAATATTTACATGTGTATATATTTGAGGGCATTTTTGTTTTCTTATATCGCTACCTGTGCTTTAGCAGAACAGAGATTGCTTCTGCGGATTGTATTCCAGACACTGCTGGAGCTTTCACTCAGATTCAGGAATCTCATGTAGAAGGGGATTGACTGCTGGAAATTAAAATATTTTAGTCTTTCTCATCCAATTCTTGCTCCACTCACAATCTCCACGTGAAGAATCTCATCTCTGCCTTTTCTCCTTCCTTAATAATCTCAGCAGTGACTGTGTCAGGGTTGATCCCAGAAATGAAGTGGCGTAGGCAGGGGGGAGCCACCAGCATCTCATTGTCACAGGTTTAGTGTCACAGCCAGGGAAAAGAGGAGAAAGCCCCTGAGCTTTCACTAAATATTCATCCACCAGTCTAACCACCTCATCTCTCTCTTTTGCAGTCAGTAATAAGTAAAGGTACTCCAAGTTTTCAACTCTACCGTTATTTTATGGAGGGAGAAAATGCACTGTATAATCTTCATTAAGCACCAGGAAAACCCATCTTCTTTTCATCTGTCTTTAGAAATGGAGAAATTATTCCTAACACTCAAATCCTAGTTCCTCAGCTCAGTCTGAGCCCAGCTTATATGAAACACAGAGCAGTATTTACAGAGGAAACAATGAGGATGAAGACAAGGTAGAAGGAAGGAGGGGAAAGGGAGAAGGCTAGGAAAGGAAAGCCATCTGTCAAATTTATTCCACGCCAGAAGCAGGACTGAGAGCATCCCCCATATTCTATCTCCTAGCTCAGCTCAGCCCAGAAAACCATTACTCGCCCCCAAGTTTTCAGATCAAATATGTACATTTTATTTAGGTTGTCGTATCTAAATTGCCTCCCTCTAAGCATCGCTTCAGGAGATATGGAAATGCTACCAAGGAGCATATGCTGAAGGGCAGCACTTTGGGGGTGGGATCTGGATCTGTGCGGCATCAAACCGGTGCAGGAAACATCCTTGGGACACGAACAACTCGTAATGGAAAAACTTATCATAAAGCGACCACGTTAACTGGAACCCTATAGGCAGATCGATCACAGAGATAAAATTGATTAAATGTGCTGCCTTGCCAAAATTTTCCCTTCTGCAAGAAACTCTCAGGTAATGTTGACTTACTGAACATCTGTGAAGAAGTTCAGATGAGTCAGCTGAAACCAAATAAATGTGCATGTCAGATGGAAGTAGGTACCAGCAGCAAAGTAAATGCTATGTGGGAGATCAGTTGATGTCACCTTTCTATTCACTTCTATTCTCCAAAAAAATGTACCTTTTTCTTATAAAGCAATCATTGCTTTCTTAAAGAGATTACAGGCAGCAATGCTGGTTGCAAAGAGCCATTTATTTTTCCAAGGTATTTATAAAACCTTTCTTTCATCCCAAGTCTCCACACGTTTGTTGCCATCTGCTTTAAGGAAACAAAGAAATTGAAAAACATGCAGTTATGGAAACTGAGAGAGTTTGGAGAAGAGTTTTAGTCTAAAACACAAACACTGTTCTTTGTCTTAAAATTAAAAAAAAAAAAAATACACTTCCTTAGAATCCCGCAAAACTTCACTTGCCAAAATATTTTTTTTTCTTCCAAACTTGAAAGGTTTCACTTTGCCCTCCCACCTTTGGTGTGAGTGCTTTTGATTGCCACAGACCACGGCTTTCTATAAAGCTTTTTACGAGCAGGGATAAGTGGTGTGAAAAGCTCCTTCAGCACCAGGTGCCATGAACTATTTAAAATATATATATATATATATATATATATATAAATATGCAATGCTCATTTTAGCCAATACTTCCCTCTACCGGGCAAGAAAAATATTGCTATTTGCAATAATTCTCTGATATAGAGGGAGACACCAGGACAAGAAAGGCTTTCCTGCCTAAAAACAATGGAGGATTCAAGGCACATGTGATGAAGAAAACGTACCTGATTCAGCACATCAGCAACACGTTGTTCATTTATTACCTGGGCAAAAGGGCTTTGGCCATCCCATATTGTCCCCGTTCCTGCTGGGACAATGAGGACTCCAGAGCACCACAAGGTCCCTTCCCAGCTGCTTCTCAGCCCCACTGGGAGCAAATGGAGCAAACCTGCAGGGCTGGATCCCCTCCACATCCACGCCTCCTCTGTGCTATGGGAAGCATCAGGTCAGGTCCCTATTTGCACCAGGTTTTGCTGGGTCACATCAGGGATGGTGATCAGGCATGACACAATCTAGGAGCTGGGTTTGTTCCTCCCTTGGCACTATGAGCCCTGACTTCTTCTCATTCCCTGCTTTGATTTTGATAAGCAAAGAGACCCTGACATAAACCCAGCTGCTGTGTCAGGATACATCTGGATCAGTCTTCAGCTTCCATCTTTTAATTAAGTGTATCATCCTGATGGAGCATCTCTCATCAAGCATCCATGGGGAAATCCTGTAACGCCTGGCTAAATTGCTACATTTGTTCAATCAGACTCAAAGATATAATCCTGAAATGAGTTAATCTAATTTAAGGGGAAAAAAAAATTACAGGCAGTCAGTGAATGTGTCCAAGTGTGAAGACAGCATTCAGTGCCCTGAGAGACGCATAACGGTTCGCATCATTAAAATAAAAGTAATTTATTTCCTTTTCCCAGCACCTCCCTGAAATGGCAACCCCCCGCACAATTAGGCCACTTGTGTCACACCAGAATATAGCTGCATTTTAATGTGGAAGGGTATGAAGGTTATGCTGTGCTGAATTATGCCCCATTATGCACTCTTGCTGCCTGCGGACAGCACAAACATTCGGTGATTAGGTGGTTTAGAGAGCGGAGGAGCGGCACATGCATTTACATCAGCTCTAGTGATTAGCAGTGTCAGGAAGACACTTCATTTTCCAGCAAAGCTTTCTTTCTATTTCTCCTTTGTCACCTGCATCGTAACGAAGGCCTTTTCCTCAGGCTGGATGAATTTCTGTCATTCAGAAGGTTGAAAAAACTTCTCCTCATATGAACTTTCCTATGCCAGCTCCCTCCAAGAAGTGATCCAAACCCCTCCTTTCCCAGGATCAATAAGCTTTCCTGCAGGTTGAGCCTTCACAAAGCAGCCAAAAATATAAACACATTCCTTCTTTTGGAGGTCAAAAAGATGAACTCAAGCTGCCTTACCCCTGCAATCTCTCTACTGCCTGTCTCTCCAGTGCCTTGAGGAGCAGCAAGGCTTAGCCCACGAAGGAACCTGAGACAGCTCACAGGCACAGCTGGAATTTGGATGCCCTAAGATGTTTAGGAAGATGAAACCTAAACTTTTTGCCAAGCTCCGTGGGAATTTTGGCTGTGATTCCCATAGGAGGGGACTTCAAGGCAGCCAAAAAACAGGTTAAAAGTTCCTAGAAAAAGAAAAAAAAAAAAAAGACTCTAAATCTTCTCAAAACATTGCTGTTTTATACATGCTGAAAAGTTGACCATACATGATGTAAGATCATATTTGCGACACCTTCAAACCTTCTATGCACTTTCCTCACCTTGTGCAGGCAGTCTGAGCAAATCTTTGCCTTCCTTGTGCTGCCAGAGCCACCCCTCGTGCACTGTCCAGAGGATCAACCACTACACGCAGGCCTGTGTTAGACACATGGCTTCAGGTGCATCGTGGAGACATAGCTAATGAGCAGCCCCCCCAAAGACTGGAGGCAAGATCCAAGTGATAAAGCCATTTTCTGCATTTAGCACCCCTATCCCTCTTCTTTCTTTTGTTGCAGTCCAGCATGCCCTCCTTTTCTCCATTTAACACTAATTAAAGTCAAGCTTCCTTCCAGTACACTTAGCATTTTATGTGAATCATCAGCCATTTCCTTTTTTTTTTATTATTTAATTTTATTTGAATCTTCTAATTAATTGTAATGCCTATTAGCTTGTATTCAGAAACTACCACTTCAGTTTCTGGGAAGTGCTTGGGGTAGAAAGACTCAGCGTAGCTAAGCATTAAAACCACAATGTCTTTCAGAATGAAAATAATCCTGTCGACTTCTTTAGGACTGCTCTAGCCCTATTGCTGCTTGCAAAGTATTTATTTACTTTTTTTTTTTTAAAAAAAAAAAACCTTCTTCAAGCTGAGCAGTTTAAGGAGGCCCAGAGGGATAAGGGGCCTGCCCTGAAGCTGTTCAGTCTAAAACTTTTATACTGGTATTGCACAGGCATGGGCAACTTGTCTGAGCCCCATTGCCCTCAGGAAGGGCTCACAGGCATGCTGGTACTCATCCTCTTGGCAGGACAAATGCTTACTCCGTCCAGTGTCCATGCTTACTCCACTTACAGGGCGTCCAGTGCACCCTCAGTAAGTTTGCAGATGACACCAAGTTAGGTGCCTGTGTCGATCTGCTCGAGGGCAGGAAGGCTCTGCAGGAGGATCTGGATAGGCTGGAGCGATGGGCTGAGGTCAACTGCATGAAGTTCAACAAGGCCAAGTGCCGGGTCCTGCACCTGGGGCGCAACAACCCCAAGCAGAGCTACAGGCTGGGAGATGAGTGGCTGGAAAGCTGCCTGGCAGAGAGGGACCTGGGAGTATTGGTTGATAGGCAGCTGAATATGAGCCAGCAGTGTGCCCAGGTGGCCAAGAAGGCCAACAGCATCCTGGCCTGTATAAGAAGCAGTGTGGCCAGCAGGTCTAAGGAGGTGATTGTCCCCCTGTACTCGGCTCTGGTGAGGCCGCACCTTGAGTACTGTGTTCAGTTTTGGGCCCCTCGCTACAGGAAGGACATGGACGTGCTCGAGCGAGTCCAGAGAAGGGCAACGAAGCTGGTGAGGGGTCTGGAGAACAAGTCTTACGAGGAGCGGCTGAGGGAGCTGGGCTTGTTCAGCCTGGAGAAGAGGAGGCTCAGGGGCGACCTCATCGCTCTCTATAGGTACCTTAAAGGAGGCTGTAGAGAGGTGGGGGTTGGTCTATTCTCCCACGTGCCTGGTGACAGGACGAGGGGGAATGGGCTAAAGTTGCGACAGGGGAGTTTTAGGTTGGATGTTAGGAAGTACTTCTTTACCGAAAGGGTTATTAAGCATTGGAACGGGCTGCCCAGGGAGGTGGTGGAGTCACCATCCCTGGAGGTCTTTAAAAGACGTTTAGATGTAGAGCTTAGCGATATGGTTTAGTGGAGTACTTAGTGTTAGGTCGGAGGTTGGACTCGATGATCTTGAGGTCTCTTCCAACCTAGAAATCTGTGTGATACTGTGATACTGTGATACTCCCGTTTCCAACTTGAGACTTCCATCAGGTCCCATCACAGCTTTGCCCCTCATCTTCCTTTTCCCAGCAAACAATTTTTTGACCAAAGCAGTTTCAAGACAAAGTTAGAGCCTCTGCAGAAGGACTCTCCAGCATGAATTACCTGTAACCCTAATATAATAAACCAGCCTGCTGCTCACAATGACAAGAAAGGGCAGGGGGAGGACAGCATTCAACCAGGATCTGGCTGCTAATGCAACAGGCACAATTACCTGCTGGGATAAACTATGGTAAAGTCACTGAGTCCTCCAAGCATCTGAAAATTTCCTCTGTTAAAAATCAAGGAATCCTTTGAGTCCCCCTGGTTTGCCTCTTTAGAGAAGACTTTAAACAAAACTATAATTGCTCACGGCTCTCAGCTTTTCATACTTCATCCTTAATGCAATATCCTACCTCTGACAAATGGAGCCTTTAAAAACCGTACTGCTCTTGACTGGAAATCTAGCATTAAAGCACATCAATGCGTGCACTGAACAACCGCATTTGCTTTCCAAGCTGACCCCTTCTGAGTGCAAGGTCAGACCCTTGCTGGATATTGAATGCTCTCCTCAGCATCAAGCAAAGTCCAACTTTTTTTTTTTTTACTTTTTTTTTTCCTCTTTTTTTTTTCCCCTGCAGAGTTTGAGTGCTCTCTTGAAGAGTTTTTATTATTATTATTATTATTTATTATTAGTATTTATTCCTTCATCCATTTTCAAGCATTGATTTGGGGGTGGCTTTAAGTGGGAGAGGACTGGGCTTCTGCCAGATATTTGGGAGGGAATTGCTATCCTCAACACAAACACAGCTACCCACAGACAATAACACAAAATCCTAACTGCTGACTTTGGTCTCCAGAAGAGTTGGATGGGGTCAAGAGTAGCCTATCTTCATGGGTACTCAAGTGTCCGATAGAAAGGATGGATACTGGAGAAGCACTTCCCGCTGCCTGGCACTTTTCATATTTTGCTTTTTCTAATGGATTTGCACTTCTGCTTTTTTTTTTTTTTTTTCCCCTTTCCCCTTGTAGTCATGTTGATATCAAAAGAGAAGAAGAAAAAAAAAACACTAAAGGAGATATCTTGAACTGAGCTGGTTTAAATGGATGGTCTGTAGTAAAGGAAAAGTGTCAGATAAGTATACGGAAGAAGCAAGTACCCACTCCTGATTTGAGTGAAAGCTTACCCCATTTTTCTTACTAATGCAGCCACCATTGTACTATTTTTCTGCATTACACCAGTAGCTCACTCATGTCAGTCCCTCCCCAAGGACATCCCACTGCTCTGCAGTCTCACTTCATGCCCCAAGTGTAGTGTATGACACAAAGACAAGCTCAGCTGTAAAACCCAGCATGTACAATGGACAAACACCATAGTTTATAAGCAAACAAAAAGAACATTTTATTCAAAACCAAAGAAACATCAAAGCTGGATGAGACCTCAAAGTCCACATACTCTGAACACCTAGCTCCAAAAATATCCCTAGCAAGCACTTCTCTGAGAAATACAACACAAATATATCTCAGCTCCATTACCTCATTAGGCAGAAAGGCCATGACAGTTTTAGGGCCATAACTTAGCACAAGAAACTTCCTCCTAAAATCAAGATAGTACTGCAACCCCATTAAAGATTGGTGCTTTACAACTGCGAGGTTTGCATGGTTCTTCCCATCTTGTGAGAGTTGTAGTGGGATTCGTCTGCTCTCATCTGGGTGTCTAAAAGGTAGGCAAGTCCAAACCTGAACGAACCATATCACGTCTCCCCTCCAAAAAGCCACTGGAGGGGTATGTGATTCCCCATCCCTACATGGATAAGATCAATTAACCTCTGGAGATGCCTTTTTCCCCTGCATTTACTCTCCAGCTGGAGTTATACCATCACTAGCAGATAAACTGCACTTCCAGCAGGGTTCTTCCTGACTGAACTGCCTGGTGAGCAGTAAGACGTAAAGGCACCCAGTCCCAGTCCTCCCACTTGCTTTCTGTACCTCGAAGAAAAGAAGTCAGCCAGAACTGCCAGTAGTGTTTTAATTGAAATGGGTTTTATTTTAGACAAATATACATATTTACTTCAACAAACTCTTTCACCAGCAATTTCTTCAACAGAGATACTAACCAGTTCTTCAGTTGGTATATTCTTGCCATAAACACAAGCAGAAGTCCCCCCTTATGAAATAGCCACCACCTGGACAGTGCCTACTTCCCACAGATCTTTCTGGTGTTTTGCTGTCTGTAAGAGACATCATACTTAAGATTTTTCTTAGCTTTAGAGAAAGATGGTGACCGTGTCCTCCTGAGGAAAGAGCAGTGCCTGAAGGTGCACTCTAGAAACAGATCACAGGCGCAGGGATGGTGACCTATAAATCACACCAGTAATCAGTTTATTTGTCTGAAGAGATGTTGTTTGGAAGAGATGTTGAGGCTGATGTCAGCTAATGGGCTGCTAAGGCTTGTGCAAATAAATGAAAAATGGATTTTTAAGGAAGTTTGCAGAATTTAAGTTATAGGGGATATGATAGGGTTTGCTAAAAGGCTTGGTAATGCACCCGAGACTGACTCAGAACAAGGTTTAATCTAAATGGGAAAAAGAAATTCTGGATTTTTTCTAATGTATAAATTTAATATGAGATTGTCTCATGACTTACCAAAAAAATACAAGCCCCCATAACCTTAGTTCAGTTCACAATAGTTTTAGCAGACAAGGCCCTCAGTAAAATGGGCTCAACACCATCAGCCAAGTGATAGCAGCTGAGGGCCTAGCTCAGGAACTGCATGAAGAAATAAAATGTGGGTAAAAGTTTCCCAGAACAGTTAAAAATGAGTTAACAGCTGGAACTGCTGGATGGTGGTGGGTATCACTTTCTTTTCCTTGCTATTGTGCCAGAGCCTCAGTGGAAGAGGGAATCTGCTAATAAATTGTGAACTAATTGTCAAATGAACCTGAAAACTCACCAGCTGCCTTTTCCTTGGAAAAGGTCACTTGGAAAGAAGCCATCAAATACAGCAGGGAAGAGCAGAAAAAAAAAAAAAAAAGAAAGAAAGAAGAAAAAAGATATATAATAATTCTGTGAATAAAGTATTCAAATTAAGATATTTGTCTCTGGATAAGCGAGGCAGAATGAATTCGAATTACATTTTATTCTTTCTACGTGTAATGCAGACAAGGATGGGCATCCAGAAGGGATATTTGTAGTGTCCCTCCATCCCACCTGCACGCCCCGAAGTAGCCTACTTGTCTAGGACTGCTTTACATCAAGCACCCTGCATAAAAAAATATGACAGATGTTCTTGCAGGAGATTTGCCTGTATGGAAAGCCAAGTGCGTCACACAGCACAGCCAAAGCTGGTGGGAAGAGCAGAGTGAAAGAAACACGCACGTCCTCACCCCTGCAAGCCCCCCCAGGCTGCTCACCATCGCCGCTTGGGATACATTTTGCAGCAGGATCCAAAAATGCTTTTCTGGTGATTTCTGCAGTCTTAGCCACCTTCCTAGTCTGTAGCAGGGCCACATCCTGTCCTGCACAGCGCTTTTACATGGGATTTGTTTTACCTGTGTAAGCGTCTTTAGCTCAGAAGTGGGACACACATTTTTCAAGGATGTAATAGCTGTCACTCTTGCCCATGATTGTCAAACACTGTTGCATGAAAAGGAGAGTTTCAGCATCCTCCACTTAAACATCTTCATCCTGCAATCTATGCCAACAAATACAGTGTGAAATATATCCTACCTGATCTGGTGAAACACTAAAACCTGTCAGTGGCTTATAGCATATGTAGGGGAAAACGTCCCTCAAGTTATTGTGGTATGCCTTGTTCATGTCATGGCAATAGCACAACTGGGGCTGAACAAGCTAACACTGATGAGGCTGGCCGACAGGTGGGCAAGGGATGGCAAAGCCATCACTGCACTACACAGGTCTTCACACCGTTTCCAGAATCCAGCCACCTGAGAGGTCACTTCCCTAGCATGCCATTAGAAGAGATATCGATGGACAGGATTGTTCCTGTGTTGCACCTCATGATGTAGTATCACGTCAGACACTCAGTTCTCATTTCGGAATAAAGCTGTGATTCATGCTGCTAAAAGAATCTTGAAAATATGACTTGAATGTCACTGAGGTAAGAGACCTGCCAAAAACATGAGCCTAAAATGTAAACAGCATCGTAGAAGTTAATGAGAGATGAACTCCAGGCCTTGCTGCCCCAGGGACTCTCACAGCCAGCAAATGGTTTTAGCAATTGAGAAGTGCCAAAACAGGAAAATGGAAGAGAGATTTTTGATAACTTCCCCATTTTGTGGGGGAAAAAAAATGAAATAAAATATTTTCTCATAAAACTCCTTTAAGACCACCAAGCAGAATGTTCTAAAACTTCACTAAAATAGTGCTCCTTGTGTCAGGAATCAGAGAATCATTAAAGTTGGAAGAGACCTTCAAGATCACCTGGTCCAACCATCACCCTACTACCAATATCACCCACTAAACCATGTCCCTTTCCTTTCAAGATTAAATGGTGATTTGAGGGGAGAAAACAGGAAGCAAGCCAAACTTTTCAGGTTACTGGTCTTATAAAGAGATATGGTGGCCCTGATTGAATTTTCTCCTTTCATGCATGTGAAAACGTACATCATTTCGATTCCCTTCAGGTTAAATAAGCATAGCCTAAAGCCACTGGTGGAGCAGCAAGCAAGCTCAGACTCATCCCGTCCCTTTCATGGCACTGAGTCCTCTGCTCCCACCAGGGAAGATGGATGCCAGGACAGAACACCAAGGTACTTTATAGCTTGCCAAGACAGATGGGTCACCTCCTTGAGATGCCCCCAGCCACAGAAGCTCACGCCTTTTCCAAGGTCATCCAGTCCTTTCGAGCCCATCCAGCCTCCAGCTGCTACTCTTCAATCACTTCTTCTCCCTCCAAAACAGTGCCCTGCTATCTCAAACCTTTTTTTTTTCTTTTTTCTTTTTTTCCTTTTTTTTTTTTTTCCCTGATCTTTTATATCTTGCACCTGACTGTTAATAGCAGAATGGGTTAACCTTTTCCCTGCCACATCCAGTAAAGCTCCTCATGGTCAATCCTCACTCTTCAGCTCCCAGGGGAGGGAAAATTGGCTTTATGCTAACAGAGCTATAATGATCACAACAGGCAGTGGTTATGAAATTACTGGGTCTCATATAGGAGCATCGCACATACATCATGTACCTGCAATTTTAAAAAGGATGTTGAAGAACTGAGGAAGACTCTGAAAAGAGCCAAAGGAATATTTGATTGCTGGGGAAAATGCCTGTATGAAATACTTTAAGAAGTCATTCCACTCACATTAAAATAATAAATAGAGTGCTGATAGTGAGTAAGTGCCTTCATTGAATGAAACTAGCAAGCAGTAAAGAACCTTTTAATGCAGCATTAAAGGTATATCAAGAACCAGTGGCTTGAAGCTGAAGTCAAGTTCATTTAAATGAGAAGGTAGGCTTGTGATTTTAAGTGTAGGTCTAATTAACTGTGAAACAAATTACCAGGGAGAAAAAGTTTTCTTTCATGTCTTCAGGTGAAGAACTGTAACCCCAGCAGGACAACAGAAGGGAGAATGAACTCACCACCAAAGCATTTGGCAGATTTTAAACCTGTGTTTCTTATTTCTTTCAGTGGAGAAATGACTTATTTATATCATAGGGACCTGCAGTAATGACCCAGGCCCCTTTCAGTTGGTTTGTGCTCATATCCCAAATGAGACCATCCACTGCATATCAGCTGGTTCAAATCTTAGTTCAGCACCAGTCCAAAAAGCCTTTGCATGTTTGCCTGCAAATATATTAATGCTTGTGTTGCACATGACTTGTGAACATGACAGTCTGCTCTTCTACACGTATACCCTCCTACTAAAGTTACTTTGCATTTGTTGCAGAAAGTCTCTTTCTACCTTCTGGTGTTGCTGTACTAACACATCAGAAGTCACAGGAACCATCTTGATTGACTGGATGGAATATGGCAAACACGTTTTGGATGACTGGATCTAGCTGTTCTGGAGCAGCTTGTTCTACTTGATCAATGTAATACAGATGACAAATTTTCTAGGTGCATTTTTCAGCTTTCTTCTGGGCCAGAGCGTTGGCCCATAGCCATGGGATCATGGGAAGATTCTTCTGCATGGAAAACTCACCACGGGGAAACTGCAGCCCACTTATAGACTTGGAAGGAAGGGTGGCTGATGCAGGCTGTATTCAAACTAAGCATTTCTGAATGCTCTAGTTTAACCCTCGCTTACATTTATTCCCCTGTCAGAAACAGTCACAGCTCTCCCCTTTAGTTTCATTTTGTGGGATTAAGCATACTAGGCTTCCAGGCTTCTTTCTAAGCCTTTCTAATCCCCTATCATAGAAGCCCTTTAATTCTTGTTTGCTTCATATGAATCTTTCCTGAGCATCATTTACTAATGCGTGCATGGGTGCAGATGAGACCTCATCCATGCTCTTCCATTGCGTTAACACTTCCTGGACTCCACTGTTCAGGTTATGGATAAAATATTGCTAAAACCAATTGATCTGTGCAAGAGATCTTTCACAAGGTAAACAGGGGCAGTTTTCCCTTTGCAAATAGCACAGCTCCAGTGTAAATGCAAAATTGCCACCATACTAACCACAGGTCCCCACCGGACACAGTTTTATCAGAATACCATTGAACAAAATCTGCCACTTTCTTCTTTCTCAGTAAACAGATTTCAAACCTATTTTATTTTTTTTCCACTTATCTCAAAGTCTTACATTATTTCCCCTTCAAAATGTGTTCCAACACCCTGGAATACACTCAGTTCAGATTAACAAGTCTCTGATTGCTTGAGTTGCTTTTTACCTCCTTTTCAAATATAAGTATTATATTTGGGTTTAGTTTTGTTTATTTATTCCTCCTGCTGCCTTTCCTGATTTGATACATTCCCACAAAATCCTTGCTGAGAGATCTGCAGTCCCTCGTGCCAGCTCTCAGCACTATTTCTGAATAGAGATTACTGGACCCCGACTCGATTGCTTTAATTCTCTCCTGTGTTCATCCACGGATGTACTCACATTTCCATTCAAACACTTCCTGTTAGACAAAGAAAAAGTAATCCCATGCTGAATATCGTCTTCATTAAAAAGTGAGAGAGAATATTTACCTGGTCTTTAACATAGAAAGAGAGAGATTATCTTTAACTAATGCTGTCCAAAAGCTCATCCATGCCCCACTCCAAGACAATCCCATATCTTCTTAATTTTTTGTTCATCTTCGTCATCATAGCTGATGAGTTATTTATTATTGCCTCAAATTTCTATTCACGGTTTAATTCTCTTTTACACTGGAAATTCTTACACATTTCATTTTCCGACCTTTAAGATGCAGCTTTCTCTTTAGACAACCCTTTCTCCCACACACTCTAACCTCTCTGTTTGTTGCTAACACTCTTTTTAAAACCTTTATTTTTTTTAGGTCTCAGTCTCCGTATTTGGGACAGAGCCCCCAACTTCTTTTGCACTTTGAATATGTCGTTTTGGTCTAAAACCACTAGGCGGAAGCATTCAACAAGTTGTGTGGTGCAGCTGTGGTGCAGTGTGGTGCAGATCCCAGTCTTAACTGGTAATTTTATGAAATTCCGATTGTTTTGAGTAGGAATCCACGGGCCTGCTGGGTCACACTTCCCTTGAAAATGTCATGGCACATAGTCCCTTGAAGAAATTTGCAACTATTCACCTTTCAGTCAGACTGGCTCCACTGCTTCTGATGCATCACTGTTTCACAACCTCATCCTCTGAATAACAGAAGACACTTCTAATTTCCAGGACCATTTTCTTCCAGGCTATTTTATTTGTATTTTAAATGCCTTTCTCCCTAGCATGTATTTTCCCACCTGCTTTATGCACTGAGAGTTCTGGTGTGTCCTCTCAGCTGTTATTTCTAAGCCGAACAAACCAAACTTGGATCTCTTTTCATAACACAAAGTGCTATCCATTCTTGTATTGCTTCTCTGCACTTAATCCAGTTTTAATTCATAGTCGTTGAATTGTGAAGGTCTCTGGCAAATGGAAGAAAAAAAGTTCTTTGCTTTAAAGTGCAATTTAGCTCCACGGATTTTCCCAAGTAGCTGAGAGACACTGAACTGCATGGTCAGTGTGGTGCCATTAATAATGATAAGTGATAAAGTCACTCTAGCTTAAAATACAGATCCTGATTTTTACTGAAGAAAACAGCTTTTTTTTAATGTTGTTGTTACTTCCACAGTCTTTTTTTTTTTTTTTCTCTCTAACTCTTCTGACCGGGGTGCAAGTATTCAATTCCATTCCAAGCGTTTCCATTACTTTTATTTCCTGTTAATTATGTTTGTCCTTTAGGTAGTGAGATCAAACCCACTACAGATAGGTGCAGTTCTTCTGCATTTAATTTTATTAATCACTTTTTACTTGTTTATTTTAATTTTAAGTGTGAAGGAAAAGAGTTCCCTTTGTATTATTCGCACAGAGCTGTTGACTTTTCTGGTATAAAGCAGATTCACAGTGCACTTACCTTCAAATTTGAGGGACCATTAGTCAAAACTTTTAAAGGTGTTACAATGTCAGGAGTAGCTAGGAGAAGCTAAAAGAATACCACAGAGAATATGAAAATTAAAAGGTATAAATATTTATTTGCAAGCAGTTTTCAGACAGTCTTAACTTGAAACAGAATCTCATTATTAAGTATTTATAGTAAAAGAGAATTTGTGTCCAAAGAGCCCACAATCTGAAGAGGTGAAAAACGTAGAAAAGGAAGGCAACACAGCACAGAACATAATGTTACCATTTAGAGAACGGGTGTTGAAGAGAGTGAGCAACTTGCTACGTGCCATAAGTGGAGTGTACAGCAGGTCCCACTCAGTTGCAAAACCCAGTTTCTTCTCTGGCTGGAGAAAAGCTCACCTGAATCTTGCCAGAACCTGACAAACCCAACAGTGACTGCATGACTACAACTATGTGACAAAGAGAAACAAAAACCTTCCTCTACTGACTTGCATATAACGTGTCTGAAATTTAAATAAATTAAAATGTCAAGGGTAATTTACGGCTATGCCTAGTGCATGACAAAGGATAACACGACAGTCATGAGACAGCAAAGTACATCAGCTAAAAGTATCTACAAAGTACATGTGCAAGGGACAAAAGACCGCGTATTGTTTGGACATAAGCTTTTCTGAGAAACCCAGGCTAGTAAGGAAATGAAGAAGGACAAAGACCTCTGTAAGGAAAATGTGGTGAAGATCATGAGAGACCATGTGCACATAGTTTCACGAGAAATATTTATGATTATATCCATAGTCTCATGTTAACCCCAGACTCAAATGCTTCAACCCGGATTTCCTAAATGTCCACATTACTTGTATTCTGGTTTCTTCTAACCTGTGCAGGGGTAAGGAAACTGTCCCTTCCATCAAAGAAGCAATAGCAGAAGGGGGAGAGGCTCCTACCACCGACACAACACATCTTCCTCAGGTGAAGGCTTCACACCATGGCCTTGGATGATGCTCACCACCATGACCAAGGGCAGCTCAGCTGGTGCCCACAGGGCACTCCCCATCTGCGTCTCTGCCTAAGGGGGTGGTTGAGGTGATGCTGTCAACTTCCCTTCTGTGGAAATGCTTATTTGTGCTTCTCTTCTCTACCTCATTGACAAGAAAGAACTTTAGCATGACATTTAACCATCCTGTCAAGTTTGAGGAAAGCATGTCACAAATGTAATTTGTTAGGGAGTGACTGATAGGAAGACACACAGCATGGCTGCCTCTGCCTTGCTTCCAGAAGAAAATATTAAAAAAACAGTCATCCTGGATAAAATGTAAAACAAGGTTTAACTCAGTTCAGTACAACTTCCGGAATATTAAGAATTGTATTTATTATTTCATTAAGCTGCAGTGACACAACTACAATAGCATACATGCCATGACATTCTGTAGACTGATCACATTGGAAGAAGTCCACTACACTGCGGTGTATCTGTGGATCATGCAGTGGCTATGTTCATGGTACATCAGTCCCCAAACATTAAAAAAATCAACAGCCTTTTACTTAACAGATCTGTAATGAAAGTATCAAATAGGGGGGTAGATTGATAAGTCTTAGCTCCTCTTCCTTATGTAATTTATATGAACAAAGATATTCTTTTCCTGTTCTCTGGTAGATCTTTTGCTGCTCGAGCATCTCTCTGCCCCTTGGGACAGGTCCCTAAAAGACAGCAGGTGTGATGTCAGACGTGACATGATCTGCCACTGCTGTGAACACACCACTGTGGGAGATGCTTTTCAAAGCATTTTTTTCTGCATATGTAAATACAGTACAAAGTTGAAAATAGCAAAATCAAAGGCTACAACTTTGCTGCTAGCATACTTAACCATGGCTAATTTATCATGATCATCTTTGTCAGTTCAAGTTTAGTGGGAAAGGCTGCCTCAGCTGATGTGCATTTACAATATCTGCTTCTGTGAATAGTTCTTCATAACATTGTCGCTGATGACCTATTTAATGTCTGGGGATTGTTGCTGACCTGTAAGTTCATTCTCAATCATCAGATTGCCACTACTGGCTCTTGTGACACTGTCGTATGATGGAGGAAAGGATGTTGAGGAAGAAGTTTCAGACTTTTCAAGATTCCTGCCATAGTTTTCACTCATCATAGATGCAATAAGTCCTTCTTTTTCTGGAGCAGCATCTCCAAGAGTGTCACCACTGTAAGTTCTGTGATGGTACAGGTAAGAAGCATGCTTTATGGAGCGCTGGAGCAAATGACTCCTGTAGGCACGCTGGATGACAGTGGCAGAAGCTTCCTCTTGTCTGTGTCTGAGTGTAGTAGAGATTGGCTCATAGGATTTTTTGGATGGATTAACAGACATGAACTTCTCCTCCATTTGTACTTTTAGCGTATCCATCTCCCCAGAATCTCCTAACACTCTTTTGGTAAAAGCAAACAAGATATCCAAGCAGTGAATCCTGTCTCCACTGACCATAGGCAGGTCCATTGCTATGAGTTCAATTTTGTTTGGTTTCGGTACACGTAAAGGTTCAGCCAGAGCATCTGCAAAGTCTGAAAGTGCAGAGAAAGTTATGAACTGAGTTGCTTCAGGGTCAAATTTCTCCCAGATTTCATAAAAGATGTCAAAGTCATCTTCCCCTAAAGGCTCTGTACTTTCCTCAGTAGCAGCATTGAAGTTCTCCAAAATAACAGCTATATACATGTTTACAACAATGAGAAATGATATAATGATGTAACTCACAAAATAAATAATTCCTATGGCAGGTTTACCACATTCACCTACTCTACCTCTCACATTTGGATCACAAAACGGTGGCCCGGTGTTTAAAAGAGGACTGAGAAGACCATCCCAGCCAGCCGATGTTGTGATTTGGAAGAGACAGAGCATGCTGTTAGCAAAAGTTTGGAAATTGAACATGTCATCAATGCCATCTTCCATCTTCACGTAAGCAAAGTTAGCCACGCCAAAAATAGCATAAATGAACATGACTAGAAAAAGCAAGAGGCCAATGTTAAATAGAGCAGGTAAGGACATCATTAAGGCGAAGAGCAGAGTTCGAATTCCTTTGGCAGCCCGTATGAGTCTCAGTATTCGTCCAATCCGAGCCAAGCGAATAACCCTGAAGAGTGTAGGTGGTAAGAAATGTTCAAGTGCTTTACCAATGCCAGAAAGCAGTAAAGCTAAAATAGAAAGGATAATAACTGGTTAGAATATCACATTTTTGCTTAACTAGTTATAGGATGAAATGATAATATCTATGCAGGTGGAAAATACATGATGTGTGTGCTAACAGCATAGCATAACAACCATTAATAGCAGTTAGAGCTGAAAAAAACAGCTGTAGAAATCAAGCATTATGAGCTACATTTTTCAGCCATGAGAAGACAGCATCTGTTGCACTAAGAATGGCAGGCACTTCTCTATGTACAACTTTAAAAATCCGTATCTGTCAACACTTGTTGATTGATGGTTTTCTTTGACACTGGTTGCATGAATTCTTCAGCAGGTGCAGGTTATGCGTTTACTTTCTGATTTGGATATCAAATACTGAAACTATAGAAAGGGTGGGTGTCAGTCTCTTTTGTCAGGTGACAAGTGACAAAACATGAAGAAATGGCCTAAAGTTGCACCAAGGGAGTTTTAGATTACACGCCATGAAGAATTTCTTTACAGAAAGAGTGGTTAGGCATTGGAACAGGCTGCCCAGGGAGGTGGTGGAGTTACCATCCCTGGTGGTATTTAAGAGACCTTTGGATGTGGTGCTTAGGGACATGGCTTCGTAGTGGACATGGCAGTGTTATGTGATGGTTGGACTTGATGATCTCATGGGTCTTTTCCAGCCAAAATGATTCCATGATTCTAGATAGCTAAACTAAGAAAACAATATATACAATGTCATGGCTATCATTTAGAAAACATAGCCAAGATACACACAAGCAAAACCAGTGAGGAGCATCGAAGTAGTGCTTAACACTGGCATGTAGTTCATTCAGGGACATAGATGGATGTTATTTTGTCATTAGTTTTCATGAAACCTGACAGACCTAGTAGCTCTAGAAGCAGAGGCTGGCTCTTCTAGGTTTAAATATTTTGGATACATTTTTCAGAATTTCCATTCCAGAAACTTCATTTTCTAAGGAAGAGCTATATTCTTACTGCCACAAAAACATAACTCATGATAATGAAACTAAATATTTTTCTTCCCTGAAATGCCTTCTGCTATTTTGGCAGTACTGAGCCTTGGAATAGTTAAATTCGCAGAAGAGATCTTTACACTATTCTTCCATTGCAATCCCTTCTAATTAAAGCTATTACATTTGGGTTGTTCTCTTCTATCCTGTTACACAGTTTGAGCCCTTAATTTCAGTCATCTATGCCTCAGTTTCTGGAAACTGAATTCCAGAGTCTATAATCTAACTCCGATCTTCATATTCTCTATATATTTCCATTCTCTGTTAAAACACAGGTAGCAAAAAGAAGCATTTTTTAACTGACCAAAGATTTCGTAGTTGGCACTAAAACTAACAATGCAAATCATCACGTAATAGAGTACTAGTATGCTAATTCTGTTTCTCATACTGAGAAACAACCTAAAGAACCATCGTGAAAGATTTTATATAACAGAGCCTTCATTTAAAAAAAAAATCCAAGAAAATAGTAGGAATTAAAAATATATAATTTCATGTTATTTGAATGTAATTATGGTGGTTTTTTTTTACGACCATGCAGTTCTTTTTACTCAACACTTTACAATATTCTGATTTCTATTTCAATATCCATTTGCAGTTGATACATTTTAAGTATTTTTTTCTGAAAAGAATCATGATTAATTTAGTAGAGAATTTGCCAATCCAGTTTTACTCACCAAGAAGTGACATGATCACAACAACTATATCAAATATGTTCCAGGCATTCGAGAAATAGTACTGCCTCAGAGCCACCAATTTCACTACGCATTCTGCAGTAAAGATTGCAACGAAGAGTATATTGATCTTGATAAGAATGTTAGTCTTCATTTCACTTTGGTCATAGGTTTCCACCATCATAGTGATCATATTAAGGCAGATGAGAATCATGATGATGACATCAAAGGCTTGACGTGTTACAATGTCAAAAAGGAACCCTTGGTATCTATTCTAGAGGAAAACAAATACACCCGGCATCAGTTATGAAAGTAGGGAGTACTCATCTGCACATGATTTCTAAATAGCACCAGTTTTTATATTGCTAAGTCTCTTAACTATGATAAAGATAGAGAAATTTAAGAAAGGCTGAAAACTCCTTCCCATCCTGAAGTTTAATCAGTTCCAAACTGAATATAAAACTCAATGATATTTATGCGGAGAACTTAATAAATATTTAACTTCTAAAATATTTCAGTACAACCTTTTGGTACAGACTTTGTTTTAAAGTACTGTCTGAATATCAATGTAAAGACTGTATATAAAATTTATATTCAATATATAAAATATGCACTTTTAACTGAATTAAATTAATTTCACAATGAGTTTTCCTTTTGGGGAATTCAGACATTCTTACCAGTGGTCTTGGAATGGGTTTTTGAGGTTTCTTGGATCCCAACTTTTTCATTGCATTGTAATATTTTTTCTGTTCTTCTGTCATAAAGATATCTTCCCCACCTAAGTATATAAAGAAATGTCACTGTTACTTGGTGAGAAAGCAGCACTATTGTAGTTATGATGTCCATATTACTGAAAACTAACATTTCTTTTTCACATCTTGCTGGTACTATTTCTCTTCATGATTTGTAACTGAATCGGAAAAAAAAAAAAAAAAGCAGAGTGGCATAAACATTACATTCACAGATCAGAAGTTCTGGGGTGAAGCCTAAGTAGCTCAGAAAACAAGAAAAGAAAGTTACTGAAAACCTGCGTGGTAACAACTGTTTCCCTGGATTCCCACACCCTGTTGTTATTGAACATCCAAAATACTTATTAGAGCATCTGTCCCAGACTACTTTCTTAGAAAAACGTCTGAGTGCCAAGACAAGGAGCAGTATTTTAAGTGGCTGAAGAGCAGATGTCATTGCCTTTGAAATGTTGGGAATGAGATGGGTGTTCAGGCTCTAGGGGAAAAGAAAAAAGGAAGAACCTCACCCTGTGTGCTACTTCTGCTAACTTCATGACTAATGTTCTAGTAAATGCAAACAAAAGTTATAGGTATTATGTAGAGCTATTATGACCTTGTTCTCTAAAAGCAGAACTGCTGGAGATATAGTAGGTGCCCGGGAGCACAACCAATATACTTATCTTTTTCTTTTGTTGGTTGAAATTGTCAATAATAACACCAACAAAGAGATTCAGGGTAAAGAAAGATCCAAAGATGATGAAGTTCACAAAGTAGAGATACATAAATAAACTGTGCTCCATTTGTGGCTGTTCATTTTTCTGCAGGAATGAAAAGCGACAAGAAACATGACCAATAACAACATAGGTCTAATTGAGAATAATCTTCATTCTGCAGATCCTCTCACAAATTGGTTCCAGGAGGAACTAAAGTTTACACTTTTAATGCTAGTTCTAACAAAAGTAATATAGCTTAAAACTATCAATACTGTGTACCGTGAAATATTGTATATATATGATACTGTTGGAAAGGGCATGAATAATGGAAGAAAGTAACATTTATACTGTGATTATTAGATGCTGCAAAATTCTAGGACTTTGTAGAAAATAATGGGATATTTTTGCTCATGTTGACTACTAGCCTTTTTGAAACTAAAAACAGTCCTTATGAAATTATATGCCAAGAGCAACGCTTGAGAGAAAATTAACAAGAAAATATGGCTTAAAATAATGGTACCACAAAGAGTTAATACTATAAGAGTTTGTTAATTTGATTTCTTTCACAATGTTTGTTTATATAGTTTCCAGCTAGATCATTGCAGACAAGGATAATTTAATTCTTTCTGATAGTGAATGTATTTGCATTTAAAACTTTTAGAACAAATCATATTCTTTGATTAATGGTGAATAAGGTTAGTTTTGTTTTACATTTCTTTTCACACAAAAGCTAATTTTTTTTTTCCTTTTCAAACATGACTTACAATCTTACCATTTGCACTTGATTAAGGCCCCACTAAAGTCAACAGAAACAGTTCCTGAATTGGACATGCTTGACATTATTTTTGCAAACATTTCAGAGGCATTAGTTCACCTTCTTGCAATAAGAACGGGAGCTGTAAAATGCTTAGTACTTGAAAAATCAGGTAAATCATTTAGAATTCTAGGCTCTTGGCATTAAAAATGTTGGGTTTTATTTCTTGGTTTAATGTGGTTTAAATGTGGTTTTTATTTCTTAGCAAAACAAACAAACAAACAAACAAACAAAAACCCCTTTTATGGCTATTATGGATAAAAATAAAGCCAAAACAAGGAAAACAGTTTTTCTGATCAAAACACACACACAAAAATATTATATATGGTTACTTCTAAAATTATTTGATTCCTATAAATTCATGATCAAATTGAGAGAGCCTCTTGATTTCAAATTCTTTGCCTCCAATGACTTACCACCTTGCTCTGTACAACATTGGATGATACTTCTGACAAGACAGCAAATGTTACTGGCAACATAAACAGTAGACAAAATGGTACTAGTGGTGATGCCTGACAATGTATATTAAACGATTGCTTATCCACAACAGCATGAGTCTTGATGAAATTTGGTTTTATATTTTAAACCATGTCACTGTAGAATATTCAAGTTTACTCCAAGCTCGAGTTTCATGACGGGTGATGTGAAAATTAGGTGCCTCCATGTGAGTGGGGACCTTGAGGTCCCCTGATGACTGACAGACATCCAGTTATCAGCAGGGTCAGTGCAGTCTAAAGAGGTGCTCAGCTGACCAGTACAGAGAGCCAGTGAGCTGAAATGCTCCCTAGATCTCTCTGAGCACACTGAGTAGATCTCCATTAAGCTCAGGGGGGACTTGGAGGTGAACTCACATGGAGACCTTACATTATAGATAACTGCATTTAGGTGTGTGAATCTGGAGTTGAATCCCTCTTCCCATTATAACAAATTAGCACTAAGCTACTATGAGTCATTCACAGATAAAATGTTTACATCAGCTGATAAAAGGAATTACTGGAAAGCTTTAGCACAGACAAACAGCAGGCCTCAAAGTGTAAAATCACCATGCTGTTGCAGAAACACATAGAGGTGCTTAACAGAAAATGAAGTTTGTAAGTGGCAACTGACCTCTCGTGAATCTACTGCCGCATACATGATGTCCATCCAACCTTTAAATGTTGCCTAGAATGAGAGATAAGAGCAAATGTGTTGAACTTTTAGGGTAAAAGTCTTCATACCATTTTCAATATCCAAATGACACCAACTGGGGAAAGAGACTCTGCTGCTGTCATAAACATATAACACCAAACTGACTTCAGGGAAACTTGCCACTGCTATATGTGACATCCTCAGCCCATACAGGATCAGAAAGCTTGTCAGGATGGAACAGACCATGCTGTTTTATGATCCTGTCAGGGCAAACCTTCACTACCATAGTTTACTAAAGGCCTGACAACCCTCATGGCTGAGCAAATCTGTACTGAGGCAGATTAAGTCAGTATTCACCCCAGACTTTCTACTGAAGTCGACTCCAGCTCTCAGGCTCACAGACCTGCTTTATTTTCCAAGGTTAAACTGGAGGCTGGAACTGTACTCATCCATCTCATGCTTACTTTATCACCTAGAAAAGCACTTTTACACTTTATCACCTAAAAAAGGTGGGGTCCAGTTTGTCCATATATAACAATACCTCCCCTTTTTCCATTTGCATGTGCTAACAGCACCGGTCTTTGAACAGCCAGCTATGAGGGAAGAGCAGGCTGTGTTAGATCTCTCCTTTCCATCATCCACCGAGATGAGTTAGGAGTTGGCAGGAGGTTAAGTTCATCTGACATGGCATTGGCAAGTGAAGGTAAGCAGCACTTACCACCTGAAGAAGAGCCAGGTAGCCAGAGCCAACATTATCGAAGTTGACTTTAACATTGACCCAGAATATTTTTCCTGTGTTATTATACATTCTGCAGTCTGATAAGTCATTGATTGAAGTATTCAATACTGAATTTTCTTCTGTCATATTGACACATTTCCCAAACTTCCCAGCAAACAGGTTCACCCCCATGATGCTAAAGATGAGCCAGAAGATGAGGCAGACAAGCAGAACATTCATGATGGAAGGGATGGCTCCCACGAGGGCATTGACCACCACCTTGGATGAAATGGCAGAGCAAGAATACATGTAGTTAAACAAAGATGTGAAAAAATGAGCAGTCAATTAGTAATCTCAGCAACCAGAAATCTAACATTTTCCATGTAAATACTGTTTGTAGATGACATGGGTACCTTGAACAAAGACTCACAGCTGCATAGTATCTCTTAGGCCTCAATGGAAGAGTTGAAATGATTTGGTTTGCTGCAAGCCACCACCAAATATGTATACTACAATGTGAGTCCATCCTCTTTTGATGACTTTTCTTTGTTTTTGGTGTGTTTTGTTTTTAACTTTTATAACATAAGATTTATGAAGGATTCTCCCATAAGCAGGAATGCAAAGGACTGTATTATTAAGACTGTGGAAGGTAGTTTGTTTACAAGGACCAGTAAAACTCTCCACTATTATTTTGTTAGATCTACCCTTTTTAGTGGGTTACCACTGTATTTGGGGTCCATAACCATGAGCTAAGGACCTGAGTTGTGGTAGGTGCTGTAGGAACACAGAAGATGTCCATGTAAGTTTTAAGTTCATACCAAGACATAACGAATTGCTTCATAAAACAGAGCAGTGTAAGGAAACAATGACCATGCATCTGAGTTTTCACAAGCAGTGAACTTAGTCAGGTAGCAAAGAACTTGATGAAGAAACAGAAAAATGAAAAAGCATTCTGAAGCTTTTTGGAAACTGTGTCACAAGCATTCTGCATAGCATGACAGAAAGTATGATGATACCTGGTTCAAAATTTACTTCAGACATGGAAATTTTGGTGCTAAATTACCAGAATGCATCAATTTCTTGACAATATTGCAATTGGCGAGCTTTCCATTTCACTTCCAAAAGATGTCCAAAGGCAATCTATATCTCAGCTGCGTTGAGGCTGCATTCCCATGTAAATGTGTGATAGTGATACCACAAGCACATACATCATCGGCGGTCACAGATCAGAGTATATTGCATAGACCAAACTCCTGCCCAAACACAGCAGTGGTTATCACTGCTGTTTCACATTACGGCGTGCAGAAGTTTTGCATATGACTGAGGGAGACTTTCTCTGCATTTGTGCAAGGTAAGGTTTCTAATCAAAGTCACATCCAACAGCTTCACATTGTTCCAGCTGCTCCTTTGACGGAAGAAGGCAGCAAATATTCTAAAGACAAACACTCTCACTTTTTGTAAGAGTAATTATATTTGGAACAATAATTTGGGCAGAGTATGTTTTAACAGTCTAAATCTTCTGTAAATCAGTCCAATAAAAACTTGCAGAATGGAAAGGATTCTTTCTTCTAAATTAGCTTTCCGTGACCATTTAAGAACGAAAACTGTGCTCACAGTTCTTATTCTCTTTTATTTTGGGTTGTCTCAGGAAGACGGGAATGACTAAGTGGCAAAGAAACAAAGTTCTGCCTAGCCTCATTTTAGTTTCAACAGCATTTGGGATTGATCACTCGAACAAAATCTGTAAGGAGCAGCCAGGTATAGAGGAGCACAGAAAAGGTGCCCTTTAAAAACTCATTTTTATAAACCCTAAACTTAACTTGGTGCAGACATATGAACCTCATAAATGCACAGTGTTATGATTCCATTACATGCTTATTAGTGCTGTCAGGCATTAATTTGTATTCAGTCTTACCCTCATCCCCTCAAATCTTGACAATGCTCTTAAGGGTCTCAGAGCTCGGAGAGTCCTAAGAGATTTCACAGCATCCAATGAGCTACCTAAGAGATTTATTAAAGAGACCTGAATGGAGAGATAAAATAAAGTATTAGCAACCTTTGGTGTCTGCTTTTTTTATTCCTTAAAAAAAAAAAAAAAATCAGTGCCCAGAGTGCAATATCCTGAAGCCATCATTACTCGAGGTGAAAGCATCATTCTTAATTTCACATCCAGAAAAAAAAACAGTGATTCTGCTGCTAAGTCCTGCATCAGGACCTGTGTAGAAATGCTGACGGCAGAACTCACATCTACTATAAGAAAGTCAAGCCAGCACCAGGCATTGGTGAAATACTTCTTGAAGCCATAAGCCACCCATTTCAGGAGCATCTCCAGAACAAAGATGAAAGTGAACATTTTGTCAAGAAATGACAACATAGCTTTAATGTGTTTTCTCTCATTTATATGGATGTCTTCAAATGCCTGAAATCAAAATATACAAATAAAATTTAAAAGTCAGAGACAAGCTTTAGAAAATGAAAGTCTACAATCAATAAGACCCCTTCATCATTCAATATTTAACATATGCAGATGTGAACCCCATCTTTTACTCAGAAGCATGTCTGATAAGCTTGTAATTCTTCCTGTCCCTTCTCTTTCTTTTTTCTCTATATTGTACACCTCTGTGGACACATACAGAACATGCACACTGGGATCCCAGGAAGAAAGTATATTTTTAGAAATTAATTTCAAGAACTTTATGCTTTCAGGAGAACTAAAGTACTAAATGTCATTTACTTATTTTAATGATATATAAAAAACTTTATATTTCACAACTGCAAAAGCCAGAAAAATCCAGTATACAACCAGAATGGGAACAGCTTCTGAGAGCTGCATATTTTTAGCATTGCTCTCTCTCTAATTTGTAATAGTATGAATAATAAATTTGCAATTACTACAATAGCGAATAAATGACTGCTCTGAGAAACCTCTTCCTTTCTCTCCTGATGAGTTCAAAGATATACCCCATGTTTTCTGCTGAAAGCAACTTGTCTGGGTGCAATTAAAGCTAAAAATGCTCCTAAAGAAATACATGAAATTGTGCTACACGAACCAAGGCTCCACTGCTCAGAAGAATCATGAATATGATAAAGGATTCAAACCAGGAATGTTCAACAATTTGGTAGCAGGTTTTTCTCAGATTCCACCATGTTTGTCCTCCAAAGTTTAGGGCACTACCCTTATAACAACGAAAGTATCGAACACAACCTGAAAGTGAGAGACAGCAATGAATGTACGTAATGAAAATGAATGCAGATGAAAGGCTGCTCAGGAAACTTCTGGGGCAAGGGAAAGTCCAGGGTCAACATAAACACACCACCTTAGGCTGCTTTTCACGTTTTGCCATGCAAAAAAAAGTAAGGAAACATAATTTTGTTTTCCTCTTAACTGCTATTTATTTCCGGTACACCAGAACAAAAAAGCTAAGAGACAAAGATGTACAGTTATCTTTAGTACTGCAGCATAATATCATCTTTCAAATACTGTTCATCTATTTGAATGTATAGAGCGACGTATTTTATATCATATAACCTGTGAGAATATGTCACCTTCTAGCTGGCATATAGGCTCCATAAAAAGAAATATTTCTTTTCAAGCTCACCAGATTACTTCTGTGATTTTTAATACTTCTTGCAGAAGGGAAGGTGTTAAATGCTGGATTTGGATGCTTATTCATTTTGCCAAGGATAGATTCACTTTAGCCAAAATTTTCATTGCTGTGTGCTCTAGAATAACTCATCTTTTCATTATTATGAAAAATGTTAGTGCTTCTGTCATTTCCAAGCATGAAAATCATGTACGTCTGTATCTCATATTTGTATCTTATACAGATATATATTATATAATAATATATAACTCATATATATGATAGTATATAAATTGTGAAGGAAAAACAAACAAACAAACAAAAAGATTTTATTTCCTTTAATAATCTCAGTTTCTCCAGTGATGTGGATCTGAGATTTGAGATTAGGCAAGGAATGGCACTTGCTCAAGATAGGGACCTTTCTGTGCAGAAATCTGTGTTAGGTACAGATTTGCTACACTTTCAGCTGAGGTCTCTTAACAGTTTTGCCACAGCAAACACACTCCAGCCTAGGACTACAGAGTATGAAACAAGATGTTTCACAGTTCTTCTTTGGAGCAGGGAAAAAAAAAATCTTCATTTCTTTTGTTCAAACAGCTGCATTGACAAATAATGCCATTTATAAAGTAGTTTTGAAAAAAAAAATCCCGAATATCAGAAATCTGACATTAGTTTTATTAAACCAATATGCAAACTGCAATGCGTATACAGTGAATCTCTCAGGATTTATCATGTATAGCATATAATAGTAATAATATATTTTAACTACACAGGGAGTGCTTAGCATTCAGGTGCAAAAACCTCTCTAACTTCAAATAGTTTCTACGTGCTTCACTTATCGATTCAATCCCAAAACTGTGCATTAGAAGTTTCATTGACCCAAAAAGGGCATAGGAAAAAAAAGAAAAAAAAAAAAAAAAGCCAGCTCTGCAGAACAGGTCAATGAGGGGATGGGAACAATTACAGCCAGATTTGATTTATCTGTATTCTCAGCAGATAAAATACCCAGGAAATAGCGCTTGAGTGGGAAGGTAGTGGCAAGAGGAAGGCTCTGCCTTTGGGAGCAGGGAAGAAAGCAAGGCCAGAGTGCAGTGGGAGCTGCTGCTAGGCTGCACATATGCAAGGCTGGAAAAGTCCCTCCTGATCATTTTGTGATATAAGGAAGCTTGAAAGGATGGAAAACAATTAAATCAAGGAGAATTTAGATGAATGGATGGAAATGGTGGTCAGACAGGCTGATTGGGCAAGCAAAGAGCAAAGCAGAAAGTTGAAGCGCTGGCAACAAATGAACCCACAGCTGACTTTTTAATTTATTTTTTTTAAGTTTATTCTCTCCCATCTAATACTGGAAGGACAGTGATTAACCCTGGCTGTCAGTAGTGATAGCTACTGAGAAAAATCTTGAGAGCCATTTCTTTTCTTCTTATGAAAACCACACGCTGTTGTTTCATCTTTGTACGGGAAGATTTCACAAAAGCAGTGAACGCAACCTGCAAGGACAGTTTGTACAGCTAGATGTTGTACAAAGATTTGATAAGGGATTCCCATGTTATTGTCCTATAGAAACTGACCTTCATCCTAACAGATTCTCTCTGCTTGTTGCACTCTTTTTTTTTTTGTTGTTATTTTTCATGAATCACTATTCAAGGAAGAAACATCTATCCAGTTGCAAGGCATTAACATATCTGTGTGCCAAATGCCTTATTCCAGTACCCATTGTCAGCTGAGATCTGATCCCCTAAAGTGACTTTGATTCTGTCCAGTAGGGTGGAATTTACCTTGCCTTACTATAATTATCTCCACTTTTGGGGTCTGGTCTTTGCCACTGCCCAGGTCCCAGTTAGAAGCATTCCCCTTGGTTTTTAAGGAGAGGGAGTTTATTTTTCAGGTGCCACAATCTCTCCATCCAATAGAGAGAACAATGATTAAGCCATTAGTTGACAACTAAAATTAAGTGAAATTAATCTCACCCTATCAGCTCAGCATTGCGAGAGAAACAGGTTTATTTTTGATATTTCTCACTTTCCAGCCATGTAACCAGGAGAGCCTTACCTTCTGGAAAACACTTTTCTGGAGTCTTCATGTCCTCAGCAAACTCTGGAATCTGCCTCAAAAGTTCTTCAGGATTTGTCAGATCCACTGTGCTGCCTTCAGAGGAGCTGGCACTGTCAAACTACCAAGCAAAATAAGATCAGGTGTTGATTCTTCCTACATTCAGTTCCAAATGAATAAATTCATCCATGAGCAAATAAAATTCAAAATCAAAA
Organism: Anser anser; assembly: GCF_964211835.1. Taxonomy (NCBI): domain Eukaryota; kingdom Metazoa; phylum Chordata; class Aves; order Anseriformes; family Anatidae; genus Anser; species Anser anser. The sequence goes on from NC_139721.1 coordinate 157,091,620, forward strand.
CTTGAGTATGTGCTAATATTTCAAATAGGGTTAGTAACGGAATGGACTTTGTGACTTTAAAAGTATATGAGCTTTGAAGTAACAATAGGTGCATTTGACCAGGAGCCAAAGTCATATACTTACAGTATCTACATGCATGAACCAGCTTGAACTGTTTAATAAGCTCATAAATTAGAGATTTTAACTTGCTTATGAGTGCACATAGACCTCAAAGAGGGATAAGCTTTAGCCGGGTAAAACCCAGAAAAATAAGAAAATGCATTAAACAGGAAAAACAGATAAATATAACCTTCTGTCAGGAACTGAACACCCATGATAGTATTTATGAATTAAAAATCGGAAACGTATAGCATATTCTTCAGTTCCAAAGCTTTTCTCTGTCCCCTCACACAATATAAAATGAATGATGAGTCATCTGTTTGGTACCAACGACTTACTCTGTGCTTTTGTTTTTATTTTTTAATGTTTCTCTGTTGCTGGAGCAGACATTATTTTCTTGAACATTTACATTATTCAAAATTCATCTTAATTTATTTATGAATAACTACTGACTTCAATTTCATAATGAACAACTCATTTCAAGTATTACATTTCTTGAAATTGAGATATTTAGGACACAGAGCAACTTGCTGGAATTTCCTACTCTTACTTGGAAATATCTCTCTCCTTTTATGACACACACAACCTTTTATTTCTCCCCTCCCCCCCCCCTCCTTTTTTTTTTGTGGACTCCGATTTCAAGAAATGGGAAGCAGCAGAAAATGTTATAAAGTATTTATTTGAATCAAATTATTTTGTAGTTTTTCCATTTCTAAAATCTTTATCTTTCCTATACATACATTTTTCTTAAAATCAATTTGTAGAAACCCAGCATGGTTTCATTTTCATTCACAGAATTCTGGCTCCATCATTAACCAGCCAGACTGGCTACTGCAAGCTCAGTGCCACTGCCGCCACTGAAATCCACTCCAGCAAATCTTTGAGCAGAAATGTAGCCAAGCCTGACCAGTATTGGAAAGTCAATGTCATATAAAATCTCTCTATACATATGTTACCTCTTTTTGCTCTGGTGATGATGGTTCAGCCTTCCTATCTTTTCCTAGGTAAAGCACACTGAATTCTTCAGAGGAAAGTCCTGACCCCTTGCTCCAGCTTCCTGAATTTTTCCCTCTTTCTCCCCTTTGCCTCAGATGATTTTCCTCCTGAAAATAATCTGTGGGTTAGCAAGGTTTTCTTTTTCTTTTGGGGGAGTGGGTAAATTGGAAGGGAAAGAAAGATAAGATGTACACTTCAATTAAAGAGGATTTCTCTGGTCAAAAGTCATAAGATATGATCTTTTTGAGTTTCTGATTTTACCTAAGGATAGAGATGGGGAATTTTTTCCTAATGGCCATGCAGCAAACTAAGGAATTAATAATTCATAATTCAGTGAAGTAGTCAAAAGCTGGACCCAGAGACTATTGAAGTGAACGCATGGGGATTGAGATGGAAACTTCAGGCAGGAAACATTAACACAAGAAAGGGGATATTATATGGTTAAATCAGAACTGAAAAATAAAATCAGAAAAACAAACAAACAAAAAAATAGGATAGTATATGCTATCATGGAAGAAACATGACCTCAGTGGAGATAGCCCATACTTAATACTTCTACCTTGCTCTAATAATTACTATATAGTAATTATATAGTTATTAATAATTACTATATAGTTATATATTATATTACTTATATAGTTATATGTTATATATATATATTATAGTTACATATTATATATATATTACCATATAGACAGCAAGGATGAAAGATAAAGAATGGCACAGGGCTGTAAGTCTGAATATTATGAATCCATGATAGTGTCCTTTGTGTATTTTTGCTTTGTCATCCAGAAAATAGCAAAATAGTTTGCATTATTTATTTCACGTTTAACATACAAAATTCCAAGGACACAAAGGATTACCACAATTTCCCATGGACAACCCATGAATTCTGTAATTATCCATGCATAACACAGCATGTCAACCAGGAATTCCTGCAGCGAAGCCAGAAGTTTATGGTCTTTCTTTTAGGACCATAATTATTTATTTTAAAAGGCTCCAAGCGATCAAGTTACCCTCATTCAAAATATTCTTATTTGTTTCTAACTCAAAATCTGGTAACTCATTGGAAATGGATCAGTGTATGCCACCCTGTTCTGCTAGAGACAGTCTTCCACCATACATGCATCCTTCAATATATATGCACCTTAGTATGTCAACATAAACAAAGAAATGTATTACCTGCTTACTGTATTCTGTGTCTGTAAATGTGCTCAGTTTATCATCATCTTCAAAACCATCACTTGTATTCTCTGCCTCAGCAATAGGGACACAAACAAATACATTGGGATTGGTAATAAAATCTTCAAGCCCTGCACAGTTTTCCCATTTTTTTTCACCCCATTCATTATTGTAATTCTCTTTAGAATTTTTTCTTTCTTTTCCCAGACCAAGTGGGTTCTGGGCTGTCAATTTGTTTTTCTTTCTCTGTGCTTTCTTTAGATGCCTGAGCTTTCCACAACAGGTGTCCCACGTAACACTCTTCACAAAGTGAAATCCCTTGTTAATCCGAGCAAAGGCAATCCGAAGATTGTTCATCTCTCCATCGTCTTCTGCTGTCTGGAGACAGTCGGTACTGAAGGAATTCAGCAGCAATGCAATGAAAAGGTTGAGGACCTGAAAGTCATTGAAATAATGATAAAATAAAAAGCCTGGAGAGTAGCATTAAAGAAGTCTAAATTGTGATGTTGAAGAAGACAGATGCTATCAAAGCTCAGTCTTACTGAGCAAACCTAAAGAAAGCAAAAATGAAATGGCTATGACTGATCACATTACAATTGATTAAGTAAATTTCTCTTTCAGAAAGCTTAATATTCTCATGTCCCTCTTCCCCCAAAAGTTGTTTAAAATGGCACCTAATTATTTGGCCAAAACAACTTTTCAAAGGTTATAGTAGTAACAAAGACTACAGTCATGGCCAGTCGGTTTAATAATGATTACTTTTTCAAACTACAATTAAATCAGGTCTCTGTGAACACTTTTCTAAAATTAAATGTACACTCAGATTCAGGCTTAGCAATTCTGTTAAATGTACAACACTGTTGCAAAAATCAGAATCGAGAGTAAATCAAAGTGAGATTTTCTCCCTGTTTTTGAGAACATTTTAAAAGAAATAAATTCAAACACCTTTTTTCTTTTTTTCTTTTCATTTCTTTTTTTTTTTTTTTTAAGGAATGGGAGAATAAAACAGGCGTTTGTTTTTTTGTTGTGGTTGTTATCTTGGTTGATTAGTTGTCATGTGTGGGGTTTTTTTTTTGTTTTTTTGTTTTTTTTCAGAATTAGCCTTCTGATGCTATTTGGGATGAGACTTATGCTGCTCAATTTTTGTCATATCAGAAGTGGGCAAATAGCACCACCCTGAGTCATCCAGGAACCTCCACAGTCAGCAGAGAACATTAGACCTCCAGAGACCAATTCACTCCATCTGTCTTAGTTATTCACCTTAGGTTAGAATAAATTTCACTCTTCAATATCTCACTGTTATCTTTCATAATAAGAAAACATAAACAAGGAGCATAGGCTAAGTACTTAATTGTTTGACAGTTAACATTATGTTATATGAATATCACTCAGCATTTCATCACCAAAATGAATCATCAAGGCATAAAAGAGGCAGGACTTCAAACCTGGGGATTTGGGATTCAGCTACGGAACAGATATTTTCTATAAAGCACTACCTAAAGTTAATTATTTTCAGCAGTTTCTTAAATTAAAGGAAGATGGGTATATTAATAATAAGAAGAATGACATGAGAAACAAAGCTAAAAAAAACATTTTTATTATTTGGGCAGTAAGAATTGACTGAAGGGGACTGTGAAGGAAGCTTTCCCCCTAAACCCCTGCATGGGTTTATGAGGCTGTGCAGAGCATGGATCAAGAGCATGGATCCACAGCAGGATCTTCATGGAAGTGATTGGCATAAGCTGTAGCTCTTGCATGTAAATAGACATTCAGAGGACTCATTTATACAGATGAACAAAGAAAATCCTGATTTTATTGATAGCAGTGTAGATTCTGCTATTTGCTGATAAAGAATTCAATACACTTGTGAATCCTAGAAAAATAAAATTTTAAAACAAACAAACAAAAAAGCCACAAAAAAAAATTTAATTTACAGAGAGACTTAAGCATTTAGCTCTGTTAATTCATGCAGGTAAGTCATAATACTTGCTGATTTTTTACATCCAAATCCCAAGAAGAAAAGTTGTTTCCTGTTTCAAGTTGCACATGGAAAGGTCAAGTGATGTTATGTGCAGAAAAAATACTAAATATGAAAATATGGATAGCAACTCAATGCCAAAAGGTAGAAGAGGCTTTTAAAGACTATAGCAGACACAGGTAACTCTTCTACATGTGTTTGGGGGACTACTTTTTGTCAGTAAAGTTGATTCTACCATTGATGAGATAAAGAGAATAAAACATTGGAAAACTCACCACTAAATTTCCTATCACCATGACCAGCAGAAAGACAAGAAGGCACAGTGGTTTTTCAGCTACCACCATGCAGTCCCACATAGTTTCAATCCATTCTCCACACAGAATTCGGAAAATGACGAGGAACGAATGGAAAAAGTCCATCATGTGCCAGCGTGGCTTGCCATTTTTGTTTATTTTAAGTATGTTGTCTCTATAGTTTGACCCAAAAAGTTGCACTCCTACTATAGCAAAAATAAAAACTATGATTGCCAGGACAAGGGTCAGGTTACTCAGCGCGCCCAGAGAGTTACCAATGATTTTAATAAGAGTGTTTAAAGTTGGCCAGGACTTTGCCAGTTTGAAGACCCTCAGCTGTGTAAAAACATAAAAAGTTGTGTTAGACATCAGCAAAGATAACCCACCTTTGCATTGTTCAGGCCTGCAAAACTATTCTATAAATGTTCGGAGCTCCTCCATCAATATAATGTTTATGGCACTGTGACACTAACACTTCAAAAAAAAAAGCATTTATAGATTTTTATTTTTTTTAATCTGGGCAACATTACAGAGATAAACTGGCAACCTCCTTAAGGAACTGGGTAATCCAATTCCCTGATAAGGTCTTGGCCCACACAGGCAGTTTCTTACTTGATACAGATTATGTAATCTCCCTGATGAAGATTATGGTATCCAATTTACATGAAACAAAAATGACCAAAGCTAGGAGACCAGTTCCCATTTTACAATAAAAAGTGTCTTTCTTTCTGTAACGCAACCCAAATCAGTCCATACTTTCCCAGGGCAGTGGTCACAGCACCGAGCCTGCTGGAATTCAAGAAGCATTTGGACAATACTCTCAGACACAGGGTCTGATTTTTTGGGCGGTCTTTTGGGGACCCAGGAATTGGACTCAATGATCCTTGTGGGTCCCTTCCAGCTTGGGATATTCTATGATCTATGAATAATCTCTGCTTCAGTTGTGATGGAATGAGTTAAAGTAACTGGCATGATAAGCTCTCCCTATTTTTCTTCATAGTACATGATATGAATACCTTACCATCAGTTCATGTCTATTTTGAAGTATTTTTCTTTCTAAATTTGTACTCTGACACTTTTTCCTAAGACTACTTGTGCTAGTATTTCATTTTCAACTCCTGTTTTGCAACATCTCTACTCTGGAATATTTTTTCTCTGAATACTTCTTACTATATTGAAAGGAAATATAAATGTCATTAAACTTCAACTCTAATATCACAAGTTTGACAATATGTTTCTTATTGCCACTGCTTAGAAAATAAAATAAATCATTTCCTGCATCTTAACTGCAGACAACAGAAGTATTCTCTATTGTATTCACAACATAGTGCTTTATACAATGGAGTAAATGTAAGGCTTACCAGTCTGAAGGATCGTAAAACTGACAGGGTTCCTCCTTTTCTTCTCTCTTTCTTGCCTTTGTGTTTGGGTAAACTCAGTTCTATTAAACTCAATGTGACAATTATGCTGTCAAAAATATTCCAGGGCTGCTGAAAATAATAATAGGGATCTAGAGCAATGATTTTAAAGATCATTTCTGCAGTGAAGATTCCTGTAAAGACCTGTGACCAAGAAATAGTAGCATCAGCATAAAAGTTGCCATGAATTTATCTTATCTTTAGACTATGTGTCCACAAATATAGTAAACATTCATGGACAGGCCAAAAAAAACCCAACTATTTTTATGATCTTTTAATGGAATTTTTATTAAAATGGGGGGATTGTTTTCTGCTCTTTCAGGAGTGTGTTAGAAGGGCATCAATAAAATCTTGGAGTCAACTATATCAGAAATTTAGAGTTCCTTAATCTTTCATTTTTACAGCTACTTTTTGTGTCTCAAGTGAAAACAGTCATCAATCAATCCTTGGTATAAAAGGTCAGAGAGTTGAAAATTTGCTTACCAAGTTGCCTACATTAAGCATTGATTTAAAATTATTTGACATATTATTGTGTTCCAGTGCCATGAACAAAGTGTTCATCACAATGCAAAGAGTGATGGTGAGATCAATAAAAGGATCCTTTATGAAAGCAGCTACTTTTTTCTTGATTCTCAACCAAAGTGGACAACAGTCCCAAATTAGATACTTTAAAGCAAAATCTTTCAGGCATGGCGGGCATCTCCGTTGGGATTCTTCAAGTTCTAAAAACAAAAGAAAACCCCATTGTAGTTAAATCGTTGCTGAGGAAGGTGGTGAAATACTAACTTCAAGGAGTCAAAAGACCAGAGAAGAAAAAAGAACCTGAAAACCCATACAGAGACCCAAAGCTTCCCTGCACTTTCCACCGCTCATGTAAAACCTACACCAAATAAACACAAAGATAAAATTCAGAGAAAATTGGATTCAAAATTAATTGAAGGGAAGTTACTTTAAAAGCTGTTGGATCAAGCTTTAGGTACAGACTCATCCTAGGATCATCTGACCCAAATCAGATGTTTGGGATGTAGAGGCCACATCTCAGCCTCTCATCCTTGGAGCTCTTGATAGGCAATAGAGCAGCTAAGGCCCTTTTCATCTGATCCTTATGTAGACATCTAGGACACTGGCTGTATCACACACGACAACTGTCTCCATCGACTCTTAAAAGAGTTTAGAACAGCAGTGGTGGATGTTCACGTGAGGCAAACCCAAAAGACCGTGCCCAAAATTTCACCTTAGGCCACTTCTGTTGGAAAGTTCATGCCTATCGTTTTCCAGCTGATGCAAGCAGCAATATATCTCAATTTTCTATAAGCAAAACATGGAATAGAAGCTGTTCTGCTAGTGTCATTTAAAAGCTTTTGGTCAAATATAAACCTCATGGCTTTTCTTCCTTCAACATGAATATTAATGTGTGCTCAAAAACACTTTTATCCCTGTCAAAGTTCTGTGCAAATTCATTGACAAACTGGACCTCACTAATCATTCCCTTTCTGTTTGTATTTAGGGTTAAGTAAATAGTTTCTGTGGATGCCAAAATTTTTCAAATGTCTTATGAGCTGGATCTGACTTGTAACCTTTTCTTCTTTGTACATGTCCTTATTTCCCCTCCCAGTTCAGTCGCCATTTCTTCTCCTCTGGGCTCAAGTCTCCGATTCCACCCCACATTACTTATTCAAGCGTGATCACCCTGACTCAACCCCCCTCCAGATCTAGCTTTTGCTTTCTGTTCCTCCTGACCAGATGGCTTCTTTATTTACCCTGTGTGGATCTGGCAGAACCGGTGTTCAGATCCCAGCAAAGACAATCTCTGCTCCCTCTTCTGATACCTACTCTTAGTTTAATCCACATTCACTTAGAGCTATGGGGGAAAGCCTGGTTCCCAGGTCACAGCTGAATGTCTGCAGCACAGCCCAAATTATTGTTGAATTAAACTTGAAAGCAAGGCTGCATGGGATGTGTTTCCACGGAGATTTTCCCAAGAGTGATTTAGAGAAATTTAAGAAAAGGGAACATCCTGCCAAAATGCTACCCCCCTGCCAAATCCTACACTTGTTTTCCAAGAACTGTTGATAGAGATCCAACACAAAAACATAAATTTCTTCCTCATCCTGGTCCAGAAAACATCTGGACAATTCAGATTTATTTTTTTTTTTTAACCCCCAGAAAGTTCTGCAGTGAAACTATCAAGTAGCATAATAACAGTAAGTGATACAACCCTTACTACCCTCAAAAATTCACATGGAAAGGTATGTTAAGCACTCAAACCCCAGGAAATGCCACAATTAGTTTTGCTTGTGTAATCCTAACATGGGATTCTGCATGTGTACGTCTCTACCAGTGACACAACAGTAGTCACAGGGTCAGGAGGAGAAGCCACTGTCCCAGTCCTGCTCCTCACCCACTAGAGAAATTCCTTCCACCCACCATCACTCCAAGTCCCTCCTCTGTCTGTCTTAAGAAATGAGATCTTATGATAGGCAAAGGACGTGTTCCAGCACATAAAAACAGTGTGATAATGCTTTAAAAAAAATATATCCAAATTAATGATGAAATTCCTACACAGCTACAAATCTATGTTAATGTTTAAGAAACGTATTGACATTTTGGTCTTTTTCCCTAGCATTACCTTATGATTGAAATAAGCGTAACAAGGAGCCACTTACCCTCCAAGACACTGGTAATTATGCTGACTGCACTTGCTGCCCTTTGTCTCTGAAATGCCTCATTAAAGTACTCCACTGACAGATGAGGATGCAAATGCATCATGCTGCTCTCATCATTTACAGCTGGCTGCTTAAAGAAGTAAACACGATTAGGGAGATACCACAGGAATAAAATGAAGTAGGATGCAATGATGGGTAACTATGAAAGTTAATAGGAATGATGACAAGCAGCCAGATAAATGCACCGTTCTACAAGATGTAATAGGTGTTCAGAGCGAAGGTCCTACACTTCAGTAATAATGCTACAGTAAATGGATCCCCCAAGCATGTAATAGCAACAAGGCAAACACAAATCTTGGAAATAGGTGTAGGAGGGCAAACAGGCCCAGAATATATTCCAGGGACTAATGGAAAAGGAGAGAGATGAGGGGTAAAGTGGTAGAAAAGCATCTCTACCCACTTGGTAAACTTATAGGCAAAGCTTCTGTATGATGCTAGAGTTGCTGTGTAGGAGAAATAGGTATTGCTCAAGACGATCACCCTGGGTGGGGCATAGAATAAAAAAGCTCTCCCTGTTTGTTACAATGCCAGCATTAGAAACATACCTAAAAATCCTACCACTGATGGAGAAACCATAATATGAAGTACATACTTAACAACTTTTTCTTACCAGATCACCCTTCCCTGGGTCTTCCATTACTGGCGGAAGTGGAACCCCTTCAGTAGATGCTGGATCTAGACCGTGCACCTTGCCATTCCCTCCTCCCATCACTGAAATCATGCCATTGCAGTCATCCGTGTTGGTCCACTTGCCTCCCTGCCCGCAGCTGGGGGTAGCAGGATGGGAGCCATGGCTTGCTTGGCTCTGCACGCTGCAGCGTCTTCCCACCTGCGGCACCGACAGTGACCTCCCCTGGATTTCGTTCTCCCCTGCACTGCGGGTCTCCTCATCACCAAAATCCACTTTGGAGTCGACTTCTAAGGCAGGTATTTGGAAATTGAATACACTCCCGTGGCTCAGCCTGCGTTTCACCTGATTTGCATTGGGGCCGTACACCAAGCCAAGGAGAGCCTGAGAGCACAAAGAGAGAAATAAAAAGAGAATGGCATAATATCGTAGAGAAGGTTTGGGGAAGCGATAAAAGTTTAGAGTTTCATAACATTTTCTATCAACCATAGCACGTCCAAAACTCTTATTTAATTTAGATTATTCAGGAAGGATTTTGTTTAGGTTTTAAAAGGCAGATAATAAAATCTTGCCAGCTGTAGTAGCTTTTTTTTTATTTTTTTTTTAACAGACAAAGATGGAACGAAAGTTAAATTCTGATCTTTGTTCACATTTTCTATTTTTTTGAAGCTATAGAAAATGTATTTTAACTCTTATTGTAATTTCCTTTTATCCTTTGCTTATGGTATTTCCTTTTCAAATTAAATTTTACATATGATACCTCCATAGCCCATAAGGTTGTTTATTTTAAAGGTTAAAGAGTGATCAGCATTTGTAATAGGATTTGGTTTGTACTTTCAAACAGTTTATTTTAGTATTAAAATTAGAAAAGCTGTAAGGATCCCAGATTCAGACAATAGATTACCAACTTTCGTTGACTGTCTGTGGGCTGTAACTTGGGAAATTGTTGTTCTTCATAATCTTCTATCCCCAAGGACTTGTTTCTCTTTTTCCTATTGCTTCTTTCTTTGATTTCTTTGGTAGACAAAGGAGAGGCTTCGAAGGAGCTAATTGACAGGATATCAATCCCTTTAGCAGCCAATGACTAAAATTAAAACAAAAACATGGATGGCATTTTTGCTAGATACATAGAATACAAGCAGCAAGAAAACACTTCTGTGCTCCATAATATCTCATCTTAACAATCTGTATTTCACAAAAGTCAGTAAAAATCTTCCAATATGTGATAACAGTAAAAGAAAGAGGAGAGAATTTCTGCACCATATGGAGCACTGAACAATTTACTATTTGCAGTATGTTACATGATCACATGTACTGGGCTTGCCAGGGGCAAAATAATCATATTATAGCTCCTATTCCTCCATATGGCAGAATTGCTTACAATAAAAATACTCAGTTTTAAAATAAAGCTATACAATATAACTTTTTTTTCCAAACAAATGCTCAAGCACTATTAAAATTCAGTCTTGCTTTTGCATATCCTTAAGACTGTATTCACACTGTGGTTAGCTTGCCTTCCCATACTGAATTTAGAGCAATGTTTTCAAAATGCAGCAATATTTTGTTCCAGAAAATTCTAAACTATTTAAGTTACAAATGATTTTTTCACTCAACTACAATAGGCTTTGTTTCAGATGTTACTGCAGTTGATGTAAAGAATTACTGTATATTTCTGTGCTCAGCAATCCACAACAGTTAAATAGAACAGAAAGAAAAAGGCATCTACATGTTATTTTGGAAGCTGCTAGCTGATGGAATTTTACATTTTCCAGTTTTAAAATATTACTTTTCTTACACCAGACTTTGAAGATCATTATCCACAACAAAAAATCATGGTTGGAACAATATGGGAAAAATACTCAGCTGAACAAGGAAGTGCTCCTGTATCTCTACGAATCAGTGCATTCAATAACTTAACATTTGCTCCTGTTCCCACAAGTGACTGTATATCTGTATACTGTGTGGCTGTATACAAGGAGATACGCACTTTATGTGATTAATAACAGGGTGTTGAGACTTATTTTTGCAATAATTCACATACCTCCTGCTCTTTCTGCAATAATTCCATGGCTTCCCGAAATTTCCTTTCCTTTGCCTCTGTTTCAGCAATAGTGGCCTTGTTCTGGTCTTCGTATGCCATTGTTACTACAGCCAGAATCAAGTTGACTAGATAAAATGAGCCCAGAAAGATGACCAGCATGAAGAAGAGTATATACACCTTCCCAGAAGCTCTGAGGGTCTGTAAGCACAACACCCCAGAGATAAAAAATACTGTATTGAATATCAAATAGGCTTTCAATGTGTCTTTAAATTTTTCAGAAGCACGCAGCTTTCTAGACACAATGCTCTAGGAAGCTTAAATATATCTTCCTTGGCCCCTTTTCTCCACATCTTTTTCTCCCTCTTTCCATGCCATCACTTGTAAACCCATGAGGATGACTGAGGAGGCACTGTTGCATTTTTGAAGGACAGTATGAAATCTTTTAGTGTTTTTCTGAAGTCCCTAATACAACAGGTTAATAGGGATACTGCTGGGAAGCACTTCAGCATCCCTTCTCAATGAGTCAATTACGGACCACAGCTTGCTGGAAGGGAGAAGAGAGTACGCAGGCTTAATGATTCGCAGCTACTTCTTTTATTTGAGATTTCTTGTCCTCCCTAACCATTTTCTGCTTCGGATATTGTGCTACCTGGACAACCCATTCTGAACAATACACAAAGCTGGTACCTGCTGATACAGGCGCTCCCAGTAGTCCTGGGTCATCAGGCGGAATAAGGAAAGAAAAGCCCAGCCAAAGGTATCAAAACTGGTGAAACCGTAATCAGGATTGGGCCCAATTTTCAAGCATGTGTATTCTGGAGGACAGGTCCTAGAGGTAATAATAACTGCAGCTCATTCAATGTGGCAGATTCTGGAGAAAAACTTCAGTTTATGTGAGAGTTGGGATTATTATTCAGCTTTGCATTTTATTTTACTGCAAGCTAATTTTCTATGCTAGGCAGTATTTGGCTGGAAAGTGGGATGGGAAAAAGCAGCATCCACAATCCAGCAACAAAGAAAGACAGGCTAGAGAAGACCCCCAACCAAAGCCAACTCCCTCATCACCATTCCCATCTCCTGCCCCTCACCACAAAGCAACCACCTCTCCCTCCGTGCCCAAATCTGCCCTCCAAATCCATGTTTTGTTTCCCAGTTTAACAATCCCAAGCCTTCACAAAGAGAATCATGTCTGTCCTGTCCTGTAGGTGAGGCCCTTCATGTTCTCAACTCTCGTACATATGTGGGGAAGAGAAAGATAGCCCTTCTAGAAGGGCTTGAAGGAATTTAGACTTGAATAAGACAACTGCAGGTTCATGCTTCGTTCTTCACATGTATGAAATTATCTGATGATCCACCATATTTTATTGTTTGTGTTCCTGTTTCTGCAGTCAAGGAAAGCCAGGAATCACTCCTTTGTTTTCATCTCTTATGACTGAGCAAGCAGAGAACTGTTCAGACAGAGAAAACTTCTGAAGAAGAAATATTCTGAAGTGCACTTACCCAGCGCCGGGACCACATAGCAAGATGTCCGAGGAGCCTGGCTTCTGAGCAAAATGTTCTATTAAAAAAAAGGAAAAGAAAGGTAAAACCAAAGCACTTTCTAGTCTGTATCTTCTATCCTTGGAGTGGTGATGGTAACAGAGAGCTGTAAGTGTATATGCACACACATACAAATTGCTGTGTAGTAAATATGAAAAGAGCACTAAAAGAATAGAGGTTTCCAAATGCACAGCAACTACACCATGTTGCAAGATGTCCTGTCCTCATTTATACACATACTTCTGCGTATGTACAAATTTCAGACTGAAGGAAGCCCTTAAAATTGAAAGTTTTTGCAATATCACTTTGGCCCTATCTGCCAAAAGCATATCAAGAATAGAAGGGCGCAGGTTCAAGCACAGCCCAAGGTTTGGTTGTTGTTAGCACACTCTCTGGCACAGTTCTGGCAAATGACAATTAGCCCTCTCCAGGACAGAGTTTGGACAATTTTGGGGGTACCACAGATCATTTCCAACAAGCAATAAAAACAAATCACTGGTTTTAACAAAATGAAAGAGTATTTGGCTATACAGATATAAACCATGATGTGTAATTACTCTGCATAGCCGGAAAACAGGTCCTAACCCTGCTCAGCTGATAAACACAGATTTGTCCATTAGGATGCTGAAGCCATGCTCTTTTTGACCTCTTCCCCTCTTAGCATGAGTTACTCTGATGCCCGAGCTAGCAGCAGACTGAAAGTAATAGCTTCAATGCTAATAGCTAATTAGCACCATTAAGAGGTGGGTTTCATATCCCAGATGCAAGGCACATCTCATCTCTTCCTGGTGCTTCTCAAATCTCAGCTGTGCTTATCAGATAAGTCAGTGTGATTCAGAGCCAGCACAGGAATCCTTAATATCTGCTGTACTGTACCATGTAAATATACCATAAAGAAATGAGTCACTATCTGGGCTACTTTCCACCCAAATTTTGTTCACCTCTGCTCCTGCCAACCAACAAAATATAAGATTCCAGGACTGAGCTTCAGAAAACTGTAGCAACATGTAGGGTCCATGTTGCAGATGGGAACTTCACACTAAGTCAGCACCAAAACAGCCTGTGGAAAACACACCCAAAAAAATCACTTTAATTGAAAATTGGCCTTACAGGGCTGTAAGTCATAAGTCCTGTAGGAAAGACAGCCAGATTCCACTAAACTTGTCTGGCACTTCCTATTCCTTTTGCCATCATTGCATGCAAGATGGTTGGGATGGGAACAAGACAAAGCTTGAGAAGCAACACATCTTGAATTTCTTGAGCCCTACTATCTCCAGGCCATTGCCTTTATATTGCTGCAGTGTTCTGCATTTAATCAATAACAGGAAAAAAAGAGATATTTTTCTTGTTTCTTTAGCACAGAAAATTTTTATTTCTAGCTAAATTTTGTCACATCCACCTTCTCTTTTCTGTAGTATTCTAGTCTTTGGCTTTCTTTTGAAGTTTGCTTTCAGTTAAGACCTTTTCTAACATTCTGTGTATGGAAAATACATTGTTCTTATGTACTTTTTTCTTGGTAGGTACAAGAGGTTCCTGCAAAAACTATCCTCAAAAGTATTTATATAAAGACTTTCTCCCCCTGGACTATGAGGCTATTAAGAAATCTTGTCTGAACGGATCTTACACACCAAGTACATACAAACAGCACTACGGTAGGGCTTTTTTATGTATTTCAACATTTCCTCTACGAGTATATTTTTGTTGCTGTTCTGAATTCAGTGGTGATGAAGCTTTCTTCATATTTCTGGTGTATACACTGTCTATTTTACATTCGTTTTCTTCATGTACATTGAGGCTTTTCCTTCACCACAGGGCTTTTCATTTCTGAATAGCACCTTCCTGTTGCTGTTCCTCTGAGAAAGTTTTGGTGTCTTTTCAGATCTCTGCTCTACGCTTCCACCACCAGCTTCAGTCAAAATATAGGTGAAAGATGTTTATTATATATATCTTACAGATGAAATAAAATAATTATCACATATAAGATACACATGCTGTGAAGAAGAACGATTTTTACTTTTAAATAAATTCCTCAGTTCAAAGCTGAAGACTACTTAGCTAGGCAGCAGAATGAAGATGCTAGAACTCTTCAGCATAAAGTAGAAGCTGAACTTCAGGGAATTTCATCAGAGAATGAGCTAATACATATTTCAGTTATTGTCACATCATTCTGATGCTCTGGCAGTCTGAAGAGCATTATCAGGTAGTTGCTCATCCAAATATTCAGTCTCATATACAGCAGTGGTTACACACACATGCATAGGTGTCTAGAGTGCCATATAAAACAAGAATTAAAGAGAAAAATTACCTGTATAATTAGCAAACATTTCATAGGATTCCCATGTTTTGTTTTGTAAATACTCTTTGATACTGGGATCTGTATTATTCCTGATACACTTCTGTCTCAGATTGCCCTTGAAAAGCTGGAGGCCTATGAGGGCAAAGACACTCAGGCAGAAAACGGTCAGGATCATCACATTGGCAAGTTTCTTAACAGACTGGATAAGTGCCCCTACAATGATCTTGAGTCCTAGGGAGACAGTGTACAATGGAAAAGCAGGATGAAAAACCTAGAGTACTGAATATTAGAACAATATTTTCTCTTCATTTGACTGACCCTACAATTTCCAGATGTTCCTTCACTCCCTGTCAAGGATAAGGGACCAGGGATAGTCTAGTTATTTTTTATCCAGAAATTGATACACATAGTTCACATGAAACAACTGAGAATCAATGAAGAATCTAGAAACAATAATGAATATGATCAAAAATACCAGAAAGAGAACACAGGGGCAACCCAGTGGTTCTAAGTCTGTGTTTAGTCATTAGAAAGCAACCACTGACTTTATAACTGACGGAAAAGTTGGGGAAAAAATATTGTCCCAAAGATGATGTAAGATAATTCTGTTCAGTCACCAGAGGTGTTTCTGTTGAACCATAATACATAGACTAGCTAGAAGAACATTCTGTAAAACTGACATAATAAAGTGTTACTGAAATAATTTTAATATAATAAAATTAAATTGAACACAAGATTCTTTCTAATGATTGATTTATTCTGTTTAGTCCAGCTGGACTGTGATAGTATTTGTGTCCACAAATTCAGCTGCATCTGCAATCAGTGAAAGATACAGCAGGAGAAAGAAAAAGAGAGAGAGAAAGAGAAAGAGAGAAAGAGAGAGAGAGAAAGAAAGAAAAAGAAAGAAAGAAAGAAAGAAAGAAAGAAAGAAAGGAAGGAAGGAAGGAAGGAAGGAAGGAAGAAAGAAAGAAAGAAAGAAAGAAAGATCAGAATAAGCCAATATTTTGATTGGAGTAAAGAATTGGTTGTAAGTAACAGAAAATATTCAGCAAATAGATTTTCTTACCTGGGACTACTGAAATGGTTTTTAAGGCTCTCAGAACCCTGAAAGTCCGAAGGACTGATACACTCCCCAGGCTACTGAATGCTCCCACATACCTGTGAAATCAGGACACTCAAAATGGAGTAAGCAGGACACTTATTTTACAGTGTTCATTATTAATTCTTAATCCTCCTGAGTTTATTTTTGAGCATTAAGAAACTACTTACCAAGTATTTGTTTGAAGATTCATACAATAGAAAGCCATTTCTGGATTATTAGAATTGCTTTATAAAGTAGCTCTTGGTTTGTGCACAGTTGATTTTGTGTCAGCACCTTAAAATATTATGTACTCAAAATATAAAGAAAGATAACACTCAAAATTATTCATTTCAGGCTGAAACAGCCAGAACTCGTTTGATTCTCTCTTCCATCTGTAGCAGCCTCTAACCAGTATGAAAGCTGAAAACCAATTGCTCAGACCATGAATTTAGAGGGAAAGAGATCAAATTTAATCCACTGTCCTGGTGTCAATAGAAATCACTCTATTTTCAAATTTACACTTTCATTCACAGTATGAATTCACATTGGACATCCCAGCTATTACAAATGCATGTAAAAGGACATGTAAATTCACACAAAAATGCATGTAAAATGTATGTAAATTCACATAAAAGGACTCAAGAGTGATATGAGATGGGATTGAACAGTTAACTGTATCTTGCTCTGTACAGCTCCATTCCCTTCTTGAGCAACTAATGCATTGTTGTTATACAAACAGTGATAAAACAAGTACAAGAGTCAACATCCTAGACAGTTTCAGATACAGAGCAACAAAAACTTCAAATACAGAGAACATGTTCAAGTAGTCCGTATTTTATTTGTTCTCACTTACGCCATAACAATCACACTGAAATCCAACCAGTTCCAGGGATCTCGAAGGAAAGTGAATTCATTTAGGCAGAATCCTCTTGCCAATATTTTTATCAATGATTCAAAAGTGTAAATGCCAGTGAAAGTAAATCTAAGGAGGGGAGAAAAGTGCCAAAGTAAAACAGCAATGTTAGGAATTAATGGAAAAGGGTAAAAGACACAGTAAGACCATTTACTGTCTAGACCAGTGAACCAAGCCAACACTGCAGAGAAGTGATGGAAAGAATCCTATTGATTTCAGTTTCTTCTGTCGCTATCTGACTTGTATGTAGTTTGAAACAGTAGTTGACATGCCTGTTAACATGAATGCCTGTAATATTTTTTGGCATTCAGCAATTTTTTCAAACTCTTTTATGTGAGTCTCCAGAATTTGAGAAATACAAAAGTTCTAGCTAATTGCTAAAATAAGCATTAAAACTCACATCTTCCTCTGGTTTCAGGTGGACAAGTAAATGTATGATATTCTGTGTATTATTTACTTTGGGCACACTGCATCCATTTCTGTGCAGAATGTTTAAAACACTTGAAAAATACAACAGTACAGGATTTTCAATTTAAGATGGCAATTATTCTTATTAATGGAAAATTATCAGTAAAAGCTCTTCTGAACTTATTGAGTGCACTTATCATTTCAACAAGATAGCGATCTCCCTACAGAATTCAAAAGGCATTCACTTGGTAGCCAGCAAATGCACTAATAAATTATATGTATGTAGTGCTTCCCTCTTCATTTGGAAAGAAGTATTCTAAAATTATTATTAAAATGCATTTGAACAGTACTTCTGATGCCAACAGCAGATATAGCTCTTATCTAACCTTTAGTGCTCTCAAAAGTAGGGAAGTATCCCAGTGTCTTATGGAGATACATATATAAATACCTTACATCTTGCAGATTCTCATTCCTGCTTGCGTAAGGGTTTGCCACTCCCAATGATATCATGAAACATCATGATACTGATGTTTCAGTATCATGAATCATGAAACAGTCAGAAACAATTTAATGACAGTTTTTAAACCAAGTATTTTGGAATCTTTTCCTTTCTGTGTTAGAGGTATCAGAGTTCATATTCTAACATATTAATGCCAAACTGAGAACTTGAATAAATAAATAAATAAATAAATAAAATAAAATAAAATAAAATAAAATAAAATAATAGGATTACCCAGCTTAAGGGTGACTCCAAAGGCATGAATTTGTTGTGCTGTAATATTGCAAGGGTTGGCAGTGCTGAAGATAAGAGCTTTATTTTTTAACAGTGTCCCACAAGCCAGGAGTTTCTAACAGAATATTTTACTAAAGCAAATACTCAACATTTCAATATTATTAAATATAATTTTAAAATACAGCAGCTCTTGATGTTCTTTATCAGTGTTGGCAACAATAAGAAATCTGCCTGGATAAAAAGCAAATAATTACTAACTTCAGAAAGTGGGATAATGAACTGGAGTGGTAGGACAGACAGGACTTGAGTGGAATGTAATGTACACTCATGATCTCTTGTAACTCCATAATTATTGTAGTTATTGAGTTTAGAGACAAAAATACTCCATCAAAGCAAAAAAATAATGGTTATTAAACTCATAAACTACTGTGTGTGAAGGCTGCAAGATAGGCTAAGTAATTAATTAGAGGTACAGAGTTAAAATGCATACATACCCTCAGATACTTACTCAACATATTTGTTCGATGAAGAAGATGCAGAACTCTTAGACTCATTCTGAGCCATGAACACACAATTAGTTATAATAGTGCACATTATAAACCAAGTGAATAATGTAAGTCATGGGAGTGAAGGCAAAGAATATGACACTGATTTAGAAACATATTTACATACATATTCCACTGGTTATAAACTTAATGCTTTTTTTTTTTTTTTTGAGTTTAAAGCACATGTAAGATCTGCATGTACATGTAGATTACAATACACTGCTGCTGTTATTTATGTCATCTTAACTGCTGTACAGGCTAGAGATCTGCTGCTCTATGCATTGCAGACTTGGTAAAATGATCCCTAACCACTGAGACAGACAGAGAAATGATGCATTTTAAATTTAATTTTACAACAGGGGAATTTTTAAACAGAGACTGTCTGACTTGTTCAAGGTCTCAGGGAAAATTGGGATAGAGTTGAGAATTTAGGCTGATATCACCTAAGCTCCAGTCTTCCTTTCACAAGGAAGTTTGGTATGAGTTCATATGTCTAAAACATATTTCACTGTTCTCTTTCTACTTCTTGTTCTCCTCTTCACGACCTGTGAAATTTGTGGAATTTTATCTTCAAATAAACTGAGAAATTTTCACGTGCTGAGACCAAGGTTTTGTAGGTAACAAATTGAATGTCTTGATCACCACTGCAGTGTAAATGATAATAAAGTAGTCCTCATAAAACTCCAACGTAAGCGTATTTTTAAAAAATAAACTGAATATTTCACAAAAGTTAAATAGCACCAGAGGTCAAACACCTGAAGCCCAAAACTGACTAAACTGGAGACCTGTACTCTTCTGAAGGGACAGTGCAAAGTCTGCCATGATATTTGTGGGTGTCTCAAAGGACATTAGATGCTTCTGTTTAGACAACTCTTGGGGTTGTCCACGTGCTCTTTGGGACCCACTGACTATAACGTATGAATGGGAACTTGGGCATCTAGCTCACATGTTGATATTTGAGCTTAAGTGCCTGTCTCTGGAGCTGAATCTCATGTCTTGTGTCATACCACACTTCTGAGCAACCCAGGAGGTAGATGTTCACGGGAAAAACATCTACCCTTTCTGTCAACAATCTCTTCTGTCCTCCCTCAAATTTTCCTGCCTTTAATTGTAGGCATCGTCAAATACTGTCACAAACCCAAGAGCTGGACCACTAGTGTTGAAATGCCAGCATCAGCCAACTTGCTGCCCAGGGAAACCCTCAGAGGAGAGCCGTCACTCCTCTAGGGATGTCTGTACCCTGCTACGGCCACAGCTGCAGACTCATCCCAGTTAACCCAGTGCTGCTGAGAAGATGGCTGGAAACCTAACATGGTACACTGCAGACCGTGCTGGGCCTGATTCAGCCACGAGTGACAGCTTTTTTTGCCCTGGTCTCATTTCCAAGTACCAAAGTGGAGACCTATACTAGTGAGTCCCATCCCTTAAATGTATGACTTGGGATCTGTATTACCTTTTTATTTCAAAGACATCCTTCTTCCCTACAACAGCATCCCTGAAAATTTTCATTGTCATATACCAAAGATATATTTTTAAAATCTGATTTCCAAATGAAACAAAGTTTTCAAAATTGTTCTCTGTGTTTTCATATGTGTACCCATCTCACTGTGATCTGCTTTGGCATGGGGGTTGAATTTAATTCTCACGGTACGTATAAACAGAGTATGAGAGAAAGGATAGAGACCTTATTCATTTTCTCATTGAGAAAGGATTCAACATAAGATACTGATTAGACATAACATAATCAACATCAGAGAACAGTCTTAAAACACAAAATAGCTGGAAAATCAGGCTTCAAAACCCTCAGTACTCATGAAACTATTTATTACTAAATAGCACAAGAACATCAAACAGGAGTAATTTCTGAGGTAATCCATAATTAGAAGCTGTCTGGAGTGAAGAAAAACCTATTCATTCAGTGCTGCTAGGTATAACAGCACAGGATTACACAGGTCTTTGTAATTAAAAAAAGAGTGAATGAAGCCAAGAAAAGGATATGAATGTATTAAAATTTTAATTGCTGTTCTTCGGATTGGATGGAAAGGACTGAGGATCCATAAGGCACGTGTAGCAGTAAACCTGAAGATTGTTTTCTGTTTGTTTAGCACTATGAAAATCTTAAAAATAAAAATAAAGCAACATGAAATAAAACTTTCAGAAAATTGAGCAGAGAACACATTTTTGTATTATATCTAGTTCTATGAAGGATGCGCATGACTGATATTAACTTCAGTCTGCTTGTTTAAATGAGAAGACTCTTCATAATATTTTGCATTCCTTTTATCATAAATTGATATCCATTAACTATCAAAATGGAAAAAAATAAATGTCAGCGTGAACTTCCCTTTTTAACTTTGATCCTCGTAAAGAGTTTTGCACAAAACAAATTTTGCTTATGACTATTCTCTTTAAGTTGGACCTCTCATAGAATCTCACTATACAGAGGTAGAAGGAAGACTTGCAGCCTTTAACATTATTTGCTAGTATTGATAGTGATCTTCTACCTCTAAGACTGTAGAAATTAGCTCAAGGTATTAAGCAATACTCAAGCAATAAACTTAATTTCCAGTGGATTAGATGCCATTTCTCTGTCTGTTATTAAAAATCATATTCTTCTATCCTTCCTGACTAGAATATACAACTTGAATAATTAGGTTTTATGTATCCATCAGCAAATTTTTTTTAAAAAAATTTACACTTAGATGATCATTTATTGTAAATGTAAGCAGAAGACAACCACTGAGTCAGAAGACAGTTTCAAACTATAAAAATTATGAAAATTTGCAAAATAATTATCATTTCTTGTAGATCTGACTCAAAACTTCATTTTCTTCCTTTATCCATTTTATGTTTGATGTTTCAATTCTGATTTAAATGCTAATGAAGTTTATATCATTTAATTCCTATAATCCAAAATTAAGCTTTTTTTTTTGTCTTTTAGAAGATTACAGCATGTCGTTCAGCTGTGCTAGCTTTCTGCATTATTTCAACCTAGAAAGTGATGACAGTTTTTCCAAACAAATATAACCAAGACTGTTTAAGACATTGTTCACATAAACACTTCTTAGCAACATAACAAAACAAATTAAGATCTAAACATTTCGGTTGGCTCTAACCTTGCGATCTTTGTAGTACGGGTCAAGATCTTCCAGTGGTTCCCCAATGAGCTCTGGAGGAGGATTTCCATACAGAGCTGGTAATTTCTGGAAAGCTTTTAAGTCAAGTTGAGGACGTGGTTTCTCCTCAGGTTTCTGGTCTATGATATTTTTTTGACAATTCTTCTTGGCAGCAATTCTCTTTTCAATAGCAGCCAAAGATTCGTAAGTGAACTTACGGAAGTTGTTTGTACCAGAGAGTATGAACTCAGCCATTTTTCATTCTTTGCTTCCTGTCACTGATTCTGTTCAAACAGAAACAACTGAAAGAGAAATCAAAATTGGTAACTCCGGAACAGATGAGTTACGAAAATTAAACATTTTGCCCATGCATGTCCAAAAACATAAATTTCTGAGCCATCTTCTAAAAAGAAAAAAAAAAAAAAAAAGAGAATCAATACATTTTTCAATGAGATGGTTTTTTGGTTTTTTTTTTGTTGTTTTTTTTTTTTTAAATTATATGTATCTGATAGGATGTAGGCAGACCTCTGTAACTTTAAGAAGGTATTTACACCACCTTATTTAAGATACATGTTAGCACAAATGCTCTTGAGCTATTATTTGGACAAACCTGAGGTTCTGGTTTAGTCTTGGAACTGGGACAGTAAAACCCACTGAACTGCAGCACCATCAACTATGTGGAAGCTGCTTCTGAGAAAGACCAAAATTGAAAATGACTGTGTCAAAATAAATATTCAGATGGATAAGCCATGGACATGATGGTGCCATGGACATCAGCACAGGAACAAACAGTGTATAAGTGTCAGAAGAAAGGCCTGCTGGGTGAAACATCACTGGAGATGGCAATATACCCTTAGCTTTGTCTGGAAGATCTTTTGTTCTGTAAACCCATTCAACAATGGATGCTGTGTGGGAAGAGGAGAGGAGAGGAGAGGAGAGACAGAGAATAGGAAGAGGAGAGGGAGAGGAGACAAGACTAGGGGGTGGTTTGATTCTCTTAGGGATCAACTGAGAGCTGGAGGACATTGTGGAAAGCCTCAAAGCAAGCCCATGAAGTCCATATACGTTGACAGAGAAAAATTCGAAAATGGTACACACAGTAAGACGATCCAGATCTGCATGCTTGTGCTAGAAGCTCTGTAAGGATATTTCTTTGATGTTTTTTCTTTGACTATGGCCTCTAGGAAAACACTATTGATTCAGTACACAGTTATGGAGCACCTGAGCCAGGGCATTCCTACTCACAGACTTTGAAATGATCCTGTCTGTTCCAGGGCTGGATCACTGCTGAGTCTACATGAAAGAATTTCAAATTGGAAGCAGCCAGGTCTTTCCATCCAGAAGCTGCCACCACCACTTCAACACGGTCTTCAAAGTTGACTACATAACTAGGAGTCAGAGCTCATCTTGGAAAGTTTAGATAATGACCTGCTCTTGTACCCTTCCTTCCTACGCACTATATGGGCCATCCCAGGAAAACACCAAGTCTGAATCAAGAGGCTTTGTTATACCAGTAATAAGTAATTTTACAACTTGTGTGCTGACTCCCTGCATCTTTCCCTCCACACAACACAATTTCAGCTCTCCACAGATTTCAGTTGTCCTCATGCTGCTGAACTGTAGAGAACCAGTGAAAACAGCTGGAGGCCAGTGACAAACTAACTAGTGAAACATCTTAATGCTTGCAGGCTGCCTACCTCTCTCATTTAAATAAGCATACAAAATGATAAATATGAAAAGTAAAAACTGTTCCCAGCACAGAGTGGAAACATTTCTGGAAGTCAAAAAGGACATTCAGGGAAGAATACTTATTACTTTAAGATTTTCAAGACCAAACTGAATGTCTGGAATCTGCATAACATTTTAACAAAAATGAGAACTATACGATTCACTTCCAAATTTTCAAGACTGGAACTAGGCAAAGTGCTGTTTGTTTTGTTGATACTCAGAATAATTTAGATGCTGTGGTATTAGTCATGAGAGCTCTGAATGATGCATGAAATGACACAATTTCTGTGCAATACACGGAGGGAATACAATAATTGCTTTATTCTGCCTTGTGCCAAATCATCCACACATACCCATCCCTCCAAGCAGCACTTCCATAAAAGACTACCTGATTGCAAAAGTTCACCATTAAAATTCCGGGTTTGTTGCAAATTTATTTAAAAATTTCTCTCCTTTCTTCCATGAAATCACCTTTCAAATGCCTGAATAGAAACTGATTGTCACTCTGTTCTCCCCTAGGACTACAACAAAATCTAGGAAGCCAAGGTGCTGCTGATTAAAGCCCAGGACAGGGGCTAGGAGAAAGCAAGAGGACAGGCAGAGTCTGTGGGGCCTTGACTGGAGCTGGAAATCAGGCAAGGGAGCCCCTTCCTGATACAGGCGGTTTTATAAATTGCTCCACAGGTGAACAACCATTAAGGAAAGGAAATTAAGTCTTTTGCTTGCTGTTTCACACATCAGCAGTAAAATTTCTACTGATAGCAGCCACAAGCTGTGGAGAAGACTAAATTACACCTTTTGTTCACAGGCAATTATGAGCTACTCAGCCTACTACTGAATAAAAGCTAATCAATATTAAACATTGAGTGATCCCCCCAAAAGTGTTTCAGGTTCAGTCAAGATTCGTTAAAAATATACCCCAGATCCTTTCTGTTGCTTCTTGTCTCAGGGAGGATAGCATTCAAAGTATGGCTGAGGGTTTGTTTGTTTTCGTGATCAAAGCTTGATTTAGCAATTTCACCAAAAGAAGCAAAAGGTGGAAATGCAAAGCTATTTTTGCTCATGAAACAAGCACCATTTTTTTCTCAAGGCCTGTAACGTCTAAAAAATAGTGTAAACTTTAATATGTCTTTAAAATGAAGTTTTCTTATCCTTTGTCAGACTGAAGACGAGAGCATACTGAATGAAATCACAACAGCTGAAGAACAAGAATGAAACCAAAGAAATCATTGACAAATTTTTCTTTCAGCTTTCAAACATATTTTCTATGAAATATTTTTCAAATATCAAAATGTGTAGCTAGACAGCTTTCTGAAGTTAGACTGCTTTCTTCCAAGCATGTTTTCCACTTTAGGAATATTCATTTTGACAGGCCAGGAAACTAGGTTATTGTCAAAGACATTTTCTTTCCTTTTCTTGCAATTACAATCACCCCAGTTCAATCCTCAGTCAATGAATAATGAAGTTTTTTTTCTCGATTATTAGACTTCCTGGATTCATGAGCTATTACTGAAAGGTGTGAAAACACATTGGAATATCTTTCTTGGACTGAATAAGGAAAGATTTAACTAACAGCAGGTCAAAGCTTTTGTAGAACTGTTCCACATTTTCCTCAACAACAAAAAAAAATCTATATGTTATGAGGCAGATGATTTAATCAAACCAAACTGGCATTGGTTCAATGATCTTTAAAACATATATGAAAATAACTTTTGTTTATTAACACATAATTTTTTTATCATATAATGATTCAGGTTGGAAGGGACCTCAGAATGTCTCCAATCTAACATACTCTTCAAAGAAGTGTCAGTCATGAGGTCAGGGCTTTATCAAGGCAAATCTCCAAGGACAGAGACTGCACAAGCTCTTTGAGAAACCTGTTTCAATTCTTGGCTGTCATAATCCATTCAGACCACTTGTTCGTTCAATTTATACCCCTTATCTCTTGCTTTCCCCCATGCACCACTACAATAATAAAAATAATGAATGAAGAAATAAAATATTGCACGGATTTGAAAAGTAGAAGAAAACAACAAACCAACCAACCAACCAAAGACATCTCTATATATGGAAAACAAATACTATATCTACTTCAACCCATTTAGTTTACCTATTTATAACAGCCTACAAGAAGCAAGTGTGTGTCTGAGTTAACACCATCCATGTAGCTCCATTGAGGTTGCCAAGGGAGACAATAGACAGCATATTTCCTTGTTAATTTCCCACCTCTACATTATCATGCCTTACCTGAACCTGTGGCACCAGCCTCTGAATATTCCAGGTTCAGCCTCAATATTTTTTCCCCTCTGCAGACAACCTGGCTGAGAGCTCCAGCCTGCTGGGTCTCCCAGCATGGATGGCATCTGACTGAAAGGGGATGGCAGCAGCTGATCTAGCCATCCTATACCCTCTTTGTCATCACCAAAGCTGAAGGCACAGATCAGCTCATCATAAGTAAACATGTAAGTCAGATGAACAACACTGAAAAATGCTCCTGATTCTTTCTGTTGCCTATAAAATTAGTGTGAGATAAATCCCACTCTTTCAATCTGGAATGTACACTTTACAGTTCTCA
Organism: Anser anser; assembly: GCF_964211835.1. Taxonomy (NCBI): domain Eukaryota; kingdom Metazoa; phylum Chordata; class Aves; order Anseriformes; family Anatidae; genus Anser; species Anser anser. The sequence continues at coordinate 157,117,915 of NC_139721.1, forward strand.
GCACCGGGGAATGAAGGTAGCAACCAGCGTGGAGATCCACAGAACGATTTATAAAGACCCAATAAAGGCTGTTAGTGTCCACCCAGATTGCCCCTTTGGGTGAAATTTGTCCCACCTCACTGCAAACATCTCAGAGCTAGACTGCTACACCTCCACTAGGTCTCCAATTGCCTGCTGAGACACCTAATTTTCACGTTTATTTCAGGATGAAATGAATCACATCTCAGAGTGACGGTTGACTACCTGAGGTGTCTTGTGTGACATGAGGTAAATTCAACTTTTGCATCTGTTAGGCCTGCTCTTCTCGCTGCTTCAACTCATGGGCAACTGCTAAACTTCCAAAGATTAGTAATTATACAGTCATTGGTAGGACTGGGCAAACATCATTAGTCACCAGCAGACTGTGAACACATAAAATTTCCAGGATTGCCTTACATTACATTGTTTCCTTAATGACTACTTACAGGACCAGCCTTCCTAGCAATTGAAGCGTTAAGCCACATTTTCTTTTGCATATTAAGGTCGGACTAATTTTCAGCTACTTTGCTATCATAAATAATTTAAATCTGTGCAGAGATCACTTTTTGTAAGTGCTTGAGCTGTCAATTGACAAATTGTCAAACAGCCAGTTGCAAGCACTGAAGAAGCTAAGAAGCTGTGGCAGCCACAGGAAGCTTGAGAGAAAAGAGTTGAAATAATGCCTTCAATGACCATAGGCTTGTCCACTGTTGTAGGAGTTAGGATGAATTAGACCTGATTAGACCCTGCCCCAGCAGGGCCACCCCGAGCAGGGTGCCCAGGCCCATGGCCAGGCGGCTTCTGGAGCTCTCCAAGGAGGAGACCCCACAGCCTCTGGGCAGCCTGGGCCAGGGCTCCACCATCCGCCCAGCACAGCCTGGGGGTCAGGGGAACCTCCTGGGCTCCAGGCTGGGCCCACTGCCTCCTGTCCTGGCACTGGGCACCACTGAAAGGAGCCTGGATCCGTCCTCATTACACCCTCCCTTCAGGTGCTTACAGATGTAGATAAAGCCTCCCCCGAGCCTCCTCCTCTCCAGGCCAAACAGTGCCAGCTCTCATCCTCCCCTCAGCAGAGGTGCTCCAGGCCCTTGATCATCTTGGTGGCCCCTCACTGGACTCTTTCCACTATATACATCACTCTGTGTGGCTTCAGAAGAGAGAACACAAAACAACCGGTCACAAAATTACCCTCAAAATACTGGTAAGTAACTGGAAAATGTACATGGGCAATTTGTGAGGAGCTGGGGGTTGGCCTCTTCTCACAGGTAACTAGTGACAGGACTAGAGGGAATGGCCTCAAGTTGCACCGGGGGAGGTTCAGGTTGGAAATGAGGAGACATTTCTCCTCAGAAAGAGCAGTCAGGCATTGAGACGGGTTGCCCAGGGAGGTGGTGGTGTCACCGTCCCTGGGGGTGTTCAAGGAGAGGTTGGACCTGGTGCTTAGGGACATGGTTTAGTGGTGACATTGGTGGTATGGGGATGGTTGGAACAGATGATCTTGAAGGTCATCAAGTATATTTTCCAGGTATTATCTCTTTGAATTTAAGAAATAACCATATTATCTGTAGCTGTTATGATTTCACCAAATACAGACCATTTGAAATCATAAATCATCACAAACAGTGCATTACCAGATTTAGGGCCCTAAAGGCCATACTGTCAATGTGTCAGGGTTTATTTTGATTTGTTTGTTTGTTTGTTTTTGCCTAATGTAAGCAATGTTTCAGATTTGGTTAATGTGATTAACAGTTTTGTAAGCTTCTAGCTTGTATTAATATGACTTTATTACAACAAAGGAAAGGCATAGAAAATCAATGAAATACATAGACAAGATTTTGGATTGGTACCATTAACAAAAAGTACTAAATGCATTAAAAGTATCATGGATTTGCCATTTTGTATTTCTGAAGGTTGTTTTCATCATGTAAATTTAATATAGAAAGATCTCTTAGCAGCTCTATATATACTTGGAGGACAAAACTTTAGATGCAAAATAGGAGAAAATTTTCCCAAGATCATAGCAAAAGTAAAGTATTGCATGAAATAAAAAATAAAAAATAAATAAAACACAGTAAGAAAAATATTTAGCACATAAGTTTACAAGACAGTTTATGTCAAGCATATAATGTTTCAACTTTGATTGCCAGAAGTTTGGTGATTCCACAAGTTCTACGAAATTTTCAAATTACATCGTCTTTTGTCTGTCAGAGTTTTCTACCTAGAAACACTTTTCTAAATAAACTGAAATGTATCTAACCAGAAGTCAGTTCTGAACATCCTACTTGCACTAGGTATTGCATTTAATAAGCAGTTCCTCACTTTTCATTATTAACTTCACTATTTGGCCTTTTCATTCCACAGAAAGAAATCACGATTTCAAAGAAATTTTCTCAATTGATATGGAAAATAGTCTCAGGTTAAGTCAAATAATCACAAAGAAAATCAAAATGTAGTACTAAAGAATTATCAGAATTTAAAAACCACGGTGAGGGAGAAGTACCAGTACTGGTTCTGTTAGGTCTCTATACCAGTTATCTCCGGTTTATCACCCTTATCATCCTAATAAAACATCTTTGTATAAAATACAAATTTTATTCCACTTTAAGTCATTTCTGTTGCTGTTGCTTCTGTGGTAAGGTGAATGCATGTATGCCACTCCCAGCAGATAAAATATATTGCAGCTACTTCAAATGCAGACTTTAAACTTTTAATCTCTTCTGCTTCATAGAAGCAAAGAGACCAGTTTCTGACATTTCTGCAAGTTTCAGAAGGTTGTCTTCTCTTCTACTGCCAGTTCCCCAGCAAACAGCCCAGTATGCACTCTCCTACTCGGTTTCATTCTTTACTTCCCCAATAATAGTCACTTATTAGTGTATCTGCCCCACAGTTTGTTTTGATAAAAGCATTCACCAAATACAATCCAAAACATCCCAAAAATAAAAGGAAATTTGATTAAGCCTTCAATTATCAAAAAAAAAAAGTAAAATTAGATCCATTTTTATTGTCTCAAAAAATAAATGTTAGCCTGTAACAGAACAAGATTACCAAGTAGAATAAACATATGTAAAAGAAAGTACTGTTTTAAAACTTAAGGTTATTGATTTTTTTCTGTCTCTATTTTGAAACAAAAATTATAAGAATCTGAACTTTGAATATGAAAAGTATATCTGCCATTCTTATGTGCAGAATTAAAAGGGGTGTATATGCCTATTCTCTCTTCTTCATGTTATTTTTGACCCTAGTTAACACATTTCAACAAAATAACAGGTCACAAACATAGGGAAAACTCCTGTGCACACATATTGTACTGCAAGTAATAAACACTCACTTATTCTCACTTTCAATTTCTTTTACATACCACTCACATACAAAAAAAAAAAAAAAAAAGTTTCTGCTCAAGTTTCTTAATGTTTTTTTCAGGCAAATAAAAGGTCACTGAATTCTATAGAAGATCCTAGCACAAACCACCTCGTTTCTAAGACAAAATGCAGTAAACCACATGACTTACATTCTTTTCTATCCTCTCTAAGTGAAGGTTCGAGGAGTCACTTCTTTCTGTGAAACATATCTCAGCCCAGTTATCTCCCAAGAAAGTGTTGGAAAAACCTCCTCACTGCCTTTATCATCACTTCCCCTTTCAGCAAGCCCTCACCACTCTGGCAGTGCTTTTCCTTCAGGGTGTTATTTGTACGTGGGGGGTGCTGGGGGAGGGAAAGAAGGATGGGTCAGAGGCGTCTATTTAGCCATCAAAGCAACTGATGTGATTATACAAGGTCTCACGGGAAAGACTGCAACCTTAGTAAGCAAATCTGGGGAGGCTCCAAGCTGAGCATTTCTTTAAGATATTATTCCATCCCTGGATTTCTGAGTGTCTTTCAGAGGAAAGCAGGTCATCAGGAGTGAACAGAACAAAGTGGATGGGAAACATGGGGACTAATGCGTTTTTCAGCATCACAGTGAGAGCTATCTGCACTACAGCATTTTTTTTTGTAAAGCCATTGGCCTTTGTATTTTATTTGAATATTTCAGTTTCAGTTCCTCCTTTAGCAGTGATTAGGAAAATGGATAATGCAGAATATGCAAATTATGCTAACATGTTGTGATTGAAGCTGGGTAGAAGGCAGGAAAACTGACGACAGTTCCTCCTCTGTATATATGTGTATATACATATATGTGTTTGTGTGTATGCACATGCATATAAATAAATTGCCAGTGCTTATATATGAGTTAGATTAGCAATATCTATGATGATGTATCCATGGAGTAGGGGAGGAACACAGAACAGGTCACTCACTCCTGAAACCTGCAACTGCTCCATGGCTGCTCCAAGCCACTGCTGGATAAGACAGGAGACTTCATATCTGTGGCTCTCTGCACTACCAAAACGTGGGACAAGGTTTATTCTCTGTCCCTTACGCTAAATGGCACAATGCAACTTCTGTCCATCAAGCTAAATTTTCTCATCCTCCAAAAACAGGGAGGGAATCTGGAGTCCTCCTCTCCAAGGAGGAACCCAGGCAATTTTAGTGGGTCCTGCCTGTCCTGCAGAAGAACTCGTATTTCTGTTACTGAGTACTCATTTCTCCATACGGTTTTGCTTAGGGACAGAGGGTGTGATCTTGGTAATAATCTGATCCAAAGGATCCTGAGTGTTGTACTTCTAAATTAGCCAGACTGCTGGACTTTTTAAGGCAGAGGGGGACATCACTAAAGCAATAAGGCTGGTATATTAATTTTAGTTTATACTTCTCTTTCAAGATATCTAATATTTCATGTATTTAAAATGGGATAAATCAAAAGAAGGAAAGCAAACTGGCCCATGTGTGGAATACAAGATGGTGCCTCTACCTCTGAGAGTGCTTTTAAAATGTAAGCATTGTCTTGACTCAGAAGATCTAGGTGCCAGATCCTTCCCTATGTTAAATACAAGCAGTATCAATAAAACATTTTTTTGCCCAATCTGTGTTTTAGCCTTGGCAGCTTTGGTTGAGGTGGAAGAAAAACTCTCCAAGAACAGTCTTGTAGTATAGTGAGACAAATGCTATTTTATTTTCTATTTAGCATGAGTTGGTTGCTGATCTTCTTTCTTTAGAGTGACCTTCTTTCAAATTATGTAGGAATGGCAGAAATGGGAGGGAAAAGTCATGGTCAGAAACACCAGGTTTCTATACATGGAATAAATTCCAGATAGGAATTTTCATGGTAGATTGAAACAGGATTGACACAGATTTATTAACCCATCTGGCTTCACAAATGTCATCACTATCACACTTCAAAATAAGATAGCACGTTCAGCTCAGAATCTCAGACTTCATGACACAAATTCAGTTCATATTCTCTCGTTCCCTGCAACATATTTTTTTGTCATTGGTCTTTTACAGCTTTACAACCATCTGACGTTAATTTTATGAAGTATGAGATGTTTGAGTCTTGGCTTAGGTAGTTGTGAAGATGGGTGAAACTTGTCTCCTTTGTATAACCATCTGCACCTTGCACTCTCTTATGGAAGGAAAATTTTGTCCTAATGGCTGTTTGAGAAAGCAGGCACCTCACATCATCTGTGCTGTGGAGTGGCTTTCGGTCACAACTCGCTATGTAGCCTGCAAAAGAGGGAAAATGCAAGAAAAATGCATAAATGATGAATTGTAGTAGCTGAACAAAATGCTCATTTATTGGAAGAAGGAAGGAGCTGCTGTCTTGGCTCCATCATCCATGCCAGCTAGATATCCGCTGACTATATCTCCACTGGCTAGGATGAGAGTTTAAACCCCAAGCTGATATACAAGCACCTAAATGTGCCTATATGAAGACACCTAAATGTAAATGTCTTTGGGAACTGAGGGCCACCCCTGCACCTGCGCCTTCCATGCCAATGTCCCACCTCCTTTAAATGTGTGGGAACAATATAGAGAGTCCCTGCTGGACAGGTGTGAGTCACCTTCGGCAGCGACTTTTCCTTCCCCATCCAAAATTAAGTCCTCAATTCACCCACTGTGCTCACAGTATGGCAGTTTGAGTCCCTTTCCTTCAGCAGTGAGAGAAGTGAAGAGCCTCCAACCTCAGCAAATTCAAGCCAATAAGAGCAGCTGTAGGGGAATAAACCTCAAGCTAAAAAAATTTGCAAAAGGAAAAATGTAAATGCTGCTGTGACAAAATCTCAGCCTTTCTAGATGAAGAGCAAAAAAGCATTCCCCATTTGTAAATTTCTATCTGGCTATAAAATCAAGGTGCTTAGAAGGAAAATGTATAGAGGTATTAAAAGGCTGAGCAACATTTGCATATGCTTATAATACTGAAATAGCTTACTTAAATGGACACATATTTGATTGTTAATAGATATTTGAACTTAAGAAAAAATAATAAATTAATTTAACTTGCCTTTCAATAATAAACTTGTCTTTAACTAATAAAGACAAGGAAACATACTCATGTGATGCATGTTTGATAGTAGAAAAGAGGACTATTCATTAAACATATAGTAATTTAATCTACAATAAAGCTGAACAGTCAACTTAAAGTGAGATTGAAGTTTCTCTTCCATTTTACCCCCCATGCAATAACTTTGGAGTAAGGAGTGGTTACTTAGAAATAGTACAAAATAATTTCATTTCTTCATTTTCCTTAATATAACAACCAACTTCTTTCTGTATGTTTCCTGATGACCCTGTAATTAGCATGTGTGTACCTACATATCTGTTATGACAAATTATGCTATTTTATAGCAATTTAGGAAATAATGAATGGAAGGTAGATTGTGAAAAATTATACATCAGGTGCAGCAATCAGTCACTATCTATCCATTTTTTTTATGTAGCTTTCATTGCTATAGTAACAGGAACACAATAATAAATACAATGGCAGCTTTAATTGGGAGAAAGCAGATGACTTGCACAACTGTAAACATTTTTGCGTATGTTTCTGGAATTTCACAACATCACCAGGTTTAGCAAAGATTAATTTCTGTTCTTTTCTGAGAAGTGCGATGTGATTTGGAAATGTTAACTATAAATTCCTTTCACATTTCACTGTCATCTTCTTTTAAGGACAAGGCATCAGTTTTCATTTTGTTACTGATCATAGTTTATCATTTGATAAAGAGGCATCAATCAGGACTGCTTCAAACACACAATGTGGGAGAAAGGAGATGGAACCCAAATAGAAAGTGTTAATAACTACTGTGCAAAATAGACCAAATCCTTCATCTGGGACAAGAAAATATCCGTGTTATGATACTTTTCTTCACTGTTGCTAGCAATACTGTGTGTTAATTTTTTTTGACAGATTTCAGGTATTCAATGTGGAATTATATAGCCATTAATCAAGAGAAACCTTACATACTTTGAACTGCATACCTACAACTAAAATAATAAATAACTGGTCCTAGATTGCAAGTATTGTGATTTCTAATTCCAAGTAAGAAAAAAAAAGAATTCAATTTTGCAGCTTCTGTGGATTCACTACTTCAATACAATCATTTTAGCTATTTTCGAATTGTTTAACTGCAATGGTTTTACAGATAAATTAAGGACCAAATCACCCAACTTCTGCTTTCTTTCTCCTATAAAGAAACCACCATGATGAGATTTGTGTTATAAAATTTCCATTTTGGGGGAAGTGTTGTTGATTTTATTCTCTCAATATAATTCTGGTATGGAAAGTAGTGTCCAAACTGCATAAATGCTTATCAGTCCAGGAGCTATGTTCATCTGTGCAATGTTCTTGTGACTTCACACAACTAAAACCTTTTCAGCATTTTTTTTATAACATGTCCATTGGAGACTGAGGGCTTCTGGTCAAGAGGGGAAACCCTCATAAATTGCTCTTTATGGGCTGAGTATTAACATCTGTGGGATTCGTAGCCCAGTCTGAAACCAAGGAAATGATGCTGCAGAGAGCTTTTAGTGATTTATGATGGCTTTTTACTGCACAGAGATTAGAATAGCTTTTATAATATATTACATTGCTGCTTTATTTTAAAAGAATAGCTGAAGCCATTTTCTGATCCACATAATAGTGAAGTCTAAATGGTATAAAGTAGTTAATTGGCATCTTTGTCAAAATAAAGACCTAGTATAAAGGAATCTCATTTCCTTTTATCAGAGAATGAAATTAAAAAAAAAAAATATCATGGTGATGTAAAATTCAGACTCTTTTGAATGGATAATTGGTATTACAGAGTAACAGGAAATTGCTTTCTTTGTAAGTATGTATTAAAATCATTCTGTTACATACAGTAATCTTCAGCTTTCTAAATGGTCCAATGCACATTTCAATCAGGAAAATTTGTTTATCATCTACTGAAATGGAAAACTGTGGATTGCTCTTTTCTCTCTCCTCAGTGGTCTATCAAAATAGTACTAAGAGAATTAGGGTAGTGAAGTAAATCAAGTTAGAAAATGAATATTCCTAATGCTATTTCATCAAGCAGCATTAAGTATATCTAGATTTTCCTAGATGTATCAGACACTGGATATTTACTTTTTAAGAAATTTCTTATGTTACATTTCTATTTTTTATGGTAAAGCAAAACACACAAAAAAATTATTATCTGGTGTAAATCAGAAGCAACTGAGATCAAGACATTATTCTCTTTGATGTAGGTCCAGTCTGGCAAGAATTACCTACAGCCTTCAGGAGCAGACAATTTTAAAGACCTGAACACTGAGAACAAGTGGATAAGCTAATTAATACATAATAAGATGATTGACTAAAGCGTCTGTTTGGCTGAGTATGGTGATATAGAGACTGTATTATTCATCAGATTGGAATAGCTGAAAAAAATGACTGTCAAACACTGTTTGGAAAATGAGGTCCTCTTCTGTGACTCTTTGCAGCTGTGCAAAATAGTTGTAACAAAAGATCTAAACTGAGAAATCCCCAGCAGCTCCTTACGCCAGCTCCGCACTTTCAGCTATGCTCATTCTTTCCAAATCCTTGCTGCTGCCTACTGTCTTCAAGAGTTTTCTGCAGGAATTTACACTTTTTCATTTATAATCTTGGTATCTTAATTCTGCATCTATCACATGTTTCCATGAGGACTTTCTTCAGTATCTCTGCCTCCTATTTTGCAGTTTTTTTGACAGATGATAACCTTGTTGGGCTCTTGTAGTCTGTGGTAGAAGAGAACTGAGCATACAATATTTTTACACGTTTTTTGTACATTTTCATTAGACCTTATACTTCTAATGGAACAGGAGAGAATGAGAAGAGGCTAACTTTGTAGCCAAGGTGTCAATTCACTACTGCAAAGCCTCCTAACTTTGTGTCTCTAGACTGCTGAAGAGCCCTATTTTAATGGTGGGATTTTTCTGTGCGGGCTTATTATTTTCCAATTAAACACTAAGGAGAAAAAAAAAAATCTGTCAAATCTGTCTGTCTTCACTGTTGCTGCCACTTGAGTCAGGTTATTTGCATAGCTCTACCAATCATACCAAAAATAAGTCATTAACCTGCAGGATGATGTGAGATTATGTCACACAATGAAGCTTTGTGTATAACTTCAGCTTTAGCATTTATTTTGGCAACATGACTATCTATCTTCTGCTGCACACCATTGCTCTTAGCTCCATAGGGTATGGTTGCACACCAGACCAGAAGTGTGCACTTACTGGAGCTAAAAGCTGTCCTTTTCATTTTGTGGTTGGGTTATTTTCATATTTAGATTTGTTTCCCAGTCTCCTGTACTATATGGCTGTACAGCCAAAGCAGTAGTTCAGCTGAGGGGACACTCCAAGGTATGAAAATGAAGAATCACAGAACGGTTTGGATCAGAAGGGACCTCAAAGCCCACCCAGTGCCACCCCCTGCCGTGGGCAGGGACCCCTCCCACCAGCCCAGGCTGCCCCCAGCCCCATCCAGCCTGGCCTTGGGCACTGCCAGGGATGGGGCAGCCACAGCTCCTCTGGGCAGCCTGGGACAGGGCCTCACCACCCTCTGAGTGAAGGATTCCTTCCTAATATCTAATAATCTTCCTAATATCTAATTCCTAATAATCTAATCCAAAACTACCATTCCTCCATGCCCACAAAGAGTCCCTCCCCAGCTCTCCTGCAGCCCCCTTTAGGCCCTGGCAGGCCGCTGTGAGGTCTCCCCGGGGCCTTCTCCTCTCCAGGCTGAACAACCCCAACTCCCTCAGCCTGGCTCCACAGCAGAGGTGCTCCAGCCTCTGAGCGTCCTTGTGGCCTCCTCTGAACCCTCTTTTCACTTTTATGACAGCCATCCATGAAACAGGTCTCTTCATGTCCCTGATTGCTGAATCTGCTGCTCCAAGTACGAAATCTTTCTGCTCAAAGCGCAGCTTTTCCTGTGGGGGCCAGGCCTGCTGGTTTTACTTGAGCATGCTCCCTCCAAGTGAGACGTCTGAGACCTCTGGCTGAGGGCCCATATACCTGTTCTTTGATGTGGTTCACCATAAAATCTGGGAACAGCAGTAGAAACGATCTGGGGAAGGAAGAGCAGCTTTGTATCCAAGGAGCCACGTTAATCATAGGATAACTACATGGGCGTTTACAAATTGAGAAATTCTTGTGTTCTTTGAGCCAAAAAGTAATTTCATTTTATGATATTAAAAAAGAATTAATTACCTTTTAAAATATATGGGAATGCGTTATTTCATTAAATTATTTTTTAAAGTTACACTCATTGGAAATTAAGATCTCTTAAATATCACGTATCAAGAACTTTCTTCAAAGAATAACAGGAAATGACTAATACTAATATACAGTGAGACCATTTGGTCATTTACACAAAGGAATCTTCCTCCAGCTCTTTAATGGACTAATGCACGCTGAATTGTAATGGGGCTAATTTGCTCAACACCTACTTAAGGAAAAGACTCTGGGGTGCCTCTTTTTTCCCTTCTCTTGGGTCTGACAAAGCAATATATTGCCTACATGAAAGCATCTGTGACACTTTGATAGATACAGTGAGCTGCAGCCAATGCATAATTGGACTCTGCTAAGAGAGATGTCTGAAATTGCCTTTCAGAAAACATGCTTTAAAGGTCTATCAAATTCAACAAACAGATTAGAAAATATCTAGGATTTGTTTTAACATTCATCTCACCCTCATCTTTTAAAGCTAAAACAAGATATTTGAATTTGTGGAAATGGGAACATGCGAGTGGAAGGTCAAAAGGACCCTTCCTGCTATAGAAATGTGTTATGTTCTAAGCACCTGCACTTTGTCAGCCACAGCTGCTTTTGTGTCAAAATCGCATAAAGGCCAGAGGTAGTAATAATCTGAAATAACATTAATGTCTCACCTGTTAGTCATCCTAATATTTCTGGTGACATGTGAGCTTCATTATCCTCTTAAAAGGAAAATTCAGGCAATCTGTTTACTAGAATTGGTGCTTGCTGTAACATTAACAATTCACAAGCATGTGCACATATAAATGCATTTCGTTCCTGAGGTAAATGTAATGTCTTGTAACCACAACTTTTTTTTTTTTTTTTTTGCAATTTTATATGCACTTTTCTTATTTATTTACAATAATACAAACATTTTCTAGATACCAGACATAAAACACGTACAGGACAAGATTTTTAGATAGTGATTTAATTCTCATATTTTAATGATAACAATTTTATCATGCAGTTGCTTGCAAAACACCGAAAGATGGTGAAAAGGAAAGAAGGGCTTGTATTTATCTACAAGTGTCATACAGCATCTCATTCAGTTACTGAAACTGGACTGTTCCATTTTTTTCAGCAAGAGGAGTTGACTTTTGACATACGGGATCTTTTCCTTTGCAAACAGAATTATCAAGTATATATCTGGTATTATAATACCAGAACTGGGCCATTGACATTGTTCACACACACACCAAAAACAAACAAACAAACAAATAAAAAAAAACCTTAGAGCAACCACCATTGCTTTGTTTACAAGGAAAGCACTCGTTTGTGAGCAGTTTGGCCCATATGCCTCTTTGGCTTAAAAATCCAGTAAAAACAAAAAGGATAATGTTACTAGCTGGGTTTGATTTCATCCCCAAATCTTCAAACTTCTGGCCTTTACAGGAATGTTCAAGCAGTGCTCTTGAGAGTCTTTCTTTATTATTTGGGGTACAGATACCACGTATCATTCAAATGCTAAGTGTTTGGGAAGGGCAGATCTTGTAAGATTTCTGAGAATCCATTTCTCTTCTGAGAGTTTGAGGCCAGTCAAAGACTTTTCTCTACTGTAGTAAAGGACTTGGGAATTCAACAATTCAACTTTGCATTTTGTAGTACTGGCAGTGGCACAAAGCCAGCAGCATTGTAAAGCCAGTAAATATCTTTGTTCTTCAACATCACAGAAAAGTGGAATAAGAGAAGAGCCTTACAAGAAGGATGGAGTGACATTTGGTAATGTAGAATCATAGAATCACAGAATGGTTTGGGTTGGCAGGGGTCTCAAAGTCCATGCAGTTCCAACCCCCTGTCATGGGCAGGGACCCCTCCCACCAGCCCAGGCTGCTCAAACTCCCATACAGCCTGGCCTTGGGCACTGCCAGGGAAGAGGAAGGAATACTTCCACGTAGAGGAGCAGGTTTACTGAATCATCTTCAGAAAGCCAAAGGGTCTTGTGAAGAATTGGCTTGCTAGTCCACGGACATTTATAGTACCCCTCTGGTTAAATCTATGAAATATGAGCACTGCTTAAGCAGTGGCCACAAAGTTGGGTTTGAACTGTGGCATTTCCCAGTAAGAAGTGACTCACTGGACAGTGTGCTCTCTTGAGACGTGATTGGGACAGTGATGAGACACTTGGAAATGAAAGCTTCTGCCAGTCAAGCCCACTGTTTTGTTCTTTACCACAGCTAGATTTAGTATTCAAATCTACTAATCACTATCACCAAACCAGGAAATATGAAGTTAGATCTCACTTTACTTCTTATATATTATTCATGACATGCCATAAAACATTATGAAGTTAATTTATTTGCACTGCAATTAAAATCCCTGCTTCTGTATACATAGATAAACATACAAAATTTATAACCTTAAATGAAGATGATTGTTGTAATTGTCTCTGTAACCATTAAGGTGAGCAAATGGGTTCAAAAACCTCTTTTTTTTTTTTCTTTCATAATTGACCTATCTTTAACAAACAGAAAAGCCTTGTTCTAAATGTTTGCTTGTTTATATTCTTGACTTTGGATTATTGTAGAAAGAAAAACAGCCGTGCCAGGGTGCCAGAATCCTTTCAGATATTCCATGTGTGTAGGGCATGGTGTTTAATACCAATTTTACTTATTTGAAGATATTTGATGTTATACAGGATTTTTGATTTAGCAGAGTGATACAAAATATAATGAAATGACCTTTCAAATTTAAGTTACAGGTAGCAAAATATAGCAATTGTAATACACAGTTCAGTCATAGTACCAAGGTGATGCCCTTTACCACTCTATAATATTGTCACTGTGATGATGCTGGGCACTAGGAAGGATTATGTGTGTTGAAATCAGCTCAAGCCCATCACTTTCCTTCAAAGTCTTTTGCTAGTTCTTACATTTTTATACTCTGTTGGGCTGAGCCACATATACCTTTGTGTTGAGATAAAGTCAGCAATAGTTGTGATCAGTGACACCCTGCATTGTTCCTCAGTCTTTGTGGGGCCATTGCCTTTGAGCCTTCTTCCATTATAGGGATTTCTTAGTCAGCCACACAGGAAGAAAATACCTTTGCCCTGGACTGACTATGGAGTAAATGTGGAAAATGGAGTGGGTGATACCAACTTAAGAAGCAACAAGATTCTTTCTTGGAAGCCAAGTATATACATCTGTGTTGCCATGAGCATGATGAAACAATCTTACATAAAGAAAAAAAAATAACACTAAGTTTTCATTTTTTAAAAAAACATTTTAATTTGAGATGATTAGGGCTGAAGAAGAACATCAGTTTAAGCATTTAAACACAAGCCAGTCTCAGTCTGAAACTCCGTTCTGTAAACTGATCAAAACAAAGAGTGCAAACATACTTATAGAAATAGCATTCTCAAATAAATACCAACTGGTCACGTGTGCAGCAGAATTAACAAAACCTAGTTTTTCCTATGGCTTTGTAGCTTGTTGGTGGGTTCCCAGGTGTATGAGAAAGTGCAACTTCCACTGATTTTATCCATGCTTTTATATTAAAGTTCTCTCTTTCCTATATGGATTTTTTGGGTGTTTGCCATCTGAATGATTGGCTGTTTGTTAAGGGATGAAGCCCCTACTTAGGCGACAGTAGGAGACCTTAACTATAACCCATTATATCTGATGCTCTCTAGTCTTTTAGACTACTCTTTTAGTCTACTCTTTTAGTTACATAGACAAAACAATTTATAAGAGGAAGCTGAGAATATGATCAGTAAGGTGGACATAACGGACATAAGCACAAGTTTTATACTGAATGGGATGTCAATGAGCCTGAGAAATGAGCAATGGGCCCTATACATACATCCATATAGGGAGGAACAGAATGCCATTTTCTGAAGATGCTGTCGTGGCGTCCTGATGCTGCTATTTGGACTGAAATTTACTGATATTCCATTGAAAAGAGGGAGAAATTTTCTCTAGGTGTTGTCCAGAAGTGGGGGAAAGCAGCAGCTGGAAGTGCTTGGGGCAGTTTTTGTGTACAGATCTGGAGGAATCTGTCCTCGTACACAGTTCCTTGGCTCTAACAGTTGCAAGCTTCACTAGCAGCAACAGCAAGAGAGAGATATCAAATGAACAAAGGGATAACTTTCTATTATATTTGCCTCATTATGCCTGTGTTATTACAGTAACTGATTCTTCCAGCCATAGCCACATAAAAAAAAAAAAAAAAAAAAAAAAGATAGCTAGAGTAGTGGTATGAAATATCTGCTGATAAACTCTTCAGAGAATGCTAAGACTGGTAGTATTGTAGGACCACTACTAAAATTCTATCTCTGGTTTACTCTCTTAGTTTCAAAAACGATGTGACCAAAAGAAAACTAGGATAAAAGTTGATTTTTCTTGTGAGTACTTTAATAGATCTTTGGGGACAATTTCTACACAGTGTTTGGACAGGAGAGTAGGGCAGCTGTTGTGGTTAGTCTAACCTATGAATCCTCTAACCTTTGAATGCTCGTACTTACGCCAATCCCCCTGGATCCTGGAGAGAAGAGGAAACTGCATTGCCCTCAATTTGCCCAAACCACTTGTAGTTCTGCATTAAAGTAATGACCATTATCAAAATCAGCTTGGCACACCTTGCCTTAGCTCCATGGAACCATGAAGCAGACAACTGCAACAGATTTGCCCAAACAGCTATATTTTCCTGAGGGGTTGCCAAAACATCTCTATTGTTCTTTCAAAAGTCCCTGCAGATCAATAAAACCACTTACTAAGTTGATGCCTTCACATATTTTCTTTGGAATTGGCAGAGCAAAGATCATAAACTTTTGCCACGGCATTCAGCTCTGAAACCACTCAATATCTTTATCAAAATATTTATAACGGATGGGATTACTGAAGAAACTCTCAGAAAGAAATCTGTTGTAGGAGTTTCAGAGAACTCTTATTATTTTGGATCCCAGAGGTGGATGGACAAGAAATCTCCTGTTAATTTGCTGTCTTTGTCACCCTATCATAAAGAGAACCTAGAACTGCATACCCCAAACCACACAGATTTGTATTGACTCAGATCCCTGTATGATATAAATGATATAAATGTCTGTTGAATCAGGAGGATAAGTCTTGTGTGCCCATAACATTAAAGTCTGAAAAGCATGTGACTACTGTCTTGGAGTTACAGAGCAAGCTGAAATTCATTCAACCCAAGCCAAGGCAGATCCAGATGGAAAGACAGATTCAACTTTGAACTTAGATCAGGTTGCTCAGAGTCCTCTCTGGTCAATTTCTGATTTTCTCCAAGGACAGAAATCCTACAACACTTCTGGGTGATCTGTTCCAATGTTTATCCACCCACACTGTGGATATTTTTTTCTAACATCTTACCAGCTCTTCCCTTGTTGTAACTTGTGCCTCTTGACTGTATCACTGTGTACCCGTGAAAGACTCTCACTTCTCTGTAACTACCCATTGGGTAGCTGAAGGCAGAACTAAGACCTATCCTTTCACCTCTTCTTAAGACTAAACAAACCAATCTTTCAGCTTTTCTCCATAAGCCACATGCTTCGCCATCTTGGTGGTCCTCCACTGGACTTACTCCAATATGTCTCTTACGTTGACGAACCCTCTGAAAGTACTTCAGCTGCATTAATTTGTACTAGACATGGAATTTGATTTATAATAATTTATGACTAGTTCTTGGTAGCAGAGCAATAGAAAGTTGTGTTTCAATTTGTCAAATTGGAGATAAACTGAGGGAGTACATCTGTCTAAAGAAAAACTTTAGATATTGTATTGCTAGATTGAGAATCAGGAAGGAATTTTCCTTCTGTTCAAAGTTACAGATAACAAATAAAACTGCTCCCTGGAGGATCCACTGGTGCAGGAGGACAGACATGTTCAGAAGGCAGTATATCACAACAATCAAGATCTGTCAATCTGTCGTGCAAAAACCAGAACACAGTCAACAAACAAGCACCTACCAAGAATCGTGGCTGACTTGAGAGCCCAGGAAAAAAAAATATATATATATATATATATATAAAATTATTATCCAAGTTACTTACAATTAATTTAATAATTCCATGATGAAGTGTGCAAATTTGTCATCTGTTTCACTTGACTGGCCATATTCTAAAGTGTAGTAAATGCTGCCATCTAATGGTACCTCAATGTTGAACAAAAGCTGACAGCTCATTGCAGCTCACACCAAACAGAATAAATAGTTTTGCCTCAAAAGCATTGCTCTGCACTGCCTGCACAAAAGCAACCTGTGCCGGACAGGAGCTGGTCCCAAGCACACCAGCCAAGCCCCTCTGCATCATATTGCCCAGTGCTCTTGATGCTGAGTACAAATTCATGAGTTGTCTCTGTCAACTTTTTTTTTCTGAATGTAAGCTGTTCTGGAAGTAATAAAGCTAGTTCAAACCATACTGTATCTAAACCCACTAACTCTTAGCTTTGACATGCCTTTATTTGTCCTACAAATAGCTTAGATTTGATTATCTGTCATATTTTAATAGTGTTTAGTACAGGAAATGACAGTAAAAATTGAGTAATTACCTTACTGTTCCTGCTGTAGTTGTCCTAAGACTGCTAAATCTCTTCTGATTCCCCGTAACAAGTAGAACATTTGCACTTATCTTGTCCTAATAGGTAGCTATTTTTGGAAATTTATATTACTGTGGTTCTACCCTCTAAAATAGATCATGTGTTGTAATAAACTGAAACTGAAGGATAAGATACCTCTTACAAAACAGACAAAACTACATATGCATCTGAACTTTTTATTAAATAACCTAAAGTAGTCCTACTTCATTAGTAATTCTGAGACAACTATATCAGTTCATCTGATTAAAAAAAAAAAGTAATTATTAATATATGCTCATACATAAATGTGTGTTGTTTGTTTTTTTTCAGAGACAATGAAATACATATTTTTGCTACCTTTAAAAAACATTGTCTTTTAACAATACCATGAAGTCTTTTGCAGATTACTAAGTAATACTTTCCAAGACATTTGGATGAAGTGTAATGGTGAAATTTTATGTACAGTAATTCTTAAAATTTGGTTGAAACAATACCTCTTGCACAAAATCCTTTGATCTTTGCAACCATTATTATCACAGTTCTCCTACACCGGATCATAGAATCATAGAAAAATTAAGGTTGGAAAAGACATTCAAGATCATCTGGTCCAACCATCACTCTACTACCAATGTCACCCACTAAACCATGTCCCTAAGCACCACGTCCAACCTCTCCTTGAACAACCCCAGGGACGGTGACTCAACCACTTCCCTGGGCAACCCATTCCAATGCCTGGCCACTCTTTCTGAGAAGAAATATCTCCTAATTGTTTTAATTGTTGAAGAGTAGTGTTCTTTGTTCAGTTCTTTAATTGTTGAAGAGTAGGGGCATGACATTTCAATTTTTCCACTCACCAAGGACATCGCCCGAATGCCAGGACTTTTCAATTATGATGGAGTGAGGCTTGGCAACTCCATCAGCCAGTTCCCTCAGGACCCTGGGATTCATGCCATCAGGTCTCATAGACTTGCACCTGTTTAGATTCATCAGGTGGTCTTGAACCTGCTCTTCACTTACAGCGGGTGGGACTTTGATCCCCCAGCCTCCACCTACGGGTTCAGGGAAATGAAAGACTTGGGGAGCCCGTCTACCAGTGCACACCGAGGCAAAGAAGTTGCTGAGTACCTCAGCCTTCTCCAATTACTCAGATACAGAAACTCACTCCTATATATTAGCCACCTATAATCACTTACACACTACTATTTTCACCCCTCAGTCTATTTTCACAAGTGTTAAGGGTCCATGGTGGCCCTCGGGGACTCCTCCTGTCACCCCAGCACAGCAGCCTGAAGGAAGCTGGGTCTTCTCTTGTGCTCTCTTCCTCGAGGCTCTGTGCAGAAGGGATGCCACCTCTTGCACAAGGGCTGTGGGATGGGAAAGAAGCACTCACACAACCCCTGAGAATTGGCAACAGAGTGGTTTATTGCCAGGACACCTCGCAGGTAAGCCTGCAGGATGTCTATGGTGTTTGGTGGCTCCAAGCTAATGCTTGGAATGGAGCCTGAGCGACGAGTAGGGAGCTGGCCGGGCACTCCTGCGATGCTGTTTGTGCTCTCTCATGGCAGAGAGCGAAGACATGCCAGGGTAGTCCCAGGTCTGATCTGGCCGAGGTGGATCCACTTCCATTGGTTCCTCCGCCTCTTCTGGTGGACCCAGCTCCATGGACTCCACGGTGTTTGGCGGGAGGACAAGCCAGTCCTTGCCTGGGACTGCCCAAACAGGATGCCTTCCATCGGGAATGTTTTCAGGCCAGGGTGCCGCACCAGGGGGTCGTCCAGTTCCACGCACAGGTCCCACGCCACTGTCCAGTTCACTCCCATGCATGGTTTTGACGCTGCCGTCTGTTTTACGGCCATGGCTGGGTCCCACGCTGTATTCTGGATGACAGGCACGCCTCTGCTCCCCGCGGCTGTCCAGCTGACGCTCCTGCTTTCGCTCCATGCCACCATTATGACACTGGGAAGGCCCAGGCCCCCTGCTGCTGTATGGCTGAGGGGGCGGCCTGTTCCCCGCGTCGCTGCGGTACCAGTGGTACCGCCTGTAAGTGTCTGTGGGCTGGGTGCCAGAGGTACCTCGGGCACTGGTGTTTCTTGTGCTGCAGGTGCTACCCCTCTGCCCATGACACTTCTCCTTATCATTAGCTGCCTTCCTTGGTGCTTCCTTGGACTGCATTGCTGTCCTCACACCAAGAAGGGCTGCCTCTCGCCTCCTTGCTTCTGCTCTTATTCCCGCCACACAAGCTGGCTGTCAGAGGGCCTCGAAGCTCAGCGAGTGGTGGGCCAGCTGCTGGGGTCCTGTTTTATAGGGCCTGGAGCACAGGCGGGGCAGTGGTGGCCACTGTGACCTCAGCAAGCCTCTGTGATGGAGCGGCCCAAGCGTGGCCAAAGGCGGCTGTGTTGGGAGCGGCCTGGAAGATGCCCTCATGTGGAGGAAGGAGGAGGGTTGGGGGGCTGAGGGCCCCTTTTCTGGGGCTGGCTCCCCCAGGCCATTTGGCTTGCCAGAGAGAAAGGCTGCCCCTCGGCCACAGGGACTACCCTCCACCTCCCATCCTGTGCCCTGGGTTTATTTTTAATACTGGTTTTTAGGTAATTAAAATTAAGTTACAGAAAAGAACAGGAGGAAGGTGCTTCTTCAGCCCTAATTTCCATGTGCGCTTTGTGTTCTGAGTGAAGAATTTCTTCCTCACATCACATCTAATCTAAATCTCCCCTCCATTTGTTCAAAGCCATTATTCCTTGTTCCATCGCTACACTCCCTGATAGAGTCCCTCTCCAGCTTTCTCTTAGGCCACTGTTATGGGTTAAGTTAGGTGGCAAAACTGCAGGACTTTGCAAATTCCAGCCTTATCTACCTTGTTCAACATGTTCCACATGACCTTTTCCAGCTCAGGCTCTAGCCTCTCATCAGTGTAACATAGAATCATAAAATCATTCAGGCTGGAAAAGACCTCCAAGATCATCCGGTCCAACCACCCCCCTACCACCAATGTCACCCACTAAACCATGTCCCTAAGCACCATGTCCAACCTTTCCTTGAACAACCCCAAGGATGATGTCTACATGATCCCCAATACTTTTTCTGCAAACATCACTTCCAGCCATCTGGCTTTCAGCATCTACTAGTACATGAGATTTCTCCTCTCCAGGTACAGGTCTCAGCATTTGCTTTTGTTGAACTGCATGGTGTTCCTGTCAGCTCATTTCTCCAGCCTGCCATGCAGAGATTATTTAATTTCCATAATGATTAAAATTTATTATTCCTGGAGAGTCAATGCAAAACACATGAATTGCTTAACATGCTTTAAAGCTCTTAAGTACAAGATGTGTTAAATGGGCTTCTAACATTTTACTGTTATTATATAAGATACATGAACATGAAGGCAGGTATCATCAGTCTTGCATGATATATATTTGACCTTTCACAAAACGGAAAAGTTCCAAAATATGATTTCTCTCAGGGACAGCCCTTTGGGTGTTCTGAGCAATAGAATCATCAGAGCCATCAGAGCTATTTTTTTAGCCCTACTTTTCGTGAAGGAGAAAAAGTTTTTCCCCATAGCTTCCTTAAAAAGGTCTATCTACTAAGTGTAGTAGACACAGTACTACTAAGTGTAGGTTCTGACATGCAGTGCTTATAATCATTCCGTTTGAAGGATCTCATTAAGCAAAGTTTACCTAACTTCAGGATTTAATGAATAGGCTTTTCAAAGCCTTTGATATGTTCTCTCACCACATTCTTCTCTCTAAATTGGAGAGGTATGGATCTCAAGGATGGACTGTTAGGTGGATAAAGAATTGGTTGGCTGGTCACAGTCAAAGGGTTGTGGTCAATGGTTCTATGTCTGGGTGGAGGCTGGTCATAAGTGGTGTCCCTCAGGGGTCGGTCTTGGGACTGGTGCTCTTCAACATCTTTATCAATGACATAGATGACGGAATACAAAGAACAAGCTATGTATAACTTTCAAGCATAGTCACCTGAGGATGATTTCCTAAATCTGTTTAGGTGCACAGGTAAAGATAACTCAAATTCATAAGCGTAAATGAATACTCCCAAAGGAATTAGGAGAAAGATGGTCTCAGGCAATCTAGAAATCAGTGACTGATTATATTTAAGTGTCCTAAGTGAGCTCCTTCACAGAAAATGCAGTAATTATTTCATTTTCCCACAATAACCAATTTTTCGTACCAGGCTTTATTTCTGAAGACACATTGTTCTACAGCCTTGTGTGCCTGTTAATCATGTTAAAATTACAACTGATCTTGTAAGATTTCTCCCATAATAACAGAAATATGAAGTAATACAAAAATGACAGAAGTAAAAATTAACACACCAACTCCAGTAGCTGAGGAAAAAAAAATCCATGGTTTGATTTTCCTCTAATATTTATTACATAGTTGTGCAAATTCTACTTACTTAAGGAGCATTTGCAAAACTGAACAATCACAATACCTAAAGGATACTATAACTACTGTAAATTAAGGATATTTTCTTCATCCAATTACTAGCATTTGAAGACTTTCTCCATTTCAAAATAATTCGTATTGGTTTAATAAAAATGCTGCACCCTGGGCTAAACTATGTGTCTACATTATCACTATCTGTTTCAGCAATATTATCATAAAATAAAGGGAGAGATATAGAAGATTTAGTTTGTGATTTGTCTATCTTCCTACCTTAATTTCCATTAAGCATTGATGCAATAAGACCTTCCTTCTCATGTGTCTCTTGTTCAAAGACAGCACTGTTACAATGTTTATGATGGCATAAGAAAGATTCGTGTCTCAAAGAACGCTGCATCAAATGCCTCCTGAAGGCCCTTTGAATAACAAGAGCTGACACCTCCTCTTGTTTTCTTTTAAGGGTTGTAGTAATTGGCTTGTAGGAAACTTTTGATGGATTGGCAGCCATAAATTTTTCTTCCATCTGTAATTCCAGACTATCCAAATCCCCAGATTCTCCTAAGACCCTTTTAGTGAAAGCAAGTAAGATATCCAAGCAGTGGATCTTATCTCCACTCACTATAGGGAGGTCCATCGATATGAGCTGAATTGTATTTGGCTTTGGAACGCGTAAAGGTTCGGCCAGTGCATCTGCAAAGTCTGAAAGAGCAGAATATTCAATAAACTGTGTTGCCTGAGGATCAAAATTTGCCCAGGTTTCATAAAACATATCAAAGTCATCCTCACAAAGCGGATCTGCACTTTCTTCAGTGGCGACACTGAAGTTCTCTAAAATGACAGCTATGTACATATTTACAACAATGAGAAATGATATAATGACATAGCTTACAAAAAATGTGATACCAACGACCTTATTTCTGCAACTATTGCTGTCTTTATCTGTTATATTTAAGTTGGGAGCACATGATGCAGGTTCTTTTATCAGAGGACTCAAAAGACCATCCCAGCCAGCTGATGTTATAACTTGGAAGAGACAGAGTATGCTACTTTCAAAAGTTTGAAAGTTGAAAAGGTTATCAATCCCATCTTCCCAGCCAAGACAGGCAAAGTTTGTCATGCCCACAATAGCATAAATGAACATAACCAGGAAAAGCAAAAGACCAATGTTGAACAGAGCAGGTAGAGACATCAATAATGCAAAAAGAAGAGTTCGAATTCCTCTAGCTTTTCGAATCAATCTCAGGATTCGTCCAATTCGTGCCAAACGAAAAATTCTCAGAAGCGTGGGAGAGAAGAAGCTTGAAAAGCCTTCAGCAAGTCCAATAGCTTTGAAAAGAAAAAGAAACCAAAATGTTGTCAAGCCACATCAATGAAATTCCATATTTATGTTCACTTTGTTATATTCTGTGCTTCAGGTATTGAAAGTAATCAACATTATCACTGATCATATTATATCACTTTCCATAAAAACATTATCATCACTACTGCAATTGCTTATGAAAGAGCTTAGGAAAAACAAAACAAATTGTAATATCTCTAGATATCTTTACAGAGGTACCAAGTTTATGTATAGTATGGAAACTGCATCCTCACAGATTTCTGAAATCCAGTGCATGAAGTTATGCATTGCTGAAGTACTTTTAAAAAATCCTTTTTAATCCATTCAGCTCCTGTCCTGGGGCTCATCTCCTAGCTGTTGGCCCAGGCCACATGCTAAACATTAAGACTTTCATTAATGCTTTGTATTTGAATGAGATCAGAGAAGATCAAAAATAAAATAAAGGAAAATTGTCTTCACTATTAGTCTTCCATCACACCTCATTCTGCGACCCTACTGTCACCGTCAGGAACTCAGAAGTAATGTATGATTACAAACAGAAGACCTAGGAATCTGCATTCTTCTGGATGTCATGGGATAGCAAAGGGGTATTGTGATTAGGGACAAAGCAGAGAACTCTTTCATGTCTCCTTTTTTCTGTGATAAAACCTAATCCTGACAGACCAAACAGACCAAATAAACTCCACAAGAATCTTAAACTTATACATGACTCTTCTGAGAAAATGACAAACACCTAGTCTTATTTCAAAAAGAACAACAACAACAAAAACTAAACAGGTTCTAATAAGATTTTCCACAACCACAAATAGTCACGTAGACTTATAATGGTGCTGAGCAACTCAACTTTCCTGAACTTTCTTAATCAGCCCTTGTGATCTGGCTTCTTAAAAGAAAGTCCTGGAAAAGGAGATAGAAGTTTCCCATTTTTCATACAAATATATTTTAACCTGGATTTACTTTTACTGTGAAAATGACAGTTAATGTGGTTATTTGCAAATCAAAAGTATAAAAACATTATGAAGAGCACTGTTTAAGTATAACAACTTAGAAAAGATGTTGCTGCATTAAATTGCTATTCTGTAAATTGCTTAATAAAACTCATACTTTTTAAAGGAAGGAAGAGTAAGAGGAAGGATAGAGAAAAGAAAGGAGAAGAAAGATGAAAGGAAACTATCCATTTATCTTTTAATATATATCTGGAAAAATATAATGGAAAACAACATATAACATTTTAGAAGTAACCACTTAGAATATGGTTTGAAAAAGTACACTGGATCTGGAATTTGTTTGTCAGATACATGTCAGTGGTAACTTCATACTGAAATTTGTTTTAGTACTGGTAAGACAAAGTAGCAGATGATACTTACTAGCTAGTGAGAGGATCACAACAACTAAATCAAATATGTTCCAGCCACTGGTGAAGAAATAATGTCGCAGGGCTAGTATTTTTATGACACATTCCCCAGTAAATACTGCCACAAAAAAATAGTTGATATTTTTAAGAACATTCTTGACAGCTTCATTGTCATTTTCTGCCATCATGACAACCATATTTAGACAGATGAGAGTCACGACACTAATGTCAAATGCTTTGTGTGATACTATATCAAAGAGACATCCTTGGAACATATTCTGTGGAGAGAGAGAACTGATTAATGCTACTTCTAAGACCCAGGCAACAATCAAAAGTTAATCTGTAAATTTTGCTTAGAAAGGGAATTTAAGAGAATATAAGCTTAATAATAAGGTACCAAAAGCATTTTTAGGTGTTTTCTTTAGACATTCAAGGAAAACACTCAGTACTTGGCCAAGTATTTTCAGGTATCATGCAACTGCGTTTCTTTAGAAAAAAATTATTCAGCAGGAAAATATTTGGAGTACTTTGTGATTGCTCTTTTTATAGTAATACTTATTGAAGCAGACATTTTAGTGTAAGCAATTCAAATTAAAAAGTCATAAGCAAGAAAAACACTGAAGAGTTAACATATGAACTCGACTGGAATTAAAGTTAGAAACTAGAGGAATTAAAGAGTAAGATGATTTAAAAGTAAATAATGAGTAGCATGTACTACTCCTTACTTATTCTCCTGCAATAATCCCATCTAGTTGCAGAAGCAATATCATGCAATGTAAGCAACCAAGATTATGGTATGAATAGCAAATACTTTTGATATTAAACTTTTATAAATAGTCTGTACATATGAATAAATAGGCTGTAAATTGCCTTACATTAATACCCACAAGGAAAGACTGCATTAGATGGAAATAAAAAAAAAAAAAAAAAGAGTAATCCGTAAGGAAGATTATGGAATATCTATATGGAATGAGGATGATGATCATCTCTAACTCATAACTTTATTTCCAGATGCCTGCTTGCTTGCATTAAATATGGTCACCATCTTTATATTTGATACCACATTCTATTTAGGATGGCCTCACCAGTGGTCTTGGGATGGGTTTTTGAGGTTTCTTGGATCCAAGTTTTTTTAGGGCATTATAGTACTTTTTCTGTTCCTCAGTTAAAAATAGATCTTTTCCACCTAAGTAAAGGGGAAAATTACTATTGTTCAGTAGAAATTTAAACAGTCAACTAAATAAATACCAGCAAGTTTATCTACATATAAAAAAGTGAATTACAGCTGTTCTAAATGGAATTTAAGACAACACAGAAAAAAAAAATGTTTCTTCAGTATTTCTCCTTTTCCCCTTGTTATTTGAAAAGGTGTACTGAAAAAAAATGATCAACGTTTGTTTGTGAAAATCTAGTCCACTCAGTATTCCTGAATCAGATTCCTCAACTGTAAGAGCCTTTCTGATGTTTTTATAAATCTATTTCATATTTTAACAATGACCTAAGACTCATCAATAATTAAAATACTTTTCATTTATATTTTTGGGAAAGGTAGGAAAAGAGCATGTGGCTGGGCTAGAAAGTCAATGGAGGATTATGAGTAAGCACTTTGGGACCAAGTTCTATGGGATTATCTTTATTGCAAATTTCTGGTACTTTTCCTAGTACCATCTATGCCATCTGTACTACCTACCAATCACTTTGAACCAAGTATCCAGGAGAAGCCATCAAAAAATCATTGAATGATTAGCATTTTATAAAACAAACCTGTAGCAATGTTTCGTAGGGCATGTGCACTTCCAATCATTCCAGCAAAATCTCTGAAAATTCAATGTAAATTCATAGAACCATAAAATCATAGAATGGATTGGGTTGGAAGGGCCCTCAAAGCCCATCTAATTCTGACCCCCTGCCATGGGCAGGGACCCCTCCCAGCAGCCCAGGCTGCCCCCAGCCCCATCCAGCCTGGCCTTGGGCACTGCCAGCGATGGGGCAGCCACAGCTCCTCTGGGCAGCCTGGGCCAGGGCCTCACTTCAATCTAGTGAAGAATCTCTTCCTAATATCTAATCTAAATCTAACCTTCTTTAGTTTAAAGTCATTACTCCTTGTCTATCACCACACCCCTGACCAGGAGTCCCTCCCCAGCTCTCCTGCAGCCCCCTCTAGGCCCTGGCAGGCCGCTGTGAGGTCTCCCCGGAGCCTTCTCCTCTCCAGGCTGAACAACCCCAACTCCCTCAGCCTGGCTCCACAGCAGAGGTGCTCCAGCCTCTGAGCATCCTCGTGGCCTCCTCTGGACTCACTCCAACAGGTCCCTGTCCTTCTGGTGCTGGGGGCACAGAGCTGAACACAGTATTCCAGGGGGGGTCTTATGAGATCAGAATAGAGGTGGAGAATCACCTCAAGTGATTCTGGTGCAGAGAGCAGAAAAATTTCTTGTGCACCCTATTTTATTTTTTTTTAATCTATCTCTACCTAAGGCAGTACTTCTTTCACACTTAGTGTGTAAGTCAGCCTATGGAGATAACTAAATTGATCCTATGGAGATTCTGTTTTCCAAACGTGCACCTTGAACTTGTAAACTTCCTGTCAGTATGCTTTTGTGGTATATTTTTAATGAGCAAAATGCTTAGGGTTTTAAGACTTCCAAGTAGATTAATTGACTCAGTTGCCCTTAATATTCTGGGCACATTCAGTCCCTAAATGAATCAGGGACTGATTAAACCTCGATTGAACTCAGTCAACATGTTTATTGATAATAAATAAGGCTCCAGATGCTTTGTATTATCTTCTGGCACAAAGAAGCTGAAGTATACCTGGGAAGGTTGACTGTTTCTTTTCTCTGGGTGTGTTTTCCATTCCAAGATTTTTCCTTCAATTTCTTACTGAATAAAAATAATAGGTAATCGAGGAACTATGAGGAGAGCAAGCAATCAATGTTTCATGGACTTTAACAAATAGCTGTCTTCTTTCTGGGACCATGGCATGGATCTCACCACAGAATTTTTTAAAAACCGCAGTAAATTAATCTGTAGAGTACTTTATTGAAGACCAGATTTTTAAAATGTAGCTAATTTAGAATAAGTTCTGATTAAGAAGACCTTTTCAAGTTTCTTTACCAGGAAAGCAGTGGCTACTTCTCCTGTTAGCAGTCATGGGTTTTGACTATCCTTACCACATTTGTTAGGTGTTTACTCTCAGCAAAAAGAGTTATTCTGTTCTCCAAAATTAATCCTCAAAGCAGAAGAAAAGAATTCCAGTCTGCTGTAGCAAAGTGTATGTAACACTTTTTTTGACTTCTCTAAAACTATCTACTCCCTTCTCCCCATCCTTCCACTTAGAGCAAACAGAAGGACCTATCATGTAAACAGGATTTACAGGTAAATTACTGAATGAAGGAAAATTACCAAGCAATGCCTAAGCATGAGCTAGCAACAAGAATCCTATTTTGAAAACCTGAAACACAAGACTAAATTTTATTTTAAATTTCTCCAAATAGTTATCTGAAAATGTTAGATATCTAGATGTCAAACAAACATACAGTTAATCAAATAAGGATTACAAGAGACTCTAAATTAGTTCATACAGTACTTATCTTTTTCCTTTGTTTGTTAAAATTGCTGATCACCACTCCAATGAAAAGGTTCAGCATGAAGAAAGATCCAAAAATAATAAAAATCACAAAAAAAAAGTACATGGGTAAGAATGCTTCAAAGCTTGGCTGCTCATCTATCTGTTAAAAAAAAAAATCCAAACAGGAAAACAATATTAGTAAAAACTGGATAGTAACAGCTTTGTCATTTCCAAAATTTATAACAACCAACCTTTTTATTGTCAGGATCAATAGATTATTTATGCATATTTAAAACTTTATTTACATGTACAAGTAGAACAATTGTCTTGTTCTGTCTTGTGACTGTATGTAAAGATAATTACAAATGAAGATGCATAAACCTTGCTCTAGCAAAAATTCTTACTCTTAAATAATAGATAATTAATTCCAATCAGAAGGAATACTCTGAATGCCTAGATGAGAAAAACAACTCAGGCTAAAACAATTCGGTGAATTGCCATCCTCCTGAATGCTATCCCAGACAAGAAGCATTTTTAAAATACCAGCTCACTATGAACAGCCCTACAAGGAATGACCTTATTTTTAATTAGCAGCCACTTCACAATTAGTGTTTGCATGAATAAGGAAAAGGCAATTAAATTAAACATGTAAAAAGTTAAATCATACTGTACTAGTAAGAGTGAGAAACAGCACACAGAAATGGGGAAGAAATAGTAAGAATATCAAACATAGGGAAGAAACCTCTAGAAATACCTGCTAAACATGCATGCTCTTTTAATGCTACTGTATACATTTTTAGAAAAGGAAATTTGCTTCAGAGGCATAATGCTTCCAAGACTTTCTCAATTCTATTTCCAGAAAAACACTTGTATAAAACTTGCAACATCTTGCCCTTGCATTCTTGATAAAGTATGCTGGCTTTTCTGTAGCATCACTATTTTGACCAATTTTCTTTTATCTAAGTTTCAGGCATTTGGTATTCTCAGGATTATTGTTATGTAATGTTATGTAATGACATAGCTTGAAGCATTCATCTGCATGTATTTCTGGACTTTATAATGCAAACAAAGTTGAAAAAGTGAATTGTATGTATAAAAAGGTAAAGAAGGAAAGGAAAAATAAGTTAATTTCATTTTAGCGACGTACCTCACGTGAATCCACTGCTGCATACATAATGTCCATCCAACCTTTAAAAGTTGCCTAAAAATAATTGCATAATTAATTTTCTTCTCATTAAAATAAAATAACTTAAAATTTTTGGTTTAACAAGTATGAATATATTAACTGTTGAGGAAAAGTGAGCAGAGTACTATAAAAATGTTCTAAAGATCTGCTTGGCTGTATGATTCATTGGAGTTTAGTAAAAAAAAAAAAATAATGTCCTTCAAAAGACAAACTGGGTGTGCATCCTGTGAAACGTCTTTTATAGTTCACTCTAAGTTGAGCTTTTTGTAAATTCTGTATTTCTTGGAAAACAGCAAAAGTTTCAGTTTAATTAGCAAATATATCCAAAAAGGAAGAAAACAAGTGTAAGATGAACAGCAAATGATTATTTCCTGCAATTTTTAGCCATTCTGCAGAATTCTAGAAGGCTGTGGAGGATGTAGGGCAAAGAACTTAATCTAGACAGGACATGAGGATAACAACCACTTTAAAAAGTGCTTCTATCTCCTTTGTTGTGGTACTGGTAAGATCAGTAAATTAGCATCCGTACTCTTCATGACTTACATAATAACAGACAATATAAGCAGCACCACCATGCTCCTTCTCTCTT
Source organism: Anser anser (assembly GCF_964211835.1). NCBI lineage: Eukaryota > Metazoa > Chordata > Aves > Anseriformes > Anatidae > Anser > Anser anser. Next base: position 157,147,524 of record NC_139721.1, read on the forward strand.
ACCCAGTGTGGGACTAACTTTTAGTCTAAAGAAAATGAGACTAATTTAAATCCAATAACAATCAGACTGTTTCAGGCTTAGTATGCTTATCAAAACTAAAACAAAATCAAAAAGCCATGAAACAGTGTGCTTGATTTTAACACAAAGATACACACACCAAAGTGTTCTTTATGAGGAACTGAGCAGCTCATAGAGATGAAAAATATTTATTTAAGCTTAAAAAATCTCCAATTTCAATGAGATAAACAGAAGTGCAGTAGCATCCTGTGGTTGGGCTGCTCTTTCCTTGAAGAAATTGAAACCGAGCATGTTCTTAGAGAACTTACCACTTCGAGAAGAGCCAAGTATCCCATTCCAACGTGATCAAAGTTTACAGCATTATTCACCCATGTTCCATTATTTTTTAAACAGTCAGTTTTGTTTTTAATTTCACTGATGTTTCCTATCTTAAGTGTGCATTTCCAAAACTTTTTTCCGAGTAGTTTTACTCCTATAATGTTAAACAGGAGCCAGAAGACAACACAGACGAGTAAAACGTTCAGGATTGAGGGGATAGCTCCCAAGAGCGCATTCACAACAACCTTAAATAAATAAATGGATGAAAAGAATTATTTTTTCGCATTCAATAGAACATATTCTTAAACAAACAAACAAACAACAACAACAACAAAAACCAATTATTTTTTCTTCTCTGTCTGTTGCAGATTCTCACCCATATAAAAACTAGCAGATGACATTTAAAGCCAGCCTTCAGCCCAACATCAAGCTTGTCTTAGTATGTAATTCTGTGGTATCTATCTTGTCATTCTGAGGAAGTAAAACAGATGGCAGCCAGAATTATCCTTGAGTAAATCAAATACATAAAAAAAAAAAAGACTGTGGTAGCTATGGACTCTAAAAAGCAAGTATAGGAAAACAATCTGCATATACTACAACATGATAAATAATCCTTGTTTATCTTGGAGGAGTTTTGTAAGAGAATACCAGCTTGCCCTCCAGATCAAAATGAACCTCATGCAATAACCACTGTAGAAATGTTTTATTGCTATCGTTATGGGAAAGTTCCAAGCCTTTTATCATGGCCTTGTATAATAATATTCACTAGAAATACATAATATACTAGAAACACAGATCAGCTGCTCCAACCTAGATCAAGTTGCTCAGGGTCATGTCCAGTCAAGTTCTTATTTTTTCAAAAGCAGCTATTACAAAATATACACACCACTCCCAATATCCTTACCTTTATCCCTTCAAATCTTGACAAAGCTCGAAGAGGCCTCAGCGCTCTCAGCGTCCTGAGAGATTTCAGGGCACTCCCATGGGAACAAAGTGATTTGTCTTGGGAAACAGATTTTAGTCCCCAGGAAACAAATGAAAGCTGCGTTAATTGAATTGAAACTGAGATTATTAACTGGCATAAAATAAAAAGGTTATTTTATTTGTTTCAGTAGACAATCACAGACTTACTGTGATAACACCCTTGACCAGTAATTCAAATGCAAAAAATAATACACTCAAAGCTATTATGATAGAATTTTACCTCATTCTTTTCTGACATTTTTCAAATAGTGGTATTCTTTCATTCCATTTTTTTTTTTCCAAAACCAGTTCATATAATACTTCAAAATACCAGTACAACAACCAAATTGGTAACTGTTGGTAACTATGCCATACGCTAAGAAGGCTTGAAAGAATTATTCAGATAAATTATTCTCATTTTCTTTACAATTATTCTTAGAAGCATATCCTGTAATTCCCCATTATTACTATAACTTAAGATAGCATTTTAGAAAAAAATATTTTTAAAAAGACATCCAGTCTTGATTTTAGATCTTCATAAGACAGAAAATGAACTGAAAAATTATTTCAATAACTAGCGTTCCCCCCTGCCCCAGTTCATAATTTGCCTCTTCCCTCCTATTGAAATTTTTTATCTTTTTGTCTAGCCATTTGACATTTTCATGTTTTCCCCTGTTTTGGTCAGTATTGCCATGAAAATTACAGATCTGTAATTGCTAGAGTAATTGCTTTATATTCTTTTTAAATAGTCATAGTATTGATTTTTCTGATGAAATTTCTTTGTATTCACAACTTCCAATGCTAAATATTCAGAGAGCTTATCAAACAGCTACTTTGATGTTCTTGGAAGCCAATTATTTAGATGTCCTTATTTTAAACTATTTAATTTCCGTATCTTCCAGGTGTATTGTTGACAAAAAATACTTTATTCTTATATGGCAAGAATGCATTATTTAAATTTGTTGGGATTCAGAATAAATATGTTTCTAAATGCTGGAGCTGCCAGCACCTTCACATTTTTCTATCATATCTAATTAACTTCCCTTAATTTCATTTCTGATTGCTAATTACAGTCTTGCTATATGCTGAAAAGGTGTGTACCAATATGGTCCTCAACAACAATAATACTTGATAAATGTGGGATTTATTTTTTTTTTAAGTAACTTCTAATTATTATGTACAATTTCCATTTAAATTTGTCCTACAGTCACTTTTGATTGCATTCTTTTCAGTTTTGGAATCTGTCTTTTACACTTGTGTTTAATCATAATCCAATTTCACACGTAGTTTTTAAGACAGAAAATATCAAAATTCAAATTATAAGACAAGTTGAGGATAATACTTACACATACAATGATGAAGTCGAGCAAACACCAGCTATTTGTGAAATAGCTGTACAAACCATAAGCTATCCATTTCAGAAGCATCTCCATAAAAAAGATGTAAGTAAATATTTTATCAGCATACTCTAGGAGCATTTTAACTGTTTTTCTCTTTTCAAGGTTAATATCTTCAAATGCCTGGAATTTCAGAAATTTTCAGTTTAAAACTGTTCAGTAGTTTTATGGTAAATTATTTTTATATTGCACAAGAACATACAGTTTGGTTTATTATAAGCATTCCATGTTAAAATATTGGCAACACCTACTTAGTTTCATACTTAGAAGTAAAAACCTAAATTGTAAAATAACTACACTCTCATTTTCAGGTGGGTTGAAAATCACATACTTTGGCTTATTTATGTTTTACCCTTCTTTAAAATGGCATCTGATGAGTATCCAATGTGGCTTCTCCCTACAGTGGTCCAATTTTACTATGACTAGGAGAAAAATCTACAGAGCAACTGTCACTGTGTCCACAGGACTGGTAACTTGACTGTAGGTAATTGAGAACTCTCAGCATGCATGTACATTATCCTATTTACTATTTTCTTTTTTTTTTTTTTCTGAGCAAGTTTGATAATTAACCTCATTCGTTTCACTCTTTCACCTCCATCCATTAGTCAAACTACCCGCTCATTAGGAGTGATGCTCTTTAAAACTTCTCATTGTTAACTTTTTCCTTGCTCTCAGCACTTACCATGTACTTTTCTATGCATTCTTTCTATGAGCACCATCTTACTTAGTTTACTTCCAAACCCCAGACATGCCTGAAGATACGATATCTCTTCATTCTAGCTAGTTCAGCAAATTCCTTATCAAGAAACAACTTTATGAATTAGCAGAAAGTGGGCAAGTCCCCTTTTGCAAGAAGACATCAGAATTTAGGAACATTAAAGTTCTCAACACCACAAGAAGTCTTTGATTAAAATAAATAATTATTGTTTTGTTATTTTGCATCTCGATACCAAATGTTTTCATGTTCAACTTAGGTCCTACAGTAAATAATAACTCACTTTCCTTTCTCACGTCAGTAAACTGCTTTCAGTAAACTTAGTGAGTATGTTTTCAAATCAAATAAAAATTACCTTATTCTTCAGTAGGCACAGACATAATCAGATTAGCAATTAAACATTAGGTCAGCTTATCAGTTTACAGCCATCTTCACTTTTAATTTCTGATCATCTTAATATCTGGATGATTTTGAATCTAATGTTTTATTGAGCAGTTAGTCTGCTTTACAACTTTGGAGGTAAACCATTTTTTAAGCTTTCATAAGTAATTTCAGCCCCTCGTTTAGCCTCCCAGTTAAGCACACAAGTAGTTCCATAAAGAACTGCGAAGAAGAATATGATTCCATACATTTAAGTATCTTAGACAAATGCAGGAGAACCTTGTAACTACCAAACCATACATTTATTATATTCTCATCTAGAATAGAAGAAGAAATAAATGAAATAATAGGATTCCTTTCCTTTACTGACAACCATTCATTCAAAGTTTGAGAAATTAAATTAAATTTACCAGTGCTGCACTGCTCAATATTATCATAAAAATGATAAAATTTTCAAACCAGCTATGTTTGACAATTTTGTAGCAGGTTTTCCTAAATTTCCACCAAGTGCTGCCTGGAAACTTGGTGATATCCACTGCACAGCACGGAGAACATTCGACACAACCTGAAAAGAAAAAGAACAGTATATTGGTTTCACGGAAAATATGGAGCCACAGAAAGTGTAGGACAATGAATGTTCATTGTTGCTGAAAAGTTCTAAAGCCAAAGAAAAGACAGAATTTGTAGAGAGCAGTAATCTCTTTTAATAGAACATCTCATACATGGAAAAAGTAGAGAAACTTTTGTGCAGACAAGCCCCTCTGCAAGGGTTTCATCTAAAATGTTATCAATTATATATTAAAAAAAAATATTTTATCCTCTGCATTTATTCTTTTTGATTTGAAAAAAAGATATTACCTCACTAGTGGTTTAGTAAATTATTATTTCTACTGATTATTTCACTTGATTGCATTACAGAGGTGTTACAACTACATTCTGCTTACTATTTTGCTCCAAAAACACCCTTCTTCATTCATCTCTAAAGTCAACAGGATTGAAACATCAGAGTCAATGCAGTCTCTGGAGCAGTTCAGGCAATCAGATGTAGGTGTCCACCCTGGGATGAGCTGTACAGTCTTCTGAATTCCATTAGTTGTATTGACTGGATATTCACCCACTGTACTGGGAGCTCAGAAAAACTCAGCTGACGTGCCTCTTCAGATACCAGGTACCAAGATGAATATCCTGGGTGACCTCCAGCTACCCCTTCAGAGGTGTTTAAATACCCTCACTCATATACAAATACCTACAGTCTGGTGTCTCAATATAAGACTGAATCACACTCCAAAGATGTCATTTTGCTGTCAAAACACAGGTGTTTAGATTTGTTGTAGGCCCTTTGGGATATCCTACAGTTCCTGTGTCATTTCTGCCATCCCCGTGCAGTTGCTGTGGGTACTCATAGACATTTCACATGGTACTAAATGCCTGTGTTCAGGCATCCCAATCACGCCTCAGTTGTGTGCTGGCATCAGGTACATTTATTTGAGTTTTTATGTGTACAAATAAGTGTCTCAGGCAAACAGTATCTGTCAATTTGGAAATGTTCCAAACAGATACCTTTGTTCATTTATTTGGTGTCACTGTGATAAATAAAATATTCTTACTTTCTGCAAAACAGGGCTTAGGTAGGTGTGATTTTTGAGGCTGGGAAAACATGTCCGTAAGAGCAACTGGATCCACAGTGCTGGCTTCAGAATAGCTACCAACATCAAATCTCTGCACAAAAGAAAGGAAAAGAAGAGAATTGATTTGTTTTTCCTTAATAAAGTCACCATTTTCCAAATAAATGAAACTCCCCTCTAATCCAAATAAAGAATACATATATATATAGAAGTGATCCAACATTACTGAACTTCCATTTAATTGTCTGGAAGCAAGCCATGACCTTTTTTTTATGTGAAACTGCACTGCATTAGAATAAGCTAAAGTTTCTGCACCAGAACTATGTTTTTTTGGGGGAACCATTTCTAGATAACAAATTTTTGCATCCATGAATGATGGCAAACAATTATCCATAAAACTGAAGAGTACGTATCAGATAAGTTTAAAGAAAATGTGTTCCTTGTTTAATTTCTGTTCAATTTTTTTGTAGAAAATAATATAGTAAGTTACACTGGTAGCCACAGCTGTTCATGAGACACAAACCCCCATGTTTTAAACTAGTATTACCTCTAGAGAGATGCACCATCTTCTGCATGAATTATACTTGTTACTGTTCGGAAACTACTTGTCCTGTCATCTCTGAATAAGAGAACCACTGTGACAACTTTCATCTCTAGCATATTCCACAAGATGACAAAAGTTATGAATACCTCATTTTGTCCTTTCTTTTGGTGCATTTCCGAAAAGCAACTTAGAGTTTCTGAAGTCCCAGAAATCTGACTGAAGCCGCTTGAACTCTGGCACTGCTCTCTACGTTTTAATCTGTCTCCCTGAGTGAAATAATGCAAAACAATTGATGTTCTACCTTTTTCATCCTGAGAGTCATTCTGAAAGTTAAAATTATTTAACAGAATCTACAGCATCCACAAAACTTAGCATGTCTGTATTGTTATAGAGAATTGAATGATAAAAGGCATATAAAATAAGACTTTCTTCCTCAATGTCAAACACTTTGGAGCTGTGGTTATCCTGCGGACATGTATCATTTCTCAAGGTATACATTTATCCCACGGGTGGATTCCTGCAGCCAACATACTAAGTTCTGATGAACTGGCTGAGCCTCAGCAGCTGCACCCCAACAGTCTCTGGTTCCATGCGGAATTGCGAAGTGATCCCTATCAGCTCTCAGTCCTTTTGCCAAAACAAAATCCAGGCAATACATAACTCATAACATAATACATTATCCAACTCAAAACATATTTCAGATAGCCACTGGTGATTCTAAAGTGATCAGCAATTTCTGCTTCTTTTAGAATTTGTCCAGAGATATCCACTGACAATACCTCCTCTTGCAACCAAAAGCCTAGGAAATGCATTCCACTATTCCAGCTAGACACTGACCATATGACAATCCAACCAAAACCAGCAACTGCTTTTGACATTTTGGCCTTGGCATAATGCTAGGTAACTGCATTTTGAGCCCAAATACCTGTTCTCATAGATTTAAAGCATATCAGTTTCACAGTCATACCACAACAGACGTTCATAAAACACAATTATTAACAAGCTAATCTAGGTACAGTATAGTAATCACAGCCTGCTGCTACATCTGAGCTTGCTGCTCACACATTTGGTTGTGGGTAACATTTACTGTTGAATCTTCAAGACAATTTGCAGGTGAAAGTTACAATAAATTTTCAAACATTAGCATTTCTTACCCGTTTTCTGTACTCCATTTCTGTGTACACACTCTGATTATCACCACCTTCATCAGTGTAAGCCTCTGCAACTGCAATGGGAACACAGGTACTATGATACGTTGAAAATTCTTCGTATTTCCTTGTTACTGAATAACTCTCTTCAGTATTGTAATACCCAATGTCAAAAAAACTGTTGTCTATATCCTTTGTGACATCTGTCATGGCATAGCTATTTTCTTCTAGGTCTTTGGTAGAAGTTTTCACCAAAGAATTCTTTTTGGTTGTTGTTGTGAGGTTTCCTTTCATTATTTTGCCACATTTATCCAAAATTCTCTCTTTCACAGACTGAAGGCCTTTGTGAATCCGTGCAATGGCAATCTGACATTTACTCTGTTTTTCAGCTTCCTCTTGTCCCGTTGAGGAGTCAGTACTGAATGAACTCAGCAGCAAGGCAATAAATAGGTTAAGCACCTTAAAGTAGATAAAGTAAGTTGAAGACACTGCCGCTTCTAACAGAGAAAAATAACATTTCAGCAAACCTTCCTTAGATTAAAAATCTCACTCTCTCTTTCATCAACCACTACAATTATATTAGTTACTATTATAATAGGAAATTAATTGTGTATGTTATGGCTTCTTCTGGAAGGAAAGACAGGAGAAAAAGGAAGGAAGTGTGTGGGGCGGATATATAAAATATATTTTCATATGTTCTGATATCCATAATGTACAAGGAGGTAGATTGATTGAAAAAGAGCGGGCAAAAATAAATTTTAATAGTAACACAATCAAAAGAGATCTGGTATAGACCAATAAAACAAGCATAAGAAGATTTATTCCTCCAATAATTAATTGACTGCTCATGGTAATAGAGTATTGTACCAAAGCATCTACTTGGGGATGAGGGGGAGTATACTAAAATGCTGAATTTTCCAGAAAGTTTGAGGTTCTTGGGAAGAAAGATAAGGGGAAAAAAATGTGATTACTGCAGGCAAAAGAAAATGTAATATTTTCAAACAACGTTAAATTGTTGAACAAGGCTGTGCTTTGCAGAAAAACATTCTGGGGTAAGAACAACAAAAAGATTGCATTAGTGAGACTTTTAAAAACAGGACTAAGGCATAACTCATCCTTTATTGGAGTATAGAAACAGACTAGGTAGTTTCTTGAGGACTTACCACAGTCTTTTATGAAATTTTATTGCATTGTCTAACAAATCCTGTACTTAATGGGTTTGATATATTTGCAGCTATTGTAAACAAAATCCAACAATGCTTCTTAAGGACAGAAGATTGTGAAAAGTTGAGAGAAAAGTATTTGTGCATGATAGGCAGGCAGGAAGAATAAACTAGCTTACAACATATGTTAGAATGAGTCTAAATCACGCAGACTAGAAAACCTGGGTACTGTAGGCTTTTGATACTGTAAGGATAAATTGGTAAGCATTAAAAGCAGTTTGGTTATTTGATCCCAGCAACACAATAGATGAAGAAAGCAAATTATCACCAAATTATTGAAAGTGCTGCAATTCCATACTGTGGTAGAATTAGTACTTTTGAGTATTTTAATTATTGGCTACCTCTTGTGTGAGAAAGACAGAAAAAAAAAAAAGATAAAAAGAAAAAAAAAAGAAAAAAGAAAAAAAAAGAAACAAAAACAAATATGTTAACTAACATCCAGAAAATAGAATGATGTGAATACTCTTTGAATTATGTTTGTCTCAGGGAAAAAAAGATGCCAATGTAACTGAATGCATTCAGTAGAAACTGAAAAATAGCTTGAAACTTACCACTAAGTTTCCTATCACCAGGACTAGCAGGAAAATGAGAAGACAGAGACCTTCTCCAGCCACTTCCATACATTCCCACATGGTTTCAATCCATTCTCCACATAATATTCGGAATATGACCAGGAATGAATGACAAAAATCCTTCATATGCCAGCGTAAATTATGGTCTATATTTATTTTTAAGAAGTTAGTCTCATAACATTTTCCCAAAACCTGCTTTCCTACTACAGCAAAAATAAATACGGTGATAACCAAAACCAGAGTGAGGTTACCCAGAGCACCAACTGAGTTTAGAATTATTTTCATGAGAGTATTTAAGGCTGGCCAAATCTTTGCCAATTTGAAGATCCTGAGCTGCAAGTAAAACACAAGAGAACAATGATTAGCAGAACACTTCACAGATAGCACACCACACACACACAAAAAGATATCTTGCATTTATCATGCTGTCTTTACTTCAGTAAAGACCATATCCAATAAGACCATCATAATTTGTCCCCCAAATAAAGGCTTTTATCTGTTCTAATCCAAAAGTACTGTGCTTCAAATGGTTAATACTGCTGAGGATGGAGAACTGCTCAGGCAAGCTTTCAAATTGTTCATACCATGTTAAATAATAGCATGCGTAAGTTCATTTGTATTACTCACAGTACTACAGCTACTAAAAGTAATAATCGGATACCTAATAGGTACTTGGACGAGGTTTATGAAATGACTGCATTTTGGGCTACATCAAGTATAATCAAATCACAATGGAAAGAATTTTTTCTGTTTCACACAACAGACTTGGAAAAATGGATGGGATATATACTATGTACCCTCATGATTAAAAGGGACTTTTTAAGTCAAATTAGAATTCTGAGCTGTTAAACTCAGTTACAATACAAAAGAAGAAACAGAATTCAACTGACTTTCCAGGTATGATGACTCTGAAAAGCTAGGAAGAATATTAAAAATAATTGGTAAATTTAGCATATATAATTCTGAATACACTGCAAGGGTACAGAAAAAAGTGACATTATGCATAGATATCTGAGAGAAAGTCCTTTTACCCAAGAAGGTGGAAAGCCTACTTCTACACCTAAGCCTCTAGGAAAGCCACACTATTTTACAATTCTCGACCCAAAAGAAAAAGTTATGTAGGGAATGAACCTTTGCTATCTTTAAGCGCATGAAAACTCTCTCGGATAATATATTTTCCTGACTGAAGATCTGAAACGTATTTGATCAGTGCCATTGTATAGACCAAACAGAACACTGATGAACTTTCTGCAAAGTCAAATCTCTAAGGGGGAGCACTGCACCAGAGGATTTATAGTATCCAATATACACAGTATAATAAACATATAAAATGTATTTTTTAATGTTCATTTAATATTCATTCTAATTTAAGATCCATGTTGGCTTACTATTCACTTACAAAGAGATTTAACAGATTCACCAGTAAAATAATTTGAGGGTATTTCACTGTAATGTTTTTACAAATCTATACAACATGGGCACTTTTAAAAAGAGAATAAAGAAATGATTACCAGCCTGAAAAATGACAGATTTGCATTAAAACTTATTAAGCCAACCATAACAACTACACTATCAAAAATATTCCATTTTTGCTGAAAGTAGTAGTAAGGATCTAGAGCGATGATTTTCAAGATCATTTCTGCTGCAAAAATCAGGGTGAAGACCTGGGAAGAGGAAAAAGAAATTCACTATAAAGTCACAGAAAAAATACGTCTTACGAGGCTGACCCAGTCAGTCTGGGGCAATACCTCCATATTCACTCCACAGTAGTACTAACTTACCTTGTCACTTATATAAATCATGTCTTTGAAAAGGGATGTCATGTCAGGGTGCTCCAGAGCCATGAAAAAAGTATTCACTATAATGCAAATCATGATTATGAGATCAACAAATGGATCCAAAATTACCAATTTCACCTTCTCTTTGACTAATCTCCAGAATGGGCTACAATTCCATATTAGATACTTCCGAGCAAAACGTTTCCAAATTAAAGGGAATTTCAGCTTTGACTCCTGCAATTCTAAATGACAAAAAAAAAGAGAAAGTGACATTAGTAATACTAAGTGGAATTTCATTGTATGAAGAAAAAGACAATCAATCATAGAAAAGATTGAGAAAAAAAAATCAAACTTGTGAGCAGAATAGCATGATTAGAAAAAAATTGTTTCATTCATTCTACACAAACTAGTCAGAGGCCATTTAAAGATCATCATCAACAAATTGTGTAATTACAGAAACTAGTGATATTACCCACCTCTTCATATGTTTATTACCCAGACTATCTTTTCTGTCAGTTGTACCTGCACAATCACAGATGCAGCATGCATTGACAAACAAAATCCAGGATAAAATGAAGAAAGTTTTCTCCCATATCTTTGTCCAACCCCCTGCTCAGCTATGACGTCAAAGTCTGACTGTCTTCATGGTGAAAGCTTGTCCTTAGTTTGAAGCTCTTTTCTTTCAAAGTATGTCTGTTGTGTCTTGTCTTCCTACCGTGCACCACTGTGAAGATCCCACCTCTATCTTCTTGGAAACGTTGTCCCACATAGTGGAAGACTGATATTCAAAACCCTCAAAACCTTCTCACCTCCAGGCTGAACTAGCCCAGAGCAGAGTAAGTATTCCAGCCCCTGGATGTCTTGGTGGCATTCTGCTGAACTCAGGCTAGCTCATCAATGTATTTCTTGTATGGGAGGGGACCAAAACTGGGCGCAGTATGTTGTCTAACAAGTGTTTAATTAAGGGTAATAATTACTTTTCTCGGTCTCCTGGCTATGCTCCTTTTAATATAGTCCAGGATGCTATCAGCCATCACTGCTGAGCTCATGCTCAGCTCACTTCCAAAAAGGACCCCAAGTACCTTTTCTGCAAAGCTTCTTCCCAGTCAGCCAGCTCCCAGCCTATATTGTTCAAGAGGTTCTTGCATTTATGCAAAAGTTTGCTCTGGTTAAATTTTTATAAGGTTCCTGCTGGCCCATTCCTCCAGTCCGTCCAGCTCTTACCCCCAGTGCATCAACTGATCCCCCTCAATCTGGTGTCATCCACAAATTTTAAGAGTAAACACTCTATTGTCATTGATCACTGATGATGATGAAAGGACAAAAAGGATCCTGGGATACAACCCTGAGGTACTCCCTTTGTTACCTGACCCAAGGTATAATGCAACACATCCACCAGATTCTCAAAGCCCAAGAATCCAACCAGTTCATTGATCAGCTGGCTGCCCACTCATGAAGACCTTAACATCCCAACAGAGACACGAAATACTGCAGAAAGCCTTGCTAAAGTCAAGATAAATGACAACATTGCTCTCCCCTCATCCACAGACCCCAGTGACTTTATTGATCAGATGTGAATGACCTTTGGTAATTTCAAGTTACAGTTAGAGTTATGTGAGGTATGAGAATATTTATTTTATTGAAATTCACTTTTGACTACAGCATGATTTCGCCTAGTGACTTCTACACAATGCAGATCGTTTGTGACATTTTGATCTCTTAGGTCAAGTTACTCAAGCACTGCTGAAAAAACTCTGAAGAATTAGAGTTGAAGAATTAGAGAACTCTGAGACTTACGCAAATTATCTGTAATAACAGTGGCTGCACTCATTAACCTCTGTCTTCGAAGAGGATCGTTAATGGAGTCCACTGACAATTCATAGGACAGCAGGATCTGCCTCTTTGGTTAGAAAGACAACAGAAGATAATATAGCCAGGGAATATGAATGAATGTTTGGTAATATAAAAAAATTATGTACAGTGTAAGATAAATATGCAGTTAATATGTTTTAAATATACATTGTAATAAGGCCTTACCTTGCTGACAGAATGTGAGACAAAACAACAACAAAAAAAATCATGTGGAGACAAAGGACATTTCATTAAAAACATTAACGTTCTTCAAGAAGTTGTTTCCTTTTGAAAATATTTAACAAAAATAATTATGCCATTATAGAATGTATATACTCATTCTAGAAAGTAAAAATGATTATCAGGAGAGGAAGGAAAAAAAACATTCCATCTTTCCAGTGTTTGATAAAAGGAACACATAAAAAGAATGCTGAAGATCAGTTTGAATAAAAAAAAAATGTTATTGAACTATTATTATTAAGAAATAAGAATTTATATTAATAATAGCTATTTAGTGAGTCAAAATAATTGGTTTGCCCAGCCCTCTTAAGCCTATCAAGAATACTAATATTGAACTGCTTAAAACTAGAAATGGGACTACTTATGTTTTCATTAAAGTTACAGAATGCTAACCTCACTGTTCCTGATATGCACTGAGAAACAGCCAAATATCTTAAGGGATACACTAAATTACAATCAAAGATTTAGTTCCTGATACAATAACTGTGCATCCTTCCCCCCCTCTCCCCAATACATCCCAACACATGCATATTTTTAAAGCCTAAATAAATAGATAGTTGTAAAAAAAAGGGTTTTACAAGAGGCTACAAAGAGTAGGTGAGACTCTTCAAGGAAGAGAAAAACAGAAAGGAGGAAGATTCAAGTATTAGGGAGGTTATAATTATAGCCACCAGCTGGCAGGAAGTTACTGACTGACCACATCATAATGTACAGTACCTTAGTATTCACTTTCAGCACAAAAATTAATTTCATTTCTATTTGGGGGGGAGGGTATGTAACTACAGATATGTCATATCATTACTTCAGACTTTCATCATAACAAGATTTTTATGAACATATTTTATAAAACCATTATTCAGGGAATGAAACTAATACCCTTGGCCCTAGGGCTTTACTATTAATTAATTTCTTTTTGTCTCTTTGATATTTTAATGACTTCAAAGCTAAGCAAAACTTAGCTGATAGTCATAGAATAGACATATAAAATGAATTTGTAATATAGTGATAAAGTGTTCATTTTTTCTATCTGCATTTTTTCAGAATCGAAAAGACCCAATTAGATTATCCTAATCACATTCCAGTTACCAGGGCAATTTTGCCCTTTTATTTCTTTATGTGATATTTGGTCACTCTAAAAAGATAAACTTGTAAAATTTTGTGTGCCTGCTTGCCTGAACTTCCCAAAGTCTTCTTTCTGGAGTTCACGTTTGTTCACAAGCTTTCAGCATTCATGTTTTTAGAAAGGTTAAGAGCATCCATCAACACTGAACTATTTACTGTTGCTCATCTCTCTTAGAGTGAATGAACTAACTAGTGATGAGAAGTCCTCTGACAAACTGGGATTTTATATCGAAATAAGCTCTAGAAAGACAGTCCTTTAAGTTCTTATGGAACTGATGATGTCCTTTCTCTCTGATCTGCCTTTTTCTCTTTGACTTGGCATCTTTAGCCTCTTCTTGCAATTGAAGTACAGAGCGTATTGAAGAGCTGTCAGCATTAGCAGATCTTGTAGTTGCCAGTAGTTGCCATCATTTCTAGTTGCGATAATCTAGTAGTTGCCATTACCTCTAAGTGTTGCAGATTATATTTGACTAACTTTAGAAGTCTACACGAGAGCAACTTACATGGCTTGGATCACACTGCTTGTTAAAGAATGCAATAATTGTGAAGACTTGTGTTGTTGTAATGTGGTGAAGAGACAACCACATTGTCACTCGGTATCAATCTGGCCCAAAAAGTAAATCTCCATTTTACTCTGGGAGCTTAGTACCTAAACTACATGTAGACACCTGCAAGTAAAAACCTGGAGCACAATCCAGTTGCCTAAATCTAGGAATTCAGTAACCTTTGAAATGCCATGAGGTATTTGAGATATCCACACAGTTGTGGTGATTTTACCAAGCTGGGCAGCTGACCTCCACCACAAACAGTCTCTCACTCCCCTTTCTCAAAAGGAAAGGAGGAGAAAATACAATGGAAAGGGCTCAAGGGTTGAGATAAGGACAGGGAGATCACTCAACAATTATAATCATGGGCAAAACAGATTCAGTGTAGGGAGATTAGAGAAATTTATTGCCTATTACAAATAAGCTAGAGAAGTGAGAAACAAAGAAAACTAACTAAAAACACCTTCCCCCCATCCACCCTCTTCCACCTCCTCCCCCGAGCAGTGCAGGGGAACAGGAGAACGGGGACTGGGGGCTGCGGTCAGTCCCTGACGCTTCATCTCCATCACTCCCTGACGGTCCCTCTTCTGCCCCTGCTCCACGCGGGTCCCTCCCACGGGATGCCGTCCTTCCCCAACTGAGCCTGCGGGGGCTGCCCACAGGCAGCAGCTCTTCAAGAACTGCTCCCACATGGCTCCATACCACGGGGTCCGTCCCCCAGGACCAAACTGCTCCAGCACGGGTCCCCCACGGGCGGCAGCTCCCCCCAGACCCCCTGCTCCTGCGGGGGCTCCTCTCCACGGGCTGCAGCTCCGGCCCGGGGCCTGCTCCGGCGGGGGCTCTCCGTGGGCCGCAGCCTCCTCCAGGCCACATCCACCTGCTCCACCGGGGGCTCCTCCACGGGCTGCAGCGTGGAGATCTGCTCCGTGTGGGACCCGTGGGTGCAGGGGGACAGCCTGCTCCACCAGGGGCCTCTCCACAGGCCGCAGGGGAATTGTGCTGCGTGCCTGGAGCACCTCCTGCCCTCCTGCTGCACTGGCCTTGGGGGCTGCAGGGCTGGGTCTCACTCCCCTCTCTCCCAGCTGCTGTTGTGCAGTATTTGTTTTTTTATTGTTTGTTTGTTTTTCCCTTTCTTAAATCTGCTCTCACAGAGGCACAAACAACATCGCTTATTGGCTTGGCTCTGGCCAGCAGTGGGTCCCTTTGGAGCCAGTTGAAACTGGCCCTTACCTAACATGGGGCAGCTGCTGGATTCTTCTCACAGAGTCCACCCCTGCAGCCCCCCTGCTACGAAAGCCTTGCCATGTAAACGCAATACAACAGTGCTGGAAGATGTGCCACTGACACCAAAGTTGTCTAGGATGTTCAGCCTGTTCAAGAACATCTAAAATGGCACCAGATGCTTATATTTAGACAACCGAATCATGCCCCTAACATCAGCAGTAGTCATACTGAACTGAATCCAGTGTTAAATATTTTGGTCAGAGAATTAGCTGTGTACAAAAAAGAAAGGTTAGGTTATTAGGGAAGTTCGGAAAAATAAAAGGTTTTTCTATGTTTCTTTAAGCAGCATAACAGAGATGCTGACATATCTTACCACAGCTGTAAGTGCAGCAGGCTATAGTGTGTCTTTAACTATGCCGACAGCCACTTCTAACTTTCCTTTCAAGTCCACATTTGATTTCTCCCTTTGGTCCCCAAATCTAACTTTCAGATTGGTCCACAAAACAAGTTCAATCGTTTTATGCAAGAAGGGAGAGGGGAAAAATGCAAATAAATAAAGCTTTTCTGCTCATCAAATTGTCATATCACATGCAAGTCTAATGAATTTATCTTGTATTTCAAATACTTACAAGTTTCTTTTGGCAATGATTAGGCTGTGAATAAAATATGTGTTCCTCTTCAACATGATCACCTAAAATTAATCTTTGTCTTGAAATGGGCTTTTCTCCTTTCATCTCTTTTTCTTTCGAATTTTCTAAGTCAGCAACTGGCATTTCATATCTGACATGCAAGGCCTTATCACTCTCTCCAGCAGCCAAAATCTGTAAAAGAAACAGGAAAAAGTCTGTCTATTAATACAAGGCAAAAGCCAATGAACGGACTAGGACCATATACAGCTTAACTATTGTGCTATCTAAATGTTTTGCATTAGCAATTTTTACCTTTCAAATATTAAACTATCATAAAGAGGTAGGAATACAAAATACTACTCACAAGACTGAAAGATAAAAGTTATTTATCAGCTACTACAGAATTTTCAGGTGTACTGTTTATTCCCCCTTTTCTCACTTTTGACCTTGAACACAATGACAATAGAAGACGCAGGGCTCAAACTAAATCCTAAAATACTAAATCTTTCTTTACTACTATTCCTCTTGAAAGAAAGATGGAAGGAGGAAAAGCCTGAATTAAACCTGGCATTTCAGCCAGAGAAATATCACAGGTGTGTCCACAGCTATGTAGGAGGAATTTGGTACACTGGTGATACATTTCATCTTGATGAAGTTGGATAGTTGGTAGGAAATATATGCAAGTCTTCTTCCAAGTGTGACTTTTTTTGGTTGTTAGCAGCACATTAGAAGTATCTTTCATAAAAGGTTAGAAGATAAATGATATCTTATTTTCAATCTATATGTTGCCTCAGCTGAGCTTCACTTCTTAAGAATAAAAATTAATTAATTAATTAGTTAATTAATTTTAAAAAAAAAGAAAAAGAAAAAAAAAAGTGATCCCTGGTTTCCTATGGTCCAATATGCAAATGACTCTAGGCAATACTGTGCCAAGAAGAAGGAACACTGTAGAAATCTGAAGTGTGTCTACTAACTCTTGAAACCAAAAGCAAACAAACTAACACAGTCCTGGATGTCCTTTTACATTAATGTGGAACTAACAGCATTAGCCTGGTCAAAGATATTCCTGCTCCTGTCAATCGGTAAACCTTCTGTGTGTGATGATTCAAAAAGAGGTATGAGAAGAGCTGAGCACAGTGGCTCTCAGAAAGATCGATTTTTAAACAATCCTGAAAACCATCAGTATTCTAACTTCAATCTTGAAGTAAAGAAATGTCAGCTTTTCCAATGGATGCATATTTCTTTACTCATACATCTTTTGTCAGACTATGCAATAATAGCAAAAAGTTTGTTATATCCAAAGGATATAAGAAAGGATTTCTTGTACATAGCCATAGTGGTACTATACAAGAACAGGGCAAACCACAGGGTGCAGGTACCTATGCTGTCGGTAAAATAAAATACTACAAAAGCTACATATCTGCCTTGAAAGCCATCGTTGTTTGATTATGCAGTGTCAGGCCTGCAAAAAACTAAACTTAATATGATGTAACCTAGACTCATGCTCTTTGCTCGTATTGAAGAATTGTTTATACATATTTATAATGAGACAGAAAGAGAGAAAAGAAATATGAGAACCTATTGTATGAATCATGCATAATTAAGAACCCTTTTTCCCTAACCCACAAACAGAAGAAAATAAAAGGAACCACATATTATATATTATATAAAATAATTTGCAAACCTTTTCTTTCTCTAGAATTTGATGAGCATCTTGAAGTAATTTTTCCTTTGCCTGTGTTTCAGCAAGAGTAGCTTTATTTTGCTCTTCATACGCCATAGTTACTACAGCCAAGATCAGATTGAAGAGATAAAATGAGCATAAAAAGATGACTCCCATAAAAAATAAAATGTAGCTCTTTCCAGATGTGCGGATAGTCTGTGAGGAAAAAGGAAAGGTCGTAACAGATTCTTAACAAACTAACATTTACAACAGAATTACAAGCTAACAATTTATCTTCCAGTACAATGCAAGAGGTCAAGATACTGAGCTGTTTTCTTTAAACAACAGCACTACCTCTGGTCTAGGTTACACAGAAGGTCTAGAAATACAGATAGTTGGGAGTTCATCTGGACTACAAGTAAATACATTTCAGCTCTTAAAAACTTATCTGTGATCATATAATATTTTTCTCTTCATGTAACAGACCATTAAGCATTCATAATGAAACCGTGTACAGCTGAGAATGAAAAAAATCCATTCTTAAAACTAAATGAAAGATCTCTAAGAAAATCAGTCATATGATCATCAGTTTAAGTTATGAGAAGCTACTTCATCTGTAAAGAGATGTAAAGCTAACTATAGAAGAAATTACTAAAACTTATTAAAGAGGAGGAAAGCTTGGATTATCTAAACGATAATGAAAGATGTGTATTAAGTGAATAAGAAGCAGTAATTAGACTGCATATTCTTAATTTTTTTTAAACAGCAGTGGAAGAGATGGCTCAAAATTAAGCTCTGAAACATCAGAAAATAAAATAACATGACCTTGAAATGGCAGAAGGAAGACAGAATCATAGAATCATTTAAGCCGGAAAAGAGCTTCAAGATCATCAAGTCCAACCACCCACCTAACACTACAAGTCTGCCACCAAACCCCAAACCAGGCCTCTAAGTGCCATATCCTCACATCTCTTAAATAATTCCAGGAATGGCAGCTCCACCACCTCCCCAGGCAGCCTGTTCCAATGCCTAACCACCCTTTCCTTGAAGAAATTCTTCCTAACGTCCAGTCTAAACCACCCCTGGCACAACCTGAGGCCATTGCCTCGCATCTTATCACTTGTCACCTGAGGAAAGAGACCAACACCCTCCTCACTGCAATCTCCTTCCCTGTAGCTGTAGAGAGGGATGAGGTCTCCCCTCGGCCTCGTGTTCTCCAGACTGAACAACCCCAGTTACTTCAGCTGCTCCTCATATGGCTCATTTTCTAGTCCCTTCACCAGCTTTGTTGCTCTTCTCTGGATGAGCCTGAGCAACTCAATGTCCTTCTTGTAGTGAAGGGCCCAAAAGTGAACACAATATTCAAGGTGCAGTCTCACCAGTGCTGCATACAATGGGACAATCCCTTCCCTAGCCCTGCTGGCCACACTATTTCTGGTGCAGGCCAGGATGCCATTGGCCTTCTTGGCCACCTGGGTTCATGCTCAGCCGGCTGTTGACCAGCAGCCCTAGCTGCTTTCTGCTGGCCAACTTTCCAGCCACTCTTCCCCAAGCTGTGTGAGGTTGTTATGAACCAAGTGCAGCACCCAACATTCAGCCTTGTTGAATATCACGTGCTTGGATGTGGCCCATCAATCTAGCCTATCCAGGTCCCTCTGCAGAGCCTTCTGACCCTCAAGCAGACCAAGACTTCTACCTAATTTGGTGTCATCTACAGATGCATTCATTTAAAAAAAAATCAGTTAATAAAGGTTGCTGGAGAAAAGTTCAAGTGAACCATATGAAAGCTACAGAACAAGGAAGAAGATAATTCCTTTTTAGCACAGACACTGCATAGACGTAAGAGATCCAGAGAGATCTCTTCAATTTCTGTATTGTTTATATATATACAAAAGAATTTACAAGTTACAAAATAAAACAATAAAATATAAAAGGCTCCATTTTTTTAATCCCAGTTATCAAAATATGCTCTGAAATTTAAGCATGTTTGTTCTGAGCCAAAAGGTTTGGTGAGGAGTCAGTATTTACAAAGAGAGAAACAGAGTCCATAAGTCCTCATTGTTCTTGCAGCAGCAGTGAGCTCACTAGCTGCACCTACATATACACCAATCCTTTGATAGTTACATAATTAACGTATTTAACTACTAATCATTGACCCAAGTGTGCTCTCCAACAAAACTATGAGCACTCATGGAAAGATTGCTGCCATCCAATGTGCAGAAGTTGTTAGAACTTAGCCAACTGAAGCTTCTTCCTTAATTTTTACACTGGTTTCAAAACAAATTTTGTATCATTAACATTTAATGATATCATTATCATTTAACAAAAAAAAAAAAAAAAAAAAAAAACAGGTGCAGATTTTTCTAGGGGATATAAAGCTCTGAACTTCATGTCTAAAGTCAACCTAGCAGGTAAAAAGAGTACCTACTTGTCTGTAGAGACGCTCCCAGGAATCTTGTGTCATCAGACGGAATAAAGAAAGGAAGGCCCAGCCAAAATGATCAAAACTAGTGTAGCCGAAGTCAGGATTCTTCCCAATCTGCAAGCATTTATAGTTTTGGGGGCACTCTCCACTAACCGAAAAAAGAACCGTTAGACAATACTCATGCTTGCAGTATTAGATTGTTTCTGAAAGCACCGAATGCACAACACTATATATGGATTTTCTCAGTTCATCTGAATGTCTGGTTTCATTATTCTCCAACACAACTCTGCCAGAAGGGCTGATTTATACCAGACAATCCTGGAAAGTCATTTGTCTAGTTGAAGATTTGTGATATAGTCTTACTGGACAGAAACTATCCACTCAGGCAGGATACATGCAAAGAAATACACAGAGGGGGTGAAAACTGAAAATTTGCTTACTTTTAAATAAATCACCAAGATAAGGAGAGTTTATTAGTACCTCACATTCTTTACTGATCTGTTCCCTTCCTCCTTTATGTCATTCTACACTACCATTGTATTACCAATGCTTAGCAATACAGCATGTACATAATTGCCTATATCCTAGTATTTTAATTCATTTGTTCTCTTAATTTAAATGTTTTTTATTGAACTAAAAAAAAATACCCACATTCCACCCTTCTGAAAAATCAACAGCATTTCTTCACATCAAAAATAAAACCAAAGTCTATCTGGGGGAAAAAAATAGGGAAGTACTAAAACCATTTTGTTCACTTACTTAGGATTCGAACTGAAACCACAGAGCAGTATTTCAGAAGATTTATTCATTCTGGCACAGATATCTATTAAAATAAGTAAATAAATAAAGGAGTCATACAATCTGAAGTTGTTGCCTTAAACTTCTCCAAATTAAATTGAGTGTTCACATACTCATTTCCTACAGCACACAGATATTAAGCTATATGTTACTGCACTTTTTAACAATGGTCTTTCACAACAAAGGGCATAATAGAGTTGTTTCTCAAGAGATCTGTTCATAAGTATGGCTTTTTTTTTTTCCTGTTTTGAAAATTCATTGACAGCACAACTTATAATGTAAAATTTTTATTGCTTTCTGGTAAAACTAGGAATGTCTGAAAGAAGTAAGCAAAATCCCTGAAAGACACAGTTCATGTGTGTCATCCCCCCCCCCAAAAAAAAAAAGTCATTCTCAGTGCTGTTCCCCTAAAATTAGGCTCCCCATTCAATATATGTAGGTAAAGAAGGAAATGCTTGCAGAAAACTCAGTCCCTTCTATCACACAGACTGCTTTCCTGGAATCTTTCCCCAAATTCCAGATTCACCAGGAACACCATTCAGTTGTTCCAGAGATTTCATACCGCTACTTGTGCAAATGCAAGAACATGCCTTCTTGTGAGAGACACATGCAACCATATTTTAAGACCTCTGTGAAAAACGAGTCATACATAGGAAGATATATAGATTACGTAAAAGGAGATAACAATAAAAATTTACCAGTTTCATTTGGTGAATATATCTTGGCATCCTTACATAAAATGTCATTGTACGTATCATTTGTAGTAGAATTGAGGATACATTTGAATTTTAAATTGCCCATAAAAAGCTGGAGGCCTATGAGAGCAAATATACTCAAGCAAAAAACAGTCAAGATCAGCACATCGGTAAGTTTCTTAACAGATTCAATAAGTGAATTTACGATGACTTTCAGACCTAGAAAAATAAGATTTAAAAATACGCAACATGAGAAGAGGAATGCAGTAATGTTCTTTTATGACAACACACAAGAGTTGCAAGTATGTTAAAAACAAATCAGTGTAAATCATTTTGTATCTTCTCAGTATTAAATGAAGTAAAATAAAGCATATAATGAGCAATACATTTTTTATTTAAGTTTCCTAATCAAAACTTATTTGGCTTTTACTTCCTTCTAACACTAATTTTGCTAACTTGAACATTCTAGCTTAAGATGGCATCTAACAAACTCTTCTGAGTTTTACTGAGTACGGAGAGATTTTTGTGATTGGTTAAGATTAAAAAAAATGATACACATTTTGTTGAATACACATTACAATAAAGGATAACTTCTGCTGACCTCAGGGTATTTTATTTAGAAAACAATACCTTGCAAATGTCACCAGTTTAAAAACATAAGAACATTTATGACACTGGGAAGGTAAAAGGGATGATATATAAATTGAAGATACATATTCAGGCAGAATAACTAAATTTGAAATATGAGATAGGCAGAGAGTGAGATCCAGGATTTTTTCTAGCAGATGCTTTTCAAAAGAAAAAGAAAAAAAAAAAAGTACATTTAATCTCTGTTCTACATAGTGTATCTGAAAGGTAAAGTACTGACAGGTGGTTTGACATTAAAAATTAAACACTTTTGTTACAATTCCTACTATAATTCCATAGCAAAAAGAAAAAAAAACAACAACAACAACAAAAAAACTTGTAATTATATAGAAATGACAGTTATTATATATCATGACAATGGGTTATACAGTCTTTTTAGATTTTCAAATGAGTTGTAGATTCTAAAATCCATACATTCACATCTAAATTAGTGGCACAGCTTACAAAAATAACAAATATCTGGATAACATATACAAAATACTATTGATAAAAGAATTATTCTTAATCCAAATTGCAGCTGTGGCCAGTAAACAAACAAATGCAGTTCTGAAATATTGTGAGGCCAGCATTCTCAGAAATAAACCATAGAAGCTTAAGCTTGTGAAGGTATAATGTGAAAACAGAAAGATGGTGGTATAGCAATTATTATTTCTGCTCAGAAAAGACAGAAGCAAAAATACAAAAGGTACTGGGGTAAAAAACAGTGAACATTAGTGATGATGGAAAATTACAGAGAGGAAAAAAAGAACAGAAGATACAAAAATTTGCTTCATCAAAATAATTTTGAGGAAAGATGAGAAAAAATATTCTCTTAAGATGCTGCTGAAAGTTACTACACACTGCAAAATAGTCACACCTTGGCATGCTTTTAACTGCCACAAAAAGTGACCGACAGCACAAGAACAGGAGAGGAATTAGTAAAACAGTAATTCTCTGCTCAAACAAAGAGACAAATAATAATATATTTTGTTCCTTACCTGGTATTACTGAAATAGCTTTCAAAGTCCTCAGTACTCTGAAAGTCCGAAGAGCTGAAACATTTCCTGATGTTTTACAGATACTAACATACCTATAAAATTAAACCACCATATAACGGAATGACAAAGATCCAGCTTTTCACAGAATATGCATATAGAGGATGCAGTAATGAATAACATACAGAACAGAAAAAGGTCCAATATACCTCAAAGTAGATGTCTGAAGTTAGGAATTAAGTCCGCTCCTAGGGATTGTTATAAATAATGAGCCTTTTGAAAAATGCTGCTCAGAAGAAACACAGCAAGTTTTTCTTCTTGTGCATTTGGATGCTTTTGAAGTGTTTATCCATCAAAATGTCAAGTAAATATAAAACCTTCAATAACACAACCACACCATCTCACACTGAGGCTGACCTGATTCAGAACACGACATGAAAGTAGTAGTGTTCTACTACTGCTACAACTATCTACTACAACTCTCTCTTAAAACTACACAACATATAGTTTATGGAAAAGGAGTTGAACAAAATTAGTTTTACAATATGTTAACAACAGCTTGAAAATTTCATAAAATGAGGACTTTAAGAGTTGTATATTCCATATAACACTAACTAGTTACCCTACATTCTGTAAGACATCCTTCACGTGACACTGGACAATAATTGTGACTCTTCCTATAATAAGACCATAACAGGTAACAGAATTCCTTAAAATAAGAAGTCTCAGTAACAGAATCTGACAAACACTGGCTGGAGAGGATCTCTGGAGGTCATCTAGGTAACTTCCCACTCAAAGCACAACTTCGGACCACTACAGCTTTACCTAAGCTGTAAGATTAAATAAAGTACATAAATTAATCACTGCACTGTTAATTTCAAAATATTTTAATTTGTAGTATGATAGGACTCCAAAACCAGAAGCAGGTAATATATTGAGAAGTGCTTATACCTGCCTGAACACAAATGAATTAGGAGCATGGGTAGCAAAGACTGTGAAATGTAGTTGTTCATACAGCTGTTGGACTATTTGACAGCTATTGATGTGTAAATTTCTTCCATATAAAATCCTTACTGATTTGAAGGTTACCCATAAGAAGACTTTGTTCATATAGGTCCATAGGTGTGTGATGGCATCTGAGTACATAACTTGTTACTCCCAAGGGAAAAGCAGTCAGAGGTATGGCAGTTGACAGCAGCCTTTGCTACAGAGCCCATTAGATGCTGCAGTTTAAAGACCCCAGGAAAAATAAGCAAGATGAAGAGGAGGATAAAAACCCTGGACTTTAGGACAACAGATTCCAGTGTGTTCACAGATTTGCTTGGCAGGATCTCACAGGAAACTGCCTCAAAGGGAAAAGTAGCCCCTACAACAGTGGGATGATCGTCAAGGATATTTTCTTCAAAGCATGGGAACACTGCACTTCACTGATGTTTATCACTTACACTGATGTTCAAGAAGGTAGTGACTAAGGACATGTAAAAGCTGAGGCTGTTCAACACTGCTTAGATCTTTATTTGTGAAGTCTGCTGTCAGGCCTCCCAGATCCCTGAGCGTAGTCATCACTTACGAGATTGAATCTGATTGAATCTGGAGATTGAATCTGATTGAATCTGGAGTACTGTGATCAGCCTTGGGCTCCCCAGGGCAAGACAGAAATTTCACATACTGGAACACATGCAGCCAGGGATGTCTCTAGGGATGGCCGGTAAAAGAATTAGACGGTTAGATTCTTAGCCTGGGTTGGGTTTGAGTCCGCAGAAGAGCAGGCTAACGGCGTGATGGAGCCTTACAATCTTACTGTTGTTACTAGCTGCCCAATGCAAGGGGTTAGAGAAGATGGAGTTGCACTGTTATTGGAGGCTTACCATGAAACAATGAGAGGCAGCAGAGTTAAGTTGCTACATGATTCCATTTAGGTATTCGGGAGAAGAAAAAAAAAATCACATTGTGGTTGGAATGGATTGCCTGGGGAGGTTATTGAGTCTCCATCCTTAGACAAACTCAGTACTTGGTTGGACAAGATCCTGAGCAACCTAATTTAAATTAGCCCTGCTTTTAGCAAGGAGTTGGACCACATAATTTCCCTTCCAACATACATTTCCCTTTAACAAATTAGGACATGAGAACTGAAAAATACTCAGAAATGCTAAATGGCGGAGAAAGCTTTAAAAATGCTTGAGTCTTGGTTTTGAGTGAATCTGTTCACTGCTGTAAGACTATTTTGCTTTCAAGATTAACATTTTGTATTTGAGATGCAAATTCTGACTTGCTTTCTTCTTCATTTCTTGTCCACCTAGCTAGCTGGTTTTGATATGAACTTAAATATGACCACAGCAGTGATCCATCTGGCCATTTACCCTGTCTTCAAGAATGGCCCATAACAAAGGCTTACAGAAGAGTTTAGCCTCAAGGCAATCATACAGCAATGCCTAACAGATTTCATTCTTCCAGAAAATTTATAGCTCAGGGACGTCCTGAAGAAGACAGTGTCTTTGTTTTAAATATAACCCTTAACGTCTTCTCGTCCTGGATTCTGTCCAGAAACCTTCTGATTGCAAGTAAGCTTTCTGTATCCACAGCCTCCCAAGAGAACGTGCCTACACATAGTGTGAAAAACAAAACCCTTCTTTTTCATTCTGTCATCTGAGAACTTTAGTTGGTGCCTTTAGCTCTCATTTTAGGAGAGCTCTTTTTGGCTTTATGCTAGAGACTTCTACAACGTTCCTGCTTTTTGTTTTGTTTTGTATTGTTTTTCATGAGAGCCCTACTCTAGGTAGTTTCTCATTAGATGGAGCACAAGATGTAACCATCTTTGACACTCTTCTCTGTACTGTTTTTTAATCGTCATCTTTTGAGATGTCAGAAGCAAGACTACATATAGCCTTGAAAAAAAAAAAAAAGATTTATACAGTGAAACAACTCTGTGTTCTGCTCTGTTATTTATTACCCGTGATGTCCTCTTTTTCTGTTTCATTCTCTGACCATTATTGATTGCACACTGGAGTGGTGTTTTCACCATTTTTTTTTCCAACAAGTGAAATCTATTTCAGAGTTCCTAACTGTGTATGTAAAGATAGGTCTGCTTTTATTTGAGCATCACTTTACATTCTTCAAATTTAATCTGCTATTTATCACCATGTCATTCAACATCTTGTGGTGCGCTTTGAATCCTTCTCAGATAAGCCTCATCTGATCCAGACCACAGCAAATAATACAACATAAGGAAGCATGCTTGGTTTTGGCTGTCTGTGGAGACACTTCTTCATTTAAAAAAAAAAAAAAGTACTGAAAGTATTGCACTGGGAGCAATAAAACAGTTCCATTAACTGTGACAATACATGAAGTAAATGAGCAAATGAATGCTAACTCAAAAAGATGAGCTTTGCATTTAGGTCTTGCTTTAAAGTCTAAGACAATTTTTCTCTCTTCAGGCAGCAGATATGCAAAGAGTGATCCAAACACAGGAACTCTTCAATAGGTAGAATGTCAACTACTGTAAAGAACTTCAGACCATCAAATGTCATATTATTTGCATGTTTGTCCCTTGAGTGTAAAAGAACAACAGAGTTTTACTTACGTCACAATGATAACAACAAAATCCAAACAATTCCACGGATCTCGAAGAAAGGTAAATTCATTCCAAACAAATCCTCTTGCTAATAATTTTATCAATATTTCACCAGTATATATGCCAGTAAAAAGATGTCTGAGAAGGAAATAATATATTTAAGCTATAGAAATAAAAACATAAATGAGATTAAAAGACATTTAGGCACATTCTATCTTTTCTATGATTTAGCCACAGGATGGAAATGAAGGTAGAAAATGCAAAGTATGATAAGGCAGGATAGATTACTTTCAGAAACACACTGTAGATATAAGAACATGCATTTCTGACTTTCAGTAAGATTTGCACGTAAATCTATAATCATAAATGTTCATGTAAGTATACCATACTAATTCTGGATGAATAATAGTTCACACTTCCTTATGAAAAATTATGAAATTAACGTTATCACTGTGCTTAGCCCAAAATAAGAGGGTTTAAAGTTATGGAACCTCTGATGCCACAGGCAGATTTTCAAATTTTAATTCCAGAACCTCAACTCAATTTACACTGGATACAGAGCACAATTATGAAAGGTAACGAGATGGTACAAAAAGCTCCCTAATGTGGACAACTGAACTGGGAGTGTCCCCAGAAAACACCAAGAGAGAATGGAAATAATACTTATTCCTCTATGCTTTTTGTATGAGCTGGCCATAACAGACACGCAGGTTATTCCCTAGGATGAGGTGGTTCTCCTGCTCTATTTAGCGTTGATGTGGCCTCACCTTGAATGATGATTTTTGAAGGTCCCTTCCAACTGCATTATTCTATTCTATATTAGCAGTTAGAATTATGCTACACAAACTCTCTAAACAGCATAATCCTTTAAAGATAAAATGGGCCAACCTTCTATATTATACCAGATGGCAAAATTAGCCAACGTAGAGTAAAGGGCGTATTCCTTGTGTATTCCTCTGAGAAAACAGGCTGAAGCTCCACAAGGACTGGCTGCTATTACAATAATCCCAAATCTTCCTCACAGGTCTCTCAGAGGATTTTCAAACCCCAGAATTAGATCACCACATTATTCAATCTCCTTCAGTCCAGCAGGTTAGTTTCCTTAGAGTGAAGAAAAGGCAATTGAGGTAACTTACTCAGTCCAGTTGAGCTGTGCTGGAAGGTTATTTACAGCCATGGAAGCACAATTGAGTATCACAGTACATGTAATAAAGCCAACAAATATTGTGAATAATAAGTCAAGGAAAAAGTGCTGTATTATAAAACAATGAAGTTCAAAAAAGTTGCCAATTTACAAACAAAACCCATGAAGTTATTCAAATAACTACTTTGGTTTTGAATATGCACGACTTTTCTTGCTTTTTTCCAAAGAAGCTGATGTCAGACCAAATTTCTGCTCGGCTGGGTAAACCTCATGATGTAAAAATAACAGCATGTGGGGACAGTTTTGGAAGATAGGACATTAGACTGAAATTCCAGGTGGACATAAGAGGTCAGACAGAGCTGTCGGAAGACATGAGGATCATAAATAAATGAAATACATTTAAAGAAGGAAATCTGAGAGTCCTCTGCTGTCTAGTATTACTTGAAATTTTAGAAACCTCCATTCTCTTGCAGCAGTAACATGAAATAAAGAGAAATGGGTCACAACCCCATACTAACCATGGTTTTTAATAAATCCTAGATAAAAAAGAAAAAAAAAACATGAAAAATGTTAATTATCAATAACTAGTGTTCTTTGAAGTTGGAGGTCCATGTATACATTTTTTATGATGGGACAGTTACAGCCTACCACAAATATGGAAAGTTTTCTCATTTTATGACAATGTGGCAGACAATGAAAACATACATAAGAAAAAATATCCTTTCATGAAAGTTCAGTCATCACCTAAAAAAAACGTTGGTTTTGGTTTTGTTTTTAAACAAAATTTAGGATTAACTTGGAACTGAACAGCCAATTTAGTAATTTATAATAGCACTAATATACATTCAAAATCAGCCAAAGGTCCCTGGAAAAAGATCTATTTCTACAGATGAATAAACCTAAATGAAATCAGATGTTTGGCAGAAAAAGCAGAAAGCCTACAGCTTTGTACTTGCAATCCTTCATATTTTTACCTTCTTCAAACTACGCTTATCTTTTTGCAAATACATGAAAAATGGGTGCTCAGAGCTGTCTATAAACTTGAGTGTGAAATACCTTTCTTAGGGTAACACCAGATTCATTCAGCAAAGCATTGCTGTAATTCCCACTCTTCATGCTTTAATAACTTGGCAGTCCCTATTTTGTTTTGTTTTTTAATTAAAATTTTAAGCTTGTCACCACAGCACAGATTTAGAAAAAGTTCTAGAAAAGGGCTAAAATATCATACAGTAGCCTCTAAATGTTGTTTCATGACAATATTTGCAGATCAGACTGTTTAAACATGAGATTTTTAAAGTTTTACTTGTAGCAAGCTCATGTAAACATCTTTGCTGTTGTAATACAAGATTCAATATACCTCTCAGTATCAAAACCATATGAGCCTACAATTACATTAATATGTAGAGAGGAACAGAAACACAGAAAATGGCACAGCATATTCTAAAATTAAAACGACAGAAATCAATGAAAGGATATGAATGAATCAGAATGTGAATTGCTGCTTTTCTGACTGGATTGAAAGGACCAAGTATACATAAGGCAGGCGTAGCAGTAAACCGGAAAATAGTCCTCCTTTTATTTATCACCATGAAAGTCTATTAAAAAATATAATAATTGTATATGAAATATTTTAAAGAAACACAAATTTCTTCCCAAACTAAATGTTTTGGTTTTTAAATCTGCACTATATCTAATTGCAGTTATGAGTAAAACTTCCTTGCATTCTTACTTGGAGCTGTGACACGATGATACAACAAGACCAACTATATGAGTTTATATTTACTGTGATGAAAAAGTAAGAGCAAAAATTAATTAGAAGAGCAACTGCTGATACTCACTTGGTCAAAGTAATTAAAGGATACCATTCTGGGACTGCAATGTTGTTGTCAATATTGCTCAGAAGTACCTTACCCTTGGACAGTTTTATAGGCTACAAGAGATCATTCACAAAGCACACATTGTTTTGTGTAAGGCTGCCAGAAAATTTAATTTTGAAATATCCTTCAACTATCAAGTAACTGTGTAATTCCCTGTAAGCTACCCTAAGGCCCATTGCAGCTCAGTACTATTGCCAGATGAAGTTAAAATGAAATCTCTTAAATCAAAACCACAGCAAACTAACATTATGTAAATGGCTTTGGCTGAATCAGCCTTAGTTTCTCTTTTCTTCATCAAGAATGTCACTCTGATTACTTTGAGAAAAAAAAGTCTCCGGAAGAACCTTTTCACTAATAATTACAAAGCCTTCTGCATGTTCTCTGATTAAATGATTACATTCCAGAAACTTACTGGTGTATATTAAAGAATGCAATGTTCTGCTCTTCAGGTCAAGTCCTCCTCAATAATAAGCAATCACACAATAGAAATTTAATTTAGAAGGAAATACTACAGCAAGTAATTTACATATTCCTATAGGCAAAAAAAAAAGAAAATACTTTGCAATGGCATGGAATATATGCAATATAAATACGGTACAATAAACAAAGTTGATCGGATGTTACAAAATAGAAAATTAATGTAGTCTGATTTTTTTTTCTTTTTGTTACATAGAGTACTGGAAATATTTCAGATCTGTCTCTTCTAACTTGTATATTTGTAATTCAACAAAAGCATTTGCAGTAAGACCATGGTGACCTTCCATTTAACAGGTACTGTTTATACTACAGTGAGGCCAGCCCCTCAGACTTCATAGAAACTGCTCTGAATAAGAAATTATCAGTTATTTCAGAACCTATTTTTGATCGAAAAGTATCTATCATGTGTATCTTATTTTCATAATTAATTCTGATTGCTGACTGGGCCTTAAAATACCTTGTAATTAGATTATAAGGAGCGTACTTTAGCACTCCTACCCCAACAAATGCTAGTAATGTTCTGTCTACAGAACAAAGGGCAACTTCTGAACACAGCCTTTACTATCTCGTAAGAGATTAGCAGACCAAATTAAACCAAAAAATGCTTTTGAAGGTTTTAACCTTGTGATCACTATAGTATGGATCCAAATCTTCCAGGGGTTCCCCAATGAGCTCCACAGGAACATCCCCATAGAGAGACGGCAGTTTTTTGTAGGTTTTCAGATCAAGCTGAGGAGTAGGTTTATCTTCTTCAACTTCTTGGTCACTACCCTCCTTCTTAGCTTTGTCTTTCTTCTTTTTTTTCTCAGCAATTCTGTTCTCAATTGCTGCCAAGGACTCAGGAGTGAAACGCTGAAAGCTGTTGGTTTCTGGAGGCCAAAACAAGGGATCCATCTTTCCTTCTATATATTTGTTTCCAGTGCTAGAAATAGCTTAAAAGAGAAAGTTATTAATAAGAAGAAATTAATAGAAATAATACATAACTGAAATTAATACTGATTAGATAAATTAGTTCTTCCTTCTGTGAAATCCTATACGAAAATTGAGCAAAAGCAACTAGAAACAAATTCATTTAGAAGAAAGGGTGATGTAAAACAAAACACGTAAAGACTAGCAGTTGATTCTGAAGTCATCCTGTATAATTCAGGTTGCAGAACTGATGCATTTTTCCTTCTCCTTTTCACCTGGGAAGTGAAAAAACCCCAGCTCTGTCAGAACTCTGACAATCACTGAATTTCTCTTTGTAGCAACTTAACAGCAAGCGTTAGCAGCCTTGCACCTTAGCTACTGTGCTTTTTGCTAACAGCACTCCCATATCTGCCACCCCTCCTGCTCTCTTGGTTCACAAAATAGTCTAATTGGAAGGGATCTCAAGGCTCATCAGATCCACGCCCTGCTCAAAGCAACGCCAACACCGAGGTTGGTCAGAGCTTTGTACTGCTGAATTTTGAGTACACCCAAGGAGATGTTCATGGCTCACAGCAAAAACCTCATGAGAAATGGCAGGTTTTTACCATTCTGGTTTTGAGCTTTTCTCTCCTCTGATTCTGCTGATTTGTTAGTTATGTTTGCGCTTTACACAATAGGAAATACGCTCAATTGCTCTTAACTACTGTGATTTTGATCCGAGTCGCTGACTTGTTTATTCGTGCTGACAGGTTATGGGTGTGATTGAAAACACAACTCTGCCTCCCACACCAGCCTGGCAAAGGTGAATATGATGAAGCAACTTCACCTTCTCACATACTGATGAATACTGCTTTTCTTCTTTCTTCTACCAGCGTGCCTTTTGCCTGAGCTTAAATCACTGCCAAAGAGGTAGGGTGGCAAGGCAATGAGAAGTACTGAAGTGACTAAATGCAAATCATTAGAAGTATTCAGCTACTCATTACATCTGGTCCAAATTTATCATATTATCATGGAATCACAGAATGGTTTGGATTGGAGGGGAACCTCAAGGCCCACCTAATCCCACCCCCTGCCATGGGCAGGGACCCCTCCCACCAGCCCAGGCTGCCCCCAGCCCCATCCAGCCTGGCCTTGGGCACTGCCAGGGATGGGGCAGCCACAGCTGCTTTGGGCAAACTTGTAGATGACAGCAATTTACATGACTGCAGCTCTCATCCACAAAAGATGAAAAAAATGTTGACCCATTACAGCATGACTTACCCTTTCTGACTTGTGACAGAACCACCTGCACCCAGCTAATAAACATTTTTGGTCACCAGCAGGTCTTTAAACCACTCTGCACATTTGCTTGCCCAAAGTCCAGCTGTGCTACTTTATTTTTGTGAGCTGAAGTATGGACCATGATAGAGAATCAATATGCTCTTGCAATTAATAGCTCTCTTCTTTAATTGCATTGATATAATTCTTTAAAAAGAATATACCAGTGATTGACAGATTGTGCAATAATTTTGTTTTGGTTTTGGATTTTTCCTCCTCCTCTGGGACTTTACAAAGAAGTTCAGATCTGACCAGGGACCACAATTCAGAGATCAAAATGTACCACGGTAACAAATTGAAAGGGTATAATCAAACAACCATTATTTTGCAAAACCACATAGAGCCATTTCCAATCAAAAGCTCAACAGATAAAGTGAAAAATCAACATGCTCTCTTATTCAATTTTTAATAATTCTAAGAAGATTAATTTTATTTTCAAAGAGATTTTATGGACAACAGAGGGACTGGCTTTTTAGATAACTGCACTGACTATAATAAAGGAAGCAAAGGAAATGTTTTCAGTTAATATGAACATTGTTTTACTACCAAGGATTCAGAAGCTGAATTTTCAAAAAACTGAAGGCTGAACCTGTCAAAAGTGATGGTGAAGAGAAAAAAAAAAAAGAAAGTACATCGCCTTCAGCAGCAGTAACTGGAAGTTGTAATTGGACAAACATTCATGGACAACGTGAGAGGATTTCTTCAGAAGATGTAGACCAGTGCTGTCCTTGTGCTCACATGGAACAACACATTCTGCTGCTTCATCAGCTGCCAGGCGTTTGTAGATTGTGACTTAGGTTAGGAAAAAGGAAGCTATGAACACCTGACTGAAAAAAATATCTTTGTGACTCAGATGGCTACAAATTTGAAAAGTCAGAGTAACTACTGGAAATTTCCTGAATTCAGTTATTAACTCAGCTGCCTCAAGAGATGATGCTGGTCTAGCTGAACTTTTAAGTCAAGACACTGAGGTAAATAAAGTGTTACCCTCAGAAATGATTTCAGTCTGCATTGGGCAGGAAAATCTCCCTAGCAGAAAACTCTGAGATAGAAGCTAGAAAGCACGTGTTCCTAGAGGTAATGACATAGCACCAGCAGATGGGATTTCTTCTAGAACCTCAGAGATCAGACTGCGGTGTGTACATGCAAGTTAGTGTGGGAAATCCTAACCTCACACGACCCAGAACATGCTCCTGAAGGCCAAAGTGCAAATCTATTAATTTGCATGTGTGAAATTTCCATTTAAATTAAATTAACAATTGCAAACTCTACGTTTTGATGTATCTGGTCCTAAAGAGATTGGTCCACCAGTAACAGTTATAAATTTGCTTTCACTACTGAAAGACTGCTCTCTACAGCATCAGGTATATAAAAACATGGCACGAAATTCACAATTTTTGTAATTAAAATGGAAAACCCTTATTCTTCTCATCTTGAGAAAAGGAATGGAATTGAGTGTAAATAAGCTAGTTGTGGCTTTTAAGTTAGGCTAACTGGCTTAAGGCTGACTTTGGGTACTACGAAAATAACACAGAATCTTTTTATCTCCAAAAAGAACCCACAAGGAATTCCAGATATACCAATGAAAAGTATACTGCAAAGTATTAGGAAGAGATGAACATGTCGTTAAATAAAGCAGACACATGGGCACTATTATAGTACAATTATCTATAAAGTTTCTTAAGACAAAAACTACCCTTTCAGGACATTATCTAGAATAGCAAAGTACTGCCAAAAAATGAGTCCATTAATACAATGTTTCGCAGACACAAATTAAAAATTGCTCACTGGGATAATGGCTAATTACTACAGATAATAACTAATGGTCTTAGACTTTTAGAATGAAAAACAAAATATAAATTCAAGCTTTATATGCAGCTCCTTAATTTGGTTATATTTATGTGAATTTCAGAACTCCTTTCAACTCCCTAGAGGTATGTAGGGTTCCTTTTGTAGGTGGTACCATTCAAACTATTAACCAATAAGATATTCTAAAGTTCATAAGAGAGGTATTTAAATCAACTAAACTGCTCAGAAAAAACACTATCAATATCTGTAAATGGTGTTTTTGACAGGAAGGTGTTCTTGGGTTTTGATAGGAAAACAAAAAGGAACATAAATAGAAAAATGTCCCTTTTGGAGGTTTCAACTTAATTCTAGCATATATAGTATTTAATTCTGACTCTCAAGTTATTTCTATCTGCTCCTCATTTATAGCCACTGATTGAACATTTTCTGCAAGCATCTGGAGTTGAAAAAATAAAGGATAAACTGAAATTATCTGCTTACTTTTTATTATTTTTTTAATATGCACTTAATAGACTCTTTCACACAGAAATATTCACAAAGAATAAAAATGATTCCTTGCGGTAGGATTTTGTTTGCACAAAATCCAATAACTATATGTTTAACATACGTCAAAAAGTACCTTAAAATGAATGAATAAAACAAGAATGTAACATATAGCATTATTTACTATGAGACCCGCCACCATAAGACTGCAACTATTAAAATCCATGCTCTCGTCAGAGTCCCGTTCTCTTTTCAATACTCATCAACAGCATTTCCAGAAAGCTTGTTTTAACTTTGTATTTTAGCTTGTTAAAAGCTCTGTATGTTTCAAAACTCATTTCTAGTGGTAATGTGCAAAATCAAATTTAAATCAATCTTGCACACAGTTCAGACAATCGTTATAACAAAATATCCAGAACCTAATACTTCCAAGTAGTTTATGAAAGAGTACTTAATGACACTGGCACCATATATATCGTATATAGCTTTGGTTCACATAGCAAAATTAGCCTTCCAGCTGTATCAGTAAAATTAGTAGCCTTTTTAGTACCTTGACAACATAGAATTGCAAATTAACACATATTCAGAAACACCAAGATGTTGTGGATGGATACAGTCTGTAGATAAAGACACCTTCACTGAGGTCCTGCATGTGAACGAGGCATCTTAACTATCACTACAGTTGGTGGATATCTAGTAGTAGGCATAGTCAATCCAGGCTGTAGAGATACTCAAATGAACAAAGGGAGATAGCTACCAAAAACTCCAGAGACGATAAATCTCCACTGTCTGTAATGGGAGATTAAACTCCTAGAGCATAGACAGACAGTCTATTTAGATGCTTACATGCAATCTTACACTGAACCAGTCCGTAGCTGCCCAAACTTTCCCTGCTGTTAAACAGATATGTTGACCACTCTATAGAGTCACCTTTCCATATGATCTACAAGAACAAAACTGGATGTCAGCAAAATCAGTGATCTTGAGCTGCATTACCTATTTCAGATTTCAAACTTTGTATTTAACCAGTTCACCATCCACAGGGAACACTGATCTGAAAACTCTCAATGTTATACACATCTTCAAATTCACCATTGACTTTATGTGTGGATATGTGGATGCACTAGACATGTATACTGTAACGAATGCTCATTATTAAAAATAACCACTAATATTAAAAAAAAAAAAAATTAAATGAATCAAACCATTTTCATGTGCAGCTCAAATTTTTTTTGAAACAAGAAACTGCAAGGAAAAAGAAAAAATGCATCAATACTAGGGAATAGGCTAGGATTTCTCTTTTCTGCCATACAACACCCTGCAAAAAGCTACTGCTATCACCTACTCAAATCCAATACAGAAAAAAAACACATCTGCTCTCAGATTACCATTTTTTTATTCTATGTAACTACCAATAATTATCAACACAGTTAGCAGATTTATTTTATTCCTTTCTAAAAACAATCTGGGAAATAAAACACACTTTATTGGACTACTGCTATTTTTGAAATACATGGTCATTTCCTCCACCTAGCACTGTGTTCCCCTTTCTCCTCAACCTGCTTCCCCCCTACCAAACTTTGTGTTTTTTGTGTTGATAGCTTTGTTTGTTTTTGAAACAGACACAAAAAGCTATTCACACTATGAATATAATATAAAATCCGTTCACTCTATCACTTCCAAAACCAGAAATGGATGCAACAGGCTAGATGGTGAATTACTTAAATGTCTCGAAAAAATGACTTGCCAGCATTTTCTTGAGATAAACATTAAAAATTTCTGCAGGAAAATAAATTGCACTATTTGAAGATAATTAAAGCTCAGATTAGAAAGTATGAAAAACAATTTGAGGGCTACTGTGCATCAGCCGGCATACCAAACCAAGAGTACAAAAAGCAGTCTGAAATTAATGAGAATTATATTAACGTTCAGTTAAATGTTATACTGCTACACGTAAACTAAAGGAATAGTTGCATATTTTCTGTAATATAACAGTTTTACATTAAAGGCACATTTTCTTATGTACATTCTACCTGTATCCAAAATAAAACCACTTCTAAGACCTAAAAGCATAGGTGCACATATGTATACGTATCCACAGAAAACCTCTTGAATATTTTAACCCAATACATGTAGATTGAAATTAACAAATTTGCAATGGATATTTCTCATAGTATACAAATATTTAGCAAAAAAAAAACAAAACACTTACAGCATCCCCATCGAAATAAAAAGCCTTCACACTGGTTTCTTAAGCTAATTTCAGCTAGCTGGTATCTTCTACAAGACAGAAGGTTTTCATTCTCTCACTGTCACCATTTTGTTCTAAAGAATATCCTGCCTACCTAGCCAGCTCCCATCCAGAAAGTTTTCTTTTGTATTGGGATGCTTGTGGGAGGGATGGAAGGAGGAGCTTGGCTGTTCTGGGAGCAATAAATGAAATTTTGTGATCTCACTGGGAATACTGTAAAAAAAAGGAAAAAAGTGAGAGGGTGATTCTTTTGAAGAATAATCACCTAAATATTACTCAATTATTTTATTTATTTTGAAATCACAGCTGCACTTACAAAAGCACAGAATACTTGTGTTCAATGGGAAAAAATATATGTAGAAACATGAAAACAAAAACTGTTCTACTACATATTTCCTTCTGAAGCTGATCTTTTAACCAGCTGAACTTTCCAGCATACATTACATATCGGGACAAATTTTGAACTTCATTAAAAGCTTTCGGTAGAAATTACATATTACTGGGTTTAATTCTCTAAAATCTACTTATTATTATTCCCAGGTGTGATGTGTATCCATTTTACTTTACAAAGACAAAATATCATGGTCAAATAGTTGTACCTGTACCTTATATATACAAAATCTGAGCTTGAAATGCATTCAATATTACATTATGCCATAACTTCTATTAAGACATACATGCCTTGTTTGAGCAAAATAAAAACCACCATGTTTATCCTCATATCCTGAAATTAGTTATATTTTTAAATTAAAGTCATATAAAAAATCTGCTAGCAACAGGTATTGGTAGTAACAGGGACAAATACAACCGTTATTGCTACGAACAATTATTTTTCTCACATCAACAGCACCCGTTACTGTCCAACAACTATTTTACTGTTCATCGGGTCAATCCTAAATCTTTGTGACAGATGATGAAGAGCTGTCATGAGTTTTGCTGGAAGAATTGCACTGAAGAAACTACGCTGTCCTTAAAAGCCAGGCAGCCCTAATGCGTGCAAACAGAAAAACAGTTGTGATCAAACACTTTGCCTGATAGATGCCATCAGCAAAGGAAACAACTAAAGATGGTTTTAAAGAAATAAAGATGCTAAGTGTTCTGTGACGCAAGCAACAATAAGGCATTTTAAGTTCAAGTGTAAGTTATTTTTCCTGAAAGCAATAGCATGGTCTCAAGTTCAATTAAGAGAGCAGAATTTTAAATATCAGTAAAAGGTCATTCTATAATGGCACTATATCTGCTCTGGTCAAAATCAGCCACATTTTATAAATTGCCATCTGCTAGTATTGCCAAATACAAAACCCATCCTTACCTGAACATAATTCAGCTGCATCCTCTTCATCAATCTGACCCTGTGAAAAATGGGGCACAGGGACAGATCTCAAAGGAGTACAAAGAGTTGCACTTCTCCGTTTTTTTTTTTTTTTGCACATTGTAATACCTGTTTTCTTCTCAGTTTCTTTCATTAATCTTCAAAATCTCAGAAAGAAGAGAAAAAAGCTCATTTAACAAAACGATAATGTTCATTACAGAACCAACTAACTGTTGATTTAGTCTCCTTGTTCTTGCCATAGATCTGTCTCTTCCATTAACTGCAAAGCATACTTTGCTTTTTCTTTTTTTCTTTTTTTTTTATTGCTAGAGCACAAGAAAAAAATATTTTTTTCTTG
Source organism: Anser anser (assembly GCF_964211835.1). NCBI lineage: Eukaryota > Metazoa > Chordata > Aves > Anseriformes > Anatidae > Anser > Anser anser. The sequence continues at coordinate 157,186,528 of NC_139721.1, forward strand.
GTGGCATTAGTACATCACCATTAGTCTAATGACTGTGAGCACGTAGATGTCAAGTGCTGAAAAAAACAGATTTTGGGGCAGTTAAATGTATCTTGTGACTGTGCCACGACTCTAAACGTGAGATGCTGCTTTAAATTACTATTCAGATAAATACACTTATTACAAATTGCAAGGCATTTGACAATTCATGCACATTGCATGACCCTCTTAACCTCCAATTCTATCCAGCATCCTCATCTGCTCATTTCTTTCTTCTGAGAAATACTCTGTGGTGTAATCCTAGAAAAAGTTGTCTCCTATATTCAGTGGAATAACGGACCTGCAATGCTTGCCTCTGTCTTAGAGAAGGGTTTCACACAAGGTTTCTGTTATTTTCCTCATTTATAGGGATGATACTGTGTTATTTAAGCTCCTAACTTAAATTCAGCTGAACCAGAGCCTTACTAGTAAATAACTCTTCAATCCAACACACAAAAGCTGAAAGCTGAAACTAGTCTAATGCAGACCAATACAAGCACGTGTAATTTGACAAAAAGGACAATTAAGCACTGAAACAACAGGTGAACACTTGTGGCCTTCACAAATACTCAAAATCATTAGCATTTATTAGATTAGGCCTTAATTTTTTAATCCTTATCTTGCCCTACTTACATACAAACACAGTTTGAGAATTGGTAGTAGATTTTCATAGTATAATACTTCTCCATAACGCTTACTTGGAGTAGTGTAAGTTATTAACCCTGATGCTTCTAGCTCATAAATGATATTTCTTAGAAGCTATGTAATGGTGGCAGCTCACTACTCAGCAATAAAATTTCACACTCCTTGTTAAATGCAAGCAGACACCTTTGCATCAGATATACTTGCAATAAAATTATTTGCAGGGATTCCTGTCTGCTAAAGCTCCAGCTCCAGAGAACTTGCGATCCTCCCTCCTGTGTGTATCTAAAATCTGCAGATAGAGAGAGGCATGCCCGCAACTGGGGAAATACTACAAAATAGCCAACATATCACATTAAGAGCTCTCTCTAAATAATGCACACACCCTTATTACAATCCAAACTCAAATGCATCCATTGCGGACCGAATTAATTCAGCTGCTGGCCAGAAGCTTCAGGATTCTCCTTAATTTCAAGACCTAAATGAGCAAGAGATGCCAGGAATGCCCTGCATAAAATACCATATCCCCTGAACCGAGTGACATGGAATATCAGGCAAAAAGAAATTCATCTTCTTTGCTATACCTGGAATGCACAATAAATAAATGTTGTATGTAGAATAAAGCAAAAACAAACAAACAAACAAAAAACAAACATGCATACACAGAAGTAGATTTATATTATACAGAATAGGTAAAGGCCAGAGTTTGTCAGTGAGAAAAATTCAAAGGGCTCAGGCCAACAGTCACATCTGAGATACACTGAAGGTGTGCCCCAATCCCTCTTAGAAAAAAAAAAAAAAAAAGTAACAGTGTAAAGGATGTGATGAATTTATCAAGGTAATAATTGATTTGATTCCCATCTTCCCTTCTTCATTGTGCACAATGAAATAAGAAATCACACGGACATGAAATTTGGTATTTGGTAAATAGCTAAATGGTTTTACAGAATAACAGGAAATAGCTTTTAGGGTAAGTACACATTAAATGCGTTGTTACACAAAGTAGCTTTCTGCCTAATGACCTAATGTACACTGAGTAAGTCTGAAAATTAGCTCAGTGCCTAAAGTTCAAGCCACTCCATGTTTCTTCTCAGTATTCTGAAAAACAGGTATTTTTGAAGCATTTTGTATTTCTCAAAGGTAACATGCTTATTACAAGCATGCAAATATTGCTAATATCGTTTCTGAAAGATTTCCAGTATTTCTGATGCACTCTTGCTTTCACAGCTTACTCTTGAAGTCTCACATTATATCGCATGCCTCCAAATGTAATTATGAAATGACAAATGGAAGAGCTCTACCAAGGACTGAGCATTTGGTTTCAAACTTATTTCTTACCATAGCTCCCCTGTAAGATTAAAGTCTAAATTTCAACTTTTTGTCAAGAATGCAACAATACCAAGCAGCTTTACAACCTGAAAACAAACAAACTGGATTTTAGTTCTGTCTGTCCCTCCTCTCCAGCTACCTTGGGCATCTGATTTATCAAAATGGCTTGAGAATTTATGTCTTTGCTTCCAGCTGCCATCATACCGGTTCCATATCTTCTACTTACATGAAACTCCAGTCATTAAGAATGTATGTGTGGTCACTGTTTTGCTATTGTACCCACTGTGCCTTTGCTCATAAGTGGCCCTGCTATACCTGCTCAAGCATGTCAGCTGCTTTAGTGACACCACCAACTCTTGCCCCTCTGCGCCATGAGGAAACTGACTCCTTCTCATCCAGCAGTCAAAAACAGAAGGATCATAAACTCATTTGAAGTTAATTTTCACTGAATTTCTACAAATATTCCCTCATTCTGAACCATGCAAGAAATATAACACAAAAAATCCGTGGGTCTTTAGACTGTCATCTAAAATCAGAACTTTATTCCAGATGAATTCTGCAACTTTTTGGACGTTAGACCAGCAGCAAGACGTGCAGTTACAGACAGACCAGAGAAACACAGCAAAGACTGTGACTATTGTACATTGTTCTGTGAATACATTTTTGTGACTTTTACAGCAGATTTTGGACATGACGGAGCCTAAAGATTATATTACTTCAACACGTCTTGTTCTTGTGGACATGTAGAACGTGATATCCCAGGAAAAATCAGTCTCACAATAATATTAAATAGGACTTAAGATCACCAACCCGTAAAATACAGAATAAATACAGCAATATCAAACAGTTACCACTGACTCATGCCCATAAATTATATATTGGCTGCAATACTTTTGGCTTCAAGCTACGTAGAATCTATCACGTCCTTTGGGGGATTTCTTCAGCGATTAGCTGGCCTTAAAAAGCATGTCTTCCTCATAGCTTGAATTTATGTAGCTCTTCTCCAAGCTACATAGCCTATTACAGCGTTTCCTAGAGGACTAAAGAGCTTTTTGCTTACAAAAAACATTCTCTACTTTTATAATTATATTTAAAAATGTAGTTGGAAGTGATATCCTAAAGCCACCTCACTCATGCTTTAGCCCAAACCAGCATCAATTATCCTGATGTAATTCCTGGAGATATTTGTCTAGTTTTTTTGTTACAACAGATGGTGTTTCCAAAGACTCCATATGCAACATATTCTAGTGCTTCACTATTCTCACTGCCAATAAAGGTTCTTCTTGTGCTTCATATAATTTTTTCTGAACTGCAATTTCAGTCCATTACTTCTTGTCTTCATCATGGACACATAAATGAGTTTATTCCATATTTCTTAATTATTTCAAAACTGATACAATGGTTCCTTTCATCTTCTCTTCTGTAGACATCTGAATTTTTCACTCTAATTCCTACTTCTCAGGCTCCAAATCATTCTTACTGCTTAGTTCTAAATTATTTTCAGATTTATTTATTTTTTCATGCTGTGGCAGCCAAACCTCACAAAGAGGGGCTGGGGAAAAAAAAAAAAAAAAAAAAACAAGGAGAAGCAGCTGGCAAATGCTATAGCATTCTTCACCCTATCATTATTGAGAAAACATCTTTATATTTTTATTTACTTCAATGGTTACTTAACCAATAAACATCCTTTTAGTTTTCTCCTCATCTCCATGTCCTGGCTTTACCCATGAACCCTGCTCAGTTCTCTTACGCTTCCTTTTTGGCTCAACATCTGTTTGCTTGCACTCCTGTTTTCAGAAATTCACAATTTAGCCAAAGATGATCAGATTTTCAGGGAAATTGAAAAACAATCCCTGGACTCACATATACATCATGTTCCTCCTCTTCCAAAACCAAAAGCTAACATTATAAATGAGGTGATCTCATCACTTTTCTAAAATGAAACAAAAATCATGAAAGGCTGAAAGATTTACTGCAAAACAAAGAAAAATTTACCTACCCCATTTTTAGTGTAATATTGTCTTTAGGACTCCGTATCAGTTCAGACTTACTAAACATACACACAGAAGCCTGAAACTTATCACTTATCACTACGATAATTCTTTTGTTTTAGCAGCCCTCAGCAAATATGACCTTTGTTGGACTACACAGTCTCCAGAGGTCACTTCCAATTTCAATGATTCTGATCCAGTGATCGCTGTGCATTTTTTTTCTCCTTCGAGTAATTAATTGTTGATATGAAAGGTTTTTGAAACACTGTACTATATATACTAATAGCAGGGACTATCCACAAATAGTCACACAGAGAGGAAAAGCAATTTAAAATAGTCACACAGAGAGGAAAAGCAATTTTAAAACTGCGCAACAATGTAAATAACAAAGGTCCTCAGTCTATAAACAAATCTAATTTTAAAGCAAATATACAAAGCAAGAAGATTGCCCTTGAAGACATAATATGAAGATTAACTCTAGCAAGTGAATAATCCACTTGCGATTATAATTAGTAGGGTTTATGAATGAAATTATTCCATTTATTTTCTCAGAGTAACAGAAAAATCATAAACAAACGTAAATATCTTTAAGAGAAACATAAAGAGAGAATTTAAAGTATGTGTGAAAATTATTGTGCTATGAAAAGAATCTCAAACCTCATAATGGACTAATGCGTACTGAAAGGTAGTAAGGCACTTGGCTCAGAATTTACTTAAGCAGAAAACTTCTGCCTCTTTCTTTAGTCCATAGTCCATTAAGATTACATAGGCGATGCATATCAGCATCTGAAACGCTCTGATAATTACCATTAGTCTGAAGCTAGTACACAACTAAATTATTGTTTAAAAAAATAAATAATAAAATAAAGCCTTAATTTTATCTAAGAGAAAATGCAATGTGTTCAACAATAAAACTTCTCCACATTTGTCTTAGGTGCTTTGAATTCTCACTTCTCACTGCTTCTCACTGCTTTAATAACACAAAACTGTAGAAATACTGCAGTTAAGGAAGGGCTTTGGTCAAGACAGATCTCATTTCAGAACCTTAGCCTCCACTTGCAGTTGTGTTGGTGACACAGCACACTCAACAATGCTAGAAAATGTGATCTATATCAAGATAAGCAAAGTTTATATTAGCATTAGTGAATGGCCATTGAATTTTCTGGTTATGGCTATAATCAGCAATAAATGAACGTGAATATGTAAAAATATATATTTTCCACTTACCCCTTTACCCTTTTTTTTTTTTTCACAGTAAATTTTTGTCACTAGGTATTATCAATCCTCTGTCCAATTCACCAGTTCCTTTACTGCTTACAGTTCTACCATAATGAAGCAATCAGCATAAAAAAATGCCTTCCAAGAAGACAGCCCTATGCACAATTCTATACAGATCTTTACGCAGAATATAGTTACTGCCGCAACCCAACACTTGATGCATTAATGGTTTAAGTGCCGAAGAGATCCTTTGAAACTGGGAGGCGTATCTCTGAAAATCAGTGTAGAACTTCATACAGCCATAAGCTCACAACTTCAGGATCTATTTTCACATAAGAAAAAACAATATGATCTTCCACGGCTTTCTGGGGAAGACAGATGAGTCTTTCCTATCAGCTCAGTGGGAGAGACTCAAACGTGGGCTGAGCACTTGTCCCCCACCACAGACTCTTACGACAAAGGCTTTGGAGCTGAGTACCCTGAAGGGTGTGCGTAAAGCCTCCAGCACCTCGGAAGTGCTGCCGGTGAGCTGGAGCTGGAGCCCCTCAGGGCTGGGACATGGCACCAGCCTTGGGTGAGCACCTCAGCCCCAAGCAAAGACCTCCAGACAGGGGGAAAAGAACTCAGCCCACAGCCCTGGCCTCTGGGGCTCTCCTGGGGATAAAAACATGGCTCTTAGGCCACTGCACTGCATGGAAATGAAAACAAACAAACAAAAAAATAAAAATAAAACAAAAACAAACAACAAACAAACAAACAAAAAGCGGGGAGCAAGCAACAATGCAGGTGAGGAAGTGGCCCCTATGGTCAAGGACACGGTCCTTGACACGGTCCTTGAAAGACCCTTTGACGTGGTCTCAAACAGTATTCTTCTGGAGAAGCTGACAGCCTATGGCTTTGACAGGTATACCCTTTGCTGGGTTAAAAACTGGATGGACAACTGGGCCCAGAGTGCAGTGGTGAATGGAGTGAAATCCAGCTGGCGACTGGTCACCAGTGATGTTCCCATGGGGTCAGTGTTGGGGCCCATCTTCTTTAGTATCTTGAAGACTTGGATGAGGGAATTGAGTGTATCCTCGGTAAGTTTGCAGATGACACCAAGCTGGGGGGAAGTGTCGATCTGCTAGAGGGTAGGAAGGCCCTGCAGACGGACCTGCACAGGATGGGTCGATGGGCAGAGGCCAGTGGGCTGAGGTTCAACATGGCTAAGTGCTGGGTCCTGCACTTTGGCCACTACAACTCCATGCAGCGCTACAGGCTTGGGGCAGAGTGGCTGGAAAGCTGTGCAGAGGAAAAGGATCTGGGGTCACTGACTGATGCTCACCTGAACGTGAGCCAGCAGTGTGCCAGATTGCCAAGAAGGCCAACAGCATCCTGGCTGGTATCAGGAATAATGCAGCCAGCAGGAGCAGGGAGGTGATTGTCCCCCTATACCCTGCTCTGGTGAGGCCGCACCTTGAGCGCTGTGTTTGGTTTTGGGCCCCTCAGTACAAGAAGGACATGGCGGCCCTGAAGCATGTCCAGAGAAGAGCTACAAAGCTGATGAAAGGCCTGGAACACAAGTCCTGTGAGGAGTGACTGAGGAAACTGGGGTTGTTTAATTTGGAGAAGAGGATGCTCAGGGGAGACCTCATTGCTCCCTACAGCTACCTGAAAGGAAGGTGTGGGGAGCTGGGGGTTGGCCTCTTTTCACAGGTAACTAGTGATAGGACTAGAGGGCATGGCCTCAAGTTGTGCCAGGGGAGGTTCAGGTTGGAAATGAGGAGACATTTCTCCTCAGAAAGAGCAGTCAGGCGTTGGGACGGGTTGCCCAGGGAGGTGGTGGCGTCACCGTCCCTGGGGGTGTTCAAGGAGAGGTTGGACGTGGTGCTTGGGGACATGGTTTAGTGGTGACATTGGTGGTAGGGGGATGGTTGGACCAGATGACCTTGGACGGCTTTTCCAAACTTAATGATTCTGTGATTCTGTAACTGTATGATTCTAGGGCTGTGTGATTGTGTGTCCGTGTGGTTTTACGAAGGGCAGAACGTTGCCCACTGCGGGCACAAAATGGCGCAAGGGAGCGCTGGCCTCGCCCCTTCCCCTGACCCCGCCCCCCGCCGGTCTCCCTAGCAACGCCTCAGCCGCAAGCCCCGCCCCGCCCCGCCTCCGCGCGCGGGCTTGGGGAGAGGGAGGAAGAAAAGGGGCTTCCGGTCCGGCTCGCCCTCCTCGGAAATGACGTCAGAGTGTCAACATGCAAGATGGCGGCGCATCACCGGCAGAACACGGCGGGGCGGCGGAAAGTGCAGGTGGGGCCCCGCGGCGGGACGGGGCGGCCGGGCTGGGCCCGGCACGGCTCGGCTCGGCTGGGCTCGGCCCGGCTGCCGCAGGAGGGCTCCGGGCAGGGGCTGCGGGGTGGGGGCGGCCCGCAGGACAGCGGCTGCGCGGCTCCCCGGGGCTGTGGAGACGGCTGCGCTCGGTGGGGAGAGGGAAAGAGGCAAGGGGCAGGGGCTGGGGGCTCTGCCCTGCAAACGTCGGCTCCTTGTGCCTGCTGAAATGCCGAGGGGAAGGGGGAGGCTCGGTGCTGGGGAGGGGCGGGTGGCTGCTTCGGAGGGGGGAGGCAGGTGCGGGAGGTGCTCAGCTGCCCCCTGTCAGCTCCCCCGTAAGCATTCTTTAACAGTAAAAGTCATGAAAATGTGTTTGTTGTGGTCCTTAACTTTAGTTTCCTTGTTGTCTGGGATGCTACCAGCGCTTTAGATAGTTTTACGCTTCTCAATATGGGAAGGGTTTAAGGTTTTATCGATGTGTAAAGCTGCCTCCCTCTAACAGCAAGTGCAAGTTTCAGCTCTTTCTATCCATTGTAATCAAAAGAAATATTGATTAAACCTGAAATAGTATCCGTCCAAACAGAGGTCAGTTCAGTGGTCGAAGGTGTCATTTGTAACACTTTTTCTCTTTGAGACAAAACACCTTTTCTAGCTTTTAGTGGTTTTCGTGGTTAAGAAAAGCAGATGATAGGTAAAGAATAAAAAATTCCCTTGGTATTCCAAAAAAAAAAAAAGCCCGCTGACATTGTTTAAAATACAAAGAATCCAAAATTTAATGTCCCTTTTATTGATCTCATTGCCTGTGCCATATACAGGTTCTTGCAGGTGAACTTCCTAAGGCGAGGGGTTTATGATAACTAGTTATTTCTTTGATGTAGCCCTATTTCTTTATGAAATATTATTTCCCTGAGAGCAGCATATATCAAAGAGTACGTTGTTTCTGTGTTTACTGCTACACTCCTCTTCCAAACAGTGTTTAGCTCAAAAATGTGTATTTACGGGTGTTTCTGTGCTGATTTATGATGTCCTCTTTTCTGCTGTCATTGTGTTACTTGGTGCTTTTTACTTCACGTACTGCTCTGCTGATCTGGGCTTCAGACAGTGCATATTAAGTCTAAATCAAAAGAGAATAACTTTACATATGCACATAATGTAACTAAAGCCTTGAGTAGAAGCTAGGTATTTTATTGCACTCATATTATTTCACTTACTCGGTTAGATAGAGAATTTTGGCCGCGTAATAGATTTCTAAGTGGCTCGTGTATCCATCAGATGCTGAAGGAAAGTTAAAACCATTAACAGTTTATTTTGTTTCCCAATGGCTGAGTGTTCAGGGCGCTGCTACATCAAGCGAGACAGGGGGAGAGCGATTTCTTCCAAATCAATGAGGCTAGGGGAAGACGCTTTTTAGAAAAACACCTCTCGGGCGTGGAGGAACCTGATTCCTTACGTGACATGAGAACTGGTTAAAGTTTATGGAAATCTGAACTATTATCTTTGATGCACCTGTTCTACTGGTCAGCAGAACCATCCAAAACGTCAGTTTAGGATGCTTCTGCATGTAATTTTATGTTTAGAAGGGTTTAATCAGACTAGGTGTTTCAGGCCTCAAAATAAATTCCATGCATAAATAAAAGTAAGAAGTATAATTATTTAAATGTCAGTCGGGCGTTGGAAATGGCCTGTGGAAGGCTGTTTGTGCTGCTTAAGCTTGGTTATGCATGTATGAGGGTTGCAGCGGTAAGGTCGCCTTAGTTCAGGAGGGAATGAGGGTGCAGGGGTGTGGGAGCAGCAGCCACCACTGTATGAGAAGCAGTTGGCTGTGTGCTGTAGCTTTCAGGTGTGTTGCTGTGAATTAATTCAAGATGAAGCCACTTTTCAGCAGGTAGCTTAAAGCAGCTGCCCGTGAGGGGCTGCTTTGTAACTGCTCTCCCAAACCTGCTGCCTGGCCAGGATGAATTTGCCCATGTGTTCAAAACCCCTTGACGCAACAGGGGAATTTGGATGTGACTTGGATCAGTATCTTGGTTATGAAACTATTATGGCTCAATTTTAAATATTTTTATTAGTAAGTCCTGTACAGAGAAGACTTTCTGCACTGATTTTGTCATATCCGTGCACTAATATTACATGGCAGCCAGTGGAAAGTAGTGAAAGGAAAAAAAAATATATTTCTAAATATTTCAGATACTGATCTTTCTTTGGTAGAATTTACTAAAATGCACAGATTTTGTATACTACGATTTATTAGATTATATATGTGTATGTATAATATCTAATTCTTAAGCAAATGAATAGCCAGTAGGTTGATTCATTGTAGAAGGATAAGATGAACTTTTTAATACATTACTTCTAATCTAGGGCTTGGAACCTCTGGTGAAAATTCAAATATCAATATGTTCTTAGTTTTAAAAACTTATTTTGAGGAATATCATCTGCTCTACCAAGATGCTAAAGAAATGGATATTTTTCTTGGTGTGTGACTGCTTTATCTCTCACTTTCTAATGCAATTGATGGTAGTTGTGGAATCCTTCCAGGGATTTAGAAAAATACCATTTTTTTAATTGTCCACATTAGCATCTGTCTCTGAAATTTTCCCTGTACTTAAACGCAGGGAATACATGCTATCAGACCTTGCCTGTTAGCTTCTTATTCCACCGTGATGGAGTACTGGTATGTTTAAAAGCACATTTTACCCACCCATAAAGAAAATCTGTTATGAAACACGTAATTTAACTAGTGTAGCAAGATTTCAGATTAGTTGATATACTCACGCATGAAGGAGATTAATCACAGGTCCTCTAAGAACCTCACTTGGCCTTGTGTCCTGAAATGTATCTGTTGACACTGGTTTTTATCTCCGGACCTCGTAGTCATTGAAATGCTTAGTCCTGATCCATTTAAGATACTGGATCCCATAAATAGTTTATAACGAGGGTCCATCACCTTGTAATGTTTTCTTTCAGTGTCTACCACAGTGAAAACTTGTTATTCGTTATGGCAGTGTATAAATGCTATGGCAGTATAAATGTAAGAAGCCTTGGTCAGTATTACAGTATTTCATATCCCATCTTGCCCCTTCTGGAATATCATGGCAGTAACTCAACTAAATCTGTATCGCAATCATCATCTTTGTGGTTTGAAGCCGCCTTTGTGAACCAGGCAGTAATGTGCTCTCAGTCGGCTCTGTTTGAAGTCTCTGCCAGGTGGTGGTGGCCACAACTTCCTGGTGACCTTCACAGCCCTCTGCAGATACAATACAGGACCTCATCTGGGGCAGAAAAGTTGTGTATCCTGTGGGTTGGGCTGAATTTTACCACAGCAGAAACCTGTTGCATTTATATTTGTGCATGGGCACGTATGCTTGAACGTTTACTTTATATTTATTTTATAGTTACTGTATTTACTAATAGTTGTTCTATTTCTATACTCAGTGGCAGTCCAATTTAAAAAAGCAGACCCTTCTTTTCAAAAATAAGGTTATAAGGAGAACCGTGTGGATTACCAGCAATCTTCCTCTGTTCATTGTAGTGAACTCTAGGTTTTAGTGAACTTGCCTGTTGTCCACCAGTCTTAAACAACTGTCGGGTCTTTTAAATCACGTTGTCATTTTTATTGATCCACTTTATTTTCCCTGTTTTGAGAAGCATTTCAGCACCCTTTCGACAGATTTTATGGAAGCCTTATTTTGTCCCTTTCTATTATATATTTTGTTATTATGTAATTAACTATTTGAATACAAGCCTGGATGCTTCAGGCGTGCAAATGTCTTGTGAGGTTATTTTTTGTTGAGCAGTGTGTATACTGTGTGTGTTGTTGGCACGTGGAAGTGATTAAAAAGACTAAAGAAATTCTGTTGAGTATTTCATTACTGCTGGTAGTTGAAAACTGTTGTCAGTCTTCCTGTCATGTCTAAAACAGCAGAAAAACAACACCCAGTTAACCCAACAGCCAGTTTCAAGGTCATCTGGATGGCAGTTTAATAGTTATGCAAACTCCATTACCGATGGAAGTGAAAATTATTTTACTACATCAAATTTGTATGAGCATTCTTCACTGTTAGTGAAGATTAAGAAAGTAATGTTATTATGAGCAAAAAGCTCCTTAAAAAGTTTGGGTGATGTGGTGGTTTTACTCTGCTGGGCAGCTGAACTCCACCACAGCTGCTCTCATTTCCTCTCCTCGAAGGAAAAGGGGGAGAAAATACAATGGAAAGAGCTCAAGGGTTGGGATAAGGACAGGGAGAACACCCACCAGTTACCATCACGGGCAAAACAGACTCAAAGTAGGGAGATTAATGTAATGTATTGCCTATTGCTAACAGACTAGAGCAGTGAGAAGCTAAAGGCAAACTAAAACCACCCTCCTCCTCATACACGCTCGTCTCCTTCTTCCCCATGAGCAGCACAGGGACTGGGGGCTGTGGTCAGTCCCTGATGCTCCTTCTCCGCCGCTCCCTCACGGTCCCTCTCTGCGCCTGCTCCACGCGGGGTCCCTCCCACGGGATGCCGTCCTTCCCGAACTGAGCCTGCAGCTACCAAACCCTTGCTGTGTAAACCCAATACAGGTGACCGATCTAGTTTGACGGTCTTCTTTATGAACGGAATAAAGAGAGAACCCTCGATTCATACCTGAAAATATAACAAATCTGGAAGATGATTGACACAAGAGGAACAAACCCAAGAACTGGGGATTTGTCAAAAAATGTCCTGCTAGCTGTTTGGAGGAGCAACAGCTGAAGGACCTCTGCTGCTCCGGACTCCGTCAGTGCATTTCAGAAGGATTTCACCCTAGTAGTGAACATCAAATTTGATCTACTGATCTTTAGGTTCTGAGGTCTTTCTAGCTAACGTTAGTTTGTGTTTATCTGCTCGTGCTCAGTGTTTTTAACTGAATGTTTTCATTGCCTTTATTCAAATAGTTTGAAAGTAGTGTGAATTTGATGGCCATCCCTTTGGTTTACGTTTTGTGTGGTGCTAGACCTTGACTTTGTTCCTAACATTCTTTTATTCAAGCAGACTGTGTGGGTCTTTTAACAGCATAGCTGTCATATTATTAAGGCCAGGGGAGGAGTAGCACAAACATCTTGCTCTATACATCACTAAAAAACACTCCAAGTATTTGAAGTGTTTCACCAGAAGTCTATTAGGTGTGCTTGACTGTCCTCTCAGTAATGTCTCTAAAGTTGTGTAGGTGGAGACTTGAGCATGGATGGCAAGAATATTATGGATGAATCTGGAATGGGTGGGAGAATCGAAGAGTGTTCGAAGTTAGGACAGTCTGAAATTGAGAGGAAGAGCTGTGACTCTGCAAGGACTGTAAGCGGCTAACAAAGACTGAGCCAGAAGTGCTTTTAAGAGCATCAGAACGCAACAGATTAAGTGTAGTAAATGGACTTGTGGAATAGTGATGGAGAGTATTGCAGCACAAGGATTCACAAGGCCCTAATTTTGATTCTCCAGTTGATCAACAGAGCTGTTGGCAGCTGTTTCTAGCACAGAGAGAATAGGACTGGATGCATGGTTGTCAGAAACAGCAGGTTTCTTCCTGTGCTGCGTGGGGATGAGAGAACTCAGTTGAGGACGCATTCACCTAATGGACCTGTCAGTCCTTGTGGTATAGAGTCTGAGATGGTGTACAATGTTTCTTCAGTGATGTGAACCACTGAAAATTTTGTTCAATTTCTTGGTTTTATTTTGCATAATTGAGAACGATCTGGAAAACGTTTTCTTTGTGCTGCTATAATGTGGTTTTTGGACTTCTAGATCCAATAATTACTTTCAGATCTCTGGTTGAAGACTACTCCCTCAAAGTGTTTTCAAAACACTGATAGCTATATATCCAAATGATTCCTGCTGCTGGCAGGTTGGACTCTGACGAGTTTATAACTTTACCCCGATGTGACTGTTTTATATAATCTGGGAAGAAGCATAGATGTCGGTTTTCCCTCCTTTTCTCCAACTGTGAGGGCTTTCCTCCTAGCACTGTGCAAATCCTGTGTAAGTGATGAGAAGAGAGGCAGCACAGTGTGAATGGGAGAGCTCTAAAGAGTCTACAATGCCTTCTAACTGCATTTACTGCACAGTAATAGTGGAGAGTGCAGTAGCCCTTGCAGTTTGTCTCCTCAAATCACCATTTGGTGTTTCTAAACAAAACAAAGAAATTACCTATGCACTCAATGCTGTGAAATTCAGAAAGAATGAAACTGAAAGAATAATTCCTCTGGTTGAAAGAACAGTAAATATTTATGCTGCTTATTAGATTAGAAAGGAGGTAGTTAAAAAAAGAACAACAAAAAAACAAAAACAAAAACCAGATGTCAAAATATTGTCCTTCTTAAAGTATCTTAATACTACTAATAGTGATATCTGGGATAGCTAGGATTTGTACCTGCAGTTTTTCAGTGCTGTGCAATCCTCAGTGCTTGTATCCTCTCCCCTGTGAGTCTGGAAAACACCGTCATCCCTGCTTTGGAAGCTATGAAACCTGCTTAGAATATGAGACATGAACTCATTGTGTTTTCTGGGATCACCCAGCATATCTGTGCAGAGCAGGGAAATGAACTAAGAATTCTCTGAGTTAAAATACTTAAATAATCCTTTGGGCTCCATATCTGTGACTGCTAATATCTTTATGATTCTTCCCCATTTTCAGGTGTGTGTGGGGGGAATGACCAAGAGTGATGGTAACTTGAACTGACAGACTCATTAAATGCTTTTAAAGCTCTTCGTATTTTCTATCTGAGAACCTTACAAAAATGAAATTAGATGGTAGCATTTTGTGGCCAAGTCAATATCTTAATACCATAATCAGATTTGTGTAAATGTATTTTAGGTCTCCTATGTGATTAGAGATGAGGTGGAGAAATATAACCGTAATGGGGTAAATGCACTTCAGCTGGATCCAGCATTAAATAGACTCTTCACAGCAGGCCGAGACTCTATTATAAGGATATGGAGTGTCAACCAGCACAAGGTAAGCCAAGAGAATTTATCAGTGTTAAATCTCCCCTTTTTTTTGAGTTATCATGCTAGTAAGCTGCCTACAGGTATACACCTGTTATTGTTTATTAACAATATTTAACAATATTTTTAATTAACTGCCAGTCATTTTGACATTACTCATATTGTAACAAAATATGTGGGATTTTACAAACCAATGCGTGGGCCAAACAACTAGTTAGAGCTGAGATAAATACAGAATGTTGTCATTTCCAGTGATAAAGATGACAGAAGAACAATCCCTAGGACTACGCATATCATGTTAATTTTGAATGAACTTTTCAATGGATTGTTTGCTATATTCTCTTATTTTGAGGTGACCTTCAGTCATCACCTCCCCTTTATTGTTATCTTTACTTCGAAGAAGAAGAGGAACCATTGATCAGATTCTGTTGGTTCCACTTTCTTTCACCATTGCATTTGATCTTCTAACTAAAGAAAACTTACTAAAATGTTGCACTAAACATATGCTGAACACTCCTGGCTCTCTCAGCCTTTCCTCAGAAATGAGGCTACTCATCTTTGTAGCCTTTTGATGGACTCTCTTGAGTACGTCCATGTCTCTCTTGCACTGGGGAGCCCCGAACTGGACACAGTGCTCTCGGGATGGCCTCACCAGAGCTGAGTAGAGGGGAAGGATTACTTCCCTCCATCTGCTGGTGATACTTTGGCTATTACAGCCAAGGACACCATTAGCCTTCTTTGCAGAAGGTCACACGCTTCAACGTTCATGTTCAAAGAGGTGTCCACAAGGACTCACAGTCTTTTTCTGCCAAGCTGCTCTCCAGTTGGTTGGTCCCCTCCTATGGGTCCAACTGAACAAAAGGTGAGTGTTACGAACCTGAATGGATTACTGGAAATTAGGGCTTCCATGTGAAAGACGCAGAAGATAAAGCTTCCTAAAGTTCGTGACTTGGAGAGATCTTGAGAGATCTTGTATTGTGTTTTGGTTGTTCTGTTTCTCTTTGCAACAGAACAAGTCTGATCCCGTAAATGCAGAAATAACTAGCTTGGCAGGCCCTGCTGTTTTGATTATAAGTTTTCCTGTACATACAGGATACAAAACCAGACACTTTAAGGTGAAATTATATATGAGGTAGGACTGAGAGTTTAAAATGTGTAGGAATTCCACTGAAAACCACTTTGATATCTTACATTGAAAAACAAAACAAAACCTGGAACAGTAACTTCAAGCAAATTCAGTTAGGGAACTTTCAATCCATTTGAAGGTTGAAAATGTCACAGCAGGATCTGATAGTTGTGTTAGCTTTTCCATTCATGAAGAGATCTTATGAACTTTTTTTTATATTTCTAGCAA
This sequence comes from Anser anser, assembly GCF_964211835.1. Classification (NCBI taxonomy): domain Eukaryota; kingdom Metazoa; phylum Chordata; class Aves; order Anseriformes; family Anatidae; genus Anser; species Anser anser. The sequence goes on from NC_139721.1 coordinate 157,202,352, forward strand.
GACCCTTATATAGCATCTATGGAACATCACACAGATTGGGTAAATGATATTGTACTGTGCTGCAATGGTAAAACATGTAAGTATTAAAATATTTAAAAACTAAATACTCAGAAATTATATATAAAACTTTATCCACTGCTTCTGTGGTTTTACATCTTGTCTTAGCATGTAAAATTTCTGTGATGTATTGTAAATTTACTAAAAATAATATAAGCATGTGTTTAAATTAATCCCATATACACATTTCAATTTTCATTAAATCATTTGAAAAGAAAATTAAAGAATAGTGCAGACATTTTCTAACGTAATAAGCCTTTGAAGTTTACTCTTTATTCTTTCCAATACAGTGATATCTGCTTCTTCAGATACTACTGTTAAAGTGTGGAATGCACATAAGGGATTTTGCATGTCAACACTAAGGACGCATAAGGTGAAAAACATTATCTGCAACTACTCTATTTTACTGACAGTCTTTTAAATATTATGATATAGACTTCAAATGGATAATATTGTTGACTCACGTTGTTATACTTTGTTGTAGGATTATGTGAAAGCCTTAGCATATGCAAAAGATAAAGAACTGGTAGCATCGGCTGGGCTGGACAGACAGATATTCCTCTGGGATGTAAATACTCTAACAGCACTGACTGCCTCAAATAACACTGTCACAAGTAGGTACCTAGGGAGGGGAGGCAAATGCAATGTACTTTGAGTAGCATAATTGTGTGGTCATTTTAAGACTATATATACCAGTTTCTGTGTGTATGTTAAAAAAAAAAGTGCAGGAATCTTTGATTTTTTTTTTTTAGTGTGTACTCAGCCCATTTGTTGCATTCTGTAATAGCTGAAAATCTACAGCAACCACCAGTCATGGTATTCGGAATAGAAGACAGGTCTCTTTGAACGTTTTCTCGAAATGTAATGAGCTGCTGTTCATTGAAACTTAATAGAGCTTTAACTTGACAAGCATTTTGCTCCTTGACTAAAACAAATTATAATATACACAAAAAATACTGAGAAATATCTTGAGGGAAAATTTCTGTAATGTATTCTGTGTATTTGTTTAGATGCTGCAACAAATACAGCGCAGCACCTAAAGCAGAACTTGATAAATTTATCAAATGCATCTGTCAGAAGAATAAAGTTACTATATATATTTAGATATAAATTCCTGCAGTTGTGGGTGGTGTTGAAGTAACACTAAGCACTGGTTACATGCAGGGATAGTGGAGTAGTGAGATCTAATCGCTAGTTAAATATTAGAAGGCAAGGGGAAAATGTTGGTAGATTTTTCCATCAGGGTTAATCTTTAATTTCATCTTCTTCTTTTAAGAATGCTCTGATCCTTCTTCTCTATCCCAGTAAAGACATTGCAGTAAAATGAGATTTTTTTCCCCAGAGAGCAGTTTCAACACCACTTTTTTGGAATAGTCAGCATAGAGCTGGTTAAGTTTCTCTTCTGGGAAGCATAGCACCTGTCTTGAAGTTCAGTTATAGTAAGTTGCTTGAATGAGTAACACAAGTCTGGGTCGTCAGCATCCTGCTTTGCATTGGCTCTTGCAGAATTTCTGTTTTGTGGTAAGGGATCTAGTTTGACAATTATGTGCTTTGCTGCCTGTAGGTTGTTTGGAAAAATGCTGTTCCAAGTGAGTGATCTCTTTCATTTTATGTTTGTTGTTCAAACATGTATCAAACATTAGCTGAGTTTCAGCTGCATGCGTTGGCAAAGCCCTTATCTTGCCACACTGCTACACTTAAATTCCCTAAATAAGACCACTTGCCTACTCATTCATGGGTTAGGAATAACTCAAAGGAAAAAACAGAAGTCTGCAAAGCTAAAATTTGGAATTGGCACAACAGGCAAATTAAGAAATTTCAGGAAAAGTATGTGATTATGTAAATAAGAAGCAGGCATCTCATTGCTTTGGTGTGGTTTTCTTTTGAATTATGGTTTTATCTGTTTCTGAAAGGAATGTTATATTTCAGGGTCTGTTAGCTTTAAAAATGAAAGGTGCATCTGGTGGGCAGAACTGTCAGTTTTACATTTTTTTCTGTCTACAGGACTCTTAATTCAGGTATAGCCTTACGCTGACACATCTGTGCAGTCTTCAGGAGAGAGAGGACTTCTAGTGAGGTATTTTGGACTGCCAAGTAGTAGTAGGATGACACATGACTGCACATAACCAAACAGATATACGTATTATTCCCCAGATGTCTGCTGTCACTAAGAGTAGAAGTGTTTTATCACCAAACGTTGCTGATAACGTTAAAACGTTCTATCTTCTGGTTGAACAGGGAGTTTATGAAGAAAGAATTTATTTGCCTGTTAGTAAGAAAACTTGGTTGTGGGGGAAAAAATGGGTTTCTTAAACACTGCTACAGTGATACAGAACCCCAGTGATCCAGGTGAATCATAATTGGGAGACAGGGAGTGCTGTTTTGAGCACAAGATGAAAACGAAGTAGAGGCATTACTTCTGAGATGGCAGAAATAAATTAGCATTTCTGGAGGTAGAGCAGTAGTGCTTCATTAGGGAGAGGGAAGAGAAGGAGGCGGGAGGTGGTTTTTCTCTAAGTACAGCTCTGCCAACTAAGAGTGCTTCTGTTGGGAAGAACACTGTGTATGTCCTAGATAAGCTGGTTTTCCTCAGTCCTTTCAAACACAAGTGATTTCCACAAAGTCTAAGTGAAGATTGTATTTGTGGTTTAATTTCCTGATTCCTTAATTTTCTGATTATAGGGAAGCAATGTACACAAGCCAACATTAAAAGGAAACTTCATTTTATAGAGTGTGTCTCAAATCAGGATAACCATAATTTAAATTAGAGGGAGAGATTTTGCTTTTGAGAGGTAGTTCTTTCCAGAACAGGGAGGAATCAGGCATTGCTTTTTGTCCCACATGGATTTTGTTTTTGAGCACTTCGGATTCTTTCTTCTGTTCCTGATGCTCTCCTGCCTGTTATAACTCTCTAGAGGCAGATTTAAAGCCTCTTATAGATTGTATGGTTGTTGGACAGTGTGCTAACCTTCAAAGGTTTTTAGTGCTGCTTTTTACGTTCAACTATTCTCTGGGAACACTTGAAGACTATTACCTATTTTGACCACATGTAATAGATTTCATTTGAAAGTTCACGTTTAGATAGCTATAGGTAACGATAAAGAGAACCCTGAAGTAAAGCTGCACAATTCTTTCCCTGACAAAATGTTTATGATACAGGTCGCAAATAGCGTGTTAAAAACTTACTTCCATGACGTGCATAAATTACTATATAAAATGTCACGTTTTTGCTGATGGTATAGTTTGGTGCAGTTGTAGGGTTTTTGGCATACCAGTGATAGGGTTTTGAGTCTTTTGAAGCTTGCTGAAATGCCTCATGCTGCTCTCTGAATAGATTTTCATCTGCTTTGACCGTGCTTGTCTCAGTTGAGGGTTGATACTTTAATCTGTCCAAAGCTAGGCTATGCTAGATGGTACAGAATTTGTGAGCTCTGATGATTACTGCAGTCCTTTACAGGTAGTTGTGATGCTAAAGAGTTTCCATAGGGTTTTCCCATACAAAACGGTAGCGTCCGTGCCCAAGTAACATGATTCAGCGCTACAGTGAAAGTTTACTAATGCATCTCCACTGAACTCAGAGAACAGTCTTTAATTTATAATGTAGAATTTTACTGTTGCTTGGCTTGGAAAAATTTCTGTACATTAATCCAAACACTAAGTTATTATGAGATCACTTAGACATACTATTCTCTAATGAAGTAGTTGGAAACAGCAATAGCACCCTGCACTGAATTGTTGTGCCAAAAAGACACCAGAATTGTAGTTACCATAAATCGGAGGGGTTACTGTGTTTTTATATTACGCTAGATCGATAATCACGGTGGTGCTTATGTAGGATTATGCTGTGTACAGTCTTTTTTTTTTTTTGAAGGATCCCCATATATGGGGTAGGGTGGCAGTATTTTCATAGGTCAAATTGCATTCGGGTCTGAAAAAGATAGCATTTTTGACTGAATGTGTTTTTAAATGACAGCAATAAAATTGAAAATGTTAACTTTTTATTTTGAAATAGCTTCTTCCCTGAGTGGGAACAAAGACTCGATCTACAGCCTTGCAATGAATCAGATGGGAACAGTTATTGTATCAGGGTCCACTGAAAAGGTAAGCAAAAATTTGTTAAGGCATGTTCTGCATCAGTTCATGTTTTAATGTAAAGAAAAGAGACAACTTTATTCATTTTGAGTTTCACGTCTGTGGCAGCTTTTGTGTTTTAAATAGAGAAGATAGACACTTTTTGTTGTTTTCTAAGCAAAAGTTGAAGTGTAGGATACAAATACCTGCCTCAGTATAAAAATGTGTAAGTTATCTGCATAGCTTTAATACATCATCTGACTCTAGACCTCTCTATATCAAGGATCATTAAATTTCACCATAAGAGCTCTGATTTTGGGGGCATATTAGATGATTATACTCAGATGATTATGCAAACTGAAGCATGTGCCACATGTAAGAAGGAGATTGTACAGCAACTTGCAGTGGTGGGAAATGAAATGGGATAATTTCAGAGAGTTGTGGTGAATGGAGTCAAATCTGGTTGGAGGCCGGTCACTAGTGGTGTCCCCCAGGGCTCGGTACTGGGGCCGGTCCTCTTTAATATCTTTATCGATGATCTGGATGAGGGCGTCCAGTGCACCCTAAGTAAGTTTGCAGATGACACCAAGCTAAGTGCGTGTGTCGATCTGCTCGAGGGCAGGAAGGCTCTGCAGGAGGATCTGGATAGGCTGGAGCGGTGGGCTGAGGTCAACTGTATGAAGTTCAACAAGGCCAAGTGCCGGGTCCTGCACCTGGGGCGCAACAACCCCAAGCAGAGCTACAGGCTGGGAGATGAGTGGCTGGAAAGCTGCCTGGCCGAGAGGGACCTGGGAGTATTGGTTGATAGTCGGCTGAATATGAGCCAGCAGTGTGCCCAGGTGGCCAAGAAGGCCAACAGCATCCTGGCCTGCATAAGAAGCAGTGTGGCCAGCAGGTCTAGGGAAGTGATTGTGCCCCTGTACTCGGCTCTGGTGAGGCCGCACCTCGAGTACTGTGTTCAGTTTTGGGCCCCTCGCTACAGGAAGGACATGGACGTGCTCGAGCGAGTCCAGAGAAGGGCGACCAAGCTGGTGAGGGGTCTGGAGTACAAGTCTTACGAGGAGCGGCTGAGGGAGCTGGGCTTGTTCAGCCTGGAGAAGAGGAGGCTCAGGGGCGACCTTATCGCTCTCTACAGTTACCTTAAAGGAGGCTGTAAAGAGGTGGGGGTTGGTCTGTTCTCCTACGTGCCTGGTGACAGGACGAGGGGGAATGGGCGAAAGTTGCGACAGGGGAGTTTTAGGTTGGATGTTAGGAAGTACTTCTTTCCCGAAAGGGTTATTAAGCATTGGAACGGGCTGCCCAGGGAGGTGGTGGAGTCACCATCCCTGGAGGTCTTTAAAAGACGTTTAGATGTAGAGCTTAGCGATATGGTTTAGTGGAGTACTTAGTGTTAGGTCGGAGGTTGGACTCGATGATCTTGAGGTCTCTTCCAACCTAGAAATCTGTGATACTGTGATACTGTGATAATGAAGTAAAGTGTTTGCAAGAGAGAGACCATACTTTTTGTTTTATTGAAAGGTAAAATACCCTGAAGTTCTCCCTAATAATTTTTTTCCTAATCTGATCTTGAGAGAATTTTTCTTCCAAGTCAATATGAAAATGAAAATACCAGCCAAACATCTTAGAGGATTCTCAGAATCTTTTTCTTCTTTCCCCCACATCACACTATCTTGCTTCCAGTCATTTCCATTCCTTAATGTCTCAAGAAGATGACAGAAAAAGCCAGAACAAATGCAATTACAAACAAGGGAAGAAAATCACATCTGATTATTAGAGGTGCATAAGATCTAGTCATGTATATCCTGTTCTAATGAAATATGCTTTTGGTGATGGATGTGTACATGTTGAGAATAAGGGTCAGTTTGTTCAGAAAGACATTATTTTCTGTAGAGGAAATGCATTGGTGAAAAGAATGTTAATGCAGTTATCCTGTGTCTATGCAGGTTCTAAGGGTGTGGGATCCAAGAACTTGTGCTAAACTAATGAAACTCAAAGGGCACACGGACAATGTGAAAGCTTTGTTGTTGAACAGAGATGGCACCCAGGTATGTGCTTTTATTTGAGGCAAAGGCATTTAACAGAACACAGAAATGTCATTAGCTTTTTCAGTACGGTAACTATTTTATTTCGTAGGCTACAGGAGATAGCCTAACAAGAATTTTAAAGAGATTGAGTGATTAAGGGTTGTCAGTGGATGGATGAGGTCCATCTAGGTACGGGGTGGTGGTTGATATAAAATGTCTGGAAACTGTGACTAGATTTGTTAACTGCCAGTCTTCATTTAGCATGATCTTACTGGAGAAAAAAAAAGTAAGAATTGTGAAAGCTCTTTATGGAAGAGAAAAAAAAATACTGAAATACTTGCTTGATTTAAGTACAATGATTGTTGCTCAGTGTCTTTCAGGCAGTTCCGATGGGACTATCCGTCTGTGGTCCCTTGGGCAGCAGAGATGTATAGCCACATATCGAGTCCATGATGAAGGTGTTTGGGCTCTGCAGGTCAATGAAGCCTTCACTCATGTTTATTCAGGAGGAAGAGACAGGAAGATTTATTGTACAGATTTACGAAATCCTGATATTCGTGTGCTTATCTGTGAAGAAAAGGCACCAGTTCTTAAGGTAACTGATTTTGCTTCACAGAATCACAGACTGGTTGAGCTTAGAAGGCACCTCTGGGAGATCATCTTGTCCAACCCCCCCCCGCTCAAGCAGGACCACGTAGAGCCGGTTGCCTGGGACCAATTCCAGACAGCTTTTGAAATCTCCAAGGAGGGGAGACTCCACAACCTCCCTGGGCAACCTGTTCCAGTGCTTGGTCACCCTCACAGTAAAATAATAAATAAATAAATCCTGATGTTCAGAGGAAATCTCTCGTTTTTCAGTTTCTGCCCATTGCTGCTTGTCATGGCACTGGGCACCCCTGAGGAGAGCCTGGCTCTGTTCTCTTTGTGCTCTCTCTTGAGGTATTTATACACATTGAGATCGTCCCTGAGTGTTCTCTTTTCGAGGCTGACCAGTCCACCCTCCAGAACGTGTAACTATTTCTAATTGTTGGCTAGAATTGGAAATCTTGGAATTTTGGATTATAAGAAAAACCTGTAGATTTTTAAATGTTCTAGTATTCTTTCTGTTACAAAGCAAACAAGTTCTTCTAAAGAGAATATTTTGATGGAAGTTTTGGTTTAAAAAGAAAAGTTAAATCGTCAAATGTTTGTGTTAGGAAATAGAATATTAGGCCTGGTATAAATCTTTAGCTGTGTCTTCTGATGCATGTGTTAGATTTTCTTTTTTGCAACAGTTTGAAGTCTCACGGATGAACTTTAAACTATATTTCAAATATTTAATACACATTTGAGGAACAACTTGAAATTTTCTGTGCTAGAAAGGCTTTAAATCACTAGCTTGGACAATGAGTTTAGTAAAACATGCAATTATATTGCATGTTGTGTAATGAAACAGTGGCTTCAGGTATATATTGTTAACAGAATCTGTATTGCACATTCTTACCTGAGTAACAAGTGTTTAGCATATCACATCTCCAATATATTGACTTTGTCTCCTAAATTACATATGAAACTTAATTGTCTGAAGAAATGCCTAGCTGCTACCTAAAATACATAAATTCAGATATTCCTGAAATTGAATATACTTCAAACATGAGAAGTTGTTTTTACTAGGGTTTAGTACAGTTTTAAGAAACAAAGACAGCATTGTCAAGGATTTAGATAAAAATGGATGTTTCTTAGAAGTACTTTATATGGACAGGATTGTATTAGAATATTGTGCATAATCGTGGGAACCAGTAGGAAGATGGATCAAGGGATTTTTTGAATACTTAAACAGAATTTTATCTTAACTGGAGAAAACTGCGTGCTCAAGTCAGTCTTTTGAGAAGACTGCTTTTGAAGAGAGTGCAGATTGGAAACATTTTATTGTCTGTAACTCTAGATGACATGACATTGGAACGTGTATGTGTAAAAAGTGTGTGATTGAAGTAGAAACCAGCATATAAGCTGTGTGTGTGTAGATATATATATATATATACACATATTGCTTATATTCTAAGCCAACAGAATATATTCACAAGGAAAGCCAGTATATAAGCTGTATGTGTACACAGAGTAAAATTAAGTTAAGCATGGCTGAAAGCATCTATGGTTTCATTATTTAGATGGAACTTGATAGATCAGCTGATCCTCCTCCAGCACTTTGGGTTGCAACAACTAAATCTTCTGTGAATAAATGGGTAAGTGATATATTTTACACTATTAATTCAGTAAAGTAGTTGTGGAATTTGCAGTCTTGGTTTGGGATCTGTTGGTCTGTTGCTTGCAATTGAATTGTGACTTGCTATGATCTGTAAGTTTTCTTTAAAAATAATAAAATGTTAATACTCAAGTTGACCAAAAGACGTCAAGCTTTGAATTACTTTCTTTGCTATCTATTTATGCTGCTTTCCTGAATAAAGTATCTTATCCTGCAATAGATAATTAACATCTAAATAGCAGCATGAACTGGCAGTTGTTAGTCACAGATAAGAGCAAAGTTTTTAGACTATTATGAATGCGTCATGATTTTCTTTCTTTCTTTAGACTTTGAAGGGAATTCACAATTTTAGGGCATCTGGAGACTATGATAATGATTGTACCAATCCTATACCACCACTATGCACACAGCCTGATCAAGTTATAAAAGGTAAACAGCAGTTTTCTAGAATGCTTATAAAATCTGGTATTGTTAGCAGAAATGATAGATCTTTAAGACTGGCACAATTTTTTGGTACATGATTTCTGAAAAGACCTCGACTCTGTGTAAGGACTGCTCTGCAATGACTCTCTCTGCAGTGTTCTGCAACTGCTCTTCAACAACTAAAAACTTCAGTGGGTTATCACCACTGTTTTCGTCAAAAATCCAAAACACAGCATCATATGAGCCTGTATGAAGAAAATTAACTTTACCTCAGTCAAAACCACAAGAAATAGAAAGACAATATGATTAACATTTATGTAAACTTAGTTATGATTAAAATAGAGTTTACACATTGGTGATGCTTATATAAAATAGTGAAACCAAAGAACAGTCACATATGCTGTGTTATACAGTTTAATTTAATGTAAAATTATATAAAGAAACAACTACAGTAGTGACCTTAATTCTTGTTTGTTTGATAGGGGGTGCTAGTATTATTCAATGCCACATTCTTAATGACAAGAGGCACATATTAACCAAAGACACAAATAATAACGTGGCGTACTGGGATGTATTGAAGGTAAGTGCATAATTCTGGGTTAAACATTTGCTGTCGGATGAATAAATACTTTGTGTTTTTTGAAAAAAAATTAATTTTTTTTAGTGTGGGAGATTGCTGTGGTAGAAAAAATAATTTTCGTATGGTTGCCTTTTTTTTCTTTTTCTTTTTTTAATGGGAGGCAGCATTTGTGAGCTTTCCTGCATCTTAGGAGCATCTTTGTATCATGTAAGGTTGGGTAGTAACATCTTCATTCACTTCAAAGTCAGACCCTTGAATTCTGTCCTGAAAATAGTCACCTAATTCAGTAATGTATGTTTTGATTGGATTTTCTTTTGAAGAGGGCTCAAAGAGGGCCTTGGACATGTCTGCCCAATGCTGTATGTAGTAGTATAAGAACGCTTACCCTGCAAAAAGGAAACCTGTGCTTCAGGTCCTAAGTCTGCTATGAATCCACAGATCCCAAGAGACTGTGCTGATTAGTAGTCAGTGGATTATTCTGGGAGTTTGAATTTACCACTTCCACTGTTGGCTAGATAGCAGGCAGGAGTGCAGGACTGGACAGAAAACTAGCAGGAGGAAGCATGACTCTTCCCTAATGCCGCTCACTTCTGTGGGATGAGAGAGACGTGATGTCTGTCCCTAGTTTATCTCCTTATATCCAACGATTGGTCAGAGGAGAGGAAAAACAGTGCAAAGAGGACTGGAGCCTCAGATCAGTGAGATGGTCAGCAGTTTCTTCTCTTGCAAAATCCTGTGTGCTCCAAACAAGATTCAGTAATAAAGCATACTCAGCTATCTTACTGAGTTCTTGCTGACTGAAATGAAAAAGAAGGGAATGAGGTTAGTGAATGTAGATTTGTGCTAAAAATGTTCTAGAAGACTTGTAGAAAAGTGAATAGCTTTTCTTAATTTTCATTTACAGTTGTTATATGTTTGAGAACAGTATTAGTAGCAAAGTTAGATTCTAATGTTAATCATTCAATTATTTTCTGCTTTTGTTGGTAGGGTTTTCAGAAGCATCTCTTAGACATATCTGCATACACACTCACTGTAGAGATGGGGTATTCAGCAAATGAAGGTGGTGTCTTCTGTTCAGGATTCACTGCATTCTAAATCTGCGACTATCTATCCAGGAAACTGGAAGAAAAGTGGGAGTTTGTTACTTCTCACTACATCCTCCAGTCTTCCTGTAACTTTTTCTTTTTTTATCCTTCTCTACTGGCTTGATGCCATTAACTCAGAAAAAAATCATCACATTCCACATGAACTATTTTTCAATTTTTGGAGAAAAATTTGAAACTTTAACTTGTGTATTTCTACACTACGTTATTATGGAGAAATCATAATTGTTGTAATCATGTTGAGTGTATGTGAAAGTTAAGTAAAAGTTTTTAAGGGTTTATGTAACTCAACACAGAACTTAAACTTACGTGTTTGTTTTGTTGTACAGGCATGTAAAGTTGAAGACCTTGGGAAAGTAGATTTTGAAGAAGAAATTAAGAAGAGATTTAAAATGGTGTATGTGCCAAACTGGTTCTCAGTAGACTTGAAAACAGGGGTGAGCTACAACTCCTAAGTCTATTGCTCTGCTGTCGTAATTAATATAATTTTGTATGCTTTTATTTTGCTGTTTGAAGAACAGTTTATCTGATGGGTTTGATTTACTTTGAAGCAAATCAGCAAATCTTACCTCAGTCCTTAACAGTCCTCTATAACCTTTTTTTGTTGTTATTATCAGTTTAAATGCTCCAATATGAGTTATAAATTGATTTTTAGCTTTGTATTCTCAGCTGTTCCTTCAGTAAACTTGTAGACTTGTTTTATACAAAACAGTTACTGTGTTCTTCTTGCTGATGGTCTTCTTCCAACAGATGCTGACAATTACTTTGGATGAAAGTGACTGCTTTGCGGCCTGGGTTTCAGCAAAGGATGCTGGATTTAGCAGTCCAGATGGTTCTGATCCAAAATGTACGTTTTTACTAGTATTAGTGCTTTATAGAAACAAAAAAAGCAGAATGAATTCCAGTATTTGTTACAAAATATTCCAGTGTCAGATAAGTTGTTGGTTGGTTTTTAGGTATGTTTTCCTTAGACTAAATTCTGCAGAGAATTCTCCAATAAAAATGTTATTTTTTTCTGAAATATTTCAATTGTTCAGTTTTTTTCTATTTAACTTGGTTTTAGGCCTCCAGAAAGCAAAGGGTAAAAGTAATATTTCTCAACTTAGAGCTATTACTGAAACTAGAGAATGCTATAGCATGTGAGTGATCCAGCAGTAGCATTTCAGAAACTTGAGTCTTTTTGAAAAACCAGCTTTTTCTGAAAGACTGTAGCATCCAGTTTTGAGTTTGTGGTATCTGTTCATATAAATAGTTTTTTTGGGGGAACAGAACTACTCAAACTTTTGGGAAAGTTCTTGTCTGTGGATCAAATAGGGTCAGCCTCTTTTCACAGGTAACTAGTGGTAGGACTAGAGGGAATGGCCTCAAGCTGCACCAGGGGAGGTTGAGGTTGGAAATGAGGAGACATTTCTTCTCAGAAAGAGCAGTCAGGCACTGGGACAGGTTGCCCGGGGAGGTGGTGGCGTCACCGTCCCTGGGGGTGTTCAAGGAGAGGTTGGACGTGGTGCTTAGGGACATGGTTTAGTGGTGACATTGATGGGAGGGGTATGGTTGGACCAGATGAGCTTGGAGGTCTCTTCCAACCTTAATGATTCTGTGATTCTATGAAATGTAAAAAAACACTGGTGTCATAACATCTTACATAACTGAAGTTTTTCCTAACTGTGTCTTGACAGTAAACCTTGGAGGGCTTCTGCTACAAGCGCTTCTGGAGTATTGGCCTAGAACACACATCAACCCAATGGATGAAGAAGAAAATGAAATAAATCATGGTTAGTATTTTTTATGTTTTCCTTTTTCAGTATTTATTCATATATTTTTGTCTGTTTCTTTAACAGATACAGCTTGATTTGCTATCTTACAGTTGTCTGTATATGAATTGTAGCTTTTAATGCTGCTTATTGCTTTTAAAGTTGTTTTTCACCAAAACATGCTGAGTAGTTTATTCTTGTCTAAGTGTCAGCAAAAATATTAAGAATTCTAATCTTAAGAAAAAAAAAAAGTAAGGTTCTGAAGTTACAGAAACATGATGCCTTGATGAAAAACAATTAGTGGCAAAAGCAAGGCTCAACTTGGAAAAGGAAAAGAAGCAATCTAGATAATGAGAGCAAAGAGCAGTGATTCATTTATTCAACATTAGTCAGTACTCTCTTGACATAACTCCAATTTGCTTTCAGGCATTATGAGCAATATAAAATAAAAGAAATAGTTTTTGGAAAAAAATGCATTCAGTGAATATTACAGTGATGGGGTAAGTCTATAAAAAAAAGTGTTCTTTTAGGTAATAATGCGAAGTCTAATCAGGCAAGTAAAATGCAAGATAGTGGCTGAGTTTAGCAGAATGAGAGGGACTGTAGAAGTCCTACATTTCGTGAATTATTTTGAAATATGTTCAACCCAGGTCAGAGTTGACTAAAAGTCTTTTCTTTGAATGGCAATTAAGAAATTACTTTCTGCAGATAATGCAATTAAGAAAACTGTAAGTTCAGCAATATCTTGCCATTTTGTGACAAAGATTATGCCAAGAGTTACCTACTTTTTTCTTTCAAAAGTGATCTCTGAGCAGGGTGACAGCACTTGGCAGACTTTTCTGGAAAATGTTGCTGATTCTGATACTTTTGCATGTTGGCAGTTCACAGCTTGAGAGTCAGACAGAAGTGTAATTCTCAGGCTTTTGTATTATTGGGACACTTACACTACTTATTTCTGCGAATAGCTGTGAATTAGTGGAATGTTCAGAACATTCACTACAGAATCGGAGTCTTCATTTTCTTTTTCAAAAGTAAAAAAAGGAGATGAGAACTTCATGTATTATTGTTACCTGTTGTTAACAGAACTGTTGGGAAGAAATCTTTCAAACTATAGAATTTTTCTCTTGCTTCTAGTTTGAGTATTATATTCATCTGTCCTAATATGTAATAAATTTCTTTTTTGAGTTCTTTGCTTGATGATTTTTTTGATATTTCTTTCACTACATTTTGCTTGTAAGAATGCTAAGTATTTGTTCCTCTCATGAGCCTGAGCCATTTAATTTTTTTTATGTTGCTTGAATTCAACATAATGTTCAAATGCAGTAATTACATGCTGAAATGCAATCGAGTTGATTTTTCTCAAGTGGAAGGAATAAATCTAAATACTTCTATCTTGTGTTTCAAGACGCCTGAATGACAAAAAACTGTGCTCTTCAAAAATAATGCTGTTTTTGGGGGGTGGGTTTTTTTTTGGAATCTTGCATGGATGTAGAATCAGGTTCTTCATTTTTTGAAGACCATACTGCTAAAACTATCTAAAAAATGAATTTAGAATACAATAACTTCAAGAAAGTATGTGTTTGAGCTTTACTAGTACCCTATTTTGACATTTGGCAAATCCAGGTAGAAGGGCAAAGCTAACATCTTTGCGTTCTGTACTGTCAGTGTAGGGGAAAATCTCATCACTTTCTAGAGTTTGTTTAGATATACTTGCTGCGTGTTGGAAATGGGCATTTTCTTGCTTTTATGAAGCTTGTGATTTTGTTTCATTTACTAAATTCATTAACTGTAGGTGGAGAAGACACCTTCTGGTCTGTGCATACCCAGTTTTAATGCCTAATGCAGTCTTACTGTTGACTTTTTTTTCCAGCAGTGAATGGTGAGCAGGAGAACAGAGTCCAGAAAGGAAATGGATATTTTCAAGTGCCACCACATACACCAGTTATTTTTGGTGAGGCTGGAGGACGCACTTTGTTCAGGTATAGAGACTCAAAAGTGTAAATTAAGTGGCCAAACATTTCCTTTGTGCAAGCAGAAATGTTGTCAAAATATAATACTTGTATCCATGCTGTACTGTACATTCAAGACATGCTCTTGGCAGAGAAAATAAGCAGCTGTTAATGATAGTTCTTGCATTGTTCTAACTCACGTTATGTTGGTGGACATCAACAAGGTGTGGGGTAGGTTTTACAATGTTAAAAGTTGTATGGTAGTTGTAAGTTACATGGTGTTATGGCTTTGAGACTTTTTTAATGCACATTGCAATTACTCTTTTCCTAAAGCTTAACTCTTTCATTCATAAAGCTTTTCTGTGTCTTAGGTTATTATGTCGGGATTCAGGTGGTGAAACTGAATCTATGCTTCTTAATGAAACCGTGCCACAATGGGTAATTGACATCACTGTGGATGTAAGTATCCCATGTATAGATTTTGATTTTTTTTCATGTTGTTGTTGATTTTGTTTGTTTGCTTTAAGGTCAACTACAAAATTTTTATCTGAACTCAATCTGAAGTGATATTTTTTTTGCTGTGTTCTTCACATACTGCATTTTAAAATAAGTGGTCTCAAGGACTATATTCAAGAACCTTTGATACGTGTTATTTTTTGATATGTCCAGTTAAGATTTTTGTTCATGTCCTTTTAACAGAAATCTTAGAAAAGAAACTCACAGCACTGTGCATAGTAGGTATCCTTTCCAAGTGTGGAGCTCAGGAAGAGAAAGTAGTTTTCACATTGCTGCAGTCTTATCATACTATCTAATTGCCTTTGAAATGAACAATAATTCATATTCAAAAGCTAGATATAGTACGTACATCATCTAAACTGGAGCATCTCGGGAGCATGAGTAATTTGCAAGTTGTCTGTGGTGGTTATGTTTATTAAGACTCTCTTGGGTTTTGATAATTAGGATCTGAATGTACTTTACATACCAACTGGTAGAAATAGGAGCCGATAATAGTTCATCCTAAATTTAACACTTTTCAAATTGCTTCCTTCTAGAAAAATATGCCCAAATTCAATAAGATTCCCTTCTACCTCCAACCTCATTCATCTTCAGGGGCAAAAACTCTAAAAAAGTAAGTAATAATGCATATTTGACTCTCAAAAGTGGAAAAAAAAATGGAAGCTCAAAAAAAGTTTAAATAGAATCTTACTGTGGTTGAACTTGTAGAAAAATGTTTCCAGTCATTTAATCACCAATGCACTGAAGCATTCAGTTGTATCAGAATATTTGAAAGAAAATAAGGGTTATTTCGGTTTCAACTGACAGTTGCTTAAGTTGATGCTAAGAAGTCTCCAAAAACCAAACACTGTAATTTAACTTGGTGTCTTTTTGTGGTGTTTGTGGTATTTCATCAGAAAGCAGAGGAACTTGCTGGTTGTTACAATGTCCAGAACCACAGTTTTATATTCAGTTATGTTTCCTCTTTGTAAGAGTGATGAATAATAGATTTTTAAAAGGAGAAGATACAAAACCTGACAGGGAATGTGAGATAGTCTGTCCATCACATTAGCTGCAACTGGGGACTGTGTAGGTTAGAAATCAGTGCAGATCCTCAAACATGTTCAGTGTTGTGGACAGTATGCCTACTGTTTATTTGCAACAATTCTGGGTATTGTTCATAAATGTCCAGGTCCTCTTTAAGTCTTGATGAATTCTATACATCAGAGACAATTTGTGAAAGAGCAGTTCCATAGACTTTGTGTGCTTTGTGGAAAAACTGCCGCTTGTTGCTTTAAAATTCCCTTTTGCTGCGTAGTAAGGAGAACAGCATAGTCTATTTTACCTCTTTTCTTGTTCCATATCCTTTTTATCTTCTTGTTAATCCCTTCTCTATTGAAAGAATGAAGGTTGCGTACAATGCTCTTCATCTAAAGTTTGGTTTTAATTTAGTCTTTTGAATATCTTACGGCTTTTCTGAGTCCCTCTGGGTGAATCTTTGGAATCTTCAGCTTCATGGTATTCTGGATGATCCTGATAAACTCTTCATATTGTAGGAGTAACATTAAATTATCTTGTGTACTTGCATAGTTTGCTACAGGTAGGGTATTGTGCAAATAAGAAGTAGTTTACTCAAAATTATTCTACCAACTTTTGCTTAATTTACATAGAGACCGACTGTCGGCAAGTGATATGCTTCAGGTGAGAAAAGTGATGGAACACGTCTATGAGAAAATCATAAACTTGGATAATGAGTCTCAGACAACTAGCTCTTCCAATAATGAAAAAGCAGGAGAACAAGAAAAAGAGGAGGACATTGCTGTGCTAGCAGAGGAGAAAATTGAACTTCTGTGCCAGGACCAGGTAAGTTACCCAAGCATTTTAGCCTGTGAATAAAACCAACCTTTATAAGATCACTTACTCATATTCAACAACTGTACTTAACACTATTTCATAGGGTTCTTAAGTAGCTCTTAGTCCGATAGCACAGTTCTCTGTGGTGTGTATATATACGTATGTTATATTTATTTGAATAATACTGCAAACTTTATACTGAACAGATGAGTCCTCCTATTTGGACTTCACTCTTCTATAAATAAATAAATAAAGTGTTGATTTTTGAACCTTTATACCACTTTTTTAATTTTTCTAATTATACATTTCTAGCAGTGTTTAAAACTTGTCCAAAATCATGGATTGCTTAGTAAGTATAGTAACTGGGAAAAAAAAAAAAGCCACAAAGCTGCAGTTGCAGAAAGTGAGACCAAACTTTGCTGTTTCTGGGATGGGTTTACTTTTTCAGTGGTGTAGGAGGGCTGAATAGTGACTCTGGACTCTGTAACTCTACCAGAGGCTACACCACCTATTTCTAATGCAGTTGTTTGTGGAATACACTCACTGAGTGCGAGGCGTGGTGAGCATTGACATGTATAAGCAGACTCGAATAAAAAGCAATATATAAAGGTAATGATTGGCAGCTTTCTCAATATGAGCTCTGAAAATCATCCAGTTCAAAATTCTAATCAAGGAATTGTTCCTGTCAGCTGCTTGCATGAAGGTTAAATATTGAGGAGGTGGTCGTTAATGAAATTATGTTGGTAAAACCTTTCTGTAATGCAAGAGATTTACTCAGTAGTTGAAAAATCTGAGCCTTTGCATGGTTGATCTTTGATGCCATTCACCCATAGGAGTGTTTTGCCCAGCCAGAGTGTTTTATCCTTGAATTTCTGACAGCATAGCAGATTGTGGATTAAAACGCACAATTTGTGGAATAAAAGATGAATTCTTTCTATTCAGGTTTTGGATCCGAATATGGACCTTCGAACTGTAAAGCACTTCATTTGGAAGAGTGGCGGTGACCTGACGCTTCATTATCGCCAGAAATCAACGTGAGGGGAGTGGTGGACACAAATGGTTGCTCATTTACTTGACCATACTGTGCTGGTTCCAAGAGTAGTACTATAGAAGCCCACTGAACCCCTAAGGTAGATGAGACTTCTAATGACTCAGTATGGACGGAAAGTATACATTTAATTGAAGTGACTAATAGATCTGTAATATAGAGGAAAAAAGTCTATATGATTTAAACTAAAGTCTGTCCTAGTCTCAGCCAATAAGATGGGAAGTCCCTGAGTGGTTCGTATTGTGTGAGGTGTACAGAGAATGGATGATAATCCAGTGCAGACTTTTGCTTCCTCCTTTTTGCTTTTTCTTTTTTTGTTTTTTTTTTTTTTTAGAACATTATATTCTCATTGGCTCATGTTTGATATGAAACCATTTTGGCCATATTAGTAGCTGTGTTCGCAATATAACTCAGAACTGCACACCAGGTATTTTAATACATTCCGTTCATAAAGTACCTACAGTGATCTCTCACAGGTTACTAAAACATTTCTATCATTTAAAGACATTTGGAAAAGAAAAGGAACAGAAAATAGGTATTGCATACTTGAAAGAATCGGGCCATTTAATTGCAATTGAAGGGGTAACATTAGACTTGTGTTAATACTGTGATTCAAGTGTTGCTTTAGAGAGCTATTGACATGCAGAATAAGAACACTAGATAAATGTTGTAGCAGGGTCAGTCCAATGATGCTGTGCATCATAATAGTGAACATGCTTTGCAGCAACCTAAAGAGATTTTTTTTTAAATATATATATATAACTAGTTCCTGCAATGTGTGTTTTAAGGACACAGTGGTCTAATTTTTGGTAACTTTGCTCCAAAACTATGTGACATTTTGTTAAAACTTCAGACCATTCTGAAAATAACTTCATGTGTTTGATGTCAAACTTCAGAAAATTCACAGCAGATTTCATACTCATGATATAAAAATACTTACTCTTTTTTTCAAAAGTTTTATATGCAGTTCTTCTTTTGTTGTAGATGTATGCAAATCTCTTTTTTTTTCACTGCTATTTCTGAAAATCTGTGGCTGTCATAGACTCATAGTAGTCTTTTATAGAGTTTAACTTATTGGGGGGTGGGGGAAGGCATTTCAGCTTTTGGTGGGAAAATGTGGGACTGTCCCAGAAAACCATTTGTAGCCAGAAGAAATTACAAATTGTCATAAAGAAATTATATAAAAATGACTTTCTGAAGCAGAAGCACAAGTGCCTTCCAAGGGCAGTATAATATTTGAGTTTCTTCAGGAGACATATGCTCTTGCCCTTCCTGTGTCTTGCTATCAAGATTTAGGTTGAGGCCTAAAGAAAGTCCCAATAGATTATATTACTGGGATTATATTGGTTAAACAAAAAATTAAATATTTTTCATTGTATTTTATTTGAAAAATAATCAAATCATTACCTTCTGCACTCTTAACCTTAGCTAAACAAGCTCATTGCTTAAACAAAAGATGTGGTTCAGAACTAAGCTAGCCTCTTATCCATCTTTTGAAGGAGTCAGTTTCAGTTTTTAAGGCCTAGTTCTGTGTATGCTCAGTCAAATGCAGTTGTGCTATCTGCACATTTTTAGTGGTGTTTGTAAATTAAATGGTTAAACAGAACTGTAACTTTTATTGATGAATTGTCCTGACTTGTATTTATTAATAGCAAAGGTCTGTGCTTCCTTTCAAGACTTTTTTTCTTGTTGTCTTGCTGTCCTGTTGTATACATTGTAATTGCTCCCAATAATTCTGTTTAAAATCAGCCGAGGTTGTAACTTTTTTTCCCCCCCTAACCATCCCAAAACTGCAGTTTCAGTAAAGATTGACAGAGGAGTCTGCAATGCCAGAAGGATAAATGATGTTTCACAGTTGTACAGAATAAAAGGCTTTAGTTAAAATAGTCTAAAGTTGTTTTGTATATTGGATCACTTACGGAAATTTAGAGCTTGTACCATTGCTACTTAGCCCTTGTACTACAGGGGACCTTAAAGTACTTTCAAATTTCAAGTAAAGGAATGGCTGAAGTAATTGCAGTGCCTTAATGAAACCTCTTGAAGATGATCTTGTGATGTGGGTGGATGTAAGAATTTAGCAGGCATGCTAGCCTTCAGATGAGAGCTTTGAGATCCTGTTGAGGTGGAGAATGTGCAAGTAATGCAGTTTGCATGGGCAGTGCTTCCTTTTGTACTACTAAAATAGGGTGTGCCAAATGCCAGTGTACCAAACAGAAAAGATTGCCCCTGCTACAAGTAGCTCTTGACACTGAGTTTTCTGGATGTAGGAAGGTTAGTGCTGTAAGAGACTATTGGAAATCACGATTGGGTTTCCTGATGCTGCAAATGACAGTACAGAATACTCAAAACATTTGCTCTGCGCACTCTCACCTGGGCTGCTCTCAGAGGAAGCAGTACTTCAGTGACCAAATGTGTTCCCAGAGGCTGCCAGCACCCATTTTGGATGGAGTGTCAATTAAGAGGAATTTTTTTGCTACTCCCTTTTAATTTTCATCTCCTTTTCTGGAATTCTGCTGTCTGTACGAGTTCTGAAGGGAAGAAAATGAGAGGCTCTGCATAGTAGTTCAGGAGTAATCTCGAGAGTTGCAGTCTGTTGGTGCATTATGACAATTCAGATTGTCAGAATCATAAAAAAGGCCATTGATTTATAGAAGTGTCTTTAATTTCTAAGCTCATACTGGAAAGGAGTTATAGATTATTTAGTAACATAATCTGTCCTGAGGAAGAACTTTGGAATTTACTGTGGCAGGTGATTTTTTTTCTTCAGCTGGGGTAGTACTGAAAACAGGAGCATGATCCAGTAGTTCCAGCTGAAGCGTGAGTATCATTTTAGGAAGGGGGATGGAAGTTACCACTGAATCCTTCAATCCATATGTGGATTGAAAGATTTAGTGGTAATTTTTAGCACTACTTTTTTAGTGTTTCTAAAATTAAGACCAGAAATCATAATGTAGTTCTACCTCATGGCCAGAAATAGTGGAAAAAAGTGACGTGGGATTTGTTGTTTCAATTCTTTATATTCTGTGGGAGAGGGGTGACACAGGGTACTTGCCCTTACAGCAGAACCAGTGCAAATGAGTGCTTCCTTAAGGCGAAAGCAAATAGTAAGAATGTATAGACATCTATTTAATGCCCAGGAAATAACAGATTAGCATAGCCAATTAAGTGCAATGAGTGACTTGTACCTGCTCTCACCTAAGAACAGCCAAAGGCAATGGAGGTGAAAAATATTTGCCCAGGAATGAGGAGAGAAGTGGAATGGTAAGGGCTCTGAAGAAATTCTGAATTAAAGGCTCCCTGTGAGGTTTCCCTCAGCTTCTTTCCAGTTCTGCTGAAGTCATTGAGCAGTGCTCTAGGAGCACAGCAGGTGCCAAACAGCTGGTCACCCTCTTAATCAGTTAGTACTGTAATCCTTGGTGCTACACCAGGTTAAATTCTGAACCCCTCAGCACTACAAGTGCCTAGTTCAGATCATCAGTGCGCACTGGAGTGTTGTGATCTCCACTCCTGCTGCAGCATTGCTCAGTTACAGCTCAGAGGAATTCAGTCAAGTGTGGCATCTTGGGTGAGATGCTTCTAAACATACCCTAGCAGGGGAGTCATGCAGACTGAGTAGATAGACAAACCTCCTGTGAAAGTTGAAGGGGGGAACTAAGTCATCTCTGTCAGAGTTTCTTGGTATTTCCACAATCCTTCTTAGTAGTCGTTCACCTTCAGGTCACTAAATACCGTAATTCTCAAATTTAGCTGGAATTAATTTTGTATCCATTTTGTTGTTAATAAAATTTGCAGGTTTATCTCTAGGATGCTTATTTTCAAATCATGAGTTTGGGGTGTGAGGATCATTCTGGTACAGGGTTATGCTGCCTGAAGTTCCTATGTGTCAATTTACTTCAGAAGGGAGGGGTTTGGTCCTGCCCTTTGAAATCAGCCACACTTGAGTAAGGCTTGATGTAATCACTTACACCTTTGAGTAGTTGTATCTGGGTGGAAGGAGGGCCCACGGCTTCTTGGAGCACCCATCAGCAGCTTGACCACATTCAGGTGCTCTAGCTCCCTCGGGTTGCTCAGTGAAGATAGAAACAAGAGCTTTACCTAATCCCTGCTCTAACACTTGAGCTCCTGGTGGCCTCTTTAGATTTAACATCTGCCAGACTCATGGCTTCAGGCTTGACTATTTAGGGAGCAAATCAGGTCTGGAAGCTTATCCTGTTGTCTGGCCATGCTGAGCCACTGGGCAATACCAAGCCCCAGCTGTGCTGCAGCCAAGCTCTAAAATTCATAGAAGGTACATTAAGCTAATAACCTCCCTTTGTCTGTTTTGCCCTCCACATGGCACTGCTGAGCTAATCCTTCCTGTCTCTGCAAAAGAACTGCTACTGTCAGGTTTAACAGATGCCCCCAACTATACAGCCGTTATATGTACTGGAAGCAGTAGTTGTCTGGGACAGCGCCTGATTGTAAGTTTTCTTTTTTTAAATAACATAGAAGTGAACCACTCAAGCCCTGTTAACACTTTGTCTTCCATTCTCCTTGTTCCAAACCTGGATTAAATATTTACTTTTTTTTGCAACTGGCCTCTCTTTGCAGGCTTTGTGAGGTACCTTTCTTATAGCAGTAGTACCTGGTATTGGACTTCCCCTGATACTCCCTTCCTTAAGGCAGGAGCAGTGAGGTACCTGCAAATGCTCCAGCTCACTCTGTGGCACGTTATCTGTGTCAGGTGGGGCGGCTGTGCTTGCAGCAGGAAGGAAAGGCAGCAGGCCTGTGGCTCTGGGACAAGTGGATCCTGTCCCTTGTAGTACGAGATTTGGCACCAGCCCCTTGCAGGAGTTTCCAGAGTTTGTTTTTTTTTAAGCTTATATTCTGAAATTAAAAAATCCGTGAGCTTTTTTATTTCTGCACCCACAAGTAAAAGAATACTTCATTTCTATTTCAACAAAGAGATGCAAAATACTCAACAGGTGCTCTCCAGAGTTTATAAAGGGACAAGGAATTGGATTTGAGATTCTGCTTCACCTAGTTTAGCTCTGTCATTTAAGTGCTCTCTGTTACAAGAATGTAACACACTACTGCTAGAGGTTAACACTCAATGGGATTTCCTAACCTGGCATATTAGACAATTGCCCTTTAAACATTATGAAAAACGAATCAAGTCTTTAAAAACATAAACCACCTCCCCAGATCCAATTAACATGAAGCAGGCTGGACAAAGACTGCTGAAGCATTAAACTGTTTATTCCTGTGACATTTGAAATTAATTTTGACATTTCCTGCTCTGAAATTTCGGAAGGGTGCTTACGGTACAGCATCACTTAAGTGTACTGCTGCAAGCTTAAACACAGTAAACACAGGGTTGATAAAGGTGTACCAGTAGAACCAGCCCTAAACAAACAACAACAACACAAACTCAATAGATAGCCTAGGTGTCTCAGAAACGTACCAACCACTTAAATTACTTTATTTTTAGTGTTTGGCTGTTTGCTCTTCTATCAGTCAACTAGGGGAAGAAAATAAATTTCATTTTTAGCAGTATGTAAATAATGAACCTCCTTCCCAGACCACGCAGACTAAATTTCAAATCCTTTAATTCTACCATCTGTACCTAGGGCTTAGTATTTTTCTTTTAAGCAGGAAGAGGAGGATGTTTTGACCATCCTGACCTATTTTATGGCAAAACAGTATTTAAGACTAACACAAAGATTACA
Organism: Anser anser; assembly: GCF_964211835.1. Classification (NCBI taxonomy): domain Eukaryota; kingdom Metazoa; phylum Chordata; class Aves; order Anseriformes; family Anatidae; genus Anser; species Anser anser. Next base: position 157,225,657 of record NC_139721.1, read on the forward strand.
GAATATAAAGGACAAAGTTTACCCAATGTTGTACTCATCTGAGACCCCTCTTGTGTTGCTACTTCATCTATACCATTCTGTTGAAGCTGAGCTGTTGCAAGCAACGCTGTGTGACTGCAACTCCCCATCCTGCATGGTTACTCGATTCCAACCAAGTCATTCATTTTGCATCCTGATCTCTGTAGGGCGCAGCGTAGAACCACACCACGAGAAGGGGAGGAAGGAAATTTGACACTGGCCTGCCAGCTACATGTACAGTAGTTCATAGATTATGTACCTGATTCCCTTAATTTACTGAGGCTTTTCATCACATTAGCGGCACTAACTACTGATTAGGAATACCTTCACTCCAGATTTCAAACTCCATGACAAATCACGGCCCTGAGGTGCATAAAAACACCCTCATGTTTTTCATTATTCATTTCATATTTACTATTCACCATGTAACACGCATTCAGGAGCTATTCAAAAGCAAGTTTAAACAAAATAAAGCTACAAAAAAGATTAGTGTTGCTGCACCGTGTTCTATTCCAGTGTCTTAATGATTTGTATGAAAATAGTAACTAGGTAAATAGAAAAGCAGAAGAAAAGCTATTCCTTTGTCACTGCAGAAACCAAGACACACTCAACTCCATTGAAGACTCTGGTCTCCAAATAGTTTCTGCCCTAGTTTTGCCTTTCATTTAGTGATTTTGGACAGCATTCAAAAAAGTTGGAACACAAATCAATCTATTAAACAATGATTAGAGAAGACAATAGAATATGTATTCCATCTAAATATGCTTTTCTGGTTTTTATACTATTGTCTACACTAACAAAATAGAACAGGTGTAATTCTTTCAAGATCAGAAAAATATTCCAAGCTGTAGAATTACAGCATATGGCCCATCTGTAAACAGAAGAAGCATCCATTTCACTCGTGATCTTGTGCAGCTTCCTCCTCTTTCTGTTCACATGCTTCTTCATCATCAGGTTTCGTCAGAGTAGTGGATAATGAGCTCTCAAAACTGTTTAAGAGTACTGTTTCTTCGTTCTTGGAATCAGTTCCTAGTGTTGTTTTTGAAGAAATTTCATTAGGAAGAGTAAAAGAAGGCAAAGAGGAAGCTGTAGGCAGTAGGTGGTCCAACTCAGGCTGCTTGGCAGAGGCTTCAGAATACATCATTAAATCTTCAGGGTTCAGAGTTGTGGCATTCTCTGGAAAATGAAAAAATAGTTAAAAACAAGCAAACACTCAAACCTATTCAGCCAACAAACAATGCCTCTGGTTACCATGTATCATCACCTTGAGTTAGATACCTGTTACAGGAATGTGACACAGATTCACAGCTGCCAAATACATGACCTGTTTTTACTCAGTTCTGCAAAAATCCAGAAAATCTGATGATGTGGTAAGTTTTAAGAGATACTTAGCCATCTGATCTATAGCATGCTTATGCATGGAAGAGCATCCATAACATGAAATTGTTTTGTTTTAGATAGAGAAGTCATTATTAAGACTGCCTTTTTTTTTTTTTTTCATTTTTAGAATTGTGAATAGAAGCCTGTGGTATAAAGACTTACTTACACAGAATTTAGAAATACCTACTTTTAAGATCAGGTTAATTTGGATCATCAACGCTTTAAAATTAATGAGAGATGTTCTACAACTTTATAAAAAAAAAAAAGAAGCCTGTTACTTTTTGCCCATTTCTATATCTGATTTCTGCTGCTATATTAATCTCATTTTAGCCAAATCTCCTTTCTCATTTTTCTTAAAAACATCTGAATTCCTATAATCATAATACAGTTGATCAGGCATGAGTTGCTGCCGTTCTAGAGATGAGGTCAGAGGCCTGGAAGTCCTGAATACACTTACCAAAATAAGCAGAAGGTTCACTGTTTGACATGAACTTTTCAGTGCCTACTAATGTGTCTACTGTTGGCATGGTGAAGGAGGCAGATGAAGACATGTTGGACACTTTCGTTAAGTCAGGGAGTTCAGGAAGTGAAATACCAGACATGTCTAGAAATCCTGAAAAAGTGAAGTGTTCCAGTACTGTTTCAGATTAACACAAAATTCCAGATTCAAGAAGATATGTTACGTGCAGATTGAAATCATTTAACTCCATATTATTTATTAGATAAACACTAATAAATTTAACCTATCAAATAAGTGGAACAACTTTTACAGAATCTTAACCTTGGTAAAAGCTCACAGTATCAAAATTCTGCAACTCTGAAACCCCATGAAGTCAAAAAACTTTAAGGAAAACACCAGTGCGCATAGTTCTGCATTTAAGTCTCAAACTTCTTTAAGACCTTTTAGTTTACTTAAATGCCATCTAAAGAATTGCAGAGGGCCAGGGGAAGGGGCAAGGCATGCTGGAAAAAGCACACAGGAAAACATACCTGGATCCATAACTCTCTGGAGAGGGGGAGGAGGAGAAAGTGAGCTTTCTGGCGAATACCCACTCATTTCTTGGCCTGTGGAATGATCCACGTTCATAACTATTTCAGAGTTGTCACTTTGAGAAGTAGGTGCCAACAATGGAGTCTGGAATGACACAGTAAAAAGGAAAAGCGTCTTTTTGTGCTGCAAGTTTCACCTGAAATCAACCTTCCTATGACAGCGTTCTGCCTCTGTCTCCAAGTACATCAATTCAGAGAAGTTGATGCTGAACCCTATCATCACACTGCTGTTTAGGACCGGTTCCAATGTACCCTTCAAAGACAGCGTGTTCTTAGAAGAATGGTTGATACTTAATTCTTGAAGGTGTATTTTATTTCCTACTGAGAAGGGCATTCTACTATGGTTCTCACTGATTGACACGGGTGTTGCTATGCATGTTGTCAAAACAGCAAGTTATCTGTCAAAAATTTCAGCCAATGCCGATGAAAAACTAACTGGAATATCTGTAATTGCATCCAAATACCCAACTACAATAAAGAATATGGAGGGAAAACCAGAGGGAATTTTGAGGAAATAAAGGGTAAAGCTCAGCAAAGGGAATTTCTCTTTCATGCTGTCCTTCCTGTCACCTGCTTGGCATCATCAGTTCTTACTTCCCTTCACCTAAGTTCATTTCATTCAAGCAAAACTGTACGCTGTACTCAAATACACTGTGTTATGAATCTTAAAACAAGCTGAAGTCTTTGAAATTCCAGAGGACATGCCATAGATACGATCTTATTTCTTACATACCTCTGTGTAACCATTAGTAGATGGTGCAGGAGTTCCAGCTTCTGGTAAGGGTGAAGGTGGTTTGCTTTCTGGCTTTTTCTTCGATAAAGACTGTGTTGGAATTCTGTGCAAATAGCCGTAACCAATTCCACATCCTAAACTGTGCAAGAAAAGTAAAACAAGACCTGAGAAAAGCTTAACAAAGCTAGGAAGTGTTTTGAATTCTGACTCTAAAGCAAAAAGAGTTCGAGACCTTAAACTAGAGCAAGAAATACCTACCTGCAAAAATCATTTCAGTTACTTACAGTACACAAGAAATACTCTGCAACTGATATTTAACAGATATGTAGCTCAGCTTTTGATTAACTATTTTCTATATCTTTACAAAATATATAATTTGACCTGATTTGGATTTTGTTCTTGATTTACTGAATGCTTGACTGTGAGAATGCAGTTAGTAAATCTGCTATCAGGGAAGTGAACGCAGGTTTTGTCATCAATGTCAACTCAAACAGGGCTAGATCCAGAACATGCCTAATTATTAGTTCTCTTTTTTTTTTTTTAAATGGAAGAATGATCATTTTTCTGTGACAAATGTAAGGAAATAAGGCTTTAGTTGAAAACAACAAGCTGTAATCAATATTTTTAACAGGAGCTCAATTAAAGCGAGTGTATAACCTGTCATCAGCCAGTGACAGTCTGGAGATCAGTACCTTCCTTCTCCACCCCAAGCTCCATTGGGAGTCACAACTACCTCTCGAATGGAGTCTGCTTCAGTGTTATAAACCATCAGCTTCAGCGGCTTTCCCTCATGAGATTCAATCAGTGAGAAGAAGTCCTCTGACTAAGAAAAAAGTAATAGTAGTTATTAAACTCAAATGTGTAAGATGAGGAGCTGGAAGCAAATGAGCATTTCAGGCATTTACTTCAGCATGAGATAGTAAAAACCCAAAAGACAGACTAAAATTCACTAGTGTTGTTTGATCTTTAGGGGCACCATTTTGTAATAGTCAGATTTTATTTTATTTTATTTTTTTTAAAAAAGAAGGTACCTCAGCCTTTAATCATCTCTCGTAAACATCAGCCTCACGAAATCCCCCAGTACTATCTCCCATACATTTGATGTGCAAGCAGTTACAGATATAAGAGAAACCCTACAACATAAACATGGCAGACACAAAAACAATCACTGCTTGAAGGAACATGCACCCTACCTCCTGTAGAATCTGATCAGATCCAACAATGTAGTCAGTGTATGGCTGCAATCCAGCTACAGCTGCAGGAGATGCAGGTTCAACATCCTGTGAAAGAATGACATGTCATCTGTGCTCACAGCAGAATAAGTTACCCAAAGATCAAAATGGAAAGCTAACTCCAAGAACAACAGAAGGAAAGAGCATTTTGTTTATGGGACAAAAAAAAAAATCCTTGAATAGTTTACATATAGGTCTTGTAGGATATGCTGAATAAAAAAAAGACCAAGATACCAAGAATTCAAAATGAAATACTTCAAAGATGTTAAGATGCTTTTTTTTTTTTTTTTTAAACAACCAGAAACAACAAAATGGGTCGGTCTTACCTAAGCTGTTCTACACTTCCATCTCTACCTTTTAATTTAAAGTGGTTTTCTTTGGGTGTTTTTTATATATGAATATTACTTTGATGAAGTTGAATTAACAGAGACACCAATTGAACCAAAATCCTTTTTTGCTTTTGCCACTGATTCTTAAACATAAGACACAAAACAGCCTTCTCCCCATCATACAGTCAATGTGGTCTGATTGGAATGTAGTTAATTTTCTTCATAGCAGTACTAACAGTTACCAACGTGTCCCTGTTCAAATGGCTCAGACGAGCTTTCAAGACCGTGTTCACTTCTTGTGATTTCAGCATTGCAATTCTGTACTCAAACTACTCTTAAATACTAAGAAACGAAGTTGTATGAGCGCTAACAAGCCACCGAGTTCACTGTACTTAGCATGAAGATGCAGGTGAAATTCTCATGCTTTATCTATAGATCCTTATGAAAACGTTCCCAGAACATCTCAGAGCATGAACTACCACTTATTCCAGATACTAAGTGGCACATTTCATCTGACAGAAAATTTAAAAAACGTATAAAAGTTTCAGGTTTTAATAGTAAGAAACCTTTTCAATGTTTACCCTCCATGCAGAACAGTCCCCAACAACAACAGTATATTGGTATCTTGCAGGAAGTTTTCAAATGGCAATTTACATTCTGTTCTTAGCTTGTTAGACAACTTGTTGGACAAGCAAAGAATTGCGTCTCACCAAAACATGCCACACGTGTTCATTGGCTCCCTGGAAACTGCAGAACCTCACGCTGGCTCCAAGAAGACCTTGTCCTCCCCACATGTTACTGGGGATCACCTCCACCTCTCTTATTTTCATTGTTTTGATATTATACACCTCCAGCTTCACCGCTTTTTCAGCATTTGCCTTCAGCAGATCTTTCAACATATTGTTTTCTTTATTCTGTAGAGCACAGAGAGAGATACATGCTTAACATTTCTAATTGCACCCGTAACACAGACATCACACCTGTGGCAGAATTGGAATACTGAGAACCAACACAGTCATTAGACTCTACATTTTACGATCAGACCCAGCAGTTCAATTTTCTATTATTAGAAAGATGTCAGTACTGTCAGCTCGTGTTCCTCTATGTAAGTAATTACAGCTATTCAGTTTCATCACTCACTTTCCTTTTCTTCCTAACTGCTGCTGAGTAACAGGAATATTAAATCTTAACTACGTAATCAAAACAATAAACAGCAACACTTCATGCCTGATCCCAGTCCCTACTCCATACCCTTACTCCAACCCTTCAAAAAAATCACTGCAAATTGGCTGTGGAAGGACAGACTCTTTGGGAGCATCTTAGCAAACTACAATTCTGTAATGTCATCAGATTGACTGATCTTCCACCAAAATCTGCCATTACACTGAACATTTCCAGAAAGATACCTGCACTAATACACACTGAATTCAGCTTCCATGTAGCTCACAGCCAAAGCTGTGAGCCTTATTAACCAAAACAATACATTCAAGTTTACTCAACTCCTCTTTGATAACTCACCATACAGAACTGCGTTACCAGCCTTAAAGTATAAGCTAACAGGCCACGTGGCGGTTTTCTTCTCGTTAATGGTTCTTTTTCATATTTTATCAAATCCTGAAACAGGTTTGCTTAAACAAAACAAGCTCTTACCATTGACTCACTAGTTCAATAATCACCTTGTGGCAGAAAATATGCATGAATGAGTGATATCATAAATATAGTGTTAATCTGTTAGGAAGTTAAGGTGACTAAAGGCATAAATAAAGACTCTTTCGTCAAATTTGTATCCAGCCAGAGAAAAGACTTTAAACACTACCAAGTTTTACTTCATCTTTTTAATACCATATCCATGTCCAATAGAACATGCGTTCTCTGTTCTGACAGCTTTGGCTTCTACCTTTCATAATTACAATAGCCATGCTTTATATAGGAAAGAAAAAAAAGAGAAAAGACTTACAAGCCTAGTGTGTCCTATTGCAATGATGAAATCAAAGAAAGGTTCCAGTCCTCCTTGTTGAGCTGGGGAGTTTTCCTGAACCTGCAAAGCATACAGTTTTTTATTACTATACATGGATCTGTGGTTACACTAAGTGACACAGTGTTAATCTTTACACTTGATTCAATATTTACTTTTGATTGAACCAGAAAAGAGATACCAAGTGACAGACCTTGGGAAGCAGTCCACGATTGTGAATTTATTTTTTATAGAACTAAGAACAACAGGTGGCCGAATTAAGCTGCCAAATATAGGTTTTGAACCCCACATAAGAAACAAGTATTGCGATTCAGAGCACATAGCGTGGAGTTATTAACTACTGAAGACTCTGGAGAAGGGCTCAGTTTTCCAAGAGCTGCTTGGGGATTTTCTTCCATGCTACTAATTGCCTGAGCTCTTGGAGAGCCCCCAGTTAAAGTGCTATTTTTTCATAAACACAACTTCAAGCACATTAGAAGAGGAACACTTAGAAGAGTATGCTACAAATGCATGGCTAACAGAACTTGATATACGCAGAGTATATCTTTTAGAAGCACAGCAGCAAAGCAACTTAATGCTAAGGGAACCATTGCAAACATCCTAACGCTGCTTTACTGTTAGTGAACACCAAAGTACAGCCCGTAACCTGCAATATATTTGAGTCCTGAAAGCCATCCCGTGCTTTCAGTGGCTAAGTTATAACCCACACAGCATCTAAAATAAGAAGTTCAGAAGTTTCATTTACAAAGTTACAACTGCTACATTTTATAATTGGTCTCGTGCTACATCGTAACCCTTTTCACTATTAAATAGATAAGGCTGCATCTGTATTGGGGCTATTGCTCGCATAGCTGTCTATGTGGGTTAAAAACAAAAAAAGTATTAGCATAGTTACTTCAGCAGAAACTTTAAAAGTGAAAATTCATGCTTTATTATCAAATAGTCAAGACAAGCGATGTTAACCACAATGGGTGAAGGAAGCATCAACTCTCACCACAACCATAAAGGGCATCAGTAGCAAATTGCCACATTACACTGAACCAAGCTACAAGGTTAAAAAAAAAAAAAGTTCTGTCTGCACTCCAATTCTAAATAACATGCAAAAAGCTTTACAATGAACCTATCATATACCACAATGCCAAAGATTAAAATGTACACAAGAAGTCGTGGAAGTTATTACAGAGCTCGCGACACCTGTCCAGATGTCTGAGAGCCACACAGATTCTCGTATGGAGCTGGGAGTTGCAAAAAACCCTGCAGTGTTTTTGTAAACTAAATGACACCCTGGCAAAATTTGCATGAAATCCCTGGAGGAAAACCAAAACAAAACAAAACAACAAAAAAAAAAAAAAAGGAGAAAGAAAAAGGAAAAAAAAGAAAAAACAGACTGCCTCTTGCACACCATAGGTCACAAAATTCAACAATCATCGCTCAGTCAACAGACAACTAAGCAGTATCGTGTACTTAACAGAAAAATGGGGGGAACATTTCGTGACCGATGGTCTTTTCTGACAGAGCTAAGCCAATGAAAGAGGCTGACAAAAGCAGATGAAGGGAGCATACCGGTACCCCGAACACATCTTGCAACTCCGGGAAGCACAAACTGCTGATGGAGTGGGAAGCAGCACGTTTCTGCTGCTGTTTGGGGAAGAAAACCAGCGGCTAAAGGCAAGGACGGCTCATTTTGGCTTATTAAACAGCTGTTAACACGGCAGAGGCTACAGCAAACCCGCCGCCACACGGCCGGCCTGCGAGGAGCGGCCCCGGGTGCAGGGAACCCGGCGGGAAGCGAGGTAACGCTGCCGGTGAAGGAGCCCCGGAGCCTGTCAAAAAGTTTTGGGGCTCCCCAGTAGAAGCCGCCGGGCTGGGGGACCCCAGGACCTGCCGGCAGCCGCCGCTCCTCCCCTGCCGCCGTGGCGGCCGCCGACAGGCCGCTCCCTCCCGGCCATCCCCCCTCATCCCCTCGGCCACCGCCCCCTCACCCCGTGGACGTGGAAGCCCTCGGCGCCGCCGTCGGGGACCTCGGAGCTCGAGCCCAGCCCCATGCCCACCAGGACGGGCGGCGGCTCAAGAGTTGGCGGCGGGGAGCATCGCCCGGCCCCGCGGAGGCCTCGGCGAGTGGGCGGTGGGGAGAGGCGGGCGGGCGGTGTGAGGCGGGACCGCCCCGCGCTGCGCTGGCGCCGCCGCTTCCCGCCCGGCCGCCATTTTGTTGGGGGCGGGCAGCGGCCGCGCCATGACGGGGCTGGGCTGGGGCTGGGCTGGGCTGGGGCTCCCCGCCGCTGAGGGAGGAGCCCCGTGAGGGAGGGAGGGAAGGCAGGGATGGATTTGATTTTTATTTATTTATTTATCTTTTTCTTCACGTACGCTCGTAAATCTCTGAGAAATATAGTTGTCTGTTCTTCTCATTCTGACGGCTTTTTCGAAGTGATGCTCCTGTTCATAGAATCATTAAAGTTGGAAAAGCCCTCCAAGATCATCTGGTCCAACCATCCCCCTACCACCAATGTTACCCACTGAACCATGTCCCTAAGCACCAGGACCAACCTCTCTTCGAACACCCCCAGAATGGTGACGCCACCACCTCCCTGGGCAACCCGTTCCAATGTCTGACTGCTCCTTCTGAGAAGAAATGTTACAGTCAATAATGACATCATTATTTTTCATAGAACCACAGAATGTTTTGGGTTGGAAGGGACCTTAAGGATCACCCAGTGCCACCCCCTGCCATGGGCAGGGACCCCTCCCAGCAGCCCAGGCTGCCCCCAGCCCCATCCAGCCTGGCCTTGGGCACTGCCAGGGATGGGGCACCCACAGCTCCTCTGGGCAGCCTGGGACAGGGCCTCACTGCCCTCTGAGTAAAGAATTTCCTCCTTATATCTAATTAAATCTAAATCTCCCCACTTCTAGTTCAAAACCATTACCCCTTCTCCTATCACTACACTGATAATGTGTTTTACCAACACACACTTTACACATTTCAAAAGAGAAAGTGTTTCTGTTCTGTTCCTCCCTGTAGGCATATATTATCTACTATGCTCAAGAAATGTATTTCCACTAGCTGAGCCAATTTGCAGAGTTGGAACTGAAGAAGCAAATCAATGATCCAGTGCTGCTGATTTTCAAGGCCTATGGAGCCTTGTGTTTAGGTAATTATTAAGAAGTGGTGATATTTCCCTTCCCCTTGAAATTTCATATCTGTTCCACTCTGCTTTACTAAGGATGAATTCTTCTGATTTCTGCCTTTTAGTCTTAATCTTCAGTAATAGAAGAGTTCTGAAAGTTTTCAGAGTAATAGTAGTAATTTGAAGCAATACTATATTAATATAGTTAAAGTGCCAGCTATACAGGCACCACAGTATAAAAAGGACATGAAACTGTTGGAGAGTGTCCAGAGGAGGGCTACAAAGATGGTGAAAGGCCTGGAGGGGAAGACGTACGAGGAACGGCTGAGGTCACTGGGCCTGTTCAGCCTGGAGAAGAGGAGGCTGAGGGGAGACCTCATCACAGTCTACAACTTCCTCGTAAGGGGGTGTCGAGAGGCAGGAGACCTTTTCTCCATTAACAGCAGTGACAGGACCCGCGGGAACGGGGTTAAGCTGAGGCAGGGGAAATTTAGGCTCGACATCAGGAGGGGGTTCTTCACAGAGAGGGTGGTTGCACACTGGAACAGGCTCCCCAGGGAAGTGGTCACTGCACCGAGCCTGTCTGAATTTAAGAAGAGATTGGACTGTGCACTTAGTCACATGGTCTGAACTTTTGGGTAGACCTGTGCGGTATCAAGAGTTGGACTTGATGATCCTTAAGGGTCCCTTCCAACTCAGGATATTCTATGATTCTATGATTCTATATTTCCTCCATGAGTACTTTCATTTCAGTACAAAAGCATCCATTTTAGTTAAACTAATTGGTACTTACTGCTTGAACCTCTGAGATGTCATTTTTCCAAAGGATCTGTCCACATAATTCCTGTGGTTCAAGTGTGATGCATAAAGACAGAGCAATAAAAAAGCTGTTTCCTTCATCCTTTGCCTTTTCTTCCAAGTGAAGCTCTAAAATTCCCCATCACTTCAATAGCTATTTATGTTCAAAAGCCATACATACTGGCTTATCCTGACCAGGATATTCTTAGGAGCCTTTTTAAAGTCACTTTTTTCCTGTGTAATTTCCAATGTGGGATTGCGGATCTGTGCATTACATTCATTGAGCATGTGGTAGAAGTGCATGCAAATATTCAGAAAAAAATAAATTTGTCTTAAACATTTTTTCTGTGTTTCCTGCTACACACATTTGGGAACCTTATTACACAACTGTATCTTTTCTTAAGTGTTGTTCAAAATGCCTTTTGTAACAGATGGGCCAATGAAACACTGTGGGGTTAGCCATATAATTGTATTTCTACAAATATTAGAAATAAATATTTCTTCAAACATACCAAAAACGGATGCCAGAGTCTGTAGCACACCTACTAACCAACCATAATAAAAAATAAGTCTACTGGGTACCTGAGTGTTAAATTCTTGGGAAGGGTCAACATGCCTTTGATAAAGGGATGTACTGTCTGGCAGAACTACTGGAGTTCCCAAAGGGGTTAACAAACATACGGGAAAGAGTGATCTGGTTGTTTAGATTTCCAAAAGTCCCTCATAAAAACCTTATCAAGGGCTTTTAAGGAAACTAAGCAACCATACCATACGGTATCTAAACTGAAGATAAGAGAGAATGATCACTTCATGGAAAGATCATCTGTGAGGTACGGCAAGAACTAGACCCTAGTTTTCTTCATATTCCCCAAAGTTTGGAAAAGGGAATAGCAGGAAACGGCAAATTATACTGATATCATGGAATTATTCAGAACAGTAAAAAAAAGGAGCAATTCCAGAATTACAGAAAGATCTTAGACTATAAGCAATATCGACTATGTAGGCAATAAAGCCTCAGGTATAATTAAGTGTAGATAAACATAAAATTATCCATATGGCAAAAAATCCTGACCAATTTGATGTGTGAAATGGTGGCCTCTGAGCTGTTCAACAGCAGCCTGAATTGAGACCTAGAGTTTAAAAAGTGTCATTTCAGAAATCAGTAATAACCAAAAAGCAAATCCATTGAGAACTATAAAGAAAATAAATGGAGAATGATAAAGAGGACATTGTTGAATTACCATATGAAGTCATAGTTTTCTCACATCTTCCCATTAAAAAAAAAAAAAAGTAGAAATGAAAGTGGGCTTTAAGTATAATTAAAGGTATCACTAGTTGCTCCTAGGTGTGATTAAGTAAACCAGGGCTTCTTCATTCAGATGAGAAACAACTGAAGAGAGGATGTACTACAAAGTAATTTGCAGAACAGAGAGCATAGTCAGGAGTTGGGTGTTTGCTCTCTTTCAGTTTAATAACAAAGGAACTGTTGAAACAGTGAGGGCACAGGTTCAAAGCAAGCAAAAGGATGTGATTTTTCATGTAACACCTAACTGAATTCTGCAGCTCCCTACCACAGGAGGCCGTGATGCCAAGAGTTTATTTGGACCCAAGGAGGCACTGGGCAAATTCACTGAAGAAAAATACAGGGAGGGCCAATAGGTACACAGAAACCACTACAGCAAAGGATATTTTCTGAGCTGAAACCATCTGAAGGCTGGGAGAGCATTTGAGGGAAGTATCATTTGTACTTGTCCCAGTCATAGTGTTTGTTCGCCATGTGCTTTAGAGTTGCTGTTGCAGGTTGAGAGCAGGCTGGATGTGGCTTTGGTTTGACCCAGCTCAGTTGTTCGTAAGTCAACGCTCATATCTCCTTATCCCTTTCTATTCCCCGTACTTTACAAAGCTGTTATAGAAACGCATGCACTGAGAACAGCTTATTGTGGTAGAGCTTGTAAGCGAAATGAGTTACTAGTTAGACTGTGGCTCAGGGTTCATTTATACAAATCACTTTTAAAGTGATTGCTAATTATGTCTGAATCAACCATCCATCTGCAATGTCTCCGCAGGTGAAATACAAGATGCTAACTCACGGCTGGGAAATGCCAGAACCGTTCTGATGTTTCATTCTCTTGTCTTTTGGCACTCATTTATGCACACAAGAGGTGTAAAAATATAGGCAAAGTTTTTTGTTTGCTTGTTTTCTTTTGTGTTTGTTTGTTTTTCCATGTGTTTTACATATTACTTCCCAGAAGTTTGGCAATACATTAGTCCAATATTTTATCTAGTTATCCAGATTAAATTAAGAGTTGTAGAAGGGAAGAAATCTAGAGGTGATTTGACAAAAGTAGGTATATTTTAAGTACAATTTTGTCCAATTTGCTAGGTACCAAAATTGTACTGCTGTCACTGAAATTACTGAAAAATTGAATCTGCCTTGAAGCACTCTTTTGCAACGCGTTTGTATTTATTCAGAAAGGTAATTTAGTTCATGTTTATTTAACACTTAAACAGTGTTTTCATGTTCAATTTGTCAACTTATACAGAGCTTGGAGACTTCAATAAGTTATTGAACAGCAGCATTACATAGGAGAATTGGTAGTGATCATGTTATGATATTCTTATGACAAGAAATCAAGTTTTATTTTCATGCATATATCTTGAAGTAGATTCTGTGCTACACCAAAGATTTATTTTGCATGGGTGTTTCTAGAACATCAACACAAGAGTATTCCAGATCCAAAAGAAAACACTAGCTACTAGCTATTTCTTCTTCTATTAGAGGTAGTAAATTTTAGGAATACAAAGATCCTGAAGACACTCAACACTTACAGCTCCCATGGGAGCGACCCAGTGCTTGGCAGCAGTTAGGACTGAGCAGAAGTCCCATCTAAGGTGATGGGAGATTTACATTCTATATCATCGAGGAATTGTATATTATTTTTCAGTTTGTCTTTCTGCAAAAAATAGTTCATTTTTAAAAAATGTGACTTCTAGAGGAGGAGAGTTTACTAATTTACTTTCCAATCTGGCAAATGCTGAACAATTTTGATTTCAGTAACACTAGCAATCCGAGAAGTTATGTACATATGAAATTTAACACATTTAACACTTTTGTTTGTTTGTTTGTTTTAGATTGTGTAGCTATTTTAGAGCTGGAAAACAAATGAAACAACAAAAAATGAAGGGACTAATTAATTATATTGCATAGGAATGTTTTTATAGCTCACATGTAAAAATGTTGAAATGCTTGACAGAATGCTGAAAATATCCCCAGGAGCTAGAGAAGTAGCATATAAATGGTATTTCATCCATAACAAGACAGAATTTCTCATTATTTAAAAAGTAAAATGAAATAATCAGACTTTTAGCAAAATACAAGAAAACATAAACATGCAGAAACAAATGTATAATGTACTTAGGATTATTATTATTTACATTACATTTCTTGTTTAATATGAAATCTAAGAAAGTTCATTGAATTTTTAGTGGATACTTCTACATAAATCCAAACCTCTTCCTCTTTCTGATGAGGAAGAATATTTATGTTTTGGTTTGGTTTGGTTTGGTTTTTCTGCAGTGGGAAAATAATATAGTGGTCAGGTGGTAAAACCGCTTAATCAAGTCTACTTACAGTTAGTTACAACTTTGGAGTTACTTTGATGTAATTCCATGCCAGAGGCAAGCAGGCTAGAATAAAAGGCTTTCTGAACACATCTTACAGATAACTCCACTAAAAGGCAAATCCTTACCTACCAAGGAAAACACACAATGAGTTTAAGAAGAGTTTCAATCCTCGTCTTCCTGTATTTCTTTCCCTGATTATTCTTCATTTATAGATTGTGTTAAACAGGAAACAGTCTGCATTTAAAAGATTTTCCAAAAATATATGGAGAGGACTGTCTGGTCACATCCACGACATTACACAAAGGTTACCAGTCTGCACTTTGATGTAGTCAGAACTGGCTGCTCTGTAACTGGTGGATGGAAATTGCTGTCAAGTTTCGTACTGAATATGTCTTGAAATCTTACTCTTTAAATTTAACTTTGTTAGTTGTTTACTAGACGGTAAAAATAAGATAGTATTATCGTCAATAAATGCCCAAGAGTATAATTGTAGGCATTCTCCAAAATACTTTGTCGAGGGAGGATGTTCCTTTTATAATAAAGTCAGTGCATGATATAAAACAGCTAGTTGGCAATGTGAAGTTAAAAACATGACAATTGGCAAGTCATTAGAAATATATTCTCATTTTTACAAAGTTTTGAGCTACTTGAAATAATGCAGTTATGGCATTTTCACACAATGAAATCTATATGAGGTCTTTGCTTTTGCAGAAGTTGAATTTTGAAAGAAACGTAATTTGTCTTTCAGGGTAATGAAACTAAAACAATGTGACATGTAACTGACAGATTCTGCGGAGTATTGTAAACGTTAAGTGCTTATTTTTCAAAGCTCTTTGTGTGTTTAACAATTACAACTTGCTTGCAGAATTGGTCTTTTCTAAAGTTCCCTATGTAAATGAACGTTGATAGGTGAAATGTGTGCTGACTATTCTAAAATACGCTTAGATATGTTGATATAGTATACAAAGCTGCAGCTGAGTTAGTCATAGGTTCCTTTTTTTGAATCAGTGGAGAAAACAGGCACTTCTAGGGTGTAGCCCTTACAGTTATTTTCCCTGCACATTGTACAAGTTATTGTTCAATATGACAGAAGAATTGTGTAGTATCAATAAAGATCTTTGGCTTCTTTCAGAACTGTTTTCTGTAGAACTTATCAGAAATTCTACAGGTGATGTTTCAAAGGAGTGAACACTTTCTGATGTTGACCATCTGAACCCAGTAAGCTTCAGAAGCAAGCCTGCAATTCAGAGGAAACTCTGTGAATGTGTTTAATTAATTAGAAGAATGAAGAACGATGAAAAATGTTCATGAAAAAATAATTCTTTGGTAATTATCAATGCAAAGTATTTGTATAATAGTACACCTATTACAAATTTTAAGATGATCAAAGAAGTTGAACCTAAACAAGCAGTGATGCTTTGGCCAAAATGGTTCAGAATATAAACTAAGCATTACTGAGGACAGATCACAGGAATCCATCATTCAAAACTTAGAGGAAGACTATCTAGTAGGTCAGACTGGTTTAAACTCCGTTAGACTCCATTGGCCCTACTGAGCGTGGTGCAGGGCAGCGTTAGCAGTGAGCTCAGCAGAAAGGAGCTGGGATGGAGAGCGGCAAGCTAGAGGCAGGACTGAGCCCAAGGGCGGTGATCGGGGTCAGACGCAGTCCAGTATGACTGTATGAAGGGGCGGGTCTGAGCTCAAGCAAGAAGACAAGCCAAGGGATCCGGATCAGGGCCGCCATCTGAGACTGGGCCCAGGCCTAGCTGCTGTGGTGCCGCAGCATGGCTCAGGGGGCTGGTAGTGAGGCCTCAGCTTAACAGCAGCTCCCACGGGAAGGGGGAGGCAAGCCCTCTCTTCAGATACCTCAGGGGATCTCCAGGGACACTAGGTCCCTCTGTGTGAGCAACTGAGTTTGGTCCCCAGTGATTATATACCAGCCAAGATTATCCACTTCACTGGTAGATAATAAATCTGCCCAGATCTTCAGTCATATTTGTTTGTACCTCTTTGAGGACACGGGCAGGATGCTCATGAACAGGAATTGTGAGTGCAGTTGTCTCCATGACAATGTTAAGACAGAGTTTTCTTATGTACAACATACATAAAAACTTTGAATGATTATCACCTCGATAAAAGGACAGGACTTGCAAAGGATTGAACCTTGCAATCTTGGAGAAGCATATATAAGGATATTTCTACATATATAAGGATATTTCTACATATAAAAGTCACCAGGCAGTGAAAATGGTTCAGTTGTATCCAGTTTTGTTGATTTTGTTGTGCTGGTGTGTTTCCAGCTCCCTCTGTATTCACAAGAGAGAAATTGTATTCAATACAAATAACACATTGATGTTCACTGTTAAAGAAAGTTTGGGTATTTCCAAAGCTCTAGAATGAAGCTCAGTTCAGTATAGCAGTACAGAATAACACGTTTAATAGACTTTTTTTTTGTCATGTTACTGAGACTTGCAAAGACTAAGCAATTTATATATTTGCTCAGTTACTGTACCAGCATGCCGGTGCTATCAAAACTGCTTGGACTGGTAGGCAAAGGTGTGACCCATACAAACAGAAGTCTTGGAAATGTTCCAGCCTTTACACTGTACCGGGTGGTGGAGGAGCCCGGCAGGCTAACCACGTTGGTAGCAGTCAAGCAGTAATGCAGTCATGAGCAAATTGACATAACTTGGATAGCGTTTGGATTAAACCTCAAAGCTTCAGGGGCGAATAGGTCTCCCTTTGGCCCTATGCCAGCCCAGAGAGGATGTGTCAGATATTCTGGGGCTTTTAAAATGGCTGTGTAAGCCTGTGTTTAAGTGACTAAGTAACTTCCAATTGAGCCTGAAGAAGTATTCTGCTGGTGCAGTGTGGCTTTATACTACCAGGCGAGCTGATTAACCCTAGGTTCCAGTCCCCTACTCTGGTGGTCCTTTGCAGGATTTGTTCTGGTATGTGAGTGTCTCTCTTGTATTGGGGAAAATAAAACTGGACATGCTGCTCCAGGAATGCAGCCTAACAGCTGCCGAATAGAGGGGGAAATTACGTCCCTTGACCTGCTGGCTACACTCTTGCTAATTCAGCCCAACGTGTTAGTCTTTATTTGATGCAAGGGTTCACTGTGCAATTTGTTGTTCACTGGTACTCCAAGACCCTTTTGTACAAGGTGCCCCCCAGCCTGCACAGTTGCACATGGTTATTCCATTCCTGAGGCAGGACTTTTAATTTGACTTTGCTGAACATCATGAAGTTTCTGCCAGCCCATTTCCAGCCTGTCCAGGTCTCTCTGAAGAGTAATCTTGTCCTCCAGCATATCAACCACTCCCCCTAGTTGGGTAATACCTGCAAATACAGTGTGAGTGCACTCTAATCCATCACCTAGATCATGAATAAGAATATTGAACTGTAGTGACCTGAGGCATGCCACCAGTATTGCCACAAGTGGGACCTGGCAATCCACCCATCCACTTTATTATCTAGTCATCCAGTTCTTGCATCAACAATTTGTCTGTGGTCAAGATGTACAAACAAATCCACTGCTATCCTCCGAACCAGCCAGTCATCTCACTCTGGAAGGCATTGGGTTGGTCAGGCGCAATTTGCCCTTTGTAAATCCATACTGGCCAATCTCAATCACCTTCTTGACCTTCATGACTTTAAGGAAATTTTGTACCAAAACCTCATAATATGAGAAATATGCTGGGAAGAAAAAAAATATATAGACACTATAGTTCAATGGCCATGCTCTCCCCAGAGAGCACAAGTAAAGTTTGCATCCCTACTATGTTAATATGTTATTTATGCAAAATGGAACAGCATCAGTGGGGAATGACTGAAAGAGATTGATCTTACAATACCGGTAGTCTGGTGTTTGGACATAAATCTGGTGCTAGGAGGCTTGAATTGAGTTCTCTGTTTTGGAGCAAGAAAAGGTGATGCGAAGGCAGGTGCCCACTCCTCAGGTGGATGCCCAGAAAATAGACAGACGCAAAAGGAACTGCTCTGAAAAATTACCATAAATTGTTGCAATTAATATTTCAGTTTCATGAATCTCTCTTACGCTCTTCTTCATTTCTACATGCTTTTGAATTGCATCAGAGAACACTGAAGTGCATCTCTGTGGAGCAGCCAGGTTCAACTTCTTCTCAGAAGCAGGTGGCAGCAGTGATTAACATCCAGTCTGATGAGCACTATGTGGGTCGGAAGAACTATGTACAAAATACTGGGATCTATAAAAATGTGTTAACATATACAACAGCTAGTAAAGAAAGTCTTTTAAAAATCTTAGTCAACATCTTATTCATAATATCTGTTACATACTTCACTTACAAAGTAAGTGAAATTGTTGTTAGTGTCATGTCCACAAAAATGTAAACAAGAAAATATTTATTGATTTTTGGACACCAAAGAATTGTCATAGGTGAATTCTTAAATCATATTGCTTGCATTTGAATGGAATATGATCCAAAAAGGAACATGAATATGAAAATGAAATACAGTCATGTTAGCCAGTTTTGTGCTTATTTATCCACCCAATAAAATGTATAAAATTGAGAAATATTTCTAAACTATGTGTAATAAAGTAAATCACCAGAAGACAGTAGCATAACTCAAATGTAAATATCAGGTCACAAAACAAAGAAAATTGCTCGGGTATGGTTTTCTATGAGCAGTAAACTTAGGTTTTAAAGCCCATAAAATATGGGTTTGGAAAAACTCCCATTTACATTTGGGAATGCTTGCTTCTCAGGTCCACTAAATGGCAGAAAATAGCACTGAATTAGATATGAATTCCATCTATGCTTTTACTGGCAGCTAATGATATGGAACATATTACAAGCTTTAATGTCTAGTAAGCACATGTCACTTCATATAAATGGAACTGCTATTAACATTTTCCAAAATTACACTGATTTTTGGCCATCTTCTTATTTTTTGTACTTGATTTCCTCCATGTTCCTTCTAGTTGTTTATTCCTAATGGAAATAATTTTAGCTCTGCCATTTCAGATATTTAGTGATTCACATGAAAAAAATCAGTAAAGAATCTTGTTTGATGAATATTCATAATTCCTTACATATTGAGATAGCTGTTCTAGTGGGGTAATCTGTCTTTGGTGTAATTATAAAGGTAGATGGGAACTGTCTTGGAAAAAACTGAGCTACTCTGTCTTCTATGGTAGAGCTCAGTAGAGAGAAAATAAGAGGCTCTTGATACTTATTAAAATGTTTATATGTGTTTATTTTTAGTTATTTCTTATTTTATCAGATAGTACTGAAATTGTTGTGGTTTTTTTTTGGAAGAAGAGCTTGATCATGTGAGCATCAGTGACAAGACGACAAGTGCAGTCAAGTTACAACAATGGTACGAACTGATATTATTTAATCATTGATGTCAAGATCCAGTATTTCCCTGCCTACACACTAGCGTACTATTGTTACATAAAACTACTAATAATGAAATTGCTGTCATGATAGGTTGGCAGCCCTGAAGTTTTTACAGAAAAAGTCATAGAAAAAGAGGGAGGCCTGATGAAAAAGAGGCCTCTCTTCCTAAAAAGTGGAGATATCCCACATGCTTCATGGTAGTGTAATCATTAGTGCTTTTATGATAATGTCTAAAATAACCAAACTTTTAATACTGTGCAGTACCTGTTCATATGTAGAACTCTTTATTTGTACACCCTTTTTTTACACGTTTTTGTCTAGTGTCAGATCTCATGTTCAGGAAATAGAAGCAATGAACAAGCAATAAACCTTTACCAGAATGTTTTAGAAAAATCACCAGGTATGTAACATTCTGTAGTCTTGAAGTCTGTGTATTTGTTTGGGTTTCCACTCAAAAGTGTTTTTTTTTTTTTTTAACTCATAAGTAAGAATATGCAAATCTATTTTCTTAATTTCATTTACAAAATTGTAATTCTCAGTGGAAGTCAGTATTTTCAAGATTTTCTTTAGTGTCACAAGTAGAAATGAATAGATTTGAAATATTTTAAAATAGCTTTCTCTTCCAAGAAGCTGAAAATCTTGGCAATATCTGAATTCTCTTTGGCCCTGTGACTCTGCCATTACTTATTTTTTTTTTACTTTATGAGCCTTAGCCTCCTGCCAAGAGATAAGCAGTATTGCTGTATCTCATTAGTTACAGCCTCCAAAACACAACAAAGTACTGCATAATTTAAGTCAGCGTTTAAGTTTTGCAAGATTTGGAAGCATCTGAGTTATTGTAATGTTGAGATAAAATGTACTTTGTTGCTTTTAATTTATAGATAACTTTTCAGCCCTGGAAAATAGCTGATTTGCTGAGAAGTGATAACCTTGATAAAACTGCATTTTTCTTTGAAATGGTGAAGAAACAAACAATCCGCTCGATTAATTTTGGAACTGGAATGTAACTACAGCAAAGGACTGTTGAGGCATGCAAAGTAATACTTGTGCATTTCAGACTTTCAGAGCAGTGCCTCAGAACCTCTCTGCAGATTATTTGACCACTTTAAGGCTTGCTTTTTTAAATGAATCGAGCTATTTCTTCATGTGCACAAAAACGAATCTAGGGATTTCAGATTTGCTTATATAAGTTAGAGCTGGTAAAAATACAAACTTCTTAATAGGACAACATTTTTTGGAAGGAGGAGAAAGTGTTGGAACATGGAGATGGAGAAAGCCATACATATAGTGAAATACGGTGCTCCAAATAGAAGAGAAGCCTGTTAATTTGAATATATCAATTTCAGATGCTTACTTAAGAGCTTTAATTGTAAGTACTCCTCTGTCTGAAAAAAAAATTGTCAGATCTGGCTTAAATTATTTCAGTGAGCCAGGTTTCTACCTGAGATGTTCTCCTATAATGTAGTCTGTAAGAGAATTCAAATAAGTCCTGTAATATACTTGAAAAAGCCTCTTTTTATTTTGGGGATCTCAGAATATTTTCTAAACTGTTGATCATTGTATTCTACAAATTTAGTTTTTTTTACCTGCTTTCAGGTTATATATATAAACCAAAGTAGTTCTTAGTGTCTCTTTGACTTTAGATCTTTCTGGTGTTTGGTTTTAAAATAAAAGATTATAATAGTAGGGTTCCACATCTAACATGTTGCTGTAAGTGATAATATCAAAATACAATGAAACAAAACTAATCTGGACTATAATCAATCTGATAACAAAAAGCTGGTTGTTTTTTTGTTTGTTTTTGATGTGTAATGCAAGATCCACAAGCCCAAATTATTCATAACTGGAATCTGTTTAACTTATGTATTTATTGATGTCTTTACAACTTGGTTGCTGAGAGTAGATCTCTGAAGGCGTAAGTGACTGGGATGCTTTAAATATGTGAAGACACGATAGCGAATATATCGCACAGATCTTTCAACCTGCACTGGATTGTCTTTGCAGCACTGAATGAAAAAAAGTTTATTATGTAAAAGTCCAATTTTTCTTTTATTTCTGTACATTGATGTCTAACTACATGATAGAGAACCAAGCCCTTCAAGAACTGGCTGTGCTGAAGTGGGACGGTCCTGCTCTTCCTCCTGCCTTGCGTCTTGCCATGTGGTCTACCTGCTTCTTTACATAGGCGCTGAAAACCATCCAGTTCCATACCTGCCTGATTCGGCTTTCTACAATGACAGAGCAAAAATGCAAATAAATTTTCCCTGGGTTAGTGAATCAAATCATTTTACCGTGTGAGATGAAAGATCCCAGAGCTGACTCAAGGCAGCTCAGGACCTTGTTGCCAGGAGTGGAGTGATAACAAGGCACATTTTTTTGTAGCAACAAGCTGTTAGAGCAGCCCAGCCATGTATGTAACATTACCCTTGGCACAGCTGATGGAACTGGCCCAACTCATCAGTTTTGTGTGATGTTAAGTACCTGTAACCGGAGAGCACATGAGCCAATGCCCTAATGCTGTATGCTGCTCTAATTATAAATTATCCTTGCCAGTTGCTCCAAGTGATTCCTTCCAGGCTGCAGTTGTTAAAGGAAATGCTGCTCTTTTTGAATAATGCTCCTTGTTATTTTATTTGTCATCGTCACCATAGTATAGGTGTATCTCTGTGTATTGTGCTAAGCAACATAGTTAACATTTGTCATGACCAACCTATTCTCTTGTTCACTATCTCACAAAGGGAGCACTGAGCATTTAGAAAAGCTGTTGATCTTGCTAGCGTTTTGGGGTGAGATTAAGAGCATCAACTTTGACATTTCAGATAGAAGCATGGAGAAATGTGAGCATCTGTCTTCCAGAGGGGGATTTGAATTGGCAGGTTTCCAGCAACCATTGGTGGAGTTGAAAGTCATTCAGCACCTAAGCTAATGTACTCGATTAACTGCAGAAGCACTCTGTCTAAGCCTGTGAGCAGAAGCTAGGTACTTAAGCAGTCATGATTCAGTGCAAGAGTTGTGGTACAGTGAGAAAAGCAAACAGACAAACTTGTTCTCCTCCAAAGCTAGCTTCCTCCTTCCTTAACAGTTTACGAGGTTGGGACCTGGCTTGTGTCTTCTTTAAATGGTTGAGTTTGCATTAATGTATGCATCAGGACTGGCAAGAATGTGGTCTGTAAAACTGTAGGAACTCTGTAGCTATAAATGAGTGGATGTCATATGTGTAAGAACACCTCTATGTCCATCAATACATCGTAAAGTTAAATATCTACCTAAAGAAATTCATACACTTCCTATTGTTTATAGATTTGCATATGGAAGTATGCTGACTGTGAACATTTCAAAATTTTCCAAGAAGACTATCCTTTCTCTTAGTGCTTTTATAAGTAAGTATGGTAACTTCATGTTGAGAAGATTGATTATCCTCTATTCTTTTCAAATAGGCACATGGGATGAGCTAATCCAACTCTGAGATACTTTCAGAAAGCTAGAAAGAACAGTGACTGGAGCCAAGGAGCTATCAGCAATATGATTCAGATTGGTCTAAATCCTCTTGGACAGTGGCTCCTCAATTGCCACATAACCACAGCTTTTCCAACAGACTGTTTATAACTTATGGAAGTGTTTTTTCTATTCTGGTGGATTTAGCCATCCCTGCTATTGTTTGGATTAAGACTACGTTCCTGAGCTTCACATACTGAAGATGCAGAGCCTGGAGCTGGTCAGTATACCAACTCACCCGATCACTTCATCACTTGATCATGTCACTATTGTAGAAAGCCTGGATTTTTTTTATCAGTGGCAAACACGGAGAAGGGATGTATCAGAATGCCTTTCAAATGATCTTTACTACTCAAGTTAATAAAAATGGTTACCTCCTTGCTCTGTTGGAAGTTTCATCCCAACTCAAAGTCTGTGGTGCTTGGGAATATCCCAAAGTTCTCCGTGATAAAGATCCATTGACCAGAGATAATAACAGAAAATATTACCACTATAATATCAATAAATAAAGTACTGCAAGGTTCTCCTTTACCAGCAAGCAATATTAAGCATCAATTATTTTTATTAACAAATTATTTTATTATATTTTATTAACAAATATTTTTAACATTAAAGTGAATGTGCAGGCATTACCTCATGCCATTTTATGATTTCCATTGCTGAAATGTAAAGTTTTCTAATTTCTTTATTTTATTTTTCCTTCTAGGTAAGGATTTATTTTAAATCATATGTATTATAGGTAAAAAACAAACAAACAAATAAAAACAACAACAACAAAATCTTCAAAGATTTGCTCCCTGGTACAGAGATAAATAGTGTGGTATGACAAATTAGCTGTGCATACTTTTTTTACAGCTCAATAATGCACAGTACTCTTACTGAAATAAAGGCTTCACCATGTACTAATAAAAGCAGAGAATATAAGATAATGTGTCCCTTTATCCTCATTTATCAATGATTAAGGCCACTGTAGTATATTTTTTAAGAACAGGACACTAGATCAAGCTTTTATCAAACATCAAGACAGTGTACCCAAAGACTTTTTTACTTAGGTAACAAAAGGCTTTCCAGTCATGTTATCCTAACTTGTTGCCAAAAGATGATATGACAGGACTATTTATGAGCTTATCAATATGTTGATTAACTCAAATTCAGGTATGGAAGAAAAGGAATACAGAGAAATAATAATGAAAAATTAAACACACTGTGTGCGTTGCCTTTTTAAATCTTGCATTTTGAAGGAATCTTCTCAACTCCTATTTTAATACATTTAAAATCATCTCTGTTGAGAAGAGCAGCATGTGCTTTATATTAGCACATACTTGAGTTAACAGTGTGCTTAATACTATCCTGAGTAAAGATGTTATGTTGAATCGCTGATGTAAAGAAGAAAGAATTTGCACTGCAAACATAAATGTCTTTAATTTCTGGAGACATGGTGAAGAAAATGTCTCCAGAACAGGGAAGGTCATTTCCTTCGGATGTCTTCTCTCCCCTCCCAGCTGCCTGTTACTCCACTTACCTGGTGAAATTTAGGCACTACAGTTCAGTCAGCCAGAATAAAACTACCCCAGAAAAAAAAAAAAAAAATTTCTTGTATGAGGTAAAAAGATTTCTTTTTAAAAAAGAAATTTAAAAAAAAAAGATTTCTTGTATGAGGTAAAACACTCAAAGTGCACATAATAACTACTGAAAACCTAGACTTACTGCATAAGAATGCTGCTGAAGATGCCTTTAAACAGGTTCTTCTCTCCACCAAAGATTCAGCACCAAAAAGCACAGCTTTCACACTAAGCTTCAGGGTAGAGCTTTAACTCCTTGGAACCTTGTCACACCCTCAGAACTCCTTTAACTTTTCTTCTAATTCTCATCACTCCATAAATAAGGATATATATAGGGTCCAAAGGTCCATCTAGCCAATATCCTAGTGACAATGGCTGATAGCAGAAGCTTAGGAAAAGAGTTGAAGAGCAGAATAAACAAAACTGCACATTAAACACGTGCAATAAACCTTCTTGATGTCTGGAGGTCATTTTGTGCTTTAGGGCCACCCCGAAAGATGACTGTGCCCTCATTTTTGTGCTCAGTAGCTTCCAATAGACCCCATCAACTCCACTCAGAGCTTATTATCTGCTCTTCCAGTCCTGGAATCTTTTCCCACCAGCCACCCTATCTCTCGCAACTTCCCTTATCCTTACCATCATTCATAAAATAATGTACTCACCCACAAAATGTTGTGGTCATCAAAATATTTAGTTCTGATGCTCTGAGAACAGGGACAAAAAGTCTGTATACTGATTAAATAACTAATGCTAGAGCATCAGCCCAGGCATTGTCCTCCTTTTGTCTGTACAGTGAACGTTAGCACATTAGCACAGTAGAGTTTTAATCAATGTTAGCACAGTCTAGCATAGCACCAGTTTGCACCAACCCATGCACCTCACACGCATGGTTTGGAAGGCTGATATAGATGACAGACCACGCTCCATTGGCAGCATGATGAGACCTCTTTTTTTCTATAATGCGGAAGAGTTTTGCCTTGTGGACACAAACAGGGCCACCTGAGTTGGCTTTGTGGTATGAAAGATGGTCCATTTTATTTACCGGTGGGGATGTGGAGCACATTCATTTTGTCTACACTTGTGAGAAACCCTGAGGTGGCCCTTGTGATGGTCCTTCCGAGAGCAACAATCCTGCACTCTGAAACCAGGACTGAGCATGTTCTGAAGCAAAATTCATAGCCCCTGCCTCTGAGATCTAACAGTAGGCAAAATGTAGCATTTTGGATGGCAGCTCTAGACTTTGGTATCTCAAGCCAAGTTTTGTAATTAATTGGAGCTCTATGGTACTGCTGTGTTATCAAAAACTAATCAGCCTCCTCATTGCCATTAACTCCAATCACCATGTTTGTTTGTTTTCACAGTATCACAGTATCACAGATTTCTAGGTTGGAAGAGACCTCAAGATCATCGAGTCCAACCTTCGACCTAACACTAAGTACTCCACTAAACCATATCGCTAAGGTTCCCTTACAATTAAAGTCTAAAGTTATAAATTGAAGGTTTTTCACTCTTGGAAAATGCTTGTACAGCTTCCCAGTCCCAGTGCTCAGTCTCCTATCTCCCCGTTCACATATGACCTGTAGGTTCACCTCTTTCACCAAGCATATGTGTAAAGCACAGAGCAAAACACAGACAGTCCCTCCGGAGCTCTGCACTAAAACAATGTCTGAAGTGGAGGAATTCAGAAAACAGCTGTAATTCATCATCCTCGGCGTAATTTATTTCTCCTTTGGGCATTACGACACAGCCCAACATCAAAGCCACTCAGCTGCAAAACGAGTACGATGCCATGTGCATTGCTGTAGAGCACAGATTACGGACAAACAATTACTCAAGCTAAATGGCACGAGGTCCAAAAGGAGAATAAACAGACAACAATGTTCTTCAACAAAATTGTACGTAGGGAACACACAAAATCTTTGGAATAACAAATTAGCAATAGAAAATAAGAGAGTTGGCCAGGTCTAAGGAGGAAGATGAATGTAGTGAAAGTGAGCGAAGAGACTGCTTGGCGAGGAGGCCACTCGCTGACTCTGGCCAAAACTAACTGGAAGCTAAAAATGATCTATGATGTAAAGGGAAAAAGTGATCAGTGACTTAAAAAAGATCTCGCTGCTGAAATATCACAATGAACTTTTAATGGCTTCCAGCAAAATAGAAAGGGCTTGTTAAAGAGGACTGGTGGAATGACGTGGAAAAAGTCCTGGTCCTACCAAATCCATCCCGTGGGAGGTGGATCCCATCAGCATAACTGTATGGATGAGCCTTGCTATCCTTCCTAGTTCATTTCCTTAACTCTCTTTTTCAGTTGATTATGTCTAGCCCCAAACCTGCTGAGGTCAATGCTTACTGAACCTACTTTTAAAACAGACTCCTCAGTAAAAAGTTGGGTGAAATTGGCCCGGAGAGAAAATGAAGGGTTGTGCTGCACATGGGATTACGCCAGCTGTTTCTCAAGCTGACAACTGATCTCTGGCTGCAGCTCAAGTTCAAGGTGAGGTTTTGAGGTTTACTGCCTGTCCCTTGATGGTCTGTGTGTCCCAAAGAGGATTTCGCCTTATCATGGAAACAAGTCTCTGGGTTTCCACCAGTTACAGGGATTCTTTGTTTTCTTCCTGACTAGGCAGGAACATATTTTTGTTTAGCTGAAGAACCTGTGCATCTGCTGTGTTCCTAGATAGATGCCTTACACATGCCAGCAACTGCTTAGAGTGATTCAGCTTTAGTCTCGATGTCAGGAAAATGACTGGATGAATGTTAACTGAGGAGGCTCCAAGACATACCTAATATGAGATTGGATCATTCCTGGATGATGCCTTCTAACAGATAAAAATTTGAGGTATTTTGTTAAATTACAATCTTCTGAGAAGGGCTGTTCTGAGATTTCACTGACTTCTGAAGCAGAAGTATAAACACAATGTGTTTTATAAAATCAGAACTGAATGGTCCCAACAGGTGATAGAATTGGGAAAGAGAAGGTTCTGACTCCGATTTGTTAATCACTTCGGACAGAAGATTTTAAGTTGTCTGCAAATATATATATATAATATATATGTAAACATATATAATATGTATTATAAATATCATATATATAATATATATAATATATATAATATATATAATATATATAATATATGTATATAAATATATATATATATGTTGGGTTTTTTTTCCTGTGAAGACAACATCATGCTTTACCTTGACTTAAGCCATTAAAGAGAAATAAATCATCATACTCCATGGTATGAAATGATTATAGGGATTGCAGTTCATAGGGACTTTAAAAAGGAAAACATACATCCTGTAGACCAAGGTTATCCATCATGAAGGTTTCTACATGTTCTTCTGAAGAGCTCGGTCAGAGTTTCTCTCAAAGACGGGGTGCAGGTCACAGCACCAGTGCCTGCCGCCTCTCCCAGCCTCTGTCCACATCCCAGTCTCTGCCAGCCACAACATTTCCCTCTTTACCCTTTTTTCCCCTCTGGGCATACATAGCCCAGCTCTCTGCCTCCCGTTTTGCTGCTGAGAGCCAGCATTTGGGGGCAGGCAGAGGGAAACGCATTCAGCGGGGAGGAGGGAAGAGAAAAGGATCCCAGAAAAGGGATCAGCATGTCCAGCCAAGGTTGGATCGACACGTCCAGCCAAAGCTGAACCACCCTCCCTGTTTGCTAATGCTTTTATTATCTAGCTGACAAAGATCAGTTCATGTTACACGGAGTAGCAGGCAGCTGGGCAGGCAGATAAATTTCTAAGAAGGGGATGCAACTTGTGCATCAACAATCACTAGCAAAGTGCTGGCTTTGCCTGGGTTTGCATTGTTTTGTTTTTGACTTGATCTGAGAGCACTCCAAATTTATCGGTTTTTATCTGCTTTGTGGCCCTGTGGGAACTGTGCAGTGTGGAGGTGTTTGGATAACCTTGGGCTGTACCTTAAACAGGTTCTTACACCTTTTTATTTTTTTCCCCATATACGAGAACATTTTGGATCAGTTTAATGAGTTCTGTGCTCAGTTACCTTAATCACAAATTTAGACACAGCTTCTTAGCAGATATGCTAGTAGAAAAAGAATTTGCTCGGAGTATTGCTACCACTTCACTCAAGATGCTTCAGTATCTGGTTCGTCTTAGTTGTCTGGGTAAGTTGTAATGGGGTTATTTGAGCTGGGAAAGGGTGAACCTCACAACCTCTAAGTAGTGCAGATTACAGCATGTCTGGTTTTTCTCCGCAGTTACCATCCCAGCACGCAAAAAAACCACTAATGTGGACACAGTTACTCTGACTGAAAGGGTTTTTCTCTATTGAGCGAAGGAGAGCTGATAGTTCTCTGAGGCAAGGGAAACCTACCCCCAAAGGAAGGGGATTTAGGTTGGTAGGAACATGCTCAATCTCCTGGCAATTTGGCTGGGTTGCAGGGACTTTTGGAAACAGAAGTCAATTTAACTTTATACGACAGCTTTGTCGTAGAAAGTGGAGAAGACTGCTCACAGCGTTTTTCAACCATGAAAAACAGGCTTTAGAGACAGCCTCCAGGATGGATAGTGATTTCAGTGTCACCAGGTACTAGTCTGAGCTTTGGGGATGTTCCAAAACAAAATATTTCTTCAGTTCTTATGACCTCCTTTTGTGTTTGGGGGTCTGGGGTTGAAAGGGGATTGCAAAGCGCAGCGAAATCCCTCTGGCTTTTGCAGTCTCCTTTGGACTTGGAAAAAAAAACATGGAGGAAAAAAAATGACAACCCTTGGTGTCAGTATCTTTAACCACCATTTGTTCTGTTCCAGGAAAAATCACTTGGTCTTTCAGACCTGGACCTGCTTAGCCCTGTGCAGCACAAGTTTTTCACTTGAGAAGCCTGACACTCATTAGGAATACGAAGGAAAAATGCTTTTTTTTTTTTTTAATTTTTATTTTTTGGTCTGTTTAGGGGCAATTCTGGAAGTCCCCCAAGAGATGCTCTTCACAAGGAGGTGCTAACAGAGTGAGTAATTGGAGGCCATGAAGCCCCACCTAATAGCTGGAAATGGCAGGTAGTGATGGTGTCTTATACTTGAAAATAAAGCTTTATACCTAAAAAAAAAGCAGTGAGAAAATGACAGCAAATTCAAAAAGTTGTAGTGTTTGTTATATTCACCTACATCCAAGTCAAGGCATGGTTACAACTTCACATTTGAAGACAGCCAAGAGATGAACAAGAAACCAAAGCCCAGACACGGAACTGGTCAGCATCCTCTCACCCATGGTCTTTGCTCGAGGTGGTTCAGTGCTGGGCATTTACAAAAACAGACCTGCTGGGTTTGGTGCACAGAGCCAAATGGCAAATTAGAGCTTTGTTTGGACTTGGGTGCTCTTTCCAAGGGTGGATTTTTGTTTATTAATGATAATTTTCATTGGCACAATGGATTTAAAAGGCTACTTTCTTAGTATATCTTAGCAGTTGCAGCAGTCATTGCTGCTGACTCCAGAAATACATTTTAGCTGCTTTTTGCTTTCTCCTGTTTTCTTATTTATGGGAGAGTTTTTCAAGATAGGGGAAAAGATGTATGGTTTTAATTCTGCTAGCTTGACTGACAACCTGGCACCGCGGATTCATGAGCAGATTTTATTCTGGATTTCCACCCTGCCAGCAGGACCGGTAGCTCACTTACACCACTTTTGTTTACTCCGTGCTTTGTCCCCACTTGGGAAGATGTGCTTTATCTTGCCACCACCAAGCCTAGATGAAACTCCTAGTCCACACAAGGTAAAACCTGCTGGTGACAATTTAATAGTGGCACTCATCAAAGCAATTCTGTGCTTTTATAACCTTTCCACTTAAGGAGCAAGCAGGATTTGCTTGCAGTGAAAGGACGTGACATGGCCAATCTTGGCTTAACCAGAATATCCCACTCCTTTGAAATCAGTTTGGTTAAGCCAATTTATGACCCTTTGTGGGCATATTTCAACTACCTACAATGTCTTAACGCAACTATGAGCAAAGCCAGCTAATGTAGAAGATGATTTGCACCATGTAAATAAATAAATAAATAAATAGATCTGGGATAATATGGATAAACATTTGTAGAAGAAAATGTGGATATCTGCTGCTTGTCCATATGAAAGAAAAACCTCTAATTAAAACGTGTACAGAGATGGCCAGCTTTTCTCATACTCAGATGCTACCAGTGGTCTTTTGTGGCTCCATAAATGGCAAAACAAAACAAAACAACCCAACAACTTAATTTCTTAATTCACACAAGTCCTTGCACGTTGCTCCTTGCTTGCCATTCAGCCTGGAGCAGCCAGCAGATGGTGGGCACACAGTTGCTTCAGGCTCCAGGGTCTGTTTGTCAGGTTTCTTTTATGAAGCCATTCCACTGTTTGAAGCGACACCCACCATTTCTGCATGGCCCGGGTGCAAAATATTTTGTCCTTCAATGCCTGAAGATCAATGCCAGATCGCATGTGCTGGTTCCCCAGATTATTACAGTCACGTCTGTGGTGGAACCCTCAGCAGCAGCACCTGGGTGATGACCGCAGCCCATTGCCTCAGCAAGTGAGTGGGATAAAAAGCATCAAAACTCTTGTCCTGTTCCTCAGTCTTGCTGCAGACAGGTGCCGGATCCTTCTCATCCTCTGAGTTCCCCACTGGTGCCTTCCTCGCACAGCTGGACATCTCGCTGCACACTTAATCAAGGGAACCGGGAAGCTCTCATTGCTTTAACCTTGATTTTGCATGTAATTGCTGACTTCCTGGGAGTGGAAATCAAGCTGATTGCTGATTTACATGAGAGGAGGCACATTTGCATTAATGGGAGTGTTTCAAATGGGTTTGCATCCTGAGAAAGCTGCACGGAGATGGAAAGGAGGAAAGAAGCACGCGTTTCCCACCTTCGCTTTTTTCACCATCAAATTGCAGGCATCATTTTCCTAATTCATAAGGCTGGTTTGCTGCAACCCATTGAAAATCCTCCTGTGGAAGGTGCTTTAGAAATTCCTACATTGTGGAAGGTCTAGATTAATTAGAATAATTATAAATTAATTATTAATTAGATTAATTAGAAATTCCTAGATTGTGGAAGGTGAGCACAATCTCTTGGAGGTGGATGGCACTGAGTACTTCATTGATATGGACAGGGTCTTCATTCATGATGGCTGGGATCCCTCTAGCATCAGCAGTGGGTAATTATTTGCAATATTGTCAAAGGGATGCATGGTCCTTAGCACCCTGTCCTGCCAGCAGTGCTGTGTATGTTCACTCCCGCCCTCGGTGAGGCTGGGAGGTGATGCAGTGGAGGTTTCCCAAATTATCTCCCCTCTTAGAGATGATGCAGGGTGCCTCCTGGGATGACCTCAGCCTTTTTTTGCCCAAGACAAGGGAAAGGTAAAGCCTCAGCAGATTCAGGGATGTCTGTCCACCCAAATTCTACTGCAATTCACTCCGAGGTTGGGTGCCTCCAAAGGAGTAGGACCTTTTTTGGGGGAGAGATTTTGCCCTTGATCAATTTTTACTATGTCCTCCTCTCTTAATTCCTCACATCCTTAATTGCCATCTCTCGCAAGATGGGAATTCAAGATCAATTCATGAAGTTTGCAAGCTGTGTGTTTGCCGTCATCCATAGGCTAGAGACCTGTATAAGTGACAAAACACACACGAGGACATCGGACCTGCTCTATGACTAATTCAGGATTTCCAGTAAACTCTCTTTTACCCGTATCCTCTTGCAGCAAAGACACTGCCCTGCTGCACGTCTCTTCTCCTGCCTACGACAATGGCTTTGTTGAGATGGCATCGCTTCCTGCTGAAGGAGACATTTTACTTAATAATTATCCATTACGTTACCAGCTGGGGGCTGGTTAGTGGTAAGTAAAGGCAAAGGAAGAGTGCCAAGGGTCCCTCCTGCTTTTGTAGCACAATTATAGGTATAGTATAACTATAGGTCTATAGATATTTACCCTATTTTTCTGCTAAACTGTCATAATTAAAAGCAGGACAGATTAAAAGCAGGACAGAATAAAAATTAGGACAGGACCCTGGTCCTTGTAGCTGGAGAGGGCGCTGATTTTTTAAGAGCTGCTGTGCAGGCATTGTAGCTGGGAAGGACTGCACGTGATGCAGCGTGCCCTGGACTATCTGCCGATGACTGTATTTGCAATGGTGGTGTTGGGGGCAGAGAAATTAGGGTTGCAGCTCTTTCTGAGGTGTGTATTGTGTATTTCTGTGTGTTTGTGCAGTTTGAGGTGATAAATTGTGGGTCTGAGCTTTGCAGCGTCCTTGTAGATGGCATGCAGGCTGACCGGGGAGCAAAGACAGCTCCGATCCTAATCCTGTCATTCCTAAGTGGTTTGAACAACTTGGCTGAATATGTTCCCCTCCTTCCTTCGATCCAGGGGGACTCCGGGGGCCCTCTCAGCTGTTACAAAGACGGGCGCTGGCAAGTCCACGGGGTGGTCAGTGGTGGGTTAATTCCCTACTGTAACACCTGTAAGAAACCAACAGTCTTCACACGTGTGTCAGCCTATGCGGACTGGATATACACCAGTGAGTAACCCTGGCACATCTCCCTTAAAGGCAAGGAGAGCCATTGCAGAGGAGCTGGACCCTTCCACTTATTAAACCATTAGGAATCGAACTGGGAGGTCTGGGAAGGTCTAAAAGCAGGATATTCGGTGCTACGTTTGGTGCAAACAACTCTAAGGAAAGAGTTGTTGCCTTTGAGGTTATTATTATTATTTATTTATTTTTCTAGGTATTCTGGCTCTCTGCTGAATTCACCTCTTTCTTGTTTTCCAGACCATGAAGAATAACGGGGGTTATTAGAGAAGGATCAACTTGTGCATTAACCTGGGAAGAGCTGGAGCAAAATCCCCCTGCTCATCAACCCTCTTCTCATCCCTTCCACGCTTCCTTGGGTTATTCGCCAGGTTTGGCTGAGATCATAATAAAACATCAGTGATTTCACCCAGGGACTTTGATCGCCTGTTTCTGTGTGACTTCACCCCTCAGTGGATGGTCGGCACAAGCCCACCTGGAGCATACCAGATTTCCAAATAAAAGCTATGTTCCTGTTGGCAAACTGCGGGGTCGGTGAAGGGAGGCAGAAGAAAGCACAAGAAGGCAGTTTTTGTCTTTTGTTGAGCTACAAAACCATCTTTTAGGGGCATCCCTCAACCATCCTCTCCCTCTGGCATGAGGACGAGCATTTGGGAATGCAGGATTTGGGTTTCGCTCTTTTTCCATTTCAACCCACTCGTGCCCTGCCTCTCCTAAGGGACAAAGCGGTATTTTTGCAAAATCCCAGCTCTTTGGGAGCGCTGTTTCTGCTCGCCAAAAGCCACTAGAGGGCATTGGCAAACCGGAGGAACCCTTGCCGCACTTCTCACCGGCTCCTAGAGAAGTTTTGTGGGCTGCGCGTGATAAAATGGCATGGATACAGCCTTGCACTCTGTCCTTTGTGTTTGCTCGCAGCCACGCCGATAAACACCCGGGAGCTGGCTTTAGCTGCTCTTGCATAGAGGTCTGATTGGCAACCAGATAAGCCCTGCTTAAACCCCTTGGCGAACACAAACTACAACGAAACCAGCAGCGTTTCTTCAAGGCTTGCAGAAGGGCTGGAGCCCCAGCTGCATCCACAGCTCTCTGCTTTATCGGGCTGCCCTTGGCAATGCCTCCTCTGTGCTCAGTAGTTTGGCAGTTCTCCTCTCTGACACGGAAAAAAAAAGAAAAAAAAAGCCAAACAAACTAAGAAGCTTCCCTGCCCTTTAATATTACTGAATGGTTCTTGCTCCTTTTTAGACAGCACGTGTGATTTCTGCCACGATGGCAAGTTCAGCTTCTCCCTGAAGGAGCCTAAATCCATTAGACTTGCTCAGAGATGGGCTGACAGCTCTTGAATTTCACCTAGGAGCCAAGCGACAGCAGCCAGACGGTGGCTGAGATCTCGCCCTGACCGTATCTGATCGGAGGTCTTGGGGTATTATTTTTTTTCAGTGGAGGCCCTCACACCGCTTCCAAAACCCACCTGGATGCTGGGAGGTGGAGGCGTGCAGTCCCTGCTGGCTTTGGGGTGCCTGATGCCTGGGGTCGGGTCTATCCCTGCATGCTCAGTCCACGGATGTCCTAAATCCATCCATGGATGGATTTAGGGATGTCACAGGGGGCCCCAAATTCTCATCACCCTCCATCCAGCAGACTCAAGGATGGTTCTGCTCCTTGGGCCGAAAGCACTCCAGCACCACATTAACAATTCAGCCACATGTTTGAGCAGCTTTCCGTGCTCGGTGCTATTCCTCGGCGGTGCTTAAGTGGCTAATAGACACAACCTCAAACATTCATATCCCGATATGACAGCAGACAAGGGCTCTCCCTGCTTTTTCCTGCAGCTGCACAAACTGTCCCTGCTCTCCAAGGAGCAGCTGCGGGTGTTGGAAACCTGCTGTCAGCCCGCTCTGAACTTTGTTCCTCTAATGCCTTCTCATGCAGCAGCCCGGAGGATAAACATCACGCCGCAGCCACAGGAGCAGGAGAACCACGTGTTGGAGACTGCTCAGGATCGTTATCCCGGCCCCGGTGCCAAGAAGAGCCTTTCTTTCCGGGTTCCTGTGACGGGAACAGCTTGTGCTGCTCAGCCCTGATTTATGACGCAGGGTATGAGGGTGGCGGCGGCCCGGCGGCACGCACACCGTGCTTCCCTCCTGCCCTCTCGGTCTCCAAGAGCCTTGTGGGAGTGGCTTGGTCCTGAGCACCCTGAGCAAAGCTGTAAATCCGACCTTGGGAGCACGTGGAAAACCCCGTGGGTTTTATTGCGTGAAGGTACCGAGCTTGACAGTGAGGTAATATCCGAGAGTACAGGGCAAACGCCGCTGGGCACAGCAATGTAAGGCTCATATATAATGTTCCCAGCCTTGTCGTCAAAGCTGGGTGGTGAGGACGCAGCTAAAACCCACTAGATTTTGGGAAATTGGTGCACCCCATGTCCTGAGGTGGAGCAGAAAAAGGAGATACCCGTGGCTACTTCTGGAGTGGTCCCACCACGTGCAGGGTGCTCTGGAGAGGTACAAGACTGGCTACGACACCCGGAGCTGTTTGGTAGTGCTGTAAATGCTGTGAAACACAGCTCTGGGCTCACTGAAGGGATCGAACATGAGGGTCAGTGCCACCAGGGATGTCTGAGGACATTCCTCCCCGTCCTGCTGCTGCTTCAAAGGCACACGGCTCTCCTGAGGCCCCGAGTCATCTCCACCAGCCCCATGGGGATGTCTCCATAGCCCTGAGCACCTCAGATGGCCCCAAACAACACGGCTGGAGAGAACCTCGAGGACACACGGAGATACACTCAGCAATGGAGCCCTGCCATGCCACAACCAGATGGAGATGTTCAGGTTACGGACATCTCATCCAAATAATTCTATGATTCTATGCTTTGAATGGAAAAAGCCCTTAAAGACCACAAAGTTCTCATCTCTATTTACTCCAAAGAGTAACTTAACTCTCCTCCAGCTGTGGACACACGCACCAGGTGAGGGCATCCTCACCCATCCTCCAGACCCAGGCAGATCATTTAAGCCTTACTTTATTTTTTTAATACAAAAATCCAGTGAAATTCACTGCATCCTTTGTCTATCCGTGGAGGAGAAGTGCTTCTCCAAGCTGGAGCTCAAGCTGCTGCCCAGTAGATGGCAATGCTGCTGTTCGCTCCATGGCAGTCTCAGTGGTCTGAAGCAAACTGATGGAAACGCGTGGATCCAGCAGTGTAAAAACTCCTAATAGTTGTAGCTGTGAAGGAGGAAAAGAGTTCTCTCTATTAACGGCTTATCTGAATTCTCTACTCCAGACAGCCCTCTGACGAGAGATGAATTTTCACTGCTTTCTAGGGAGAAAACACTAGAGAGAAAACTTTGAAACCTTACATTTACTTACATTTCTTCTCTACATTTAACATCACCCATTTCCTGAGATGCTGAGGACTTGCAGCCCCTCCACAGATGGCTGGCCACAGAAGGGCCAGGATGAGAAGGATCAGAAATCAAACAGGTTTTGTGCTCGTGTGTAGTTTTGGTAAATTTGGTGGAGAGGACGCTTGTGGGATCCTTATGGAGAGATGAGGAGTTCTGTGATGCTGAATGTCAGTACCCCAAAAAATAAGGGATTACTACAGGACATACATATTTTTTCTCATCCTGTAATGTTGACAGATTAATCTCAAACAGTCCATGGGAACGTGCCAATAATTGCCAGTTCTGCCGTGCCTTTTTTATAGGCAGGCCGAGGCAATCTCCAGGTCTGAGTGAAAACCTCAGCGCCTGCAAACTTCTTCTCAACTCCATGGAAAAAAAACACTTGCACGTGTGGAGGACGGGCCTGATGCAGGGACAGAGGTCCTGAAGCCAGTGGGGACCCGAAGGCACCACCAAGGGTGCTTTTTGTTGCCTTTGCTGCAGACCTGGGACAACCCTACCCCTGGTGCCATGGTGGTTGGTAGAAAATATTCTTTTCTTTCCATGACAGAGGAGCAAGGAGAAGAGGCATTTTATTGTTTATTTTTATTTTTTGGACCTTCAGAGCAGGCACAAGGCATTGGCGTGCAGGAGCTGGCCCTGTGGAAATGCCCCTGCTGCTGCAGAGCCAACACCCCTGCACTCGCCCTGCCCTGCAGCTCCCAGCGTGGTTTTTCCCTGCGGGAGATAAAGTCCATTCCCTTTGACAATTTTATAGCCCTTCCCGCTAAGAACAGCTCCAGAGTGTCTCCTTCCTGCCCCGTGCCAGCTCCGGGCGAGAAATGAGTCAGGCTGTTTCCATAGGCTGCTCCACGACCCGGGGAGAAGCGCTTTCTGTCTGCTGGCCGCACGCAACCTTTAGCTCTTCTCGTAGGCACTGGTGCAACTCGAGAAAAAAAACGAAAGCAGGCGATGAGTAATTCCGTGCCTCCGGGTGTTACAAGCGATGGTGGCTATACAGAGGGGGAAAAAAAAAAAAAAAGTCAATAAAGAGGCAATAAAGAGGGTGAGGAAGGTGGGGAGCACGCAGCCCGGGCTGGATGGGATTTATTGGGTTCATTAAAGGAGCACCACCGCCTGCTGCCACGCAGGGCATGGATCACAGCCCATGTGTCACCGGGTCTGGGCATGGATCATAGCCCGCGTGTCACTGGGTCTGGGCATGGGTCACAGCCCGTGTGTCACCGGTCTGGGCACGTGTGTCCCACGCTGAGCCCGAAGCCGGCTGGCCTCCACCCAGCCCTGCCGAGGAGGGAGGCTCGCACCACGGGAAGCTCCCGTGGGGGTAAAAAAGCAGGTGGGCTGCGGCGACATTAGCACCAAAAAAAAAGAAAGGAAAAAAAAAATCTTGTCTATTATTTTGGCACGGCGAAGCTGAAAAGAAAAGCCAACAGATTTGTTTTCGAAAGGCAGGAGCAGCAAAGTGGCTGCTGCTTTAACGCCAGAGCCGAAGAAATTGGGGAAAATCCTGCGGGGTTTCCGCTGCATCACGCCCCGAGCAAGCCCAAATGCCTCCTGGCACGAGGAGCCTGCCACAAACCCGCTGCTCCTCCCGGCCGCAGATGCAGATGCTGGGTCGGGGAGGGGATGTGGCACCTCGGGGCTGTCCCCTCGGGGGTGGCCACCCTGCTGTTCCCCAGGGCATGGTGCCAAGCCATCGGCGTGACCCGAAAATGTGCAGGAGCTGAAACTGTGCATCGGGCTCTTCCTCCAGCCAGAGAACAATTAACGCAACTGGGAATTGTAGACATAATTGCCATTATGCCTATATCCCATAAATCCCATTATATATATAAAAATATAAATAAAACAAACAAACAAACACATCCTACATATCCTTTTGAATGGGAAAACCACAAGTCCTGCATGGGTTCATCAGTGCAAGCCGTGATGACGGTATTAAACACCTCTGCCATGGACTTTGGCCTTTTTTTTTTCCCCACCCGGTCTTGGTTTCTGAGGGACTTAAACATCAATGTCAGGTAAAAATAGGTATTTCCCAAACCAGCTTGTTCTCTGTGTTAATATCTCTGATTTACATTCACCGATGAATTTGGCCTTTCCACCAAGAAGCCAAAAGATGTTTTTTAACTCTGGGTGTGCTCCTAGATTTCCAACAGCAGGGCCTCCTCTTTGAGGGAAAACGGGCTTGCTTTGGGTTTTCCTTGATTGCCACCAGAATTAGTTCAAACACGAGCAAACTGGGGTTTATTCCCCAGGTGATGTGCCTGATGCTGCTGGAGAAACCATTCCCACCAGCCTGGACCTCCTCCAGGTCAAAAACGTGGAGATGGCCTGGCACGGGGTGCCCCTCTGCGAGGAGAGCCATCCCTGGGAGAAACCAGAGGGACTTTGGGGCACCCCTGGAGGCCACCTGGACGCCCCCCTTCCAAGGCTGCCACCATCTCACTCTTTGGGGTGGGAACCCTAAGGCGAGGAGACAGCCATTCAAAAACAGTCCCAAAAAAGTTAAAAAACAAACCGAAAACGGAACAGCTGTGACATGCAATACAGCACACGCCCCCCCCCCCCCCCCCATCATCCAAGTTTTTGAGCCGCTCTATGGAATAAAAATTAATGCACATCTATGCTGAAGGAGCAAGAAGGGCAAAGCCACCGCCGTATTCAAACAAAATTCTTTTATTGAAAGTGTAATGGAAATTTCTTCATATTGCTTCGATGAAATGAGAGACAGCAGCTGTAGACAAATATGCTTTTTTTTCTTTTTTTTTTTTAAACAAATGCAAATGGATAAGGTAAAAATAAAGCATTTTTTTTAACTTGTACCTTTAAGCAACGTAATCACAATATATACACAAACAAAGCTAAAATAAAGCTATGTTGAAACCAAAGCGTTTCAATCAATACATTAGATAATTACAGATTGTGTCAATAAATACCCAGTTTTTAAAATGTTTAACAGGTAACTTTTTACACAGATACAAAGAAGAAAAAAAAATTATATTATTTACAATTCAGTGCCTTGGAAAAAAAAAAAAAGAGAAAAAATCTTTTCTTTTTTTTTGGCACTAACACAAATAAAATGAATAAATTATAGAAAAAAATCCACAAAGGCAGGAGTCAATCCCCGTCATTCATTAAAAAAAAACAAAACTGTGTATATATATATATAAAATATAAGTATATATTTTATATAAATATATATATATGCGGAGAAACCGAGGAATGTTACAAAATATATTAGTGCCAATAAATACAGAACGGTACCAGACTCTCAACGGTCAGCGATTTTGATGCAGTCTGAAGGATAGCAACTACCACCTAGAAGATAACTGAAGGGGATTTTCAGTCGAAAGAAACGACGACGACAACAACAACAAAAATAATATATTTATATATATATATATATCTCCAGGAAATCCTCCATCTGCCAGTAGTATTCCTACAGTCGCCCTCCTGCCCGCGGGGATGTCCCCGGGGCGATGCCTCGCGGGAGGACGCGGTGGGTCAGCAACGCTTCGAGGTTGACCGGCTCAATACCAGAGAAGATGAACAATTAAATAATAATAATAATTAATAATAATAATAATAAAACCCAGCCTTCGCGATATTCGTACGCCAGAAGCTGCCCAAATTGCTGGCAGGGCGCTGGTGGTGCCTGCTGGAGCGGGCAGGGCTCGTCCATCCAACGGCAGGTACCAAACAGCACTCAGCAGGGATATCAGCGGTTCAGCCGGGGGAAAGGACCCCAAAGCCCCATTTTGGGGTGTCCCCCCCCGACCTGGGTGGCTCTGCACCCTTTGTAAGGGGGGGCTCAATGTAAAGCTGCGGGTTCCCATCGCGATACCCGGCCGCTCGCGCTGCTGGCGTAGGCACTTAGTGTATCACTGGCGTGCGGATTTTGGGTCCAGTTACATGGCGTGGCCAAATAGTGTCATGTTCTTGGGCTGATTTCCACAACAGAAAGCCAAGGAGGCCTCTAATTTCCCTCCTAAACACATTGATTGCTCTTTTTTTCCTTCCCTCCGCAACCGTACTCAAACAATAAATAACCAACCAACCTTCATATCCATCTCCCTGACTTGATTTACCCCATTAAAAATGAAGAGTCTGGCCCACAAGTTTGGGGGGCTGCGATACCCTCGATATTTGGGAGTCCTCAGGAGCACTCGCTGAGAAGTGTGAGCAGGGTGCTGCTGCCCTTTGCTTTGCTCGCCTGAGTCCCAGGATCTAGCCCCCCGCTGACGGGTCCTTTGCATATTCAGGCACCAAAAGATCTCATGGCCAAATCCTTAGGAAGTTAAATAAGTTAGAAAATAATTTATGAAAAGGGTTGGGTGGTTTTTGTTGTTTAGACTGAGCTAGCGCGTGTTTCTTGGGCAGTTGAGGGTCCCCGTATCATGGATATCGGACACCTTCGTGCTCTCGTGTCTGTGAAAGGCTGGCTAGCTACCCAAGGACCCTGCAGGAACCTTTCCCCCATCCCTCCCCTCCCACCCGCTTGCATTCGGCTCTTGTAGAAATGTTACGTGAAGACCAAACAGCCAGCACCTTCCAGACTCAAACAACAGGGCCATCTTCAGGATGTGTGCCACTTAGAGACCTTATTGCCCTTCCAGGTCACTGATAAACCACAGTGCTATTCATGTACTACAGGTAGAAAATA
Source organism: Anser anser (assembly GCF_964211835.1). NCBI lineage: Eukaryota > Metazoa > Chordata > Aves > Anseriformes > Anatidae > Anser > Anser anser. Next base: position 157,266,960 of record NC_139721.1, read on the forward strand.
AATAAATACAGATATATTATGCAAAAAATATGATTGTACACATAATACATCTGAGGTATTACCAATTTAAATAAGGTTTCATGCTAGTTCAAGCTTCGGTGGCTATTTAAATTCTGGAATTTGCAATAAATAGATGAAGAATGATTATGTATATAGTGTACGGATCTCTTCTGTAAACCTTTTTTGGATTTAAACGCAAGAGCGTGTTGGGCTAGCTCTTACGCAAATCACAGATTTTCACAATAAATACAGCTTCAGAAGTTGTCTAAAAAAGTTCCCACAACACTGAAACGTTTCTAGAAGGGGCTGTGTGTACGACTGGCAACGTTCACAAGGAGCATTTCTCAACAGGTCTTTGCATACAAAACACGAGGAAATTCATACTTGAAAGTCTTTGTCCCTCCCTCCCTCCCTCCCTCCCACCCCATCACGAAAGTTTAGAAATTTTTGCACAAACAGCAAGAGAACTGATTGTAGCTGCAGTATGTCAAAACGTCCACGTTCTATAAAGACCAAAAATAGTTTGTCTGCTCAGAAAGTCTGATTATTTTTTTTTCCTTTTCACGTAGCACATCATCCTGTCGCTGAAAGTTTGCCTGTCCCACTGTTCTTCGGCTTTGGTTTCGGCACCCCGATGCTGCCGGTCCTTCCCGTCCCTGGGTACCCAGGCACCTCACACCTTCACCGTCTCCATCAGCGACGACTTGATGGCGTCCTCCAAATGCTGATTGTCTGTGAAAGGGGCCGGGGTTTCGGGGACGGATTCGGACAAACCGAAGAGAGACTCCAACAAACAGGAGCCTTGATCTCCGGCTTGCGGGAAGCCGGGGAAATTAGGAAACTGAAACTGTAACGCTGAGTAGTTATCGAGGTTCTCGTACTCCTTCAAGGAGTTGTAAAGGGGTCCCAAGTTATAGTCCGAGAAGGACTGGAAGAAATCCAAGGAGTCAGAGGAAAGGCTGAGGTCGGCGTAGCTCTTGGAGCAGGGCTCGGCCGGGGCCGGGGCGCAGCAGGACAACCCGTCGCAGCGCGCGTGGGCGGACTCCTCCAGCATCCCGCCACCGTCCTGGTTGGCGTTCTCGTCCAGGCACTCGGAGAGGTGGGACAAGGCCACGGGGCCGGGCTTGGCCTCGCCGCCGTGGTCCTCGATGAAGAAGTCGGCGGGGTGGAAACAGCTCAGGTTGTCCTGGCAGCGGCCGCCCTCCTCCTCGGCGTCCGAGTCGTTGAAGTGGAGGATGCGCGCCAAGCCGTCGTCGTCGACGTCCGACTGGGACTTGTCGGAGGGGAGGCTCTCGTAGGGCTCCTCCAGGTCCTCGCTGGGGTGGGAGGAGAGGGAGGAGTCCGTCATGTCGCTGCTGCAGCTGTTCTCCCCCAGGGCCTCCAGCTCGGGGCTGAACTGGAAGGCGGGGGCCAGCGGTGCCGCGCGCTCCTCCAAGGGCCCCTTCCCCGCCGCGCAGCCCAGCTGCGGCAGCCTCTCCCGGAAGGGAGGCTCGGCCTCCGCCGCCCCCTCGCTGCTCTGCTGCTGCTTCTCCAGCTCCAGCTTCATGATGGTGTGGATGAAGTGGGTCTGCACCCGGGACTGGTTGAACTCGATCCTGCCCTCGGTGTTGCCGCAGCCGTCCTTGGTGCAACCGCAGGGGAAGGAGGTGTGGTCCATCTGGGGAGGGAAGGAGACACGGGGGTGAGGACACTGACCCAAAACCGAAGCTTCCCTTCGCCCACCCTGACCCTCAGAGCCCACCCCCGCAGCACGAAAGAATGGCTGAGGGGTTTAAAAGCAAGCTAAAAAATACAGCGATTAAAAAAATTCCACCTGCTCTTTGGAAGGTTGTCATAAAAAAATGGATTCCGGTACAACTGAAAAAACTTACAAGGTTTTAAAAAAAACAACAAAATATAGCACCCCCCAAGAAAGAGGCAAATGGGCAAACTTGAGTTTTTAATATACTGCATCTCGATATTTAATATCCATACCACGAGCTTCTGCTCCTCCCTGGGATGAAGGACAAACCGTGGCACCTTTATGTCCCAGCTGTGAGCAGCCACTAGAGGGGGGCTGTGACACGCACACGGAGCATCCGAGGCTTGTGCACGCCTGTGCACACCCACCCTGCGCCACCCCAGTGTGCAACCACAGCACACGAATGGCACCTGGAATAGGGAATATGCCCCCGAAACCAAAACGGGGTGGGCACCCATAAAAATATAAAATATTAAAAAAAAAAAGATGCTAAGTTTCATATAACGGGATTACCCCGCTGCTGTGATCTGCAGGTGGGTCTGCAGGGCTGACGCTGATGCTCCCACGTTTGCCCGAGTGCACCAGGAACTGTGACACGCAGCAAGGAGGGGAACAAAAATACCAGCAGGGGGAGGAGGGGAAATCGCAGCCTCGCTGGAGAAGCGAAAAGCTTTTGTTTGCCAAGAACAGCCCACGTGGTCCATCTCTCTCCGCTGCGCACCGTACGGGTGCATTGGCACATCCCCACGGGACGTGTGATTTGGGAGGTGGATGCTTTCGAGCAGCGCTGGCCTAGCAGCCTGGAGAGCATCTCCGAGAGCTTCTCCTAGCTTTGTCCCGAGGACAGACGCACGCGACGGGGACAATGCGACCCGGCGAGGGCAGTACCTGGCATTTAATGCCCGCCAAGCTGCAGCTGCAGGTCTCGGGATCGCAGACCTCCTGGCAGTCGCAGCCGCAGTCCTCCCGGGACAGGCGGATGCTGTGCAGCTCCCGCTTCTCCTCCTTGTCGATCTTCTTCACCCCCATGGCTTTGAGCAGCGCCCGCCTCTTTTTGGCGGGGTAGGGCTGGAGGAAGAAGCCGTCCTCCAGGTCCACGTTGCTGACGTCGATGTCGTCGTCGTCGATGTCCTCGATAGTGAGCTGGTTGGCCTCCTCCGACTCCTTTGTGCCGTTCATGGTTAGCTGAGGGCAAAAAATGGGCAAAGCGTTAGGGAACTGTTGGGGACAGCAAGCCAGGGACCGTCAGCAGCCCAGTTCAGGAGAAATGAGAAAGGGAAGATCTGCCCCAACGGTGGCCACCCATGGGATCAAAATCTGTGTCAGAGCCCTCTGAGACAAATCTGAGAGCCCAAAGACTGTGGGGTGCACAGCCTCTCATCCAGGTCTCACCTGACAATCTGGTGAACACCTGACAGGGGGAGCTCAGCATCATTTCCACCACCTCTCAAGGGTGGAGAACTGAGCTGAAAATCCCACACTGCCTGTGTTTCTGAGACCCACAGAAGGCTCAGGATCAATTCCCCTGAGGCCTCAAAAAAGACCCTTAACTGAAAAAAGACATCCACCGACCCGGCCACTCACCTTCCATTTCAAGGCTTCCAACTTCTCCTCTTTCAATTTCTCTTTCAGTTTCTCCCGACGGACGTTTTCCTGCTCCTTCGAGAACTCTGCTAGCGTGAACTGCCGGGAGGAGCTGTGCTTGCTCACCATCCCCAGCGTGCAGCCCCCACGGCTCGGCACGCTCGTGAAGCCCTGGCAGCGTGGGAAGTAGAACACAGTGACCTGGTCAAACTCCACGTTGTTCTTCTTTAGCCGCTTGGATTTCTTCAGGATGGACGTGGCTAAAAATAGGGGGGAAGGGACATACGGTCAGTGCTGCCATCCCGCAGATGGAGGTAAAATATTAAAAACATGCAGGGCTCGCAATTGCTCTCGCAACGGGGACACGACAGGGTAAGGTCACAGCATCTTGTGTTTTAGGATCTGAAGGGGGAAAGTGGATGGAGAGGAAACCAAGCCAAGTCCTGGTGCATCGGAGTCGCTGCTCAGATTCACCCTAAGAAACGGCTGCTGCTTCTCCTTCCCGCATGACTTCCCCCAGGAAACGCACATTTGCTTATTCTTCACGTGCAGCAGAGCAGAACGAACAAGCAACTGAACCACCCCGCATGCCTGCCCTGCTCCAAGCCCCAGCACCCTGCCTGCTGCCCCGCAGCCAGGACCTCGAGGTCCACTCCCGGGATGCCAGGGCGCTGATGCTGCAGCGTGGTGTGGCTCTGGCTTTTGTGGCAGAGCCAAAAAAAAGCCCAAACAGCTGTTCTTTCTGGTACTTCCTTTCGCCATCCACCGGGAGGAACTACGAAGCTATAGTTTCTTCTCAAGAGACTCATTTGAGAGCAGCTGCAAAGATGTTAATCTTTCTGCAGGTGATCCCGGGGTAAACATGGCAATACATGACTCTGGTTTATCTTAAGCTGCTGAAGCACGCTGCATGCCGTTTAGAGCAGAGCTCCTCCAGAGATACCTGGTTCTGCCTCTGCAAACACAGTGAGTGGGGGAGGACTAATTGGTCAGGGCAATCTCAGAGGCAGCGAGTTTCCACGAGCTCTGCACAAAGCAAATGCAAAACGCAGCGGTAGGGGTTGCGTGCTGCTTGCATGTCAGGAAGGAGAATCAGCGAGGCACAAATGCAGTGTTTGGCTTTTTTTTTTTTTTTTTTTGGCCCACGTTAGCTGCTAGTGCATGGGTGGGAATAGGGGAAAAGCAGCCAGGAAGGGCTGGGTGATTCCCTGGCACGGGACCAAGGCAGAGGCAGAACCGAGCTGCGCTCCTCGGATGGCGGAGCTGGGAAAGTGCAAGACTGGACAGTTAGCTGCACCCACGTTTCACAGGTCTCGCTTGCCAAAACGCAGCATTTCGGTTTCAGATGAGAGAAAAAAAAAAAAAAAAAGCGTTCACCCAGCTGTGTCAGCAGCTTCTGCTCACTAGCTGAGGGTTTCAAACCAGGCTTTGCCGTTGCTTTGATGCTATCTTTGCATTGTGCATTGCTTTTTCATAATAACCTTGATTCAATCTCCTAAAACATCAGCTCTTTATCAAAAGGCAAGTTAACCACCGCGATCATCTATCGACTGCACTGCTGCACTTTGGCATTTGCTTCTCTCTCCTCCGCCCCCCCCCCCAAATTGTTTTTCCATTCCTGACCCTTTCCTATTGAGCCAGAGAATACAAAAAGTTCATTGTTTTGTCACCAAACCTGGGAAGACAAGCAAGAATGAGACTCTTTATTATTACAAGACTTCTAAAGCCTTTTCAGACCACTGCATGTTTGTGTATGTCTGCTAACTGGACCCGAACTGCTACATACACTGGGCGTTCAGCATAATTTACTAGGTTGGACCATTTCTCCTCCATGAAGATGGTCCCCTATTGTCTTGTTTTCCCCTTTGCACAGCAGATAAGGGATTTTATGACCTTGTCTTCTGCGTGTTTTCCTAAAAGCTCTCAAAACCGATAATGCTGGGAAAACAAAACAGCATTTATCTGTACTGACAGCGGAGGCAATGTCAAACGTGTCGCGTGCTTTGGCAAAGTCCCCACCTTGTGTAGGAAACGGGTTCCGAAATGGTAATTAGGCTACTGGTTAACCATTTTGAAAAACCAGCATTATGGGCTGTGCTTTCTGTCCCATATTTGCCTGCTGAATAGCCTGAGAGCGGGCTGAGGGATGGCAGATGCTCCTACAGCACCGGCCTGGAGGCACCCGTGGGCCTCTGCACACCCACGTCCTCCGGGCTCCTATTCCCAGAAATCTGGACTCGGGCAAGAAAATTACAAACGGGTGACAAGCTGGAAGGAAGGGCTGAGGAAGAGTCCCCTGGCTGATTATGAAAACAAGATAAATGAGCACAACGAGAGGGAAAAGGCACCGTGGCTGCTTCCAGAGCGGCTGCAGAGCCGGAGGAGGGTGGCAGGGGTACTCACGGGTGAAGCTGGGCGTTAAGGCAGAGCCGGGCTTGCTCTCTCCGCGGGAGCTCTCCTCGTCCGAGTCCCAGCCCGAGGACGCCGAGGAGGACAGGGGCGAGCAGGAGGAGGAGGAGCAGTAGGTGCTGTCGTCCCCCAGCTCTTCGTACTTCCTTTTCAACACCCCACTCATGGTGACGCCGTATCTATCATATAACTGGAAAACAAGGGAGAAAAACAAAATAAAGCGAGGGAAATAACGCCAATTGCAAGCAAGGCTTCGGCACCAGCTCAGTCCGGCCGTGCACGTGCGATTCCCAAAAGGTGCCCCCCAAAACCCACACCTTGCTGCCACCCCAGCACGCATACACTATTTTCCTCTCCCGTTTTAAGGCGCCACAGAAAAAACAACTGTCCAGAAACCAATTCGATCGACACAAACGTTATCAAACAATAAGTATTCCGTTTTGCTTACTAATTCTTTTATGTTAACTCCTTACCAGATCGCTCTCTGTGCAGTTACAGCTTTAACGTCGTGCTAATTACAAAAATAAGCCAGTTTGCAGAGAACAATCTGTTGGCATGATTTACTTGCTAAAGCCCCCTGGGGAAACAGACTTATTAAATGAAGCACTGAAATACAAATATATCAACTGTGAAGAACAGCCCTTCTCCTCACGGTGCCTTTCATAGCCAGTCCCCCATTCAATAAGCTATTCTTGTTTAGGCTGGGTTATGTATCAAGCATAGTAGCAATTAAAAACAACGCAGCTAATTAAAAACAAAGGAGCTCTGTGCTCGCCTAGATTCTGAAATATCCTGCATGTTTTTCCACTGCTCATCTCGAGAAGAAAAAAAAAAAAGGAAAAACGAAAAAAACCCACAACTTTGTTGCATGTTTTAACCTTTGCTTTTATAAAGTTTGCGGGTTGAAACTGCACAAGAGCTGCAGGCTTTGCCTCTGACAGGCTAATTGATATCAAAGCCCACCGACACCGGGATGCTCGTGGGAAGGGCTCCCCCAAAACTGCCTCCAGCAAGGAGGAGCCAGCGCGGACGCTCCCTGCCAGCCCTGCAATAAAACCGGCAGCAATGCACGCAACCAAGAGCAATCCTGAAATTCTGATAACAGCGGGAGGAGGCAGACATACAGCCCCAATGTCCCTGGACCAGGGTGGTGAAAGCGCAGGTACGATGCTGCCGGACATGTCCCCGTACCCTGCTGTGAAACTCTCCCCCCAGTTTTGTTCCTCGTAACCGTAATCGTATCACTTTCTCACCCTCTTTTGCATGTCTGAAGTTAATTTAAGCCTGTCTCAAAAAAAAAGAAAACCCAACATAAAACCAACGCCCTCCCGACAGCTCTGAGCAGCCGGCACAGAAACCGCACAGACTTCAAAACCTCCTGGTGACGGGATTTTCGGTATCTCAGCGGCGCTGCACAATAACACCTAGGCTGACGGGCGCGTACGCGGTGCCTCCAAAGCCCCAGCGCTCATTAATCACGTTTACCAGCAGCTTCCCAGGAGCCGGCAGTCCCCTAAAAGGTTAAAGACGGATGGATGGAGCCGTTCCTGGGTTGGAAGAAGTTAATCATTCACCGCAACGTGCGCCCACGGGGCTGCTGCCCGCCTGGGTCCCCCAGCCGTCCCCTTCTGGTGGGGAACGGTGGCCCTGGGGCTGCAGGTGCTTGTGCCAGGGGTTGGGTTTTTGGGCCTGGATCCAAAACAGATGGGGGGAAGGTGGCCCTGGCGGCCCTCCAGCGGCAGCGTGTCCTACCTGGCACCTGCGCTAAACCCTCTCCTGGCAAAGCGGCGCTCGCGGGCAGCCACGATGCCCCAAAACCTCGTGTCTCCTTGTTTTTTCTTTTTTTTTCCTCCTCCTGTTCCGTCGCCCACCGCTTTTAAGAAACAACCAGGAGCGAAGGAAATCTCCAAATCCGTGGCGTGGGTCTGAAGGGAAGCCCGAAGCGGAGGTTTGCGTGGCACCGCTGCCTCCTCGTCCACACGGAGTGACCAAAAACTGCGAAAATAAACTCTGGGAAGCACCAGCTCGCGCCGCAGGACACCCACTCGCTGCTCCAAGGATACTTCATCCACCACCACCTTCCAGCCAACGGAGGGAGCACCCAGCTCGTCCAAGGATGGGATCTCCAGTAGGATGGAAGTCGAACGGGCAAGGCGAGCGGGTGTCATTTTGACTTCGTCCCCTCCTGCAGGGACACCGGCGCGCGGTGGAGCAGCCGAGGTCATGGCGCTGGAGACGAGTCCCTGGGCAGCGACACTGCTCTGGTGCAGCTCACCCCATCCCGGAGCCACCTCTGCTTGACGCCACCTCCCATTTGACGTCCATCCATCCATCCGTCTGTCTGTCTGTCTGTCTGTCCGTCCTCCCCTCCAGGGCCAGCCTTCCCCAAGCACAAGCACCCTCCTCTCCACCCCAAAACCTGCCCCTGGGGATGCGCTGGGAAGGGAACGTTGCTGCCAGCCTGGGGAGCATCAGGACTTTTACCTAGGGCCAACAAAAAAAACCCACAAACGACATCTTTTTATAAGGGGGTTGCCCAATTTGTAGGACTCCCAGAGAAGAGAGCAGAAGGGTGATGCTGCAGGGCGAGGCAGCCCCGATGCTCAGGTCACCTGCAAAGCCGGATTTCCCAGCCAGAGCAAACCAAGCCGTATTACGGATGGTGCAATAATTTATTTATTTGGGAGGGGATTTTACAAAATATGTCTTCACGCATCTACCCCAAAAACCCACCCTCTGGATGGGGGTTCAGCTGGCAGCTCAAAGCCGGTGCCCTCCCCTCCTCGCTCCCAGCGCTCGGCTGTGGAATTCGCGCCGTGGGAGCGGTGCCGCCGAAACCGCCGGCCGCAGCCGGGATATTTGAACTGCGGTGATGCCGCCAGCCTTAGACTTCAGTCCGCATTTGTGCCTAGCACAGAAGTCACAAAAATGTGCACGGCAGCGTGAAAAAAAAGGAAAATATCTCTGCTCGGCGGTGCAAATCTCTGTGAGCAGCACAGAGCGCAGGAGGATTTTACCACCTTCTCTCTCTCTCTCTTCATTTTTTTTATTTTTTTTTTTACATAACCTGAAATAAAATAATCCTATCTTCCTTTTAGTTGCCAAAAAAGACATTCTGTTCTTGGCTAAGACTTCTTACTCATCTATTTTACTGAAAACAGCTTTTGGAACAAGTACATAATGCAATGGATCAAACCCGCAGGAATTCCTCTCTGGCACCAGAACTCCCACTATCCTGGGAATACTTTCTAACAAATATTTAGCCCAGATGTGCATTCCTTTCTTTCTCTCTCTCTCTCTCCCTCCTTTTTTTTTTTTTTCAAGCATTTAAGCTTTTTTTTGGGGGGGGGGGTCTAATGAGGGGGGAGGGGAAGCGAATCTGCTAAGTCCCATTTCTGGCGCCCAGCGAGTTGCAGGGTACAGCCCTAATACGCAGGAATGCGAAGAATTAATGTTTTAACTATCCTCCTCTTGGACAACGTATCAACAGTAAATATTTCGAGTAATTTAGATTTAAGAAGGCTTGGCATTTGTTTAGCCCAGCGAGCAGGAAGGCAACCAAAACCACTATCAGCGGCCACTCGGGCTGGTTCTAAGAGGCTGCACAAAGAGATACCGCGGATAAGAAGGTTCGGCGCCCGATTTTGGGGCCCTATCTGCACTTTTTACGGGGCGGCGCACGCAGCCACGCAAGGCAGGCGAAGGAAACCTCTCCCAGCGTACCCTTGCTTGCGCTGCTGCTCCTCGAAGCAGCTTCTACGGTATCGTGGCAATATTTGCAATTTCTTCTTTTCCAACCAGGGAATATCCCAAAGGGTGGAAGGATCCCAACTCCGCGCGCAAGCTGAAAGCAGACTCTTCTTCCACAAAGCAACTTGTGTTAACAACAAAAAAAAAAGCAAACAACCAGTGCAATGCACTAAAAGAACGTATTTTCAGAGCCAACCTCCTGGCTCTAGGAGCACCAGCATCCTCCCGCTGCTCGGGCAGCCGGGTGGGCTCATCCCGGAGCATGGGGTCGAGGTCGCAGCCCAGCCCCAGCTCCGTGCCTCGAGCCAGGATAAATATTGGTTTAAAAACCCGCTTCAGCCAGGTACGACTCACGCAGTGAACCCCGGGGGAGTCTTTTGCCCCCCTTTCCCAGGTGTTCATATGCACGCAGGTCGGGTGACCTTGGCGTGAGTGTTGCGAAAAACCGGTGCGGCGCTGAGCCTTGTGCTGAGCCCCCCGAAATCCTCGCCAGCTCATGGCAGCAGGGAGCCTGGCAATGCCTGCAGGCAACTTCGTCACCACCGTGCTATCGGCACCGACTCACTGCCCGTCCATTTAACTATTTTAATTCCTGCCATATTTACCTCCATGGGTTCCCAGCCGCCGCTGGGGCAGCCTCCCTGCGAGGTCGCTTCCCAGTTTCGGGGCCAGCAGCGGTGCCGTCCGGTTCAGCCCAGCTGATTTTCCCCCCCTTCCAAGGCCGGGTCTAAGGTTTCATAACCTTCCCCCTGGTTAAAAATAACCTCCCCTGCCGCCGCACGACCCAGGCGCGGAGGCACGGATCCGCTCGCGGTGCCACAAGTGCGCTCTCCTGCGGGGCTGGGCGAAACGCCTTCCCCGGGGAAGCAGGGCGAAAGAGCTCGCTCCTGCCAATATTTCGGGAAGCTCGCAAAGAAAAAACTCCGCGGGGTTTGCCACCGAGCCCTTCTTTCTCCCTGACAGCCCGAAAGGTAAATAAGAAACATTAGCAAACGCATTAAAAGGTTATCTGGCACGGCCGGGACGAAGCGGGCTCCAGATGTACTCGGCGCAGATTGCACTGCAATAAATATGAAAGGGGCGAAGCGTGCTTTGTCTAGGAAAATCCTCTATTTGATTACACCTGATGAATAATTCACGGCGGGTTTCCATACTCGTCCTCCCGTAGGTACACGCCGTGCGTTACCTTGCCGGCCGTACATACGCCCCCGTTTCCTGCGCTGAATTATTAAAGGCTCTCCGGGAGCCGCGGGAGAAACGCTCCGGCACGAAAGCGAAGCACGGAAAGGAAATAATAAAAAGAAATATATATATATATATAAAAAAAAAAAAGAAAAAATAATAATAATTAGGTGTGGGACAGGGCTTCTCCCTGCGCGCCAGCCCCATCCCACGGCGACGCTGGGCACGGCGGAGGTGACAGGCGCTCGGGGAAGCCAGAGAAGAGGAATAAATCGACGTTTGGAAACTCGAGCGGGTTTATTCGCTGCTCTTGTTCCTTATTTCCCCCCCACCCCCCCCAGGTGCGGTGTGAGAGCCCCCCCGGGTCGGTTGTGAAGGAGACCCGGGGGGGGGCGCCCCGTCCGTCGGTCGGGCGGGCGGTCGGTCGGTCGGAGCGCCGGTAGGTGTTGCTGTAGCGACGGGAAAACATCCCCGAGCCGGGGAGTTTGGGGAAGAGGGAGCCTGCCGGGCTCGCCCCCCCCCCCCCCCCCCTCACCCCGGGTTTTATTTCACCATCACCGCACCGGAGGCGCAGCGTTTCTTAGCGAGCTGACGGGGGGCGCGCTCCATCCCCCCACCCCCCCAAAAAAAAAAAATTTTTTTTTTTAAGGGGGGCACAGCAGGGTCTCCCCAAGACTCTCCCCTTTCCTCCTCTTAGCCAAGAGGTCCGGGGAGCTCCGCGATGTGTCCCGGTTGTGTCCCCGATGCGCGTCCCCCCCACCCCAGCTCCCTTCACCCCCAGCCCGGCTGGGAAAGAACGTTGGGGGGGGGGGGGGGGGGCAGTCAGCCAGACCCCGATCCCCAAAACCCCCCATCACGGATTCACCCCCAAACCCCCCCCCACGAACCCAAACCCCCCAAATAACCCAGCCAAGCCCCTTACCTGAGGAGGCGGCGGCGGGTGTCGGCGGCGGCGGCTCCGGCTGCAGTGGCGGCGGCGGTGCCTGGCGCGGCGCCTCCCGCTCTGCCGCTGCCGGGGCTGCGCCGCGCCGCGCTGCCCTTTTTCGTCAGTGGAAAACTCCGGGCTCTGACGCAGGCGGTGACAGGAGCGGGGCCGGCTCGGCCCCGGGCCCGCCCGGTTTCCTGCTTCTCTTCTCCCCCCCCCCCCCCTTCCTCCGTTCCCCGGGCGGGGCGCCGAAGCTCGGCTTGGCCTGGCCCCGCCGCCGCCATCCCGCCCGGCCCGCCGGGGGCGCTGCCCCTGAGGGGCCGCTGAGGCGCCGGGTGGCGGCCGCACGGGGTGGGGGACACGGGGGACGGGGGGGGGGGGGGGGTGTGCGATCGGGGAAATTAAGTGGGGTGCTACGGGGGGTTATGGCTGTGATGGGACTCAAATGGGTCTGGGGGACTTAGGGTGTTCAGAGCCCGCAAGGGGTTGGGGACCCACAACCACTCAGGGACCCTAAAATGGTTTGGGTGCCTCAGAGGATTCAGACCCCACAAGGGGTCGGGGACCCACAACCACTCCAGGACCCCAAAATAGGTTTGAATGCCTCTGAGGATTCAAATCCCACAAGGGGTTGGAGACCCACAGGCATACTGGGACCCCAAAGTGGGTTTGGATGCCTCAAGATACTCAGACCCCATAAGGGGTTTGGGACCCACAACCACTCAGGGACACCAAAATGGGTTTGGATGCCTCAGAGGATTCAGATCCCACAAGAGCTTGGGGACCCACAACCACTCTGGGACCCTAAAATGAGCTTGGATGCCTCTGTGTATTCAGGTCCCACAAGGGCTTGGGGACCCACAACCACTCCAGGACCCTAAAATGGGTTTGGATGCCTCAGAGAATTCAGAATTCACATGGCATTTGGGGACCCACAACCACTCTGTGACCCTAAAATGGGTTTGGACGCCTCGGTGTTTAGATCCCACAAGGGTCTGGCAACCTACAGCCATGCTGAGACCCCAAAACAGGTTTGGATGCCTTGGAGAATTCAGATTCCACAAGGGTTTGGTGACCCACAGGCACGCTGGGACCCCAAAATGGGTTTGGATGCCTCAGAGGATTCAGATCCCACATGGCATTTGGGGACTCACAAGCAACAACCCCACAGGACCCACAGCTTGGACCCCCAAATGGATTTGGGCCTCACATATGACTTGGGTCCCTTCAGGGGTTTGGGACCCACAGGCAATGGGTTTGAGCCCAACAAGGTGTTTGGGTTCCCACATGGATTTTGGGATCCGTGGGCACAGCTTGGGCACCAACGTGAATAAGGACCCCACAGGGGGGTTGGGTCCTTCACGTTTTTTGGGACCCACAGGTTGGAGACAACCAAGCCCAGATGTTTGAGTCCCACAAGGAGTTGGGGCCCCATGAGGAGTTTGGGCCCCACAAGAGGTTTGGGACCCAACAAGCAGGCTTAGATACCAAGATCTGGGCTGGCAGGTTTGGGCCTAAGGTGTTTTGGGACCCATGATCAAGAATTGACCTCTGAAAGGGGTTTGAACCCCACAAAGAGCTTGGGTATCATAAGCAGGCTGGGCAGCAAAAGAGATTTGGGACCCACAGAGGGGTTGGGACCCACAAGCAAGGATTGGCCTCTTTAAGGTGTTTGGGCCCTCCAAAAAGACTTGGGGCACAGCAGCATGGCTTTTGTCCCCAGAAAGGGATTTTGAACCCAAAGGGATTTTGGCCCCAGAAGGTGTTTGGGCCCTATTGATGAGGGTTGATCCCCCAAGGGGATTTGGGCCCCCAAAATTGATTTAGACCCCCTGGACATGGGTTGGCCACCAAATAAGTTTGATCCTTTCAAGAAAGAGTTGTCCTCTAAGGGACCCCAGAAAGGACTTTAGCCCTACAAGCAAGGCTTGGCCCTCAGAAGGATTTAAGGCCCCGCCAGCAAGAGTTGCGATGTTTTATGGGTTCATGTCCCAGTGCGGTTCTACCAGCAGATACATTTTGGGGGGAATGGAGGGACATTAAAAGTGATAATTTTTATTCCACTCTGTGCCAGCACAGGGCCCTATGAGCAGTGGGCTTAGTGGGACGGGAAGCGATGCGCTGGGGGCTTTGAGAGTGGTATTAAAAAGATGGTGAAGGAGGACAATTTTTTATTTTTTATTTTTATTAATTTTACTCCTGCTGGACGTGCATTGTTCTTTGTGGCAAGGAAGGCGTTGCAAACCCTGGAGTTTGGGGGGCAGCAGGGAGCCAGCGCCAGGTTCCCCCAGCTCTGGTTGCTGTGGCGTTCAGCTGAAGATATCCGCACGCCACCAGGAGCTTCCAGAGAGCTCCAGGTTTCTGACTTGGGTGATCAAACCCTTTCCATCAGCAGGTGAGGTGCAGGTTTACCTGACATTCCTCATTTTTGCTATTTTGCCGTATTTTTGCCCCACAAGCTGGAGCTGGACCATCGACAAGCAGCGTGGTGAGAATCCCCGGGTTATGATGCTGCCTTCTCTCGGGGATGCTCCTTAAAACCTAAAGCTCTAACACCTAACAGCGACAACTCCCAAAGCACGGCAGGGATGAGCTGAATTTGTTTCACAGACGCAGACGTCGTGGAGGCAATACGTAACTGCAGACAGTGCCCTGCTGCCGGGTGGGTCCTGCCTTTGAGGCACGAGGGCCTTCCTGAACATGACGGCGAGCAGCACTCGGTCGCCAAAGGAGTGGTTTTCCTGAGGTTTCGTTTACCATGTTTGGACACGGCCGTGATTAATATTTCCTAACAGGAAGACGTCATGCGTGCAGGCTTTCCTCTTCGGGGTTCGGGTCGCGGCTGACCAAGTTCAGGTTGTACGCTGGCTCCTCGCTTCCTCCGGCTCGCAGACTACACCCGGCGGCTCCGTGTCGGACCCCAGCGGCTGCGGTCGCCCATCGCCGAGCCCGACGCGGGTCCTGGCGCCGATGTGGTGTCACCACACCATCCCTGGGGACCCGGAGAGCTTCGGTATGGTGGGACCAGAACCTAACCTCGCTTCTCTACAAAATGTGGCTGTGGGACAAGGGGGAGGTCACCGGTCACTGTCCCTTAGCCATGCTTGGCACAAAACCCAGGGCATGGGGGAAAGGGGATATCCTGGAAAAAGTTTGGGAAGGCTACCAGTGACCTCCAGGTTTCACTTCTTCCCTTGCTTTTATTTATTTCGATGAAAGTAAAGCTGCTGTGGGCTAGAGCCCCGTGCAGGACAGAAATTATTCAGCGATTCAATCATGCAGTGAGCAATTCTGACCCCAGTCTGCACGTTTATGTGTATCTGAGAGAGAAAGGCGCTTTGAAACAAAACTTTTTGGCTCTTCTTTTTGAATCAGCATTTCTTGTTTTAAAATCAGCCTGAAAACATTACATGCATAAATAAGTGGAAGCTTACACAGAAGGGTAAATAGCCCTCAAATAACATAAGACGTTTTCCTGTGTAGGTTGAATGAAATATTTCACTTTGACTCAATGTGCATTTTGTTGATGTTGCATCTCTGAGACTCCATCCTCCAACAAATGAACTCGAGGGGAAAAAAAAAAAAAAAGAAAAAAAAAAACACAAAACAAACCAACAACACACAACTGTTTCTTTTTAACCTGAACCAGGTTGTTTGTTTTTAGCACAGCTTTTTCATCTCGGGAGGAATATCCTCCTCTCCCCTGTGCCCAGGAAAGCCCTTGCTGTGCTCCTTTGCCAAAGGCTGCTGGCAGCACCATCCCGGAGCTGGGTTCCCTGGCTGGGTGCCATGCGAGCACTGCTCCAGTGGGAGGAAATTCCCTGCTGACCGGCCCAGCAAAGCTGAGACGAAGCGCAGGACGCAGCGGGAAGGACCAGAGGGAGATGCTGCGAGATGCACGGGGCGGCCAGATAAGGGGGGGGCAAGCCCTGGATGCTGACCTCCTCACCACCCCTGCAGCATGAAAAGCATTTTCCCTGGGTAAAAAGCCTCTTGGTGCTTTCCCATCTCGTCCTCTTCTGCACGTAAAAGGTGAAATGAGTGTGTAGGTTTTATCATGCACTGTGCAGTCCCAATAAGCTCCCACTGCTGGGCTGCCTGTCCTGCTGCCAGGGCTCCATCCGACCCCACACATCTGAAACACAAGTTAAGTGGGGGCCTCGAGATGTTTTTTCCCCGAAAAGATGGGCATTAAAGTGGCAAATCGGAGGCTTCGCTTCAAACATACCTGGGGCTGCTCACCTCCACTGGCTGGGCGGATGTGATGGTGATGTCCTGCGTCTTCCTCGTTGACTCTACTCTGCCACAGCTCCGTGAGAACCTGCTCCTGCTTTGGGCTGGTGCTGGACAACAGTTGAATCTGTAGCACTTCAGGCCCTATATGCTGTGCTGTTATATACTTACTGAGTGGTTACGGATGCGTTTAGTGACACGTGCTAACTGCTGTCTGCTCCTCATGTCCTCGGTGCCTTACAGGGGCATCGCGATACGACACTCTCCTAAATGCACAGGCACCCTCGTAGCTGGGGAGAGCTGCAGAACGTGACCTAGGCGCTGAGGAGTGCTGACAGGACTGTTTGATTCCCAGCAAACGTGCAAAAATCATCAACCTGAGAAAAAAAAAAGAAAAAAAAAGAGTGTTAATTGAAAATGCAGGCATGAAGTGGGAATTGTGACAGTGCCGAGCGGCTTCCACCACCACCGGCGATGGTTAGCAGCAAGGAAAATAGGTGTGAGGGAAAAGCAGTGTTAGGCAGACAGCTGTGTCCTCAATTAACCCAACTAATTGTTAACTTGGGTGTCAACAGGAGCCCTCGTGCTGGGATTTGGGGGTGGGAGATGCCGAGTGCTGTGCTTTTTGCTCCTTGACATGCAGTGAAGCCGCCCGGTTTAGCGCTGAAATGTCTCGTGTGATAGGACCGTTGCAACTCCTCTTGCAAGGGTACCACAATAATTAAATCTCCAGCTTTCAGGTGTAATTGCCAACGACAGGGCCTCCGAAATTGCTTTTTATGCTCGCGCATTCGGTCTCCTGACAGAAAGGTCTTCTGGAAAAATAAAAACAGCCGGGGAAGAGTTGTGAGCAGCAGCAAAGGCAAGGAGCAGCAACGCGAGCTCCATCCTTGGGCACATTTAGTGACAATAAGCCATCTCTAAACACCTAGGGGGGCTGAAATCGCAGTCCTGGATTCCTCACGGGCCGTGAAGGAAGTGGTAGCTTACAGCACGGCTTCTGCATTACCGGGCTTGTTGGAAAATGGTAATTTTTCAGCGCTAGGACCTGTCTCCCACTCCTGGTTTGTAATTGGTGTTGTTGGCCGTGAGCCAGGCAGTGCTCGCAGCTCTGTCTTGCGAGGACAAAACCCCCATTACTTTTTGCTCCCTAATTCTCCCAAGGTGTGCTGCTGTCTATCAATGGAGTCGCCATGAGGTAATAGAAATTACAAGCCTCCCCAGACTTATTTGTCTGAAAGCGTTTCTTGTAAAAATAATTATGTGAGTCTCCGGAACCGTGGTACATGAGAATGGCAGAAGAGAAAGTTTGCAAATTAAAATGCAACAAAAGGCTCTTTATCGCAAACTGCGAGGGAGACTGGGCGAGAGGGTTATTGCCCTTCCACTGGGCTGGCTGGTGGTGGCTTCCGGAGAGAAAAAGCAGAGTTTGGTGTCTGTTGGTTGCTTTGCAGTGAAGCTGCTCTAGACGCCAGCACCCAGGTCTGGGGAGGGCGATGGTTTTTCCAGGCACTGCTCAGGGCTCGTCCCCTGCCCTTTCCATGGTCTCTCCCTGCGAGCTTTTCAAAGCCACCGCGGTCCCATCCCTGCCACTTTGGTGGCTCATGATGGGGACTTCGTATCTCTGGTCTTGCTGGCATTGTCTGGCTGCAGGATGGGGCCGGGGCTCAGCCCACCACCCTGTAAGAGGCTTCCTCAAGACTTCACCCTACCCGTCCTTAACCAGCAAAGCCCCATCCAGACCGCAAATATGTGCGGTGACATGGCAGACGAGCTCTGGAGGAAATACCTGAGCTGTCTGAAAAAGTTACTGCCCCCCTTCCTCCAGCAAAGGACCAAGCCTTCAGGCTCCAGCATCTCAGCACGATCCCATTCTGATGCAAAATCGGGGCAAATGTGCTAAACTGGGAATGGGAACACCTGGGGCAGGGCACGGCCACCTTCTGCTGCCCCAGTGAGCACAGGAGAGGGCTGGAGGCTCCTTAAAGCCACTGCAAGGGCTCGTTTCAGAGCAGAGATGCCAGCATCCAAGCCATTAAAAATAACAATATGACTCAAGCTGGAACGGAAGATGGAAGCTACCAAAGGGCATTGGGGCTGTGTTTAGGCGCTGGTGTTGGCTGTGAGCTGTTGCTGTTCTTCTCACACTTTCAGGTTGCCCAGGGCCGCCGGGTTTTAGTGTCACATCCCAGCAGCTGCTACCTCCAGTTGTACAGGAGGGAAACTGAGGCTCTGTGCTGGGGACATCATTTAGGAGCAGGATGGGAACAGGCATGAGGTTTTGAGGCTGGAGCCCCTGCCTTTAAAATCTGGAGGTCTCCTGGATGCCAGCTCTTTGGCTGGGAGATCTGACCCCAGGGATCCTGGCAGCATCCACCTCTCCGACCTGCAACGAGAAGCCAGATGCGTAAGTTTTGCTCAAATACGTTGTGACCCATGTGGGCTTTCCCTTTTTGCCTGCAGGTTTCCCTCTGCAGACACTGGCACCCTGACATGCCACACTTATCTCCGAGGGATTCCTGCTGCAGAGTCTGCATGGGCTGCAGCATCAGGCAGCAAAGCCTTGCTGCCCGTGTCCCCACGCGTCCCACATCCAGCTGCCACCCAGCCAGAAGAAGCAGCCCCGTTAGGTCTCCTGCGTCAGCAGCAACTGTGCCATGAAACTCGGCGCTGTGTCCCAAAACCGCCTTACCCCACACGGATTAGCCAAGCAGATGGGTTGCAGCACTGGGCGGTTGCAAAAGAGAAATTTTGCTTTTCTGGGACGCTGGCCATCAGAAGAATGTATTTCTCCTGAAGTCTGCAGTGCTAACGGTCCTGGAGGACAAAGCCTTCTGACTCAAGCAGCACCCTGTTAACAGTGCAAAGTTTGTAGGGACCTGGGCAGCCCCACAAAGTGACCCATCTGTGGTGTAGCAAGGGGGTTTCGGGGTATATTGCCCTCTGAAGTTTATTTTCCCTATTCATCCTGTAGGATAGGGATAAAACAGAGGAGCTGCATCTGCCTCCTCTCTTAAAGCTTTCCCCAGAGAGTAAAAGTGAAAATGGAAGATGTATATATCTGTATAAACACACTTCCAGATACACTTAATAACATAATGTGGTAACGTTATGGGTGGTAACGTCTTTGGGTGGGAGAAGCTTCCATAAGGCAACGGGATAAATGACTGACAGCTCTCAGCAGGAGGCGGAGGGGGAGATGGACACTGTCCTGCTGGGACCAAAGTGCCCACCACCTCCTACCAGACGAGCAGCTGGGCCGGGTCCAGCTTAAACACAACCAGGCTGCTATTCAGAGAGGATTCAGCAGGGCCAATAACCCTGGGTCCTTCTGTTTTGCATTCGGGGTTTCAAGCCCCTAAGCATTCGCACACGTGAGCTTTCTGCCTCAACTCTGGCAGCTGCAAAAATGAGTTCTCTGCTCCAAACGAGAGCCGAGATTCCCATGTAATGACCTGACCCCAGGAGACAGGCTTCTAAAAAGTACCAAAAATGTGGCAGACCCGCTGCATCGGGCATACGCACGTGCGTGTCCAGACGCTGGATTTAGAGCAAGGCTTTGGTGAGCCAGCAGTTGCTACAAGCAGTCTGGAGGGCAATGAAAAGAGGAGGCTTTTTGTTTCAAGACCCATCATTTATTTTCATTTGGAAATCAATCTACTCAGGACAACAGGAAGAAAAAGACAAGAAGAGACTCCAAGTAAAGGATGTTGAGTTTAATCCCGAAATAAAATGTTGTGGGAGGCCTGAAACAGCTTTTGGGGACTGAACTGCTCCCCGCAGGTGTGATTTCTTTGTTCATCCATTGACCTGATGAATCCCTTCCCCACCAGGCTCTGCCCATGGCATGGTCGAGGTTGTGTCACACACGTTGGAGAGCATCGCAGCCTCACCTCCACAGAAATACACTGCCGGGGAGAAATAGTTCCTGAAGTCAAGCATTGTAATTTACTAACAGGTTTATTAAAAT
The DNA here is from genome assembly GCF_964211835.1 of Anser anser. NCBI lineage: Eukaryota > Metazoa > Chordata > Aves > Anseriformes > Anatidae > Anser > Anser anser. The sequence goes on from NC_139721.1 coordinate 157,286,754, forward strand.
CTTATTAGAAGATTATTTTTTAAAGTCCATTTTACACAGCCGTTGCCCTTCTGCTGCTGTCTAATCCTGGAAAATCTCAGTGAATGAGTCATTTGCACTTACTATCTATTACACCCTCTTATTATAAGCCTGAGCGTGTTTGCTTCTAACAGTGTCAGTGGTGCCATAATAATGCCATAAAATCTCATGCACCTCTCCTTTTGGAGCCTCTCTCGTAAGAGAGGCATCTCACCTTGGTTTCATGGGGTGCTTCTGGTGCGCAGGGGGATTTAGGGACCGCTGGGTTTGGAAGTAACTTCATTCCCCAGTCCTGAGCGCTGCGTAGTGGCTCTTAATGAACATCTGTTGGGTTTGGTGGGTCAAAGATGTGTTGCTGAGGGAAAAGGACATTCCTGCTTCCTAAAACAACCTCATGCACCAACTTCTGTCCATGCAAGCCATGAGAAGGAAGACATCTGGCAGTAGTGCATCAGGGATACTTGAGGGCCACCTTGTTTGTTGCTTGTTTTTGCTATATGGAGGCTGATGAGCATTAAATACAGCTTGGAGGGCTGGGATCCTTGCATCTCTGCCTTGTTTGGTTCAGGATGTTGTGTTCCTGCTTCCATGCAACCACTGAAAAAAAGAGTGAAGGAGAACCTGATATAAGGACGTCAATGAGGCAAACGTTGCCTCAGCCCATCCTCCTGCTCCTCTTCCCCACCCCAGGTGGGTTACATGGGACAGGGACACAAAAAGCTGCCCTGTCTCCAGATGAACTCTCCCTGGGCACACAAACATTGTGCTCCTGATGTCCTGGAGCAGCCCCTTCTCAGGGAGAGCTGGCCCAGAGACAAGGGGAGAGTTTTTGCTCTGAATGTAACCACAGGAGAGGAGAAAAAAAAAATTGCACATTCAAGGTTTAAAATCGCACTTGCTGCCGGGACTGTTTCCATTGGCAGAGTCACTAGAACCGGCACAAATGATTCAAAACATTTTGTTAAATGAAATTCTCAGATGATGTCAGAGCTGAGGCTGCTTTAGCAAAACCTTTACAAAGAAGGGAGGTCCATACAACAAAAAAAAAAAGATGAAAAAAAATGACACCATTTGACAGGGGGGGATTAGGAGTTTAGAATTATATTTATAGGCTATCCAAATATTTGAAAGCTTGGAAATTCATAGTTCCAGTGCTTTAGCTCTGCTCTAGAGGCCTGCCAGCCTCTTAGCGTAAGTCACGCAAGGCAGCCAGCTGGGCTGGACTCGCTGCTCTCCCAAAGCCTATTTTCTGTTCTCCAGCCCTGGCTCCTACTTCCTACAGGCTCACAAACAAATCGCGTGCCTCAGTTTCTCCCTCTGTCTGATACGAGTAATTCTGTCCTCCTGCCATAAAGCGTTTTGAGATTTGGCATCAGTCAGGGCAGGAGTGGGTTTTGGTCTCCTGCCTCTGCTCAGCACTCGTACCGCGGGCACCCCGATGAAATAGTAGGGTGATCATCCAGATATTGGCGTCAGCTCTTTGCTACAGTTCTTTTCTTCTCCACTACCCATTTCTTTCACACACATAAAACCCATTGCTAAGAACAAGGCTGTTGAGGTGCTGTTTTATTTTGTGCCTGTCTCTCCAGCCTGGGCGAAATAACCCTGTCTTTGTCACGGCTCTGCTAACCCACTTCAACTTTATTGATTAATAGGTTGTAATCCTCTTTTAGTGAAAACATAACCGTGCCCACGGCTAAGGGATTCAGATATCACCAACGGGAAGATTACAACCTCTTAGTCTGAACACGGGGAGTGAGATGGACTGTCAGAGCAGGAGCACTTGTTAAGAGGAAAATCAATGGTGAGCCATTTGGGGAGGAAAAAAAAATCCCCTCCACCACAAATGCATTAAATACAGGCTCTGATGCTCCAACTTTATATAAGTCCAAATTAAATGAGACCATAATAAACTGTTTGCTTTCCTTGGGTTTACCCGATAGACAGGGGACTCTGGCTTGCTGTAACACCCGTGGCAGTACAAGCGTTGGGTCTGGTTTGTGGCCACCTCCACCAGCTACACCCCCGCTGGAGGAGCCGTGGAGGCTCTCGTGGGTTTGTGAGATGGGGGTGACAGGGTGTCCTGCCCTTTCTCTTCCCTTCCTTCCCCCCGTTTTACCTCGTGAAGATCCCATGCTGGGATCAAAGGGACATTCACACAAACCCGAGGCACATCCCTTAGCCTCGCATCTTCGTGATGCCTCGGGTGGTGCTTTCCATCACCTTGTACCCTTCTATTTGGAAGCCTCTCCTTGCAGAAACTACTTGCTGTTGCATGAACGCACAGCCTGGAGCACCAGGAGGGACGGCAATCCCACACTTTTTTCCCCCGTTATTTTACAGCAGCGATGCTGTGTGCGTTTCTGAGCAAGGGTGCACCTAGCATGGGTGACCCTGCAGCTCTGCTCCTCGCTGGTGTCAGGACCGCTGCATCCAGCCACAGAGTTAATGAGGAATAGTGGAAAAGCACTAGATTTCCTTTGTTATGCAGCTCACTGAATGAGGTTTCCCACATCTGTAGAGCTCACCACATCTTTTATGAGATTTGACTGTCAGCAAGATGTTATGAATCCCAGATGTTAAAATATGGATTTATTCATAACTCGGGGCTTATAATAGAGCGCTCAAAAAGATTATATCCAGCCCCCCTCCTCAAAAGATCCTCCTGAAAAAAAAGAAAAGAAAGTCTCAGCTTTTATTATTTTTTAATTATTTTTGCTGCATGATTTATCTTTGATATTACCTCTTTAAATGTCTCTTAATTACCATGGCTCTATGGGTGTGCGTGGGGCTTCAGACCTGCCAGGAGAGCAGAGCACCGCTCTTAGGGGCTGGAGGGCAGCGGGGGGAGAGGGGAAATCCAGCCCTAGCTCCGGGCACCTGCGAAACTTGGAGCCGGAGGTGTTCGGTATCTATTGCAGCCCCGAGGAAGTGCTCTGGTCAATAAAAAAGCGGTTCCTCGCAGCTGGTGACCATTACGGCAAACACAGCGTCGGACATGCCGCAGCTGCTACGCTGCCGGAAGATGGAAATGTTTTTGGAAGCGAGTTTGGAGCATCTGTTCCATTAATGCTTTCTCCCTCCCTCCTCCTGCCCCTTATTTTCCAGGTTGCTGCAAGAAGAACCTACAAGAGAAAGGGGGGAAGACCCTGGCTGGGCACGGGCTGCCTTGAAAGTCCAGATGGAAATATTTCCCTGAATTAATGCTCAGGTAACAGCACCGGGTCCTGCAGGAAACCAGCAGGGCTCAGAGCTGCACCCTTGCATGCAGCCATACGTGCTCTGGCCCAACCATCCCATGCCATAATCAGAGAGGGCAGTTATGAAGGGAAGTATGAAGAGTCCCGTTTTGCACATGAGGAACAGAAAGTCGGTGATTTTACCCCAGGTCACACCAGAAGCTGGCGGCAGCCCTGTGAATCATGAGACCAGAGCACGAGGCAGCGCTGGCAGAGAGCAGCCCTCCTCCCTGTCCCTTCTCCCTGCCACCTCCCCCTGCTGCTGTCTTCCCCATGGACCTTGTCTGTATTTAGGAAGTCCCATCTTCCTTCCCCTCCCTTTCTTTCTTCAAGATATTTCATCTCCCTGGTCCAATCTGGAGAACAACTTCAGTGCAGAGAGCATCTGGCCATGTAGGACCGTGCTACCAGCCCCTTAGACACCATCACCACATCCTTTAATGGTGAAACCCGCTGTCCATACTGCAAAGCTGCAGGCCTGCAAAGGTGCTCCAGCTTCCCCAGAAGGAGCTAGACCATGCCCAGCCCTTTTCAGCCCCTTCCAGCTCACACGTAATGGCCTGGAGCAAGGCTGGGGCATGGGATCCCAAGCTCTGCTCACAGGTCTCCTGCCTTAGCCAGGCTGGGCAGATGGAAAGCATTCAGCCTGCGGGCCCTGCTGAGCTTAGCTTTGTTCTTGTGCCTCACGAGGTCCACATTTCACTAGAGAAGTGGTGGAGCCTTTCCTCTGGGGCTGGGCAATTTGGCATTCCACAGGCAAAGCAGAAAGGAGAATGCCCTGAAATCATACTTCAAGGTGGGCCTCCTGCCCTGAGATGTGCAGAACTGGAAACCTAAACCTTCCTTGTACCACATCAGTGATGGAAAGCCAGGAAAGTGGCTGTGGGTGCTGACACTACACAAACCTCTTGGAGCTGTGAGGAGGAACAGCAAATGGGCTGCTGGAGAGGTTGCCTGGGCTTGGCGCTCCCTGTCTGCTGGGCGATGGGGAGGAGAGGACCAGAGCTCTGGCATAAATCAGCACAGCTCCTCCGGTGCCTAACGAGAAAAATCTTTGGAGGGAGTTTATGGGACGCTCACCAGCTTGTAAATATTTTCTGGCGTATCAGCTTGTGTGTCATGAGATTTAAAACCTTCATCACCCTAACGTTTTCCATCCCACTGAGATCTCCGATCTGAATATGATGTGCGCTCAAGAAAGTTTGCCAGTAGTGTGATGTTACAAAACTTGTGAAATGCCTCACTTAACCACAACATTATGTATTTTCCAAGCCACATACCTATCTATTACAAGGTCCTTCAGATAGAGTTATAGACGGACTGTGGGTCATGAGATCCTGACCTTGGTGTGTTTTTACTCCCTTCTTCTCATGAATTAACTCCTGAACTATTGACTCGCTGTTGAATGGGTAGCAGAGTTCAGGCACATTTTACATGTAAGCTTTTACATCCTGTATCTCAACAACTGCAAACCCCAAGGACGAGTAAATACTTCAGGCTCCGCCATAAAATTGATGTGTTGCAAGATGAACAAAATGGGTTTAGTAACTTACAAGGGAGATACCATCAAGTCTGTAATGAGCCAGAACTGAGAGTTATCCTGTCCCTCTCCTCAGTGGTGTGGCCGTGAGAGCTGGGAGTTGATCACCCGCTTGCAGGTACTCAGTTTATGCCTTGTATCTTCACTGAGAGCTAAATCCATCTGTGGGCCTGACAGACCTCAGCCGTTTGGGCCCTCCTGAAAGGAAAAGATTGGCTCAAGAACTGCAAGGTTTGCAAGGTGAACATCAACTTCCACGTCCTTTTTTTTCCTTCTAGTTTTTGAGTCTGCACATTACTCCCTGCTAGGTTGGAGAGCTCTCCTCCTCAACCAGAAAAGCAAGGAAGTCATCAATAAACATAAAAATAAAATTCCTGCAATCTTGGGAAGTGCAAAAGAAGCAATAAAAGCACAGAAACCACCCAAATTGCCAGTACCACGTTAACAGATCAGCAGCCACAACCTGCTGCTGTAGCCTGGTGCAAATGAGCATGGTAAATTTGGCTACAGCTGGGGACTGAGCCCCTATTTTGACATTAAAATAAAGAAGGTCCCTAAAATGTGCCATACACCACTGGCATATTTGTAAGTATGCAGACTGTTTCTGTATTGTATGTCCTCCTGAGCAGAGCTCTTAAGAAACTGAAATTTAAGTACTATAAAGAAGAGGTGCAGTTTTCTTTAGAATTAGAGGTCAGATAGAAAAAAAAAAATTAGATCTGGTATAGAAATGCTCTGTAATGTCTGAAAGTTGCTTGGCTGAGGAGCAAAATAGCTTCATCTATAGATTCATGAATAGCTCCCTAGCAAGCCTGGCTCTGAAAAACACCTCTCCATGCTTGTCTGGCATCAAAGATGAAAAGTTTGAAGCTTTTCATGTTGATTCTTCACATTTAACTGAAAATTAAAACACATCTGTCTCCCACTCCAAAATACAATCGAGGCAGTGGTGGCATATTAATAAATACCCTCACTAGAAAAGATTATGAGAAGAAAAAAGGTAGGTTGAGCCCCAAAGCAGGATATTTCCATCATCTTGGCAAGGAAAAGGGTATGTGATGCTAGATTAATCTGCAAATGGGAACAGAGCATGACTGAGCCCACCTGGTGCAGCACCAGGGTGACGGGGGGTGGGATGCAGCAGGGAGCTGGAGAGACATGTAAGGTGGCTGTGTGATCTCCGCCAGGCATAAACAGGGCAATAACACTTCCCTACCCCAGACAGGGCTTATCAGGAGAGCTCGACGATATCTCGGATGAACTCAGGTCACATTCAAGCTGCCTACCCGTATCGTCACTGGGGCACCTTTGCTGCAGAGATCAAAGAGGCTGTCTGCTATCCCAGGCTGGTTCCTGCTTCCTTGTAGACCCCGTGGAGGGCGGTGATGGCAGCACTTGAATTAAGCTCAGCACTAGGTGGTCTGAACGCTCATGCCTACACTGGTAAACTCAGAACTAGGGCACGCGATCAAACACTCTCCAGTGAGCACCCAGAATTTGGCTCATTCCCTGGCATGACTTTTGGTGCCATGCAAATGAGAAGGCTCCCAGACAGCGCCTTGGCATGGCTCAGGGCATCCCATAGACCTGGGTATGTGGCCGTGCTGTCAAGGGCACTCTGAGGGGTTTGTGGAAAGGGGCAGGAAGGGGTAACCCTACTGACATGACTTGCTTTGTGAGTAACCGTATGAACATGAGCTGCGTCCTGGTGTTCACCCTTAGGGCCAGAAAAAAAGGCTGTGACAAGCTGGCCCTGCTTGGTTTGCTGGTGTAGGCCCAGCCAACACGCCTGCCAAGCCCTCTGGCTTGGATTCAATGACCCCTAGATACAAAAATAGCAATATTAAAAGGAAAATGGCTGAATGGCAGCTAAGTGTGATATTTAGCCAAGCATCAGTTCAGATATAGCTCCTAATGCTTAGAAACCTCCTTGAGCTATGGCCAGTCATGTCAAACTCCATCCCCTAACTTTAAGGACTTCTTCAAAACCAGTGTCTTCTGCAAAGATTTGATTCCCTGTAAAACCTCAAGGTCAGAAAAAAAAATCAGAAAAGGAGAAAGTTCGTGTCTGCCCATGTTTCCTCAGCCAACCCTAGTCTCTGAGTGGAGATCATGGCTATGCAAGTTTGGGACATTAGACATTTGCTTGGGATTTCATCATGCCCCAAGCACATCCGTTTTGTGCACACTGCCCATCCCTATAGCACATTTGCAGCAGTCTGACAAGCCCAGGACATTCATCTGCTGCATATATATATATATATATATGCATATATATATATATATTTTTTTTTTCTCCAGGAAATCCTGTGAGAATCCTACAGAGCTGGAATAATAAAATATGCATGAAACAAGAGTGTTTGTACGTACTAGTCTTTGCGGCACTTCATCCCCCTTCTTCCTCTCTCTCTGTCTTGGCTAGGAGCTCCTGGGGACATGGAGTGTGCCCCTGAGTCCTTCAGAGGTTGGCCCAGCTTGTTGGCATGTCTTGGACCTCACACGGCTCCAATGAGACCGGCTGGGCCCTCTGAAGAGGAAAAGGTGATTTAATTTAAGGCAGATGGCAAAACCTGGCCCCTATATTTCAAGGCTTGATTCAGCACTTCAGCTTCTGGGGCAAAGGACGCTAGCAAAAAGGGAGAAGGTGCCCTAACAGAAGCACATCAGAGAGGACACATTACGTGATGAGCATCTGGATTCATCTTGGAAGCACAGATTGTTCTGAAGGATTAACACTCCCTGAATAAGGAACATTCGTGTATGGAAATGCCGTCTCTGGAGGACAATAGGAAGTTTTATTTACAAGGCATGGCTTACTGTGATTGTAAAGCAAATCAGACTCCTCCCCACTAGAAGAACCTAAAATGAAAAGGTGAAATATGCTTGTATCTTCCAAGATGCTTCCAAACTTTGCTTTAACATTTTCACACAGATTTGCTTCCATCACTTTCCCACATTCAGTCACCCACTTGATAAAGCTCTTCTTACCAGCACATCTTAAATTTTCTTCCACTCAGTTGAGATCCGCTGCAAAAACCTCTGGTTTTGTGTTACAAGAGGTTTCCCTCTCCTTCTTTGCATCTTGTGATGCTCTACCGGTGTGGAGAAATTCCCTTTTCTTTCAAAGCAAAGCAGCTCTCCTGGAATCCATGCTGAGAATGAGAAAAGGGGATGCTTGACATGGACACCACACACAACACACCCAGATCCTGATCACCTAATCAATAGCAGAGAGTCCCGTGTTCAAAGTTTGTTTGGGCCTGATTGAAGAATTTGGAAAGGCTTCTCTCAGCTTCATTTCTCTTTCCTCCTCATGTTTTCCAGCTGCTGGGCTCTTCAGACAGCGGACGTGTGTGCCACAACAGAGAAATAGGTCAGAGCCATCACGCTGAGGTCCGATCTTTGGTGTGCAGCCAAGGGCATATTTATGACTGAGTCCTTAAATATGTAAAAAAAAAAAAAAAAAAAAAAAAAAAGGCGAGCCTTAGAAATGCTGCAATTACCACTGGGCTGGCACGTGTCTTTGCGAGCCTTCAGTTTTTCTTTGGTCACAGTGCTTCCTGGAAACAGAGCAAAATGTCCCCGAACTGGCTGTGGGTAAGTGCCGGGAGCACGTCAGCCAAGACAAAGCTCTTGGACACAAAGGAGAGCTCTTCAAAGGCACAAAGGGAAACCTAACTCCTCTTGAATTTCATGCTTTGGAAATCTATCTAGCCATAGTATTTTTGCTTGACAGGCAAACTTAGGCTCAAGTTTCTTCTTTTTAAAATAAGCTTGACAAACTAATTAATTAAAAAAAAACTAGCTATCATGTTTTACTCTCTCTTGCAACAGAGTAAGTGCTGGAGCATTAGTAGATAAATGGATCTGATTGGTGAGATGTTCGTGTATACCTGGTTCACATTAAATAGTAGGCCAATATAATAAAGCATTAAGTGTAAGCAAGTCTGATCAGGACTAGAGAAAACATTAACGTGATTAAGTAGGTCATTAATTGATGATTCAGAAGAGTCAGACTAGAGGACATTGCAGAATTATTCCAGGTTTTTTTATTTATATATTTGGTTTATAATTTTTGCTTATATTTATTATGCTTTTTAATTGCTCATTTTGGATAAGCCCATCTGGGGATACAGGCACACCACAGAATCTGACTATTTCTTGCAGGATCTGAAAGGTAAAATGACAAAACTCAAGGGAGACAACTTCCATGACCTAGGAAATAAAGACTAACCTGCGGATATATTTTATTTTTTTCCCCATGAATTTTCAAGAGGCTGACTGCTCTGATCCTGGTCCTTTGGCCCAAGCCTCAGAGGCAGGGTAGGTTGTTCCATGCTCCTTTAGGTATCTGCAGAATCCTGGGCAAATATAAAATTAAGAGTTTTATACATTGTTGGATACATTGAATGATTCATTCTTGTTTTTATTATTGATATATACATGAACCTGTGCTGATTGGTATTGACTACATTAGTGTCATTATTAATCTAGTAATATATTATTCATATATATATATATATAACAACAACAAAAAGATATCTCATCTGATTTAAAAAAAAATCCTTGGATGGAAAATCAAATGTCAATCTTAGGAAATGGTTCCTATATTTGATTCAGTTCTCATTGCTGAAAGATATATATCTTGTTTCTAATATGAATTTGACCAGCTTAAATTTCTTGATGTCTGATCTTATTATGCCCGTATCAGTTTAGCTGAATATAGTTCTATCACCAGAGTCAAGTCATCCCTTAGCTTTTTCCTTGCTTTTCTAGACACCCTGAGGGCCCTTTAAGCATGTCAGTGTATGCCATATCTATATATTCAAATTCTTTTATCATCCTGCAGCTCTCTACAATTTATCAAGATTTCTTCAACAGTGGAAGCATAACCATGTCAACACCCACAGACATCAGATCTGTGCCAGACACAGACCACAGCCTCCCTATTTCTGTGCAGTGGGCTTGTTTTAACCTTCAGGATCCATCTAACCCCCTGGAAAACAATTCTCAAAATGCCTGCTTCCTGGGCATTGTTGTGTACTGTAAATGTGCACAGAAAGTCTTCATTCCTCAAAGGATAAATGTATATTTGGCTGCCAACAAATTCATATTGTTTGCCTGCAAAGAGCATAGCAAGCAATCAAGATTACCCAGTCCCTCCGATCTCTTCTTTCCTTGGCACTTCCCAGATTTCCTCATCATTTGCAAGCTTTAATGATGTGTTTGTCTCAAGGAATATTCCTAAAAAAATTAAAGTGTAAAGCCAAAAACTGAGCTCTGCTAAGTACCGCTGGAAGCACAGGAGCTCGATGAACTGTCTCCTGTTGCAATTAAGGTTTGAGATCTATCAAGTGTCCAGTTCTTAACAGATTTTACGTATGCCAAGTGGATTTAATCAGCTTAAAATACCCTGTGCTACCGATACCTCTATAAAGTGCCAACTCTATTAACACTGTTGTCCCTATCAACAGCAAAAAAGCAAGTTTACTTTGACAGGATCCCCTTTCCATGAACCTGTGCTGATTGCTATTGACTACATTAGTGTCGTTATTAATCTAGTAAATTTGAACTGATGTAGTTATCGGTGGTTTACTATTGTGGTAGGATTGCTACAGCCTCCCGTTCTAACTAACAGACACCCTTGAAATAATAAAACACAATATTAATAGCTCTTGGGCAGCGTGGTGAAAATCCCGGGCTTCAGGTTAGCCATTTAGCTTTAGTCACTTGCTGTTTAATGGCTTAATGACCACAACACGTATTAGAGGAACGGAAATATTTAATTTTCAACACATTATAGGACTGTATCACTCGGCTTTTTCACCAATGCACTACAGAGAGATTTACCAAATAATTCTTTCCTCTGTCCTGTTGCTTTCTTTATCAAAATCCTGCAATTTGGGCTTCTCGTGTATGCTTAATCATAAAATATACATTCCTGGTTCAGTCCCTCCTGGTTAATTCGGTCAGTGAAGGAGCAGCTAGGGACACCCCTGGAAGGTAAGGGAGCGGGGCTCTCGAGCTGTAACAGCCCAGCATCTGTTGGAAGGCAGGGCTCTCCCCCCACGGCAGAAGCCGATGCTGGATGCTGGCCAGCTTCTCCTTCCCTCGCACACCAGGATTTTTTCAGCTGTCCCTGCAGCAACAGCAGCAGCAACTTGAACTCAGAGAAGAGGGGAAGGGCTCAGAGGTATCTCGGAGGGCTATTTCCCCTACTCCCACGTGCCAGTGGGAAGCAGGGGGAAGTTTCTTAGAGCAGCTTCCATGTCAGAAGTGAGATTCCTAAAATTACACCTTTTCTTCCTGGCAAGTGAAATTCTTGTCCCCAACTTAATTTTACTGCCTTGGAGGAGGAACTTCAGGGGACGACCAGCTTAATTACAGGCATGGTGCAAAGGTTTGGGATGCATAGGTAGGGTTTCTTACACCCAAGAGTTAAACCAAAGTGAATATTTGGTGTAAGGGAGCATCCTTCCTTTGGAAGCATCAGTGCTGGGATGGCTCGTGTGGTGCTCTTAGGTGCACATGTGAGCATCTTCTCTGCTCCCTATGGTACCAGCATGTGTGTAGCAGATCTTGGTCCTAGGAAGATTTTGGTACACAGATCATGAAGCCAGCTGTACTAGCCAAAAAACAGAATTATGAGCTCCTCTCTGAGAAGAACGAGTGAGCCAAGGTGATGAAATGTCCTGCTCTGAATCCTAAACTTCAGCAGCTGTTAAAACCAACCCAAGTGCTGTTACTTCTTGGCCTGGGACCTCTGGGAGCCATCATACATATACTGCCCTCAATATAGCAAGAGGAAGGGATCTTCAGGTAAAGGCATCGCCCTGGGACAATTCAACCCAGCTCTTCAGCACCAGCCTTATCTGTTCAGGTACCCAAAGGGAACCACCCACATTTGGCCAACGTGATCTCTCTCGAGGTGGCAATTGGCTCTCAGACTCCTGGCTGGCCTGGAGGCACCTACATGTAGCACAGGCAATAAATTTAAATGAAATGGCTAAATTTAGGTATTTTGTCTGTGAGCTGAATCTCATCCCACCATGCCTTGTTCCAAGCCACAGTTCAGCCTTGGACTATCATCTCTACAAGCCATAGCCAAGCCATTCCGTTATTCTTAGTGCAACCCTTCAAAGAGCTCTCCAAACCAATGTGCATGCAGGGTTCTCACCACCACCTTGGTGTCCTTTCCCCTTTCCACGGATTCCCGACTCCTCTTTGTTGGGAGAAAATCCACTTTTCTGAGGTGTCCCAGGGCAGCTCCTGTGGTTTCAGCCAGACTTGGATCCCAGCCATCTACACAGGACACCTCAGCCATCACCGCTTGAGTTCTCCCAAACACCTTGGCCTTAGCAGACTCGAGGCATCAATGTTTGACGCAATATGGGGGGACAGCCTCAGTTCATGATAACGCTCAGTGAGCGTCCAAGAGCTCTCCTGAGCCACCGAGTGTCAGCAGTAAAGTCAACAGAAAGGTCAGCAAACTTTGTAGGCTAAGCTCTGACCTCTTGGGTAGCTCACGATTGCCTAACGCTCTTGTACTGCGACATCAGTGATGCATTAACTTGATATGTTTATACAGGTTTGGCCTGAGGAACCTCAGTGGCTACACATTTTCCAGCATTTCTTATTAAAGTCTGAAAGAATTGGAGGTTTTAGAGATTTCTACTGCTCTTGTAACATTTAATTTGCTATGATGCAAAGCAAGCCAGGCAGAGTGAGCCATGACTCCTGCCTTTTTTTTTTTTTTTTTTTTTTGGCTTGTCTGGCATCACTTTCCCTTGTAAGCTGGGCTCTTAAGTGGAGACGGTGCATCCAAGGTAAGGATATTACCTCAAACCTCCTCTCTATAAATAGGCCTGGCTGCTGCTCCGAGGCTGCTCGTTCTGCTGTCAGAATATGGCTAAATGGTCACTTATGAATTCCAACATGTGCTTGATGTGGAGATTACAGCTGCTATCCTAAACAAAGGAGCTTTCTCTTCTCGCAATGTGCTGCTCCCTTTACGAGGCAGTTTGGAAAACTCATGTCTCTGGAGAGGGATTAATCCCTGCCCTGGTGCTGCTCTTGTGTGAGGAATGAGGGGACAGCTTCCTGCAGACCTAAATGAAACCAGGACCCCTGAGGGTCCACCAGAACATATTGGGTGTCCTGAAAATCATGGGGGAGGAAAGGTCTGGTCCCTGGGGGCTCATCTGTCCTGCAACATGGAGCAAAACGCAAAGATGTGGAGTTATGTTGATGAGGCATAGGACAGCAGAGTGCGGGGATGTCAACCTGGACCCCTAAATGGTCTCAATGCAAGAGTGTGGCATTGACCCTGTTCCCCCAGGATCCTTGACCTGAAGGAAAGGTGCTGGTTTGGGCTCAGGATCATGCTATTGTGGCAGTGGTAGTAGCAAGGGTGTCTCTGAGTCGCGATGAGCTGGAGGTGGCTAATGAACATCAGCTGGTACAAAAAGGTGAGGCTTTGCAAAGAAAATAATTTATTAAATGCTCTCGAACAGCTGCATTTTCTCACAGTAGTTTTAACAGGGCCAAAGAAAACTCTGGTTTTCTCGTACTTTGTTCTTACACTATTTTTTTCCTGCTAGAGGCATTTTGCAAAGGAAATGGGAATGGCTGTGCTCGCTTGATGAATGTGGGAACTGGGGGCTCAGGTGAAGGGATGTTTCTTCCTGTCCCTCACCAAGCCCAGGCAGGGCCTGGAGCAGACTGTCCCACTGTGTGCCCTCTCACGGAGGTACTCCAGCCAAAAATGAGCATGAAACATCAACTCCAAAACTCTGGGAGAGCCTCGTCCCTGCTGGAGTGGGGGCTGCAGCATGGCTAGCCCAGGAACAGCTTCTCTCTGAGTGCTGGCAACGTGACTTTGGGCCTCATTTATTCCCTTATGCTTGGCCGACATCTCTGGCTGCCATTGTGTCTCTGCAAAAAAATATATATAATTAACTTTCTCTTGGCAGCCACAAGGCAGATGGCTTTCACAGGCCTGGCAGCAGCAAGCCAGATGGCATGGTGGGGGCAGTGGACAAGGGGTGCCCCCCACCTACCTTCTTGCTCTGGGAGCGGGGTGTATCCTGTGGGTGGCCAGTGTTTGTATTTGCTAGTAAATTACGGCCCGCAAAATGCTAAACGAGTCTGGCTGCAACCTCAGAGCTCAGCCCGGCTCCTGTGACCACAGTTTTGAGTCTCGCAAGCGGAGCCACGCTACAAAAGAGCCCTTTGTGCATTTTCTCCTGCTCCTCCCAGGCTTCAGCTGGGCTTCAGCTCCCACTTCTCAGCTGCTCCACGGCCTCGCGACTTCTCCTGGTCCATGTCTCAGCCTCACTGCTCCAAGCCAGGCCAATGCTTGGGGCAGTCCTTCAGCTCCCTAGGGCTCCCAGCCATCCTTCAAAATGCCTCCAGTCTTCTCCTGCCATCTGCTCTCCTCCATTCCTGACTTCTCCAGAGTCTCACTCCTCACCCACCGGCACATCTCGAGGACGTGGTGCTTAGGGACATGGTTTGGTGGGTGACATTGGTGGTAGGGGGATGGTTAGACCAGATGATCTTGGAGGTCTCTTCCAACCTTAATGATTCTGTGATTCTACAACTGTGTCACTAGGACGATGTCATTGTCATGCGGTCATTGTCACCGCAGAAGCTCCTTGCTCCATCGAGATGAGGATGTGGCTCTCGGTGATGGGAACGCTGGTGGCCTGACCTTGTTTCATCCTTTGGCAGCAAGTCCCAGCGAGCAGCAGATGACACCTGTAGCATCTTAAGGGAGGAAACGGGTGGCACGCATGGCCCGAGTCCCTGCACAAGGATTGCCATTGTTCAGGCCCTGCTGGCATTGTCTTTACCGCCCGGCCTGGCATGCTCCCATGTCCTCATTTCCCCTGCTCGCTGTGGCTGTATCAGTCCCTCAACCTCGCCACATTACATGAGAGGGAAACCTCAGCTCATGCCTGCGACCGTAAGCTCGGTTTCCTTCCCGCTGCACTCATTTCCCAGCAACGGTGACAAGCAGCTTCGATTTACTGCCTCCGAGGGAGTTTTAGGCTGAAGGCTTTATGCGAGCCAGAGCGTGGCTGCAGCCAGGGGCAGGACGTGGGTCCCGCATCCTCCATCCCTGTGCCACCGTTGGGTACAGGATGGCCTTGTGGGTCTTCCCTGGGAATAAACATCCACAGAGATGCAATTTGCTGCTCGTCTCACACTGACCCAGCTATCGTTAGCTGATGATTTTCAATGGAGGTGCTCGTGCGTAATGGGAGATTGCCAAGCTAGGAGTAATTTAAAAAAAAAAAAAAGAGCTCCTTTCAGCATGTTATAATCAGTCTGAATTATTAAAGGCGATGGAATTTTTAAAAGTCTAATTCACTTTTTCATTATTTATGCTGTTTGCTTCAGCTTTATCCCATCTTTCGAGAAGGGTAAACTCACCAGAAAGTTTCACTTTCGGGTTGTGAGGCTGCTTGAGACCAAACGCTGTGCAGAGAAGAAGCCCAGGCAGGGGTGGAGGGGGGAATCCGCTGCATCTTTTCCCCTTTCTGTGCATGACATTTACATTTCAGGCCACTTCCAGCACTGCATCTACAGGCTGAGGAATTTTTGGAGCAGCACAGGGGCAGATGTGCCCCTGCAGCAGGTATGTGATCGAACAGATAAGGGCTCACGCCTGCACCGCAGCGCTGACTCCCAGCCCCAGCTAACACATCCCAGCTCCAGCAGCAAGCCTTGCTGCTTAAATGCTCTAAAACCAAAGGGTTTTAAAACATAATTTACTGTTCCTTTTTTTTTTTTTTCCGACATATTTCTAAATCGGTTCAGTATGTCTTGAACCACTAGACTAAAGTGTTTGACTTGCTTCCAAATTGAAGTGTTCATAAAAAAATAAATAAATAAATAAAAGGAAAGGGGGGTGGTGGTGGGAGAAGAAAATGCAAGAAAAAAAAGTGCTCTGATAGTTTAAATCAGTCAGCTCTGCACAGTGATTTAAAACCAGTGGAGCACTTCAAGTTTTCATGAGCACTTAGCGTTGGAAGCAGTCCGAGTCCTGGACACGTGCATTTGTGGAATCATTTACCATTATTAGAGGGTTTGAATGGTGCTTGAGCTCTCCCTCTGCCCCGATAAGCGCTCAGATTGCCTGTGATTAGTAGGGTGGTTTCAAGTTGTGCACGGTTGAGAGTGATTATTTTAAAGCGTGCCATCGCCTGTCCCTATCTCAACAGATCTGAAATCTTCCAAATTCATTAATTCCTTCAGCTCATCTGAATGGAAATTGCCAACTATACATAGTTACCTCAGTGCAGTTTTACAGCATGTGTCATGGAGAATAATAAATGTTTGCAAGCAGGGCAGATGGAGCAATAATGTGCATGCCACAGAGCACTCCTGTGCTGGGTAAGACCTGTTATTAAGACGCGTGATTGCAGAGCCTCGGTGCTCCAGTCACGGACTGGGAAATTCTGGTTTGAGATGCCCCAGTGAGCTGGAAAGGGCAGACGGACACTGCTGAGCATTCCCAGGTGTTTTGCTGCATTGCACTGCGTTGCACCGATGGGCAATACTCGGTTAACCCAAGTCCAAGTCCTTGCACCAGCGTGGAGGAAGTCAGCGAGGCTGTCAGAAGGAGCAGTGCAAGGAGCTGATCTGTCAGGGCTGCTGGCTGAACTGAGAAAGTTTTAAAAAAAATAAATTGTAAGAATTTGTGTTGACTAAAGATGGAAATGTTTGGCCTTTCTGAGCTAAGCAAAAACCTGCAAGAAACCGCTCAGATTCCTGTGTTTTTGTTTTGCAGCTTTTTGGTAGCTAACGGCACACAAGTTTTGAAATAAAATGCTGTTGCAAAATGAAAAATGGAAGCGCTCTGCCTTGAAACCATCCCAGAGATTTCCCCTGGGTCTTCTGCTGGTAAACCAGCAGAAAATGCAGCCCCAAAATCCCAGTAAAAACTGTGGAAGTTTTTGGCCATTCGAAACCATGTGGTCCTGGGTAAGAGAGACTTGAAATGCCCCAGTTTGTGCACGAAGGAGGTCTGGTTTGTGACCAGTGCTCAGAAGCTCATTTCCCTGTGATTTCCCTGTGAAATGGGGCTTTGCTGAGGCATAGGGGCGCGGAGCTCTGCTGCTGCCGGCAGGGAGGAGGCCGGGAGTTTGAACTTTCGAGAGGGTCCCTAGATCCCTCCATGTGGAAAATCAGAACAATCTGCTGGCAAAGAGGTCAAATTGGAGGCAGAAGAAAGATAATCCCAGCCCTGCCTCCTCCCAGCCACGCAGCCAATGGTCTCCAGTGCCCCGGCCCCCTCCAGAGCTCCCCCAGCCTACCTCAAGGCACCGTGAGCCGGCTTGTCTTTAAAAAGAAAAGAAAAAAAAAAAAAGATAGGGAGTTTTGGAGTTTTCCCTGGCAGACAAGTGACAGAAGCACTGATGCCCTCACTGTTCTCAAGCTTGGGCACCCAGGACGTGCACTTCAGATGCAAGCACTCCAGCACCCAGCACCACGCTGGTCCAGCATCTGTGCAAGCACCAAGAGGTGCTGTCTGTGGAGAGCCACATCCTGTGCCAAGGGGGAAAGGGACATCCCGTGGTGGCAGCATTTCCATTGCCCTCCTTCGTCCAGCACTTCTCCCTGTGCTGTCTAAGCAGGTTATTGAATATTATAGGGATCCCTCACCACAGGTTGGGTCCCCAGCCTGCTCTGGGCTTTGGTCAGGTGTCTTTTCATGATGATGATGGCTAATTAGCCTGCAGAGGATGAATGTAGTGGGGGAGACAAGTATGTTGCCCAGGCATCCCTGCTCCACATCCCTGTGTGGGTGAGGTTGGCTGGCTCCCCTTCCCCAAGGCTCAACCAGGGACCCATCACTTTGGAGAAGCAGGGACCTGATGACTCCCTCCTCTGCCTGTAAAGGGTGGCTGAGTCAGACAGCGATGTGCTACCTAAAATCAGGGCAGATGACTCCTTCCCCACCTACACCTCTCACTGGTGTACCCCACCACCCCACTGACTGGCACAACTACCCTCCTGCCAGCCCCCTTTTACGAGAAGTGTGACTTCCTGCAGGTCGTGCAAGTTGTTTCTGACAGCCAAAATCAAAAGTGGGTCTTCCAAGACACGGGCCATCATATTAAACACGTGCTCGCCCTTCCTCCTGTGTAGCGTGCACTGTATCCTGTGCTCTCCTGCAGTCTTCGCCTGCAGAGCATTTCATGCACAGCACCACCATCAATAAAAATGCCAGCTCTGTCCGGATGTATAAGAAGCAGGAATCCCTGATTTCCTGCCACACCGATGTCATTGCTGTTAAAGGCTTGAAAAGGGCTCCTTACAGAGTTTGGATGTTGTGTGCAAGATATGCTGAGGTGGTGGTGGTGGTGTGGCACTACACTAGGGTGGAGAGACAGAGGAAATTCGGCTACTTGAATTGCAGTCTTGCATTCCAATATTTATGTAAAAAGCTTTTATTGTGAGGAAAAATAAAAATAAAAAACAGAGAGTATTTTGGACAGTAGTGCTCAAGAAAAACCTCAAAACCATTGATTTGAGGTGTCCAAGATTCCTGTGTCCTAAGGAAATGTGTAGCAGAAGGCCCTCGCCCATCCTTACCTATGCAAAAAAAAAAGAAAAGCAAGCAGACAATTTTGGGCCAGATCTAGCAGCCTCTTCTTGAAAGGAGTAAATCATATATTTACACACTGCCCTGCTACCCCACAAAACACGGAGAAACTGGGTCTGAAGATGGTTACTGCTTGCTGGAAATACAGAAGTAGTTCAAAATACAAAGGAACAGCCTAAATATAGCTGTGATAAAGGGGGACAACTCCTGGGTAGCTGTGCTGCTGGCTTGAATTGCAGAAATGCAGCCTGCAGCTACAACGAGACCTCCAGCTGAGGATGCAGTTCCTGCCCTGACCACTGACTGCCTGGATGATGCTGTTCAAGCCACCTTACAGCTCGGTGCCTCAGTTTCCCCTTCTGCAAAATGGAGACCAGGATTCATCCCTGTCCTGCAAAGAGCTTTGAGCTCTGCTCATGCACTGATGTAAAACAGCTCTCAGTGGTTTTTGGTATTTTTTTGCTTTTTCTTCTTTTCTTCCTCCCCCTAGATGTCTGGGTCTCTTTTGTCTCATTTTACAATCTTAATGGAGGGGTAAAATACACCTGAATTTCTCATGGTCTGGAAGGAGAAAGTCGTTCTCATTATTAAGCTGTTATTTTTATGAAGCCATAACTTACAGGCTCTCAATACTTATGTTATAGTAGTCAAAAAACAGGATGAGATCCCATAAACCATTCTTTATAGTAACCAGATGGTCATCCAGGCTGCAAAGGTATCTGACAGTGCCTATTAAAGGGAAACACCTGCATGAACCTTAACCATCTCCGTGCCAGCCCTGCCAGGGGGCTGACCTCTCCTGCCAAAGCTGGGTAGTGGTTTGGGGGATGCCACACTCCCCCTTCCCAGACCCATTAATTGATGCTGTTCTCTTACAGGGATGCATCACCAGCCCTGACTCCTTCCCTTTTATTTTTAACCCCTTTGTTGGATACGTGTAGGTGAAATATTGACCCCAGCCTTTCTCCGCCCATTAGACAACTGGGTTGAGTTTTTCTTGGCTTCCCATTTCCATTCTGCTTTCTCTTGAGAGATGACATAGAGAAAGCTCTTTGGGAAGTTCCCAGCTCACTGTGGACAGGATGAGACCCTCCAGGGTGCCAGGAGGTGCCAGGTCCCACCAGCCCTGCAGGTGACACCCAGTATCACCCCTCTTGGAGCCCACCTCCCTTCCCATCACAGGGGACGCTCAAAATGAGCTCATGTAAGTACTGTGGGGTGCCTACACGTCACCTCGAACAGGAGAGGTTAGTGAGCAGCCTCGGGAGTGTGCCAGGTGGCTGATGGTGGAAAGATGCTCAGAGGAGGTGTAAAGCAGAGGATTTCCAAAGAAAAGCATAATACATTAGACACATGTCAGCTGCCAAAGCATCTACATGACTAATGATTCCTCATAACAGCAGGGTCACGGTACCCAGTGCAGCAAGGAGGTGCTGCTACAGAAAGGCTTGTTTCACCTCTCCCCAAAATCATGTTATTTCTCTTTGCCCCAAAATGGGCTTTTTTGGCCTGTGAAAGATCCTCTGAACCACAACAGCAAGCTCAGGGGATGCAGTGGAGCTCCTGCACAGTCCTCTTCCCTGACAGCCGTGCCACAGAGTCCTCTTTATTTAAGTGCCACTGTCTGTATGGCCCCATTCTCCTTGGAAAAGTTAAAAAAAAAGAAAAAAAAAAGAAAAAAAAATCCTTGCTCATGTGTTCTTTCCTCAGAAAGCCACATCACGCTTGGTTTCCCAGAGCATGAGTCATGCGCTGGCCTCGCCAGCATCCTGCCTCTCAGCGAGCAGGACAGAGGAGGGGCAAAAGGTGTTCAGCCGAGTATTTCCGAAGAAAGACTATTTCCAAAGAAGAGAAGAAGAATGTGTCTTGGCACAGAAGCAATTGCCACCACCATGCTGATACATGTTTCGTAACTCCTGACATCACCGTGCTGGAGGTGGCCACCAGCACCAAGACGTTGTGCTGAGCGCCACGGGGGGAGAAAGTGCAGCCTCTCCCTCTGCTAACACCTTTGAGGTGGAATTACCCTTTCTCTCTAAATAATAAACACAAGAATGTATTTTTTTTTGTGGTTTTGTTTGTTTGTTTTTCCCTGAAGTAACAGGCATACTATAGTCCTAAAAGCAGACAGCTAAGAACACAGGAGATTTCTGTTACAAATAGATGCTTCTACATTTTCTATGGAGTTTTCTTTTCCTTTTTTTTTTTTAATATTGTTGATGTTTATTTTTATTTTTAGGTGACAGATATACACCATAGATCCATGGATTTCTTTTGGAACACCCATGAGTGACTTTCCTACCTTATTTTTTTGATGCCTGGCTAGTATCTGTCCTCTGAAAATTTTGAATTGCCTTTGAAAAGGGATGTCAAACGTCATCGGGGTTGGTCTGATTATACAGGTTTGGGAAGGTTGAAGGTCCTTTGTTTGCCATAGGGTTAAATAGATTCAAGGCTACTTCTCCGTGACCTGCCTCTCCCACCTCTAACTCTTCGTGCCCTGCTTCTCCATACCTTGTGTCTCCACCCTCTACCTTTCTGTTCCCTGCCTCTCCATGCCTTGTCTCAACACAATCTCCTTCTCCATCCTCTGCTTTTCCATTCTCTGCCCCACAAGACTGCTTTCACCCACATCATTTCCACATCCTGCCCACCAGCTGCCCTTCAGAAGTGTTTTCTCACATCTCTAATCCACCACCAAAGGACAAGTTTGCATCTGCCCTCCAGAATCTCCACTGCTATTTTAAACTGAGCTTCCAGACACTTCCTGAAAATAGTTGACGGTCCATGTCCCTTCCTGAGAAATCAAGTGCCGCAGGCTATCTGGATTGGAAAGGGCAGCTACCCAGAAAAAGGGAACACTGGAAAGTGTTGAATTCCAGACTGTTCCGCTGTGATATCAAAGCGTGATGGAAAAAAAATAGAGGATTGGAGGTTGCCAATGTTTCTGAGCTTAAGGCTGGTACCTATAAATAGAGGCACCCGAAATTATTTTTAGGAATTGAGTCATTAGTTCTTAATTCATGATATTTCTACTAAATCAGTGGGAGTTGTGCTATTTAGGACAGAGGCAAAAAGTGGGTAGGCCTACACAAAAAAAAGACAGCTTCAAAAAGCAATTACTAGGTCTTTCAGTCTTGAGCAATGTTTTCCCTAACAGGAAGATGTGTTCATCAGTGAGATAACTTATTCAAATCAGCTGTGCACAGCCCTTTTTGGCTAAAGAGGCACAAAATCGCTGCTTAGCCTAGCCCCGGGCTTCTCCCCTTATGCAGACACCATTTTAAAAATTATTTTATTTTTATTTTTTTCCATTGGGGTTTTTGTGCCCAGGGGAAGCTCAGCCTTGGTGAAAGCCCTGGCCATGGTCGGATGTGGTAGTGGAAGAGGTGGTGGTCTGGGAAACCTTTGCATTGGGGTTAGAGAGGTGGTGTGGAGCCATGCTTATTGCAACGGGATGTTTAATGATATCCCATTGCTTTTAGTGGGATTTCTGCACAGGACCCATGAATGAGAATGAGTTTGAGCATCTCAGCATTTTCTGTTGTCCAGGAGTGAGCATGTGTCAGCAAAAAGCACAAATCCTGGGGGGGGTGTGGGGGGGGTGATTTTTACCTTGTTTCCTGTCTTTGCCTCCTTGGCTCTAAACATGTTCAAACTGTGGCTCCTCCAGGCTGAGAAGAAGGTGGGGATTTCCCTGCCACTCTTGCGGTGCTGACTCCTGCATCTGGTCTGCAAAACTCAGTCTATTCACACAGGCAGGAAGAGGATGAGTAACTGAGACCCAGAAGTTCTTCCTCTTGCAAATTTATGGTCCTTTCCCGGCGCGAGGGCTAAGTTCTTTCCCTAAGCAAAATTCCTAAATCAATGGCTTGATTAATAGCTGGGAAACATTTTTCCCGTGGACGCCAGGAGGATATTCACACGGCATCAGCCAAAGGAGCAGCAGAAGGCATTCAGATTTGTTTTAAATTTTATAAAGCCATCAGTTTTAAGAGGCAGCTAAATGAAACAGCCTTCCTGGGTGTCCAGTCATACAGGGGAGAGCAAAACATGAAAGAAAGGCTCTGAGATAGTCTGAAAGTCTGAGTCTCTCTTTAATTCACCGCATGCCAAAATACGTGACTAATGGCCGTCTCAAATTGCATAAAGACCTGAACTAGTAGAGGTCACCTTAATTTCCTCCACCTTAACTAGTACATCTCTGATAAGCAGAGTGGGCACTAGAAGATAGGAGTAAGCCAAAACAGAGCATTCCTCATCTGAGGGTGTACAGGATGAGAGGGGGGAAATCACTCAGAAATTAATGTCTGTAGTGTGTTTCCCAGAGTGGCTCCTGTTCAGACAAGCATAACATTTGCAATTTCCCTTTAACATTTTTCACTGGGTCAGGGTTGTTGGTTTTTGTTTAGAAAAAAAAAAAAAAAAAAAAGACTGTTAACCTATTCAGAATACGAGGCTGGGTCAGGATTGGATTTTGGAAAGTCTGATGCTGTGTGAATTTCGGCTTCATTTATAACTGCCGCCACGTTGTGGTAGGGGATGCAAGACACAGGGATAGCAACGCTGCCTTTGCCTGGCCAGGAGAAATGAAGTGCTGTTCCTTAAGGCAGTGCGTAGCTCAAATACAGATCATCACTGCATGAGAAGACCGGGAGTTGGGAATAATGCATGAATTTTGATGGATTTCACAGCAGTGCCTGGGTACGAACTGGATCTTTCATTGGAAGTGCCCAGGTGTGGTCAGTGCACTGGTGATTTGCCTTTCAGCCAGACCAGGCCTGGTCCTCTTCCTCCTTCCTTCCTGCCCCAAGACATCCATGGAAGCCCTCAGCCCTCTTAAAACCTTTCCCCTCTTAAAGCCAAGGCAGGATCTTGTCCCTCCACATCTTGGGCACTCCAGGGAGCAGAGGAATTGAAAATGTGGTGGATATTTTCGGAGGTCTGCCCTTACACTTGTACTCAAGGCCTGGTGAGCAGGAGATGCACAGATAGGGGCATCATGACCAGAACACCTCCGATTTTCCACCCTGCCGGCCACCAGGACCAGGCAGGGGGGGCATTTTGACCCCTAGACACCCAGCTATCAACTCAAGCTTTAGCTGAGGACGGTGAGATTTTGGCCAAGTCCTCCTTGCAGAGACAAGGCCTTGCCCACAGCCTGAGCTACCTAAGGATGCAGCTTCTTGAACAACAGTCAAAAAACCTAGAATTCAGGACTACTTCACATCAAGTTAATGAGTCCAAATCCAACACAAACCTGTGCTGAGGTTCACCTTGACTCAGAACTGAGAGGTTTGTTCCCAGAGAGGCCCAGAGCCTGAGCTTATCGTTTCTGCTCGTAGCACGCCCTCCAGCATGTCATAAGAGCAGAAATTGCCCCGACAGGAAAAATGCATTCACCTCCTCGTGCTTCCCAACCCAGCACCTCTGCCAACCACCTCGGGCCACTGCCACCAGCAGGGCTGGAGAGCACGGGGCATCAGGAAGGAGATGAGTCCTGGGCTCCCTTGATGAGATCTCCATCAACTGCAAAGGGAGACCGGGGAGACTTGCTCTCAGATGAGCAATTTAGGTGTCTGCTCTTATCAAATGAGTCGCACCCAAAATATTCAAAGGCATCCTACCAGCTGCGAACAGGCAGACTTTCCCATGAAACCTCATGTTTACTATCCGAATACTGACACCCTACCTTTTGCATGATAGAAATCAAGGCTGCTCTTATTTTGATGCAAGGAGTTTATCACAACTGAAGTTTTACATGGGAACACCACAAAAGAACCAGGAATAACATCAAACTAAAGGAAATTTATCTCCTGCTAAGACACAAATAATGATCAGGGGAAAATAAGGAGAAAATACGAATACCCAGCAGCTGGAGATAGCTGCAATTAATCCCCAGGGTGGTATTCTGTCTCCAGAAATTTAAGCCAGAATTTGGATTTTTTCTGCAGAAAACAATTTAATAGATTATTTGTTTCATTTCTTGGCTGTTTTTCCAGCTGAATCGCTCTGTAACACACCCTCACATCCATTGGCCAAGGGGAAAGGAATCCTGTTGAAAGGATAGAAGAGCATGAAAAAAAAAAAAAAAAAAAAAAAGAGGCAAGGAGCAGAAATTGCAACTTGGCAGCACACGGGCAGAATAAACAAGATGAGCAGAGAGGACAGCATCCTTCCTGCAGTCACCTCTGCAGGGAAGGTGAGGACAAGCAGCTTAGGCCAGATGGACCTCTGTCCCAAAACCTCCATCCCAAGGGATGCTACTGATCATTACAACCTCTTCCCAGTCTCTCCATGTCTTTTTGCTCCTAGTAGGAGTCAAACTGATTTTCAGAACATGCAGAGGACCAGCAGTGTTGTTCAGGGTCCTGCAGAGCCAGCTGTGAAGGCCAAGTATTCCCACTGTGATTCTGCTGCGTGGTGTAAGCACGCCATTTAGTTCAGCTGATAAGACATGGCAGTGTGATCTACTGGGCTGAGCAGCTCCTCAAATCTGATTAGCAAAGCATGACACTAGAGATGGGTAACATTTATTGAATCAAGCAATTTTGGACAGTTAAAAATGACCTTTCCCTGAATTAAGGACTCACAGCAGTATCTTATTTTGACTTTTTTTTTTTCTTCTTCAAAATACACCCGAAACAACAACAACAAAAATACGTTCAGTTTTCATTCATCCTCCCCCTCCTTTTTTTTTGGTAACAGAAAGAAAGAAGTTTTCTGTGGGTGAAAGACTAAATGGCTGGATGTTTGTACTGATACAGACGAAAAATGTCATAATAACAAATAGCTCTTGTCTAAAAATTGTTGAATGAAAAGATTTGCTATTTTTTTCATGAAAAGATCTCTGTGTGGGTAAATAATTATATGTAACAGCTCCTAACTGCTGACTACTCTTACAACATAACTGGCTCCTAGCAGCAGGGAAGGGCACAACCTATGAATGGAGCTCATCCTGCCTTGGGCAACGCAGATGAGGGGCAGCTTAGGATTCAAGAGTTTTACTTGTGGGGTTCTTCAGGCTCTTTTTCTCTGGGTGGTCTTCTCTGAGTGTGCTGAACCACGCTTTGCTTTCAGGAAGGCTGCCATCATTTTCTTAGGCTCAAAATGTCATTGCCACACTCTTCTGCAGGGGAGGGCTGGCGTGCAGTGTCCTGGGACTGTGGTTACCATGCCCTGGGGCTGCGCAAACCTGGACTCCCTCCTAGTCTGCTCCACGTGCCCCAAATTGCATTTAGGTTTTTGTTGTTGTTATTTCATTTTTTCCCCCAACAGAACAGACCCAAAAGAAGGCAAGCAAGGAACCCTGAGATGGTTCTTCAGCTCCTGTAAGACCAAATGATGAGAGCACTTGTGGAGTCTGTAGGACCTGCTGGAGAAATGCCCCAGGAGTTTTGCAGCTGGGTGACCTGCACTTGGCCCATGCCCACCCCTAAGGATTCTCACCACAGAGGGACTTGCCCCATCTCATGCCTGGGCTCCAATGCGTTGGTGCCAGCTTGGTGCTCTGGAAAAAGCTTTTGTGCCTGTCGGGTGGGCTTCTGGGGGTCTGTGACTGCCCCGACCAGGAGCAAAGATGCATCTCCCCAGCTGTCAGCAGCTCTGGCTGTCAGCGCCACATCCTCCAGCATTTGGATCCAAGGTCTGTATCCTTGTAGGGGTTAGCCATGGCAATGGGACACCCTGCCTTGCTTCCCCAGGTAGCAGAGGTGCTGGGATCACAGTCTCCCTCCTGCATCTTGCTTCACCCAGTCCTGAGAAGGACTCAAGGGGGCTGGAGCCATCCCTGCAAGGGGCCGGAGCCACCCATGCCCAATTTTCCTGCAGGGGACATGGGCTGCATATGGTTTTTGCTGATGCCTTCTGCCCTCCGGAGCACCAAGAGCTTGGAGGAAAGGACTTGCATCCAGCAAAGACAAGCAGAAGCTTCCCCTTTTCCCTGTTCCCTCCTGGTCTGCAGGAAATTTCTCTGTTTGCAGGTTCAAGGGGGGATCAGGGAAATTAATGGAAAAGGTTTATTAAACACAGAAAACCCACATCCAGCTCAGGAAGTCCCTGAGATGCAAAAAGCTGAGGCTGGGGAGCTCCAGGAGGAAGCACCACATCCTGTCCTGCTGCTTGGGTTCCTCCAGGGCTTCTGTGCTGGGGTGCTGTGGCCACTGTTCTTGCTGGCCCTCCAGACCTGAGGCATCAGTCATTCACCTTCGTTTCCACCAAATTCTTCAGTCAGAGGCTGACCCCCATGCACAGCACTTTGCACAGGACAGAAAATGACATTTTTGCTTGGGCCTTCGGAGCAGGGACCGGAGGTTTTTGTACATTAACCCAAGTGGCTCCAGGGTCAAGCCCCTACTTGTGCTTCTGAGAATAAGCGTTAAGTATGCCTGTGCTTATCTATCTGTATGTGTGGCATATAATAGCACAAATATAATTTCTCCCAAGCTCCTTTACTGGACACTTTCAACCGGTGAACAATCTGGGGAAAAGCTGGGACAATTGGTCAATAGGTTAAAAGAGAAGAGCGTGTTTTTGTGCAACTCCAGAAGCGAAGCACAGAACAAAAACCACCAAAAGACCAAGAGCAACAATAGGGGTGTTTTCCTTCCTGTATGTTTGTTACAGTTCTTGCTGGCCATGCAAAAAAAAAGAAAGAAAAAAAAAGCCATAACAAAATCTGACACACAGGTCACTATGTTCTTCGGGAATCAGAAATAGACTGAGTGGGCTTGGTAGGCAAACACACATTTCACAAACTCCTTCTCGTCACAAAGCCAATATTTGTTCAGGAGAGAATTCTTCCTCTGGGTAATTAATATTTTTTTGCTATTTATTGCTCACTGGATGGAAGTTTTGGAATGTGTAAGGAAGGGGGGAAACCTGGCAGCGTTCCTCGCAGTTATTACATTGCTGCGGAGGCCTCCAACAAAAATCACGGCACCGAGTGTGCATTCCTTTCATAAGCAAAATGGATCATCAGGCGATGGAATGGCTTCAAAGGAATGCGTGCATCATGCCTTTGACATTTTGCTGCAGCTTGAGCAGGAGGGGAAAGAAAGAGCTATGGAGAAACACTTTCCCTAGGCTGTGCATTTGTTCTTCCCCGTCTGCTGTGAAGGAAGATTTCCACTTGGCACCTCAGAGGCTGGAACCTCAGCCCTGCCTCTTCCAAGCCACACGTTAGAGAAAAGCCAGAGAGTTTACTTTAGAGAGGAATAGGAGGTGAAGGAAATTGTAAACTCGAGTGAGATGTTATAGGGCAGGTTAGATGCTGGTGGGTAGACTAACAACAGTGGAATGTTATTGCTAAAATCTGGCTCCTTCCAAAAAACCCGTAACGTTGTCAAAGCCTTGAGTTTTGTCTGCTAGTTTCAGACATTCCAACATATGCTTCTTATTTTGTTTTTAATACTTACAGTCCATCCAGAGACAATTCATGGCAACTGTGGCTATTGTAACACTATATAAAACACAGGGTTTGATGACAACTGATATGAAGTGTGATTGGAAAAAATAATGCCCCCTGGTAATGATAATATTTCCTGCTCAGATTGGTCTCACGATAATAGGCCTTGCTCCAGTGGTGTTTTCAGAGTTATATACAGGACTCTGGTATTACATTACAGCTGCAGCCTGGTTATACATCCGTGTGAATAGGAGGAAATAAATGCACATGCAGGACGTCTGAAAACGGGGGCCTGACAGCAGCAATTTCTTGCTTGGCTCCTGAGGGGTGAGTGAAGCATGGTTTGCAAGGACCCAACTGAGCAGGGAAACATCTTGCCTGCTTTGGAGGAGAGATGCAACCTCTGGAGCATGACCCCAGGCAGCCTGGCAGCAGCTGGGGAGGTCAGAAATAGCCTGGGGCAGAAAGTTTTGCTCTCAAAGGATGTGGATGAAGGGGGGTGGGAAGGGGGGCTGAAAACCTGCCCGAAGGATTGGGCTGCTGGTAGGTCGCTCTCCCAAAGTGTTCCAGGTTTTAGGGGTCAATGGGTACGAGGACAGGAGGATGGGGAATTAGTTTCCCTGGGCAGAAGTGCACGAATAACTACTTTGGTGGGAAATGGGCCTGGGAGGCTGGAGCTGCAGGGCTGGCACACAGTGAGGATGCTGGTTTTGTCCACTGGCTATCCGTGACCTGGAGTAAACGTCTTCCCACATTAAAGGCCTAAATCATGCCTACGGGGTGGCAGATAAGGACAATTCCCCTCTCTTCCTGTGCCTGAATCCATCCCTTTATGTCAACAAAGCTTGCATGCTTTGGGTCGATCACCAGTCCCCAACATGCAGCTCCTGGGGCTGTCCCAGCAAGCCCTGGGCAGCATGGAGCATTCGGGATGGCTGCTGAGGGTCACCACCACTGCTTTGCTTCCTGCAAGCCTCAGGAGACAGCTGCAGGTGGTAAGTCCTCCAGAAAAGAGGTGGGCAAAAGAGAAATTCCTCAAGGAGGGGAAACGAGGTCAAAGAGACTTTTCTTAAGAACCCAGGGGATGTGCTTTGGCTCTTTCAACCTCAATTATTGCAGAGTAAAACTGGAAAAGAAAGAGCGAAGCCCCCCATTTTAGAAGTTGGTAGGAATTCTGAGACCTATGATAGCGGGCTGTAGGATTTCACTTCCAGAAAGCGGGGATGTCTCAGAGACCTACAAGCCAGCTCAATGTCCTGCCAACAAGAAGGAACAAGGCGATGCTGATATGTGGAGTCCCCCAGAACTTCAGAGCCCATGGACCTGGGGACCAGAGACCACATGATCTGGCAGTTATCTGCTCAGGGGGACGTGAGACAAAGCTGGCAAACAAGGTCTGATCTTGCTGGGAGAGGAAGGGAACTGAGTCACCCAGATACACACTCACATCAAGGGGAAACTTCAAAGAGGCCAAGAAAACCAGGATCAAGGACTCCAAGGAACTATCTTCAAAGGCTGAGCAATCTGACCCTGGGGCTGGAGGAATGCTAGTGTCCACCCTCCCCAGCACGACGTAGGACGGGGGAAATTATGCAATCCTCAAAAGTCTGCAAACACGAGCGAAGACACGTGGAAACTGGGTATCGCTCAAGATGCCTGGCGTCACGCCTCGGGAGCGAGACCAGCTGAGGTGCCTGCCACTCTCATCAGGGATCTGAGAGGGATTTTTCCTGCCAAATCCCAGTGGCCTGGTGTGAGCTGGGCCTTGCGGGCTCTGCCTGATGGATATGGGCAGAGAAATTTCCAAAGTTTGTTTTTTTTTTTTTTTTTAAATCCGTCCCAAACTGTCTTTCGCAACTGTTTCTCCACTCTGCTCATTGTGTCGTGCTGCAGAAGCTGCTCAGTTCCCAGCTCAGCAATGCCACACGGGGACAGCAAGCATGTGGGGCATTTATGGGGGTGACATAAAAAAGGGGTCTTCCTAGGTTAGTCCATGCCCCTCCTCGGAGCAGCACATGGTGGAGTGGGTCACCACACTGTGTCTTCCTTTGCTTTTGTCCCTGGATGTTTCCCTGAGCCTGAGGTGAAGGATGTCCAGCGTGAAGGGATGCTGCTTGCTCTAGGTTTGTGAGATAAATGACTCCTCATGCAACGGCAGCATGAGATACTTGGTGGGGAGATGTGGCGTGCTCTCCCCAGCTCGGCAGGGTGATGCTGCTTTTAGAGCAGCTGAGGACCCAGGACCTGAGGGTGTCTGCTGGGAAACCAAATGGATGAGCGGAGGTGACTGAGCAGTGTTGAGAAATGTGTTGTTCTCACACCTTTCTCTGCTCTCCTCACCTTATTAATGCCCTGACACTGCATAGACCAGCAAACAAGGTCGTTGGCCAACATGTGAGCTTCTTCATGATGAGACTTATATAAAGGGCTCCAAGCTCCTGCTCCAACCAGCTTGTGTCCCCTCTCCATCACCACCCCATGAAGTCCTCCTCTACTTTGGGAATCCCCCTGTTCTGCTGAGCACATGCTCATCTCTGCACTGCACTCAGCCTCCCAACTCCCTCCCACTGCTCAGAGCTCATTTCCCCATGGAGTATCCCCATCCCATCACAAACCATGGCATTTCAACAGAATTTCTGGGCAGCCCTACAGCTACCCAGCTTGCCCCAATGCGCAGACAAGGTGTGCCAGGGAAATAACCAGGAGGAAGCCTCTGGACGAGGTCGCTTTGGAGCAGCTTGCCCAAGCAGAGCCTAAGGGCAGATTTGCCTGGCACTGGGGCAAGGGGGAGGTTTGGCAGTAACAGGGGCACCCAGTCCAGGAGGAGAGGGAACAGCCCACGGTGGGGTGAATCAAAACCTTGGCATCCAGTGTCTGGGTCTGAGCCTGACCCAGCACTCCAGAGTGGGAAAAAAGGCTTGGAACCCTCGCATTTGGTTGCATTTGATTGTTCAGTGCTGAATGCAGCCATCAAATGGAAAATTCCCCACACTAAACCTCCAGCCATCACCCTGCAAAGACACAGCACTGAGCGAGAAGCAATGGGAAGAAGGGCTCAAAGGATGGAGATGCTGGGGCTGGGCACCCCGTGCAAAAAAACGCTGCAGACAGGGAGTGCAGACGGGGTTAGCATGGACTTATCAGGGCTCCATCCCCCGGGTACCGAGGGCAGCTTCATCCAGCTGGCACAGGGTGCCGCAGAGTTGGCTGAGAACCACGCTGGCAGCCACGGGGCGAGCTCTCCAGGGGCGGCCGCTTGCCAGCCCCGCTGCAGCCCGCGCTATCTCGCCTCCGCTGCCGCGTTCCCCCAGCCGGCACCTTGCCCGGATCAGCCCTTCCCTGGGCTGGGCAGACACCAGCATCCAGCTGTGTGGGTTAGCTGTCTGCCCGCGATAAAAATCACAGAAAAGAGACGGCTTTTTGGTAACGGCTGTGATTTTTTTTTTTCTTTTATGTCTACCACCTGAGCTCTGCTGCAAGGGAAACAAAAAGTCCCAATTAGAGGCACAGTAAGGCTGGTTTACTCAGCAGCGAGCAGAAAATATTCCCATGGCTCTGGAGCTAAGCAATGTACTCGGAGTTGTGGCCGGAATATGATTTTAGTTATGTTGGCAGAAACCCGGAAGAAATTCACTCAGATAAGTTGGTTTTGCTGTAGTGAAAAGGCAGCCCCCAGCCTTGCTGCTTGCAGCATCCGGCCTCTCCTGGCACCCTTGCTCTGATTCACGTGTGCAAATTTGGCTTTCTGGAAGTGAAAGCAGCTAGTTATCGCCAACCAGGAAACCGTCTCATTTGCCATCAGTACCAACAGGTTGCCAATGCTTTTAGCCAATGTGTGGTGTTTTTAGCTAGTGTGTGATTTTATTTTTCTTTTCTTTTTGCTCTTTGGTAAACAGAGCTCTGAACCATGGACTGGCTTCTTGGACCGTGCAGGTTCAAGAAGTTCAAAGGAGGCTCATCCTAAAGCGCTGGGGAGGCGCAGGGAACCTGACATCCATCTCGAGTCTGGATAATGGAACCATATGGAAAGAGAACATCCTAAAATTGATGAAGACCTGGCCTGACGCAGGTTGTTGAGACCACCTGGGCTTTCTAGAGATCCTGCCAGCAGCAGGAGGAGGAAGAAGGGCTAGCCCTGCAGAAGGAGAAGGAGAGGTCAGGTAGTCGCTGGGGTGTGAAGACTGATGGGACCACGTCTCATGTCCCTGCTCCTCGGGTGGTTCCTAAGTAGGTTGTTTCAGCATCGCAGCTGAGGACATCAGCAGAAACAAGGCTACAAGGTGCACTTGGGAACTCATGCACGGTGTAGGGCCATAAGGCTTTTCTACCAGCAATACTTTAAAAACTCTGCGGAAACACCCTTACTGACTTCAAAGGCCTTGGTTAAAGCCATGGCCGTCTCCAGGCTTTGCATTGTCTACCTTCTTGCCCCAGGATACTGAAGCTGTTTTCAGCTGTCGCTGCCTTTCCACCCCTTGCCTTATGCCTGAGGCAGAAGCTGCCATTAGCCCCCAGCTGGAGGGACCCTCAGCTTTATGGGAACTTTGCAGCCACCCTTGATACTGGTGTTTAGAGGTGATTTATTTCTGCTGTTCTGTGCTAAAATCCCTGGGTAACCTTTATGGTTTTGGGTACTTAATCTGTGACTTATACAAAGAATGTGGTGCTCATCTCCTGGGAAAGGAGAGTGTCTCTGGTTCAGAGTGGGAGTTCCCCATTGGAAACCCCACAAGGGCAGAGTGATCATCGACCTGCTGTGCGACACGTTTGGTCCCACCAGCTCCTAATAGTAGAAGCAGGTTTGGGGCAAAGTTTTGAAATCCAGGCTTTCTTCCATGCCACGCTCTCTGGATGTTCTGATGCTTATTTTCTCAAAGAAACCATAACAAAACCATGATAAGAATTATACCTATGCATGAAGATGAAAAAAAAATTGAGAAGACTGAGGCAGGGAATGCACCCTGCACCCTAAAGCTTTTTTTTTTTTTTTTTTCAAAAAGACTGCTCAAATCTCTCTGAACAAGAGTGAGAGGAAATAGCTAATTCAGTGCATTTTCAGGGCACTAAAGGGGATGCTGCTACGCTAGGCAGTGTCTGCCTGTTTTACTGTGAGTCACATCTCATCAATGCAGCGCTATATCCAGCAGACATGAGCAGCACAAAATAGGAATGTGCCCATTGACAGACAACCTGAAACAAAACAGTTTTGCCCAGCTTCGCATGGATTATTCATCTCTGAAGCTGTTATGCAATTCTGAGCACTGCGCCTATGTATATGTGGCTTATTATTAATTTATCCTTTGGGATTGCACCCTGCCAGGGCAAAGTATATTTATGAAACAGTTCTGTAGGTGTTCTGAGACAGCGTGTGCCAATGTCAAGTGAAAGTATGTTGTAGCTGTGATTTAAATGACAAGGCTCTGTGCTGATGATTTGTCCCAATGTCTTCATAGCAGAGGCTGAAGGACTCTCGTCCCCAGATTTCCATATGAAACCTATAACTTCTGGTGGAGGATTTCCATTCCTTCTCATGAGCTCCCCTGGGCCAAGCACGCTGTAAATTAAGTCACTTTATTTAAGGGCTAGAACCGAAACCCTGGAGCCAAATACCTTCTGTCCTCATTCATATTTGAATTTGTGGCTTGGGCCCATCTCCAAGTGTATTGTGAAGTGTCTCCTTCCCTGTTAAGATGTAGACAGAGACAGCAGTCAAGAGCCAGTGTCCAACGTGTTGTGTCTCCTGCCAGGTATTCAACAGGTCCTTTGAGGGCCACGTACCCGTAGGCAGAAGTGGGTTATTTAGAGGAGCAAGAGCAGGATAAGCACTGGTGCCGTGTGTTTTCTAAAGAAACATACAGAATTTATGGTGTGGTGGAGCACTTTGGCTCACAGAGTAGGTGAAGGAAACCATATCCCCTCGGAGGGGATCCGAGGGCTGAAGAAGACCCCGGGCGGTGGGAAGGCAGGAGCAGGGGCCACCGCTGCTGCCCGTGCCCTGCTGCCCACGGTGTTTGTGACTGATGAGGTGGCACGGAACATGGAGAACAAAGAGATCTGCCCAAAGATACCGTAACCACTCATCTCTGCTGCTTTGCACACTGAATCTCAACAGGCATGTGGGTGTAAGGAGAAGGCTTGGGTCCCCTTGTACCATGGATCCGGTTGTTTTGCTGCCCTAAAAACACACACCAGCACTGTTGATCTGAAGAGACTTACCAGGGGGCATGACATCCAGCTCCATGCAGGGTTTCAAGCATTCATGGCATTTCCACTGTTTCCCCTGTGTTTTCTTGTGCAGCTGCTCAGAACAGCCAGGTCAGCTTGTCTGTACACAGAAACCACCCCTGGCCAGCAGGAAGACAAGCAGACAGGGCGAGATGTGACTTAACAGCACTGCCAGGTCAAGCAGGGCACTGCTCGGCTTCCCCTGAACCTGATCTGGGCTGTGAGGCAGACACCAGATCATCAGGGAGTTTTTTGCCTTTGTGATGAAAGTTTCTGGGCACCAAGGGGCTCAGTCACGTGCTGGTGGTGGTCAGAAAAAAAAGCAGTAATGCATAAACCCTTACAGAGCACCCATCGGGAGAGTCCTCAGCTCTGGGTTGCTGATGCTCTTGTAAATAATAAATCCTTCCTCCTTATTTTTGTAGCATTTATAAGGAAACTTGGGTGCAGACTGGTTAAAGAAATGGCTCATGGGCTCACAGAAAAACCACCAACAGAAGTAACAGGTCTAATCCCAAAGACTGTTCTCCGAAAGGGTTGATTTTAGGGCACAGAAGGCTTTGGGACAAGCAAGAGGATAGAATCAGAGCAAGAATAATATTTGAGACCCGAGAGCTTCGAAGAGGGAGGCTGGGCCTTTGAGGAAGGAAAGAGGGAAAAAAAAAAAAAAACCACAACAAAAACAAAGCAAAACAGCAACAACAAAAAAAAAATTAGATGGGATATTACCCACTGACTGCTATTTCATTTCTCTGGAGAAATTTACGATGTGATCATTAAATCCTCTAGAGACGAACCTGAACAGTGTTTTCTTCCTTCTGGGCAAAAATCTTGGAACTCTTAAAAAGACATTGTATTTCACAGCTCAGCAATCCAGCAGCATTTAAGGACTGGAGAGAGAAGAGGAATTTTTAAATGAGCAGTCTCTCTCTCCTTTTTTTTTTTTTTTTTTTTTTTTTTTGTAAAAGATTCTACACTGTCAAAATTCTTTTCAGGAAAAATAAATAAATTCTAACATCTGGTAATTAATAGCTTGCAAGCCACAGAACGGTTGCCTACAGAGACAGCTCACACGAGAGCAGTGCTTGCCCTGCCCCTTATCTCTGAAGATCACTCGTTAAAACAAAAGCTCTCCGGATATGGCATTTAACTGCATTTCTGTTTTTGTGCTGTGGAAAGACAAACAGTAGGATCAATATAGAAATTGTGACAATATTCAAGCTTTCTGACCCCATTTTGTCTTCAGGCAGGACTGGCAATACCCTCCCAAGCCTTCACACCCTCACAGTTGGGTTAAACCCTTTTGCTCCATGCTGGTGCCGGCTAAGGGACACAGCAACTTGTCACTTGGATGGTGGCATCTCAAACTCTCCCATGCCTGCAGTGTCTCTTAAAAGCTGTCCCTGGGGCACTGCAGATTTTCTTGCCCTTATTTTATAGGGGAGTGCTGCAGCAGAGGGATGAAGTGGCTTGCTGAAGGTCACAGAAGCAAATGAGGTGCCTACTAACATACTTAAAACCATAACCACAAAACTTTCCACTTTACCCTGATAATGCTGCTGAGGAATAGAACCAAAACAAAGAAGCCTGGTACAATACTTTAGCACGGATGTCACCCACACCTCTGAAGTTTTTAGTAAGGGTGACCAAAAAAAAAAAAATTTAAATTAAATTTGTAGCCCTTCAAAAGATGTGGAGCAGAACCTCTGAACTCCTGAAATGTTTGGACTCATTTCTACTTGAATTTCCTGGAAGGTAAAAACTACAGCTCCAAAATACAAGAAAAACCTTTCCCATGTTATTCTTAAAGCAACCCAGAGTGGAGTTGTGTCTTTTTTCAGGCTGCTCCTTGTGAGACTGGGCTTCCCAAGAGAAGACACCAAGAGAAGAGGACATAGGATGGCCAGGATGGCCAAAATCAATGTCCATGACACTCAGCTCCACAAAATTTGTCAATCTTGCCATTTGCCAGTAGTTTGCCTAGCAGCTGTAAAACATCTTTAGGCTTCATTCCTTGCTTTTCCATAGTTTTCCCAATGTGGTAGCCTGCAAAACCATATGTTCCAGTTTCTCAAGGATATTTAAGAGCTTAAATACCATTGACATCCATGTCCAACCTCAACCTTGCTAAATGCCATACAGAGTGAGGATTTAGACACTTGAAGATGGTGAGCTCTCATGGCATGGAGAAAAAGCTATATTGATGTTGTCTTCCAGCTTGAGGTGAAGTATGAGAGATATCTGCCCATCTGGGGCTAAGTGTGCTCAAGATCCAGTTTCCCTTCTCTCTGAGCTTCTTTCTGTACTGTAGTTTGGCTGGGATTAAATTTATTCAAAGAAAGTGGGAGAGGCAAAGTGGAATTAGCATTAAACCCACCCAGGGACCAAACGGCATGCAGACATCTTGCATTTATCACAGCCACTGTCCTCTAGCTCATCTTGCCCAACAGAGCAGCCAGGATGCCTTATATCATCCTACTTAACCTCAAGACAGGATCAAAGCACTGCTCTGACATCCAGCCGTGGAAATTAAAGACCATCTGACGACAAAGAGCAAGCGTGTTTTCTCGGCACGCACAGCCTGAGCTGTGCACGCCTCGCCCAGGTGACTGCCCGCCGTTCCCTTTTTCTCAGGAACGGACTGTCCCAGTTCTCGGAAATGCAGCCAGGAAACTTATTTTTTTTTATTTTTTTTTAATGTGAGCCTCCACTCTTTGAAGGGCAGCTAAGCTCAAGCTGAGCTCACGGTTAACACAAAAGAGCAGAAAAAGAGTGTTCTTCATCAGGACCCTGGCACCATCAAAAATTTTGAGTGGCTCATGTAGTTTAGGGTGGAAAACGCTATCAGCTGCTCTTCGCGGTGACAGCACACTCAGTTTTGAGTAGCTGCAGTTCAAAGGAAAAGATTGATGTGGCAGAGGGATGTGGGCTCTCTGATGAGCCAAAATAACTGGTCAAACTCCCATCCCCGTAACGCCGGCATCCTCAGGGAAACCAGTGGGAGTTTTCCCATCGGCAGGAGCAGCAACAAAGGCAGGGGAGGAGGGCTCCTTTGTCAGACACCAAAAGAACTGAGTCTCCTCTCAGCAATTAAAATATAGAATTCTACTTGAAAGTGATTAATATTCCTAGTGTCTACTTATGGCCAAGCCACGGATCCCGAGCTCTACCAAATATGAACTTAAACACACAACACTCTCCGGAGTTACTTCTCAGTTAATAATTTATGTATTCTGGCAGCAGATCAATGCAACTAGAAACTAGTTTAGTAACTTACCTTCGGGGTTGTCTATCTATAAACACTGCAGATTCCTAAGTTAAACAGAACCCAATTGTTTTCCTGTGTAATAGAGGCCAGGGCCTGATTTATATAGTTAATTTAAATGGTAATCTTAAAGAGTTGGGAAAAAAAACAACCTGTATCATTAAGGGTTATGAAAGAGGGAGAAACTGTTTACTACTGGGTTCAGAAATATGTGATATAAGTGAAGATAAAATGTGAGTATCAAGAGAAAAGTAATAAAATTGTACCGGTATGTTTTCTGCGCTTCTAGAACAGACAACATCAGTCCTGGCTGATTTTTCCTGAGGTTACTCTGCACCCACAGAGCTGTCTGATGCTGGGGTTTGTCTGCAACTGCACAACCCAAATTCTTGCCTTTTTAACTCGGGGCTAAGTCCAATGGCAGAAAGCAGGCAGGGCTTGCCTGGCTGTGGCCGGACTGGGAGTTTTAACTGAAATCAGGGTGCCCAGACTTGCCCCTGCTCCTCAATCATCTCCAGAGATGAGAAGGGACAGCAGCCTTTGTGGATGGCTCGTGCACCGAAACATGGCTCGCGTCTGAAAGCGCCTCGCAGTGACTAATTAACAGGCATCTGTTACAACTTGTTGAGCCTTATCTTCATTTTCATACGCTCTATTTTGGAATGAAGTTTTATTTGGTCTCCCAAACGTTGCTCAAGAGTCACATTACAGGATTAGCCTTCCTGACAAAGGGGAGGGGATGCTTTGTGGTTAGCAGCACGGGGCAGGAGGCTGGAGCACGTCCCCGTCCTCGTCACGCGCTCTGAAGCCGCTCGCTCGACTCAGACAGCGAAGCCTGCAGAGATAGGAAGGCTTCATGAATGTATATGGAACCTTCTGAACTCCTCTTTCAAAAGGTGCCATGTAAATAATGCTTTAATAGCTCTCAGATGTCGCCGAATTACCCCTTTGCAAATATCTGCTCCTGCAAGCTGAGCTGATGTCCCCTGGCTGCAGACACTTGTTCTCCGGAACAAAGCCTCAAAAGCTTTGCCTCCACCATCAGAGCAGCCACCAGCAGGGCTTCACCTCATCCACAGGCAGGGCAACCAGGGCAGAGGCCTCGAGATCTACAAACCACAGCCCATTGAAGCGAGAAGCCTCTAGATGGGATCAGAAAAGATGCCCTCCTTGTGGGTCACCGTGGAGGATTACAGACGCTCACCCACACCGTGTAATCTTATCTCCATGTGCTGCTTGTGTGAATTGTGAATCCTCCAGCTGCGTGTGCACTTGTGCTATGGGGAACATTCAGATCCCGTGAACTGGCCCAGCTGAACTTCTATTTATTTGTTAATTTTCCTTTTATTAATGGAAAACCTGTGAATGCTCTTGAGAGGCCGTCAGGTTGGATGCACTGAGCTACGCACAAAGCTTTTCTACCTGGGTAGTTACACTACGTAAATGCTACACTTGACCACAACCCCCCTGAAAAGGACCAGTAAGGTTTTCTTACCCTTTTGGGACCAAGTAATGTCCAATGGGTGGTCCCTATGGGGTGGGAAGAAACTTTAGGCTCAGCTGGGTAGCAATACAAGCCCTCCAGGCAGGGAAGGCAGTCCCATACCTTGGCTGCTGTTGAGGGGCCCTACGGATTTAATAAATATCTCAGCCTACATGGGGACTTCAGTTGTGAATCATCCTCACAAATGCTTTTATCATCATCTGAGACACCCTTACAGCCAGTGGAGAGGAATCAGTGCTTTGGGGTGCAGTTCCTCTGCTGTATTTTAGGCATCTGCCATAAGAGGAAATGTTCTGAGCTCCAGACCTCGGTGGGCTGGCCTTTAATAACTAGCCAGGTGGGGGTGAGTAGCTGCGGTGGTGCTCCCTGGATATTGCCATCTGAAGCCAGCTCTGAGACAGCTTTCCTCTGCTCTGGAATAGTAGCCGGTTCAATTCAACATGCTTCCAAAGAGAAACCAACTAAAAAGGAAAAGAAAAAAAAAAAAAAAGAAAAAAAAAAAACCAAGGCTCTCTTATTTCAGAGACACCAAAAGAAGTGGGAGTGCGAACATATGTGTGTGTCCACATGGGGAACTACTCCGGAGTCTCTGCAGTTCTTTAAATACACGGTGAACACGACGCCAGGCTAACCTCCCCTTCTGCACAGGCTCTTGGATGCGCGTGGGCTGCTCACTTCTGGTTTGCCAGGTTTAGTGGAGACGTTTGGAGTGGAGTTAGCTGACGATGGGCTCTGGGCTCCTGCAGTGGGTAACACAAAGTGATTCCACTCGCTTCCATTCAATTGGCGTGTGGAAGTTGGCCTGGATGAGGAGGGGAAGCAAGCTGCTCTCGGCCGACACCCACTAAACCAGGCACTGCTCTGAAAAAACAACATGAAAGTTGTTTTT
The DNA here is from genome assembly GCF_964211835.1 of Anser anser. Lineage (NCBI taxonomy): Eukaryota > Metazoa > Chordata > Aves > Anseriformes > Anatidae > Anser > Anser anser. The sequence continues at coordinate 157,326,455 of NC_139721.1, forward strand.
AAAAATCCTCTTCTTTTATAGGCAGGATCCCGCGGTCTCTATATTGGCATAACAGGGCTAGATAGGAAGATAGCCCACCAGTGTCTAAACCCTCTGATCTTACCTCGTTTGAAGAGATGGAGGATTAGATCCTGCCCTTAGCTACATCTGGTGTGACTCCAGATGAGCTACTATGGGTGAAAATTGGGCATGATGAGTACAATTTGGACCCTAATCGTTCCATGATACATCCCATTAGAATGAATTACACGTGCACATTAAAGGAAACATAAAGCCTTGAGATTAAGAGGATGAGATAAAAATTCATCTGCTCTGCTGGCTTTCCTGGAGTGGTTTTGAGCTGCTCCTTGCAGAGGTGAATGGCATCATGCAATGTTTCCCACCGCCCCTGTTCAGGTCCAGCTCAGCTCAGCTGGTCGTGCAGCGTTCACCTTGCACATCGTGACCTGCAGCACGACAGCAGCTCAGACGTGCTGAGGCAAACTTCTCCTGCAAGCTTTTCAGGGGAAATTCTCCTTGCTTGTCCCTCAAGAAAAAAGACCACTAAATATATATGTTTAAGAAAGTCCCAGGAGAGAGAACAGCAGTGAAAAGCCCAGTGCTGTGGTGTGGTCACGGAAAGAGGGACGTCAGTGGATGTGGACTGTGAACGAGGGAGGGTAAATTCGTGGTTCAGATTTGCAGGAATTCCCCAGCACTAGCTGAGAGTTTAATAGCTCGCTGTTTCGTCTTTAATTCACCACTGACTTCTGGCAACAAGACAAGGTATTTACAGATGGGGCTTATAAAGGCACCTGTGCATTTCAACATCAGTTGTTGCAGTGCCTAATCCTAAAGACTGACACTACGGGACAGATCCTGCAATCCCTGTTAGAAAGGGAGCTCTCCCAAAAGTACTGCGATGGAAAGGCTAAGGACCTGCCACATATTTTTCTCGCTTGCAATTAAAATTCTTTAAAGTGCAAAATCCCTGTTTTAAAGGGTGAGCAGTGGCCCCTCCAGGACCAACCTACAGACCCATTGTTCAGGGACATTTGTGGGATGGGGAGAGCTGGGACAGCCCCCGGGCTGTGGAGCCCATCAAACACCCACCACCTTCCCACCTCCTGGGATTTCCAGCTTTGTACCAGAAGGTTTGAGACAGAAGAGGTATTCAGCGCCCCAGTTTTTGGGCAGGCTGATCCTGAGCACTTGCTGGGCAGGATCCCTCTGGGGCATTAGTCACAGGAACAGCTCATGTCTGGGTGCTGATGCTGTGGCCTCAGCCTGACCTAGGCACTGTGCCACTTCCACCAGACTTTGTCCAGGAGTAGCCCTGTGCCCCTGAAGATATCACAGACCTAAAAGTGATGCACCTTCAGCCTTCACTATCTGCTACCTGGAGTCTTCAGGCCCTCTGTTATCAACTTAAATTTTTTTTTTCTTTTTGGACATGGACCTTAATCTCTTTCATGTTTCATTCCCATTGGTAAAACAGGGATGTTACTAAGCCCTCTGCCTTTTTCTTTTCTTTTTTTTTTTTTTTTTCCCAGACTGGTTCCACCTCTGCTCTTCATTAGACAAGGAGTGATACATGCAAAATAATTGTACCTAAAATAGGCCTGCAAATTAATTTATTAGGAGCAGTGTAGCCTGCAGGACTTTTTAAAGTTAGTTTTGTTTCTATGCAGAAGATTTTCTGGAGAAGCAGGACAGTCATTTGTCATTTTTGTGGTAAAAAAAAATACAAAACACAAAACAACACACAACCAAAAAAAAGGGATAGAAAAGAAGTAAAACCTGCTCTAAAGATAGTGAAATTAAGTCTTTCCCACTGAGTTTTTATTTTTTTTCCGAAGACCTGAGCAAAGATTAGAGGAAGTAGGTTAATCAGATTGTGTGCATGGACATTGATGTTGCTTTGACTGAGCAGTGTGTCTGCCCTAATTAAAGAAAACTTTTCAAGGGAGTAGAAATGCACTTGAGCCCTTGCATGTTTGTGTTGGTCACTTACTGAACATGGGAAGTTGTGGCTTTGCCTTTTCCTTCAGAGAGGATAAAAATACACGTCGTGCACTGTTGATGTTTGGTTTGCCTGTCAGTGGTGAGGGTAATTTCTCAGCAGACAGCCATCCCTTCTTTTTCTCCACTTTTTTCACTTTCCTTTTTATTGGAAAGGAGCATTTGATACTGATTGAAGATGCCAGAATGACACCTCTGCTTCAGAGGCCAGAGGACAAGAGGGTGCCTTGGGCAGCCGCAGGGTGAATTTCTTCCCACATAAGTGGCTCCAGCTTTGACATGACCCCCAGCCAGTTTAGCAACCTCTGATGCCAAAGCAAGTATTTAGGTACATGATCTATCAGGGGGTTGTTTCAGCTTATAAAAAAAGAGGTGTGCTGACTGCTGGGCCAGCTACTGACTGTCTGAACAAACAGATCTCTGCTCAGGAAGACACCCCAACAGGGAGGCAAAAAGTATTGATCCAGGCAGTGGAGTGGTAAGGATCTGTCTCCATCCTCACCATCACACTTTCAGGAGGCCATGCCCTCCTGGAGTGGGTTATCATGAGAAATAGTAAGAAAGTTTTTCCACTATGTTATTCAGAAGACAATTAAAAAATAATAATCAAATAAATGTATATATAAAAGAACAACCAACCAACCAACAACAACACCAAACCAAACCAAACCAAAACGACCTCCCCCACCAACAAGTGCACAATCCCAAATATGCAGATCTTTCCTTCTTTTTGGCCTTTTCCTGACTTTATCCCGGCGGCACTCTCATTCCCAGTCGCAGCGGTCACACCAGACGTGGAGGAGATGGTGGTGAGGTCAACCGCTGTGCTTTGCTGGACCCTCACTGTCAGAGGAGACAGCTGCTAAAACCAGCTGTGGTGGTGGCTTGTGAGTGATGGAGGGCTGGACTTAGACTGCAATTCAGCTCATTAAAAGCACCCCGGGGGCTGCTATGGTTATTTGCCCCCTGTAGCGCTGGCATTTTTAAGGCCAGGTCAGAACTCATTGCTCCAGGCTCTGTGCTCTCTCCAGGCTCTCTCCATCCTTTGTCAAAGGGCACGTATTTAGCCTGTCCCTCATTTTTATCCACCACGGGGAGGGCAGAGCCCTGCGTCTGAGCAGACTCCCATCCCTCTGCTCCCCTGCCCTGAACAAATGTGGTCAGCGTGAAACGAAGCCCAGAGCAGCAGCACGTTCCCCTGTGAGCAGACGGAAAGTTTCAAAGGCACAAAGGGTATTTAGGCACCGACTTCAAAGTCAATAAGTTGGATGCTGAAAAAAAAAATCTCCCCCGTAGCCTTTATGTCATGCCACTTAATAAGTAATTAAAAGCTCAAAAATCATGAGTCTGCTGCTTTCATTACTTCCTAAAGCACACTCGATACATCATCACTCTGTGAAATGCTTCACATGTACCGCATCCTACTTTAAATATGCCAAACAGTGAAGTGCTTAGCATTACAAAGGCAAAGACATCAAGGAAGCTTTGATAAAATCTGCTGAGCAGACAAACATCTCTTTGGTTGGCACTAGCCAGGCTAGGTTTTTATTCCACAATGATTAAAAACATTTCAAGTGAAGGCAGCTAGGCTTGTATTTTAGACACAAGACCTGGCTGCCATTAGGTGACAAAGAGTGAAACCTTTCATTATGGGGATGCTGGCTGAAGGGGATTAACCCATTCAGCATTCGCAGGAAGTTGCTGGTGTAAGGCAAAGTTTTATCAGAATTTATTTTTTTGTGGAGATGGGAACTAAATTTTTTTCTGGAGATGGGAATTAAAAAAGAGATTTATCGTGTTGGTGGTGGAGAGGGTGGGTGAGGACATTGGCACAGCAGTGCTCTGTTTCTCTGCCCCGCAATGATGTGAGGTATCTGAGATACGTTTGTAGGGCAGGGCATGGATCTTCTGAAGCAGGCTGACATCTGTGCTGCTGCAAAAAAGCTGCCTGCAAAATAGGCAGGGCTTTATTTTTCTCTCTCGGGCTCTGTGGTGGAGCACGTCTGGCTGTAAGCTCTGGATAGGACTCAACATGGTGAAGCCCCAACAGTGACAGGGTGTGTTACAGTGATATAAATAGGCATTTAAGATGAGCTAAATTTACTCGGTGAATCATTTATTTGCTAAAAATGCGGTTTCAGGGTGGCCACAGTTATTTGCCAAATATGATGCATATTCTTAAATGCTTTCAGATTAAATGAAAGAATTTGGAAATGTTGAAGCATTTCATCTCAGCGTTTCCAGAAACATGCACACACACATATCTCAAGCTATGCTATTCTCGTAAGTCTGAGGAATTATTCACAAGATGGAAGAGAAGGTGATAATATTTCTGTCCCTGCCTACCCCCACAGCCCTGTGTTTTCAGCGTCTGATTGGGAAATGTCCTGTCCTAGGAGAAAGCTCCCTCTGCGATAATTATGGGGTACTCTGACCTGGGCGCCTCTTGTTTTCTCCACTCGAAATTACTCTTCTTTGTAAGAATAATTAAAAACCCACTGGACGAGAGCAAGGGTGATGATAATTTTGCAGTTAGAGCGCTCCCCTGGGATGTGGGAAGTCTCCCAGCAGCTGCATGAATGAGTGGTGTTTATAGCGAGTGGGACACCTCCAGGAGAAGGGGATGAGGGAGGCTGCAGATTACCCTACAGCCTGGTGGCTGGAGACACGCAAGATAATGACAGTGAAAGGGCTTGGAGCTGGCTCTCGCACAAAGCAGGTATTTTGCTACCAGCGGGGGATGCAGCCGTGTGAGCCCTTTCATGCAGGTTACAAAAATGCTGTAATTTGGTTCTTCCACGTAACCTCAAAGTAAGCATTTTTTAAACCTCAAATCTTCCAGGGTGGAGAAAAACCCTTCCCACCTCCCTGGAGCTCCAATTCCCATTGCTGCCCAGTAGGCCAACTGGCGCATCTGCATCTGAGGGTGGCTGCAGCAGGGAAGCAATGATAACTTTTTATACTGTGATAAGCCCTGTAACCAAAACCCCACTTCACCAGGCCTTCCATTCTTCTAAGGAAGCTGTGGGAAAGCTCAGCACACAAAAGCCAGTCTGCTGAGAAGCCAGAACTGCATGTCAGAAGCAAACAGGAAAAAAAAAAAATCAGGTCTCATTTTCTGGATTTAGAGTGGGAAAATGTAAACCAAGAAATCCCGAGTACATTGTTGTTCTTTGCAGGGTTGCACGGAGGAGATATTGAGGGAAGGCTTCAGGCTTCCCAGGATAGGCCGAGCGACAAGAAGTTTTTGAAGAAAGCTGAGAAGCTGAGCGATTACTTGCCTCCAGGAGATAGGGATGTGAGTAAACTATCAAGTAACATGGAACATGCATATTTTCTAGCACCTGAAAAGCTGAAGTTTCTGTAGAGCAAGCCACCACATACTTGTGGGATTAGGCATGTTAAGGAAAACGTACTCTGCCAGCCAGGCTATATATATATATAGCATGATGATGGGCTTGTTCCTCTGCTTCGACTGGTTGATAGCAGACTTCATTTCAAAGGAGAGGAGGGAGGTTCCCTTCTGCCTCCTCATCTGTCCTTGTGCAAGCGTGAAGAAAAAAAAAGGAAAAAAAAAAAAAAAAGAAAAAAGCCAGGGAGCAAGCTGAAATCTATGTTATCTCCTCACAGAATAAATAGTAAGAAAGCTAAAAAAATAATATGTGGAGGCTTGTGTGCTTATGGGCTGTTGCTTATGAACGATTAACTTGAGCCGAACGCAAACAAACTCTTTTGGAGAGGGTGTGTATAGACAGAAATATTTAACAGGTTGTTTAAACCTGGAAATAAAACCATGCAGAAGGCAGGGTTTGTGCTTTTGAACGCAGCTCTGAACGGATGCTCTGCAGTACTTCTGGTATGGAGCCATTGGATGGGTTTGGGCAATGCCCACGTGCACCCTTTGGGCTGATGCTCCATCAGCCCTTACCCACTGCTTGCGGCCCGTGGGATTTTATGCACTCTCTCAGGGTGAAGGCAAAGAGGAATGGTGATGCCTCTCGAGCTGCTCCAGCTCAAATCATCCCCCTAAAGCAGTCCAAATCTGCAGGGAACTCTCTTTCTCTTCCTGCAGGGAATGGATGTGTTTTTAAGCGTTCGCTGCGTAATTGTGACCGAATACCACAAGGACATCCTCTTGAAAACACATTTCATCATCATAAATATGATGTAACATGATGCTTCCTAGCGAAACCGTCCAGAGGCTTGTCTGTTACCAAGTGAAGTTATTCCAGAAGAGTTACTTTACCTCCAGCTCCTGCCCCATCCTAATCCAGATTAATTTTCGCATACAGACAAGCCCTAGGGGCCTGACTCAGGGAGCGCTGCAGTAAATGAGAACCTCTCTGTTGAACCTTGGACCAAGTCTGACGTGCTCCTGGCTGCCTCTACCTTCACATTTTTGGTTGGGAGCAGTTTCACAGCAGCTCCCTGGTTTGGTCTCCCTCACCCTGTAATGGTCCAGTGTGCAGAATGTCTCTGGTGCAAGTAAATTTCTTTCTTCCTCTTCTTCTATTTTTCTTTTCAGCAGGAAAAAAAAAAAAAAAAAAAAGCAGAATCTCTGCTACAACCTCCCATTGGGATATAAAGCTACAAACTAGTTGCTGATCCTTCAGTTCAGACAATGTATAGGGTGGGGATTTTCAGTGTAGGGCGATGGAATAAACCCAAACTGGAGTAAGCATTGTAAGTGTGCAGACGTGGATCCCTTAGCACCAACTTGTAGATCTCCTGATACTCTCCCATTGCTCTCTTGCTAATCTAGCCATAGCAATTACTTGTTAGTGTAGACATGGCCTGGATGATGCATATCACTGTCATATTTGACTCTGTGCAGCTGCACACACAAGGCAAGATATGAGGCAGTCCGAGGAGATGGGAAGGTTGTGATCAAGTCGGGGTCTCCTGGATATTGCCTTGAGGATGGCATTTCTTCCCAAGCACCCCAAGTGCATCCAGCACCTCTCTGAGATCTGAAAAGAAAATCTGGAGGGGAGAAAGGCAGCTTCAAAGCCCATCCTCCACCTGAATGACAAAGGGTGATGGAGCACCAGCCCTTGCTCTGACACGGACTTCCTTTAGGACCCCTGTCAAGTCTCCCCATCTCTCTATGCCTCTTTTTTGCCTGGTGCTGAGGAACGGGATATTAGGCTGGCTCATCCTCTGGAATGATGTCTCTGCAAGTAACCTGGTGCCAGGCTGTGTTCCTGGGACCGGGACCTGACAGCACCTTCAGCATCACTTCTGCCTGTGCCAGCCAGCAGTGTCCCAAAGAGCTCCCCAGGATGGAAAACCGATGGGCACAGGCCAGGGGCTTTTCCCAAAGGCTCTGCAGATGGCTGCAATGTTTCGGGGCCTAGAGGGGGTTAATGGGTACAGGACCTTCTGTGTTTGTGGTCTGAAGGCCCAGAACTGCTCCCAGGCACTTTTAATATACTAGGCAATATAGAGCATTACTCAGGAGCCCTTGGCCCCGGGGGCTGTGCTGCTTTGCTAGCACCAGACCAAACAAAATGAGGTCCGGCCTCAACCAGGCACTGCCTTCATAAATAAAGTAATAAAGAAAATTATTTTTTTATTTATTTTTTTAACTTTCTCTTAAGTAATTTGCCTGTCCCCACTACAAGCACCACCCTGGCTTTGCAAGCCCGTGTACTGCTTTCAGTCTTTCCTCCTCGCCGTCCTGAGGAGCAGCAGAAATAGGTAATCTGTAATGAAAAGCCGGCGATTCTGGCTGGCAGCCAGGCCGGGATGCGGGCTTTTGAGGGCAGCTCCATCACGGTGGCTGCAGTGCTTGCTTGTGACAATGCCATCCTGCAGGCACAAGGGGAAGAAAGGACCGGGAGACGTACTGTACTGGTCTTGTACTGATTACCGCATTTATCATTTTCAATAAACCCCGGGAGCAGCCAGTCCGTGTACCCTGTGTACTCTTACAACTCGTTTCTCTGTGAAATTGGAAACGGGACAAAGTCAATTACGTTATTTTCCAACAACAAACCTCTGTGGGATAGTAACTCAGATACTGACTGCCGCTCGGAGAACAGCCAGAGTCCCGCTTGAAATTTTCTCAACTGTGGCGACATGGTCACAGAGATGCTTTATTCCGCCCGAGTAAACACCGGGAGGATTTTTACTCTTGAAAGACCTGTCCAGAAGTAAATAAATCAGTGCAGTGCCTCTGCTGCAGCTGAGTGAAAATGGGGAATTCATCTCCATGAGCTCTTTGGGAAAGATGATTGTTGTTTTTTTTGCTTGTTTGTTTGTTTTTGTGTGTGTGTGTGTGCTTGGTTCCTGCCCCTTCTGCAGGGGAACAACCAGAGACTCAGGACTGGTGCCAAGCCAGGAGTCTGTGGGACAGGGGAGGATGAGATAAGCACAAGTCTAGGACCATAAATACCCCCAATTCACTGCAATACAAGCGGCACCGAATCCCCCCCAGGGAAACACAGTGGACAAGCAACTAAAAACAAGTTGAAAGAAGCTGCCCTGGCTGTGGAATTAAAGCTTTGAAGCCTCTGGGAAATGAACGGTGCTCAGAAGTTTCCCATCCGTGTCTGTTATTTACCAAATATATTTATTTTTAACCTGAGGCTGGCTCCCTCCATCGTAATGCTTCACAGGGGACTCACATGGTGCAACTGGCTGAAAATTGGAGCCACTTGAATGAAGCCCGGCTCTGTGAGCTGTCCCCAGCTCACCCCACATGCCGTGGGGCTGGCAAAGATATGAGCATCTTCTTTGTTGTAGTCACAGAGACCTCGGGGTTTGTGGGCTCCGAGCTAGAGGCACGGAGGGAAGGAGCTGGGTTAGGACTGGTGTGGGGACAGGAGGGATGACCCTGCCTGGCTTCCCCCACCAGTCACAAGTCATGATGTTGGGCACCAGCTGGTGAAAACACGATGCCAGAGCTGTCCCATTCTGCGTAGTTGCAAGACTCTGCCCTCTGCAACCCCTCCATGCAGGGGACATCTTATATGGTGTAGAGGAGGGAGCACATGAGCTTTGTCATCAGGACTAGGTTACACAGCTATTGAGCCCACAGAGAGGGAAGGAAAGCCCTGCACAAACCAAACTTCCCTAGCAAAAGAGACGATGACACCTTGGCCAAGAGCATTTACTTATGAATAGATATAATAGCTGCCATGCATACCTTCCAGGTTTGGGCTGATGGCCTTTTCTCCCCGAAAACTCCTGGCCCTTCCCCACGAGCACAGAGCAGGTAGCTGCCCGTGGCAGACAGAGTGCTGTGACATTGAATGCACGTTTCCCTTTTATACTTGGCTTGCTGGAGAGCCCAGCAAAGTGAAGGAATCTGTCTTACTGTCTGTGTGTGTGTGGTGGGGTGGACATGGACATGCAGATTGCCTGATGTCATTTTGGACGTGCATTCCCCCACTGACCCAGCTGTGCAAAGACACTTTTGCTGCTCTGTCCTTGGTACAGTTCTCCACGACGTGGCCCCTTTCTCCTCCTGGACCTCTTGTCCTCATAGCATCTGAGGACTTTGGCCATCTGGCCAAGATTTCTTGACGTCCCCAAAGCCCAGACAAGCAGCCATGGGGCATGGTAACCCTGCGGCCCACAGACACACACTCTGGCATAGAAAAATCCTTCTTTTTGCATGCCATGGCTGTGCCACAAGCACACAAGCCCATTGGGCTCACTTGGCTCTCGCAGACCATGACCGGCACACCATCTGTCCCAATGCACCCACTGCCCCAAATCAAAACCCTGCAGCACACGAATAAACCCCATGAGCCAAAGAAACAAATACACGGAGCTGTACTAAGGACATGGGACAAGCTGTGTTCCTTCCTGATTGTGTCTGGGAGGCACGCAGAAAACGCGGCCATGAGCAGCATTATTAAAAAGAGAAAGAGGAGTGAAAAGAGTGATTTTTCTTCCCTTCTAGCTCGTGAAAGCAGAACAAAAATCACTGCAGATAAACCCTGTCCTGTGAGCATTTTTTGAGGAGAGGAGAGGAGAGGAGAGGAGAGGAGAGGAGAGGAGAGGAGAGGAGAGGAGAGGAGAGGAGAGGAGAGGAGAGGAGAGGAGAGGAGAGGAGAGGAGAGGAGAGGAGAGGAGAGGAGAGGAGAGGAGAGGAGAGGAGAGGAGAGGAGAGGAGAGGAGAGGAGAGGAGAGGAGAGGAGAGGAGAGGAGAGGAGAGGAGAGGAGAGGAGAGGAGAGGAGAGGAGAGGAGAGGAGAGGAGAGGAGAGGAGAGGAGAGGAAAAAAAAGAAAAAGGCTGATTTGGCACTGGTGTCTTCCTGCCCTGCAGCAGGGGCAATCAGATACCCGGGCAGTTTCCATGGCTCAGCATTCCTAAATCCTGCCTGTGACTCATCAACACACAGGCCTCAGCAGCTCAGACCCTGCCTTTGCCATGCAGGCATGGGCTCTGCCCCTGCTTTCCCTTCTCAGACCTCTCAGCCTGAGCCAGCCAGTGGCCTGTGCTGCTGCCTCCACCAGGCGTGGGCTCTTCAGTGACACTTCTGGGATCTGCAGTTTTGGTCAATTCCAAGACTGGCCTGAAACACATTTTGGTTAAATTTATGATGTTGTCCACCCTGAACATGTATGGTGCTGCATTTCCATGGATCAAAATACCCAATTCAGTAGGATCACTTGGAAAAAGCTTTTGTTTGTTTGTTTGTTTGTTTGTTTTTCTTTCTTTCTTTATCCTATCTCACTATTCACCCTTAGGAACTGCGAACCACTGCTCAGACTGGTTGTGAGAGCAGGAACCACAAGCTAACCCCCCCAAATACAATCTTTCTCCCAAATCAGGCAAATGGGTAAAGCAAAACAGCACTCAGGAAGGACAGAGCAAGTTCTCCCGGGTGCTTCAGTCCCCGACTAGTTAAGCAGGTTATAATGGGCTTTAATTGTTACTCCCACAAGCTGCAGCTTTATTTACTGCAGCTGATCAGCTCTTGCAAAAGGACTGAATCGTCCCCTTGTGTTCCAAAGCCAGGCAAAGCTCTGCCCCTCATCGGTGACACCTCATTCAGGAGAATCCCATCTCCATCATAAGGCACTAGCAAACCAGCCACCAGGAAAGTGTGATGGGAAGCTAAAACCAAGCTCCCAGTCACTGCACTCCCCTGGGATTTGTATCTTCTCAGCCAGACGTGCTGCATGAGAGACTGGGAAGTGAAAAAACATGGCAAATGCATTAAGGGAACGAGAGCTGCTGTCTGCACTGACCTGGCACTGCCTGTCTGCAGGGATCGAGCCCCTTGCAGAGTTCACGAGCACAATTATCCCATCCTTCCAGTTGGGAAACCGAGTCACTGTGGCATGGTTGTCCCTTCAGATACCCCTCGGTAGGTACCTGCAGTGATGCTAGAGGAAAGCCTGGACGGGAATAGTTGCTGGTATTGCCTGCTTGTGGTAGGAAATGCTCTCTCCAAGTCACCCACAGCTCCTTCCCAAAATCTTGCTGCTGGCAGACAGCACAGCACACCACTCTCTGGAGTATTTGCCAGGGATCTTACTATGTGCATCAGTGTGGGAAGCAGAGACCTGGTTTCCATGAAACAGCAGCACTACCAGGACCACTGCTCTCTTTCCCTCGATATAACCTGCTTCCTATTTTTGCTGTATACTAATGCAGCGTTAATGATCCCTGCATTGGATGTTTACTGCATTTCACCCCCTTCTGATGGTCGGCACACCTCCTTGGAAACCCTCAGGGCTTGCACTACCCCATGTACTCCACGTCGGAGAGCATCCATGTTGCACTGACCCCAGGAAGCCTGCAGCCTCAGGCACATTCTCATCTTCTGATAGGGCTTGCACAACCTTTCTGGTACCTTATCGTGCCCAGGAACAAGGAGCTTTGCTCAGACCTAACCCTTTCCCTTCCATCTTTTAGCCAAGGGGGACAGTGGGCCTGGGTCACCCTGTGCAACCAGAGCAGCACCAGGGATTTTGGGGCTCAGCTGCCAAAAGGCTTTGGCAGAACAAACTTTTTCCTCCACTGAGCTGGACCAGCCAAGGAAGAAAGAAGGTGCCTTACCAAACAAGGGTAAATGGCAGCACCACACAGAGAGGGTGAATGTTTAAAAGGCATCGTAATCCTGCCTCCAGGCATATGCCAGCCTCTCTGGCAAGTGGAGAAACAGCTCCCTGCACCAGCAGGTTTGTGCCACTCAGGGCTTTTGTGCACCTCCTTCCGAGCCATCTTCATCTCAGAGCATCTCCTGCTGAGCTTGGAGTCCTATATTGGCAATAATAGCTGTGTGGCAATGCCCGTGTCCCCCCAGAACTCTGCTCCCAACCCTCCCGGGGCACCCCTCCTTCCAGCACAGCTCTGGCACCACGCTGCTTGCCCGAGGTTTGCTGTTCCCACTCCTGACCCAATACTTTACAACTGCTGATGTTTTAATATTCATGCCATGCCCCCCCACCCCCTCCTTCTCCTGCATTGAGATGAGTTTCCACTTGCCACACCACGTTTTTGGAAGCACAGACAGGATGGAATTAAAGGTTTCAAGCTAGCTCAGCAGGGGTGAAAAATGTTGCCTAAAGACAGAAGGAAAAGATTGTCAAGTGAGATTTAGAGATGCCCTGGGCAGGTGAGGGATGATTGCATCCGATTCCGATGGTACGTCTGATTCTAGCACTGCCTGGGAAGGTCTCTTTGTCCCCCGTACCTTGTTTTTGCCCCATCTTCAATCCATCCACAGAACTATTCAGGTAGAAAAATATCCTCTCCAGCTTCAGACTCTCCAGAGTCCCTAACAGTTCCTGCCACTAACTACGAGAAGAGGCAATGCACTCTTTAAATGACTCCCAATTTTCTACAGCCAGACAGCTTGTTCGTGATTCTGTTACTGTTACGGGCTTCTCTTCTATGACTCAGCCCTACATGAATGGCTAGAAATGAGCATCAAGATAAAACTAACAAAGTGGGTGCCAAGATTTTTTTTTTTTTTTTTCAGGATACCATTTTTCCCAGAGTCTCTCAGAAGTAATTAAAAGGTGTCAGCATTTATATCCTTGACAGTAATATGATATAATTCAGACTGAACAATAAGTTCTGTTTGTTCCCTGGACCATAATACAGTGCTGTAACAATGCAGTGTTATATTCATGAAAGATCATTCTCAAGAAAGAGCACCATGAGTTAACAGAAATAGGACAAAGTCTTCACATCATCACTAACAGGTCTGACTGTACTTTCAGACAAATTCAGAATAAGTCTCTATGTAAAAGTGCAAGTCTGGGATTCAGAAGACCCCTGTTCAGCCCTGAGATCAATTATTCATTGCTTCTTGTGACCTTAAACCATTTTAACAGTGCCTTGCCTGTCTGAAAAGCAAGGGACTTCTTCCTTCCATGCCGCAGTTATTTGGATGTCAATTACTTTAGTACAGAACTGTCCTGCTCTTATTTCCTGACACAACCCCTCACACCATGAAACCCTATCATTTTTAGGGTACCTTTATAAGTTTCCTTGATATCAACATGTTCCTTATTATTATTATTTATTTTTCACTATTATTTTGTTGAGCTGGAGAACTGATCATATTTTACTTTCTTAGCTGAGACACAAATGGAAGAGATATCCACAGCATCAGGCACCCTACAAACAACTCCTGAAAAAAAAAAACTTAGATCAAGTGAGACACAAAGCAGACTCTGATTCAATATCTTCTAGGTCTGCCCTTCACTCTTCCGAATGTGACTCTTTGAAAATGAACCTGAGCTTTCGGTGTTCACTTGGGACATCAGAGCTCAAGCACCTAAATCACAGCTGAAGTGGGGGTGAGCTTTTAATAACCCGAAGAAGTCATGAAATACATGTCTGTCACCAGGCAAGACATAGATTAAGATGGGCTTGCTGTTTGCTCTTTTGAACATTTTATTAAAAATACCAAGGCTAAGACTCACATGCCTTACAGGTGGCCCAAATTTTCTCTTTTCTCTAAATTTACACCAGAGCGGTCTCACTGGTGGTGCTGATTTGCCCCACCATGTTTCATGGCAAGATGGATCCTTGGGGTTCTGATCTGAGTTCAGCCTAGATTAAAGCTCCAGTAAAGCCTAGGGTGTTTGACCCGGGATTATTGGCTTAGCCCCGTTATGGGATGAGTGCCAAATTCCCCAACAAGAACCTGGACAACCAGCCAAACCTGAGCAACGTCCATCTTCAGAGCTGGCCAGATGTGGTGTTTTAATGTAAAATTAGACTTGTGTTTAATGACAAAGTCCGGGGGAGACCAGTGGATCTAGTCAGAGGTTTTGAATCAGCCCTAACTGCTTTGGAGAGGCTGCACTCCCATATTTTCTTGTGGTTGTTTTCACTACGGCAGAGCACATCTCAGCTCCAAGCAGCGGCGGGAGCGGGGTCTCAGGAATGCATTTCTGCCGCAGAGCAGAAGTTGCTAAGAAACCAAACAAGCAACAAGTTTATCTTCAAAGCCTGGGACCTTGGAAACTGGAATTATCTGGGAGGAATATCCTTCAATGGGAACCATCGCATCACATCATTCCTGGCAGAAAATGTTTTAGGTTGTGACGAGATGCTGATGTGTGCCCAGGGACTCCAAAGCTACCAGATTTCCAATAGCTTCTCAGCGGAAAAAATGCTGAGTGCAATTGTTTTTCAAACATGTGAAGGGAAAAAAAAAATCAAGCTAAAAAGACTTATTATCTCAGGAAGGTTTTAAGCAACAGTAAAACACAGGAAGGCATGTGGCCACACTAGTTACTGGAAGGGCAGAAACATAGGGCTGTGTCCCACCAGGGAACTGAAAGCAGATCATTCCCTGTGAGCCTGTATGAAGCTCTCCAAAGGTTTAGTTAAAATAACACCTGTACCATAAAAAGCAAGTAGCATGGATAGGCAACAGCCCATTCTGAGGTCTTTAGCTTCTGCCACACTGACAGTAATTTCTATCAAACTCATCCCTGTGGAGTGAAATGTCCCTATCTCTTGGTGGCTCTAGCACCAGGAGTGTCCGTGAGCAGGCAGAGTTGCCTCAGGTCCCAGAGCAAAGGTCTTATTGCTCAGCCCCATGAGATCCAAGGACAAACACACCTTCTCAGTCCTGCAGTCAGTGCTCAAAGGGTGTCTTCATAGGATGAATATTTCTGGGCCTTTCCTCTGCCACCCTATTCACACTGCTATAGGAGGCTTGGCCTCAAGCTTGGGGTGGTTGGAAAGATTCTCCCATGTGAGCAAAGTCCACCTTCAGCCAGGTATCTACACTGTGGGCTCGCGTCAATGTGACTGTGCCAGGGAAAGAAAACTCAATGTACAACAGAAGCTACCATCAGTGTTTGGAGTTAACCGAAGCTGAAGACTCCATCTAATTGCAACACTAGGAAAAACTAAACTTAATTCCTGTGGAGTCTGTGATGATGCCATAAAAAGGAAAGTATAGCTCCGGCTCCAAAGTACAACATCCAGAGGACTGGAAAGGCAGAGATGTCTGGTAGAGAGAACACAGATCCTGGAATTAAGGTACTGACACACACGTCAGCTAGAGTACTTAGAAACCTAATGCCTGATGGATTCCCTCAGATTTACACACCAAACTATCTTTCAAGATCCAAGGCCTAGTCATTAAAGGCCGTCCATGCCGTAATACTCGGGCAGATGTTTATGAGTATCTCTGCCATATATCGGAAAGAAGCAGCACTGCAAATATGCGTCATGTGCCGTCTTCTGGCAGCCACCAGTGGTAACGCTTTAGCTCGAGTGTCACATGCTTTTCAGGATAAGTGGTTCCAAGTTCTGCTTCTCCAGGCAATGTCAAGCTGCAAGTGGTCATGTTGTTGAATGTAATCACAGGCCAGGTGTTCCTGGGTGGCCATGGGTTTGTACCAAATGCTAGAGGAAAGGAAGGAAGTAGAAAACATCTCTGTATTGAATGATTGTTCTTGAGTTTCTCCATTAAAAAGTCTGTTTTTCAAGATATATCTGGGCATCCTTTGCACTTGGGTAGAATCTTCTGTTTTGCTTGGGCTGATAATAAAATCCACGATGTGCAGGCCTGCACCACTTTCATTATTGTATCATTAGTATTACTGAAGCTAATTCCTGGTCCAAAACAGGGATAAACTCTTGTCTGGTGCAAAAGTGCAACCACACTGTTATGTTTCAGGAATTAACAGTGGTGCAGGTCTCTTGGATACTCCAGATCTCCCAGACAGGCAACCCCACTTCACCTTCCTCCACAAGTAGAAGCAATTGCAAACGCGCAATTAAGAGATAACGTCAGTGAGATAGAGCATAACTGCAGGGTAATAGTCTCTTTACTCTATATAACTACCATGACAAAGCAGCAACCTTTATTTCCCAAGCAGAAGATGTAGCTTTGACCCTACAACTCCACCATCTTACAGTTACCTCCATGGTGGGTTGGGTCAGTCCAAGTGTGTTTCGTTTTGGCTGTGGGCTGCTGGAGCAGTTGTTCACTGCTGAGCAGTCTGCATGCCTGCTGGCTTAGAGCACACGGATGTGCCCGAACTGCTGAAATAC
This sequence comes from Anser anser, assembly GCF_964211835.1. Lineage (NCBI taxonomy): Eukaryota > Metazoa > Chordata > Aves > Anseriformes > Anatidae > Anser > Anser anser. The sequence goes on from NC_139721.1 coordinate 157,342,949, forward strand.
CATTCAGTCCCTGGCTCTGTCATCCTATTTCCCCTTGTGCATGTTCTGCAGCCTCGTGGGAGAACAGCTGTGCATGGTGGTGGCACGAGGAGACCTCAGGCTGGACAGGGAAAGATGCAGTTTGTACTCAAGCCAACAGGTCCAGAAGCTTTGTTATCCACCTTTTGCAAAATGAATTTGGTCATCTGTGCTTTTGTGTCATTCCCACCTGGGACAGAGAGGAGAATGTGTCTCTGTTTGGGGGGTAGAGGAGAATCACTGTTCCCATCCCTGCTGCTGCTGCTCCCTGCCCAAGGTCACCCAGAAGACGGGTGTGCTGAGCACTTCACCCAAAACCTCCCGGCTATAGCAAGGGCTCTGTGAAGCTGCTTGAGGAGGTGGCAGGATCCCATCAGCAGAAGGGGCTGAGTTATATCCCAGGTGGCAGGCGATGGTGAGGAGCTGGGGGAATCACGGGCCAGGCCCAGGAAATACCTGTCTGCCATGTCCCCAGGGATCAGAGGGAACATACCTGGCTGGGGTGGATAGGCAGTTTGGAAGAAAATTCCTGTTGTTGAGATAGACGCTTGGCTCAAATCCAAAGGTGTCAGTAGGCAGCTTTCACAAGCACAAGACACTTAACAGAAAACTCCCAGTGGTTTTTCTGTGCTAACTATTTTCCCCTACTGAAATGGGATAGGTCTTATCTTTCTAAAGAAACCGTCCAAAATTTGCTTCCTGAGAAAAACCCCCCACCTTGCTTAATTGCTGCACGAAGCTAAAAATAAATGTGTTGCTTTCCACTGCTCTGCCTGTGCAAAGGAGACAGGCCCCAGGGCCTTGCTGGGAACCATAGCCTTTGAGGACTCCTCCACACTGCCTGGCAAAACTTTCCCCTGGCTGAATTTTCCCTATATCCAGCCTTTGTAAGACATGACGGGACTCCCTTTTACTGACTTGCTTCTGCCCCTGCTTCTGAACTTCTTACCCAAGAAGACCTAAGAGCCAACCTCTGTCGGTAAACAATGCCTTGGTGGTTCTCCACCAAGAACTGGTGGGGTTTCCTTCCTGGGGATCCCTCAATGTTTTTGTTGTCTGCTACAGTGCACTTGGAGCCAGGGTCTTGCTGCAAAGCTCAGGCAGAATTAATGTGGTGTGCATGTCGACTCTCAGAGCTGGGAGTAAGGAAGGTGAGTAAACCATCAAATATTGTTAAAAATATTTGTCCCAGCTCCAGTTCCTGTATCTTCATCCACCAGAGAAAGGAGATGTAGGTTTGTAGCAGTGATAGCCTCAGAAAGGATCCAGGCCTAGAGAAACCAGTGCTTCCAGGAGCATTGGGGTCAGAAGGTAGAAAGCGGGAAGGAAGTGCCAGACTTTTAGAGGGTTGCTCTCCATGCTGAAACATCTCCCTACAGCTCTGAGGACTAGCACACTGTGTTGCAGAGCACCCCAGGCAATTTTCAGGAGCTACATTGCTGCTATTTACAGCAGCCCCTTAGCTTGGCCCTTCGGCAGTGGCTCAGCCACAAGGCCATGTTTTCTGGCAGCTCTCTGATGGATGGTTTTTGCATTGAACAAAATACACATTTGTGGAACTGCCTTTCAAAAATGCTTCATGCTGTTCTTCCAGACCATGGCAGACTTGAGACCAATGGGATTTTAGTGTTCAAAAGGCCACTGGAATTGCAAGGAGGAACTAAGGTGTGCACCCAAAGCAGGCCGTGGCCTTCTGTTTCCTCAGCTGCCTGGAAATGTTGGTTTTGAAAGTGTCCTGTTCCATCAGTGAAACAACACCCAAAGACATCTTTCTCTACAAATATACACAACTGTTTTCTGAGCAGTTCAGTGCTGAAATCAAAACTTGACATTTTCTCTCAGGAAGAGCCTGAAAGGGGAACAAGATCTTGGGGATGAACTTGTAGCTCAGCAGGAACAAGAGGTACTCAGTACCTATGAGGAGATGCCCAGTAAAACTACATCTTTGAATGCCTAAATGATTCATCACTTGCTGGGGCTAAATAGAAAATGGGTTGCTGGGGATTTAGGGCTTGATTTCTGAGTGGTAGGGATTTCAAGAATAGTGAGGGTTTCCTGCAGCTCCTGTGTCACACCTGCTGGCCCCATGCAGACATCTCAGACACCCTCAGGCACCTCCAACACACCACATTTCCCTTTAAGCAGCAGAATTGTCCCCTAGATCTCCATTAACTACAGTGGAAGCTCAGAATTGTGGTTTGCAGGTAGACACCCACACACATTTGGGTATTCTCATCCCTGTTCTACTCCACAGGAAACAGCTCATTCTCATTTTATGAGCTGTGTTGAAAAGTGGGGCAAAGGAAGGAAAGGGAAATTCCTGGCAACATGAAGACCTTCCTGATCTCTGACGACTCACGGCTGGTTATCTGTTTTTATCCAGAACGAGATATTAATTCCACTGAAGTTAGCAGAAACTTTGCAGGAGAGTTAAAAACAAGGATTTCAGCTTCCCAAGAAAACCCACTCACTAAAGCTCCCTCGAAATTCAAATACCAGATTGATAAGGTCAGGGACAAGCAATCTTGGCTGCTTATCCAAAGGCTAATCACTGATCTTTTGTGCTGGTTGCGAGTAGAATCTGCATCTTGATAAAATATAATCCTGTCATCAGCTTCTGCTGAGAGAGGGTGAAGGGAGGAGTTAGCAAGAAATCTGGTGCCCTCCTCCCAGAGAGGGATTCTTGCAAAGTGCTGACAGTCCTTACTGAGCAGTATGGATTTTCACTGATTTCAACAAATTTTGGATGGGGGAAAAACCTTGAGGAAGGAGAATGCATGGGGCTGAAGGAAGACGGGAATCCAGGCACTGTGACAGTCAGACACGTGACCTCATTTCACCAGAAAATGGGGAAAAAATGCCACCAACCTACAGTGTCTATTTGTTTGGCCTGTTTTTTAAACAAAAGACAGAATTCCTTTGTTTGGATGTGCTGCCTGTCTGTGATCTTCCAGAAAACAAAGCTAGAGTACATAGTTTTCTTTCTGGCTCTCTGCACAGCCCTGCCTCTCTCTCTGTGTTCAGGGATCTTCTGGGAAACAGAACCTTACCAAGAACATGAAATGTTGGATGCCGAGTCCTTTGACATGACTCCCACTGACTCCAAGAAACTTTGGACAGCCTGGCTGAGATTCATACCAATGACTGTTAGACAAGCAAAAATAAGTTGCCTAAATCTGAGCTAGTCTCCCTCGGGTTCCCTTTATAGTCTGTGGAGAGGAGTCAGAGGCTGCTGGAGAGCTGCTCCTCTGACCTATTTTAGGATGATATGAGTCACTCTTTGAAAGAACCTGTTTTTCCCCATTGACCGTGAGGGGAGTCCAGGATGGCTAGCTCAGACTTGCGTGCCCGACTTCAAGACGAGTCCTACTCCACCTGTCTGCTTTTGTGGGGCTGCCTGCTGCTGCTGATTGCTGCCAGTGCTGCGTGCATTGCATTATTGAAGGAACAAATACATTCCTCCATGGCCACAGCATCACAATGAGACATCACAAACCGGGGTATGTCTGATAACTATTCCGATCACAGTGCTAGCGGCTGCCAGGGTCAGGCTGGTCTTCCAATACAGCTAAAACTGTCACATTTTGTGTGAACAGAGTTATAAATGGGTTCTCAAAAAACATTTCTGCTACAGCAGGAATCAGGAGACATGTTACGTTGTAGGGTGAGCCCTCTATGTAGAAGGGACTTGTGACATGAGGCTAAAACCAAAATGGGTAAGTAAGAGACAAAGTCATTATCTGCCTATACACAGCGAATGGTATGAAAAGAGCCAGCCCTCCTCGGCTCTGCCGTGTGCCGGTTAATGCCTACTGCAGCTCCAGTCAAACCAATTTATTCCAGCACAACTGAAGACAGGACCTGCTCTGGGAATGGTGAAGAAGAAGGATGAGAGGGTCAAGGAGACTCCCCCAGCGGGGGCATGCAGGCAGCTTCCTTCAGTGTTCATGTATCTAGCGTTAATTCTAGGAAATAAAAACCATTTGACACATCTGCTCTTAGTTATTTGCAAAGGCCCAAATTTGCCAAATCAGTTGTTGAAAGCTAGACACTGAGGCTGTCAACATGCATCTCCTTCTGGATTCAGTTGTCCTAATGGAGACGTTCCCAACCTGCTCTTCCGCCCCCGTCATCCTCCGGCCAGAGCCTCTCACCTCAAATCTGCTGCTGGTTTGCTCCGGAGGCCGTTCACTAACCCGTTCCAGCTCAAATGAGCTACTTCAGCTAAGTTCAACATGTTAATCCCCCTGAAAAAGGCCTTTCCCATAGCTTTGGCAGCAGGGCATGCGCTGGAAGACGCGATGCGTTCCTTCTAATGCCGTCATTGCAGCTGGGCTCTGGCTTTCCTTCCAGCATGAGGCAATGGCCATCAGACTCACGCCTCAGCTGCTGGTCTCCAGATTATCTGGTCTTCCTACAAGTAATCCAAAAGGCAGGGTGATTTTCACAGCACCTGTGAGAGCAGATAAAAATCGTCCCTCGCTGGGGATGCTGAGGGTCTTGAGCTTGCGAGAACATAAAGGAGTATTCCATGACATGCTCTTGTGCTAGACTCCCATTCTTTGGCCAGCTCTTGTAGATGCCCTGCTGCGCAGCTCCGAGCCTTGCTGGGGTGGTGGCTTGAGCAGATGATCCATTCTGAAGCCACACGTGCAAGGATTCATAGAAATGAGGTTTGAGATTGGCACCTGGGGTGCATTTCTCTGACTGTCCCAGTGTGACAATGTGACGTAAAGAAGGTGTCTCTGCAAAAGAGTACTGCATCCCAAAAGGAGGGAAAAGAAGGTGTACCCTCTAAAAGTGGTTCTGGGTGTTGGATTAAGGAAAAAAAAAAACATAAAAGGAATTAATTTCAGACATTTGAGCAGCTGCTGAGCCCTGTCTAATGACACCTTCCATCCAAAGACTAACTTGGATCCAACAGGTTCTCTTTTGGCCTTCCATTAATTCAAAGCTCATCTTCCACACTCCTCCTTGGTTACGTCTGAGGTGTAGGAGCAGATAGGGCTGCTCAGGCTGTGGGCTTCATACCCCCCCAGGACTTATGCCATGTTAACTCCAACCAACTACTCACACAGGCACAGAGTGAGGTTGGGCCGGTGAAAAACTTTTCTTCCCACCCTCCCCAAGATCCACCTCGGCCTCTTGCTGTCACTGCTGCTTTCACCTGTGATTTGCTTCTGCTTTGCACCAGCATAAATAACCACATGAGGTAAAAAATGGTGGAGAACCCAGACCTGAGCCTGCCATGGGGACATGGCCACCACCCACCTGGGGGCTGAAGCAGCCTGGAACTGTTGTTGTAGCACAAGAAAAAGCAGCTGCCATGAATTTCTACCAATGTTCCTGTGCTCAGGTAGCATCTGGAGGTGCCGCCAGAGCCTGAAAGATCTCAGTACACTTGTGGCAGGGCTGAGTGATGAACATGCCTGAATCTCAGTCAGTTGCGATTTTTTGGAACTCTCTCAAAACGCCCTCCTTAGCCCCACACTTTGATTCCCCAGCCCAAATGACCTTTTGCAGCTGGTCCGTGCAGAACATCTTTTACCAGTGTCTAGACAAGCTTTAACTTGTGTCCCTGGACTGCTCCAGAAGCTGAGTCTTTCCAACTGCTAATTAACACAATCTTTGGCAACTCCACTGAGCAGAAGCCACCAGCCCTCCCACACACTCCTATTTCTGTGACATTGGCATAAGGAGCAACTCATTTGACACCCATACATTTACCTCATGGTAAAGCCATGTGAGAGCATGGGGAAGCAATTCCCTGGATCTTTAGGGACATTTTTCCCCCAGGAAAATGGAAGGGAAGAGGAAAAAAAAGAAAGAAGGAAGGAAGGAAGGAAGGAAGGAAGGAAGGAAGGAAGGAAGGAAGGAAGGAAGGAAGGAAGGAAGGAAGGAAGGAAGGAAGGAAGGAAGGAAGGAAGGAAGGAAGGAAGGAAGGAAGGAAGGAAGGAAGGGAGAGGGAGAAAGAGAGGGAGAGAGGGAGAGAGGGAAAGAGAGAAAGAAAGAGAGAAAGAGAGAAAGAGAGAAAGAGAGAAAGAGAGAAAGAAAGAAAGAAAGAAAGAAAGAAAGAGAAAGAAAGAAAGAAAGAAAGAAAGAAAGAAAGAGAAAGAAAGAAAAAGAAAGAAAAGGATGATGATGATTATTATTAATAATAATAATGGTAATAAATTATAGTAAGAAATAAAAGGCATAGTGATGGGGGTGGGGTTTCTCTTCAAAGAGGGGCTAATTGGTTTGTATAAGCTCCATCAACGTTGCTGGAGGAAATCCATGCAGTAAACTGCTCATTTGGCTCCTTGCTTCCAATTCCTATTCATGTATGCACCACTTTTGACTGCAAATTGCAGCCATTTCCATAAACTCGTCACCTCTTCTTCTGAGTGTGTTAGCAAAAGAGGGAAATCAAATGCTCTGCACTTTCCCTCAATAGCTCTTAGTGCATGTTTCGGCTTTAATCGGGAACAAAATGCTTCCTAAGTAGCATCTGATGTTGCTGGTTATCTCCGTGCCGCTCCGCAGCTTTATGGCCCGGTGCCTTTAGATAACGGATAATATTAGATGTTAATAGGAAGGCAGGTTGCTCGAGACAGGGCTTGAAATATGGCTTAAGCACCTCCGCAGGGAGGAAAACATTTGCTGGCGTTGTTTTCTCCACATCTTAATGATGCTGTGACTCAGTCGCAACAGGGCAGTGGGCGTGTGGTAATGTAGGGCAAGGCTTTGGGGGCAAAACCACTGACAAATGGAGAAGGGAAAGGGTTGGACCAGCCTAAAATCAGCAAATCACACCCTGCGTGATGTCGCACCCTAGAGCCAAATGGGAGCGGGATGGGCCGAAGGAGCTGGAAGGAGAGGCATGGTGATGGTGTACCTCCAGGCTCCCAGCGAGGCCAGGCTCCAAGGGCTGGAAACCACCTGCAATTCCCGGGCTGGGGATTCCCGCGGGAAGGGGCTGCCCCAGGCAGGGGCTGCACCGGTGTTGATGGGTTTTGCCTCCTCTTGGCAGGCTCCAAGGAGAAGGGAGCAGAGCTGGGATCCAGAGGAGCAAATTAAAGCTCTGAGAGATGAACCTTGGCAGGGATGACCATGGCAGCTTCTACCTCTATTGGCAGAAAAGCATCTCCCCCTGTGGCTCAGCTGCTTGGGGCCAAACCCAACACGCTGCCAGATTGAGAACCAACACCAGCGTGGTAGGACAACATTATCCAATTCCCCCCTGTCTGGTGGGGCAGAGGGACAATGCAAAACATCTGCAGACAGATTGGGCAAAGCTGGTTTGCCCAAACCTCTTGGTAAGCTGGCAGCTCGTGGCGTTGTTGCTGTCATGACTTTTCTCTGGTCACCCTTAAGCCAAGGCAAAGCAAAGGCTCAAGTCAATTGGCCCTGAAGGCCCTTTGAATCCCTCCTGCAATGGAACTGCTGTTAAAGAGAGTTTAATACCCGTGTATGCCACATTACTTGTGCAGTGTCAAGTGGCCATGGGGAAAATGCAGGCTCAGGGAAATTATCCTTCCTAAAATGAGGGGGAAAATCTGGTCTGGCTAAATGCAGCCCTGCTGCTGAAGGAAGCTCAACTGGGCATCTCCATGATGTGCCGGTGGCAGAACACACTCGCAGCTGCACGGAGCCTGTGTTGTGCCTGCATTTCTCTCCTGCATGATTTCCTTCTCTCTTTGCAGCCCTGGCCACCTCCCTGTCCCCATGGACCACAGAAAAGTTTTGTCTTTTGTTTTTCCTGGATGGAAGAGTCAGGCCCTCTGTTGCACTGCTATTTCTGAGTCTGCTGTGATTAAAATACTGATAACCAATTTTATTTAATATTATTATTATTAAGATTTCATGCATATTAGTACATCGAGGACATAATGTTTAAATAGCTCTGAAATTTCTAAATGCTTTCAGTCTCCAGCTGCGGCCCCTTTCCTAGCCCCAGCAGAGCAGGGATGCCCAAGCTCACACTCTTGTTTATTTGCAAAGGGCTCTCACAGCCAAGGCACCCCCCACATCCCCTTCCATTTTTACAGGCTTTTTCCTTATTAAGGTATAAGTAGCTTATTCTTGCATGTCCTATGCAAAGTCCAGATGGTAGCTAGAAAGGGCAGCCCCATCAGACACCCACCAGCTGTCGCCTGTAGCCTCCACGCCAACCATCCCCAAAACAACCTTTTATTGCCTGCAACTCTTTAGTTTACACTAACACAATGTTGTTTTTTTTTGGAAGAACAATGAAGTCTTGATCTGAATTTCAGGATTGCCACTGGTTTAAAAAAAATGTTGGCCAGCCAGTGACTATGGTTATAAGTGGTTAGGGGATTATAGTTATTTCTTTTTCCTTTCTCTCTTTCCAGAGGACAGGACAGCACTTTTTTTTGCTAATGAAGCTAGTACCCTCTTCGCTCAGCTCTCACTAGTCAAGCAGCAGTGGGAATGAAAGCTTCTTTAAAAAAAAAAAAAAAAGGAGAAGCTGTGACTGTGAGAGCACAAAGGCTACCAGGGAGATTCAAGAACAAATGTATGTTTGCACATTTTTACATGTGCTTACTTGTACTTGTCTCTTTTTTAAAAAATTATTTTCTACCTCTATCTCAAGTTTTCTACACTCACTCTGAAGAGAATGGTCACGAGCTCTGCTATCAGGCTAATAAAGTGCAACGGAGTCAACAGACCTGTCTCTGTTGACTTTAAGCTTTGGATCATGCAAGAGAGAGTAAAAACAAGCCCCATACGACAATAACAAAGTTACCGGGGTTAATGTGTCCTTTTGATGTCAGAGATCTTTTAGGATTCATGCAATTCAGGGGAACAAAAAAAACTTTTAAAACTCCCAGCCGCGCAGCCTTTGATTTGCTTTAATCCCTGCAAATTTAAGGCAAAGCCAGATGAGCGGGATGCATGCACCCTGTCTGGATTCTCACCTCCAGTCAAGGCTGCAGACAAGAGGAGGTTGCTGCAAATGTACAGGGAGGGTTAAAACTGTCTTGTCTTTGGTTTCTAAAGCATTACATCTCACCCCCTCCTTTTCCGTACCTTTTACCCCACTAATTCCCTTGCTAAGCTCAAGACACAAAGGCAGCCAGTTCAGCTCACCCATCCTGCGCTGCTCTGCCCTCCCAGCACAGCCAGCCTGCCCTCCTGCCCTCCTTCCCCTCCAACACCACTGTTTGTTCAAACCAAAGGGCAGGTTGGAGAGGACTTGACCCTCCCAGGAGCCCAAGGGATCTACTTGTCCTCTGCTGGGAGGCTCCAGCCTCCGCTCCTAGGGACAGATCTTGGGGAACCAGGCACCATCCTCCCCGCTGCTGCAAGGCAGCTTTATCAGAGGGGCTGAGAGATAAGGGAAATGATTAGCTAACCGCCTGGTTAAGTGGTTAGGGGCGAGTGGATGCACAAGAGCTGTGCGGTACAAGCAAAGGGAGAGATCAGCGTTATCCCAAGGAAACACAAAGCTGGAAGCCCTGGGGGTTATTAATAGAAAATCGTGCAAAATCTGCAGCCCCAGAAACCCTGCTGCTTTCTCAGAGTAATTAGCTGAACGCTGAGTGCTGTTTGCCTGAAAGCTGGAAATAGCAGCGCAGAGAGAAAGTAGATGTCGGTGCCTTCATCGAAGCAGGCGCTGCTGACTGGTGTTGAACAATTAAAATGCTTTGTCTTGAAATGCCCGTGAGTATTAACCACTCTGCTGCTGAGAGATGCCCTCGATATCCCTGCCAAACGTCTGTTGGGACCTGCCTTCTCCATCCAGGTGCTTCCTTCATTCAGGTGGTGGCAATAAAGCAGCCAAACTGGTTCTAATACTGCATTTAATTCTGAAGCCTGTCACGTTGGCTTTGTTTGGACTGTAATTAGATAAAAATAGCGATCAGTTTCTTCCTCCTGACACCTCCAAAATTCGCACTGAACAGTTTTAATGTGACTGGGAGTGATCCCTGGAGCACAGGAGAGTTGTGGGATGATGGCTCTGGTCTGTAGGTCCCCTCTTCCTGGAGGGAGAAGGGCTGTAATTTGTTCCACTATGTCACTAAGAGCAGTGGAGTGTTAAAATGCTGGGACTGCAGAGAAAGCTCTTTTGGTTACAAAACCATTTTCTTTATCTCCAGCCCTCAAGGAAGGACAGGGTGATCCTATGCCTGGCATAAGATTTGCAAAGAGGGTGTGTTAAATGCAAAAGAGCCTCCATTCAACGGGAGCACACGGAGAGAACTATTCCAGGGGTCATGTTGGTGTCTCAAGTCAGAGATCAAAAAGCAGCATCCCCAGATCTGAGGAGCAATCCTAGCAGCTATGTGCAGGGCTCAAAGGGATGGTCTGCACCCACAACACCTTGTATGAAAGGCTTGGATGGAGACCTTGGTTTATGCCTCACATAGGGGCATTGCATTAGCTGGCTGGGAAGCCCAGGTGGAGCAGTGCAGTAAGAGTGATGAAAATTTGTCCACACTGGGGTGACACAGAGGATAGATGCGTGGGAAGCCAGTGTAAGCACCTCTGAACCATGCTGATGTTCTTGGGGATGATCAGACACCAGCCCCACTCGAGGTGTCCTTGCCAGGAGCACGAAAATGGCTTGTGGCCCTGCCCGAGGGACAGCCTCATTACCTGGGAACTGCACATAGGAAGGGCACAAGCAGCAGAATTCATGGGTGGAGGAGCTGAATTCTGCAGCCATTCCTCCCAGTACACTGATTTATCAGAGCATTTGCACCATGCAAACGTAAACAGGCTGTGTAAAAGCAGACAGATTCTCTTTCTCTCTCTCTTTCTCTTTTTTTTTCCTTTTTTTTTTTCCTCCAGACATACTTAAAGAAGCATTTGTTAGACCACAGGCACAGCCTGCCTCAGCCCTTCTCTGCTGAAGACATCCTTTCCCAGCTGGCAAACCAGTCCAAACCATTTGCAGAAAGAGGACCTGTTTTTGTTTTTTTCTTCCCAATTCTTGCAAAAATGAAACAAGGAAATAATACCTGTTTTTAAGGCCTGATTTTCAAGAATTCATCATGTTTATTTGCTTCTTGTGGATTTCCTGTCTCTGTTCCAGTTAATTTACCTCTTACTCTTCCCCAGTCTTCAAGATGCTGAGCCAAGAATTCAAGCCTAGACAACCCTTCTGGTCTTGTACTGTACGTGGTGCCCTGCAAGGGAATAACACAGCTAGCTTCCTCCTCCTGAAAGCCCAACAATAAAACTTCTGCTAATGGCTTGATTCTTGAGTTTCACCCTGACCTGAGACCTTGTTGGATGCTCCACCACTCATCTGGGACCCAGAGTGAGAGTAGGTCCTGTGGGGAGGCTCGAGCCACAGGGAAGCTCTGGTCTCCACCTTAGGTGCTGGCAGAGTCCAGGATGTGGATGGAGAAACCTTGGAAAATCTGCAGGAAAGCCACTTGCCCAGATGAAACCTATCCCCATGCCACTCTCCAGCTCAGAGCTCAACTTCTGAGGTCTGCTGAGACCGTGGTTTATGGCTTATAGATCGCTCCTAATGGGTTCAGTTGGGCACCTAAATATCAGGTGGGTTTTTTCTCCTGCTGTCCAAGGTTAGGTTTTGGCCAAGGCAGGCCATACATACTTATATATATATATATATGTATATATACACTAACATAACCCCTTCTGATAAGCCTAAACATGCCCTCTCACCTTGCTGTGTCCATTAGCAGCTATTTTACCCCAATAGTGCAGTCTTCTGGTTATTCATTCATTCTTTAATTTCATTGCTCATGTAGTGACCTCCTGTTCTGCCTGCCTGGCAGAGCCTTACAGCAGCACACCAATGTGCCTGCAGCTTTGAATCTTCTGTAGCTGCCGTCAGTAATTTACTTTAGCTGATTTAGCAGCTCTTCTCATCCAAGAAAGAAAGAAAGAAAGAAAGAAAGAAAGAAAGAAAGAAAGAAAGAAAGAAAGAAAACAAAAAAAGCCGGTCTGATTTTCTGGCAAATAACTTATCCTGGCAGCACAGCTATCAATCTGTATCCCCCTTCCCAGCAGGGAGAATAGGAGAGACTCCGATGGAGAACCTGCCTCTACTCCACCTGCACCTCTGCAGAGGTCAAGCCTGAGGTAATTGAGAATTTGTGCAGCACGGTGGCTTTCCCTCCTCTAATTATCCCTTTTCATTCCCCTCCTCTAATTATCAGAGCCCACTGCTTTCAGGCAGACACCCCAGAGCCACCAGCGAGCTGAAAAGGCAAGTGTTTGATTGACGTCATTTTTCTTAGATTTGGGGACCTCTGGGAGAGGGTTGGTTGAGCTAGTTCCAAGGTAGGTAAACACGGAGATGAAAAGCTCCTTCTCGCTGGTCACAGGCTCGTAATTAAGACTCTTCTGCTCCTGGAAGGGTCAGGAATTGAGTACAAATGCAGCACCTGAGAGATGAGCTGGAGGGAGGCGAGCAAAGGTGAGCTGTAGCTGGAAGCTTTCAGGCTCCAAACAAGCCAAGGATTTTCTCACCCCTAAATCAATGGCTTGCTGCTATCTCTCTCCATGTCTCATCCCAGCGCTAAGCAGCTACCTCAGGGCAGGGGTGCTAACCCAGCCTCCCTCTCTTTCCTTGCACCTCGTTTGAGTTATAGGTAAAATTTTCTGGAACAGCTTAAGCAGGTATTAAGCAGCTAACTGCTTTGGGTACAAAGGCTCGCTGCTTTCCCTTCTTGCCTACATATTTTTGAGCCAAAACCCACAAGAAAAAAAATAATAAAAATCCCTCCACCTGGAATAAGGCTCACAAAAGAGGCTCATTAAAACTTTGATGATTACCCAGTCAGATGGAGCTCTGTTGGACAAAGAGATAACTGCTGCCGAGGACAAGCCAGTTTTTCAAGACTCGGCTCAAAGGGGCTGTTGGCTAAATGTGGGAAAGCTTGGCAAGGGATTCAGCTCCATGGAGGAGCCTGATCAGAGAGCCAACCTGACAAAGGGTTCTGGCACTTAGAGAAACCAAGGTCTCTCCAGCCACTTAAAAGAAAACTTGTGTAGAAGAAAGAACAAAGAGGCAAGATTTTTTTTTTATTATTTTTTATTTTTTTAGCACAGACATCCTTTAAATTGAAAAACCCGTGCAGGGAAAAAAAAAAAAAAAAAAGGTTCCTCAGAAGAGGGAGAAGTGAATGGTTTAAAAGAGAAACCCTGCGTAGGAGGAGAAAGATATAGGATATTTTGGGGGGCATATGAAAAAGTCTGAAGAATGTAAGAAAAAATATTAGGCAGGGAAGTACCTGCAGAAGTTGTATTGCTTTTACTCTGTCTTTTCCTTGTGCTACAGTGAAGAGTGATCGTACTTTGAACTCTTGCAAACTACATGCACTTGCACGATACTGTTGCACTATGGCCTTGGGAGAGATGAATTCGGGATTTAGGCTGGTGCATCTGCAACACCGAGTCCCGTTTTTGGGGGCAAGGAGGCAGCAAACACATCCCCGGAAGGGTCTGGGGAGGTTTGGGGCAACTGGTCTGAGAATGAACAGCAAAGCCTCTGGTGACCCTTCAAGCATTTGCTGATAACTCCTCTACTAAAGCCATGCCAGTGAACATCTGCTTGCCATCACCCATCAGCAGCATGGGTCAGAAATTTTCTTTTTAAATCAAAGTCTCCTAAAGACTGGGCTTTCAGATGAGGGATTTTTAAATTGTCTTTTCTTTTTTATTTTTTCAATTTTTTTCCTGCAGAGAAATTCACTTTAATTTAGAAACACTTGTTACAGACACTAAATCCCTCAAATCAAAATATGTGCAAGTAGATGTACACATAAACACAGAGATATCTTTGCATTTTGTACAATTGTGTGCATACATGTTTATAGGCAGATAGCTATAGTTGTCCGTAACAAGTTGGCACACAGTTTTTCTCTGAAAAGGGGAATTCTTCCATGGAAAATTTAGACAAAATTGAAACTCTTCTTTGTGACCACCATTTCCCCCAGGACGCCCGTAGGTTCCTCTTGGGTGTCGTGGTGTTTGCCCAGCCCCGGGGGCTGGCAGCACAAGCAGCTGTGCCAGCTCTCCAGCCCCGAGTCTCCCCATGCATAGGGAAATCCCAGCCCTACACCATCCCTGCACCGCAGAAACCTTGTGCTTTGCCTCGTGTCTGTGATGCTGGTGGAGGTCCTGGTGTGGGGCAGCCCCACCGGGAGGTCTGAGCTGCTGGGTTAGGTCCGTGGTGGGCTCCAGGGCTCAAGCAGGGGCAGCACTTCACCCATCTGGTGGTGGCCAGGGCTTATTTCATACATGTGATTTGGGATTGAGAAACACGGGACTAAAAACTTAAAAACTGACTCCGATAGAGCCCAAACCTGATTGTTAAGGGGTGTGTGTTAATTCCCTACCCATGCACTTGATAAAAGGTAAATGTCCTACTGTTTTGCTCTTTTACAGCAACAGGGGTGGCAGCAAGCTGTGAACAAAGGAGTTGTGGGGGAAAAGAAATATTGAGATCCTTTCTTGTGCCTTGTTTGCTTGCAGAGTTTCCCCCCAAAGATCACTGGCTTTTATTAGCAAACCCTGCCTGCAGGACGTGACCAGATACAGTCCATACGAACACCACGTCTCCGTTACACCACGGTGTTGGCTCCGGGCCATCTTTAGATGCTTGCTGTGCAGAGCAGCCCAGGAAGCCTGCAGAGACCTTGTCACTTCTCCATGGGGCAGGCGGGGACCTGGTGCCTTGCTCCAGGCTCCTGACTTTGAGCAGAGGTGGCACGATGGGTGCGACAAAGGGACAGGTGAGGGGAGGGACCTCAGCAATTTTAGGGCACGTCCTCAGGAGTAAAAGCGGAGCAATGCTGGCTTCACGCCCACAATTTAAGGGCTGTGGGCTGCAGAGATCTCTTTAGGTTATCAAAGCAAAAAGGTCACCTGGGGAGTTTTGTAACGGGGCTCAGTTCCCAGCACCGTACAGCCTGGGCTTGGACTTGCTCCTTATTCCCCACTTTTCTTTCTACAGCACCCAGCAGCCTGCCTCCCCAGGGCTGCTCCGTGATTCATGGCCATGGGAAAGAAAACGGGAAGAGTTGGTTTTGGGGAGGAGCAGGTAAATGGATATTGGTGGAGCAATGGGAAGGTCACCTGGAGGAAGGAGAGGTCGGGACAGAGAGAGCCCGGATCAGATAACGGGTCAGACATGGTGAAAAGAAGGACAGGAAACTTATATTTGTTACAGAAGAAAAGGAGGAAGCCAGGAAAGGGGATGAAATGGGTGAGGATGCGGTTAAGTTACCAGCCAGAGAAGATGTGTGGTGGAAGGAGGCAATTTTTTTCTCTAAAATATGCAGATGGGCTTGAGTGCAATGTTTCACCGACTGAAAGCAATTTCAGGAAATTGTTCTTCAACAAAAACAAAACAAAACAAAACAAAACAAACTTACTTTTTAGTAGAAATATTTCATGTCTCTTTGAAGCTTCTCTCATATTAGCGAATTATCTGAGCAATTTATAAAATACACTTAAGAGATAGCTGTGGTCAGACAAAGTGCATGCTTGACCTGAAACATAGTTATTTCATTAAAATACTGATTTCCCCCACCCCCTCCTAACTGGAAAATGTTCGTTTCTGGTTACCCCACAGCAAATACATTTATTTTTTCCGGTCTGGCCACCCCTCACCCCTATCAGTTATTTGTGCAGTTCTGCTTTTCAGCAAATTTAAGACAGCTGACAGCCAAGTATGAGTACCGCAGATGGGCACAAGAAGGAAGTCCTGTTGAGCAAGAAAGGTGATCACTGGAGTCTGACCAAGCTATTACCTGTGAATATTGCAGAGCAGTGAGCATCTCTGCTGTGGGGGCAGGACCATGCTGCTGGGCTGGGGATGCTTAGCAGCTCTCTGCTTCACAGTATCATTTTAATCCAACCCTCAGCTGGGTGGGTTTGCAAGAAAACAGTTTTCTGAGCTTTTTTTCCACGTCTTGCATGTGTGAATAAACACGGCAGCTCACACGGGAAGCTGGGGACAGATGGAGCAAGAACCTGGCTCTGCTGCCGTGCTGGCCTGGGCTCCAGCCACAAAACCACATCGATTTCACCCACCAGTGGTGCCATGGGACCCAGAGCTCAGAGCAGGGTGAGGAGCTGTGGGAAAAGGAGGAAAATTGCTGGTGCTGAGTGACAGGGGTTGTATTACCCCAGTGTGAGCATCTTCTGACATCCCTGTTCTGCAAACAACACACAAACAGAGCTTGTTGCAACCACTTGGATTTACAGAGCGACACTAACACAGCCCACATCTGCACAGGTCCATGGTAAAGTGGTTTTGCACGTGGTTATTTCCACCGTGCTTGTTTTCTGGCTGGGTATAAAGCAGCCCACCACTGCTCGAGCAGCAGTTCGGGTTTGAGCACAGCATCACCTTTTGCTTTCACACAAGCTGCCTGCCTCCCAGCTGAACCAGGGGAAAACAAACAGCACGCAGCAAGGGCACCGCTGCGCGCAAGTGCGAACGCCAGGATTTGCTAGGCGGATTTTCATCTGCATCTCTGGTTACAAATACACAGATTTCTCAGGCTGCCAAAAAACTCTTTATTTTGGTGTAACAGGGTGGGAAGAGGGTTTTCATCATGTTTTTATCCGCTGCCACTCTGAAATGCAGCAGGGAGCAAACTCACCGCAGCACAGTTCTTGTGAGAAGCGTGTTTACATAAGCATTTGCTTAGGAGTGGATTTTATTGCCGCCAAGTTTCTCTTCCCTTTTGTACTCCGTGTCAGCATTATCCTCACTCACAGAACCAGTTCATATCCTATTCCTAAAGGTTTTACAGGAGATCATGTGATTTCACCGAACTCCTTGGCTCTTTGGGTTGCTCAGGTGTTGGCACACTGCACCCCGTGCAGCTGCAGTCTCGTTTCTGCAGAAATGCCACCTGCCTTTCACAGCTCCTTGGATAAACCTGGCCTGGCCCATGCTTTTTCTTAAAACCAAACCTCAAAGCCCACAGCTTTGCAGGATTTTATTAATTGGGATTTTTTCTAAGCACGCTTGAAACATTTGCGATTAATACTTAGCCGTATAAAAGAAGGTAAACGAGTATTGCAAATGGGTTTGTTTCTCACCTTGGAAGTTTAGGGATTTGCCTCGTGATTTTCCCTGATTGAACCCGCGTGTGCTGGCAGCTGTGCTTGAGGTGTGGGTTTGTAGGGTGCAGGCAGTGGCAGCAGCAGGGTCAGGGGATGCCTGTCCCCCAGGAGTGGGTGCTGCCATCAGGAGTTAAAGGAGACATGAGGACAGGACATGATTTGTCCTGGGGTTATCTGTCCCACCGTGCTCGTGTTTGTGCCTACACGTGTGTGCCTCTGCCGTGCATACGCAGAGCATCCTCTGCTATCCACAGGGACCTTTAGCTGCACAAACAAGTACAGGGGAGCTCAGAGGGGATGAAAACCCCAAGGGCCTGAGGCCTTAGGGCTGCTCCTCCAGACAGCAAGTACCTGGCACTTGTTTCACTACAGGGATGAAAACACCTCCAAACCCCCACCCAGCATAATATTTCCTGCAAATAGCCTTGGCACATGGGTGTTTGCAACTTTTTTTTTGTGCCCTAGAGGGAAAGTAGCTTCAGGGAGAGGGGTAATCATCTCTTTTTGCCTATTTTTTATGTACCCTGGGTTATAGGTATGCCAGTGATGCCTTGAGCAAGATGAGGAGTGTTACATGTCATTAATCCCCTGCTAAACATGCACCACATGTTAGTCAAGGAATGAAACCTTTATGCCAGGGTAGTTTATTTATTCTAGGAACTGCTGCAGTCTGTCTTTACCAAAGCAGTCCTGAGATGGCAAAGGCTGCATCTTCCCCAGAGGAACAGCATCATGCTGCGTCTCCCAGCGATCCCATCCCTGTACACAGAAGCCCTTGGGGTGAGTTTGTTATCCCAACACAAAACACCCCAGTAGTGTAGCAGTGTCCCCAGGGTGTCTGGTAGACATCTCCTGTGGCAAACAGCCTGAGGGCAGTGGCTGGAAGCCCCAGCTGTGTTCCTAGGTTGGAGCCAGGGAGGGAACTGGTGAGGTGTTGGCTCACCAGCCAGCAGAAGTGCTTAGGGGAAGTAACTTCTGGCAGGTAGGTGGGCTCAGCATCTCCTCTGCTGTGGGGCCAGCAGCTCCTCCTCCATGCCCCTGTGAACACCCAACCGCTGATGGGGTGGAGGTGCCCAGCTTCAGGTCAAGGCTCAGCCCTTCTGCCTTGCTCATGGTTTGCATTCACCAGAAATGTTTTTGGGGTGAAAAGTGAGGAATGTACTCAGATGCCTTGGCTGGGATGTCCAGACAATGCTGCAACCCTGGCCATAGCCTGGCTCCATCTCCCAGGTGGTGGCGGTGCCAGTGCCTGGATGGTGGCTTCTCCCTGGGACACGCCTGACTTTGGGAAACCTCAGAGACTCCTTGGTTTAGCGACTCCGGCTGCCCACTATGCTCAGCTTTTCCTGGGTTTGAGGAAATGATAACACAGCAACCACCCCAGCTGCCAGCAGGAGCCGGGCTGAACCCAGAGCCCTGTTCCCAGAGCACTTCACCCCTTGTCCTCTCTCCAAACCCAGAGAACACTGTAGGTGCTCAGCACCATCAGGCCCAAACTATAGTGCTTCACTATCCCCCACCCCACAAATCTGCACAAGCAAAACTTTCTTTTTCCTTTTATTTAAAAAAGAAGAAGAGAGGGAGGCAGTTTCCAGCTTTTCTGGTTGCAAACCAAGGTAAACTCTCGCCTTTGAGCGTGCAGCCAGGCAGACTGCAACAATAACACCCGCAGAAAAGGGTGTGCTCCCATTCATCTCAATGGGTGTTAACTTGGAAGGGTAATTATGACCCCCGATGCCAAGAGCTCTAACCGTTTCACTGCTGAGCATCCCAGCCCATAAATAAAGCCTCTGGCCGGCTGTGCAGAAACCTGGGTGGGAGGGAAGCCGTGTAGCAATGAGGCGTTGACTTCTGGATGTGCCAGGAGTCTGAAATGCCTTGGCTCCTGCTGAGGCTCCAAGCCTCTCTGCAAGCCCTCTCCCATCGGCACCAGGGGGGACACGAGCCCTGAAGAATTTCCCAGGTTTTCTGCAAAAAAAAAAAAAAAAAAAAAGATCCGGCAGCGATCCATTCGGCTATGCTGAACAAAGGAATGAATGTCTGGCGGATGCCTGGTGCTGGGTTTCCCTGGGAAACTCAGCTGGTGTTAAGATAAACAAGGTCCCAGGGAGCAGGGGAGGGAGAGGGGTGGAGGTGGATGCGGGGAGCGCGTCCCTTCCTCCTGACCGCACGCTTGTGTCAGGAGCCCCCCGCCCGAGGTGGGCTCCTGGCCCTTCCTGGAGCTGCACAAAGGGCACAGGCTTTAGTAATCCAATTAGCCGAGAGAGACAAATAGTGGCAGGGAAGGAAATGTGTAAAGAAAGGGAGTGGTTCGGGCAGTCACACAGGCTCTCCTCCATCCCCCTGCTTCTGCAGAGCTCTAGTCCTTATTAAAGTGAAAAATGACTTCAAGAGTCAAAAATGAGAATAGGTATGGAGCCTTCTTCTGGACAGTGACATACAGCAAGGGGCATGATCTGCTCCAATTAATTAACTCTGGAACGTACTGATAACAACTCAAACCAGGGCTCTTTTAGTTATTTCTGTAATAAAACCATGAGCGAAAATGAGCTGGCATATCGCTAGTATCTCATGTCCCATAAAGCGAGAGTCACCCATCACTCCTCCTGACACCCTACAGATGGACCAGCAAATGTTTGGGGAATTGGAATCATCACTGTGTACTCCAAAGTGAAAAAATGGCACAACTCCTTGGCGATGTTACTACCAGAAATCATCCACGTACCTTCAGCTGCTTTTTTTTCTATTACTTCTGATGTTTCTTAGGGTATACTTCAGTGGGGCCCAGCTGTGTCTAGTGCAAATAATTCTTTGTGCTCATCTACTGAAAGTAAAAGGAAGGAAATTAATGACAACAATAAAATAAAGTCCAAGCCTCTCACTTGCAGTCGCTGCTGGCACTGCCCAGTTAACCCTTGTTTGATTCTGGTTTCCTGTTAACGGGGGAAGGTGGTTTCCTCTCAGTTTCTGCTGTGCTGTTTCAGCTTTTGTCTCTTAAATCGTCTCTCTTCTCACAGCAAGGAGGATGCAAAAAGCAGTTGCTGTCCACCCAGATTTTAACTCCACATTTGCCATTAATATTTTTTTTCTAGGCTGTGTGGGTGGCAGACACCCCAATAAAGCACTGTTGTTCTGTAGAGGTCCAAAGACATTGTGAGTAGAAGGCTGGGATTCATGGGGCCAGTGTCAGTGTTTTTGTCATGTATATGTCCAACACATGTTAAATAATGAGAGTGACCATCGTGTATTAAAAAGGCCCTGATTGATTTGGTTCCTAAGACAGATGTTGGAAATAATGCAGTCTCTGTAGGTGCCTGTTTCTTTCCATCATTTATTAACATGGTTTAAATAACGAGCTGCCGTGTCTATGTGCAGCCCTTCAAAGCAAGGCAGGGCTTGATGCCCCTCCAGAGATGTTGGTCCCCTTCCCACTAACGGCCGGGGCTGCGGAGCGTGCTGGCTCGGTGCACCTGCTGAGCACATTTTAAGCTGAGAAATACATAAATAGCTTCACCCTCATTTTAAAGAAGAGGAAATGGAAGCCCAGAAATTAATCTGTTTGCTCAAAGTCACATAGAAAATGCTTTGAAGACCTTTGTGCATGTAAGTTTCACACCAAAATAAACATATTTGCTTTTCTCACCATTTTTCCCCTCTGTAAATGTTGCACATCAGTCCGAAATGCAGTTTTGTCCTGTCGGTGAAAGTAAGTTGTTGATAAAACTTGGTCATTCTTCCTTCAAAATGAGTGTCCCCACACAGTTCTGGGCTTAAACAGGTGGGTTCTGCTTGAAGTGAAGATGGATATAGCTCATTTTTCAGAAACAGGAGCTGAATTCTTCGTGGGTTGTCCTTATAAAATCCTCCACAAACAATTAAGGCCGGACTTCCAAAAGTATTTAACATCCCTTGGGATGTTAATAGATTTTTTCTGGGGGTCTGGAGTGTGGGAAGATCACTCGGATTCAGCACGTGTGAGCATCAGGAGGGGCTCAGAGGTAACTTGGTGACAAACCTCTCATTTTTTTCCTTGACCAGAGTGGCTGCTGGGGAAATTTTGCCCAAGGAGAGGTTAGCCCCATCCCGGCTCCTCTGGGACTAATTTCACAAGAGGACTACCTCTGGCCTGGAGTGACATGGGAGGATGAGGTCTATGCTTTGGCTTGCCTTACAGACACCATGGGCTTGATCAGCCCAAAGGTGGCTTTTCTCAGGAGCTTTCCTCCCTGCATGCTCAGCACTTGGGCTTGGTTTAAAAAGCAGCCAATAACTCATCTAAATGTTTTTGTTTTCTCATGCTACTACAGCCCTTACCTGTCTCTTACCCCTTGCATGACTCTCCTATATCGTTTTACCTGTGGTCCTAGCTGTCAAGGGATTTGGGCCCAATCCAGCAAACACCAGTGTGTACAAGTGTGTTAACACTCAAACTTTGTACCTCTAGCACCAAAGAAAGCCCTGTTGAATTGTTGATACAACCCAAACCTCATCCAGTACCCAGAGAGTGGAAAGAAGGGAGCCTGATGGTCACCAGGACGCTGGGAAATATCATTTAATTCTCTCTTCTGCATTTGGCTTGATCCTGAACTGCAGCTTCAATGTCTTTTTGCAGCAGCACCTGCAAATGGAGCTCAACAAAGAGGAGCAACCCCAGAAATGGAGAGGGAATTACTGCAAGCAGCAGAGGACACCTCTCATTTCAGAGCTGGTTCCCAAAGCAGAAGGGGAGTAAATGTTGGGGCAGCTGCCCTGATCACTTTGAAAGATCTTTCAAAGGTGTCCAAAGGCTTTTCATGCCAGTGACAAAATCCCCCCTTTAGATGCTTTTATTCCCCTATCGAGTCAGAAGAGAGAACCCCCACGCTGCCCCTCTCTGCCTGCACATCCCTTTGGTGTTAAGTTCTGGGTTGGTGCCAAGCAGCTGCAACTTTATATGAGCTTTTGTTTTTTGTTTTAGCAAGCCCAAGAAACAGGTAAAAAACACAAAGAATTGCAAAGCCTTCGAAAAAAAGTCAGAAGATGTACAGGAGGCCTGGGTTTTGGCTTGGTATTATTACCCTGGTTTGACTATGTTATGGCAAGCTGGGCAACTGGAAGGGGGAATACACACAGCCCATCACTCTCCTCTTCCCAGTAAAGTGATTTGGAAACCCACCCTGGCAATGGAAAGGTGCAAGGACTGTATTCTCAGGTCCACAGACCCCCTGATGGACCTCCCAAATGAGAAGGTGCTGCAGAAAATTAGATGTGAAGGAAAATAAGACAAAGGCACTGCAAAAACAAAGCAGAGGTCATTGAGATGAACTGAAATACACAACTGAAACTGCTGTGTTGCCTGCCTTTGACAGCTCTTCCTCATTTCCCTCCCTCCTCTGTCTCCAGAGAGGCCCCAGGGGCTGCTCAGGTTGAAGGATGAGAAACCATCAGCTGTGGTCCTGGCTGTCCCCTTTTGCTCTCTGTCCTCATCTTCAGTTTCCCAGCCTGGTGAATGAGGGGTGGGACACCCTCCAAGCGACACGGTGAGGATGTGATTAACACCTGGTCAGGACTTGTTCCCAGTGAGACAGATGGGAGCTGCGTCCCAGGTGTCCGTGGGCAGAGGTCTTCAGGAGTCGTGTCCCATCCTGAGAGACTTGCTGCTGTCTGCACAGATCTAAAAATCAGATGCATGGTGTAATTGGGCAAATCATTTGGGAAAAAATAAGCTATTTCACCAGGGAGGAGATGTTTTTAAGCATTTAAGTGGCTCTATGTTGGATCACACAGAAAGAAAATGTTTCCATGATGCAACTATTCAGGGTTGTAATGAGATTTAAACAAGGCCAAAGATGCCTTGTACTCATCCCTGGATGTACACAAATAGTGGGATGCTCCTGATAGGTCTACATAGATCCCCTCAGAGACAAGAAGCATGAGTAAAATCCTTATTTTACAGGGGAAAAACTTGATAGGCAGGCAGAGTAAGGTTTTCTTTGTGTAGGGAAGTGGCTGGGGAATGAACTTTTGGTGTGAATTTAAAATACCACACCACTTGTAGAGCTGGAGACTGTGTCCAGACCAAATGACAGATGCAGTCCTTTGTTTTAAGTCCCAATTGTCTGGACAGGGGCCAGGCTGGAGCCCTTTCCACCCAACGGAGGCCATGGCCTTTGTACATGTGTGTAAACCCTTCTCAGGATGGACCAAATTCCACTGCAGCAGACACTGGAAGGGGATTATCACGGGAAAATCAGACATCTTCAGCTGAGGCACTCACCCTGGGCAACTTTTGTAGCCAACATAAGCTAAAGTTCATCTCACCAGATCTGATGTTTTGTTTAGGGTGACACGAGTCCCCTGTTAAATGAGCTCAGGGTGACTGGCCCAGGTGTGGATACCTGCTGTAGGGACGAATTCGCCCTTCATATGGAGTAAATGCACGTACTTTGGGTGAACGTGGATAGCTTTTCCAGTCTCTTTCCTCGTGTAGTCAAGTCCTAAGTGACTTGCCCAGGGTCACATAAAAAGGCTGTGGTAGAGCTGACAGATGGAGCAGCTCTCCAAAGTCACAGATTTAATGCCCAGAAAACATGTATTCCTTTCAAACACTGAGGCAGAGTTGGCTGGAATTTAGAATTTTTGTCCTCTGGGAAATGTCCACATTTGCTTCCTATTTATCATTCTGAATCTGAACAAAACCATAAAATTTTAAAATGTTTGATGGAATGAGAATGTAAAAGCCATTCCATCTGACACCATTGAAACATTTCACTTTGATAAAGTCAAAACCAAGCATAACAAAGGCACAAGAAACATAAATCCCGGCACAATAAAATATAACACAGATTGAAAATGTTTCAATTAATATTGCAATACAATACAAAATGAATCAAAGAAAGTTGAAACAATGCCTTTCTATGTCACCAAAACATTTTAACAGTGCTGAAGTGAAACTGAGGAAATGCGATTTGTTTAACTGTTACACTGAAAGCTTTTCATGAAAATTGATGCATTCTTCTGAATGCATTTTAAGATGGGGAATGATTTTCTCAGAAAAGTTGAGCCTCTCTGAGATGTGTATTTTTTTATTTTGCTGCAAAATAAAGTCACTTCTAATAATTAGCAAGCTCTAGAAGTCATCAGGTATTTACACCTACTCAGAGATGACAGAAACGATTCCTTAGATGCTTTTTTAATGCACATCACATCCCTTCTCTTATTACATGCAGGTGCTTTTCAGTTGCTGGATAAATTTCAGAGCAAGTTGTCATGGTGGCACCAATGGCAACGCCCAGAAGAGGCAAAATAGTCCAGAAGAGACAATAAGATGGAAAACTCCATCCACCCGCTGTGAGATGTCACACATGCTTTTTCACCCCATCAGATTTGAGTCAGCAGCCAGGCTTCTCCTTCCTTACACCATATTAGCAAATGAGCTAACTAGTTATTACCTCTGTCTTGGCCAGAGTCATCCTTTTGTAATTTACCATTGGTGACTTATTGTCATAATTAGTCACGTTCCAAATGACGGTCATGTGCTGGATAGGTCCCCACCCGGACGAGAGTCATGTCTTCCCTCACCACTGCTGACTGGACATCCCATGCTGGTTTTAGGATGTGTCAAACTCAAACTCAAACTAACTCAGTATTGGAGAGAAGAGGGAAAGAGAGAAAATGAGGTTGCTTCTGTGTTGGACCTCCATGTTCAGCTGGGACCTTGCTCACTATTGAGAACCCTCACCATGGCTCCCCTGATGCACAGAGCTTATAAAAATCTCTGATTTCTTTTTCCTGGCATGAGCCAGGACACAGGGGTCTTTCCTTTGCAGTTCTGCTTGATTGCTTATGGGCCCCAGTCACTGCACATTCATAATTGCATATGCAAGTAAGCCTACAACACCGTGAGTCCCCCATTCCCTTGCTAGGCACAGGGGGAAACTGTATTTTGTGAAATCTGTCCTCTGAGAGCAGCCTTGAGGTCTCAGTTATGGGTCTCCAGAAGGAAGCAGGCTGGACACACCTGGAGATACAGTCTCCAGGGTCACAGTGGCAGGGACCAGACGGCTTCAAACAGCAAAAGGGAGCCTAGTTCCCTTTTGATATCTACAGCCTGATTTTAGGGGCAAACCTGTGCTTGCTGGCTTCAGTCCTTCTGTATGGAGGCTCTACCTTGAAGTTCCTTCAAGCTCATCCTTTGCAAGTTCATGCCCATAGCACAGCCTGATGGCAGTGGGGAGAGGGGTGAAGAAGGCACCACGCCACTGAGTATGGAGAGCACTGTGGGAAGGTAAATTAATAAAAGGAGCAGCATGAGAGAAACCACTACCCAGAAAAAAAGCCTTGACATGGCAGCACCATACGGTCCATTCACCTTCTCAGCCCATTCCCTTTTTCACAAGTTTCAGGCTTGCCTGTCCATGATGAAGACCAGAAAGGAGATGGATTTTACCTGGAGGGCTCCACTTCACCTCTGGAAGCATTTTTATTTTCCCCTGCATCCCCACCCCAGCAGCACAGCACCAGGCACCAGCACCCTCTCTCATCCCATAGCACTCCCCACCATCATCCCTCCTCCCCTTCCCCCTCGTGCTGTGGCTTGACACAGAGGAACCTGAAAATTCGCTGTGATGTTTGAATCCCGGCCAAAACTGAAAGCGAGACCCTGCGACTGGTTCGAAAGCCTAAAAAACATATGGCATTAATTCTGCTTTCCCACAGTTCCTAAAACTGCAATTAAAAGCAGCCCCCACCAAACAGAGCCCCATAACTCAGCTCCGTGATTTATTGGAATCACGAAGCTTTAGGGGAAAGTTGGCGAGGACCAGGAATTCCACGTCCGGGAGCCGGGCTCTGTGCACATGGCCCGCGCACAGCCAAGTTTATTTTATTAGCATGCCACTGGTGGAAGACCAGGATCAGAGAGGGACGTGCCTTTGAGGAGGCTTATCTTTGGCACCCATTTGGCTTCCAACAATAAACCAGCCCCAATGCGTGCAGGCTGCAGAGGATGCTGTGCTGCAGGCACCATCGAATGAAATCTGGCTGGGGTTAATCCGTCTCCGAGCCATGGCCATCCAGGGGGTAAACAAAGTGCCTTCTTTCCTCTCTCAGTAACAAATAAATGTGGCCCATGAGAAGGCAAAATTAAGACTCATTGAACTGTTGGAGTAAATAGCAAATCTCCTGTTGCCCAAGGAGGAGCTTTATCACACCTGCTTTCTCAAAACCGAGGCCTTTCAGCTCTCTAGCTGTGAGCAAACATGGAAGTTGAACTGCAAAGCTCAGATCTGGGTTTTAAGTGTAGCGTGATAGTCAGGGAAGGGAGGTGAGTAGGGGAAAGTCATCCTAGCTAAAGACGCAGATTTCTGCCTCCCTGTCATTTTGCTGATGCCTTTCTGATGGTTTAATGCAGTAGCTAAGTATAGACAGGATCGAACTAATTTCTGGGAGACATTTTATAATCCTTGTGAACTGACACTTGCACATCACTCTAACTGATATCATAAAGGCAAATTTTAGCCAAATTGAGTCTCAGGGTAATGATAGGAAAGAAGCACAGTGAGTATTTCCTCTGCTACAGTGGCACGACCAAACACATCAAACCCCATCTCCCTTAGAAAACACAGTTTCTGCTTGTTGTCCAGCCCTGGTTTCCACCTCCACACTTGTTGATATACCAGTTTAAAGGAGCACTGGTCCATCTGGCATTTGCCATCATGCTTGTAGTGATGGTTTTGCTCAGCTAAACTAATGCAGTGGTAGTCTAAGGTGCCCCCCCCCCCCCCAAGCTTCTTTTGGTGAGCTGGAATACTTCATCCCACAACCTGTTGCTGCACACTAATTTGAGCAGATGTTTGTTAACATTTTTTAAACAGACTTTCAGGCTCAGGAGAAGATTATATTCACCTCATGCAGAGCCTTAAGCTGCAAAGCCTTGTGTCATTGTGTTGTACAGACCTTGTGCTGGCAATTAGCAGAGTGGGGTACTCCCCGTACAAAGAGACCATTTGCTGAACACCTGCCTTGATAGAGATCTCCAAACATCGTTGCTGATGGGGAATTGTCACCGTGCAACTTTATACAGGAGCAGGTGCAGCAGAAATCTGGCTGCAGTGTCTGGTGACAGGGGACGCAAGTTGTTTGGTTTGATTTGCTTAGCAAAACAAAAGTGAGACATAAGAGGAAATAAGAAGCCTTTTTCTAATTGTCACAGGAATGAAGTTTTGGTTGGTTCTTGGAGCTTTCCAAGCAGAGAAGAGGAAGCAAGAGACCTCCAGGGTCAGAGAGGGTAGTTTATGGAAGGAACGAGCTGATAGGGCACAGATGAAGCTGGGGTTAGACAGTGAAGCTTGATAAGAGTCAGTGAGCATGATATTCATACCATCTAACCTTAAACATGCAGGTGTCTTCTTTGGGCCAAGATGAATCACTCTCTACAGCACATTGATGATATTGATTAGATGTCCACTAACAGCAAATTGAGCAGAAGATAACAAGCTTACTGCTACTGCTGCCTAAACGGGTGCTCAGTGATGCAGGTGGCCTTTGGACCTGCCTCCCCAACCATCTGCTCTATCCCAGTCTGACAGCCCAGCTCTGGTCCTTAAGCAGAAGTCCAGACAAAGTGCTGCAACTTCAGATCCGGACCATAACAGTAAGTTGTATTAGATACACTGATAAAGTTGAACCACTAAGTACAGGAGCAAGCGAGAATATTGGTGATCGCCATGATATTACAGTATCTCAGATGCCTGACCAGCATGCCTTGCTTACAACCTCTGGATAAAATAAGTCATCAGATGTGGGGTCAGGAAAGCGAGGCAAGAACTGTTGGGCTGCTAATCTTCCTTCATGGTCTACGTGCCAAGATTGTCTAGGAATTTTCTTTAACTTCCCTCTGGCCAGTGAAAGATCTTAGGACAGTGTGATCACTTGGGATCTCTTCTGCTCTCTTTCATTAACAGAGTAGAAAAATGTCTTTTCACCATTTCCTCCTAGTCTAGAGTCTAACTGATGTCGGGAGGCAACTGCAGTAGGTACTGTATGTAGGAGATGTAGCAGATGTTTGGTGGGCACTGTGGACTACAGCATTTGCTGCAACTGTAAAGGATAGGCTGGATGACCATAGGACCTAGACCATTTCTGTATGATGATATTACTGTAATTGGTGCCAGGATTAAGAAGAAGAGTAGGCCAATTACAGTTGGACTAGCTCTGACGTTGACTCGTTGGACAGTATGTACCTTAGCAAAACCAGAGGCCAACCATAATGCCAGGGACATTTGTTCATCCTTTGCAGATCAGCAGTTCCATGAAAGCTCGTGATGTCCTGGTGCTAGCTGCAGGGCAGGAATTCATAGTGGGGTGTTGTGGTTAGGAGAGCTCATGTAATTTGTCAATATGCAAGGGGTGTACCTGTTGGTGAGAGGAGGTAAGATCTTACCACCTCTATAGGCAGAATTAGTGAGAGATTACTGCAGAAACACACTCGTTTGTGCTGCCTGGACTTTTAAATGAAGTTTGTGAAATCTGGAGAGGGTGCAGAATAAAATGAGCTGAGATGAGAACTGCTGAATCTGCCTCAAAATATGAGTCTGGAGAAGCTCAAATCTTTCATTTATCTAAGACAGATGTCCCTTAAAGTGCAGACACTGGCAAATTCTAGCCCACTGACAGCTGGTGTCCTTTCCCCTGCCTCTTCCATGAAAGCCTCAGAAGTAATCAGTGTCCTGCCCTGCATCCCAGGGCTGTAGGCAGCCAACGCTCTCTCTGCAGCAGCACCTCTCTCATAGAACAACGCTCTTCTGTTGGACAGACAGAACCAAAATGAAACACAGAGGTCCGGAGAGAGAGAAATGCAAATGGAAAGCAAGTTGTAAGCAGATGGTGACAATAAACACAGGGAAGGCTCTGCTCTTTGACACCTTTGAAATAGGTTTTAGTACTTTGAGATATTGGCTAAGCCAGTAGCTTGTGGACAACACTGAAAAAAAATCCCTTTGCTGGTTTTAGTCAACTTCACAGAATCATCTGAAATAACCTTTGCACCCACTGTTACTCACAAACCACGAGTGGAAAACCACTAGTTCAGCAAGAAATACAGGAGACCAAAGAAGAAGACCATGATGCTCTCTTCTGACTTCAAGCCTGTAGTATAATGGAATAGTGCTTACTTTGCCCACCAACAGCATATACAAATATAAATATACTTATACAAATAATCAGAAAAGCATGGCAACAGGATCACAAAGCAATGGTATAATATTTCCCAGAATGACCTCAAAATCATAAATCAGATCTCTGAATTGTCAGCAGCAATCCAGCTAGCAGCCAAATTGCTCCACCATCCAGCATATTTTATTAACCATTATTATTGTGTATTATTTATTTACAGAGTGCTGTACATGTAGATACTGCTTTACAGGTACACAAAAGACCACCCCAAGCAGTTTAATTACATTCAGGCTCATAAATATGATATTCATTGCAGCAGCACTATGGGTTAATGATTGTGGTACTGCTTCAGGTTTCTTGCTTCCTCTTTGATTTTATTGCACTGAAGTCAAACACTTCTTAAACTCTGGACTTCAAGTCAGCCTGTCTGTCTGAGGCAGTATATGGCCACATTGTCTTGGGATCAGAGTGTCTGATGGGCTTGTTTGCTCTAGTAGGATAGCTAAACTCAGGGTTTTGAACCGATATTTTGAACTCAGCAACGGGGCTAGACAATTAGAACAAGCGTGTGGTTACTGGAGGTACTAATGGGATGATATTTCTGCTCTTTGTGCAATCTGATGGAGTTACTGAGTGGCTTTTCTCTCCCAGTACATGACCTCTTCCAATCCCAGTTGCCATGGAGGAAAGACATGGCAAAATCACTCTTAGATAGCAGCAGTTTCTCATCCAGCCAGAGCAAGCCAAGAATATTTCTCAACATGAGCATCAAAGTGCCCTTCTGCAGATGTCTGGAGGAAAGGCAGCTTCTGCCTGTCTGACAAGAAGTCTTTGCATCTCTCAGGGATGTAGGAAAGATCACTGATTCTTTTCTTCCAGGTCTGTTACTCAACACTTAACTATAAGAGAGGATTTTTCTGATCCCAGGCATTGCAAAGAACTTCACGTGCTGGTGGAAATCCATGAGCTCTATTAATTAATGACTTAATTGTTAATTATTTCAGTACTGGAAAGTATGCTAGACCCTCCCAGTCTGCACAGGTACACAGCCCTGCCCTGGGGAGTTACTGGCTCGTTTCTGACGGCGTGGAACAATGTCGTAATGAAGTGGTGAAAATTTGGGGAGAGAAGCTGGGACATCTACTAAGGCTAGGCAAGCCCAGCCTGGCATGGCATAGAGACGAAAAATTAATGCCCTGGACAAGGTGGTGTCTTTGCTTACTTGCTTTTCACAGGAAATATAGCTGAAGGTATCTTGAAGAAGAATGTATAAAAGATGTGGGGCATCGTTTCCTGAGGTATGACAAGTGAAAGAAGCTGGGGAGGAGGTTTTGGGTGGTTAAGACATAAACGTAAAGTTAGAAGATCTCCCTAATTTAGGATTAAATCCCTCCTTGGCCAACATCTTCACTATGATCATGGGTAAATCACATGGGTGACTCCACAGTACCTGAGCTGCCTCAATGGGAACACCAGCATTGCCAAGGGAAGAGTGCCAAGACAAACAGGAGTCGTACTGGGAAGTGCTGGTAGCCCTGGTAGCCAGGGTTGGCAAAAGCTGCAGCAGGCAATGCTCCACGCACGAGCCGTGCCACGACTCGCACACCCAGCCTTTATCTCACACCCCGAAACACAGTTCTCTCCAGTCTCCCCCTGGGCTGAGGAGGCTGCCAAATATTCAAGCCCAGTCGCCCCTGGGAGAACTGGAGAAATGCAAGCAGAGCCTGGAGCCACTACCCAAGAAGTCATCCCAGGCTTTTCTTCTCCATGGGATGACTTGCAGTGGTGGTAGTCAATGCTTTGTCCTCCTGTGGTGCAGCTGATGCCACCCCTGCGCCTGGTCCCCCAGCCGAGGTTGTGCTGGGGCACGGCCCTGCAAACAAGCCCAGCCAGATTCCTGCTGATGAATGCTCCTGCCAGAGCTCTTGTTTTCCCCTGCGTGTCAGGAGATAATGATGGGTTGTAAAAAGCTGGCTGAACTCTACCAAAGCGCTACCAGCACCAGAAGCAGCAGCTCTCCCTGGAGGCACCGTGTCCTCACCCTCAAGGGCCAGGGTTTAATAAGACAGAGGCAAGAGCGTCTCCATCGCAAAGCCAAAGGGATGGGAAAAGAGCCAGGTCTCAGCATGTCCAAATCCCTCGGAGTGGGGAACTTCCTCCAGGCTGGCACCCTACAGAGCCACATCTTTTCAGAAAGCAAAAGGGATGTAGCCTCAAGAACATGGCTCCTGCAGACACTTCACTTTGGTAGCATGAGCAGCATTTGAGAAATCCCACAGGTTTACAAAATTAAGCCTGCACCTAAATTTGTGGAGGAAGAGGTGAGTATTAACAACCTCGCTGCTCAGAGCATGAGCATGTATGTGAGTTCAGTTTTTCAAGGGCCACAGCTGGAAAAAGCTGATGTCAGGCAAGAACTAAGTGATATACATCTTATAGCAAGGCAGGAAACATATCTCTGTGTTCCTGCTAACCTTAGAAAGCAAGTACTTGGATTGCTACACAGAGGATTTGTAGCAACAAGGAGAATGTAATTAAATAACAGGGATGATCTCATTATTGTAATGATGAGGTGTCATTTAATAAGGAGAATCCGGGAGTAGGAGCCGAGAAGTGGAGCCCTAATCCTGTCTCTGGCCCCAGCTCCCTTGGCAGCCTTGGGTAGGTCACATAAGGCCGGCACACTTTCCTCAGTGTGTTTTTATGCAACATGCAGCACCAGGAGACCCTTTGCAGAAGCTCTTGCAACAGAAAGAAAAACAACAGTAACAATAAAAGTTGTTTTGTCCCTCTGCCTTCCTTATAAAAGCTGAGTTAACACAATTTCCCTTTATATAAGGGACAGCAAGGATCTCTGGCAAATGATGCTGATGCAGAGCTCAGAACCAGGAGGGCAGCAAGGGTACTGCTAAGTTCTGCCCTAATCCTCAAGTCCTTCCATAGAAATATAGACTCATAGAATCATTTAGGTTGGAAGAGACCCCTAAGATCAAGTCTAACGGTTAACCTAGCACAGCCAAGTCTATCACTAAACCATGCCCCTAAGTAATTGCAAGCCTCAGTGACTGGTTATCAGGCCCTGCTATTACCTGGGGTAATACAGCCCAGAGAAAACATTTCCCCAAATAAGGTTGTTTATATATATGTGCATGTTTATGTATGTTTATATAACAAGGAAGGTCAAGGTAGTTTCAAAACCACATCACAGAAAAGGTATGAATAGTATATTTTAACTGGGGGCCTGCCATGTATTATGTGGAACAAAATTGTGTTCAATCCAAAGGCTGGATCTCCTGAATCCAGCTTAACTCACCAACCCATCCATCCATCCATCCATCCATCCATCCATCCATCCATCCATCCATCCATCTATCCCATTCAGACCAGCATCCCAGCAGGCTGCACATTTTGGTTTTGTGGCTGGGAGCCATGAAGGGGTGATGCAGACCACATCAGGCAGAGGAGCAGTGGGCTCTGCAGTGCTTTGAGCTGGGCTGCATTAATCTCTGAAATGCTACTTCAGTTTTTTTGTTCTTCATCAATCATCACGTTCAGCAACAGTTACTCATTGTGGCGGTGCCAAGGCTGAGGTGCCAAACAGGGTCTCCTAAACACCCGAAATTTCCTTCCATGACGTCATTTCTGCAAGGCATGCAGAAGAGCTCAGCAGTTCCCATCAGCCGTGGCAGTGTTTCTGGGCCACCCACACAACCTCAGTGCCACCCCACACCCCGGCAGCCCAGTAGTCAGGCTCTCATACTGCTTCTGCCACCATCCCCACCCCGTTCCCGTGCCAAGGGACTTGTTGGAGGGCAGCATCCTCTCCCCCAGGTAAGAACAGAGAAATCTCCCACTGCACAGCATGAGACATCTCTTTTTTTTACCTTGGCATTAGAAAGCTGGAGCATGGAAGGGATTTTTCCCTATAGCCTGACCTGCAAACACTTAGCAAAGTCAACAGCTTTGCTCTCTGATCCCTTCCAGTATTACAGAAAGTTAAGACTACAGCAGCATGTGTAACAGATTTCAGCTCAGTCCCGCAGCCTTATCCCAAAACAAGCCTTTGCTTTTTAATTTTACCATTTGCTTCTGAGCCTTACATGACGCTGCTGTTTCTCTTCTGTTTTTAAAGAAGCCAAACACAGCAGATGAAAACATTGTGCTGCTCTGCCTGCAGCACGCACGGTGCACTTGCAGAGCACTGGGGCACGTCCATGAGAAACTCCCCTCCGTTCAACAAACAGCCCGCAAGACAAAATAAACCACCGGAGCATCCCGTGGTCACCACCACGTTTGGGGAATCCGGGTTTCCAGCAGATGATCTTTTCCGTGGCAGGATTCAAGGCTCCCAGGCTGCCAATTTTGGGGCTTTTTCCATTGCCCAGATCCTGGAATATTTGCACGCAATTTGTTTTAAGAAGCTTTCTAGCCCTTGCATTTGGGGAGAAAAGCTTAAAAGCCATTACATACAAATTTTCTAAACTTTAAGCCAACCTTACAATCTGGAAGAAAGCCAATGACTTATATTTGTATATCCAATATTAAAACATCACTAAAGTAGTTAATCGCTCACATTTGTGTTACCATCCAACAGTGAGTTTAATGAGCTGCTCACAGTCCACAATCCACAGATCGCAACCTTAACGGGTCTTTTCTCCAGCCTTGTGGTGCTACCATAAAATGTCTTAAGGAAAATTGATAACAGCTCTCATCTGCACTACTTAAAGCAAATAAATGTCAGGAGAAGTGAGGACTTTTTGATCTCCTAGGTTCAAAGTCTTGAGCCTAGACTTGGGTCAGGCATAACA
This sequence comes from Anser anser, assembly GCF_964211835.1. NCBI lineage: Eukaryota > Metazoa > Chordata > Aves > Anseriformes > Anatidae > Anser > Anser anser. The sequence continues at coordinate 157,376,995 of NC_139721.1, forward strand.
TAAATAATAGGCATTCAGAATACGGCCCGATGCTGCTAAGTGCTAGGTTAGCCCTAAACGAGGACTTCTGCTGGTCCCAGATCCAACAGCTCCAGGAGAGCCCATGCCTGTTGCCATCTCTGGAGCTCAAACCCTGGGGGCCCTAAGCAAAAAAACTCATGAAACCTGGCTGAGAAACACAAGGTTTCTCTGTGTAGCAGCCCAGGCTGGATTCCCCACTCCTTTCCATGGATGTCTGTAGTGCTTCAGGTAGGTTATATACGAGCTAAACAATGCCTGACTGGTTTGCCATATTTCAGATGACTAATTTCCACCATTTCCCCCCGGCCAAGGGAAAAGCAAAACTTAAACCACCACATTTCTTTGCAAAACTTGTCATGAAAAATTCATCCTGTTTCCCAGCTGAAAATAAAACCACACAAATAAAATTAGTGTTTCTATTATTGTTATTGCTATATGAAACCTAGCTGCTTTCTGATAAGCTCTTTGAAAGGAGGGAAATGTCTAGTTTTCTTTAGGCAGGAGACTGTTCTTAGACTCCCCAGTTATGGGATGATCTGGTAAAAACTGTGGAAGAGAGAACCCATGGAATTTCCCGATGGTTTTATTTTGTTATTTTCCTAAGTGGGAAGTGCAGGAGTCCCAGATTCTCTATTAATCATTTGAGGAACCACAAGAGAAAGAGAAAACATCAACATGAGTTCCTCTTCCCTCACATGCTGGCTTGAAAGTGGTTGTGGTTGGAGAGAGGGGAGTGAAAAACAAGAAAAAATGACACAGCAAGGTGGTTTAATAGAAATCCCAGACCAAGAGCTGGCTCCTGAAGTCTGCTCCAGCAGTGGAGGTGGATGCACAGGCAGACTGTTCCCAATGGTGAAAACAGAGTGTGGGATGTGTTTAACGTTGTCCTATTGGTGGTGAGATAGCCTTGCTGCTCCTCATGGGGCAAGGGGGACCTTGCTCTGGGTGCATGTAGAAGGATGGAGGGGTGGAGGGATGAAGGGCGGAGAGATGGACAGACAGAAGGATGGAGGGATGAAGTAACAGATAGATAGAGGAAGGATGGAGAGGTGTAGAGGGAATATACCCTTGCTCTCAAATCACATCATAACAGGACACCCACATCCCACAGTGTCCTGTGGAACAGATTTCCCTTCCCATCTTCTCTGACCTCAAATTCACATCTCTTCTGCCTTAAAACATTTCCCCTCCCAGATCTTCTCCAGTCGGGATCTCTCCCCTCTGAGCACACACACAGCAGATGCTGCAGCCCCCTTCGCCTCCCTCAGCTCATTTCCCATTTTTTGCAGAATCAGAGAGGCCAAAAAGTGCACTCGGGCAGGAGGGAGAGGAAGACATCGAGGTGGGGGGAAAACAACAAACACGTGGCAGCCTTATGTGTGCACTTCTCTGTGAAATGCCAAACTGCCCTACTCCAAGCACCAGTGGAAATGTCATTAGCACTGGACACTGATGAAGCTGACCTATTGCCTTGGATGAAACAAGCCAGGGAAGCAGGAGGAGTGGCCCACGCTGCCTGTTTGCAGAAGGGACACCCTGTACTGTACCCATGGCTCAGACGGGGCATACTGCACACGTATTTGAAGAGGTCGTGCTTGAGTGACCTACATACTGAGCAAATGTGACGCTGCACTGCTGAATCAATACCTGTCAGGTCACATTACCTGCTATTGATAAACATGGTTGTTAATCCCAACATATTGTATTTGCAGAGGTTCCTGGTCTCCCTGGGGCTGTCTGGGATGAAGTTTTGCTTGGCTGAAACTTCTTTAAAAGAGAGAAGCTCGACAGAGGAAAGACCTTTGTGCACAGGGCCAAATATGAAGTTTGTTGCTGCTACTCTTGAGGTCTCCTTGCTCCCTCAAAGGCAAGTTTTAGGAGATGTGCTAAAATCTGCTTTGCAGGCCACAGGCCCTGATTTAGCCACGTCATACATAAGCAGTTACCTGGGGGCACCATCTGTAAGCATGGCTACCAGGTGCTCTCCTTGTAGCCCACACAAGGAGAGAAACCCCTCTGCAGGAGGCTGAGCCCAGAGCTGTGAGGTGCTGTCTGCAGGGACCTGTCTCCTTCCACAGCCATCGATGGTGCCAGGATGCTCATCTCCTCACAGAGATGCTCCCAGTTAAGCAGGATGGACCCAGACGAAAAGGAACGGTGGCACTGACATGTGGGGAGGAGGAGACAAGGCATGGTGGTCCCAGCCCTGTTCTCGGTGCGAGACGCAGGAGGTCCGATGCTGTGGGCTGTGCTGAGATGCTTCCTCCTGTCCAGGGACTTTCCTTCTGTTCTCGCTTCCCCCATGATCTCCACTTGTCACCCTTCAGGTAGGATTCAGGCTTGCAGCCCCACACTGCAGCCTTGCTGCCCCCAAACCCCTCTCCCCTTCCCTGGCAGGGCCTAGGGTCAACCCTGCAGTTTCAGCATCTGGGCTCCATTGTTCTGTAGCTAAATAAGGTTTCTGCCATGCTAATAAAAACCCCAACGCATGCGATCAGACAGTGACTTGAGGTCCTGACCAGGAGAAGGGTGTATTTGTGTGAATGAGGTGCATTTTCTGCTGTGCCCTTGTAGGCTTCATGGCATGCTGCTGAACGAGCATGTACTGTGTGTGCCTGGTGTTTGCCCTTTAATCTGCAGTCAGGCAGAGCTCTCCCTGACACTAAGGGGAGCTTTGAAGGCTAGGCCTTTATTTTTACCTTTATTTTGTAGCAGAGATGGGTCTTCTTCTCATCTCGATGAGGGAAAGGAAGCAGCCTTTGCAGGTGGGAGACCCGCCGCAGCAGTTGGGGCCCTGGCCAGGTTCCTCTTGCAGCTGGCTTGAAAGAGCCCCCAGCCACCATCTGTTCTCAGGAACAAAACTGTTGTGGTTTTGAAACACACGCACTGACATTAAAAAGGCACACAGAGAAAAATCCCACCCCAACAACTTCATAAAAATAAGCGGCAGCGGCAGCCTTGCTAAACGCGCTGCGGCACTTGGGCTGATTAATATAGTTTGGTCTAATCGGAGTCTGTTGTTTTAGCCCAACAGCCTTGGTTTCGTTTGGGCAATAGCTTTTCATGTAAAATGTGTTCATTACAGGTCTCTCAGAAGTTTGGGAGGTCGATAGACAGTGGCAAAATTTGGGTGATCTTGCAGCTGGTGTGTTTGTGTGTGCAAGAGGCAGCCATGACCTGGAAGGACTCCAGGTGCCTTGTCTGTGTGTCACAAGCCCAGCAGCGTGTCTGCATAAGGGAAGCCAGGTTTCATTTAGATAATAAAGGGCCTGTGCTTTTAGCGCAGGAAGAGCTGGATTTAATCTCCATGGCTGCTGTAAAGTGGCCAACACGTGCGGCTGGGATGCCTCAGATGAACCAGATCTGCTTTCTATAGAGGGGAAGCTGGAGGGGAGTCCTCGCTGACATACCCCATTAAGAACCCCTCTTCCTTGCTGAGCTTTCTGCATGGGGTCCAGAGCTCACGAAGGGTCTGTTAGCTGGGCTATGTATCTATCTAGTGTCCACAAAGCCATCCAGCTGCTGCTTTGGGTGTGAAACACTGCAGATCAGAGAAGCAAAGCCCTCAGCCTGTAGCCCCAGTGGGGGCAAAACCAGCCTGGGGCTGTGCGAGGAGTAACGTGCTCCACCAGCATGCCGGGGCTGGGTGCAGGGAGGGAACTCCAAGCCATCCCTTTAGCTGGCTTTTCTGCTTTGATTTATTTGCTCTGAGTGGCACAGACAGAGAGGGAACAAGGGGCTCTTTGGGCTGCAGAGAAAGCTCAGGTGGGAAAGAAAACCCAGAGGAGGGCAGGATGGGTTTAGGGCAGTTCCAGGGCAGCTCCCTATGTGCATGAGGGGAAAATTAAAGGAAAAAAAATTAAAAATAATAATTAAAAAAAAAAAAAGCTCAAGGGAATCTTCCGAATGACAAAAGCTATTAGAATGATTTCTGTTCCACCATGCAACAACTTTCCCTTCCTCCACATCTCCGAAAGCTTTAAGCAGGCTGTGTGGATGTGCTTGTGTGTGAGAAACATGTTGAGCACTTGCTCTCCGGGGTTTCCCTTTTCTTATTTAAAATGGGCAGAACTCCAGCTGTTAAAGCCTGAACAAACCCTAGAATGTGATACCTGAGTCAGGAGAGAGCCAGGGGAACTCCTGTGTTTGTCCCCCCGGTCCCTGTGGCCATGGGACAGGGCTGTCTGCCCCCCTGAAAGCAGAGGCAGCTCGGGGTGGGCACTGCCAGCCGGTGACACCAACACCCACAGGACACCAAAGGTGATGGGCCAGGTCCAGTGGAGGGGATCAGGAGCTTTCTCTGCAGCTGTGATGGGAAGGCTTGGGGGAAATCAGCCTTTCGTTCCAGCTCTGCATTAAACAATTCCGGTTCTTCATTAAAAATCCTGCCAAGTACATGCTACTGACAGATGAAGAGGTAAAAATGCAGCAGCCAGCTCCTCTTGACCTCTGGAGCAATTCCTGTGCAGTGTTCCTGCTGCAGCTCCGGTTTTGTCTTTACAAGCAGCTCCTTTGTGTTTCAGTTGGGGCTCATCCAGCCCTGGGGCACTTCAGGTCTACGGCTGTGCTTTGCCTCTGAAGACTCTGGGTTAATTTTTATTGTGTCATTTGGGGAAGGAGAGTCCAAAATTGGTGCTGGGGAGAAGAAAAGAGGAGTATAGTTACTCAGGGGTTGTTTTAGCTTGTGCCAGCTTGGGCCTAGAGGGTTTGACCAAATTAAACTGCCCGAGGACTTGTCCTATTGGGTGTCCTAGTGCTCTAGAAATTCTCTTTGTGCCCCGGTTATTCAAGCAAGCACCGATGCCTGGATCTGCTCCTTGCACTGATATTCCCAAGATCTCAAAAGAGCTGACTTCTCCCCAAGGCCTGATCTAATATTGACCAGCTTTTGGCTGAGGACAGGCTGTGTCAGGAGGTCACCTGCAGCCAGACCTCCCTGCGGATGGCCTTTGCTCAGGTCCAGGAGAGCAGCCAAGGCTGTTTGCACACTAAGAGCTGCATTTTGCACCCTGGCTTCAGTGCAGGCTCCAGGCAGTAGCAGGAAGGCATCCAAAGCAGGGAAAGCAGAGCTGCCTACTGGGTCCAGAGAAATATCCACAGAGCACCTACAGAAACTAAAATCCTCACCAAATTCCCCTTGATTATTCCTGGGGTAAAAGTCACCCTAACCTCAAGGCCCAAAGACATCCTGGGATGGTGCTAACCCTAGTGTGAGTCACAGGCAGACCTTAAAACCAGTGGATATTATTCCTGACATCCTCCAGGAAGCCTCAGTGTGATTTTAAATCATATCTGGCTCCTGGATTCATTACTAAAGGATTTTGGGGAAGGGGAGAGGTTTTGTTTGTTGATGATTTTTCCTGAAGTCTTCCACTGACTACAGCCCAAGTGATATCCCAGCAAGGCACCGGACTCCTGCATCTGCAGAAATTGTCCATATGTGCACATTTGCAGGGGGGGTTCTCCTATACCCAGAGATGGATCAGACACCAGCCCAATGTCTCCCTCCATCCCTCTCCATTGCCCCGAGGGAAGCTGAGATCTTTATGCCAGGAACTGGCACGTCACCCCCATCCCCATGCAGGAGAGGAGCCTTGGCTTTGGTGCTTGCCCACCTCATGTTGGGTGGGACCACAACAGGTGTTGTTTATAGTCTTTTCTTTATACTTTCTACATATATACAAGTATAAAGTGTACTTGTCAGTATATACTTTACACTGATATTGCTAATGAGAGGCTGCATGCCACACACTGCTATATACCCTAAGCATTCCCACACTTCACATACATATCTGTTTTCTTAAGGTACATTCAGAGGGAGAGAGAGAGGAAACTTGGTCCAGAGATGGACAAAATCCAGTCAAAACCTGAGAGAAGCCAGGAAAAGCAGTGGGAAATAACGAGCCTGTCCAAGCCTTCCTCTTCCATTGCACCTCTTGCTAACCCTTTCACTTTAAGTGCTGTCTTCATGCCCAGCACAGCGCTTTAAAAAATACTTCTGTACGTTAGGATGAGGGCTCAAAATTTCCTTTGATGGTTACAGGAACAGACAGAGGAGAAAAAGCCTTTTAGAGAAGCTGGGACGGAGCTATCTGGGTTGAGGAGGAGCATGTCCGTGCATCTGTTAGTGCTGGATGAGGCTGTGGAAGTGCCGGCTCAGGTCGGCTGAGGTCACCTCAGCTCAGATCATTGCCTCCAACTCGCAGCTGAGCTCCAGAAGCCAAAGGCACCACTGTCGCTCTCCTGGCAGTGCTCACGAGTGATGTCTCAGTTGGAAGTGGACCTGGGGAGCAAAATTCCATGTGAGCAGTTTTCTGGTGGCTCCCAAACAAAAGGAGAATGCCAGAAACCCCAGGCTGAAGGATGAAGGACACCTCAAGAGCTTTGCCTTGGGCCAGGAACCAAAAGAGGCCTCACCCACTTGGAAGATGTTACCCTAATAATGTGTGGGAAGCCAGAGGCCACTCTATTTTGCCTTCAGAACAACATTTTACTCCACTGGAAGGTAACCTAAGGCTTGGCGTGAGGTCTCTGCTCTGCCCCAGGCCATCTGTGTGGATGCAATGAAGGTATTTAGTTCTGCTGCACTTCCATCTCCCTGTCTACAAATGGGAGAACAGAGACCATGTCCCAGTGCTTTGGGGCTGTCATGAAAATACAAGGGTTAAAAGGCAGGTTGTATTAAAGAGGACTATTCCCCATGCTGTGGGGAAGTGCAAAGATTTTCCCTCCCAGGACATTGATTTTCCCTCCCAGGACATTGCCCAAGTCTGGGCTTTCCAACTGGGGCAACTCAAATTGAGCTGGACCTTGCTCTTTGGAGGGTGTGGGTGGTGGAGACTCAGGCTTCTTTTGGTGGCAGTTCCCCTGCCCAGGGCTGTCTCTCCGAGGTGATGTTTTGAGGTGTTGCTCAGTGGGCAGAGGGGGTGACACCCCCCCAGTTCTTGAGGTGCCTTCTGGACGGAGAGCAGGATTCAGACGAATCCAACATTTTCTCCCTTAGGCATCTCATGGCCGAGGCTGGACAATTTTGTGTCCTGCTGTAAGCAGTCATAGCCAGGTTATACCACCCTAGAACATCTGCTGATCAACCCCAGCCATTGTGGGGTGAAAAAAAAGCAACTCCAAGGCCCTGTTTGCCTCCTGTATTTCCCTTCCTTTCAGATAAATCACTAGGATGCTGTGGATTTCAAACCCCGTAGGCTTCCAGGAATCTTGTTGAGGGGTTTGGAGGCAGAGCTCTCTCTCATTAGCAAGGCTGTTTGCATAAAAATATGAGCATTGTATCCAGTTCCTCAAGCTGGGAGCTGCTCTTGTGAGTATCCAAATGCCCTCAGCTCCCATCAGGGCACTCAGTCTCACTAAAGCTGAGTCCTTCAAGCTCCTTGTGACTCTCTACAGACACTTTGGGTGGGGAAGGGGGAGGCTGGATCCGAAAGAAGTAGCAGGGGCAATTGCAAGAGGCAGGAGATAACGACCCGTGTTGGGAAGCAGCCAAGAAAGCAGAAATAACATATGGAAAAGATTCTTTAAATGCTATGTATGTTGCTGATTCTTAGGAATAATCAGCAACACCTCTTTACATGCTGCATTTTTTAGCACAAATTGAGAGTAAAACATCCTCTCTGCTGAAACAGCAGAGTCCAAATTTCCTTTTCCTCACAGAGAGCTTCCTTTCGTGCTTCAGGTATATTGTGTGACGCTGTCCTGCTTCATTTGCTTGGGATAAATGCCACGATCCCCTTTTCAGCAGTGGGGAAACTGAGGCACAGACAGCTCAACTACCTTGCCCTTGGCCATAGACCTTGTCAGCAGCAGAGCGGAGATGCAGGCTCAGGAGCTACATGTACTGCTGCAGCTTTATTCCTGTGCTGTGTCAGAAAATATTATCTCTCACTCTGATGCATCCAGATTTTCTTGACATAAATTGCTGAAATCGCTGAGAGAGGCATTTATTTCAAAGTTCAGCACATTATACGAAGGGAGAGAGAAGTTGAGTAACTGGAAAAATCAACTTCGAGTTGCATCACCGGGAGCTAGAATGTTTGTTTAGTCCTTTGTGAGATGAAGCAAGCTCCAGTTTGGCCTCATCCAGGCATGATTAGCCAAGAGATAAGGAAAGGTTTCTGGACAGGTCCCTGATACAGAGCAATGACGAACATGGATATATTTTGTAAAGGAGCAGGGAGGAGGGGAAAAAGCAATAATCTCTTCCCCATCTGACCTAGCAGACTGTCATATTGGCCCTAAGACACAGCTTCCAAAATGGCCAGCCCCTCCCAAGAGCCTTGTTGCTCGTTTTCCCGATTCCCACCCTTCCTCACCAAAGGACAAACCCACGATTGCAGTCAGTTATAAATGGAGGGACCTTGCAATAAAAACCCAGCCCAACAAGATCAAAGGCAACTTTTATCTCCCATGTTCTTTGGGGTCCGGCACTCCAGGAGCACAGCTGCTGGCCTGAGCTTGCAGCTGTGTTCTCCCCGATGATAAAATAGCCACGGCTTTGAGATCCTCCATGTCAGGTTAATCCAAAGACACTCACCTCCTTCCCTCTGTGTTAGGTTAAGCCCAAGACACTCAACTCCTTCCTACCCTTTCCGCAACTCAAGCAAAGCTGTTGACTAAGCCCTGTCTCCTACCCAGCACAGGGTGACTCAGGAGAGCAAAATATAAGGAAAAGCATCAGGAATGGTGATTTTTGCCTGCTGTCCCACAGTGACAGCTGACCTTGCTGGTATTTCTGACTTCATTTCTTTTCAAATCCCTCATTGTGCCACCCAACGCATTCTGCACCAGCCAGGGCAAATCTTTGTTGGCCTTTAAATCTCTTTTGGCCTTTAAAGACCTGCCGTGTAAATGGCAGGGTGGAAAATGTGCTGTGAGGTCTGGGGTTTTAGGGGATTTTCTTTTGTTGTTCTCTAAGAATTTAGCTTCTGAGCCACGCCGTATCAAGCTCAAGCCTTGCTCAGCTTTGCCAAAGAGAGATCTCATCCCGATGCATTTACAGGTGCAAGGCCTGAGCTCCCTTGGTCAAAAATCTGCAGGGCTGGGACTTAAATTTAAAATAAAATAAAAAAAATAAATAAATAGTTAAAAAAAAAGACTTACTAACTCTCATCTCTGGGTATAAAATCCAGAAAGGACAGAATTTTGGCTCTCACAGGTGAGAAGTGCTGTTTGGGATTATTCATTCTCTTTGAGCCTGCAGCCTTGGATATGGAAAATTGGTGGACTTGGCAGTGCTGCTGAAACCAAGCCCAGGAACAGGAGTCCTGAAAAGTAATTAAACACCAAGTGGTCCTGGGCACGGCTACCAGAGGCTGGTTTCCTCTGGACACCAGTTTTTGGATTTCAGGGTGGCTGTATAGTGAAACTGCTACCAGATGCACCACAGCCCTGGAGTAGCAAGGGGGCTTTAATTTGTGCCAAAAGCAGTAACTGGAAATTCTCCCTTGTAGGTATGCCGTTAGGGAACTCACGTGAAGAAGGGGCTTGGAAGATGCAAAGCAGAAAGACTTTTGGGTTTTGGCTGTGGTGTAAGCAAAGCCAACAGGTTTATTTTGCTCATTTTCCCAGCACTTGTTAAAAAGTGTGCAGCTCAGGTGGGGAAGGGAAATGTCGTGCTTTCACAGAAAAATGGTTGCACTGACTTCCTCCTCCTTCCTTGAACCACTGATGCTTCTCAGCATCCTAGACAGGGCAGAACTTTGGTCACAGGTGGCTTTGGTCACTGCTCTCTGCAAAAAAAAAGGACTTCATGGACTGATGAGAGCTGACATGATTTGCAGGTTGTTCCCTCTTAGGTACAGGTGCTTTTTTCTCCTGCAGCATTTTGCACAGTGGTTGTCCATGAAGGGGCTAAGCTTTATTAGCCTCACCCAAAAAAATAATAAATAAATAAATAAAATGCAAATACAAAGAACAATAAACATTTTGGTGAACCTTCGCTTGTTCTGGGCTTGCTGATGAGGCTGGCATGGCCTTAGCTGTGCCATCACTCGCTGCCTAAGGGAAGGCTGCATGGATGCAGATTGAAATCACAGCTTCTCACTGGCTCTGCTTGCAGGAGCTTTGCCTCTGCCTTAGCTCCTGGAACAGGTGGGGTGTTTCCAGGTTTTGCTTGGTCCCAAAACTCACCTTCCAGGTGAAAGGAAGGGCTCTAACTGCTGCCTTATTTCTACATTAGCTAATTAATTAATCAGTCAGCTAAACACAAATATTAAACGCTGCTTCCCACGCAGTGAGGGGAAAAAAACCGCTGTGAATAGAGATTGTTCGGTCAGGACAAAGGATTTTGTATGAAAAAGAAGCTGCATGTGTGATTTGTTTCTCCTCCTGACCTTGGGAGACCTTTACCTACATTTCTTTCTCAGACCCGAATTAGTACCATAATAACACAGGGCTGGAAAATTATACTTAAACCTCCCAGCTATTTCTGGGTTACAGAGGCTCTTTCTTTTTTTCAGTCTAACCTAGTTTTCCAGTGGAACCTTCCCAGCCTCTACAAAGAGACATCCCAGTTTTCTTCCCTATATAATTATATAAAGCCTGGCTTATATTCGTGCCCTTTCGCTCAGTCGCCTTTAATGTCAGCAAGGGATGCTGCTCCCTTCGGAGAGGTAAAGAGCAGGAAGAAAGATTGGCTCTTCACCCCTGCTTCTGCCTTGAAAAATGGGCTGGATAAAAGTCACCACCATGGTCTGTGAAGGCACTTATTAGTGTGTGGTTGGTTGCAATTCACTCCGCAAAGTCAAACCATGTCCCACCACCATGAGGGCTGGTGACTGTAAATGTGGAGGAGCCATCATTGCTCCATGGGATGGGGTGAAGACCTGGAGAAAGTCCTTGAGAGAGGGAAAGGCATGTTTATGGCACAGGATGGGCTTTTATCTCCATGGCACAGACAGTGATGGGGCTGACAAGTACGATCAAAAAACTCAGCAAGGTTGTTGTGATATGTTTCCTGTATGTGAGTGTGATTAGCTCCAAAAAAAGAGGGTGCTTGCATTGCTATTTCTCATGGAGCAGAGAGCAAACCCAGGAGGTTCAAGACTGAGGTCCTCTAAGAAATGTTCAGACCTGCAGGTCTTAAATCCTTCAATTCCTTTTCATTTTCAGTTCCTGAATTCAGGTTCATTTCCTTTTTCATTTTGTAGGTGCTGCCAAATATATATTTTTTAATTATTTTATTTTTTTAATTATTTTTGGTTTAGTTTAGGTTTTAGTTTTGGTTTTTTTTGTTTGTTTGTTTGTTTTGTTTGGTTGATTGGTTGGCTGGTGGTTTTTTTGTTTCTTTTTGTTTTTCCCAGGGAAATGGAGGGAAACACAAGCTGGGGGCTATGCACGCACTGTAACAACATATTAACCCAGCCCAGCAAGATTTGCATTTTCTGGACACAGAGAAACTTCTCCAAGGGAGAAATCCCAGGGGAGGGATCGGGCATCTGCAGACCTCAACATCAGTCACTTCCAGCTTTGGCCCATTTCCTCCACAATGCCGGTGTCAGGAGAAAAGTAGATTCAAACCACTGGCTTTTCCAGCCTCAGCCAGATATCTGTGCTTTTGCAAGGGGCTTTGAGTCAGGCCGTACTTAGCCACATCAGCAAAACACCCTGAAGTCTGACAGGAGTGGCACCTTGTGTGACCGGGAAATACCCACAGATGACTAAGAAAATCTGCCTGCCCCCCCTGCCTCGCCTGTGCCTCCCGTGAGATGGCAAGCGGCAGGAAATCCTGAGCTCCTCATCAGGCAGCTGGGAGGAGATGGGCGCATTTGCAAGGACAAGGTGGCATTTTTTTTGTTTTGTTTTGTTTCCGCCAGGCTTTTGTTGACCCATCTCGAGCTCAAGGAGCACCACAAGGCCAGCACAGGGTGGTGGCAGCAAGGGGAGCAGGGTCTCTTTGCATCTTAGCCATGGGGAAAGGAAGGTTTGTCTGGCTCCACGGTCTCCTGAGTCATTTTGTTCCAGTGTCATCGGAGACAATAAAGCAGGACCCAAACCACAGCACCAGTGCTGAGCCCGGTGCACTCACCAGAAACACCGGGCTCTGCTAACCCTTGGCTGGTGGCCCAGCTACCCTCAGGCTAAACAGCCCTTTTCTAGCTTCCTACTGGCAGCCCCCAAAAACTAAGAAACCGTTAGTTAAAATAGAGAGAAAATAGCTCAAACTAGCTGTTTTTCAGAAAGAAAAAGAAAAGAAAAGAAAAGAAAAGAAAAGAAAAGAAAAGAAAAGAAAAGAAAAGAAAAGAAAAGAAAAGAAAAGAAAAGAAAAGAAAAGAAAAGAAAAGAAAAGAAAAGAAAAGAAAAGAAAAGAAAAGAAAAGAAAAGAAAAGAAAAGAAAAGAAAAGAAAAGAAAAGAAAAGAAAAGAAAAGAAAAGAAAAGAAAAGAAAAGAAAAGAAAAGAAAAGAAAAGAAAAGAAAAGAAAAGAAAAGAAAAGAAAAGAAAAGAAAAGAAAAGAAAAGAAAAGAAAAGAAAAGAAAAGAAAAGAAAAGAAAAGAAAAGAAAAGAAAAGAAAAGAAAAGAAAAGAAAAGAAAAGAAAAGAAAAGAAAAGAAAAGAAAAGAAAAGAAAAGAAAAGAAAAGAAAAGAAAAGAAAAGAAAAGAAAAGAAAAAAGAGAAAAAAGAGAAAAAAAAGAGAAGAAAAAAGAGAAAAAAGAGAAAAAAGAGAAAAAAGAGACAAAAGAGAAAAGAAAGGAAGAAAGGAAGAAAAAGAAAGAAAGAGAAAAAAGAAAGAGAAAGAAAGACAGAAAGAAAGACAAAGAAAGAAAGAAAGAAAGAAGAAAGAAAGAGAAAGAAAGAAAGAAAGAAAGAAAGAAAGAAAGAAAGAAAGAAAGAAAGAAAGAAAGAAAGAAAGAAAGAAAGAAAGAAAGAAAGAAAGAAAGAAAGAAAGAAAGAAAGAAAGAAAGGAAAGAAAGAAAGAAAGAAAGAAAAAGAAAGAAAGAGAAAGAAAGAAAGAAAGAAAGATGGTATTGCATGTTATTTTGGAAATGCAGCCCAGCTTCTGGTTGTTGTGGAGCTTGACTTGCACGGGAAGCCAGATTTGGTCCCAGCCCACCTGAGATATTGAGTGGAAAATGTGAGGTCTGCTAAGGATGGAGGGGATGGGTGAGGAACACCCTTTCCTGGAAGGGGGCCCACCATACTATTTTGGACCATTTTGCTACATTGCACAGTTCCCTCTACAGGTCACAGCATGAAACTCTGGGCACCCCAGGGGTGACTGATGCGGTGGGAAAGAAATGCAAATAAAGGCAATAAAAAGCTGGTGGCTGTCTGAGGAAGGGGCTTTGATTCTGGCTGGGAGCAGGTTTGCTCAGCTGGTGTTTTACTTTCAGGGTGACTTGGAGAAATCCCTACAGCTGTTTTAGTTTTGGCTTGAGGATTGTAATATCCCTGGTTTTTATAGAGCAGACTGGATGCTGCCCAGGGCATGGTGATCGTTCATTAAATGTAGCAATCAATGGAGGCTCTTTTACCTCAGGTACTACCATAACCCAGAGAATCGTTATTATAATTATTGGTAATAATAATAATAGGAATCTTCTCTGAGGCTTTTGGCCCTCACTGTGGGACAATTAATGGGTGGCAATCAGTTAAATCCCTTTGCACACATTTCATTTCCCTCCTGCAGGCAGACTCACACTTTCGCGAGGAATTTGAAGGATGCACCAGCAAAAGACCTGAGAAAACACAACACATCGCAGAGGTGTGAATCTTTCCACCCGGTGCTTGGTGGGGCGCTTGTGTTGCCACGTTCCCAGCCAACCCAAGCTTCGGTGAAGGCTGTAAGCTTGACTGATGACAGCAGCTGGCAAATTTCAGCCCACCCAAGAAACGGAGGTGCCTTTGCAAGCAGAGAGGTCAACCTGAGGCAGACATCTGGTTCTCCGTGGCCATCTAATTCTCCTTGGCCCCACTGAAAATCCCAGCTTTGGCGGGCAACAAAGAGCTGAGGACACTTGCAGAACCATCTTCCACCAAACCTTATTGTGGATGAGTAAAGAAGGTTGTGTTTCCTCTGACACAAAGGTATATATTGCATTTTCAGATTGGGCCACTTGTTTATCAGACTTAATCAACGCAGAGCACGCAGTCAAATATTTGCATGTGCTTTATTTCCAGCCATGCTTTAACACCAGGGAGCTGCTTCCTTCAACCCAGTGCTCAGTATCCTTCAGTGGAGCTCACCTTCACTGAAGAGCACACAGTTCTCTGGGGGGGACAAGTCCTCTCCTACAGCTCTGAGGGTCTTTAACATGGTTGGAAATGGATTCTTCCTCTCCCCACTGAACAATGGAAAATTAGGTTTAATTATGCTTTGGTTGAAAACAGGCAGAAATTAAAAGCAATTTGAATAAATAAATAAATAAATAAATAAATAAATAAATAATTCCAACATCAGACAACAGGAACTGGTTGCCCTACAGTATGAAGTATCTGGTTTCCCAACTGTTTTGGCAAGTGAATGGTCACTTAGTCAAAGAAGTAATCATCCCTTGAAAAAGAAGTTCAGTGAAAATTTCTGTCCTGCTCCTTCCACCAATCTGCCCCACCAGCTTTATGACCTGGGTGGCTTCCTAGAGTGATGGGGTCTGGACATTGATTTCCACAGGCAAATACCCTATCACTAGGGTGACAGGTAGGGGATGCTTTGGGCAAAGTATAAGAGTACGTATCAAGTGGCTCATCCATTGAGTTGTCTTCCAACGATCCCCAGTTTAGAGATGTCCTATGCTGGGTCGATGTCCACACCAGTATGTTCCAGGTCAGTCGTTTTCCTTGTGTGCAAAACACAGCCTGCTCCTTATCTGCACTTTGCTAAACCGCCTCCAGTCGTAAAACACTGGCAGCAACCCGCCGAGCGCTTGTGGCCGTGTCTGGAGCCAGCTTTCCTACTACAAAAGCTTTGTCTTTCTGCAGAGATGACCACAGTCTGTTTGGAGAAGTGCTATGAATTTATACCACAAATAATTATAGTGATACTATAGCTTTGAAAAGAAATCCATGAAGTGTATTTTGCGATGACATTTCTTTGATTATTCTTAATTGCATTTGACTCACCAATGCAGACTCCAAATTAATGAGCTCTTACAGTACCACAGAGCCTGGATTATAAACTGAGGCAGCAACCAGAAGAGTCATGATAATGAGCCACACGACGGGGACGGTTTTCCCTCTCGGCTCTCCCTTTTCTTCCCACCTCCCTCCTGACTTGCAGCCGGAGCAGGGCTGTCTGCCCTCCTTGCTGTGATGGATTTCAATTCCCTGGACCATCCTCACTGTTTGCTTTCAAAAGCCTAATGTTTTAGAGGAATTACTACAGAGGAAACCAGGCTGGCTCCCACTTGCAGCCTCCTGCTTTGCACTTTGATGGCATGCCTTTTTTTAGCAGGGATCATGTGTTTGCATTAACCCTGGCAAGCTGCATCCCTTGTCTGGAATGGGACATAAGCAATTAAACACAATCAATAATTCCTACCCTAAACTTTAAAGCATGCTTTATTCTTGCAGTGCAGGACAGCACAATATACACCGACAATCCCTCACAGCTGTTGCACACACAGCTTTTCTTCTTTTTTTTTTAAAAAACTTTTTTTTTTCTCCCCTGTTAAAATCTGCAGCTGGACAACACCCTGTGTTTGTTGAGCATGGAGCTGAGTCACGGGAAGGTGGCGGGTGCTGCTTGCAACCCAGAAGCAGCCAAGCCCTGCACTTCTCACCACTGCTGGGAGCACCAGCTGGCGATGTAGGTACAGAAAGGTACATTTATTGCAAGTTTTATATGTATATTTTTTTCCTTTCTGGATCTCAATGACAAAGAGGGTTCAGTGTCACCTTTCAGAGGTGAGCCCTCTTGGGAAGTGGAGCTGAAGAAACTCGTGTGTCCCCTGAGGACCTCTGGGATGGTGTCTTCATTCGCCCTGTGCACCTGGGAAACCCTTTTTGCTCTAGACCGGGCAGCACCTCGCAGGGGTCTGGTTTGCAGCTGGTGGTCTGGCATGCAAAGGGCATGAAATAGCCAATGCCTGGAGCCCTCTTTCCAATGGCTTTCTCTAGAAGATAGCCTGGCTGCCAGGATCCTCATTAGGCTGTCTTTCAGATGAGCTGGACAGCCTGGTGCTCCAAGTTCCAAATCTCTGCCTCATTTGAAGGAAAACTGGAGTTGTATCATGTGCAAAGGGAAGTGCCACAGCCTTGGTTTTCTTTATTGTCTGAACCCTGTAAACAGGTTCCAGACAAAAATAATTATTTGTAAGTCACGTTCCTCTATCTCAGAGGAACCATTTCTGTTCTGCAACCTTTTGCTGATGCGGCAAAATAAGAAAAACAGCCTGAAGGGGAGCGGCAAACATCCCAGGCTCCTCTTCCTAACCCAGAGAAAGCTCACAGTGAGAACAGCTGCTAAGCAGAAGTCTCTCTGAACAAGAGTGGTTTAAATTAGTAGGATTCTGGCTAATTAAAAGACTATAAAGACATAATTAAAAGAGCTGAGACCAAGCTATATTAAATTAGTCCACCAGCCGCCTTCCGAGCCACTGCAGGAGGGTGCAGGGTTCTGTCTGCACCTTTCGAGTCCAAAGCACCCCCGTGCCCTGAACGTGGGGAGTGGGGTGGATGTGCAGGGGAGGGCAGGGAAGGGGCAGGCAGGGTGAGGATGGCCCCAAAGCAATGCACCCTGGCCTCTTTTCCCAGCAAGATGCAATCCAGAGCAGTGGTTTGCTGCCCAGGATATTTTTTTCCCTCTCACATCGCTGTTCCCCTCGTGTTCCCACAGGGACCAAGGCATGGTGGTGGTGGGGGGGGGGGGGGGAATCCTCAATTAGAGCAACCTGGCTGCTCTCAAACGAGCTCTGAGATGCTGCCAGCCCAGGGGAACTGGTGTAAAGATCTGTGATGTCTTGGGGATGGCTGGGAAAGCAGCAGGGGCCCAGAGAGGGATCTGGGGAGTGCAGACAAAGGGGACCCTGGGGTGAGAGAGAGGACAAAGAGAGGTGGGGGGGAGGGAAGAGGGAGAAAGTGAGAGAAAGGAAGAGAAAGAAGGGGAGGAAAGAAAGAGAGGAAGAGAAAAAAGGGAAGAGAGAAAGAGGAAAAGAGAAGGAAAAGGGAAAGGGAAAGGGAAAAGGGAAAGGGAAAGGGAAAAAATGAAAAAGGAAGAGGAAGAGAGAAAAAATAAAGAAAAGGGAAGAGAAAGAGAGAGGAGGAAAGAGAAAGAGAGGGTGAAAAAGAAGGAAAGGAAGGAAGTAAAGTAAATATGTATACATAGAGAGAGGAGGGAAAAGATGAAAGAACAAAGGGGACATTAATGTTTTCCCCTCTAGATACAGCGATGCTGTCCCTCCGTTCCAGCACTTTCCCTGACTGCCCCACTGGGCTCACAAAGAGCCCCAGGTGCACAGGAACCCTTTGGGCCAAGGAACTTTTGCTGCGGTCAACAAAATCTCCCTACATGCAGAGAAAGGGTGAGCGCAGGCAGCCCAGCACCTGCAAAAGACTTGGTCTGGCCACCAGCTTCCCTGCACCCAGATGAGGACAATGTGCAAGACACAAAAATGATAAAAATCCTTTTAAATGGCAAAGAATATTATTGCGTGATGGCAAGTGAGTGCAGAGCTGACTTACAGCTCCTGCTCACAGCTGCTGAAGAGGCTCTCCATAGCTGCAGCTGCTCAGCCTCCCAGTTTCGCCGGCCAGTGGCAGTTTCAAAACTTCAAAATGTTTCCTTTATTCATGCCGTGAAAGCCAAAAGTTGGGATATTTTCTGTGAATCTAGAATTTCAAAAATGCTGCTGGGAGATGAAAGAAGTGCTTTTGATTTGGGGCACTGCTTGGAAAAATCCCATTTAGAAATCCAGAAGCGAAATATATTGTGAAGTTAAAAGCTGAAAAATCAAAAGCATTTCCTAGAAGAAAAAAAAAAAATAGTTTGAACCAGACTGTTTAGAGTTTGGGGGATGCTGCATTCAGGAAAAATAAAAAATAAAAAATCACTCCATATAAGCTTGGCAGTTTTGCTTTAGTAAATTAAAAAAAAAAAAAATAGTTGGGGAAGGTATGTCCAGAAACCAGACTAGCCAAGAAAAGGACCATCTTGTCTCACGTCTCTCTGTCTCCCTGCTGAAGGCTTAAAGAAAGACTGCACAAGCCCATGTGATGGGGATGTTATATACCTTTGTGCCCCAGACAGCAAAACTGGGATGACCCTGGCATGAGCACATCCTGCAGCAGGATGGATGCTCCTCAGCCTCCTCTGCTGCACGGTGCACTTATTAAGAGAAATGATTGTTTTTAAGGAGAAAAGCTTCCTCCTTCCACAGCACACTATAAAAGTGAATGATCAGTAATTTAGATGCTGTTGTGGCTATAAACCATTGCTCTATATGTCATGATAGTACCGGCACTGACAAGGAGAGCAGGTGATGAGCAGCTTGTGCTATAGAGTTAATGGGACAGAGAAAGTGCTTGCAAAGCCCCAAAGAAGAGTTTTTGTGATCTGAAAGGTTTCCAGATTGCTTTCTTCAGGAAATGCAGCTTGTATACATTCTTCATGTCAGCATGTGTCTGAATCAAGTTGAACCTCAGTGTTAGACCTCCACCTAAGAATAAGCTCCTGGACAAAGGAGACAACCCTGAGTTCCTCTCTTACCACTACAGAGTCCCCGTTAAACCAGCACCACCCCCAGGAGAAGCTGCTTTGGGGGGTTTGCATCTCATTGTACACCAGCAAATCCAACCTACAAGACAGAAATTGGCAGGAAAGCAGCCTTCAGTATTACTGTGCTCAGGGCACTATGAACTTAAATCTGAAGAGTGATGAAGATGCAACTGAATTTCTCAGGTATATCCACAGGCTGTGATGATGGCTGCTAATGTTGATCTATAGCAGCTTCCAGCATTTGAAAATATTAGCTTCACTTGTACAATTATCTAGCAGCACTTTTCTTAAAAGTCTTCGACACAGGGATTAAAATAACAACCCTGCGTGAAAGCCATAAGCATCCTCCTCACCTGAGCTTGGTTGCACACTGAGCTTCAAGGCCAGTCGTAGCATGCCTCAGGGTGGTATGGCTGCACCCACACCCCACAGCAGGACAGTGGGAGGGTGTAGCTTTTTTGATGCCCCCAACTCTTCTATTATTCAAGATGAGCAGTTGGTTGTCCCTTGGGACATTCTTAGTCTTTCATTTTTTTTTTTTTTATCTCTCCTTAGTTGTTTCTCTTTCAAACTGTAGATTTTCTCCTTCAGGACCTTCAGTCACCCTTGTTACCTTTCTTTGCATCTTTCCCAATCATATTTCTTTTGGCTTTGGGGACGGAAGTGGGGCAGACTACTGATGATGACGTCCCACGGTCTCATCCATCCTGGATTATCCTGTGAGCCTGTGTGGATGCACAGAGACATTTATAGTGGTATAATGGCATTTTCTGCTTTGTTCTCTGCTTCCTCACAATTCCTGATGTTTGATTTGATTCACAGTGACAGAGACTGTGTCTTGACAAAAAAAGTGCCCTGCTTTACAGTCTGAGAAGGCCTAGGACATGGATCCATGCCCTTTTCCAGCACCAGAGGGACTGGCTGAGATGGCTTTCCCCAGACTCCTGACACTGACTGCCTGGTAGAAACAGCCTTCTTCTCCTCTCTGGTAGCTGTGCTGTTCACATGATGGAGTCCTAGCTCATAACAATCTGAAGGAGCCAGGGGTTGGCTTAAACAGTTTTAAAATGACAGGTTTTTGGCGGCCTCACCAGTGGATGATCCCCACATTGCACCACCACTTTATCCAAGGCCGCACAGAGGCCGAAGCAGTGAGGAAAGCCCTTGGAGACTGGGGGCAAAATCTGGTTTGTATAAGGAGGTTGTGAACCAGGACTGTGAACAATGTGGGCAAGCAGCAGGACTAGAGCCTTGTCCCCCGGAATTGCAGCCCTCCAAAGCGTTCCCTTCATCACTGGGGTCAGGGTGAGTCCCATCCCCAGGGTGTGCAATCAACGTGCAGGTGGCCCCACCTGCAAACGGGCCTGGAGCACAAGCTGAACTTCCCCCAAACTATAATCATCTGTTGGCTCGAAAGGAAACCCCACCTGTCCTTCCCGCCTGCGTCCCTCCCTGATTTTGTCAGAGCGGAGGCACCGATGCGCTCTCAGAGAGGCTGCACTTGTGGTATTTTTGACCCAGCTGGAAGAAGGATGAACCATAAATCTCACTCGACAGCCTAATCTCATTACATTTCCCAGCTCGGTTTCCAGGCCAAAGGGGTTTGGCTAAGCTTCAGAGAAGCATCTGAACTTTCAGATGCCGCTCCAAACCAACCTCCTAGATCTTTAGGTGGTCACCCATCGACAGGAGCCCTCTCCTCTTGTTGTCACTAGCCGTGCAGTAATACACGCGGGCACAGCACAAGTAGTCATAAAGATGTTCAGCCACACCATCACTTCATAAAGGCATTACAGGGCACCATGTGAAGAGATTTTGAGGGGACTGGTCATAAAAAGGCATGAACTGGTTTTTGCAAAAAATCCAGGTGACAAATGGACCACCAGCATCCTCCAAAAGCCAGCTGGAGAGGACATGGCCTTGATGGATATCTGCTGGGGTTCCTGAACGAGTCACAGAAGGCCTGTGTGGAAAAAGCAAATGTTAAAAGGAAATCTTGAATTGCTCTGAAGTTTGCAAGCTTTTGTCAAAGGAAGATGGAGGCCGCTGCCACAGAGCCAGGGCTTTGCATGTGTCCATGTCCTGGTAATCTGGAGAAGAACAAAGCCAGGAGGGAGAGCAGGCCTGGGATACAGGAGGAGGCTGCTGCTGTAATGAGGAGCCAGGCCCACTCCGCCACCCTGGGAACTGGGGAAGAAAGCTGTGTGAGGAGGTGGTTCCACTCCTCACTGCTTCATTCAAGTGTAGCTTTGGTGTTAAGGTTCACAAAGGGTTGCAGCAGCCCCCTGTCAGCATGGAACAGACCCCAAGGCTCCTTAGAAAAACTCAGGCCATATCACACCATATTTTTTGTCAGAGGTTTGCCTTTCATCTCCTAGGGATGCAACAGCAGGAGCAGGGCAAGAAGCCCCCATTACCCTTGGAGGACATGACCCATGCTCCTTACCAAAATGCTGGTCAACGCTCACCCTCTTTGGGCTGCATCTCTCTGGTGTTCCCGGAGCCAGCTGGCTTGCCTCCATGTATCCAGCCTGTGCAGACCAGCAGAGCCTGGGCACGGGCCAGGCTTCAGTCATGCACCAGTTGCCCAAACACGAAGGCCAGCTGGCTCGCCCCAAAGCAGTGCCAGCCTGGCAACCTCTGCGTGGAGCACATGGACCATGGGCTGGCCCTCCAAAGCACCATCCTGGAGAGGGCATCCTCACTGTGACAATCAAGGCACAGAGAGTCCTAAATCCACAGCCCTTGTGCCTATTCTCCAAGGGGTTATCGGCCCCAGACACCCAAAAGAAGATTCCAGGTTGAATGAAGAATCCATGGCTTTATTCAGGAAGGAGAGAGCAGCTTTGATCTTAACAAACCGTCTTTGTATAGGAGAGTAAAGCTGCCTTAAGGACACACCTTAAGGGTCTTCCTGTATATGCAGTTTTCTTCTCCTGTCCCACCAGTGCCTGGATGGCTTCTCTAAGTCCCAAGAAAAAAACATTTCCCAGAAAATCTCAGCTCTCAAAATTTTTAATCTGTTTTAAACATTACTATCAAGCACTTCCCATAAATTGTCCTCTGGGCATCTGTGGCAGAGTTTCCTGGCCCTTTTTCCTCCTCATATTCATGCTCCTATTGTGGAGTCTCCCTCCTTGGAGATCTCCAAAATCCGCCGCGACATGGACCTGTGCAACCTGCTCTGGGTGGCCCTGTATGAGCAGGGATTTGGATCCGGAGACCTCCAGAGGTCATTTTGTGATTCTGATTATTGTCATTATGGGGCTCTCAGGCTCCTTTTGGGGGTCTTCTCTTCTGGGCCAATTCGTGTGACAGATTTTCTTCCACGAGGAACAGAAACGTGGTGAGATCCTCATCCATATTTTGCATCAGTGTAACTCCATTGGGCACACTTTGTAGTGGGTAAATCTAGCCTTCAGATTTTAAGCTCTACAAAGCAGGGCTTATTAAAGCGTCCAGAACTGCCTGGTGAGCTTGATCCACCAAAGGCATTAACATGCCACGTTTAGTCACTTCGCTCACTGGAAATATCTCCTCAGTCTGTAATGCAGATCCACTTAAATCAACCCTTGAACTGAAATTCAGGAGAGCAACATCCAGCAAAACAAAGGGAAGAAATTCCCACTTGTAACATGAGCAGCTGCTACTGGCTTCTAAGATAAATTAGCACTCCATAATACAAGAGGCGTGATGGGTCTCTAACGTCAAAACACTGCCAGGGGACAGCAGCCTACGAAAGGATTTTTTTTTTTTACTTAAAAACAAACAAACAAAAAACAACAACAACAACAAAACCGCCATCATGTAGCTTTATTAGTATAAAATTCAAGGTCGCCACACCACAGGTATCAGCCCTCTATGTATTTTGTCTGATTCAGAAAGGCCACGGGTGGGGCTTTCATGATGCTGCTGCGAGCTGGGGATGCGTGCGCTGCGTGAGCTCTCCATTTCGTTTCTGTGTCCATGGATGCTTTCCTTGTGGGGGATGTGATGGGGCAGGAGACAGACCCCATGGCTCATGGGGTGAAACCAATTGGGCAATGGGGCTCTCCATCCTGACAGAGCCCATTCTGCACCCAGGGACCAGAGGGGACAGTGGCAAAAGGACCATTTCTCCTCTCCTCTGTATTTAATGTCTCCCTCAGCTTAAGAGCATCAGTCTGGGAGTGAGCCAAGGGCTTCTCCTAAAATCCCCCACGGGTCTGCTCTCCAGCTTGGACCATGAGCAGCTCCGGGGCCAGGAACAGGGTGGGGGGACACTGCAGAGCTGCAGCTTGCACAACACAGAGCTGACAGGTGTCACAAGCCAGGCGTGGGACGCAGGGCACTCTGGGGTCCCAGGCAGCCCAGCTGTACCTCGCACGGCCGGGGGTGTGGGACGGGGCCCCCCTGCTGTGCTGGGAGCATGCCACCGGCCAGGCTCCCACCGCAGAGCCCGCGGGGATGCTGTGCCTCTCCTGGCACGGTGACACATGGGAAAAGACCAGGGGAGGGGGTCATCAGGGATGGGGGACTCGCCCAGCACAGCAGGGATGTCTCCTCAGCTAGTTGAGACATCTCCGGTGATTATGCATGCTGAATCCATCAATCCCTTTAAAAAATAAATAAATAAAACAAAACAACTAAATTAGCATTTGTCTCTGCTTCCTCCTCAGCTGCACATGCTCATTGCTCCCAGCCCCCAAAATCCCCAGCCCTGCCCCTAAAACAGCGAGAGGACAATTGCTGTTGGTACTTGCTGTGTGCTATAATTGCCCTTTAGGGCCAACACCTCTAATTAGATTAACAGGGGCTGGGGCATCCCCCTGCTGGTTTCCTTGTGGGGCTGGGCAGGGTGGGCAGCACCCAGAGCCCTGCCTCGAGCTGCCCCCATGCCCCCCTCCTGCTGCTGCCCTCCCCGTGCCTATGTGTCCTTTGTTTGCACTATCAGACACACAGAGGACAAAGTGGGGAGTGGGATTTGACCCTGGCTTGTCCCCCACTTGCTATTTCTGGACTAAAGCCTGCTGGGGAGGGTAAAGGCAGCTCAAGAACTGTGCAGGAATGGAGCAGGGATGTTGAAGAGGAAGCAGAAAGGAGAAGCCCTCGCTGCTCTCCCTCTGCCTGGGGAAATAATTCACTGTGCAGCGTCACCTCAAAGAGTTAAATCAACCAGAGTACACTGTAAAAAGGCATTTTAGCCATTTCCATAGATAATGGTTAGGTCATGTCAAGATGCTGGCTTTCACGATGCTATCAAGCCATCCATAATTTAATGTTTAAAATGCAACCTTAGCAATACAATTAATACCATTTTATTAGCCCACAGAGGCTTCATGTAACTACTTAGAGCCATATAACACCAGCCCATCTCACAGCCCCATATAAATTCCTCCGGTAAGATAAACTTTTAGGTCTGCAGTTGCAGGCGCTGAAAATCTGCAGCGCCAGCAGAAAGTAAATGGCTTTCCTGTTTGATAGAGTATCGCTTTGGAGGAGCGCACCTCTGGCTCCTCTGCAGAGAAATGTGCTGGTGCCAAGACCTTGGAGAGGAGGCAAGTACAGGACTTACCTTGAGAGCGGCACTAAATCATCCCCTCCTGCTCCCCAGCCATTCTCAGTCTCTGTGTTTTACACCCACACTGGCACACAGATGCACAAACTCACACGCACGCACACATACACCCACATTTTCTCTCGCAGTTCTGTGCCTGTTGTGCTTTACCTACCTAAAATCCCTCCTCTTTGTCTGCTGGTGGGTTCCTGTGGCTGACATTTACAGGGCATCTGCCCCACTGGAGATGTCCCCTTTAGGAAGAGCTGAGCCCCGGACACCACTGCCGATGTCTCCGTGGATGAGCAAGGATGGCAGCCTGAACCCTGAGCTCCTGCCCACCCCTGGGATCTGGTGTGAGGCTCCTGCAATGAGAGAGGCTGCAATGCTGATGGAAACCCCTCCAGAATCCATGGCAGGAGGGAGGCTGTAGGAACTGGGGAGGTCCTTGCCAGCACTGCCCTTTTCCCGGTGGTCTTCAGCCACTTGTGAATGTCTAAAACATATCCCTGACTTCCCTGGCTTCATATCTCCATGTAAGTCTGAAACTCAGCCCAAGGCAGAGTTTATCTGCAGAGCCTTGAAGCAAACCTGGTTCTTCCGCTAGACACATGTCCACAGGGCCGCACACCCGCGGACAGGAGCGCAAAGCCAATTAGGCACATTAGCGTGGCCTCAGGCCAGACTAATTGTGTCCTGCTTCACCTGGGCCCTGAAAGTCTCCCGTTGCCTTGTGCAAACTGTGGCCATTTCACCTCCAAGGAAGAAGAGACCTCAGGTTAATCCCAGTTTTCCCATTGCATGGTAGTGGCTCCAGCCCCATCCAGAGCCTCGTTTAGGGCTGCCACAAAAACAATCCCTGCCCCGGGGCTTTTTGAGATCATTGCATGAAGAAGGCAGAAAATCAAAGCATTGACAGACTTCTGCTGGGGCTAAGCAACAGAGAGGAGGTGGCTTGCTCAGAGAGGCTGTGGCAGAGCTGAGGATGGGACTGAGATTTTGTGGTTCCCAATCTCCCTGCTGAAACCACCAGATTCTTGCGCCCACTCACGGCAGGGTGTGTCTCTGGGATTTATTGCCTGTTCCACCACCAGAATAAAAAGCCACTCCTGGCACCATAATCTCTATGTGCTCTGTATTCCCCATATTTTTTCTCCCACAAATTCCCACCTTCTGGAACCAGGTTCATCTCAGCTTCTATGTTGAAAACATTTTTCTGACTTTGTTTGGCTGTGGAGAGAAGCTGGGACCTAGGAAGCTTAAAGAGGTCCAAATTCAGAAAGCACACATAAGCACCCTTCCTTCCCCACCGTATCTGCATTATTGATTTGGTAATTGTCAAGGTCCTATGGCAAACTAAGGATCTGGGGGAACATGCAGGGTCTCTTCACCTGTTTTTCCCATATACTCTGATATGGAAAGACCCTGGAGTTGAGGAAGAAAGCACTCAAATCTCTTTTAAAACTGCAGTGATGGGGACACCTATTAAAAATTAAATGGTTACCCTGCCCCCAAATTTTCTAAGTTTAGGACCAGCTTTTCTTATTATTCCAGCCTACACTTCCTGTGCATTTTAATTATTTTCTCCGCACTAATGCAAACACACACAGTGAAGACAGCCCAAGCTTCCCAAATCAGTTTAATGAATGTCCTCATCTGAGACAATTGTCTTTCGTAATGACTGAGAGGGATGAGAAATATAACTCTCCAGCCTAGCTCCCCAAGAAGCAGCGGGGCCCCAAAGATATGAAAAAATGGAGCAATTCATCAGAAGCAGCAGGAGAGAAAAGATAATTAGAGCCGGAGATGCAAGGAATGAAAAGCTGAGCACGGAGGGCACTTTAGGGAGAAAGAGGAAGGGAGCTGAAAAGAGCCATGAGCCTAAATCTGTTGTGTGAGCCATGAGACACACTAAACACCTGCACAAAAAGGGGAATGAGCATGCTGACAAAAAAAGACTTCAGGGGAAATTCACCTTTCTCACTTACAGGTTTTGTTCCTGGAAGAAATCTTCCTCCATTTCTTCCCTTGCTCCTTCTTTCCTTCTTTTTTTTTTTCTTTTTTTTTTTTTTTTTCTCTGCCTGCAAGCAGACACAATGCCCAGCTCCCCTGGTTTGCAGAGATGTGGGTGTACAAATTTTCCCTTCATCTCCCCCTCCACCCCACTGCCTCTGCTCCCCCTTAGCCCCAGAGCAGGGAAGTGAATGGGGTCAGGATGCCCCCACAATGGTGTCAGGATGCCCCCACTATTGGGTCAGGATGCCCCCACAATGGGGTCAGGATGCCCCCACAATTGGGTCAGGATGCCCCCACAATGGGGTCAGGATGCCCCCACAATGGTGTCAGGATGCCCCCACAATGGTGTCAGAATGCCCCCACTATTGGGTCAGGATGCCCCCACAATGGGGTCAGGATGCCCCCACAATCGGGTCAGGATGCCCCCCACAATTGGGTCAGGATGCCCCCACAATGGGGTCAGGATGCCCCCACAATGGGGTCAGGATGCCCCCACAATCGGGTCAGGATGCCCCCACAATGGGGCCCCTCTGTTCCCACTGAGGGCGATCCACGATGCCTGCAGGAAGCATTAAGGAACCACCCCTGTGCTTGCTACATTATTGATGCCTGTATATTCAATGTCAAATTCAGGGTTTCCTGCATGGAAAGGATGGAGAAAAACCTAAACCAGCCCATGCTAACACAGTAGCTGCTGCATTAGGAGCAGCAAAGCTCCAGCATCCTTTGAGCTGCAGCACACACAACCTGGCAGGTCCTGCCCTGGAGCACTCAGTCTTCAAAAGCTGAAGGAGGGAGGGTGATAACCCTTTTGCCCCTGTTTCTGCAAGCAGAGACCTGAGGCAGTTCTGTTGCACAGAAATAGGAGGGCTCCATGGAGGAGATCAGCATCCAGCCCTCTGCTTGGGGCAGCACCAAAGTGGTTTACTGGGCTGGTTACGTTCTCCCTCTGCACTCATTTGCTGGCTGATTTTCTTTCCTTGTCTGCTATAAGCCTGTAAACCCTTTAAGCACAGGAGCAGTAAACAGCAGAGAGCAGCAGACAGTGCAAGCAGGCTACGAATTTTCCCACACTGCTAGAGCAGAGGAGCTCGGATCATCACAGGGCGTAAATGGGCTGAAGCTGCCTGGATGTGGTGGTGCTAAATCTCTCTCGCTCCCCATGGTCAGTGGGAGAACATCCTCTGTTCAGGCACGTGAGGAAGACAAATGGGGGTGCACTTGCTGTCCAGGACCAGCCCACCAACCATCATTCATTCTTCCTCGCATTATATGGGACACAATGTTTCCCCAGAGGCACCAACACCAAAGCAATTCCCAAAATCAAGGCCAAATTTGAAGGACCAGAGCAGACCACCACTACGTGGGCATTCCTGCACACTTGGTGTTCCTCTCATTCGTTTGGCTCTCTGCAATGCCAAACTGATGGGATAAGAGTAAGGTAGCTCAGCTGGGTGCCTATCCTCTTCTTGTCCATTTTAGCCTTTTGAGGTACCAGGTGAAATCTTCTTTTGGAGACAGTGCCCTAAAATGCCCCTACTCATGCTGAAAGGGGAACATGCCCTTGGTGTAAAGCAAGAGCTTGGCAGGATGGGATCTTATGAGGGCTCAGAAACAGGACTTTTGCAGCATAAATCCTCTGTATATCTTCCCCATCAGCAGAGTATACCATATTCAGGGGCTGGCTGCTCAGATCCTGGACTAGCAGAGTAATGGATTACCAGTAAACAATGGAAAAGCAAGCTGAAACCTTTGGCAGGGGCCAGCTGGACAATTAGTATGCTGAACTGGCTGGCCCATCAGCATGAGTAATGAATCGGTGCACAGACTATCTCTTGCCACAGAAGAACTGTGGTTATTGTAGTCAAATGCAGCTAAGGGAAGCCAGGGTTTATTTTTCCCACTGCTTGTGGAACCACTTACATTTATATTGCCAATTGCCCGTGTCCCACTGCATAGCAAGAGCAAGATTTCAGGCAGAGAGTTTGATTCTCTTGCATTTCAACTCAGATAAACCAGCTTGCATGGAAAATATCCGTGCAAGAGAAAAATGTTCCCCAGAGCATGCTTTAAATCCATTCCTGGTGCTGCTTCCTGTTCTTCTTCCTGACTTTGCTGTGAATCCATCACAGAGTGGTGTCCAGTTTTTTCTAGGAAGGACTTCATTTCTCAGCATCCAATCTCTTTTAACACGTGGTTTAACATTAATGGATACACACTAAGTGACATTAGGAAGTAGAGCAGGGGAACGGCTCCACCGGATCGTATCACTAATTGCTTCGCTGCTGGTTCTGCGCTTCCTATCCCTGTGACATTCCTTTGAAGTCAAAGTGGGAAGCTCTGACATATCTGGTACATCAGGGAGCACTGAAAGGTTACTGCTTCCTAACTAAATAAGAACAGAGGAATAGTTAATTCTCCTCATCTGGTATCCATCACACAGCAGAGGTCAGTGCCGTGTGTCGGGGAGGATGCTGAACTGGACACATTACAGAACTGGTAGCTGCAGGATGCTGTGCATCCTCTCAAAACCTCTGGAGTAGAAGTGAATGTAGAAAAATAACTGGATTTGCTGTCACTCCAGGGACAGGGGTGAGAACACTTGATAGGAGACACACTTAACGGATTTGCAGGTGCAGATTAGCCATGCTTTGCACAGGATCCTGATGAGCACTTGCTGGGTAGTGTTTGATGCAAGCAGGTTTTTCACTTGGCACTAGCCATCTGTCTCCACGGCCGTACTGAAGCATCCTGCAGACGGAGTGCCACAGAGCTGCGATACAATCGTGCTGCAGTCACGCTGCCGAAAGAGCTCTCGTAGCAGTGCCTTCGATAGATTTGCACTTCCCTCTCCACTGTGCATGAGAACATGACAAAAACAAACCCATAAAGAAGCTCTGCACAAATTATCCCAGGCAGCAGTAGCTGGAGCAAAGTACGGGTCTAACTTCTCTTGTTTCTTGGGCAGGTTTTACAACCTGTATGAGTCTGGAGTCACAGCAAGGTGGCTACCAGGGCAATTTGAAATCTGTGTGGTTATAGCCACACTCTATTCCAAGGTAGAGAGACCATGCGCATGGAAAACCTGCTTCCTTAGGCAGGCTGTCACACAGCCTCTCTTATTTAAAACACCATCCCCGAGCAGGGCAAGTGTTGGAAGAACTCCAAAAAGGTTCAGGCACTTGGTTCCAGTCTGAGTGGGTGCTGTGCGGTCTGGATGTGCACTTGCAGTTCAGCCTGGGCTTTTACACATCCTGGTTTTAGCCTGCTTGGAAATGCCCCAGAAATGACAGAGCCGCTCAGCTCTGCAGACTCAAGCCCGCAGCTATCTGCTGTAATATAGACGTAGCCACAGGGAAACATGCGATGGAAGTCAGACGAAGTAAATCAGCACCGAAAGGACTTAATCGCTGATTAGAAAGAGGCGTGGTATGCTCTTCATCACCTAGTCATTAAATTAAGATCAGTTGGCCTTCCAGGAGTGGAGTCCCATTTAGCTGCGGGCTATTGGTAGCGACGCAGGACTTGGCACTGATCAGCCTCTGGCCGCCTCTGCGCAAGAGATCAGACACGACTGCTGCAACTGTCCATTTGGATCCGCCTTCCTGCTGAGCAGCTGGCACTGGATTGTTTGGGAATGAGCTTCAGTCAGATTTTTGTGGCAGTTGTTCCCTTTTTTTGTTTTTATTTTTTCTAGAAAAGGTTCTCGCTTCATGTTTGTCTTCCTGGCTCACAATGGGAGCAGCTGGGGTGACGGGGGGAAGGTTGGTGGAGCTCCTCTCAAAGCACAAAACTTTTCTTCTAGGATCCTCAAAGCACAAAACTTTTCTTCTGGGATCCTCAAGGCCTGCGCTGTAGCGTGGTTGAGAACAAAACTGATTTCAAGGGGAGTGGAACACAGCAGCAAGTTTTCAGTGGAAATTACTAATTTCCTTCCCCCCTTCAAAATATATAAAAATAAAAAATTAAAAAACGCTCCATAAGATCTCACCTCTACAGCTTGATGGCAATTCCTCACTGTTTCCTTGGCTGGTGAAGCAGCAGAGCTCTTGTGTAGGGCAAAGAGCCTGAAACCAAGCTGCGTGCTCAGGGAAAGCACAAGATAGGGAGGTAGGAAGCTGAGCACGAAGCCATCAGGCACCAGAAAATGAACCCAGCTGGCTGTGCATCGTAGCTGGAGCTGGGCCAGCCCAGCCACCCACGCACAAGAGGCGTTTGCATGTGGTGGAGAACAGAGCAAGGTGAAGGATGCACCCGGGTTGGATCCACTGGATCCTTTCCCCACAGAGCAGCTGAAGCACATCCTTGTGAGCACTGGGGATCTCATCACACAGGAGGGTGCTGACATGAAGCCCGGGCCTGGGTCACACTGCAGCTTGGCAGTATGGCTGAATAAGTCTCAGGATGTATGGAATGATACCTTCTGGAGGACACCGGGTCTGGATGTCGTGGGTATTTCAGAGCAAAGCTACAGCTGGGATTCCTTTCTGGCTGCAGCAGGGACACAGGATGGGGCAAGTCATCTGGTTCAAATGTCTTTGGCTGGTTTAAATGAGCAGAGCTCCACCGAGTTCAATTAATTTTGGATTATGTCTATCCTCTGAAGAGCCTGT
This sequence comes from Anser anser, assembly GCF_964211835.1. Taxonomy (NCBI): domain Eukaryota; kingdom Metazoa; phylum Chordata; class Aves; order Anseriformes; family Anatidae; genus Anser; species Anser anser. The sequence goes on from NC_139721.1 coordinate 157,407,839, forward strand.
GTCTGTTACAGGGCTGAATCCTTCCCAACATGGGACTTCAGTCATTCAGCTTGGTGAAAGGATTGGACTTATCTCTAGTGATGGATGGGGCCCAAGTATTGGGCTTTAGGATGCATGCATGCACACGTGTATGCATGCACACATATACACATGCACTCACACAATATTTTTGTGAGATTCATCAGTCTCCTTTTGGAAACATTGAGGGAATTTAACGGGAATCAAAAGAATAAAGATTTGTAGGCAGGACGTTAAAATCATATATACCGTTATCAAAAGCTGAGATCCTTTCTTTGGGATTTGTAAAAACACCCTGTGGTCTTTAGGAGATTTGTGTCCTGTAGTTTGGTTTTAAAAATACTACAGTAAGATTACTAATCCCAGATAAATCTGGTAAGCTTTTTCCTTAATGGTCTGGCAGGATTCATTGATAAAGTCCCCAATGAACCACATACAACCTGTACTTTTTTATACCCCTATCAATGTGTATATTGATCTGTTCTCTTCCACTCAGCAGAGCTGGTACTGCCTTCCATACTGTAGTGTTGTTCAGACTGGCTTTCACACCACAGAAACACTTCTGCTCATTTCCCACTAAATTCTTTGGAGTCCAGAATCCATCCCGCAGCCTGATGCTGCCAGGTGCTGGGATGGGGGCCGGGGCACCTCAGCATCCTCTGGGACACCCCACAAGATCGGGATTCCTCCACTGCAAGCAAGAGGGAGGTGTGCTGACCTGATTTGCATGTGCGGAGTTAAGGGAAAACGCTGTATCCTATTAAATTAACAAACTAGCACATTCCATCAGCCAGTTCTCATGCCCTCCAGGCATCCTCCGGAGGTTTCCGCGACATGCCAATGAAACATTCAAACTACAAGACAGCCCAGTCACTTCCCATCCATTTTTTATGGTACCATGGAAACAAAGCAAGCCTGGCAATTCCTTCATTAAGCTTTCAATAAATCACTCCACAACTGTATGAGGTACATGCCTTCAATGCCCCTGGGTTTTGCTTGGCTCCCCCAGGCTAAGCAGGCTTCTGCCTGCTCTGCCATCGACGGGTTTGGGAGCGGATCGGCTCCTTCCAGGGTCTGTGTTCACAGGCGTTGCTTGGCTCTGCGTTTCTGGAAGCCGTCCTGGACATGTGCTGGGCTGATGCGAAGCCAGAGCCTCAGACGGGAATACGGTTTTGCAACATCTTCACCAGCCAGAGTGGCGGCTGAGGGCAACGGGACAGACTGAGCGACTCCACTGCTGCACGAGTCACCTTTTGTCGTGCCACTGGGGATGCTTCCTCGTCCATTTGTGGACTCTGATGTGTCCATCAGAGCAGTCTTTTCCCTTTTCCCATCTTAAAGTCCCTCTCCTCTCACAGTCAATGTCAGCGTGCATGTCTGCATGCGCAAACATTTCTCTTATGCCCCGAAATCTGCTCTGCTGAAGAGGCCAGGGATGCTCGGGGCTCCCCTGGGCTGGTGCTAGCTGTCAGTACCATGGTGCCAGAAGTCACAGAGCTGTCCTGGAGGACAACAAGCCCCTCAGCTTTCCACACACCACAGCAGTTGGATGATCCCTGCCTGGGATTAGGAGTCAATGCTTGTGTGTTTGGCCCAGCTCAAGTCCCACCACCCTTTCGCCTAGGGCTGTCTCTGGGGCAGCTGGGCCTGTGGTACCAGAAGCTGTCTTCCCAGCACCTGAGATTTTACTTAGGCTAAGAAGAAAAGTATCCAATGGAAAAGTCTGAAATTAAAACAAAGGAAACAGAGGAAAGAGGAAAAAAGAAAGCCAGACCTCTACTTTCCTGGCCCTCGTGGCCTCATGGGAGAGCTGAAAGCTGGGCCTCCCTGCCTCCAACATGCTAGGAAACTCCTCAAGCCATACTTGAGATCACTGCCTGATTATTAAATAAGTCTCTTTACTGGCTCTGAATTACAGCTGCAGCAACTGAAAGTCGGGAGTTGGTCCAGGGGGCTCCAAGAGAGAGAACTGGGGGTGGGAGAGGATGGGGCCTTCACCAGCAAGGACCCAGTTCAGGCAGAGGTTTGCCCAAGATTTTACATTGATGCCTCCTGCAGACATCTGGAGAACAGGAAGGTTTGTGCACAGAAGCACAGCAGCTGCTGGGTGGGTTTATCCTGGTCTGTGCTTTATTACCTTTATTATTATTTTTTGGGGGCTGGTTATAGCCAAGACCTCATCTTGGACCACAGTCAGGAGATGAGTGGGACCTTTGGTTTGAGGCCAAATCTGTTGGAAGGCATCGCTAAAGCATACCTGCATGTAGATGCTGGGCTCGGCTGTCTGGCTACTGCCCAACGCTGATCAGCTCTCACCTGCTGGAAATTGCTGCATATTGGTGTAATCCAAGGCAGCAGAAGTCAAAGGCAGGAAAAAAAATAACACCAAACCTCCCTTTGATTTCAGAGGGCTTTGGATCATGGCCTTCATTGTTTCATGTCGGCATTCACTGAGGGTGAAACCACATCTCACAACCCTGAACGGGCACGGGGAAGGGTGTGAGTGATGTGTTTGGCATTCTGACTTTGCTTGCCTTAGGTGCATCCACGTGCCCACAGAGCAGGGGTCGAAATGAACATTAAGATAAAAAGATGATAAGGCAACAAGAAGGTAACATTTCCCTTTGCAGGAGCTCTGGCTGGTGTGGTCCCACCAATAAAAAAGTTTCCAAGCATGGAGATGTGTATCCGTGGGATGTGTATCCCGTGTCTCCATGCTGCCATCCCCACATCTGTAATAAATACATCCCCTGAGAGCAAAACTGGGAAATGGGTCTCTCCAATAATGTGAGACAGAACTGCAGGGCTAGGATGGAGAGGAAGACCTTGCTCTAGGTGGCTCTGCATTAACCCCTTTGCTTGGAAGCTATCTTGCCTGGGCACATTTCTGTGCTGGTGACTTAAATTAACCTCCCATTAAATTGCTTTCATCAATAAATTGCCAGAATCTGCCTGGGCGCTGTTGGCAGGGTGGGATTTGTGCCTTTGCCAGATGGCCTGGCACACACAGCAGCAGTGAGCTGCTTATGGGCACTGGCTTTATTAAACATTAATGCTTCAGCTTGTTTCCAAAAGCTAATAATAAAAGGGATTGCTGAAGTTTATTCTGACACAAATGAAGAGATTTAGATTTACCAGGAAGCCGCTCTGTGGTGTTTCTTAAATGTTTAGGACCTGTCTGCCAGCAAGAAGATGCACGGGCATGGGGGTGTTGTGACAGAAGTGCACTCACTTGCTCTGAGCAGCTGGTCCCAAACCTCCATCAGCATGGCCAGCCCTGACCAGGCACCTTCCCTGAGGTCTGGGCACAGGTTTTGGGGACATCCCTCTCCACAGCCAGCTCACGTGGTTCCCACACATGGTCCACCCTGCTGGCAGATGGTTTTGCTGCCCAGCCTCTGCAAACCGCCCCTCCATATCCTGAACAAAACAGACTTTTCAATGAAAAATGACAATGTTCAACCAAAAATAGGTTGTTTTTCATTAATTTGGCTAATGGCTCGCAACAACCTGTGGGTTTGCTTGACATTTGACTTTGCTTGGTCAGATGGGAAGGTCTGTCAAAAATAATAATGATGGAGTGGGGGGAACAATAAAAAAGTTTTTAAGTATCTCTGGATTAGAGACCCCGGAGGGATCAGGAAAGGGATTGTGCCAGGCTCCATCACCCCAAACCCACTATGCCTGCTTCCCTCACATTCACAATGACACACATTCACCTGTGCATTCAAAAAACATTCTCCTGGTGTTGAGGTTTAGCAGGGAATGGACCATTTGAAGGGTGCTGTGTCCCTAAACTGTCCCCCACCATCCTTGTCCCATCCCTTGCAGACCAAGCAAAGGGCAGGATGTGACCCTGCGCACCTGCTCCCCATCCCTGCTACTGGAGAGGATTATTTCCAGGCTGTGCAACACCAGCTTCGGAGCCCTCTTCCCCTTTTGTAGTTTCAAAAGAAAACATCTGCGAGCAGCTCATCACAACAAACCCCTGCCAGTGTCTGATCTCTTACGATAACACGCTCTAATGAGGTTAGAGCTCCCCTCCTGCCTTGCAAACGTTTCGGAGTCGCTCGGGCTGAATGAGACGGGAGGTAATTAGAGTGACATGCCTTCGTGCACAGAGAGAATAAAGGAGCACAAATTTCCTGAATGGACAAGAGCAGTTTGGCCTCGGCTGAGTGAAATAACCAGGCAGTGATCTAATTCACTTTACTGTTAATAGATTGTTATCTGCGGAGCCCTAGTGCAAACACGATAAGCTATAAAGGAATACAGATAAAAGCCGTGAGTGTTGCAGAGATGCACGTTCAGCCCACGCTGGACTCGCTGGCCTGGGCTCAGCTCCAGTTTCAGTTCACCCCTGGAGCTGGCTGGGGTGATAATGCTCAAGTGAGGCCACGCAATCGAACCACTTCCCAAATTGCAGGATCGTTTGGCTCCAGCATCAGGTTGGGAATTCATTGGTTTTCCTCTCAGAGTCCAAGCCACGGCAGGCCGAGCTGGAGCCCAAAGCCTTCCTGGGTTCAATGCTCGCTGCTCAGCCCCATGCAGGGAGGGTGTAAGGTGGCAGCACGTGATGCTGCATCCCCCAGCAGAGTCCCACAGCTGTCTGAGAACATCTGTCCCATGGAAATGGCACTGTTTCATCCTCCGGCACAGCATCCTTTGGCAGCGTGGATGCTAACACATGGCCCCATGAGGTGGCTTAATTCCCCCTACCCTTCCCATCACAGCCCTGAGATACAGGGGAGGCTGCTCCCATATGCTATGGTTAGACAAAAGTCCCAAAGTTTGTATCAGGCATGTAGTGTGAGAGGAGAACCAGATGTGAACATGGGGCTGTGAGTTTTCTCTGCCCTTAGGGTAGCTGTGATGCTGCCCAGTGTGTCTGCAGCGTGCAACTGGGTGTCCCATGTACAAAAATAAAAACAAAAATCAAATAAAAAAATAAAATAAAAATAAAAAATCTTGACACACACCAGCACAAGTAAGTGCTTTTGTTGCATTTTTCAAGCATACCATGCCATCAGCAGTCAACATCCCCCATCTTTCTTCTCTCCTGCATGGAGCTCTGCTGAGTTTATCACCTCTGTCCCCTGCCAAGCCAGCTGCCAACACTGACAACGTTACATCCAGCTCATGCCACCCAAAGGTGAGCTCTGCCCACATTTCAGATCTGCACCCAGGTCTGCCCTGGTCAGAGGAGATTTCCACCCTTCTCCAGTGCCAGCCCTGGATGGCTGCAGGAAGGACAGGTCACCCCTGGGGCCCTGACGATTTGCTTCCAGTGCCACTGTGAGATGGATTCATGCACGACCGAGTCAATGCAGGAAGGGGTCCGCAGGGGTCTGCCCAAGCATTCCTCAGTACCATGGGGTGCAGCCTCGCCCCCACACTGCTTGTCTCTTCCCATCCCTTACATGCTGCCCTGGCCTTATACATGACAGACTGTGTCTTTTATCCATTTTTTTTCTTCCCTCAGGCAAGAATGCTGTCAGCTTCCCAGTCAGGTTTGAATGTGTCAAAAAACATAATCTCTTCAGCCAGATTTAGTCTGCTTTTGGGAAGTGTGTGTAGTCTGATTGCTGCTTCATTGACAGCTTCATTAGAGGTGAGATAAGCCCAGCCTCGCCCACCCCATCTCTCCCCAGACAGAGCTTAGCACAGCAGAATCGTGCAGCTCCTTATCGTTACCTTCCTCCAGCTCCCCCAGGAGGTGCTGGGTCCCTCCAGGTCCCATTTCCCCACCAGTATCAAGGAGAACATCAGAGCTTTTTATTCCAGTTATGGGGCTGGATGGAGCCCTCCTATGCACTTGTGTGTCTCCATCACCCCAGGTGGAGCCTCTGAACACGCTGCACAGCAGATGTTAGTAGGTGCTAACCCATACATTGCTTCGCCCACTCCTTCAGCAGAGCAGTGGGGAACCAAGCTACAGACATGGTAGCCAGCATGGGGAAACCCAAAAGTCATCAATAAACTGGGGAATGTGCCCAACATGTTCTGTGATAGGCCGGGCATTGGGATCACGGTCTCTGGCCAAGCTCTGGCCATTGAGTTTGCTCCAAGCCCCAGTGCAGACTGATGTCTGAGCCAAGAACATGACCCCGATGGATGGTTTGGATGCAGCTGCCCCGTCCTGAAGAAGAGGAAGGTTATGCATTGGCATGCAAGCTCTGCCAGCTTCTGCCTGTGCCAGGGAGCAAGCCCTGGCCCATTTTATTTAATAGTATAGACACAGCCTTGGAACTTCTTCAACCCACCCTTTGCATCCTGCTTCTGCATTAATGCCATGCCAAGCGCACGGAGAGCAGCCTGACTTTGATCACGAGTGCCAAGCCCTGCTGAAAGCAGAGGAGACCCACACCGGCTCCTGCTCAGCTGGAGAGTCTACCGAAGGCCACAATTTTCCAATTGCTTGAAGAGTTGTCATTAGATGGTTTAAGATGGCAGATTGCTAAATTGCTTTAAGTCTGGTGCCAAGCAGCCTTCAATAGGATGCTCTTTGCTGTAAGGATGTGTGTATGCACTGCAGTCCCTCATTTGGGAGAGAATAGCAAAATCACAGCTTTGCTTTGAGCGTCCTGCACTGCTGGGAAGGAGCACAGCTTGCCGTGGAAATAAGGGGGAAAAGACACAGGGATGGGAAGGAGGATGTCTGAGAACAAAGTCCCCAAATCCCTCTGCTGTCTGGTGTCTGCCCCAATGTCGTTCAAGTGCATTTGCCTTCACTTACTGCTGGCACTTTCCTCCATCAGCAGGAGCTAGTATTAGAGCTTGTTCAGACCTGGCAAGGGTCCGATGGGAGACTGTCCTGGAGGAAACATTTCTGCCTGTGACCTCCACAAGGCAGATAGCAAGGAGAAGAACCAAATGGAAGGAGATGGAGAGGAAGAAGAAGGGGCCTCCTTACACATCAGCTGGTGCAGGGGAGCTTCTGGAGCCAGCAAGTAGCTCCCTGCTTTGAACCAAAGGAGTTTGGCATCTGCAGCAGCATATTATCAGCAGGAATCAGACCGTTACACATCTCTCCTTAAAGCAGCAGCCATGGCCAGATCCCAAGCTGCACTTAGGCCACCGTGTTTCCAGGCCAGGCAGAAGTGTTGGCTGTCCCACCTCCTGTGCCACCCTCTAGGAAGAGATACTTGATTTATTCAGTGGTGGGGTCTGAGGGTTACTTCTCTCTGGGGGCTCTGGGGTTCTCACTGTTGCACCATCTCCACTGAACAGAACCCACAGGACTGAATTGTGCAAGGAAGTGCTCATCTAGTTTGTGTTTGAAGACTCTCGTGGTGGGTGGAAAGGATGCACTATGTCCATGCTGGCTAGAAATTGGGGGTCATTCTGTCCCCTGGAAACTGCACGGTGCTGGTGGAGCTGGTGTCAGCTCTTCCTGAAGTCTTTATCAACCATCCCAAAGCTCTCTGCTAAGCCAGCACACAGGAACCAGCCAGTGAAGGAGCACCCACAATGTCTCATCAAGGCACATATGACACCAAACCTTGGTAGTGACGAATAGACCATAGGCTTGTCCATGCTCTCTCCAGTTCCCAGACAGTTTGATCCTCCAGATCTCTGTGCCTGCCCAGCACACTTTCTAGTAGGTCCTCTGAATCCCACCCCTGCGAAATTAAGACATGTGACCTTCATAAATCCCCATCAAAGGCCTTTATTCTTCTGCTATTCTTTTTGCTGTTGTTCACATTAGGCCTGCATGTGACAACCAGATAAAAGGCGTCATTCTCGAACGAGCTAATTCAAGTTAACCAGTGCAATGAGAAAGACTGAGCGGCACCAAAGCACTCTGGCATTTTGATGTGCAACAGGGCTTTGAGCCTTCAGCTCATTTTTAGTTTCTAGAATCCGAAGTGTTAGTGAGATATTCCCCGCAGGTTTAGTAGGAAGCAGGAATGTACAAATCCTGACTTCCTACGTGCCTGTGTCCCAGGATTTTGGTGTAGGAGAGGGAGGGAAGCTTGAAAGATGTGTGTTTGAAGAGGTGAACATTGGGGCATGTATTTGGAGTCTCACCCACGTGGATTCCTTAGCATCAACCCGGTAGGAAATCACTTTTCAGCATTTCTTTTTTTCCAAACACTTAGAAGGAAACTGTGGGACACCTCTCCTCCTGTCAAATTTGGTTGAAATCAGCAGACACATAAGTTCATATATATTTAGTAGAGGCCACTAAAAACATACATTTTAAAAGTATTGAAAACTAATTTTTTCACATAGAAGAAACTATGAATGGAAAACTTATATGAAAATGGTCTGACACTTTATTTCTTTTTGACTTCAGGTGAGTTCACACAGGGATGCTTCTGGGATGTACATTAGGAACTGACCCTCCACTACCTTGGGCAAAAAGATCCTTTAAATGCAGAAAAGATGATGGGAATAAATAACATGGAATTTCTTCCTCTCATAGATCTTAAACCACAAATGGTGGTACTAGCTGCACGACCTGTCTCCCATTGCCTCATCCCTTGTGAAGGTCTAGAGCAGCCACAGGACTGAAGGGATGTTCAGCCTTTCTGAGCAGGGCCCTGATGTAACCAATTCCCTCTGAATTCTACCTGAAGTGATGTGCAGGCTCCCAATCCTGCTGCCAGATGGCATTTAGGATCTGATCTATGTCAGCGCTCTTGAAAAATGTTTTCCATCAAAATGAGGGGTGTTGTGAAAAACCAAGTGATACGAACTCAGGTCCTAAGAGATAAAACCTGTTGTACTTGCTGTACTGCCAAAAGATGATGGATAACACAGCAGGCTGAGCAGGACAAGGGTCACATTTGAAGGAGCTTCCAGAAGTACCTAATATCAGACCAATATCAGAGAAACCAAAGGACTAGGTCAGTGCATTTTCCCTGCCAGCCTGGGATTGCTCCTCCACAATCCCTGAGGCTTTATGCTCCTGGTCCCAAATGTGCTGGATTTCCCAGTGGTGAGATCCCCTTCCATAGGTGATGGGCAGAGCCTGGTGCATGGCTTCGACTTGTGCACGGTGCTGGAATGTGCTCCCATCTTCATCTGTCATTCCCATCATGTGGAGAATGTGGAGAGATGGGGAGTGACAACAGTCACACGGTGGTGGCTGAGTGGGGCTCTTTAGTGGTTGTCCTGTCAGTGGGGGCCCTGGGGACCTCATCCTGTACTCCAGTGAGGTGTCTGGAGCAGCCAGTGTTGGAGGGGAGAACTCCTTCTGAACAGAAATGCCACTCCAGTACTTCTCAGTATTTTCTCACTGGGTTCATTCTCATCTTCTCACTGTCCCTGGCAAGCTTCTTTGTGGTGGCTCTTCATCTACTAGCTCCACAAAGGGAAATTAAAAATCACCAGATTTTTCTTTAATCTTGTCCAAGCCTCAGCTGCTCTGGAGGCTGTCACCCAGGAAAGTTTGCAAAGGCTGCTCATCTCATCTCACCTCCTTCAGTGAAATTCCTTCTTCTGCTCGATTCCTCAAAGCACACAAAGAAAGAGGGAGCAGGGGGAAAAAACAAAGGACCACAGAAGAAAATCTCTGCAGAAATACATTCTCTGATGGCCATTGCTAAAGGGCAGAAAGAGGGGGAAGTTTGGCTGCTTGCAAGGGGCAAACTCCTCATTCCTGTGGACTGCTGCAGGTTCAGAAGGAAGACGAAAAGACATTAGAGTTTCTTTCTTGGTGCACCTCGACCACTGCTGTCCGCTAACCATGGCCAAGTGGCATCTCAGCCTGGTCCAGGCTTCCCACCTGCCGCCTGTACGGTGCAGAATGTCCCAGGGCAAATATTGGAAATCTCCAAGGCGTGGTCAGATCCACATTGGTGCCTCAGGAAGGATTTTCCTGACAGGTCTGCGACAGCACTCCAGATGTGAAAGAGGATTCCCACATGCTCCTCCTTTAAAGCTGGGTGATGCCTGTGCCACAGCTACCCACAGGATAAAACAGCTAAAGGTTTTGGGAGGATTCAGTTACCCATCCATCTGCCAAAAAGAAAAAGACTTGAGCCATCAGGTTCTACTGGGTCATTCTTCCAAAATTTCCACCAAAATATATTGTTTAGTCTCACCTCATCATCACGCACTGCTTAACCTCTTCCCTACCCAAACTCTCTTCTTTGCACATCTTCATTAAAAACCAGCACACAGTTCGTGAGCTAGCCAGAGGCTGAAAAACACAGCAGAGCCTAATCCATGAACAGAGACTGAATGATAAGTTACTTTTGGGAAGAGTGGCTGTGTTCGGTTACTTTGTTCCCCTCTATTATTGCCAGCCAGCTCTGGGTTCAGAGACGTTGCCTGATAAATTGAAGGACTTCACGGACGTATTAACACAGCTTGTCTGTAGTCAGTGAGCAGACAATTGATTATATGTCAGAAAGTCACACATTGGGCAATTTTGCTTCCAGGCTTTGCCTCCATTTCTCAAAATATATGTTTCAGAACAGAGAAGTCAAACGTTAGAGATAAGATGGGCCGCGCGGTTGGAAGTTGCTCACAACAGGCTCGTTTTCTCTCTCTGATTTTGCACAGCACTAAGCATCTTGTTAGGATTCAGGGAGGGACGGAGCTGGTCAGCCGATGTCTTGCAACCAAGAGATATTTCTTAATGAAATATGGGATTCTGGCAGAACACAACTTTTGTTCAAAACCATGACTTTCAGTGACATTCTCCTATTTTTCACCAAGTCTAAGCAAGCAGCTTGCTCTACCCCTGCCCCAACTTTGAAGTCATTGTTTGTAATTTTTTAGGTTTTAGCTCCAAACATTAATATTTATGTCAAAAAATGTTGAAATCTTTCCCTGAGACCTGCCACCTTTTGTCAGACTTTGTTATTTGGTGAAGACACTCAGGTACGCTTGTTCCCGAGTCAGGTTTTTCACAATGTGCTAGGAAGATGCCAAACATTGAGATGCTGCAACGTTTTGGGGGGCAGAAATTACATTTCCAGGGAAATAAGAATCTTCGCTGTTTGATAGGAAGGCATTTCTGGTGAAGACTACCTGAGATAAATCCTCATTATTTGCATCTCAGATTGGGCACTGGGGGTCACGGTGGGTTTGGGTGGCCCGTTGTCCTGCTTGCTGAACAAACACACAGGACGCAGCACCAGCAGCAAAGAGCTCAGGGGCTCAGCCGAGAAGACAAAGCAGTGAGGGGAACGGGAGGCAGGGAGAGGTGAAGTGACTCACCTGAAGTGCACCACAGGCCAGGTCAGAGCCGGCAGGGGAACCGGCATTTCCAGATTCCCAGTCCGGAGATGGCACGACAGCCACGTCAAGGCAGGAGTGAATAACTGAGGATGTTTGTTCAGGCAGTCACCTTGTGTCCTGAGACCTGGGGGACCAAAATGGCCTCTAGCGGAGGCCAAGTCCTCTCCTACCAGCTCTGAAGGGTCTTTTGGATAAGACCTGAGGGCTCGTCCTCCAGCAAGGCGAGCCTCCTCATCTACATCACCCACTCCATCATACCTCTCCCTATTTCTACCTGTTTTCTGCAGGAAACCCCCAAGCTTGTGGGCTCTGCAAGAAATCCCCAAGGCTGTGGGTCCTGCAGGAAGACCCCGAAGTTGTGGGTACCTCACTGGGTAGGCCAGAGCCACTAGCTCCAAACCTGGAGCAGATTTACCAGCAGGGCAAAGCTGAACATGGCAGACATCACCATTACCACCAAATAGCATGACTTGGTCTCCAAAATAAGTGACACATGCCCCATAGGGCTGAGCAATGCCAGGGATGCCAGGAGGCCTGGGTAATGCTGCATTGGTTTATTCTGTTGGATTTCAGCAGAAAGCATGATTCAGTAGCCATGCAGCGTGGGAGCATCCCCTCCTCCTGCTGTGGGTCAGCCTCATCTGTGTACAAAAATCAGTTCTGGCCCATCTGCTCCTGGGGCTGCTGAGCACAGCACACCTCCTGCACCTTCCCAGGAGGAACAACAGGCTTTTCGTCTCCAGTCTGCGGCAGCTGAGCACACTGGAGAAGAGGATCAATATCTATCGACCACCACTATTTCCTTCAAGTGTCCCCAGCCCCCATGGTTATATATCTGCCCTCCTTTCTTGGCCTGCTTCCCACAGCAGGAATTCACCTCGTTCCCCTCTAGAATGGGGTTTCTTAGAGCTGGTACCAAGTCACAAGCCAAAACAATATTATGGGAGATGTTTGCCTTTGGATTAGAGCTACTCTGGAAATTTTGGCTTTGTGGGTAGAAAATAATAGGTATTGCAGCCAAAAATGCCTTTCTGGTGCCTGTTCTGCATGGAAGCAAAACATTCAGCCCTGGTGTGCAAAAAACATTTTGTGGCATCCCTGCAGGGGGAAGGGAGGATGGTGAAGGAAGGGGTCTCTGCAGGTGGCAGAGACGTGGGATGCCCCCATAAACTTTAATCCGCAGGGTCTGGGATCCCACCCTCCCCGGAGGCACCTGCCCTCCCCCTGCAGGCAGCTGGCTCAGAGAGCCGGAGAGCTAAGCCAGCAGAAACCCTCCCAGACAAGCCAATAATTTCCTGCTGGTTGAGTTCCCCGAACCAGCTCACCCCGGGGTGAGCCGTGCCTCGCTCCCTGCCAGGCACGGAGTGGGAAAGCGCAGCTGCAGGGGGACGGGGACAAACAGAGTTTTGGGGACTGAGCTGATTTGCATCAGTTTCATCAGGGCAAAATGGCTCTGTAAGCTGGCTGAGGATCAGTCCCCATGGAAAAAGGGGCACAGAGGATCCCCGGGTCCCCTTGCAACCAGCAGCTTTGCACAGCAGCCCTTGTTGTTTGGGCATCCCACCTGGAAATGCTGCCTATGCACAGGAAAATCATCCTCCAACCCTCTGATACCAACTGCTTAAAAACAAATGGCTGCTGGCCAAGGAGAGGGGGAAAAAGAGCAATACTCCAAATCCCAAGCAGGCAGAGGGTGAACAGTGTGTTGGGATGCTTGTGTGATACAGGCAACTTCTGGGGATCTGTGTGCCACTGGCTGAAGGCACATCTTGATTGCATCTTTTCAGATAAAAGCTCGGATCCACTCCTCATCTCTGTCCTCCTCCCCACCCCCAGTGTTTACAGCTCTCAGACTCTGATTTAGGTGGTTTACTATGGCTTTCATCTAAGTGCATCAGCATTTTTAAATTAGTCACAGGTGACTCAGAGGGTTACAAGAATAATGTTAAATTACCAGACATACACAGCCCATATACTTTATTACCTCATTTTTGTATCTTCTTTATGGCCTGTGATAGCAATGACCTTATAGTCTGTGGCTGAAGAGCCAGTTAAACTTGTTCTCTGTCAAAATGGTAATTAAAAAAATTCCTATAGGGTAGGAAGCAAACCTTTACTCTCCAGTATATTTCTCCTTCCAACAAGGCCCCTGAGTGAGGCTCTGAGAGAAAGAGAAGACAATGTGCACAAAAAGTCTCCGATGAACATGCTTATCAGCCAGGCAGTGCTCAGTCATCTGCATTAATATTTTAAATAAATATATATTAGGCGTAACGGCATACAGCGTATGTCAGGGCCAGAAAAACACAGCAATTTCTCTTCAGCCGCCATGCAATACTTGATCTGATTGAGAAGAAGGGGGAAAAAAAAGACAAATATATTTAGCAAACACTTTGTATTGTTCTTACTTTAAAATGAAGATGACAGCTTGACTATCTCCTTCCTTTTTTTAATCCCCTTCTCCTTCTAATGTTTCAACTGTCAAGCTGGAGGAAGAGAGAATAAAAAGGAAGGGAAAATACAGTGTCTGAGGATATTTTGGTGGTTGGGATCATGAAAGAAACAGAAGCAAAACCTGAAAATGTAATTATTTTGTGGGGGAGGGAGGAAGAGGGGTCAATTTTTATCTCCCCCCAAAACTACAGTAGTTACAGTTTCACAAGGGCATGTGTTTAGGACAGACCTTCGCTGATTGCCTCTGATTTTTTCCTCAATTTCCCCTCCAGCCACCCCAGGAATAACATTGGCAAAAGCCATGGGGATGGTGGCAGGGCCAGAGCTCGAGGTGTAGGAGGGCAGGTCCTGAGCACCCAGCTGGTGCTGTGCTGTGGCTGCACCCCCAGGGCATCCGTGGGCAGTGCCACTCCCAGCCTCGTGAGGAGGAGGAGGAGGAGGCTGTGATTCTTCATCCCTGTCTGAACCTCTGGGACTGGTGGAGAGCACCTCAAAAAAGTGGTAGAAACAACACTGAAAATATTTCACCCTACTATTTTCCATGCTGTGATATTATAGACACATACTCCCTTCACCATCATCACTCCCCCACCCCTGAAAAAATAAAAAATAAAATTAAATTACATTTAAAAAAAAAGACTTCCCTTGAATAAATGGGGATCACATCCAGTTTTTCAGCACATGGTCCTTGCTGGGTGCCAGGTGTTTTTCTTGCTGGTGAGAAACAAATTCCCAGAAGCAGCAGAAGTACTGGATGAATCGCATCTTTTTCTTTCTCTCCTCCCTCCCCATTCAGAATCTCTTTTATTGGTGTCATTTACAGGTTACTAACCAAGTTGAAACATTCAAGCTGAAAGTCCAGCAGTTAAAAGGCAGCAAGGCATTCAAAGCCTGCTTCCCGTGCAATTTTTTAAAGTGCTGCACTAAGGAAATGTTCAGGAGAGTGAAGCTTTGCCTTTTATATATCCCAGCAGACTTACACTTTCTAATAGACCCGTCTAAATCAACAAAGTATTCCCGAGCCAGGGCCAAGAGTCGGCGAAAATGGCTCTAAGGCAACTGATGCAGCCACAACTTTCCACTGGAAGTTAATGAACTTTTAAAAACATTTTGGAAAGTGATGCATGTGCGAGGCTCCTTGGTGTACCACGGTTAATATAATGCATTCCCTTCCCTGGGGGAGACCCTGTCTGAGCTGTCAGCTGTCAGGTTGTTCTTCTGGAGCTTTTTCTTCATATATACAAGCCTTTCTCTCTCTTCTTTTGTTTTGCAGGGGAAGCAAAAAAGCAACCAGCTCCTGTTTGTGTAAATTCTGTGCTTTGAAGAATTTGAAGGGCATATGAACAGAGGGGAAAAAAAAATCAGTCTGGCTGAGTGAGCAGAGAAGTCATGGTGCTGCCCTGGCCATCATCAGTGGGGCTAAGCATCCCGTGGGTGTGTAGCTTGCACGTGAGTGCACATGTTGCTGCGTACTGGTGTACAACAAGGATCACCGGTGTAAGGGAGCATCGGCTCATCTATGTGGCCTCAAGCAAGAAATGGACAAGTTTCTCCTTACAAAATTCAAAGATTCCTTCACGAGTCCTTCATGGCAGCCTGAAACTGATCAGCTTTCTCTTACCAAGGATGAATAAGAACTGTCAGACCTGAGACAACGTGGGGTGAAAGGAGGATCACATCCAGAACCTCACTGGTCCAGGAGGCCACCACTTCTCCAGCTGCACACATAAACAATATTTCCTCAAAGCTGAGCTGAAGCATAAGCCAGGAAGCTAAGCAGCCTCTTTGCAGAGGGTCTGGTCCATCACCCCTGTCCGGACAGGTGTTTGGTTGCCTCCAGCCTTTGGGAGCTGAGGTTTAGTCTTAGGTTGCATTTTTTGATTTCCAGCTACTGCTGTCCAGTTTTGAGTCTCTCTCTGAGCTCTTCTTCATGCTTGCTCTTCCAACACACCTGGACGCAGCATGGCACTCCCCCCAGGGCTGTCTTCTCCCTGTGCCAGCTGACATTACCTACCTTTTAAAAAAAATCCAAAGATTTGCTTCCCCTTCCGTGGAACTGCAATGAGAGCTCATCCTGAGGGGTTATTGCAGATGACCCTGAAGTCGTTCCTCAAGACACTGCTTTCAAACACGGAGCTTGCTTTTCTGTAAGCACAGCCTTGCATTCTTCAATCCCAGAGGGATTCCCTTCTATTAGGCTGGACTAAAAGCATCCTGCTGAGCCATGGCCAGTTAAGTACACAATCCATATCTCTCAGTATGAGTAACCTATATCTTCCTGATTTGCCAGTCTGCAAATTTCTGTGTCATCTGTAATGCCATAAATGGTTCCTAACCCCTATATGTTCTATATCACTGCCAAATAACTTATACAAAACCTTAAACAGTGTCAGAGGAAGACCAGTCTCTGGGGAAGCCACTTCAGAGTAGCTCTACTCATTGGAGTTATGGCATGAATGGTTCTCAACATGCAGCAGTGAGTGGGTCCACTGAATTGGCACTGTTGGCACTGCAAAAATACATGCTTTCAAAATCAAAATATCGTGCTCTCATGGGTGAAGTTCCTTTATTAGGTTTTATAAACCATATCAACGTGGGTGTCTTCCTCAGTCCCAGTCTATGATCATGAGAAAGATACGAGCAGGCTGTTTTCAGTCTCCCCTGACTCACCCCTTCTAAGCAACATACAAAATTTCTCCATTCCTGAAGGAAGATTTGCTAATATTTGGCAGAAAAATAGCAGAGTGAAATCAATAGGGGGAACTGAAGAAGATTATGGCTACAGGTCATTTGTTTACACAGCTTTGCTAGTGACCTGACTAAGGGAAAATTAACATAAGCTTGCCATTTTGGAAAACAGAAAATGTTCACATGGCCAAGGAGTGTAGGAATCAGAGCCTGTGAAAATGGGCACACTGAAGGAACATCCAGTGGAGTGATATTTTAGCTTTTCAATGTTACTCATTTATGCTGGGTCAGAATACAATCCCTGAGCAAGACTTCAGCAAAAAACTAGACCCTGCTTTGGGTATTCAATTTCATGGATGTTTTCAATAAGAAAAAAAAAATCTTTTTAGGAAGCTTATACAAATGGTAGACACTATTTAGAGATGAGCATTTTAGTCAAAATATTTCCTTGTTCCTACTGTTCGCACTGTAATTGTACATTCACATCATTGTCCATCTCCACATCTCTCCAAAATGATTACATACAACCATGCTTTTCAGACGTTTACATGAAGTCTGCTATCACAAACACTTTGCTGAATATGAAACATCTGGAATGGACAAATATAGCACGGTTATGGAATGGCCTTTGTATAACACGCTGCACGATGATCAAATAAGCTAGGTCTTGTCTGTCTTTGAAAGTCATTGGGGAGAGGGTAGGATTGTGATGTCTAAAAACTCATTAGTGGCTCAAAGAAGATAAACAAGGACCAGGTGTCCGTGGTCTCCACCAGTACAGGAATAAGAAACCAGCAAGTAAAACTAGCAGGCAGATGGCTTAAACAAACAAAAGGATGTGGTTCATTACCCAACGTGCAGTTGAGCTGTGGAGCTCCTTGCTGCAGGATGTTGTGGATGCTAGAAATGCACAAGGGCTCATAAAGGAATTAGGCAAGTTCCTGAAAAAAAAAAAAAAATCCATCAGGGCTTATTAAATCTAACGACACTGCCTCGGAAAGGCTCCATATGACATTGCAAAGCACTGAAGTGTCCGGTGGAAATATTATATATCCTTTTCCTGTTTTTCTGCTTTTCTCCATGCATCTAGTCACTGTTAAAGATAGGCTAATCCAGCAGTTCTTTAGCATTTTCAGCCTATTTTACTGTTTTCAATTTAATTTTCCAACAATATTTTGGTATTCCTAGTGATATTAATTTTGCCACTGCCAAGACATTACAACAGGAATCCAACTGGCAGGCTAAGAAATCTACATGACTAGCTAGACGGAACAATATTGCTGTCACTTTCATGAGCTCATGTCAGAGTACAAGCAGCTGTACACGAGTGGAGAAGTTTTATAAACTAGACAGGTTCCTCAAAGTCTACCAAGGGACCTGAAACACAAACCTGTGGACACAACCCTGTGGATCAGGAAGCCACTCATCTGCTATTTCCCAGCAAGTGGGGCAATAGAGAACTGAAAGCACCATTTCGGATGTCCTTCATTTCTCCTTTGTTCCTTGGGCATCTGCAGGGGACCACTATTAAATCTGAGAGGCTGCACTGCTTAGCCCCTGTACGGCCATTTAAACCCACCACATTACCAGTCCTGGCAGCAGATGCCCTCCAAAGGGTTAAGAGATGTTCCTAGAGCAGCAGTGCTGCTTTTGTGCCATATGGTCCTCATCACCACGCTGTTACCACGGCAGCTGCCGGCAGAGGTACTGTTAGGGCAGCAGACACCCGCACGCAGAGCTGCACTGCTGCAAGCACCCAAGTACAAAACCCAAACATTTCTTCTTAAGGCCCTTGGCTACAACAGCAGTAATGGAAGGATGGGGTGATGGGGTTTCAGCAGCAGGTTTGTGAGCCATGCAACCAGCCGAATGCCACTGAGACAGTCCATGCTGGCACACAGCACATGCCTGCCCACCTTCATCCCAGGAGCACCATGAGAGGAAGGGAGACTCCCAGGACTTGAGTACAATGTTGGCAGCGACTCCCTGACACCTCACGTCTCTCCAGAAACACCCAGGATGGGATTTGGCTGCCCATAGATAAAGTTTCTTGCCATTTGTTCTCTGCCCTGGACTCCAACTCTTGCTCCAGAAGGGTATGGATCTCCTCTAGGTTCTGATCATCTCTGTGAGGATGTCCCAAATAACCTGGAGTGTCAAAAATGGCATCAGACACCCATGTTTAAGTCATTGAAACCTATTTGCAATGTGATATGTGGTGAAATATTCTGTCTGTTTGTCTTCACCAGCCTGTAAAATACGGACAACTTTTACCTATATGCAGAGTGCTGCAAAATCTAACTCATGGATTATGGCCAGTCCTTCAACCTGAACGTATCTGCCCATCAGCTGCTGTTCAATCTTCACACTGCTTCCATGCAAGGGAAATCAGTGCCGTCACCAGAAGATGATCTTAACTCTTCAGGCTAACATTAGTGCCAAAAAACCCTGCAGCTTCTCTTCGTTGTGCCATGGACTATTGCATTGTGATATCCATGGGTTGTGGAGCCTTGGAGGGGATGGAAACTGATTATTAACATTGCAAAACCTTTATGTGAACTGATTCATGCCTGATAATGTGAACTGGTGTCCTTGTCCCAAAATCCCAGTAGTTCTTAGTGACTACTAACAGGTCTGTAAAGTGCTGGAAATACAGTAAGGTGCATTTATTTGAGCACTGCTGCTTTTGAACATTGCAGCTGGTTAGCTGAAGAAGGTTGGTTCATTACCTTCATCGTGGGTTGTCCCTCCAAGCCCCAACTCTCAGGGACTGCAGTCTCTCAGACATGTTCCTCGCTATTTCAAGGGAGGTTTGTGAGCAACAAGATGCTCAAAGATGAGGCACCGAAACATTTACATCACTCCGATATCTCTGTGTGAGCCTGTGCTGACTCTTAAAGATCTTTGCATGGCTCAGTTCATTAACTTCTCTCCATGTCTTCCAAGGAAGAGGCAAATCACCCTATTTAAAAGGCCTGGTTTTCTCCACTGAGAACAATATTAATATCAGATGGAGATGTCCACAGGAAAGAGTCCTAATTTTGGCTTGCAGGCGATCCCAGCCTAGAATGGCTTGTGAAGGTTAATGGCAGAGAAATTCCAGACACTGAGGAAATCTAGAGGTCTCGGCTTGTTCATGGGAAATCCACAAGCAAGAAGGGAAAACAAGGGGGTCAAATTCCCTGGATAATTACCTAGACTTTTTTATTAAGACTTAAGACTTAAGTCCCAGCACAGTGTGCTCTTTCAGAATGGTTGGTTTTGATGGGAACTTCATCAGAATGACTTTGTTGGTGCCAGAGGGGCAGAGAAGGAAGATTCAGGTGTCTGCATTAGGGAGCTTGACTACGAGGCAAAGGTCTCTGGTCCTGGACAGACAGAACACATGGACAGGCTCTTCCTGTCTATAACTCACAGCAGGAGCCTGAACAACGCTCTGGAAAGGTTTTTTTTCCTTGTTGCTGGCCTACCTAAGCAACCCCTCACCACCCTGAGACCTTCAGGCTTGCCAGGCTTATAGCTTGAGTCCTGTTCTGGTGAAGTTGGAGATAAAACTGTCCTCTGAAAATTCAGGCAGGGCAGAGACTTGAGCACTTGCAGCTCTAGAAAATGCCACATGTCACAGGGAAATATTTTAAAAGCCTTGCTTTCATTCCCATGAAGGAGGAGGACAAGTCTGGAAAGGCTGAAGGTTGCCCACTGTCCTGGTCCAGTGTCAGTCCAGCTTTTCCCCATGCAGAGGCTGACCTCTCTCCAGGAGCCCCTACAGCAGGATGAATTAGGATGAATTAACCCAATTATCTTTACGCAGGTCCAGGTCATATCTGTCAGCTCCTTGCCACCCATGGGAGCTGCAGCCAGGCAGACATGCTGGCTGCTGGCTAAAATGCAATGGAGACAGCCACGGAGAAGAAGCCCACCTCAATAACCATAGAAAAATGCTGATTTCTTAGGGGTTCCTAGGGTATGTTATGGTACAAAGAGCTTATTGAGGTGTAATTGTTTAATTAGCTCCTGTGGGCACAGCGGGCAGAGAGGTAGAGCATGGTGAGAGCTGACACTAAGCCATTCTCCTGCTCCTCCACACGACTCAGAGCGAGAGCAGCAGGTCACACCACTGATACAGCAGCTGCTAGGAACAGCACAGCCTTTGATTGCCGTGCCCATCTCGGGTCGAGGTGCCAAAACCCAGGGCTGGATCAAATTGCCATCAGTTTGCAGGTCAGGCTGTGCCAATCTGACTTTTGCTTGCAGGGCAGACACATCTCGCCCAGGGCGAGCAGAACTGAATGAGTCCCAAACACCAGGATGAGCCTCAGCCCAAAGCAGACACCGAACTCCTGGACCCCAAACAGGACTGCATGTCCACATTCATCTCTGGCTGCGGACAGCCTCCCTGATAACAAGCCAGTTAACGTGGGGGCTGGAAGCTGCACACAGCTTGGGAATTGTTTCAAAGCTACCTTAGTCAGGCTGTGTGAGGTCCGTGCCTCCTTTCCCATCACTGTACATGGCCAGACACTGCGCTGGGGAGCATCAGCCCAGCTATGTGGGGCCAGCAGTTGGACTCGGCGATCCTTGTAGGGCCTTTCTAACTCAGGGTATTCTGCGATTCTGTGAGTCCAGCAAGCCCAAGGAGCTTTGCATGTCACTCAGGATCTGGTCCCTTTTGTGCAAGCAAGAATGCAATAGGCTCTTTGAGACCTGCTTGTTTTCCCCCCAGTTCCTCCTTAGTGAGCTGGGCTCACCTTGGATCCCAAGGATCTCCTGGTCTCTTACGGTGTCCCCAAAGAGCAGGGACAGGCTCTCCAGCCTTCACTCCCACTTCACACTGCTGAAAAGCACCGAGGGCCAGTGTCCAAAGCCAGAATAGCTCTGGATGCCCCAGAAAGAGCAGCCTACTTGTGGCTGAACACCACTGCAAACCCAAGTCCTTCTCTCACCCCTCTCCACCAACCAACCCTGAGCAATAACTGCTCGCTGGATCTATCCTGTGCTCCCTAGAGAGCCATGTCTTCGGTGGTGGCTGCAAACCATGCACATCTACTGCAAGAGGAGTTTGCACTTCACCCAGTGCTATGTTTTTCCCAGCACGTATTCTATTTTTTCCTTCACTGCTCTCTTGTGCTCAGGAGCAGTCGGCAGGGTGTGCAGGGCTGCATGTGTCTGTGTTTTGCACGCCCATGCGTAGGGGATCGGGAGCAAACTTTGCCCCCTGCCCGCAGTGGCTGCGGGAGTGATTTGCTATCACTTACCACCACTGAAGCACACCATCAGCAAACAAGCTGAGAAAATGCCACGGGGCTAACAAGCCACTCCAGATCCTGCAGGGAGGTTGGCGACTTATGCAGCGCCGTGCCCTAGAGCTGATTTTATTAAAATATTTCCACCGAGCGCTTGAGAGCCGTGGATTTTTGATGTGATTGTGTGCAGGCAACTCGGAGGGACAAGCCAGCAAGGCTCAACCTGACCTTTCAAGCCTGGGTAATTGCAGCTGTGACTCTACAGCAGGATGAAGCCCGATTAGTGATTTTCAGAAATGTTCTGCTGATAACAGTGATTGCTCCAAGTTGCTGAACGAACGCAGACACTGGTGCCCCGCTTCCCAGATAAAAAGTGATTAAAGTCTCCTTAAGAGCTTCTAAATCTGCTCTTCAGAAATTCCATTAAGCAACCTAATTAGCTAATTCTATTAACTGATTAGGTGATATTAATTAGTTAATTTAGGGGGGAAATTTATAAAGCTATTGAAGGAAATACAGAAAAAGGAGGGGGGACTTTCGGCCAAGAGCTTCCTTTCTTCACCCCCACAGTGCCTTAATTAGAAATTTTAATTAGCCATATGCTGGGGGTAGGGAATCGCTAATGGACCTCTGCTCACCCCATCCTCTCTCCTGCTAGTCTTGCATCTTCTGGCAATTCACGGTGTCCAAAGCAACCACAGAGGGTGGAGGTTTGGCTCTTGGGTACATTTTCTTCCCTATTCTTTTTGTCAAAATCACATTGCACAGGGCACCAGCCTGTGGATTTAGGAGATAAAAGTCCTGGTGTCTAGGACACCTCTGAAGGGGACTACGGGGACATCAGGCAGCCTCCAAACACATTCTTTAATTCGTGGCAATGGTGCTGAGAAGCTGGCAAGTGTTCCTCGTGCCTTTACAGATGGACGCCCCTTGGCAGGGACATCCGAGACCCTGGTGCTTGTGAAATAAGTGGTGTGCCCATGGAGTTGCAGGTCTGGAAGGGTGGTCCGTGGGCGGTGTGAAAGAGGGATGAGCCATGCCCCAGGCACCTTCCCAGAGGTCCTGGGTGAGGGCTTACTCTTGGCAGCTTCACGCAGCATCATCCAGATTGGAAACTTGGCCACCCTTGCCAGCGACACCCAGATCTCAGCTCCTGACAAATACTGGCAGGGACACAACCGTGCGTGTGAATCCTCCTGACCCAGGCTGATGTATGGGAGCTCCAAAGGTGCCAGGAAGACTCCCACCACATCCCGGGTAGCTGTGAACCCGGTGCACCAGTCTGTCACCAGTTACACACAGATCTGGCAGGGGGAGGCAAGCAACCTCCCAGCCAGCTGCAGCGATTCCTCCTGACAGGCACACACGGAGAAAAGGCTCAGCCTGCTCCAGGCACCTCTCTAAATACCTTCTCGACCTCCCCTCCCAGCATCTTTTCTCAAAAGCCAATGATTTCTGAAGGAATGGGAGTGGGTACCACCACCACACCGCTCCCAAGGTCTCTGGGAGGTGCTGAGCTAATCCCATCAGAGCCACCTGAGCAAACCCCAATATTAATTAACTTTGATGTCCCAGGCGAGCTAGGGCAGAGGCTGAGGAGCTGCAACCCCAGGGAGAGGTGCAGGTGGTTGGGGAGAAGGGGCAGCTACTGTGAGACAAAACCTTTGTGCCTGGATCAGGTGCTCCTTGGGGCAGGGAGGTCTCATGCATCCCTTCTGCAGTACCTACAGGAGGTAATTCCCCAGGTTGAGTTGTTATCACACAGCAAACGCAAATGAAATCCTGGACCACGGTGGCTCTGTTAATATTAATGCTGCCAATGTTACCGCTAAAAGCACCAGTGCCCCTGCCTGTGCCTCCACACACACCCACAGCAGGCTTCTGAAACCAAGGAGTGTCAGATTTTAGTGTAAATTTTGAGGTGTTAAGCCTTGCAAAACAGTCTGCTTTCAAATCTTTCCTAGCAACCATCAGGATCACAGATTTTCAAAAGGGAAGGTGAAAATTCAAGAAAACCCAGGAACGGGGGCAAAACCCCACAGGGATGGCATGACTCATGCAGGAGGCCTGGCAGCGTGGCGCAGCTCTGCCTCTCATCCTGGTGGGAGAAGAGCAGCCCCACAGGCTCAGAGAGCCCGAAGTGATCTCTGCAAGGCACTCACCTCCTTTCGCCAGACTTCATGGCTTCAACCACAAATACTTGCTGCAATGTGGGAATTGCAGCTCTCACCTGTGGTGCAACCAAGGCACTTTTCAAGCCCTGGTCCTGCTCCATCGCAGGGACACATTAAGGCACAGATCAGCTGGGAGTTGAGTTTGGACTGTCTTTGAAAGGTGAAGATTCATCCTGAGTAATTAATGTTGCTTTGAGGGCAGATGTCTGATGAAACCAATTTCCACAGTAGGCAGTTTGGTCCAAACTGAGACACGCAAGTTTTAACAAATGGATGGCAAAGTGGCTGCTCCCTGTCTCCCCTGGCTGGATGCTGAGGAGTTGGGTACCAGACTCCCACAATCTAGGTGCTATCCTGCCACTGGGGGGGACAAGAAGTCCCTAAACATTGCTCACTAAAAGCTCAGAGGAACTTTTTGTGGGAGGAGTGGTGCATACGTTCCATTTCTCATAGCTTTCTTGAAGTTACCAGCCATGCCACGACAGGGTGTTACATGCCCAGAGAGATCCAACGTGGTAATTCGCATGGCCTTTAGTTCACAGAAGCCTGTGAGCCATGCACGTGAGAGCTCACCCGCTTTGGGATACTTCTTACCACTGGGCTGGGAACAAGAAAGCCCAAAGAGTCTCCCAGCTCCTCAGTTCTCATCCTTCCAGGCACCCAGGAAACGATATTAGAAATAATGAGCTCATCTTATGGGTGACCTCAAATATTTCACTGTTGAATATCAGGCAATCCTCTGATGGGTGTCCCACCTGCCTCCCAAAATACATCCCCCAGATGCTGGAACATCTGGGGAGCAATGTCCACCTTCAGCATCCACATGGATCCCATTTCCCTCACCCTTCCGTCAGCAGAATGGCAACAGGTTGGGAGCAGTAAGGCCAAGGAACGTGACAGCTCTTGATCCGAGCTGCAAAAAGTAAATCTTGGACAGCTCTGGGATTGACCTCACTGTAAGCTGGATGCATAAAAAGCACTGAGATGGATGAGGGCAAATTTAAAGCTCAACTTGTCAAAACTAGGCACCCAACTAACTCAGCTGCATGCAGAAAGCATCGAGGTGATGGTTTTTGTTATTTCAACCCATATTGGTTATTTTTTGTCCCACTTCTCTATTAAGTGCCTCACCCCCATCAAAGTCTGCTGAGTCTTATTTATTATTTCATAGGACAAATTCACAGTTTTTGGACCAAGTGATCATGTAGAGGAAAGGGCAGGGTCACAGAGGGACTTTGCTGTATCAGAAGACTTAGAAATCACTCCTTGAGCTGATTTTCCCAAAACTACCTTGATATCTCTTTGAAGAGGTGAACCAGCAGGATATTTTTTACAGTGTTTCCTTATTCATGGTCTGGGGGCCTGAATAATATCAGGGAGACTCCAGGGCCTCACCTGGAAATATGTCTTTTTTTTTTTTTTAACCCTGTTATATATTCCAGCATCATCCCCCTTGGAGGATGAGAACTGCCACAATTTTCTCACATATCATCATATCATTATGCCACACTAAGAGCCTGGACCATAACTGTAAGTCCTCTGCTGGGAATTGCCTCAAATCCTGTTTTCTGCAGAAGTGATGCAGGAGGAAGCAAGGATGCCCAGTGTTAAATGTAGGCTATGGGAGGCTCCCATGTGAGAACAGACTGAAAGGATTTGGGTTCTTCCTCTGAAATGAAAGATTTCTGTGAGAATATGATATTAGAGCTTGTAAAACCGTGAATAGGGAGGGAAAGATGTATATTGAACAATTATACCCAGGACTACTTGGAAAATTTGCAATTAAGCACATTTTAGACATAAAATGAAATGTTTTCCCAAGTGCATGGAATTCACCCGTGGAACTCATTGCCAAGACTCTCAGCAGAAATTCAGATCTTTAGGGGGGGTATATCAATTAACATCTACTGATCACCATCTTCATGAGTCCTAAACCGCTGGCAACAGCAAAGGAGGGCTTTGGGGACAGCCTGGGGACAGGACGTGGTGGCCTCTGCCGGCTTCACCGCCACCCCAGCGAGGTACGCCGTGCTAGCTGCAGCTCACTGTGTACTTTTGCGAGGATCCCTGGAGCAGCAGAAGTTGGTACTAAAGTTCAGCTGTAACAGGAGCTTTGTTTAGCGGTGCTGGGACCAGAAGGTCAGCAGCAGCTGCTCTGCCAGGCTTTAACGCTTTGTTCACCTCTGCGCGCTCGCCCGTGCAGAATTTCCTGTTCCCTGGGCAGTGCAAGGAAGAACCTTCTGTTATTTTGTTAGCCCTATTATTCACCAACTTTTAACGCCGAAATGCCGACCCGCGTGCGGCTCCATTGTGCTGTAAGACAGCAGCCAGCAGCAGTTCCTCGCTGCTTTTTCCCAAGCAACCAGGAAATTTCACAGCTTGTATTTTTGCAAAGTGCTGTTCAAATGATGGCAGCTCTTGAGAGCCACAGGGATGCACCACTGTCAGGGTATTTAAATCAGGGCAAACTTCAAGTACCAGAATAAAGGCTCACATTGCAGGAGATAAGTGTAGCAATGCAGAGCACTCAGCTGCTATTTTGCAGCCCAGATCCCACCTAATTTTTTTTTCTTTTTGAGAAACTGCAGGGCAGAGGAGTTCATGTGTTAACCTGGCAGAAACCGGGGAGAGTTCAGAGGTGATTACAAATGAACAGACAGCCCTCTAGGAGGCCATTTTGTGAGGTGGTTTGAGCACATGATGGACAGCAAGGTCCTCCCTGACTTCCAGCTCCGATTCAGGGCACGATCCTAGCTGCAGATGCCAGCAGGGTGGGCACGAGTCCCTTTTCCAGTCCTGAGGACGTGTGGTGCAGGAGCACCGCTTGCGTCTATGCCACTGATGTCATCTATGCCACAGATGTCTTGTCCTTCAAAACAGACGTGTGACCATGTCCCTGTGACAACTCCCACACTGTGCCTGGGCATCACCTGGGAAATGCCAGCACATCCATGCTGTGCTCACTGCCTAATAGTACAGACACCCTTGTGTTGCTGGGGGGGACCTTTATATTTCACCATTGAGTTGAGGTGGTGCACGTACCCTCTGGCTGCTCCCAAACCCAAATTTCTCCTCCCAGCCTGGTAGCACACGTGTTTCCAGCAGCTCCTGAGAGGCCAACCCAGCCCTGCTCCAACACACGTGCCAAAGCCTCTGTAGTTCTGATCCCCCCTGGCAGAGACATCCCCGAGTGTGGCAGCACGCCACGTCCTGTGCGTACAGCCAAGGCATCTCGGAGGAGATAAAACTACAGCAAACCCCAGCGGCTCCCCGTGCTTTTACCCACCCTGCCAGGCCATCACCACGTGTCTCCCCCCGCTGAGCTGCCCTCCAGGTCATCCCGTCTCATATCACAGCTCTCCAGCAGCCCCTGCCTGATGGCTCAGCAACAGCCCCAGGAGTTACAGTCCTAAATTATACTGCTTTGTTACGGTTATAGTCTTTTATTCTCAAGGCTCTTCGCTGAACAGTCGTGACACTTTGACCAGAAACCTCAAAGGACTCCAGCTACTTAGAATTTGCCTCTCCTCTTCACTAGGGTTTGCTGGTGTGAGACTTCCCTGGGGATTTGCTGTTTATTCTTCCCACAGCACCTTATCAAGCTGGATCAGCATGTTCAGACGAGAGCATTGTAATGTTGGCTACATCACATCCAGGGTTCCTCAAATCCCAGCTCGGCACTACTCACTGCCATCTCCTGTGTCAGGTCTTGGACCTCTGTGCTATTTTGTAAAGTGCTGGAGGACTCTTTGTGCTGTTTCATAATTGGATCATAGCAATCTTTGGCAGAGTTGACCCTTTACTTTGAAGGTGATACCTGATGATATCCCACAGGGGCTTGTGGATTATGGGCCATGCTTACCTGGTATCATGCAAAGACTCCTTCTGCAGATCACCAGTCCTCCTACTTACAATTACATGAGAGAAAAGCCTTTCCTGTGCATGGATGTTTTGGCAGCTTTATTTCTATCTAGATTCCTATCAAGAAAATTTATCAGACCAGCCTTCCCCAAATCAATATGTTAGAAGAAATAGGTGCAGTAAAGCTGGATAACAGGGGAACAGCAACCTACCAACCTGGAGATGCTCAAGTAACGTGACACAGCCATGGGCACGTGGTCCATACTTGCCTGTACCACAGCAAGTCTCCATCTGCACACAACCAAACGGAAGGAAAAAGCCTTTTATAGCTGTTTAGTAGCTGCTCGTCTTGCTGAGGCCACAAAGGGGGAAGCTGGATCATGCGATGAATTACGAAGGTGCCTCCTTCACCAGCTCCACCATGAGCAGCTGTGGCCATGGGAGTTCAAGCTCCCATGGCTCTGATGCTCCACAACACACCAGACCAAATTACCTTCTGAGGTGAATGGAGCTCAGCTCCACAGAATCACGCCGGGAGCCAGTCTTGTCGTATCATCCACAGAGGGCAGCGGGAGAAGGCAGATACTCTTATCTGATCTGAACCAGACTGCACATCTCTGGCAATCCCTGTGGTAATGTATAATCTTGGGCCAAGCCAGGAAACCCAATCCCGTGCTGGTACCTCCAGCTGTTACTGCGCTCCATCATAAAACCTGCTTCGTGCACCTGCTTGTATAATCCACTTCCAAAGGGGAAACAGCCTTCCTGGCCATCCCCAGAAATCAGTTTTGCTCTGCCAAATGAACCTTGAAAGACTTTGTAGTTTTAGCTAATATGGTTAGCATTGGCTTCCTTCTTCTGTAGGTTTGTTAGCATGCTTCCTGCACTGAAAGTATGATTTTTGAGCCTTTGAAGTGTCTTCTCCTTCACTGTTCAGTGGCTGGTAAATCCACAGTCCACAAGAAGATGCATGGGCACTCAAGGTAACCAAGACAGTCTTGTAACACTCTGAGCTGGAATAGGAATATAGCCAGGACTGAACACAAGGACCTTTTTCTCTCTCTAATCATTCTCTAGGAACAGACAAGGAGAAACAGTCATCATTTGAAAAAGCAAGAGTGACCTTTCAAGAAAACTTCAGGAACACTAATTACCTAGACCCAAGTGAAAGTCCCTGTGTGGGCTGTGATGACCACGAACACTGTGCAGTTCTTCTTAGTGACCGTCCTCATCAGGACAAAACCTGAGCCCCTCTCATCAGGGCAAGCCACAGCAGACTAAAGACCAGAGGCAGATTTCTATCATTCTCTCACCTTTTCATTCTTCCTTTTCCCCCAAATCCACGGGAATGTTTCCATGACACACCGGCATAAAAGGGAATATGGTACTGTAATTTCCTGTGGAGAGGAAGCTGTAAGTCAATTACCAGCTATCTTTAAGCCAGGAAAAAGACTGAATTCAAGATGAGAGACACCAATAAAGTCCTATAGGGACAGACTCTAGAAATGAAAGAATGAACATTTTTGCACAGTTTCTTTTGAAACCACAGAAGAGCAGCGCTGGGCAGGAACAGAGCTTTCTCTGTGATTCACTGGAGGGTTCCAAAACTCCAGAGGAGACATAACCCTCCTCTAATAAATGACAAAGGACCAGCTCCCCGCTCTTTTCACTGGCTGCAGCAAAGTCAAAGCAGATGCGGTGACCCACAGCGAGTGAGGACTTGAGCTCGCTGCAGCAGCCCAGCACGTGGCTGAGGGTCTGGCTGCTCCACATCCCAGCCCTTTCCAAGAGCTGTAGGAAGGCTGTTCCCCAGCAGAGCTTTCAGCTGGTCCGTCTGCTACAGGTTCTTCTTCTGCCCCCCGCAGTGGGCTGTATTAAGTTAAATAACGGACATCTGCTGTCTGTGGTTGGTTTTCTTTCATCCCCTCCCCAGGCCGAGACCGGCCTGGCAGGAAGTGCAGCTCCCTTGCATTGTTTTGCACCTCCCTCAGGCAAAAAGGTGGGGAGAAGGCCCCCAAGTCACACTCAGCAGCTCCTTTTAGCAACAAATTGTAAATATTTGAGACAAAAGCCTTCTGGATCCACTCAAACAGGGCCTTTGCTAGTGCAGACAAAGACACACACAGCGGCAAGTGTTTCACTTAGCACTGCGTCCTGGCCGTTTCCGAACCCTCCAGTTACTTACTGGGTTGTGAGGTGACCTGGCACCAAATAAAGTCAATCCATGGACTTTCCCACTGCAGTCAGTGAGTTGGATCAGGCCCCAAATCCCACAGTATCCAAATGTGTGACAAGCATTATTAACACTTTGTTAGTACCTGGTGCAATGGACTCCTCACTTCTCTGCCTGTGGTGCCAAATCACTCCCCACCCCAAAATCAAACCATGACTCCTGGATTCCCACACACCAACCCCAAACACGCAAAAAATGTATTGTTGCTTTCTGAGAAGAAGACCTGGGCACAGCTCTTTACCAGATACTGGTGGACTGTCATGCTGCTGGTTTGTGTAACGGGACCAGGCCTCCTATAGCCTGGTCCAGGCTTGGGGCCTCATGATAACCCATTCCTACCAACAAGATGGGTTGAGGGAACAGATCCATGTGCATATACCATGCCACTTCAATAACCAGCTTAAAGCTTCCCATAAATGTCAGCTAACTTCTTGTTTTTCCTCTGGTGAGCTTTTAGACCTACCTTGTGCCTTGTCTGGCCTCTGTCTTCCTTGTTTCCCAGTCCCATTAGCATTAAAAGACATCCCTATACGTGCTGGCAGTGCAGTAAGAGTGCTTCTCATTGCAGTGTAATTGATTTCACTGTCACTGGTGCAGACAGCATAACTGGGGACTGAAACAACTTCAAACTAGCTTAATTGATTAAGCAAAGTGACTGAAATGGTTATTAGTACCTGCATGGGTCAGAGGTATTAAAAGCAAAAAGGCATGGCAAAGCACAAGAACACCAGTTTCCAGCTGTGCTGAAGAGAAAAGAATGAGTGGAAAAAAAAAAAGGGGGGGGGGGGGAAGTCCTTCATTTTATTCAATCTCTGTCAGCTTCACAGAACTAGAGAATAATTTGGGCTGACAGGGACCTCTGGAGGGCTGCAGCTCAATGCTCTGATCAAAGCAGGTCTAGGTTCAAGGTCAGACCTGGTTGTTAGGACCCTGCTCCATTGAGTATTTGTTATCTCGAAGGCCTGAGACTTCATTTTCTGGGCTCTTCTTCTAGTGCTTCAGTGCTCTCATGAGAAAGAACTTTTTCCTTATGTCCAAAAGAAATTTTCCCTGCTGCAACTGGTGCCCACTGCTTCTTCTTTTTTTGTGCAACTCTTCACTATAATACTTTCAGGTAAGCATAACATAAACTGCCTCCCTGTTCTTCTCCAGACACCTTGAACAATCCCTTTGACCCAGAGTGAAACACTTTACTTTGGGTTCTGGTAAGAAAAGCATCAATAATGAAAGCTTGCTTTTGGCTATATGGGTTGGTGTTACCTCCCTTTCTAGTTTCTCTCCATACTTTGTTTTCCAGCTGAAGCTTTTCAGCAATTTGGAGTTGAATGTGTAAATGTTCTCCTGAGTGACCAAAAGTCACATTTCTCATCAAACTCAGTATTCACTAGAAAAATGCACCCAAGGAAAATCATTGGAAGTTGGGTACCTTTGAAAAATCTCACCTGTTCTCAGCATCGTTTCCCTCAGCTCTCGTGGGTTTTAAATATTAAAGTAAGGAGCTGTTGGCTTTGATACAGAAATAGCCTAATTCTCTGCCCAAGGTATTCCCCTTCCTGGCTATCCTCCCTTTCAGCTCAGAGTGATTCTTAAATTCTTTTTATTTTTAATTTTCTAGTATTTGCCTATTTCCACCACCTCCCCCACGTGGCATGATGTCAAATCAGCAGCAAGCAGGCCAGCAGGAATGTATATCCCCATTACTTTCAGCACTAGAGTGGAAGCTTTTAAGACAAAGCCAGTAAATTCATTCTGCAGGGTGACTGCTAAGCAGAAGTCCCTCTTGCAAGAATGTCACCATGTGCTTCACACAACAAGGCAGCCAGCAGGCTCCTGCTGTTACCGGCAGATGGTTGGAGGGTCAGCCCTCACGGTGCCAGGGCTTGCTGGATGGTTTTGCTGAGAAACAGGTAGGAAAAAATATTGCTACATGTCTGGGGAGAAAATGCAAGACCAGAGCCAAGGTCAGAGAGCCTTTGAAAGGATTTGCCACTGTCAGACCAAGTGCAGTTACCTAGGCATGAACAGGCACTTTCTAATTGTCATGATTCCTGCTCGATGTATGTTCCCGTGGGTGTGAGGTGCACAGGCCAGTGTGAAATTTTCCTGTTGGGATAAGTTTTTCTTTCATTAATTCCCTCCTGCTGTTATTTCTTTCTTATATCAAAGGCCAGGAGAATTTTGTCTATCTGAGAAAAGAATCAGAGGCACACAAATCATATGACCCAAGAACCATTTTCCATTCTATTAACCCACTAAGACATACATGAATTATGAGGTAAACACTGTTGTTTCCTTTTTTTTTTTTTCCAAAACAAAAGAAATCCTCACCCTGCATGGGCAATAATACCATCACAGTGTGATTGGATTATCAGAAGGTCACCAGACCCAAGGAACTGGATACAGCTGCTTTGGGGTATCCGCAGAGGTATTTTGGACCCAACTGCTTTGTAGAGGTCTAAACTTTAGCAGGTTTCAAGGAGATAAGCACATGTAGGTCCATGCTCTGCTCCAAGCCCTGAGATTTGATCTTTTCTTGTCTCTACTGACTCAAAAATAAAGTTCTTTCTGTACAGCTCTTAGAACACCAACACAATACTTACACCCAGTGAAGATGAATATATACCTTTCTACTTAAAAAGTTCAAGTGTCACATGTGAAAATTGCTTTTAGGAAATGAACTGGACACATGAATATTCTGAACATGGTCATGGAAGGCAAGCTCCTGGAAGAAGCATGGGCTTTTGCTGTGGATAGCTGGTGCCCTACAACACTTCCCCTACTTCTAGGAATAATGAAATTCTATTTATGTCATTACAGACCATTGCTTTCTGGCTATTTTAAGCTGTTGTTAATTAGCAATATCTGTTCCAGTTGCCACTATAGGACTAATCTGGTTTCATGTAATTTATAGCAGACTGAAATGTTTCTGTCTTTATTATTTCTCTCCTATTCCTTCTGCAAACAACAAAAATAAATACTGATCAGCCTAACAGATAAACCAAACCTAACTAAATTAGATTATTTTGATTAACTAACATTTATCAGGCATTCAGTGCTTATTCCCATATTCCTGGAGAACAAAGTAGCTTTCCTAAATTATAAAAAGAAAGTGTATTGCTTGATAGGCAAAACTTGGAGCATATGCCTTGCCTCAAGAGCATCATGGGTCTTTACAAAGCAAAACTTTATGCATTCAAAAATCCCTGCTGTCATATATTTTGTAGCAAAAACTGACTATGCAACCTGGCAGTGCAGGCTCACCTGTATTTTAAGTCAAATTCTCTTGCTTCTTGTTGGTCTATCTCGACCCACAGAATCCTAACAACCCATTTGAGAGGTGGGCATGCGGTAACTTTTAGAAAAGATGTCCCACATTTCCATCCCCACTTGGAGATCTTTCCTTCTTCAATGCCATCACTAACTCTGCGAAGAATATAGCTTGAAAACAAGGCCCTAGGCAAGATGTAGGCATCAGAGTGCCTGTGTCTACATGTAAGCTAAGCGGCCACGCTTCCATAATAGTCAGCAGAGATCTGGGCCTCAGTGTGGCTTTTCAGCAGGTAGCTGGTACCACTTGACAAGCTCTCAGGATAGCCAAACTACCAGTACAGAGCTGGCTGATGCAATCAAGGACCTTAGGGAGACTCTTCTGGGGCAGCAGCTGGAGCCCATACAGGACACTCAAGGATATCTCAAAGACACAAGGCACTAGGGTGGGAAGAGGGTCCTGACCCCACAGAATACAGTCGAATGAATGTAGGGTTCACACTATCAGCTGATGGTGGTCTACTTTAGAGAAAGATTAATTTCTCTCGATGCTCCATGGGCTTTACTGACTGAATTTCCAGCAGCTACGGTGGGAACTCATATGCTTAGATCCCATTTGGACACCCAACGTTAAATGCCAACATTTTTTGGTCTTAATTTCACACTCAATAGCCAGTCGCGTGCACTGAATCAGGTCACATCGCCCTCAAGTGGACAAAGGCACTATCACAGTGAGCTACACAAGCCAGCGATCACCAGCATGCTGTTTTCTTTTGAGGACGCTAAAAAATAAATAAATAAATAAATAAATAAATAAAAACACCAGGTATCTACCCAGTCGTACAGGACAATCTGTACTATGAAAAAGCTCAGCTGCAAGAACACAAAGGTTGCAAAGTATAGCCCAAAAAAACTACAGTGGAGGAGGCCATAACTCATGCTGCCAAGCCACCACCATAATTCAGCCACCTTGTACACTTCCATTACGATACTATCTCACCCAGCTCAACATCAAACAAAAGGTGGTAGCAAAGCCAAGAATATAATTTACCTCTCCTGGATATCCATGCTGTGCCTTAATGACTAGAGAAAGTATTTGCTTTATGGCGTACTGCATTGTTCACTGTCCAACCAACGCACTGAATGAGTTTAGGGCCCTCTGCTGAAATATGCAGAATCTTGTTAAAAGAAATCAAAATAGGAGATCAAACTCAACTCATGTGAACAGCCTGACTTCTGGCAGCTTCTAGCACCAGGGTGCTTAACTTTGAAAACTTTGGAGTCTTAACTATTGTTCTTAGTTGGACTTCCTCCAGGTTTAAAAAAAACCACACACACAAACAACAAAAAAGAAAAACACACACACAGAGTAATGTAAGAACAAAAGCCCTTTCACATGGAAATGTACTGACTAGTCCCGCTTCAGTCTAGAGAAAAATTTGAATCTATAGATAAAGATGCGTATCTTTACAACTTAAAGGAATGACTGACGATAGTAGCAGGAGATTATTACCCTTTGGAGGCAACACCGGAGGACAATACACTGTGTGCTCTGTTTACTTGCTAGATAGAGGAATAATGCCAAATATGGAAGTTTCCAGATCCTTCACCTGGCTCTGAGGAGGAGCATTCACCAGCAGAAGCAACTAGCCACACAGCATGCACAGGAAACTCTAATCTGGTGTCTCTCTTCAACAGTTCACCAACTAGGAAGAGATGTACCTTGCACACACACTGTCCTCTTCCAGCTCTGTTCCTCACCCCCATGGCAGAGAACATCTCCTGCAAAGATGGTCCTATTGCTTGGGATTCTCTCTGTCTTCCTCCAAGTCTGCTCCCTCATTAGGTCCCCTAATTTATCCTGTAAAATCAGTGTTCAGGCTGTGGAAATGGTTGAACACTGTACCCAAAGGGAGTGGTACAGATGAGTTTTCCAGGTTTATAACAAACATTTCTGACTGCCTTGGATACCCCAGATAAATGGCTGAGGTCAAAAGAAGGTGGTTTCTGGGACAAATCTTGTCCTCCCAGATTTATGTCAAGCACATTTCCACTCCAGGATAGCCTGTGCATAATCTATTCCCAGATTTCCCTTGTAATCTCAGCCTGAAGCAGCATGTGTGCAGCCCATTTTACAGCACAAGGACCTAATTACATTTTCCAGCTGTGCAACAGACTCCCACAAAGCAAAATAAAGCCTATGAATGTGCATTTCTTAGCTACCACTCGTGGACCTCTTGGAAGCAGTCCGTGGCCCCCAGGCTGGTAAATGATCTGAAGGATGCCTGCACCCTTCCCACGTCCACCTGGAGCATTTTTTCTCTATATATCAGACCTTCCCTTCCCAACCAAGTCCGTTTAACGTTTCTTCAGACCCTAACTGCCCCCAGAAAAGCACCAAAAAACACAAATCCATGCTCTGCTGCACTATATTGTCTTTGGCAGCAGCTGATGGTTATTTTCCTCTCCACTGCAAGAAGCCTGATGAGCAGCTTCATGCCTCTGCCTCCAAATCCAGCGAGATGTTCCTTCTGCTTGGAGAGGGCTTGTGTGAAGTCACCACCACTTGGAGAGGAGCCCAGGCACTGGAAGGGGAAACCCAGCAAGGTGCAGTCGGTCTGACAACCAAACGAGCTGCTCTGAACATGGTGGTTAGCAAGAGCCCCACAAAGGTCTCACCACAACAGCCAAGAAACTATGCGGTGGAGAAATGAAAGGGGGAATTTAAGTGGAAGACAAAAGAGGAGAGGCACTCTACAAGAATCTCTAGCTCATTAAAAAAGAAAAAAAAAATTAATGAGAAATGCAGCCCCCAGGCAGTCACAGGGAGTCTATTTAAAGGATGTTCATATTCTATCCCCTACAAAGTTTCATGGAGCATTTCATGGAGCATAAGGGCTCATCTAACTCTATCTCTGCTGTACATCAGGCTGTGATCCTGCCCTTTTTGGAGCCTGACAATGTAGATTTGGAAATGATTCTTCACTGGGAAGGCAGCAGCAGTGCTTTGGCCAAGAGTACGAGGCACTGAGGCACCCCAACCCAGAGGTACCTCTTGTCCTCTTAACCGCAGGGTGCTGGGGTGAATTCTCCCTTGGACGAGGCAGCCTCTGGGGATGGGGCTATGCCTCCAGTTAATCTTGGGTCTCTAGGTCAGATTACAAACTGACCACTTTGGCAGGAGAAATCTGGGTGAAGGTAAATGTGAACTCCAGGGCAGTCTGAACATGAGCAAACCCAATTTCACTGGGCATCATAGAACTGGCTCAGCAAACAGAGTAGGCTGAGCACAAGTTGGACCTGGCATGACCAGGCCATTCTACAAATGATTACCCAGAAGGGCTTTACACCCTTTAGACACCCCATTTAAGCCTAAATCTTTCAGCAGGCCTCAATATAGCACATAGCACACTATCATCTATGAAACAGTGTATGATAACTGTTGGAGATAATGCAGGATATGAGTTGCAGATTTGCAGATCTGAACTATTATGGACAGCCTTAGGAAGTTCAGGGTGAGAGGGAATGGTCTGAAACTAAAAGAGGATAGATTTACATTAAGCATTAGGAGATTCTTCACTGTAACGGTAGTGAGGCACTGGAACAAGTTGACCAGAGAAGTTGTGGATGCCCCGTCCCTGGAGGTGTTCAAGGCCAGGCTGGATGGAGCCTTGGCCAACCTGATCTTGCAGGTGGCACCCCTGCCTATTGCAGGGGTGTTGGAGTTAGATGAGCTTTAAAGTCCCTTCCAACCCAAGGCGTTCTAGGATTCTATGATTCAGGCTAAGCAGTAGCTAAAGAACCTGAGAATGTCAGGAGTCTGAAGCATTTGGGCCTTTTCTGGGGCAAAAGGCTACAAGGAACAGCTTGAGTATCATGTAACCAGTATACATAATTTTCACTTTATTTGGACTAAGATAAAATGGTGTGATTGTGGCCACATACTTCAGCTAGATGTGTATATTTTATATTATTTTTTAACAAAATGAAGAGGTATCCAATGCCCCAAATACATTCCAGTCCCCAAACCGGCATTCTTACAACGTCCTCCACTTACAGATGCCCCAACCTGGCATGAAATTTAGTCACCACTCATATGCAAAATTTCTGGCTTAATAGGCTATTTCCCTATTAGCCTTTAAAACAGAAAACAAGCAAACAAAAAACAGAAAACAGAAAAACAAAATTGATAGAAAAACACCTCTTTTGATTACAAGTATCTGTTTCCTCATTTAACATTTAGTTTTATTTCTATTCTCCATTCATATTTTCATACAGTTCCTATCAGTTTTATACATAGCTTTCCCATGCCATATCCTCCTTGCTTTATTCTTTGTTTGCCCTTTGTATTGACTGATTTTATTGTTAAGAAAAATTTGTTTTAATCTGTCACTCTGAAAACCTAATCACTTCGGGACAGGTTCCCTATGTACCTGTGAACAATGATCTCATGGGTGTGACTCAACCATCCACAGTAAACAGAGGACAATTCTGAGCATCCTGAGGATGCTGAGACCAAACAGACTCAGGATGCAGTGGGGCTGTGGCTGAGTTAGGGTCGGTGCCACAAGAAAATTCATTGTATGTGGATCATGACATGAAGCTTGTTTTCTGCTCTAAAAAAGAAGCATCACCTGCATGGCTTTCCTTCTGTTTCATGCAGCCTGATGTGCCTGCCCTCCACCATGTGCTAACACCTACTTGGCTTCCAGTGACTGTGGTTTGGGCTCTCATCATGGGAAGACTCAGGCTTGAGTCCAACATCTGATCACAGTGGCTACCTTCCCATTACACAAACCCTCTCTTTCTGCCAGTGACAGCAATAAAATCGACTGAAGCCTTTTCCTCTTTTAATTTCCAGTAATCTCCTGAATGAGCCATCAGGGCCACCCGTGCAGGGCTCCCTGGGTTTACACAGAAGGCACTGAGATATGCTTCCACTCCCTGTAGGTGTGAGTTCAAAAGCAAATCAGCCGTGCTGACTCACAAACCCCAGTATGGCTCTCTACCAACTTGCTCCGGGATGAGTCACCCCACGGGTGAGTAATACGGTGCATCTGCAGTGCATATTTATGGCAGTTTTGCATTGACCAAGTCAGCAGGGAAATTGTTTGTGTGGAGTAACCATGGAGAGAAAGGAAACGTTGGAGAGGACCAAGAGATTGGGGCTGAGGAAAAACCAAGGGGGGAAAACATATTCCACCCCCACAGTCCCATACATATGTGGACTTAGTGTTTAAGAAGGAAATATTTGCCTATGGCTTTTTTTTTTTTCTTTCTCCTCTTTTCTGTGATGTCTTACAGTCAGGAAAAGAAGAAACACTATAAGAAGAAATAGCCTTGTGGTGGTGTCATCTGGGTCTAGAGCCCCTGCAAATCCCACAAGGAAGCATGTTCACACAGTGGAGTCAGCTCTGCTGAGTTTTTCCTACCTACAATAGCTCCAAGGAGATGCTCCTTAGGTGTCAGGAGGGTTCTCCTCACCAGACTTTTCACCTCACCCCACACCCTTCTGAGATCACATCTCAAGGGTTTGGCTCAGAAACCATGACTAAGTGGCTGCTGAGGGTGGACCCCAAAAATCTCACTGCCTTCCTTTCTATTATGTTTCGTGAGGGTGAGAGACAAAGAGGCAGGTAAAAGGAAGGTTGTGTCACTTGGGTCCTACCAGCCCACACCTGTAGAGAAATCATGTGTGTCTTCTCCCCTCCATCATGGTGCTCTGCACCATCCAGACTGCCTTTGAAAGGAAAAAGTGAAAAAAAATAAAAAATAAAAAATCAATCATCTTATTCTTTAATGAAAAGTGTTTTCCAGGAACAGTTCACACCACAGGTGTTTTAAGAGCTGCTAAAGGACTATGAAGTTATTAGTATGTGTTTTCATAAATGGTTAATCAGTCAATAGATAGTGCCACCTCTAAGTGTTCCCACTGATATGGTTTTAACCATCTGTTACAGATTATACTTGTGTCTACAACATCACTTTACCCTGTATCAAAACAATGAATTATTTATAAATGTGCTTGGTTTTTCTCTTTTACTGCTTGTCTCCAGACCAGAAGCACCTTTAAGCAATGGCTTTTACAGTTACAAGGCTGGCTGATTCCTGAACATTATTAATTTGTCCACCTGCCTGGTAGGAACAACATCTCTCCTTTCAAACTAGGAGGAAGGGGGGCTTGTGCAGTTGTGCTCATTGCAACACAAACCACATAGTTCCTGGCTTGAGATATAGCAGAAAATATTCCTGCTTCTGCACAAAATAGGTTGCAGCATGAATAGGTTGTTCACAAGAAGTAGAAATAAAGACTCTTCTATTTTTCACTGTAACACAGACCTCAACTTCTAATTTTATTTACAGCAAAACTCAGCAGAAAACGCTCTTTTGGCAAAGCTTTGTATTATATATTTTTTTAAATCATTTAGAGTCGAGAAACCAGCAAAACCGAGTGAACGCATTTGTCGGCTGATTTGTGCTGCAGAAAAAGCTGTACTTTGTACCACTGAGAACCAATGTGCATACAATGGGTAAACATACAATGAGAACCAGTCAGCTTAATTTTCTTTCCAAACAAACTAGACAAGGGAAAGATTATCTCCTCCTTGGAGCTGGCTTTGAGAAGTTTACTGCTGACTTAGAACTGCACTACCTTGCCTCCATGGTGTGTTTATCTTAGATTACACATGAAAATCAGATATGCCAAAGTAAAAATAGCTACACGTAATATCAGCCTGAAGATAAGGCTTTTCTTTGCTGCATTTTTTTTTCCAAACATATTGGCACTTTTTAAACTTCCTCATGCTAGGACCAGTTTGCAGCCAGTCCCTACAGCAGCAGCTCCGGGCAGGGAGTGAGATGTGCTGGTGGTTACCAGCTGCAGGGATAAAGCACACGCCCGTGGCCAGCAATTAAAGGCAGTCAGCAGCTCCCTGGCTAGGGTGACCTCTTGCAACCAGCAACTGAGGTCCTTCTTTTCCCATACAGGAGGAAAGGTGTTGCTGCTGGCTAATGCTGTTTCTTCTCCGTGATCACCAGCTGGATGTGTTTCACGATCTCTCTGGGTAGTTAAAACCCACAGGTTAGCAAAAACTGCGCTAGACTGCACTCTGCAGCCTATCCTGGCATGGGAAGTGTCCAAATTTACTTTCACAGAGCAAGTACCCTGACGTGACTGGCCAGCAGCTAACTCAAGGTATGGAAAACCCAGTAGAGGCTCCTTCTCAAAGCCAAAAAGCCAGGAGCACGGCCTGTCTAATGCGCATTAAGAAATGCAAAGACTAACTTGATTTTTTGGCAGAACTGAATTTACAGCTTGTCTACACGAAGATGTTGTTTCAAACAAACGGAGGATGGGAATTAAAGGCATTGTGGTTGTGCCAGAGTAGCTCTGAGTGAGCACTCATTTTTCTTTTCAAAATCCCTGCGTCTTTCCAGGAGTGACTGGGACAGGATGGCTGTGCCAGATGGGTCGCTGGTGTCAGCAAAGCCTCGGGGACCTGCATGTGAAGCACAGGCAGTGGCTTACCCTGAACCCTGGGAACATTGCTGGCAGCAGCAAGGCATGACAAGGTTGAGGGCCAAAGGCTGATGGGGAGAGCCAAACCCCATGCTCGCGCTGAGCTGTGTTTGCCCAGGGTGACTGTCCTGGCTCCAGGAGGAGCTGGGAGGTTTTGCCAGCCTGACGCGAAAGTTAGAACATGGAAATTAACTGATTAAGCCACATGGTGTATTTGCACTGGTGTTATTTTTATGCTGGGAAAATATAAGTACTCTTCTCATTCCTTGGCCTCTGTTTAAGCCTGAAGCTCTCTGGAGCAAAGAGGCCGATGTGAGATGCTGCACGGAGGCACAACTTCCAGGTCCATCACAGGGAGCATCTCAGGTCTCCCTCATACACCCTGTCCATGGGGAGCCCTGGCTGCCCTGCTCTTGCGTGCTGCTATCAGATGTATCTCTGCAGTCCTTTCCCAGCACCAAAGCATGGGATTTTTGGACCAAAAGAGGGTATCTTTATGAGAGCAAGTAACCCCCAGCTCCTCTTAAAGGTGAGGTCCTGGGGTGATTTGTCTCACCCAAAGTAGACATCCAAAATTGGTCAGAGGAATCCTTCCTACAAGGATGGATTGCTTCATGTCACCCTGCCTATCATCCTGAAAAAGTGCAGGTTCCCCACCCATCAGATGGCTAGAGGGATGTGAGAGGTCAGCAGATACCTGAAAAAAAGCTATTAAGACAGAGCTTTAGGCACTTTATCTGTGATAGAGATCGATGATAGACGTGTCTGTGTTGTGTATTTCAAGTCCAGCTTCTGAAAATAAGGTGTGTTTGGATTAAAAACTGGATG
This sequence comes from Anser anser, assembly GCF_964211835.1. Classification (NCBI taxonomy): domain Eukaryota; kingdom Metazoa; phylum Chordata; class Aves; order Anseriformes; family Anatidae; genus Anser; species Anser anser. The sequence goes on from NC_139721.1 coordinate 157,449,320, forward strand.
AAAAAATGGATTTAGGTCAGGACCTGAATTCCTTAACGTGAGCAGTGTGCATTGCCCTGGACTTTATTTCCTATTTCTCTAAAGATCCACCTTTCCTGCAGCCAGAGAGCAAGAAACACATAAAATCTAGTGAAGCTTTTCCTTAAAGACTAATGCTGTTGAGATTTATCAGGACAATGGAAGGCAGGTTTTTTTTGTCGACTGTACACAAACGCAGACATTCTATAAACAAGGAATTGATTCAATTGTTTCCAGAGGTATGAGAGCAAGCGAACAAGCTGAGGTTTGGCTATTAAAGACAATATCGGAAGAGGGAGGGAATTAGTCTCCAGTTGAGCCAAATATTTCCCTCTCAAAAAATAAATGAATCAAAGTCATGCTCAGTCAGCCAGATTATCCAAGCTGATGCCAGCATACCTGGTTCCTGGGTTGCATGTGATTTCAGGAGAGGGATACAGTATTCTCTCTGAACAAAAGGGAGGCATCATGGAGGCAATAGGGACTGCAGGGTGCCCCAGTTTGGATTTTCTTAAGCAAGGTGAAGCAGGTGCATTTCAGAGCAGCTCCATGCCCCACATGGATGGGTTTGATGTTTTGCTTGCTGACAAGCCCTGCTGGGATGTGATTCTTCCTAAAGCTGCTGCAGAACAGGCTCCCTGGGACCAGTTCTGCATTTGCTGTTGGTGGGCCTCACCTTTTGGCCCCCACTCTGCCATGGTTGGACAAAGCAGGCCCAGATGTGCTTAATTATCTCTGGAAAGGGTGTCCCAGACATGGCTAACTAGTCCTTTTCCCATTACCTAGCTGCCCCAGGGGTAAGGGCACAGTTAGGTACCTGCTACAAGGCCCTGATTCCCAGCTTCACTCAGGGTCTCCAGCTGGTCCCACGTTGAGCAGCCAAGAGCTGGTTTTCAGAACCATGTCCAGGGAAATGTGTAAGTGTCTTGAAATGCCCCTACTCCTTTCATGTGAAATGCCCCTACTCCTTTACAAAGCTGGAGCATGGCCTCTGAGGTCAGCCAAGGCCTTGGCAGCTCCATCAGGCCCATTCATCCCCTTGGTAGGATCAGATGAGTTGGCGACACAGGGTCCTCGCTGGGACAAAGAAGAGGAAGGTTTTCTGCAGCAGCCCCTCTGTGTCCTTCGAGACAGAGGCAGGAGGAGCAATGAGGGAGGTTTGCAGCCGGGGAGATGTGTGAGGTCTGGGGGGACCTTCGCCCTGGGTGCCACTCTAGTATGGCAGGGCCCACCAGTGACGTTCAGTGGGGCATTTCTACCTAGAGCAACCACCTCCACGCACCAGGAAGGCTTTGACACGTAAACCTCCCCCGTAGCATGACCACATCCCCCGGCTTCCTCTCACAGCTCCCTGACTCACGGCCCTAACGCAGCAGTGGGCAGGAGGCCAAGGAGGAGGTTCCTCCATGTCACAGCAGCTCCGGAGGCCGGCCTCTGGTGGCGAGGACATGGCAGGAGGAGGCCTGGCTGCTTGCCCTCCCCGCCTGCACTGCATCCAGCTCCACACCACGGCAGCTCGGCTTTTTCTCTTTCTCACGTGCCCTGCAATGAGGTGCAGAAACACAGGGCCAAGGCATAAGCGGACACCCCAGCTCCCTCCCCAAACCCCAATCCTGTTTGTGGTGAGACGGTGGCAGCCAGCAACGGGGATGCACCACAGCCACCCCTTGCTCTGTGTGAGCCCAGGAAGGGCTCAGCCTGGTGAATTCCCTCTGCCCCCACCGAGGGTTGCAGCAGGGGAAGGTGTCAGCACCCATCACTGAAAACCAGCCCATCTCACTCGGGCAGTGTGGTGGAGCAGCATCTTATGGTGCTAGGGCTGGGGTCCTTCTGTGTGAATGCATCAGGATGCAGCCGTGCCCTATTCCCCTCCCTGTGCTCTTTACTCTGGCCAGTACAAATTGGCAAAGATGGCTGGGGTGGATTTTTGCAGAATATTGTATTTTCAGAGGATATTTTATTTTGTGGGCAGCTGGCACTTCTGCACAGACACAGACACAAGGATACGCAGATGCACTTCCAGCAAAAAATGTCTTCTTTTGTAGCAGCCAGAGTCCCCCTGTCCTCCCACTTCTGGGCAAAGAGTGCAGAGTGCCTTGTCCCAGGGTTTCTGTTCTGGGAACATTTCTGTGTGCCCTGGGCTAGGTGTGTGCCAACTGTAACTCAGATCCCGGTGAGAACATCTGGATCCAGATCAATGCCAGGATCGGTGTGCAGAAGGTCCAGGTTTGAATTACAAGGTGAAGAAAGGGGCAGAGAGGGAGAACAACAAAAAAAACAATGTTGTAAAATGTTGAGTGAAAGCTGGATTCCTACCAAAACCCAAATAGAAAATATGATCAAACCCAAGAGAGAGAATCTGGGCCGATGGATCTTGATCTTCTCGGGCAACCAGAGAGATGTACTGAAGACTTGAAATTTGGCATGAGACACACATATGTGGAGTGACAAATGGAGAAGCTTATAAGCCATGTCATATAAATAGAGCTCTCACAGCTGTCTCATCGTAGCTTTAGCATATGGCCTTGCCACCTGCAATATATTGGCTGCAGTGAGCCAAGAAGTTTGCTTCTAGCTTGGTGGCTCTTCACCATGGCAAATAGTGCCACGGAGTCGTTCAGCTGGATGCGATATGCTCACCCCACTTACAGAGCTGGTCCAGAGCTTCTCAGCAGAGATGCTGAGAAACCTTAATTCTTAATTCTTGACCCCTTCAGAAGTGCTCATGGGTGACAGGTACGGTCTTCTTCACATCTGCTCACGGTATTTATCGCCATCTCTCAAAATGCATGTGATTTTTCTTGGTTTTGGTTCATGTGGTTGAACATGGCCATGGTTTCTAACTGGGGCTTCTGAGTCAGCTACGACACTAATGCTGGTAATGCTTGATTAGGGAATAACTTGCTCCCAGCAATATAGGGCCTGTCCACAGTACGGGGTCGTGAAGAATCACCGCCCATCCATCTCCTCCCAGTCTTGGGTTCCTCCAGATGCTCAGCTGCAGAAATTTCCCAAGTTGTAACTAGCCAAGGGCACTAATCACTGACAGCCCTGACCCAGAGAGGTTTCTCCAGAGCCACCTGGTCTCCCTGGAAAGCTTGCAAACCTCCTTCCATCCCATCGTATCTGACAGCAACTCGTAAATCAGCCCGCAGCTGCTGGCATCCCCTTTGAGGGTTGTGGTCTGTAGCTTGTCTTTGGGATAAAGCATGTGCACAAGTAAGGAGGGTCCTGGGGGAAGGCAGCCAGCTATGGGTGCAGGTGCTGGCTCCAGGAGCACCCATGGGTCCCACACTCAGGGTTTAAGGCAATCTGGTAGTCACAGAGTGATGGTTTCATGGGGCAGCCTCCAGATGCTGCTCCACCAACCCCTTCCCACATCACCTGCAGCCATATCGGAGAGAACTGCAATTGTCTGTGCTCCCCTTCCTCCCAGGATGGCTTCACCCGACCACATCAACTGTTTTCTCTGGCCTGCTTCTTTCCCAGCAAATCCACCTCTTTGTTTTAACAGAGACTCAAGCTGCAACATTTGGAGGTGATTATTTCTGAAATCAGGGTCAGCGCAGCAAACCAGAGCTGAGATCACCACCACCCTGCCTTTCCCAAGTCTTTGTTCAGGAATACAGCTTGATCCAAATTTCTGGATTTTCGTACTGTGGGCAGAGCCATAGTTTAAACTGTCCTGGACCAGATTTTACTTCTTTCCCTGAATAAACTGAAAAGGTTTTCTTCAGAGCCAAAATAAAATAAAATAAAATGCAGCAGTTAAAAATAAAGCTCTGAATCTCACCAATAACAGAGCCCAGCAAGTATTTCCATCTAATAGTAATGCATTACATACGGACTCAGGGCTCTACTCTCCTTTTGAAGATCATGGGAATTTTGCCATTTATTTCTGTATAAAAAAATAAAATGCTGAATGCTCAGCATGAGTCTGGTTGGCTGCTGACTGAAACACTTTGCAAAATGAAATCATCCTAGGTTTTCTGTCCAAGAACGGCTGCCTTCGTGGATTCTTACACCAGTCATGTGGAAAAGGCCAACGTGTTGGGAGATGGATGGCTCGAATGCAAGCTGATGGAGTCACCGCATCCACTTGTCAGCTGCTGGTAACATGTATTGCACCTTGGTGATGTCAAAAGGGCTCTTGGGTGACTTCCTTCCCTTTGCCCCATAATGCGGGGAAGTGGTTGGGGAGCATTGCCTTCTCACTGCATGTGGGGAACTGGAGACAAAGGTGAAATGGCAGCCCATGGGAGACACCAGAATGATATGTGGGTCTACAGATTTTCCAGGTTGAAGTCGTCTTGCTCTGCCTCAAAGTGGTTATCCTACCAAAGCCTGGGTGAAGATCAGCCTGAGACACTAATGCTCAGAGTATGCGACCAGAATTCAAGGTGTGAATGAGGAATTGAGACTTCCTATAATCCTGGGCTGCCAGATCCTTGTTTCCCACCCAGTCAATGGAGAAAAGCAGATGTCAATAGTGAATTAGAGGATCCCAGAAAGTCCCATACCTCTCTCCCCTGCCTGACATAGGGGCACATGTACCAGCTGGCAGTCTGAATTGCTCTTTTGAACTGCAATGCCATTGAAAACATTTCAAATGCAGCCTTTAATCTGATCCCCTGTCATCTGTTATCTGACCAACAATTTCAACACATAAAAGTTCTGCTAAAACCCGGACACATATTGCTTCCCTTCCACCCATCTTCAGCTAATGATTAATGTGCTGGGAAAGCAAATGGGAGAAGCTGATCTTTAATGAGCAAAGAAGCTGTTGCAAAACACATCTAGAGCCCTGCAGGCTGCCAGCAGTTTTGTCTGAGAATTGCACCGACTTCACAGTCTTTACTCTCTGCAAGCACCAAGACTTTGTGGCAGAGACCAAGAGGTCTGCTTGAAACTTCCCCAAATCAGTTTGTTTTCTTGTGTTCGGAAGTGATCTATTCTTGATATTGAGAGTCTGAGCCCAGATTGTGCCATTTAGTCATTAATGTTGGTATATAGCAAAAAATGTAACAGTAAATAGCAGATTTCGTTCCCTTCTTTCCTCCCCTTGGAACTTTAGCTGAAACTGAAGATCTTTCAACTTCCTGTTGTCCTTCTCCAAACAGAGAAGGAAAGCCCAAAGAGCTCATTTGCAGAGGAGTTCTAAACAAGGTGAAAACACAGTCCTTGCCAGAGCAGTGAAATAAAAAGTTCATATATACCGAGAAAAAAAGCTCCCCATTCCCTCCTCAGCCTCCCTTTGTGGTGGTTTCAGCAGGAGGCCTAGCCCAATACTGGCCTCGAGTGACCCAACAAATGCTGGTATCACGTTCTTCAGATCAGCTAATGCACCCGAAGGGATTAGCTCCCATGTACCACCTTTCTATAAACAACCTTATCTTATTCAAGGGAGCTCTGGGGTTTACCTTTTGTAACCTGGCCTTGCTTTGTATCCCATTTTGCGCTTTCCTACAGGCTTAAAATTACTATCCCCTTCAAAAATTTTCCAGTGTCTGCCTGGATAACTCTCTTATTATCATAGGCACTTCACAACCCTCTCACCAATAGACTAGTTGATGTTCCTCATATTGATTTAGCTGTCCCAGGAGACCTAGAGTTTATATTGCCTGGCTGAAAACAGACTAGAAGTGAAAAAAGTAAGAAGCAATTCAGTCTGAGGACAGGAAAGTTTAAAGAAATGAACAGATTCAATGAGTAGCTCTGAATAAAGACAAATAGGATAAGAAACAAGTCAGTCCTAAAGGCTACTACTACTACTAATAGTACTACTAATAATAATACTAATACTACTAAAAGGCTACTAATTCTACTACTAATTTGACAAAAATGGCAAGAGTCAGAGCAAATGTAGAAGGGATTTTGCATTGATCTGAAGTTAAAAATAATAAGAACAATAACAAACTGGTGGCTTGCAGGAAAAGGGGATGAGGAGGTAAATGAGACTGTACAGACTGAAAATACATGAGCTGCAGGTGATTTTGGGAAGGGAGCTGGAGTGAGCGTACTAAAATTCAGAAAGTGTTGATGCAGGAGAAACACATAAGGAACATTGTTTTCTCTCAACCTATGTTCCCAGTAAGGGGATACTGGTGCATTGTGGCATTTCTACACTGGAAGCTGGGATTACTGGGATTTCATATTGCTTCCACCCATGGACTTCCTGGCGGAGCAGGCAAGAGAGGATGAGCCTCCTCTCCATCCTCTGCCCAGTCACTGCCAGCAGACCTCTCTCCAGCTTGTTGTTCCTGGTGCCTGCTGTCCTGAGTGTCATGTCCCAGCCCTGCCTGGATGTATGACCTGACATGGGGACAGGTACAACCCCACTGTGTGGACCTAGCAAAGCTGTGCTTGCACAGGTATGGTAACACTGATCCTTTTCCCTATCATCTCCCAGAGTAAAACACTCTGATGCTGCAAATGCCAGTCGATCTCTCCCATTTAGTGGTTGAGGGCTGAAAACAGGACAGGACAATGTGTTTTCCAGTCTGAAAGGAGCCTTGGGAGGAGATTTTTTTTTTTTGTTTTTCCTGGCAGAGCTCATATAGGTAGATCACAGCACCACATTCTGATGTCCCACAGACCTTGTGCAGTGGGGAACACGGCACAAACTGGGCCAAGTGGCTGCCTGCCTCCCATGGAACACTGCAGGGAGAACAGGCAAACGCATGAAATTTGGGCAGGAACTGGAGCCAGCTGTGCATTTTGCCCAAAGTCCTTAAGCTCTGACAGTTCTAGGACATTAACAACTCACAACATCCTCACCAACACTTCTGTTTGTTTATACATAATTTTGGTAACAAGAAGGGGGGTGGAGTGGGGTGAGGTAGGGGGTGAACCCTCCATGAAATAACCACTGGAAACCACAGTGGGACCATCTTTATAGGCTGTAAGATCCATAGAAACCACAAGGAATTGATTTGCAACAAAAATCACCTTTAGATAACCTTTTTTTTACTCATTCTAGAAAAGTGTAACACAGCAGGAGCTCCACTGTTCATGAAGTTTTGTATGCCAATCCAAGGGAACTTATTTTGTACTTTATAGCCCTTATGTTCAATTTTTAATTATTAGCTTTTTCCCCTTGTAAATTTAAATCTGCTCCCATTACACTTCAGGAACAATAGTGAAACCCTCCTGCAGCTAATTTAACACCTTTAAATTCCCATGGAAGGTAGCCAAGGATTCTGTATCCTTATGGATAGTAAAATGCCTACCTTACTTTAGGGGAGGCAAGTCCAAATCCTGCTATGGCTATATTTATTAAAAGAAGCTGTTGTTAACTTTGTTTTCTAACAAGAGTATTAAAGAATTATCTTTGCTCGTTATGCTAAAATAACAGTCAAATAGGTGTCAACTTGTTCAAAGTATTTCACATCCCCAGAAGATAAGCTAGGAAAACAGTAGTTTGATCACATAAATATCCACACATCTTCAGGCAGACTGGAGGAGTTACCATTGCAATCATCCGATTAAGTAAGGGGAAAAAAAAAAAAAAAAAAAAAAAAAAAGAGGCCAGAAGACTGACCAGGCTCAAATACCACACTGAGAAAAGGGAAGTTTGTAAAGTCCAATGGAAAATCTTCACTCTAGCTCTGGGCTTTGATCTTTTATTCTTTATTCCACTGGAAGATGATGGTAAGTCTATCGCTGGCTGTACACTGATGACTATCTACTTCTGTTTTTCATTGTCACTGTTTTCCCCCTAATGAACTCAATTTAAACCATCTTTCCACCTTATTGCAGTGATGGAATAGCCTGCAAGGTCCACAAGAACCCCAAGTCTCTTACTTCATAGCCATCACATGTAAGCCTGCTCACATTTGCCTTGGATGTTCTGTGACTTCTGTCCTTTCCCTGAACAAGTAGCCCAAAGCTTACCTTTACACCTGTACAACCTTCTGTCTTGTTTTGAGAAATTTAGTCCTGCAGGGGACCCTTGGGAGGAAAATAACCAAGTGCCTCTGCTGCAACTCCTTTTACATGTAATAAGTTCATTTAAGCCCAGGGGCAACCATGGGTTTTCTGTTTCTTTCTGGATCCACCACTAATTATCCTATTCATTTTTTGGGAGCACAATGCAAAGTAAACAGGAAATCAGTTGAATAGCTGGAATACCAATGAAAATATGCCTTTTTAATGAATGGAAAATTTCATGGAGCGTTTGTGCTAGTCTGCTTTTATTAAATGAGTCCAAGTGACATAGTATGCAGATGAAAGAGAATCAGAGAGTCTGCAACTCAAATACTTTTGCTAGTGGCACCAGCTGACCCAAGAATTAGCAACAACATACACATAAAGCCCTTGACTTGCTCCTCAACACCACTCAGCAAGAGACAGAGACACCATCTTCACATGCCTCCTGTGCTTTATGCAAGGGAACCTAGTAGAGATGTCTTAAGTATACAGGGCAGGGAGGCTCTGGGACCTGATCCACCTGATTAATCCATATATTGCAGTGTCTGAGCTGAGCTCAGGACCCAGGATCACCCTCAGGGGCCTTGACTGCTGGCTGGGAATCTCTCCAGGTAGCACTGCCAGCTTGCACACCACGGGCTAACTCATGCAACTGAGCACGTGGAGAGCTTTTGATGAGACTTTCTCCAAACCTAAGGGGTCTGGTCCTGTGTATGCTTATTCTTTCTTCATCAGAGTTGATATATTGAGACAGAAATGTGTTACTAAATAAGTATCATAATGGTGCTGTGCAGCTCCTGGAGCATTTCTCAAATGAAGACAGCTGAGTTTAGGTGAGGTGAGTGTTGTGAGTGAGGTATCTAAGTCAGTGGAGATCTAAAGCTCAGTTCAGTGAACTGTGGATCTCCAAGGCAAAACAAGCAAGGTCTGCTGCAGGTGGGACAAGGAAGAATCCTTGGAGAAGGGAAGGGTATCAACCCAAGGAAGAAGGTAAAATGCACATTAAGCACTTGCGGTGAATATCCTTGTATGCCAGAGTATCTCTTAACTCAAACTTCTTGTCAAGAAGACCTCAGCCCCTGTTACACATCCTGTACGTGCAAAAAACATGAATAGATTAAATCACAGCTGCCTCTGGGGTGGAACAAACTGGCTACTTAACAGGCCACAACCCACTTCACATAAATGAAAATAACTTTGCTTTTATTTAATGTTCAAGTGCACCTTTGGGTTGTGTGTGGGTTGTCATCAGGTGGTTGGGGTGTGTTTAGTGTATACACATTTCTCAAGAATCAGATACTTTCACAATAAATAAGTTACTCAACGACTTTTTTTTTTTTTTCTGTTTCCTTCTCAGTTTCTGTTTCACTTTAAGGATTTTACACATTGAGTTTCTGGGAAAGAAAAAAAAAAGGCAGAAAAAAAAGAACAACAGACCTAACACAACAACAAACTCTACCAAATAATGTTAATGCGTAATTTCTAGGCAAAGCTCCCTGACACCATTTCAGTGTTTGGTCATTTACAAGAACCATTCAACATGAATATTGCCTTTATTAGAATCTTGTAATTTGTTAGTACTTAGCCTGGTCATGTGGAAATCTGCTTGGACAAATTCCTTGGCAAGTTACATTTCTGTCTGGGAGAAAAATAAATAAATATATATACACATATATATGTGTGTGTGTGTCTATTTATATGTACATAGAAACGCATATTTAAACCTGGAACCCTGAATCTGTTGTATAGAGGCATGGACATATGAGCTGTGGTTTTATTGCAGGTGCACTGTGGTGGAAATGCATGTAGCAGCAAGTGACCAAATCTACGTTTAAGATCCCTTATTAGCCCAGCCAACAACACTGGAAGGAACAAACCATCTGCTTCACCAAATCCTCTCAGAGCCCAAGGAAGGATTCACATGACTGAAAGCCCAGTTGGCTGATTTTTTAAAGTATTCTGGTCTAATAAAACAATTTCAGTCTCATCAAAACCAACACCTTACCCTACAGAACTTGCCTCACTTGTTTCTCTTGACCACCAGTGGTCCAAAACCACCAGCTGAGAAGTGCCAGCTCTGCAGAAAGCAGGTGTGACTCAGAGTGTTGGAAAACACTCCACTTCCCAAATTCAGACTGGTTGCAATATGAGGTTTCACCCACTACAGAGATTACCCCTTACCCTTGGCTCAGATTATCGTCATTTCTGATGACATTTGGTCAGAGATTTTCCACAAATTTGTGTATACATAAAGCTCAGTGGAAAGCCCTTGCTCAAAAGTGATCCAAAATGCACATTTATAATAACCCAAGTACTAAGAAGGTGTCTGACGGTGACTTTTATTTGATCGCTGAGTACAGCGTGTGGTTTCTTCCATGACCTTACACAAATTGTGGTAACGTGCAGCTACTACACCAGCTCATTAGCCCATTGTCAAAATTTCTGCAATAATTTAAGGGTGAAAAAAAAAAAAAAAAAGAAGAAAAAAAGAAGAAGAAGAAGAAGCAGCTTTGCATGTGAAAGAGAAAATAGTGGGAGGAGGGTAAAATCACCAGGGTGAAGTACAACATGTTCAGCAGACTCCAGTCCCTTGGCTGCCTGCCCAATGACTTTCCCGAGCGGAGCTCTCCTAGCAACCGGTCCCCAGCCATTTGAATTTTTATGTATCGCTATGTCGGCGGTGATGTCACGGTTTCCATGGCTACTATCAGCTGGAGGAACTATGACACTTAACGCTGCTAAGTAGCTGAGTAAAACTGACCCGGCTGAAATATCTCAGGCAACTCTCGGAGGTGCGTGCTTGGGCGCAACGTGGTGCGCGCGGCCGTGCTTTTTGCTGATGGAGCCCTTCTTCACCGAGCTGCTTTCGGCTTGCAGCTGGAGGTGGATGCATCGCCTGTGCCACGGGGGCTGCTGCAATATTCGTTCTCCTCCGAGTGCTTCATTGTAGAAATTAAATATTGTTATTAATTAAACTCCCCGTCCCACAGGCTGCCCAGCCCTGGCTGGTTAGAACACACTTGTGAGAAGAGAACAGGCAACCCATTTGTCATGCGGTGACAACTTCTGGCATCAGGAATGAAGTGTTTCAATAAGAGAGGGCTTTGATCCTATTCATAACAGAGTATTTAAATAATTGCTAACCAGGCAGAGACTTCAGGCATTATCCCAGGGAGTGTTTCATTATTGCAAAAGGTTAAACCGAGCCTTTGGTGCACAAGCCAAAAAAATAGTAGGACTCAAGAAATGTGGTCAAGGGATTAAGTCTGAAGCCATGGTTCTGCTGAAGTAGAACAGGCCAGGGGCCAGGAGATGGTCTGGACACGTTGTCCACTTAAGAATGAGCAGAGAATGTACCCGTGGCACAGAGCAAACAGGCACGGCACTCACAGTCTTGCAGCCGATAGCTCATTGCAGCAACTTCTATGCTCAAGAGCCTCTGAAAATAATCTGAATTTTGCAACAGAAGCACAAAATACTGAATATTCCCCACAGAGAAGATATTGCCCTCCGCCACATTACCAAGACATGCTTACCAGCTGGGGGTTTGTCACACATTAAGCTCTCAGAGGAAAAAATCTTGCTGCTCCAAATGTTGATAGCGAAGCTTCGAAGGGCTGCCTTTTCTCTCAGCCAAACCACGTCTTCCCCACAAGGGTTCTTCTTAGCACACTTTATCACAAAGTCCTCAAGAAATAATCTTGAAAAAAAAAAAAAAAAAAAAAAACTGTCCTGAGAACAAATAACCCTGTGAAATAAAATTTTGGCTAGTGCTGGACAACATGTGGTTTTCGCAGGAGATTTTGAAAGGACGAAGCAAGTAATGGACTTTCTCTGTGGTTTGTGTTTGTAACTCTTTGGGGGACGTGTCTGCAAAGGGGGTGAGCTGTTCAGCACATACTGTCCACTAGCTCCAGTGTGAAAATCCCTTCCCACAGGTAGCATGTCCTCCCTGGTGCAGCATCGCCCCAGCTGCGAGCTCCGCGTGTTGTTTCCACCTCTGCAGGTCTATCTCATCCTTCACACTGCTGACCAACAGCAATTCTCTGACATTAAGACAGTCATAGATGAAGTTTAGGCACCTATATCTAAATATCTACACCTGATCTGGCACCTAAATTCTCCTTGTAATAGAAGAAGAGCCAATTAATATAGCTGAGATGCCAGAAAGCTGTTCAGGTTCCCCAAGGTAGACACCTGCATATAGTCAGCTGAGCCATCTCTGGACTCCTGTGACACGCAGTGAGATTCAGGACCCCCCACAGGAGTCCCATGGCATTTCAGACATGACACTAAATGCATCGGAGAGGCCTGGCAGATAGGACACTGGGCCAGAGGACACCATCTCTCCTGGAGGGACAGCTTCAGCCCAGGTGTGATGCCGTCAGGTATTTCAAATGACACCAGAAATTTCTATCCTAGTTCTCCATATATATGCAGATGTCTTCATGCAGGCATCTTAATGCAGACTTTATAATTTCTGAGCTGATTTCCACTCGTGCTATCAGTAACAGCTGTGGGCAGATCCAGTTGCCCATGTGCAGGCAAGCAGTTTCCTTTCGGGTACTCTGCATGTCTTCTCTGGCCTCCAGCTGCTGCTCCAAAATGTCACAGGTCTCCTGTAAATTCTCAGTATCCTTCTCCCATCCCTTGTGGTTTTCCCTGTGATGTTCCCATACTCTAAAGCTTTCCAAGTGGCACAAGGTATTTATTTTTAGACAACTTTTTTTTCCACCATTTACTGTACAGTTTCCAAGATTACCTTCTGCCCTGCAGGCTGATCAGTTCAAAGAGCCCACAACATGCTGGATACCTCACATCCACCTCACATTCATTTTGGCAGTGGCCTACATCCAGACAGTCTCCTTCCAGCTTCCTTAGAGCTGACCTACACATAAACTCTGTTGAAACGGGAATTCATGCAAATCTTGGCATTTTTTGCATACATTTATTATATGATGACACATCACAGTATAAATATCCATAGGTCTGAGGATTCATTCACAGATGAGGTTCTCTAAACCAACAGGTGCATCTCAACATGAAGGCCTGGGTCCTCCCACATAAATTTGTGCTCCTGGCCTGTGGAGATAACGATCACCCGATGTTCCTGCTTGAGCCAACAGCCAGCCCCACAAGGCAATGCAAATCTTAGCTGGACTGAATCGCCTTCTGGAAGCTCTGCTGGAAATCCTGTAGGTCTACCTGGTGTGTGATTAACCACTGATCCTTTCAAGTAGGGTCACATTTGCCCAGGCTCACCAGGCACACTTCCATCTCCAGACAGATCCTTGGGGCAGCCATGCAGCTTTAGGGGAATATGAAGCTTTAAGGAGGTCAATGTGGGAGAATTTGGTTCAGGACAAATCAGAGGTGGGTCTTCCTGCAATGGGTATTCCTCCTGTGGTACTACTTGCCACAGGAAGGCGTAGATGCTACAAATGTGCTTGAGAATCCAGTTAGATCCAAGAGACGCTAGACAAATTCATAGAAGAGAAATCCCATGAAGGTTAATAAATATAGAGAAACAACAGTCCTCTCGGAGAAGTGGCTGGGGCTTTGGAGAGCTCTCAGAGAAATACATGTGTTTATCTTGTTTTATACCCTTCACTAGGCAAACTACTCATGGCCACAGTCGGGGAGAGGATGTGGGGCATTGTCTGACTCAGCATGGCCATTCTTATGCTCTCACTATCAAAGAGCCGTATTTTCATCACGTTATTTTTGCGTGCCTGTGAGAATCCCCTGCTGCTGAGCCCTGGGCGAAGGCTCTCAAAACAGCGATACCAGTAAGGCGGTCCAGATGTACGATGTAATATCTTTTCATCCCTGCTAGTAAGCCGCTGGGCTCTCCCTGACTGCTTCTTGTTCTTACAGCATATTTTAAAGCAGAAACTGTTCTCTTTGCTTGCATGGAGAGTAAGAAGACTTTGCAGAGACTCAAGCCCCCTTACTCTAGGTCGTGTTGACAAGCAGACTGCAGCACTCACCTGCTCCTTCCCCTCTGCACGAAATCAGAAAGGTTTCAAGAACAGAGCCCAAGCCTTTGGTCTTCAACTCAGTGCTCACCACCTTGACTTTGCTGTGCCATCTGAGCAGCCACAGTGATGCTGTTTCATCCATGCAGCTGACCCTGCAGGACGTCCCTGGGGGTCCTACAGCCCCATTTCCCACCCTGCAGCCAGCTGAGACAGACAGACAGCCTCCCTCTGCCATCTCCAGGACAGACAGACACCTCCTGGGGACAACTCAGAGGAGAAGAAAGATGCAGGTTTCACCTGCCAAGAACAGCAAAGGTGCTGAAACAACCAGGATCGAGCAGGTGACTGGTGTTAGGTGAGGACAAGCCTAGCTTTGAGTCATTTCTCTCTTGTAACACTGTTCCTCTCTGAGCAGTGAACTGAGAAATCAAGACATGAATTCTCACAATGTTGCCCTTGCTTGCTTTATTTGAGATCCCTTGCAGGCCGTGCCAGCATTAGGTAGGTGATCTTCACATGATCAGACAACTGAACACTTGGCAAGGGCACTGTGATTTCACGACCTACAGAAATCACAAATCCACGTATTATTCCCCTGAATGCTGGGACAATGCCTATGCTCACCCCTGAGCCTCTCACACAGGCCCTGGTGTTTTATTTTCCAGGAGATAATTAGATCTGCTAGCGACCATGTGTCTGCTTCCAAGTAATGTTGGATATGCTATTTTCAGGCATAATTCAGAGTATCCTACAGCAGCAGCTCAGGGTGTTTTTTTGGCAAGTGTTTTGCAACAGCGCTGTAAAGTTTTTAATGTGCCATCATTTCATTTCTGTTGTTAACACAGATGTCTGTTGAAAGATAATGTTGCACATTACAATCTCTCAGGCACCAGCGCAAGACCGTTTTCTCAGAGAGGCAAGTCCCTGGCAGAATTAGCCCCCGAAACAACACCCTCCGAAAATGTGTAGGAGCATTTCTCCCAGGCCCGCATCGTGCCTAGAAAAGACCAGGCTTGTTAAAAGTGTGAACGCACACATCTGTGCATATACAGTCGATTTGCTCAAGGAATCTTTGTAATTGCACACTTCATGCTAATATCTGCACATGGGAATGACTCGTTGCATATTCACTGTGGTCATTTGCGGAGGTCCTTATGAGGAACATATGTAGAACAGTGATTGCTTTTGTGATCTAGGTACGTGACCAGCAAATGCAATCACCAGATAGTCCGAGGCCCATTCAGGAGGAATTAACCACTGATGGAGAATGTGAATGAAAAACTCTGTGAGTACGTGCATCTTCATGCCTTAGTGCTCAGCCCAGCCTGGCTTAGGGAAATAGAAGAAGGATTTCCTCTGGCTTGGTTCTCTATAGAGGGCCATCAGTTGACCCCTGTACCTTTCTCTGAAGCCTCTGAAGCTGTGTTTTTCTTCTACCACCAGCCCTCTCCACCATCTTCGTGTGCAGGAACAGCAACAGAGAGAGCTGTGGGCAGCAGAAATGTCTGGAGGAAACTCATCTTGGAGCAGATGTGTGTGTCAGAGAAGCCACCAAACTTGGTTACATTGGTACTGGACCCCTGTTGTGGTCTGTTTGCAGATGCTTACCCCTTCTCTGGCAAGGGCACAGGGTGGCTTCTAGGCTTCATGTTCAGCTCCCCACCACTGCTCACCCTTGTCTCCCTGCATCTCCATCACCCTTCACCACAGCTGCGCTGTGCTCACATTGAGTGGTTCTTTCCCTGCTCCTAGTTCTTAGTCTCCTCTATAAGTGCACGCAGGGGGAATGACTCAGAGCCCCTGGATATCCAAAAACTGCTGTCCTAGATCATTTTCCCTCCAGGAGAGTGCTGCCCCATGGCTCAGCCCATGGTGAGGAGACACCACTTGGAAAGTGGGACACTTCTTCTGGGAGAGCAGGTGGCTGGGACCCCCTATTCACTCCCACACTGTTTCTCTCCAGGTGGCTCTGGGTGTCCCACAGCCTGACCACATGTTTTGATATAGGATTGTGATACAGGATTCGCCCGTGTGCCACAGCATCCCGAGGCCTCCCAGGAGCTTTCAGACCCCGCTGCACAGATGGGTGTAGGAGTGTGCCCACAGGGAACTGGTACCAGCAGGGCTGAAATGAGTATTTTGGAGCAATTCAGTCCTCCCCTGAATGAAATGCTGTTCGCTGGCAGGCCCTGGCTCCCATTGTCACCCGGTGATGAATGGGGCATCAGCGCGCCGTAATACTCTATTTGTTTTAGAGGTCAGTGTCAGACTGAAGGGTATTCTTCATAAACCAAATCAGGGAGTTTGTGCTTACGTGACCAGATTGGCAAGAGTATGCGAAGCCCCCAGTAGCTCCCATTGTCCTGAATGGGAACAGAGCTCTTTTGAAGATCTTACCCATAAATTATCTACCACTCCCTGCTCCCCCACGCTCTCTGCCAGCTCCCCACTCATGTTCTAATTAAAATAAAAACTCACAGGCGATGAGCTTGTGCCGCTGCTGAAGGATTGTGCCTATCTGGGCCCATGTTTTGGTTCCTGGTGGAATGGCACTGTGTCTGACACCAACCCCCACCACTTGCACAAGGACATCATAAGCTGTCCATTGAAATTCCTTCTTTGTTTTTCTTTCCTTCCCCTCCTGCTTCTGAGCATCATCTAGTCCGATCTGACAGCCCACAGGGGGATGTATAGTGGAGGGGGCAGGGAGCAGTCGCTGGGAAGTCAGCATCAATCAGGATGAGGGATCGTCATTTTGCCTTGCTTTAAAAATAAGACTATTTAGATGGTTCTTTTTTTTGTTTCATTTCATTTCCTAATGAGTTCAAGACTCACAAAAGACCTACAGCCTGCAAGAGCACACACTGGTTTGGTCTTTCCATCTAGGACACATGGGACTGCCTGCCTGACACTGGAGCTGTGCTCAGGCATGCTTACATCCCGATCCCTCTTCCTCCATGGGCATAGGGAGCAGTGTTGAAGCAATGTCATCAACCAAAGCACAAGAGACTGGGTAATCCACCCAAGGCCACACAGTCACTGTTCATGGATGAAACAGGGCATCTGGCACCTCAAATCCCCCTTTATGATTTGTCTGCAGCCTGGTGTGTTTTACAAGAATGAGATGACTACAGTCTGTTAAAAGCTGCTGCATGTCCTCAGTATTTGCCACACTAACACTTCTCCACTGGCACCACGGCTATCTGGTGGAAAAATGCATGGTGGTGTAAAGTGAACACATGAGAACTTCACCAGGGCTAGTGTTAAGCTCTAACAAAAACTCATATGAAATCTAAAATCTGTGGCAGATCTGCAGCCCACCTGAGCCTATATGTGACAGACACCCAGCACACATGTACACAGGTGTGGATGAATGTCTGTCCAAGGAGGAACAGTCTGAACAATGCTAAGCCCCTTGCAAAAGAATGGGTTACAAAGCCCCAGCAAAGAATGGGTTACTTTATAACAAATGAAACATAGGTCTTTTTAATAAAAAAAAAAAAAAGAAAGAAATCTGATCATTCTTCAATTAAAGAGCCCAACGTCATTAAGCTTGAGACACAATAAAATAATGTTATAAATTGATATAAAAAGAAATAATAAGTATAAATAGATAGTGGAATATATTGCAAAACAAATTTCCAGAACTGAACTAAAACTGTCTAAATTCCAAAGGAAAAATATCCTGTGATAACTTTACTCCTGTTTAATCACAGAATGACAAAATACCTGTTTTCATTCCAATTTAGGAAGAAAACATGTTCCATAACATCAAAATACTACAGAAGCTGAATCTGTGTCTTGACTTGCACTGATCTTCAACTGCCACTTGAACACATGGAGGCGAAGCCTGTAAATCCTTTATCATTACAAAAGAAAGTCAAAGAGCCTCCAACAGCAAATGCTCTTGAAAAATACCAGCCATTAAATGGCATGCTTTACAACAGATCTGAGGGTCCAATCCTGATCTCGTTGCTAACTGCAACTCTTCCAGGGCAGGAATAGCACTTTGTGCCTGGAGGCTGTGTCCTCAGCACCCAGGCAGCTTTGCCAAAACAGCTATGGGATGGGACAGGCACTGCTCTACCAAACTCCACGTGCCATTTAGCACACCCCTTGCTTTCTTTCTCTTCAGGGGTGCTGGAAAGAAAGGGGAGTTGAATGACAGATGATCCATAGGTGTCCTACAACTCCTCACCAACAGAATTACCCTAAGGGCTCTCAGGGGATCTCTGGGCCTGTCCCAAACTGCTCAGTTGTCAACAGGAAACCTCCTGCCTATCCACCCCTTGAAGAACCCAGCTGCTGCTTCGTCCTCTCGTTGCCTTTCATCTGGATCTGGCAGGTAGAGATGACATGAACTGGGGACCTCAGAAAGCAGAAGGGAGGATGTTTTAGACATAGGCCCTACTCTCCCCTCAGCTAGGCCTTACTGTAACAAATGAGCCACACAGAGAGGAGGCAGACTTTAACATTTAGGCCATTTTTGAGAACAAAGTTGAGGCACAAAACTTTCCAGTTGCTAGGCCCACATCTCTGATTTCAGAATTTTTTTGACTGCACAGGAATGCCTACAGATGGAGGAGACTCCTCACACTTAAATCCAACTACAGTACCTATTCCTCTGCAGTCACCAAACCAGGCACTTGCAATGACTCTGCTGTGCAGAAAGTCACAAGCCCTTGTAGACATCGATGTTTGAGCAGATGGATTTCTCCCAACTGGTCTGCATGACCTGTCCTTGGAGAAGAAACAACTTTGAATGTCACCAGGACATCCATAGTTCAGAGTTGGTCTCACTGCAGCTCCCCTGTTTGGAGCAGTGTGCCAAAGCCACCAGCATTTTCAGCTCCACTTTTGAAGCCTTGTTTCTTATTAAGAAGTCAAGACTACGTGACCTTTTGCTGTGCAGAGATCTGGAGATTACTTACCAAAATAAAGCAGTCTATAATCTCCACAACTGTTGCCTGTGCATCGCTGATAGAGGAGAACAGCAAGACACCTCTCAGTGGAAACAGCCCAGCCTGATAAGATCTGTGGTTGAGTGTGTGTGTGTTGCACAGCAGATTCTCAGTATGGGGACCATGAAAAGCTTTTTTTTTGTCTTCTCACTGCATGGGTTTTGCTGCTTGCTTCATATGATTATTTCTGTCAAAACAACCTGGCCTGCTGGAAGTGTGATTAGATATTAGGCCCAGTATGTGGTAAATGCCTTCACAAGGGAAAAAGTTGTGGGGAGCAAGGGAGCGTTTAAATAGTCCTTCCTTTGGTAGTCACCTCTCTGAGGCCTCTAAGGCTAGCAGAAGGTGTGTACATATCAAATCTATTTAACCATCAAGCCCTTTCTCTTCAGTCTGGCTTTCACACCTTGTTCAGAGGCAGTACATTGTAATGAAAGGGAGGAGAGTAGGAAATGTTTGTTTGTTTGTTTGTTTGTTTGTTTTTCCAACACAAGAATTAGGGGGCATCAAATGAAAGAAGGAAGGAGGCTCAAAATGTGCAGGAGGAAGTCCTTCACCCTGTGCAGTGGGGTTGCAGATCTCCTTGTCACAGGACACTGTGGATGCTACACATTTACAGGAGTGAAAGAGACTGGACAAGTTCATGGGAGAGAAATTTATAAATTTTGAATTCTTACATGTTGTCACTATGAACCTAGAAGTCGATTCAGCTCAGGAAGCCTCTGGGTTGTGTGTGAAGGTTACTGGGAAAACACTGCAGAGAATCGTCATTCATGATCCCTCTAATTTTACCTACTTTCTTAGAATTATACCTCTGGCCACTGACAGAGATACAGGACTACATGGACCTGAAATTGCTGCTGTGTCCTTTTCTCAACAACAAAAACATGTTAGTGTTTGTTAGCTGACTGTCATTCACATTTACTTTCAGGCTGTGAAAATACACTTGAATATACATATAGGAGTATTTATTTTCTGTCCATTGAAGAGTGCAGATGAGCCATAGACATCTACGCTGGAGACATCTAAAGATGTGAGATGAACCTTTGCCTTTTCTGGCCACACTCAGTCCTGCACTCAATGAACTCCCCTGAAGAGTCCAGTGATTTAAGGGTTCCCTGGGCTTATGCACTTTGCTGAATAGAGCATAAATGGTCATTTTTCTTTGACTCCAAGGGTTGTGCATTTGTGCAAAACAAATGATGTGAAGGAGTCTAGCAAATCTTAGCCTTCTGCAGTACATATACATGGTCAACCCGACACTGGTCCCAAGCAGCATCAGGGAAGCAGAAGTGTTCAGAGCACCCAGGAACGAGGCAAAAGATGGGGGCACAAATGACATCAAGGTGTGGGTTTAAAAGAATCCTAAAGTGTCATCTGCCAGCTCAGGAGTGAAATCACAGAGCTGGAAGGTGTAAGTAGTTGTTGCCATAAAACGTACAGATTCCAGGAGCTGAATGGCTTAGTTGCACTTGATAGCACCCAAGTTCATGCAGTCAGCATACTAAACTAGGAAACCAGCTAGCATGATAAGTCACAACAATTTATTTGAATTGGAGAATCACTATCCCTTGGGAGTACTACTGGAAGACGAGACTTGTCCTTGGGTCTATGCTCTTTGTGACTTTAGCGAGAATGTAAGAAAAATACTTAAAACAAATCAATCCCAGTATCATGTGTTGACAACATTAAAGAAATATGTGGAAAAGGCTAGGGTAACAAATAATTATACAAAGCAATGAAGACTGAATGGCAAACTGTGTCTTACAAGAACAGCCCAGCTCAGTATACACCACACTGACAGATCAGGGATTTTTTCCTGAAAGGGATTTCTAGTTGGGACAACTTCCCCAAATGATGTGGAGGCAGTATGAATTTCCAGTGTGGTGCAATGCTTAGACGGCAAGATTTAACTCTGGATATGTAGAAAGGTGAAAAGATGCAGTAGGGTGTACGATAGTGAGCATTGCCCTACCTGCACACTAGCAGGACAGGTGCAGGAATCTCTTCTTCACAGGGTTTTTTTCTAAATTGTTAAGAGCTCAGGGAAAATCTCCAGTGAAGACAGGTCTGGAAAAGACTTAGCAAGCTCAATCCCTTCAATTTACCCAAGATGGTAAAACAAGACTTGAGTCTGGACTGCAACTCAGTAGAGTTACTCCAGGTCCTTACATTGCCAATAGGTAGCCAGCCAACACAGTCAATGGACTGCAGAGTGAGATTCCTCTCGTCCTATGGCTAAAACAGGGCAGGTAGATTCCACCACCACGTGCCTTTTTCTCTCCTTTGAATCTGAATGAACTCCCGGGCAATTAGCTGAGCTACACTGTTAGCTCCTAAATTTAGGTAAAATTAATCCAGCCAGTTCAGGCTAGAAGTGATGTACACATCTTCTGATGGCAATGGTAATGAACCATTGCAACAACATATATATATATACAGTGGATTCACCATCACCCAAGTGTTCTAAATGAAGACTGAGCATGTTCTGACACAAAATGTTGTAGTTCAACCAGATGTTAAACAACTGACGCAAAGGTTTCTGGACCAGAGGCCTCTGCACGGTGTTTTGTTGGGGTCTGATAATAACTATCTTTTCCAGCCTTTAAAAGATTTTGAATTAAAATCCCAAAGGGTTATTAAATATTTTGTCAGTTTAAGATCTGCAGGACATCATGTTTGGTATTCAAATACCTCTTGCACAGGACCACTCAAAATTAGTATTTTCAGCCTCTCACACACTCATTTTCCTTTTCTAAGCCAGAAAAAAAAAATGATATTCAAGCCAAGCAAGAGATATTACTCTGTTAACTATGGCTTGGGTCTTTGCAATAGGTGCAGTTTTTTTGTGTCCTGTTGTCAGAGGTACAGCAAAGAGAGAAACAGTGGTCTTGGAAAAATCACCATGAAAAGAGCATTTGTTTTAGCCAACTTCTTCCTGTTGTGCTTTGTTTTCAAAGTTGTCTCATATGAAAGAGGGAAGCTGTTTGGCCACAAAACACAACTGTCACCTATCAAAACCTGAAGAATTAGAGCTAAATATGTCAGTGGGAAGGGGGGAGGACAAAGGGGTGTATAGTGCTGTAGCAAGCAGCATTCTCTTGAAAAATAATCTATTTAAACTCTCCTTTGAAACCACAGGGGAAGGTGGTGGCCATGTCGACTGAAAATGTCTCCATCCCACTAAGTGGCATTGTGCAGACATGGTCCGTGCACAGAGTTTTTTTATCATCTCAGAAGTGGCCCTGCTGCATCTATCACATCCACACTGCACCTGGATGGTAACTCTTTATTTGGAAATTAATTGGAGCACACACTTTCAAGGAAGATTATGAACAAACATGTCCCTTCTCCCAGCTTGTCCTACAGGCAGCCCTTCAGGATCTCCTGTTGCAACTGCTCCACTTTGCAGGTGGGCCAATGCCCACTGGAGATGGACTGGGATTTGCCACATGCTGTGTGGGAAGGAGAAGAGAGTTGCTTATACACAGTCCAGTTTTAATAACAAAACTTGTCCTTTTCTTTCAAGTTCATTTGTATTTTTCTGAAGTCAAAAAACCAACATATTCAGATAAAGTGGAACCAGAGGACCCTTTCCCGTAGCGTCAACTCCTGGTTTACAGATAATATGATAACATATAAGAAACGCGCTTGGCTCACCACATTTTTTAGTTGCAAACGTAACAACAACATGATGGTAGGGAGTGACCACAGTGGAATCCAAAGCAGTAATACTGCGGTGTATAGTCCTGGATACAGTTATCTTTTGAGTCACCCTTCCTGTCAATATTTATAGAGAAATAAAAGGCTCTGGCTGGAAATGAAGAAGGTTATTTTACTGGAACCCCAGACACATTTTGGCTGCTAAAATCATCCACAAAGCATTAAAAAAAAATGATCACATGCTGTGAATCTATCATTAGACAAGACAACTTGGAAACAAGTCTTCAATGGCCTGAAACACTAGAAGATGGAAGGCTTTTTTCCACTTTAGGGGGTCTCTTTCTTACAGCACACTCAAGAGAAACAGCTGGTCTTCTCCCACCTTTGCTCAGTTTCCTGCTCCATCACTGCTTGTTTCCAGATTACACCCTTCCATGGGCCACAGATGGAGACGTCAGAGGAGGCTAGTGTATCATGGCCTGAAAGCTAGATAAAAACTTGAACATGTCACTTTCCTTTTCCCTCATGCCAACGGGTTCAAGTAGCACTGAACAAGGCAGGGCAAGCCATTAAAATACCTAGCTGTGACCTTGCTTTTTTTTTTTTCTTTTCCCCGCGCTGATTATGTGTTTTGGTTGGCAGGTTCTTCTAAGGTGGTTTCCTAAAGCCTTCTATCAGGAAAGTTTCTCTGTATCTATGTACAGATCGACAGCTTACATTCAGAAGCTATGCACAGAAACAAAGATATAAGAAAATGAAAAAATGAATATTCTTTCACATTAGGTGAGAGACATTAAACAAGTGAACCAGAACATGGGTAGCTCCTTCACAGATATGAAATGGAGGACATGCCTCTCTTACCAACCGAGCAGGAGAGGAGAAAAATATAGGGCTTTTGCTATTTCTGGCTACATCTGTGCTTAGTAAATTAAGCAGTGTCAGGAAGTGTTGCCTGCTAGTGAAGCTTGATGAGCCGTACTTTTAGATCATTAGCACAGTCCCTGGATGGTTTAGGCTTATGCCAACAAGCACCATCCCAAACCATTCCTGGGAAAGCCCCATTCCCTATGTGTATTTTGCAACTCCCTCGCTTTGAATGCTGACAGATTTTTAAAAAACAAGCATGAGCTCTTTCATACCAGTTGGCTTCACTATGCACATTTGCTTTGATAAGATAGACATAATTGCCAAGACCTTTTGGTTTCTTTCTCAAATCCATCCTTTCATGGCAGGAGTGACGGTGAGGGAAACTCAAGGTCCAGGTGATTCTGGAGTCTTTAGCACAAAGGGAATCAGCTCCAGAATATGTGCCTCGGTTACATCCCCAGCATCATCTAAGGGTAAGGAAGGAATTGAGCAGGACAGAGCACCTACCCCAAAGCATTAACGGGGGGCACTGGGGAGAGGTTCAGCTTCCCAGTTGAAACAGTTACATTTGGATGCCCACCCACAGGTGTCCAGCTGCAAGAGAGACTGGCAATGTAATAAATGCAGATCTAGTTAAAAATGTGAGTGAAACCTGGAAGCTGTGCAACTCACCAGACATGGACATGTATGTGCTCAATATGATTGTCCACATGTACACATCCAGGGGCACAGACACCTTGCTGGCTCCAGAGGTTCATGGGGAAGCTCAGTGTTGAACTGCAAGCAAAGCCAATGCGCTGGAAGGCTTTTAGCACTAATTTGCTTCAGAAATTATATCTGTAAAAGGGAGACCATGAATTTAAAATCTTCCAGTTGATAACTTGATTCTTTCTGTGCATAAATATCCTCATAAATAAATAAATAAATAAATAAATAAATAAATAAATAAATGTCATCTGGTGTTTTGTTTATTCCTGAATAAACCTATACTGGTATAACCAGTATTGCATAAGGCATTTTAATTACACCAGCATACTAGGAAAAAAATAAATAAATGCCATTTTCATCAGCTTTGGAAGCAACAGACAGCAGCCGCTCTCTGCTCCCAGACCAACCAGCAAGAGGGAATGAATCACAGCAGTTCTGTGTGATGCTAATTCAGCCCCTCTCCTCTCGAAGCGACTGGGTTAAAGCTCATCCTGTTCCTGCACAGTCAAACTGGAATTGGCTTGATCCAGCAATTCTCCAAGCCACCCAAAAGCTTCCCACTACTACGGTGGGCTTTGATATGGTTTTTAAATGAGGAACAAAGCTCTCTGCAGAGCAGCAGCAGCTGCATCTGCGAGTAACCACTGTCTTATCCCTCCAGCTCATTTTTCAGCTGTAGTATGTTTCTTGGCAAAATCAATTCAGCAAATGTCCAGATTTATAGAGTTCAGCCACATGGCAACCTTTTTCAGGGCCACATGAACAACTATTATTTAAAGCCTTTTACTGTGTACGTAGAGAGGAACAAAGTGCACTTGCCCATTAAAGATTTAAAGCCTTTTTGTGGCACAGCACATGTCACCCTGAAGGACACCTTGGGTCTTGCATATATATGCATCTTGTGCAACTTCCATTGCAGGATCAAGGGGCTAATGCTTGAGAACACTTCTGATCCTACCATTAGGTTGCAGGATAAGATCTTTCTCAGGGGGATTATGAAGTGCCTCCCACATTGGCATCTTAAAGACATTTTATTCTGCACAGCGCAGAGCTGAGCAAAGACACCAGAAATATCTCGGGGACAAGGAACAATTCACCCATATTAATGCAGTGCTCTTCTCAAGGACTTAGATCTCAGAAGGGAGGTAGATCAGGCAGAGTTGGATATTTTTGTGCGCGTGTAGCTGGCGGGCATTAAGGTGGCGTCACTTCTTCAGCAGCTTGCTACACCCCCTGCTGAAGGGCACTGCTGCCCACACCTGAGACCTGGACTGCCTCCCGTGTGCATCTTTAGCAGCATCTCCTGGGTTACCAGGTGACTTTTGCCTGGGTCCGCCCTAGGCAAATAAGAAATGCAGCTGGATTCTCCCTGCCCGGGAAGGGAGGACAGATGCCTGAGCTCCTCTTCTTTGTTGTGCTGGGAGTAGAATCAGAGCTTAAGCCTTGTGGGACAGCTGACCTGTAAACTTGGCCTCAGGGAGTCTGCTGGCTCACCTGGGCTTGAGGAGATGGTCCGGACTGGTCTGGGGAGGGATCCAGATCTACTCTTGGCAGAGACGGCATCCCCTGTAGGAGCAGCGCTGACTTAACATGGGGAAGAGGATGGGAAATCGATCTGGACAAGAATAAGTCCTGCTTATGATTGCCTTGTGGTGCTGCCCCAGCTCGCTGTGCACAACCATCCCTGTGGCTCTCTTCATTTCACGGGAAGCTGCTGGAAAGGGGAAAATCTCCCCTCCAGTTTGCTTCCTCCCACCAAGTTACAGTCAGAAGTAACCCCCCACACACACATGCCCACTCTCTCTGCATTCTCCCTCCCACCTAATAACATATCCTGTGACAACTGGGTGGGAGGGGGGGTTGGTTTTTTTAGGCTTTTTTTTCTTAGAGGCAGCTCAGTCTCCATATAGCTGTGTCCCCCGGGCTTTACAGAACAAAGCACTGGCAGAGTGTTCTCCAAGAGAGCTTATTCCCAGCTCTGTAGGGTAGAGCACAATGGGGCAGCAGAAGGAATACAGCAGGCTTGAGCACAGCATCTTCAAAGAGCATCCCTCCAAACCCTGAACTAGGGTGGGAGAGTGGAGGGGGGCTCTCTATATACAGACTCCCCGCCACGAAAATGGGCTGCCACCAAGAGATGCCAGTAGGAGCGCTTTAGTGATTTAAATGATGTACACGGCAAGAGAACAGCTTGATTAATTCATGTGAATGGTAACTACTTAGGGCTCCATTCATCTGGAATGATCTGTAGTCCTATCTGCCGAAGAAGTTACAAAAGGTTCCCGGCTGGGGCTGCAGGTGATGTATTAGTCACTCCCTCCCGAAGGCAGCCCGGGCTCTGAGAGCTGCTTTTTTGGCACAGGGATCTGTGTCAGAGAGACTGAGAACAAGGGGAGGACGAGGGATCTGCTCCTCAGCAGGCAGCAGGGCAGGAAGGGGAGCCCCAGCAGGCATCCCCCCAGGGAAGGGGTTGCAGGCTGGGTATGGTCAACCCCAGGGCAGGAAGCAGCTGACTCCTTCCAAAACTTGGGGTTTTTTTTTGGAAACATTACTGTCTTTATGTGAAAAATCAGCCGGTGGCACATACGTCATGTGTGAGGACATCTGGCTGAGGCTGAAGGCTGGGGCCAGCTTTGTCACGGTGGTTCACAGGGTCATTGGGTTTGGTCTTGTTGCTCCTGCATATAGTCAAAGGGTTTGGGCACAGACTCTGAGTTAGCCACACTTGTTAGGATGCAGGACAGGGCTGCTTGGTGGCAACTGCTCTGGGCGACAGAGCCAGGGTCACCCATGGACCCTCTTTACACCCATTGCTCGGCCACTTGGCTAAGTGAGGGGACAGGACCC
The DNA here is from genome assembly GCF_964211835.1 of Anser anser. NCBI lineage: Eukaryota > Metazoa > Chordata > Aves > Anseriformes > Anatidae > Anser > Anser anser. Next base: position 157,476,294 of record NC_139721.1, read on the forward strand.
CCATACCCCTTAAACCAACCCCCGCCTCGTAGCAGCACCAAAAGGAGCAGTGGGCACGTCCTGATCAGCTGCTGAATCCAACATGTGCCTCACTTCACGTGAGGTGATTCCTTTCCTGGCAGTGTTGATGGAAACAAAGCCACGTCTTGAAGATGCTGGGGCCATGATGAAACGTGGAGCCAAGTTCTTAAGTTTGTCTCAAGGCTTGTGAAGACTGAGCTAAGCTGTCCCACACCAGGCCTGCTGCCAGATTCATACCTCCCAGCACCCAGCAGCTGCCGGTCACCTCCTGTCCCCACAGAGAGCAATCCAGGATGCTTGGTCGCAGTGCCACCATGTGGGCTCTGCAGGCTCCCAAGGCAAGAGGAGAGGGATGTGGGGTGCTCCGAACTGCCTCTGGGTCCCTCCAGTTGGTGCCCGATTGACCAGCGAAATCAAAACTTTTACCTGGAAGCAGAAATCCCAGCTGGAATGTCTCTGGGGTGAGAGATGGTGGACGGATGGTTTTAAAAGGATGGGAGCCCTGGGTGTTTGAGTGCCCCCTGGGCATTTAAACCACCAGTGTGGTACCCAAAACTGGACTTTGCCTAACTCACAGCACCCAGACAGTTTTGGTGTCTCAGTTATGAGAGCAGATAGCCAGGGACAGAAGACATGCCCTGAAGGTGCACTGGGGACCTCAGTTTGTGCTAACAGGGACCCCAGTTTGTGCTAATGGAGGTGGGTGCCCGTACAGGTGTCCCAGTGAGGTAGCTCCTCCAGGACCTAGCGGCAGGACAATGCTCATCACAGAACATCTGCCTTCAGACCTCTCCCCAGGTCCCAGAGCAGCAGCATCTAGCCCAGCTCTCCTATCACCACACCAGCTGCATAAAATCCATGCATGTTTTCCAGAAAAACAAGCAGACAAACAAAACCAACCAAAGAACCAACCACCAACAAAAACTCTCCTGGTATATTTTAAAACCGGCCAAGCAAAGCCATGTGGCAGTGCTTTCTGGCTGTGTGATGTTGAGTTGAGTACCTAAGGAACACACATGAGAGACTGGAAGATGTTTTCTACCTACATCTTCAGACCTTATGAATACACGTGGTCAAATCCTGCCACACAATCCAGCACCCTTAGATGTGCCAAAAAACCCTTCCAATATGAGATCTATGTTCAAAGCCAGTGTGACACCTGGATCTGCAATGGCTGTGGATGTAATTGGTCAGAAATGTTAAAAACAGCTTATTTTTGTATCTTTTTTTTTTTTTTTTGGTAGCTATGATTGCTCTCCATTGGCCATTGCCTCCCTGATGGCCCTTTCCTTCTCCTCAGCTCCCAAAATGCACAACCGGATGCTGCAGGGCACCCTGACCTGTAGCACATCAAAGATCTGCCCTCCTGTTTTGTGGCCATCACGGTACCAAGTTATCAAACCTGCTGCTTGTGCTGGCTTCAGGAAGCCTTCAGGTGGTGGTGGCTGTGGTAGAGGCAAATGAGAGGTGATGGTAATGAAGAGGAGGGGCTGCTGTCAGAGCTTTCCATTCACCACATACAAGTCCCTGTTGCAGCAGCTCTCTCTGGAGCTCATTGTCACTGGGTTTTTGCTGGAGGGAGACTCTGGAGACTGGAGCAACACTCTTCATCCATGCTGCAGGAGAGTCACCAGCAGGATTCCCAGCCAGGACCATGCAGGGGTTAGGAGGCTTTTCTCCCCCAGGGCTGTCAAAGATGTGTCATCTTCATGGAGATGCTCAGGCCTCGAGCTTTTTTGGGAACTTCCCAAGAAGATGGGCTGGACTGGAGGTGGTTCAGCTCCTCCAGATGAAGCTGACAGCAGAAGAGGCTTTGCAGGTCCATCTGTGCAGCAGCGAGCGTCGGGGTGCTCCCTAACCAAGCACCACTTGCTGTCATCTCCCCAGACACCTGGAAAGCACCAGCGCAGCTACCAGTGAGGAGGAGGAGAGCAGAGCAAAGGGAGCTTTTGCCTCCATTCCACCCCAAAAGGAGTTAAACAAGAGCTGTGTGCTGCACGGCTTGCACAACTTATGTGTGAGCTGCACCCCTGAGCAATGCTGCAGGGACAAACCCCAGGGCACAGCTCCAGCCTCGTGGTGCCTCTGGCCAGGCAGCACAAGGAAAATGCTCTTCAGTGTTGCAAAAACCTTTCCTATGCTGCCTGTATAACTTGGTTCTGGGGCAAGTTTTGCACCTATATGGTCTGAGCTAGTTCAGGAAGTGGAGGACAGAAGGGGAGAAAAGAGAGGAAAAAATATCTTATTTTTTGCCATTCTTAGACTTTGCTCCATCCTCGTGTACAAATCTCTTGGAGTACAAGGCTTACACAGACAAGGAAGAAGAAAAATAGCTGAAGGTCCCCAAAGAGAAAAAAAGAAACAAAAACCACCACACACCATCTGCTTCAATCATAGATGGTGTTGGGACTAGTGGCAGCATTTTCGGGACAGGAGAAACCTGTTTCAGCCAGAGTTCATCCCCGGTGCTCAAGGCACCGACCCAGTGAGGTGCAAACTTGCAGCATGCCATGGAAAGGGCCTTGCTGGAGTTCCCCACGGCAGGACCAAAGGGAAGAGGGAAGGAGATCACATCCAGGGTCTCTAGAAATGACGGGGACAGGAAACTGAGGCTTGCTGTTTTGTGACCAACTCCATCACATGGCGTATTTCTAAATTGCACCATAGGCTACTCATCCACAGGACGCCTCTTTCACGTCAGAACAGGCACTTACAGGACGATAGATAAAAATAGCTACCTTCAGAGTAAAACAGCTTCTTAGTGGGAGTGAAATAAAGCAGAGGGCAAATATTTATTCAGGGATGACCGTAAGGGTGGCCCTGTTTGCTTTAAGATTACTGCAGCAGGCTGTGGAGGAGGAGCTGCCCAAAGAGCTCTGCAGGGCAGGGCTGTCCTACCTGCCCTAGTCCCTGCACCCAGAACCGAGTCCCACAGGTCCCTTCTTCCCAGATATTGTACTAAAGGGCTGGGAAGGGAGTGCCATGGGCTTCAGGGACCAGCTGGTGGTGAATGAAGAACTTATCCTAATGCTGGCTGGGTCTGGGGTGCCCAGAGCGGTGACCCTATGAAATTGGCTGTCCAACATGCCTGGAGCTGCCAGAATAAAATATAGCACTCAGAGGAACTCCCCTGTGCCCAATTTCTTGTGTTTTGGCATCTACCAGAGAAATTCCCAACAGGGAACACAGTAGGGTTTTTTAAAGCATGAAAAAGCGTATTGTGGTTCCAACAGTCATGCCTTAAGACCTCAGCTCTTCCCCTGTGGGCCCGGTGGTGAGCTGCCCTCATGTCTGCCTGGCTGTCTACAAAGCTTCGTCATATGAAGTGAGTTCTCCTGAGCAGAGAGGTGGCCTCAAGGCTCTGGTGGCCAAGCTAAACGCAGCAGCTGCCAAAGCCCCTGGCATGCGCTGCTGGACTCCCTGCAGGTGGCCTTGCTGGAGAGCTCCTCTCTGGAAAGCTCTTCTGGAAAACAGCACCAGAAACCAAAGGGAGACAGAAAACCTATCACAGAAGCAAACTGCAGCAGTTAATTAGGAATGGGAGAGGACATTTGTTTTAGGATGCAGTTCTTGCTGCACTGATGAGCTCTTCTAACAGGGCACTGCTGGTCTGGTGTTTCCTGCTCACAGCACGGGGCACGGGGCACCCCTCCCTCTGGACAGGAGCCACCCCCTGAGCACCAAGTCCTGCAACACCTTCCCCACACATATCAATTTGTCACTTATCCCGACCGTTCCTACAGTTCTTACTAATTAGGCCCTTCATAATTAGCCTTCAGCTCCCATCCTCACCCCAGGACTCCATCTCCCTGCTTGTCCTGCCTATTTACCTGCCTTGCACCCATATCGTCTGCTGCAGCCAGGAGCTGTGCAGGAGCTGATGGCTGCTGTACCTGCATACAGCTCACCAGCGTAAGTTTCAGGACCTTCTAAAAATAAAAAATAAAGAATAAATAAAAAATGAAAGATGTGTGACTAATTCTTTCCAAGCCGCTGCCTTGTTATCATGTTTACAGCAGACACAGAAGCTTAGGAGCAGAGCGCAAACAGGTTTTAAACTGTTTGCACGCTTCTCCAGGCGTCCGTGACTGGCTGCTGTTGGAGCTCAGAGCACTTGATCCCATCTCCTCCAGGTCAAGGCAGGGCTTTCGGGAGGCTTTCTGCCAGCCCAGGCAACACTTTTCTAACAAACAGAGAAGCGCACTGAATTAGGGCTGTGCAAGAAAGCACTGCTGCAATAATACATTTAAAAAACCCTCCCTGGGACCTCCTGAGAGAATCTCCCACGTTTTGTGCAGGCTGGGACTGAGGATACATCACACATGGTTGGTCCCACCAGCACTGCTCCCACCTCATGGAGGGCCTCATGGCCTCCCTCCCTCCCTCTCAGAACACTGACAAGAGTTCTGATACAGTATTTTATTAGGAGAAAAGAAATACTGCTGCAGAAAACTTCAAAATTTTTAAAGATTTAAGACGCCAGAGACACTATCATTCATAAGCAACAAATGCCAGCAGATTGGGTGCCAGAAGTACCATCTAGCAGGAGAGTGATGGAGCGAGTGTTCCCATTCCTCATCACCAGCATGCAAGGGCTGTGGCGGGGTCTAATTGAAAATGGAGCTGTAGCGAAAGCTGGTCCTCTGCCCTTGTTATCCGGGGGTCCGTACAACCGTCTCAAGAGCAGGCTTGTAAATTTAATACAACTCACGTGCTCCCAAAACCTCTAAATGATAAATCCTTGGGGAAAGAATGGATTCTTCAAGTGCATTATTCACCAGAGCTGCAAACAAAACAAGAGCTGTGTTAAGGTTATTTAATCTCATTTAGTTGCTTGGTAGAAGAAGGCGGCATCACCAAAAGTCTCATGTGCCCCCAGATATGCCCATTTCTCCCAGCAGTATCAAATGGTGAGAGGAAAACATATGTATCATGTCTGCCTTCCAACATTGCATACTTTATTAGGAGCAGCACAAACAAGTGCTGGGCTTCACTTATCTGCATCCCAGCATCCTTGTGTTGTACTCTGAGAGCTAAATCCACCACGAGATGGTCCTTGGCAGTCCCTAAGGACGTTGCAAACCTGTGCAGCTCCCAGCAGCCCAGCAGGAGAGGAGCAAGTGCTCAGCAGCCCTCGTTAAAAGCTCAGGGTCACACAAAGCACGAACTTTTGCCAAGGTTGGGAATGATGCCATGAACTGCGGTGGTCAAGGCTGAGCAGGTAGAAAATGCTGAGCCACCCAGAGCCTGGCATCTGCACCAGCACATGATAAATGCAACCACGACGCAGCCAGGGGTTTTACTTTCCTCCAGCAGGTGCACCATAAATGAGGTCGTTACGTGCTATGAGCTTTATTCTAGCTTTAGCTAGAGCTAAAGTCCTTAAAGGACTGCCGAGGAGTGCTTCAGGTCACACGTTGGAAGAGCTAATGTAGGCTGCTCAGTAGAGTTAGCTCACAAGAATCATTTTCCCTGCTTCATGTGGGAAAATGTGTATTTGTTCTTTAAATTTCCCATTATTTTAGAGCAAGAAATGCCTCCTCAGCTTAATTTGTGGAAAAAGACTTTTTCTAACCATCTAAATGTTGACAAGTCAGCATTCTGGGAGTGGAAAACATCCACAGAAAACCGACAGAAAATTGTTACCCAAAATAGGTGGGGGGAAGAAGGCTTTCCCGAGAAGCCATCAGCAGTAGCTTCTCTGCAGCTGCCACAGCTCCTAGCAGATGGACGCTCATTTGCACACAGCCAGGCTCAGTGAAACTTGTCATCCCTTGGATTTCGGTCCCTCTCCTTCACTGCTCTGCCAGCACCAGGGAGCTGAGCATCTTCTAAGAAGTTTCTCAGTGGGCATTTTGGGTAAAGCTTTCAGCTCTGCCATGTGCGAGGGAGCTCATGCGGCTGAAGGTGGGATGGATAAACAAACGTGAAGAGCAGTGACATCTTTCATGTGCTATAACACAATTTAGAAGACAGTTGTCCCCTGCCTATTCCTGGGACACTTATCACTGGCACGTGCAGCTCTGGCTTTTATTGACTGGGAATCGAGAGCTCGATGTGCCCTTGAGAGTCTCTCCTGCGCTGCTGCAACATTGCTGCTTGCTGACTGAAGCAGGAGATTACTGCAAAGTATAAATGCAAGGGGTGAAAAAGGGAAGAATGGGAAAAAAATACCTTATTCAGACACCTTTAAAAGAATCCGGTGTTAAAATACAAAGCATTGCAATGGGGCTGACAGCATCACCTTGCCCAAGCAGGCTGGGCTGCCTTTGGGAAGCCAGGCACAGCTGCAGTGGCTCTTCTGGCTGATCACAGCAAGAAAGCTGGAAATCTGCACTGGGAACCATGTGGAGCTCTTGCCTACAGCCTTGATGCCACTGTGCTGGGCACAGCATGGATGGAAAACAAATGGGAAGATCTTTTTTTTTTTCTGCAAAGACCTCCCAGTCTAAATGCCTGGAGACACAACAGGGAAGAAATTCCTTGGCTGAGCTGTAACCCTGTGCATAGGATTTGGCCACACAAATGCACACCATGAGGCAATCCTGCTTATGAAAATGATGGATGTCGCATCCTCTTCTTTGCAACACATGAGAAACAAAGATCAGGTGGTTGGCTTGTGGGGAAATCTGTGCCTGCTGCCCCAGCGCCGGCTGTACCTGAGCAGATGGGTTCCCACCATCTCTCACTGTCAGCTGGGTGCGAAGGAGCGATGTTATGGCAGAAGTGCATTAACAAAAAGACTTCACAGCTTGCCCCCGAGGACCTCTGCCACGTATTGTGGGATTTTCCAGGGTGGGAGATTATTGTTTTTTTTTACAGAAGGGTGGTTCACATCTGTAAGTTCACATATACTTGCTCAGTGAGCATTGACTTGAGTGTCCCAAGCCCACAAAGGCATTGAGCTGGCAGAGGGGAGCAAAGGATTTTGCAAAATTCTGCCATCGTGGGAAGCAGTCTCCACTTTCCCAAAGCAAGCACAGGAAGCCTTCTCAGGTGCCCAGGCACTAATGTGCTCACAACCCCACACTTGCAGGGTCTGGGACCTGCCTGTCAGCCTCTGCTGTAAGACCACAGCACTGACAGCTTCCACAGGAGGAAAAAGTGCTTGGGCTTTCACCCTCTGGCTTTCAGTTCCTTTAAAACTCTATGGAAAGGGGATTTCCAAAGAACCGTGCATCCAGTACCTTTGCAGCACTACCTCTTTTTGCCCTGTGTTGGAGCTGGGGGTTCTTTTTCTTGCGTTTCTTCCAGTTCTGCATTTTCCCACAGCAGCAACATCCCATCACTGAAGGGCATTGAAGTGGCTAGTCAGGCATGGATATGTGTATCCAGCGATCCAATATGCTTTAATAAGCATCCTTCCCCTGGTGCAGCTGCTTGGACCGTCACCAGTAATATGTCCCTGTCTATTTGGATCACAAGGGAACGTGATCTTTCATGTTGCAGGAGATTTACATATGGCATTTTCACTGGAGCTGCACAACAAAACCCCACCCAAAGCCTCAAAGCTTCCAGGAAGTTCAGATACAAATTTTGCAACTTGGGACCTATTTTTATTTGGCTTTGTTTTCAAACCCCTTTTTCTTCTCCCTTTGATGCTGCTGTTACAGATGAACGAGAAGCAATCAGAGGCAACACCAAGGAGCCCAGGATTGCTCCCCGGCGCCCTGCTCCTGCTTTGCAGCTTGTCCACAGCCCGGACTTGTGCTGGGGGGAGGCAGGAGGTTTTGTGTCCCCTTCCCCAGCCCACGCTGGAGAGGTGCAATGTCTTCTCCAGCCTGGATGATGTGTTGACCACCTCTTCAGAGGAAAATGCTGTTGCGGAGGACAGCACCCCACACAGGAAAAGTAGAAGGGAATTTATGGCACTCGGAGGAGAAAAGCATCCTTTACCCTGGCAAGCAAGCACAGGTCTGAGCTTATTCCAGAGGCATGCCAGCCACGTTGCAAGCCCTCAGGCCCAGGCTACAATGACAACAGCTTCATCTCCAGAGCATCCTGGGGAGGAAGAGCTCTGAAGCTGTGCGTGGAAGTGTGCTGATGGTGTGCCAGGGTCCCTCACAAGGTCGGGCTGGGAGTGGTCCCCGTGTGCCAAAGTACATCCTCTGGCAGGAGAGCGGCTCATTTGGCACAGATGAACACAAACACAAAAGTGTCCTCTCCCATCTCCTCCTCTTCCTGGGGAAGCTCAAAGAATAGGGTTGTCCATAGGGGTGCTAAGAAAGGGAGCTGGTCCCTCAGTGCCTTGCAGGGAATAAAAGTCTTACACTCGGGGTCTGGAAGGGAGCAACCCCAGGAGAAAGAGAGATGGAGAGTCCAGGAGTTTTGCTCTTGGCTGGGCTTGGCCATTTCCCTGTAGCCTGGAGGCCAAGAAAACTGCCTGACCCATGGAGCTGGTGTCCACAGATGTCTCTTCTCAGGTGACAGGACGTAAAAAATGAGTCACAGGGCTTGGTCAGCAGTCTGTGAAATCTCCTGATGGCTTCATACCATTTCCCACCATTCACAGAATCACTATCAAGAGCTCAATAACCAGGCTGAACCAATCTAGAGGTCTGCCTGGGCTATACGTCTGCAGAGCTGTACAGAAAATGTCATAAAATGCCATAAATTCACCCAATATGGGGAGCCATCTACCTAAATGCGTGCACACACACCCACAAAAGTATTTTTCCCTTAGTGTCGTATCTGCATATCATCAGCACTTGGCTTACAACATGATTCCTATTATCAGAGTCTCATTTTTAAAGTAACTCGCCTGACCATCAGGTTTATGTGGAAAATAAAAAAAGCAACTTGAGGAAATGAGAGGGAGGAGGCAAAGTGTTTTTCAAGTGATCTCAGTGGCTGATTTTTCCCAGCCTTGGAAATGGGTGCTGCTAGGAAGAAACTTTAAAGAGTGCATGAAAACGCTAATGAAGGCTAGAATGATGTCTAGTATCCAACCCAATAATTCTCCTCCCAGTAATTTCTTTAAGCCTCATACTTGGAGTTCAGTAGGTCATAAATTTTGCCTGCGCTGAAGTTAACTGGATCCACAAGATGTAAATGTATTACTCATCCACTGGTTAATTTGTATGCTCATTGCTTTCCACCCTCTCCACAAATTGATTTTTAGATTCGTTATTTAGCCAGGAAGATATTTCCTTGCTCATTCCCCAGAAGGTCACAGAACATCACGATGCCACTGACTGCCACGGGGAAGCAGAGAGTCAAGCAGAAGGCTGGAGGGAAAGTTTCCCTATCTCAAGCTCAGCCAAGCCAAGCAAGGCGCAAGCTACACTTGACAGACGTCCTTCCAGAGCCATGCTTTGGGCAGAGAAGAACGGCAGGGTGACGGGACAGGGAGAGAGGAAGCAAGGCAACAAAGCAGCTGAGCAGCGTGGGCATGGGTCAGGCGGGTATAAATTCACATCTCCAGGTGGTAGCTTTCTTCTTACTTTCATCTCTGCATTGATCTGCCAGCTTGAACCTCACAGGCTGGTGGGCCTCTACCCTGTTGGTAGGACTCTTCTGGCTCTTTAGCCCATTTGAGGATGCTGTCCAGGACCATCCGTGTCCTTGCCAGCATCCTGCTATCTTGGGACACGTTGTCCAAAGCCAGTGTCTACTTCAAGTGGTGAGAAATCCAGAGGGAATTAAGCCATCTCGATTCGAGCCCTTTGGATGCATTTGACTCGACGTGCTGCCCAGGGGGTGCATAGCTCTCCGTGCCCATTGGGAAGCTGTTTTGGGTTGCTGTTTGGCACAAAGGTGTGATGCCTGCACAGCTGTGGTTATCTCAGGCCTGGGACCTTGGTGTGCCTCTAACCTCTCCACATCTTAATTGCACTTCAGGAAGATTAACCCTCACCTGCAAGGAGGAGCTCTAGGCACAAAGACAGGGCACAGAGCATCACCAGGGTGTAAACTGAGTCATTAGCAGAATTAAACCTATCATTTGCATCGGACACAAAACCGGATGACCAACCTCTGCAAGGCTCTCCTGTCTGCCCCTGCATGCCACATCATATGCTCGTATTATACAAGTTACTCATGTCCTTTAAGGGGAAATTTTTTTTTCCCACAGGTGCTCATTATATTCCTCCCTCATCCTTCTTTAGAGCGTTATGCCCATGGCTGCAAGGCCATGGCTTGGTTTTTGCTTTTGCTTTTTTATTTATTTATTTATTTATTTATTTATTTCATCTGATTACATTTTGACAGCGATTTTGCAGCCTTTATGTACTGGCTCCCAGTGTTTGTATTCTAGGAAACATTTACTGCCTGTCTGACTTGCCAGCACCAGGATTGCTCACCATCCCTTGGGAGCAATGAGGAATGATGTGTCAGAATTTACCCGCTTCCCAGCACTCCCCGTTTACTACAAGGACCCCATGGGCAAGAGAACAAACAGATTACTACGATTTATATCTCTCTGGGTTATATCCTGCAGTTCCTTATCTTCCCAACTGGGTTATTGTTCACTCTGTTGGGCCTCTTTCAGCTTAGGGATTGTGTCATAGTGGCATGAACGGTGGTGAAAAATTGCCTGACAGCAGCAGCGTTATGGGAAAATCAAGATTTTCCCCTCCTTCTCCTCTCAGATGTGCTTATTATAATGTGGTAGAAATCAGAGCTTGGCGGGAAAAGGTTTCTGAGTCCCATTAAAACTTTTTGTGATTTGTAAACATTTCCCATTCCTCAGTGAGACGTGGTGGCACGGTGCTTCTGCTGTGCTAAGGCTCATGTCTCTACTGCTGGTGCATCCAAAAGCCAAATGATGAATGGACCAGGCGGGTTTGGCTGTCCTGATGTGGTTCTGCCTCTTAAACTCTCCACCAGAATTGCCTCATTTTACATTCAAATGTCCATTTCGAACAGTGAGTTTACCATGGCTTTTCCACATCCCTGGGCACCCACTGAAACACCAACCTTTTGAAAATGGTAACTAACCAAGGGTATGTGGACCTGAGGATCCTCCTGCTTTTCTCTAAAATAATTTTCAAGACTGGCTCAATCCCATGAAGTGTTATTTTTTGACACATCAGCATTTTCTGCTGAAAATATATCTGCAAAAATCACAAACAACCCTAACAAGAATTTAGTGCAGAAGGGCTGCATGTATGGATTATTAGTAAAAATGTCCCCCTTTGTTTCACCTTCTACCTGTTGTCATCACTTCCCAAAATCTTCCTTTAACTAAATTAACCTCTTAACAACCACTACCAGGGTCTCTTTCACCTCTCAAGACACCTTCAAGAAGTCTCCTCACCCGTATCCCCATGTTCTTCCCTGGGCCTCCATGGTGGTGGTCACAAGATCCAGATGGTCTCGGGTGTCCTCAACACTGTCCACCTCTGACCCCAGCTGGGTCTCTGGCTTTTGCTCTGAGATAACTGGAGTTGGGGGTCCCTTCACTAAGGACTTCTTAATTAAAAAAAATGCTAATTGAAGGACATCAACTCCACAAGGAAGCAGCGTGAAAGCTTTCTCACCTGCGTGCTTGCCTCTCTCCCCAGAGGACCATCTCCGCTGGCAAGCCCGTGGCTTATTCACGCTGTCCAATCCATCCTGATCCCATTCCCAGCGAGGAGGCCTTATTAATATTAGCTGGATGCAGTGGGAGGTTTGTGGTCTGAAGATTTTCCCACAGGAACAGGGCCTAGACCACCAACCCTTTCACGTTGACCACCCAGATGGCAACAACCTTTGGCCAGCTTTGGCGTGGTGTGGGCTTGACGCTGGACATAAAACCGCTGAATTAATTGGGTTGAAGCCATCTGGGGGTGAGGATGGGAGAGAGCACTGGGAGACTGCGGGGAATTAAGACAGCTCTGAGAAATATTGGTCAAGTGCTTCTATTTAATTATTCACTCTGCTTAATTTGTTCTTGGACAAGATGAATCGTTCATTGACGGTGCAGTCTGGAAGCAAGTCCTTCCTGACTAAACAGACTCAGCATTAAATGGTGAAATAAATGGAGGCAAGCAACGAAAATTCCTCCTGTCAGATTGATCACGTCAGGGCAGGATTCTTGTACAGAAGCCAGATCTGATAGAAATATAAATACAAATTCTGCTATTTGCCAGAATAACTTTCTCCAGTTTTCCCTTTATATCAGTCAGTTTAGCGCTTGCAGAAAATGTTGCACTGACAGTGCAGTCAATGCCACTGCAGTCGGTATCGACTGGAGGCCTGGGTGGCTCAGTAGCATAGACGAAGCCGGTTTAACAAACCAACCATGCCCAGGGTGTCAGGAGACACGGTGGGATGCACCTCTACCGGCTTCAAACACCTAGAAGTATTTTTCAGCCTCTACAAGCCCACCTCTCTTCACCATCTTCCTAGTCTCTCTCTTCACCGAGGTGTAGGCACCACTGTTCATGTGTCACCTCCATCTCAGGTGTCTGCCAGAGGACAGGAGGAACCACCTTCTACAGGGGACATGGTTCCCTTCCATGACCCTGGCTACAGCCACCCAGCTGCAATCACCTGGCCCGTCCAGCCCCATTTCGGGGCTCCCCTCCTGGGTTGGGATCTGGCCACCCACTGGCAGGACAGGGACAAGTTGTTCCCACTTTCTGCTGTCCTACTCAGGTATGAAATGTTTCAGGTCATTTACTAAATACCCAAAGGTATTTATGGTCTATCCAGTCCAGCAGGATCCCCATCCGCATTTGGCTTCAAAGCAGTAATTATATAAACAACGGATGGGTGGATTTACACAGGAGTAAAGCAGCGACATCTTCAGCTCTTGATTTTTAACCACGGACTACCAACAAAGACTTTTAGGCAAACTAGAATTATTCATTTACTAACCTCAACCCTTGAACTGGATGACTGGCAACTGTAACTCCGGTCTGAAATCATTCAACCCTCATTTTCAGGTTTTAAAAATAAACAGGACCGAGCTTCACACAATAAAGATGTGAAAATTCTTCCAACACAAATGTCTGAGCCTAGTGCATGCTACATTAATTTTATTTTCCTTCTTTCATCCTGATTAAACTGTCCACTAGTAATTCTTTGCCTCTGGGCAAATGCAAACACAACTCTGCCACTAATAAGAATTGAGTACGTCTGCATAAAAATACAATTAAAGTAACAGTACACTTCACATTTCATGCCACTCAAATTCTCAAGTAGGTCTGTTATTACAGGATTTCTCATGCATTGTTAGGATTTTTTCACATTATACTCTAAGCAACTGATTTTCTTCTCTGGTCAATCAGCATTAAATGTAATGCCATACATTATTTTGGCCTGAAATAAGAATAATATAAAAATTCTGTCCCAGATGTTTGAGAAGTTTTTTTTTTTTCCTTTTCTGAGAAAGGTTTAGAGATGTGATTTTTCCATTTTCAGCATTAGAAGGAACCTTTTTTATTTCTTTATTTATTGCTTATTTATTTATTATTTATATTTATTTTATAATATTATTTATTGCTTTATTTTTTATTTTATTTTTTTATTTTTTATTTTATAATATTACTTGTTATTTATATTTTTTTATTTTTATTTTTTTATTTATTTTTCAAAACCAAGAATCACCCAGATGTTTACAGGCAGAGCAAAGGAAACTCTCCTGGGGTGAGTGGAGGCTGATGGTCAAGTCACTGTTCTGAGAAGACAAAGCAAGAGCCTTGACCCCAGCAGCTATAGCTGGAGAGGAGGCTGCCCAGCACTGACCCATTTATTGAACCCCAAGAAGGGAAAGGGATGAACCTGTTCCTCCAGCTGTTAATCCTACCCTGCTCCCCAAGACTTGTGAGCCAACGGTTCAGCCTCAAAAGCTGTCATTTCCTATTGAAAAAATAATGATAATAATAATAAAAGACTCTTCAAAAAACTTCCCCCAGCACTAGTAGACACATCTGAGCCAGGACTGGCCAAGGGTTGAGTCTGCCCTCCAGATAAAACTTCCTCACCACTGGGTGAGGAATTAGACCTTCAGTGCTCTTCTTCCTGAGACAGTTCGGATAACTGAGGAATGCCCGGGGGCTTTTCCATCACAAAAGCATTTGCACCCCAAGTGCTGCAGGTTGGATCAGGAGCACCCATACTCTCAGCAGGTACGAGTCAACGGATTGTGCAGAGTTTTCTCTCGCGTGCTTCACCCCAGAAGAAGCTGCATTTAGCGAGGTTAGGGAAGGCCTCTTCACAGAGCCTTTCAGCCATGACACTGAGTAAGGACAGAGACAGAGCTGGGAAACCAAGAAGGCACTGGCTGAATGAGTTAAGCTGTATGAAATCCGTGGCTCACACCTGTGAGGTTAAAGGCCAGAACCTCTACAAAGTGTATGGTCAACCCATGTGGGAAACACTCAGACATTTGTGGAGAGTTGCCGGTTTATCTGTGCTGGCTGCATAAAAAAAAGCCCTAGCACAGCAACTCATCTCACGACTCACTCTAAACAACCCCTGAACCTCCTTTCATAGCCAATTAATTCAATCACTTCTTTTATATCTGCTGGAATCCAACTTGAGCAAGAAAGCTCAGCAACCCTTTTTATCGCCTGCCAACGCTCCAGCAGTCATCAGAGAAGGTTCCAATAGGTCATAATTTAGTCAATATTTTACTTTGCGAAACACATGAAAACCCTTTGACATCAAAAGCAGTAGATTTACAGATGCTGGGCATTTACAGATATGGTTGTTCTGCCAAAGAACAAGCGTGCTCGCTAGCTCAGATTTAACTTCTATTATTTCCTGAGAATGAAAATTGGCACTTGTCCATCGGCTCCCCAAATTCGGCTCAAAAGCTCCTACAGATTGTGACCATCTTTCCCCTCTGGCTTGCCTGTACCTGGGCCACAGGGGTCAGATAGATGCTAGCTCTCAGCATCACCCATGTCCATGTCTTGTGCAACTCATGCATGTCTTGTTTCACAAATACATTTGTCCGTGAGTTCATATGTCATAGGGTTATCTGGCAGGAGCTCTAACTTATATATATATATACATATATATATATATATGTATTTAAGAACTCTTTTCATTAGGGACTCTTTCATTTCTTTGCACTACTCAAGACAATAGCCTGGAAAGCCTCAGGAAAACTCCAGTTGCCTGAAGGTACATGGCTGTGTTTCCAAAGCCAAAAGACCTCACGGCACGCAAATCTGCTGACTTGTGAATGAGGAAGCATTGTCACCAGTGCTCATAAGAAGGTGGGATAAATCCCACCCACCTGCAGGCTCGACATGCCCTGTGAGAACCACAGAGCCCTTAGGTTGTCCCTCCAGGGCTCGTCATCGCTCCAGCCACAGCAAGATGCCTGCATGGCTCAGCACAGCACCATGTAGATGTGCCCAAACCTGCTCTGCATGCCATGAGCACAAAGCCACGCCACCTTGGCACCATCAGGGCCACCACGCCTGGACCACAGCAAGAGGTTTTGCTTGGTGCATTCTTCAGAATGACAGCAAATAGGGTTGGGAGGGACAGGGATGACCCATCCAGCTCACCAATTCAATTACTGCTGGCTTTCGTTCAGGCACGCAGTGGAAGACGTTTGAATTTACTGGGAGGAAAAGAGGACACAAAACATTTCCATTTCCCTTCCTTCATTGGTGGTTTTCTCCATGAACCAGGCAGATTCATTAACATAGAGGTTTTGCTGAAGATGCAGCTGCCAGTAAATTGCCCTGCCGTGATGCAGGAATACCGTGTGTGGGATTGAATTTGCAAGGCTGCTGGCTTCTGTTTCCGAACCTGCATTAACTCCTGGGTTGACCCTTGGTGCATCACAAGCTAAAATCCTCTCATCTTACTGAAGCAGAAAGGAAGAGAGTGCCAGGCTCGTTAGACCCTTTCTGAAGTCATCTACTTTGGGTTCTGCCTGCAATATTTCTCTTTGGTTTTTATTTTTAATGTGGTAAATTTAACATGGGGGGGGGAAAGCTGCTTTTGTTCCTCACTCAGCCCATAGTCCCTGGGCTTCCTCCCCGTGAGGAGGACAGAAGACACTGGAGACAGACGTTCCCTGCCCTTCTCATCAGTCTCACCATCTGGCTTTGTTTGGGATATGATCTCAGCTGCTGCAGCATGGACAGTGGCAATGTGGCACCACTTCTCACTCAGCCTGCTGCTCAGCGATGCTCCTTTGAACCCATCTTCTTTTCTGCATGGAAGCCAGGGGGGTGAGACCACCCCCCAGCCCACCGTCAGCTCCCCGAAGTGCCCTTTGGGTGCCTGCTCCTGGCACCAAAGAAGAAAGGCAGAAGTTTCCCCTCCACGCTTGAAACGTACAGAAACTCTCTCCCCACTGACCCCAGCAGAGCAAAAAGCATCACATTTCACTTCCAGGTGCCATCCACAACTAAATCCCCTGTGCTGATCCTACAGCAGGAGCAGAGGAGATGCAGCTTCCCAGGGGCAGGCTGCTCCGTAAGGCACAGATCTGCCCTTGAAGAGACATTTCCCTCGGCTTTGCCTCGTGCTCAGTGGTTTGCAAGAGCGAGTGCAACGACATATGCTGCTGCAGGATTTATTCTGCTCCGAGTATGTTCTCAAAGTCCTTTAGCGTCACTACGCAGGGTGCCTCCAACCTGTCCAGAGCCTCCCCCATCTAATTCTTATGCATCCTGCCTGTATGGCTTGCTGCCTGCATCCCACCAGCACTCCCATCCCTCAAACCCCCCCAGCTCCTTGAACAAGCAGCTCAAAGCCTGAGCACTCGCTGAAATCCACGATGGGGAGATGTCAGAAGTGGAGCAGATGTGCCGCGGGGAGCAGGAGGGGACCACTGCGGTGGGGGGCAGCGGCATAGGGGGGTGGCAGCTGCCATGCAGACAGCATCTCCACGGCCCCACGCGGGGAGAGGGGAGCCCCTTCCAGCTCTCCTCTGCCCCCACCTCACGTACACATCCTCACTAATAGCAGCCAGCCGAGGTGATGGATAGCACTTGGGGATGAATTACGGCCAGCTGCCCTGCGAAAGATGCATGTAGCCAAAAGACGGGCAGGATTTTCCCCCACCCCGCCACGTTTGCAAGCCCAAGGGATGTCTGTTTGCTCGGAAAGGGGAAGTTGCTTGGATTGCATCCTGTCTCCTGCAAAGTGTTAACGGGCTCCGGGCCGCAAAGAGCGACCCAGTGGGTGCTGGGGGTGCATGGTTTGTGGGTGGTACGTAGAACGTAACAGGAAGCAGATTCTCCCAAGTGCATGCATTGCTGTTACTGAGTTGCTTTGTGCAAACGTTCCTTAACAGGGAAAATAAAAAGGATTAAAACCAAATTCAGATATTGCAGTTTCAAGACATTTGCACCTCTGTTTGCTTTGCTTCAGCTGGCTGGAGGGAGACCAGAGGAAATAGATGGATGGATGGATGGATGGATAGGTAGGTAGGTAGGTAGGTGGGTAGGTAGATAGATAGATTAAAAAATAAATAAAAATAAAATAAAATAAACTGGAAGATACAGGAGTGAAAACGGAAAATAAAATCCACTTTAATGGCCCGCTCGGTCTCACCCGCTACTGCTGTATTGTGGGTGAGTAACAGCCTGATGAGGTTTTTCCAAGCAGAGATTCCTGAAGCTCAACGAGTGTTGCACAGGAACCGAACGTGATCCCGACATCACGTCAACTCGCACAGATTCATTGAAACATCTTTAGAAGTTTATTTGTTTCCCTGAAACCACTCTGAGAATACGCACAGTTATTTCTGCCATGAGATTATCCTGGACTCGAGTAAATATGGTCACGCTGGGAATAAATAAATATACACAGCCAGCGCATCAAAGCTCCCCTAAAATAGAAACCTTCGCAGGAAATGGGCCAGATCCTCCAGTGGTGTGAACGAGCCTCTCCCCACAACAGCAAGCAGCCCTGTGTTGAGCACCTGGCTTTAATTTCAGCCCCAAGATATTTTCTGTGTCTGCACGGCAAACGCTGAAAGAAGCTGCCTGCCTTTAACAAGTGGTTGTCATTGAGAGGAGGAGGAGAAGGTTCTCCAAAACCTTAACACCACCAAAGATGGTGGGGTAAGAAAGGCCAGAGGTCAGGGAACAAGATACAAAGCAGGACCCCCTTCCCTCACATCCAGGCACATCCAGCACATTAAAAACCTCAGTGCATCTCTCTAGGGAAGGACAGGGTCCATCTGCTCTGCAGGTGGGGAAACTGAGGCACGGCTGTGTTACGTCTTGCAGGTTTGCCCATCGGAAACCATTTCTTCTCTGCCACTGCTGGGCACTGTTTTTTCTCCTGCTGCTGCCTCTGCTGTGAGCCGGACCTTGAGGGAGAGGCCAGGGGGTGGTGATCACACAGGGTTTCATTTCATGGGAACGCAAGTTAAAAAATACCGAGATCTGTATTCAGTTCCTTCATCTGCATCTGATTTCTGAACCTTCAGAGTCGTATTTCCGAGCTTTTCCCACAGGCAGCAAGGCCACGCATTTTCCTTAAATATACATTACGCAGAGCAAGCAAGTTGATAATCCTCCAAAATCTCGAGGCTCCAGGAGCTGGGGATTAAGAAAGAAAGAGAAACACTCCCAAAAGCTCAGGCCACAGCCACCCCATCTGAAGAAATGAGGACCCCTGCGCTGTGCAGAGCCTACCCCTACCATCCCATCTAAGGGACAGGTATGATAACGGGGTCTGAATGCTGTCCCTAAAGCCAAACGGCACCTTCAGGTCACCTACTTTGCCCGGGCAAAGGCTGCCAAAGGTGACAGGTTTGGTAATGGACCAGCCCCTTCCTCCTTCAAAGCGACACCTTCGTGAACCTTCGCATCTGAAGCGACCTCCTCCTTGGCAGCATCGCGCACAGAGCGAGCTAAAATGAGCTGTTTGGAATTAACATCACACAGCTCCCCTCTGCTTTCCAGTGCTCAGCCTCCTGCTATATTTAAACCGGAGACAACTGGTAAACAAAGGTTTGGTGTGCTCCGCTCCGACAGAAATAGGCACTGCAGCTATTTTTACCCTGCAGACTACACAATGCACATCCAAGCTACAACCGGCAGCAATAAATATATCCCAAAGAGGGTCAAGAAGCCACTGTAAGCAGTGAGCAGCAATGAAACCGCTCTGCTCTCTGAGTGCCAGCGAGGCAGCCTTATCTAGTCCCTAATTCCTCCCTTTGAGGCTCATCACACAAAAGCCTTATAGAAAGCAGATGAGGCTGTATGTCAGGCTTTGCACTTCCTCTTTTTTTTTTTTTTTCTCCAGGTTTTGTATTTTAGCTTGAACTAAGTGGTGCACTGGAAATATCACAGCACCTTGAACACAGCCTGGATGCATTCAGCTCTTCCCACAAAGCAAGGGGTTTCACTTTCAGGTGACTTTCAGCAGACACTCTGAGGCTGAAGCTGGTGCTTCCAGCACACATTTAGGGCTGGTGCGATGTCTTCTGCCGGCCCTGGGGTGGTTGCCCTTGTGGGACAGCATCAATGACACTGCTGAGCAGGGTGCTGGGCACAGCACGGACCTGCCAGGTGAGGGGCTGAGCTGTGCGTGTTCACCTGGTCACCTGCTGCAGTGGTGGGCACTGACCCTCTGTGGAGGATGCTGAGCACCACCTTAGCACCCAGAGCCTGCCCTCGGGCCCTGCAAGGTCTTATGACAGAGTTGGATTCAGTCCTGGCCTTCAGCAGGGCTTTATGGAGCACTGCAAAGAGATTGGGCCAGGAAGTGCCATGAGTGGTGGGTCTCAACCAGCCCCACCACCTCGCCTTTCTCCATCTCACAGGGGATTTGGAGTCAGAGGCCAGGCAGCAAGGAGGTCTTCTCCTCCAGACACTGGTCAGCCTCCCATAGCTCCCCAGCCCTGCCCTATATAAAACACCAGTACCTCCCCAGCCTCAGAGCTCACTTTGGGCTTTTCTTGTCTTCAGGGACCCCCAGAGAAGCTGATCTGAAGACTCAGGATGTCTCCTGCTGAGCACTGTTTGAGCAACACATCTGCAGGTCGGAGAATGGAGCACAGCTGCAGGGGGAAGAAGGTCTGGCTGCACGTGTCCTGAAGACCTGCAGCCATATCTGATCTGTAGCTCTTTCCTGGAGGAAATACTTGGTTTCAGGAGCATGCAGCTCCTGAACACATGGCCCATCCTCTGGTAATGCAAACAGTCCTCCAGAAGACACTGTTATATCAAGTGCCTGTGCCTGGGCATCACCAGCGAAACTAATAGCCATGGTGCTACTTTGGGAGACAAGATGGACAAAAACAGCACCAGGGCTTCCCAACACCCTTAGCACAATGTCCAGGCACTAATGAAGGTGCTGGAAACATCACCTCCACCTGTGGTGGGGCCAGCTTATCCCCTGGAGAGGCCTGTGACTTTACACTCATCTCCTCTTAGCCCCTTTTCCCTTCACATGAGTTATTTGAAGCCCATTTTTTCAAGTCTGTGGGCTGGAAACTCAAGTCCTGTGTGTAGGCAGGGACAGAAGCAGGGTGAGTCCAAGCATGCCCTGGTAGCATCAGCCAGAAAAATCCTTTGGCTGCAAGGACTGAGAAGAAACCCCAGCTCCTGGCTGTGTTAATGATGGGGAACATCTACCCCAGTGAAAGCAAGCTGCCTCTGACCAGCATTGACAGCCAA
The DNA here is from genome assembly GCF_964211835.1 of Anser anser. Lineage (NCBI taxonomy): Eukaryota > Metazoa > Chordata > Aves > Anseriformes > Anatidae > Anser > Anser anser. The sequence goes on from NC_139721.1 coordinate 157,496,852, forward strand.
AAACAGTGGAAATTCTGGAGGGAATATCCTGATATCTCCCAGAAACAAAAACTAAAGGGACTGCTGTGGGTCATAAAACTTCTCCCAAGCATAGCAGGCACGTGCTGGGACACCTGGAGTAGCTCCACACCCAGCACTGTGATGCCACAGCACGGTGCCCAGCACGGCTGGGGATGCCCAGCACAGCTTGGACCTGCAGGGGAAAAAATAAAAAGGCCTTTAGTAACATCTGCAAAAAAGAAAAAAAAAATTATAAACAGGGGAGGGGAGGGAGGGAGGCATGCAACCACTGGAAAGACCAACGGAGTCTGGTTACAAAACACTGAGAATTCAGCTGGGAAAGGGGACTGCAGAAGGGTGAGGCTTTCCAAAAACGTCCTCATGCAAGGCTGGGCAGGAGCCAGCTCCAAGCAAGGATGGTCTTCTAATGGGGCCAGCACCAGAGACCATGGACACAGGCGAGCATCCTGCCCAGACCATTTCAATGAAACTTGGGGGCCTTTCGGAGGAGACCTGAGCCTCTCAGAAGGTGCGTAGGGGCAGGCAGCTGTGGCTTACAGAAGGCTCAGGCTACCGAACAGACAGACCCAGGGCTATCGGCAGGAGCAGATGCTCACCCATCTGCGGCCGGCTCCTTGCACACTGTTCCAAGGTCTGTTCACCCTCCCCAAGACTCAACAAAGTCCGTGCCCTGCAAAAGTCCTGCTGGGTTGGATTTTACAGCATCCACCTCCGTGGGGCTGAGGGTCAGGGTCCACAACTGCCGGCAATAGCCATTACCCTCTTTCCTGCTCCTTGTCAGCTTTATTTTATATTTTATATTCCTCCGTGTAAAAGCTTCCCTAACTAGTCATTAACCTCAGCCCTGGGACACAACCATTAAACATTATTGTGGCTGTAACACGGTACATTACTTGCCTCGCAGCTGGAAGTGTTTCCCCAGAGAAGGAGAGAAGAGCCCTGCACTAAGGTCAGGATCCTCCTGGACGTCCCTAAATCAGCGTCTGGCACAGTAGACCTGTTGCAAGGAATGTGTTTGCTCGGAGGGGACACGTTACACGACAAGTGCATCCTTCTTGGTTTAACACACAAGAGGGGAAACCTGCCTTTGCTTTGGTTTTGGGGCAGATCCCATGCCACATGCATGTGGCCATGCCATCACAGCCTGGTGCCCAGCAGTGTTACCACCCTGTGAAGGGACCAAACAGCTCAAGAGCTTCTCCCTGCTCACAGCCAGAGCTGACCACCCCTGTGGAGGTGCTGGAAAATTGCAGCTTCAACAGGAATCAGCCTTCTGAACAGGACCTGGAGAGGTCCACAGTGCCACAGGCTGTCTGCAGACTTCAGATGAAAGAGGGAAAAGTGCTGTGGAGCTTTGGGGAGATGTGGCTTTCACTGCCCACCTGTGCTGTGCTGGATCTTCAGCATCTCCAGCAGCTCCAGGAGAGGTTTCCAGCCACCTCCTGCCCTGCACACATGCAGAGAGCTAATCCTCATCACAGCACCTATGGAAGGACGGCCCCTGCATCTGCTCTGTCGTGCTCTGTGCAGGCTGCTGCAGCAATCAGCCACCTGGGAGGCGTTGTCCTGCATTATCCGGGGAGCCTTCCTGAGATGAAGACAACCTCCTGCGTCTCAGCACAGGAGGGAGCCCAGCACGTGCCCTCCTGGAAGGAAATCTCTGCAGAAGCACCCGTGGGCTGACGGGGAGCCGTTGCGATGGGTCGTGCCCGTTTCCATCCGTCAGAGGGCCTAATGAGACATGACTGATCTGAGCCGAGCTGACAAAAGCTGGAGACCACGTCCCCAGCTGGGGGGACATGCCACCAGGCTGGGGGGGGAAAGGCTGCCTTTCCACACATCGAGGCCGTCTCATCCAACAGCTCCTTTTCACCAGCGCAGGGGGCCTATATCTGCAGCACCCACCTCGCAGGCTTGGTATGAGCTCCCCTTCCACCTTGTTGACTCCAAGAGCATGTCCACAGTTGAAAGCAACACGACATGAACAGTCCCCCCCTAAAACCAGGCTGGCCCCCTGCGGCAGGCTGGGGATCCCCCGGCGCTTGTTGGATCGCATCGATGTCCATCAGGGAAACGCTGCCCTGCAGCTGGTGACAGGTTTTAATGAAGACCTTTGATGTTCAAAGGAAGCGATGGGTGTTTGGTAAGGTCGGGTGAGTTAGAAGAAAGGGACAGGATGGAGCTGGATGAGCTAACCCTGTTCTGATAGCGGGGCCCCATCTGTAGCTCTTCACTGCTGTCTGGTCACCGCCACGCAGGTGGGAGGTGGGCAGCTACAGGGGGGCAGGTTTTGTGCCAAATGCCCCCAAACCACCATCCCCATCACTCACCTTGTGCCCACACCATCGCCTGTGGGTCAAAGCCTGAAGTCCTCACTCAGTCCTTGCACCCTGGGGCTGAGCTCATATTCATTTTGCAGCAGAAATGGAAATGTCAGGATTTGGTCATGGAGACACAAAAGCCTTTCAGAAGATGTGTCTGAGAAATGCCGTTAGTGACCCCAGAGCTTCATCCTTTCATCCAGGCTCATTGCCATGGTGAAGGAAGCATTTACCCTTCCATGGTCCCCAGGGGAATAAGGAAACACCTCCCAGCCCAGCCGCTGTGCACCCTCTGCGTGGGTGTCCACACCAGCATCCCTGCTGCAACAGACATTTGCATCTCTCATGCAGCATGGAGAAGCTTCAGAAGGAAAGAAGAGACACAACTCTCTTTTTCCCAGCTGTCTGGGAGCAGTTTTGGGAGATGAGAGAAAAGAAAAATTCCTTTAAACAAAGGGGAACTATGCCTTTGCTTCCACAGTGCATGAGAAGTCAGTCCATTCAGAAGTTTGGACCGGGAAATGTAGAAACAGCCAGCTGGATATTTATGAAATCTGTCATTTTCATGTCTGCCGTAGACATTTTTCAAAAGCTACAAAGGGAAGTCAACAAAAGATAAAACAGCATTTTTTTGTCCAGCCCTGACAGTGACATATTTCAAATTTCTCTCCTGCCACAGTGTGTTTCTGCTAGCAATTGCATCCCCCTGTCTTTCCTAAGTGTAGCGCTTTTTATTTTTCTTTTTTTTTTTCTTGTGAAATAAAAGCAGCTGGCCGAAGCTGGGAGGAGAGTCTTGGTAGGAAACCAGCTCGGTGTTAATGAGATAGCTCGGGCTGCAGGCACTGCAAGCCAGCAGCACAGGTCCTCCAAAACAGCAGCACGTGCAGAGATGTTTCATCAGAAGGAGAGGAGCTGAGGCAAGGCTGGGCAGGACTTCAAAGATGACATGGTTATGACCATGATTTTGCACTTATAGCAGGACGGAGAGGGGAATGATGAAGATTTTTAAGGCACTGATCTTTGTTGTTTCCTAAAAGACGTTGGTAGGTTTTTCCACCCGTTCCACCACTCCCCACCCACCCACCCTTACCACCATCGTGGTACAGGCAAGACCCAGCTCCAGCGGGCAGAGAAGGACTTTGACCTCCCCATTTGAACTGTAGCTTCCTAGGTTGAACAAGTCATTCCTCTCAGCCATGAGGAGATGCCACTAGAGGAGAGAGAAAATATCCCCGTGACACCTGGTGCTTCATGGAGGGACCTGGGGTAGGGCACCCAGCTCCACGCAGACGTATTCTGCCTGCTGCAGGTTCTGGAGGACAGTGGTTGCTGCTCACCTTGGCTTCAGGGATGAGGCAGGCTGGATTTGCTGTGAGCCAAAAGCTACAGTCTGGAAGCTGTCTGCCTTTTGGGAGATGATCCGGACATCACAGCACCTCTTATTCCTGGTCACAGACCCACAGCTTGGAGGAAAGAGCTGGATGCTGCAAGGAGACACCCCTCAGCTCCCAAAGTTATCACCATGGGCTGGAGGCACTGCAACAATGTGACCTGTCGTTTCTGCCTGGGGAAATCACATCGGGGTAAGCCTGCTTTCAATCTACCTCCAAGACTGCTATGGAGGTTTCATTACAGCTTTAGGAGGTGTTTTAGCCTGGTTCCCTGGGGGAATTAGGTTTTTGTGACCATAGTGTCTACCTGCGTGGATGTCAGTCCTGACTTTTCCAAGAGCTTCAAAGTGCACAGGACAATTTTGGCCATTTCACTGCAAGCCCTCAAAGATATTAGGAGGAGCTCTGCCCTCCTCCCTGCGCATGCTGGTGGCCGAATAATTCATGTCACGAGAGGGGAAAAGCGAGAGCAAAGAAATGAATCACCCTCCGCCGCAGGTCATTTAATTCATTCTCCCTTCAGGAGGCAAGTGTTTTTGCACAGCCTAATTAGATAGTTCATCCTAATGGCAGCTATATGATTTTTTATTTTTTTCCCTTCTTCTTTGTGTCTTTCAGCAGAATAGCACAAAGCGCAAGGGATGCATGAAGAAAAGGACCAGAGCTGCCCTGGAATAAACCACGTTGCTGAGACAGGACAACCACAAAATCCCGCAACGCACTCACCGCATGCGTTGCCTACACTGCAGTGCTCCCTCTGCTCGCTGCCTCCTCTGCCCTAGTTCCCAGACTTTGGGGTATAATTATAGAATACCAGCAACTGAAGCTGGTTTATAAAAGATGGTCTTTTTCCATGGAAAAAAGAATCTGAACAAAATAAGAAAAAAAATAGCATTTTTCTTGGCAATGTGTTAATTTTCTTTTTTTTTTTTTTTTTTGACAAAATGAGAACAGAAAACGTTCCATCTTCTCCCCCTCCTGCCCACCTGCTTTTGGAAGAAAGCAGGGAAGAAAGAGAAGAAAGAGAAGGGAAAAACCCTATGTTTTTAAGATTGTTGTTTTCAAAAGTACTAAAACATTTCTGCCAAAGCTGACATTTTCTAAGGAAATTCTCACTTCACCTGTAAAGCCCCTTTGAGTTCAGAAAGTACAACTGCTTGTCAGAACAAAAAGAAAGAAAAAAAAAAAAGAAAAAAAGAAAAAAACCTCTCAGTTACTTTTCCATTCACAAAGCTAGTTAAATGGCAAAGAAAGCACAGCCACTTCTGGGTGAGGAGCCGTGCAGCCCCAGATGCACAGTGCTCAGCCTGGGAGGCGAGGAGGACTTTCCCTGGGCATAAGATCTGTTCAGACAATAGCATCATGGTAGGACTTCTGTGTCTGGGCTGGCGAGGAGCAGTGTTTCGGTTTCAACCACAAGAACTATGCTGAACAAAACATTTGGGGATTTCAGACAGGTCCAGGGTCCCCCTGGTCTCGTGCCCATCCGTCTGGGAAGCTGCAGAGCCAACAGGGTCCATCCAGAAGCACCCAAAAGCTGCAGAGGCTGCGGGGTCTCCCTCCTGCAAAATGACCCCAAGCAACACCAGGGTGCAGAGCCTGTAGAAGGAAGGTAGTTATGGATGCACAGGGACGAAATAGCACCCCGATTTTCCCGAATAAGGGGTGTTTGAGCGGTAACATACAATGCGCTGAGGTCTTGATACCCCTTCAAGGCAGGTTTGATGTTGCAGAAGTTGGTCCCTTTGGACTCTGGTTTATTCAGCTCCACTGGACACAGCCGTCCCACCACATTCAGTATCCAAAGAAAGCCAAAAGCTGCAGTACCCAGTTCTTTCTCTGAGCTCTCCACCCTTCCCTTTCCAGCTGAAGACCAATGCCTCTTTCTAACACTGTCTCCCATGTAGGATATCTCAGCACGCATCCGGGCTACATTTACATTTCCACCAAAGTGACAAATTAATGGCATGGGGGAACAAAGAACGTAGAGAACTGGAAGGCAAATCTTTTATGCATGAGCCACTCTCTTGCTTAGGAGGCCTTCCTCCAGAACCTCAGGGAAGCAGCAGAGATGTCCATGCCTAAACCAAACCACCACCAAACCCTTCCACTGGGAAGCCCCCTTACCTCCATCCAGGAGGACAAGGAAAAGGACAAGGGCCTGCAGAGAAAACAAGGCTTCTTGCAGAGGCTTCACCCAGTGCACCCAGGTGTGACGGATGGAAAACAGCCCCCTCGCATCATGGGGAGGTGTTTGCAAATCCCCTGTGTGAGATTAAGGCCCTGCTGTCCAGACATGCCTTGCATTTCTAACGCAGAGGATGTGCTGCTGTCCATGGGTCACCTGGAGGGATTTTCCTTCTCTGAGGCACAGAGCTTTTTGCAGCATTTGCATCGCCCATTCATCCTAGCCCAAATTATTCTCTTACTAAACCCACTAAGTCAAAACACTGTATCAAAACATATATTTTTCTCAAAGGACTGCCAAGAAAAGCTTATAGTTATTAAAGAAAACGTTTTGGCTGAGAAATCTGGTAGTCAAAATAATCTTATCAAGACGGCCTGGGGAATGTAGTTAAGCATTTAGGAAATAGGGCACAAGCCCTGAGCCCCAATATCACATCAGAGACCACATAATGAAAATGTAACAGCAAAAAAAGCAGCCTGTTTTACAATACCTTCTTAAAATACTTACTGCCTCATCTTCATCAGCCCCCCCAGTAAAACTGGGGGTAAGAGCATTTCAGTGCCCTCTAAAGGAACAATTTGCTCGAGCAGGAAACAAAGAGCTCATTGCCCTGCTTTGATCAAGGCCCCTGTGCAGACCCAGCCTGCAAGGGACGGGCTCCCAGAAGAGCCATCTCTCCACCCATGGCACCTTGCAGGTGACACGATTGTGTCACCGATACTGCTGGGCACGTGCTGCTTGCTGCCAAACTGGGGATGCCAGCACATAGTGCCACAGGTAAGGAAAAGCCATCTCAGCCCTTTTTGTACCCACTGACACCCACACATAGATGTTCTTCTCAGAGACATGGTCTCCTTCTTGATAGCCTCAGCAGGCAGAGCATGCACTTGGGGTCAAGACACATGGTCTTTTGTTCAGTCCCCACAATATCCCTCATGGTTTTATTTCCATCTGTCCCCAGGCTCCAGAAATCCCAACGTAAAGGCAGGAATTCCCTAATTTGGAGCAAACCCCACACATGCCAGGGGAAGTTGCAATATCTTTGCAACACCTGTCTGAAGGTGCCTGGATGCAAGGGTAAATATCCCCTGCTGATGCCATCTCCCTTGCAGCTTCCTAGGAGAGAGGTACCAAATCATAAAAGGTTAAAACTCTTCCCTGGGAAACTTCAGGTCCCGTTTTAATTGTGAAACTGCAAAATGTGGCATAGGTTCATGTGAACACCCGGAATTTTTTCAGTGGCTGCATCAGTGTCTTGGCAGCGTAGCAGAGCGAGCCTGAATCCTCCTGGAAAAGCAAAAGGGGCAGAAAAAAGGATGGGTCGGAAGGGTCTAATATTTTTCCATGATCCACAAAACTCTGTTTTTCCTTTTGACCTTGTTAGGAGGCTGGAAGCTGCTGTTTAGCCAGTGCTGTCAGGCGGTGGTGCTGGCAGGAGATGGATGAGCTGCGGCGCGGCTCTGCAGAAGGCACGGTGGGGGCAGACTGATTTAAGGAGCAGCAGCGGTCAGAAAAGGCAGCAGGAGAAGGCTGGGGTTGGGCTGAAATGCCAGGACTGTGGGGTAGCAGATTGTCTGGAACAGCTTTGCATAGGAGATACGTACAAAGGAAACAACAGGGCTCTGGGGCTGGGCTGACTGAGAAGAGTTGTGAGGGTCATGGGACTTCGTGCTTTAGGATTTTGGTCCTGTCTCCTGTGAGGTGTTGGTGGACCTTGACTGCAGTCCACGTCACATATTTGGGCTGCCCACAGGTCTGAAGAGAAGCCAGAGGCCTCCTCCAGCATCTCCTAGCACAGCCCCACCACACCGCCTGCCGCCAAACCCTTACCCCAACACCAGCATCACCACGCTCCGTCCCTGCCAGACGAGGATGCTGAAAGGTTGGCTTTGAGTTGTGCTGTGCAACATGAATCATGAATTCGCTTTGACTTTCCCCTCCCTCATAATGCCAAGGAGCTTTTCCCCCTGCCTTGTTACAGAGAATGGGTTTGGGTACAACCCTGCCCTCTGCTCTGATGCAAAGCACGGATCTGGAGGTTGCTTTACTGCTGCTTTGTGGTTATTCTCAAGACATCTGTTCCATCCATGTTCACAATTTGGTTACAGTCTGAGCAATTCTTTGCTGTACCAGCATCCTCAATCTGTTCTGGCCAGAAGACCTAAATCCAGCATGGACGACGCATCCTAGGGGACAGTACTAACGGGAGCATCCTTTGGGAAACAAGAAAAGAAGTTGTCCCTTTGCATTCAGTGTGCATGGGACTCCTTCCCACCCTCAGGACCTCCTGCTGCAGAGGGAAGCTTCTGCCCAGCTCTGCTGCAGCCTGAAAAGCCAAAGCCGTGTTCCTGCACACATCTCCTGGTCGCACGGGGAGGACGGTGTGCTGCTCCCTGTCCTCACGGGGAGCTCTGCAGGCAGCTCAGGCAGCAGTGCCATGGCAGCCAGGCCAGCACCCTTGGCTTGAGACTTTTTTAACCCTGCAGCATAGTTTCTTTGTATTTTCTGCTTGGCCTCTCACAGCCCAAGTGCAGGACTCCTAGCAGATGCTCTTGTAGCCAAGGAGCTGTATTTCTAAGGGGGTGGGATACATGGCTCCCTTGCTTTCACTGCCAAGAGAGGAATATAGGCTGGATTTTGCTGAACAAGGAGGTTATGCTCATACCAGTAAATAAAAGAGGCCGAAAGCAGCCATGCAGCCAGATGTCACGACACTAGGACCCAAGAGAATGGCATGAAACTGCACCAGGAGACATTCAGGCTGGGTGTTAGGAAAAAGTTCTTCATCACCACGAGTGTGGTTGGACACTGGGACAGGCTCCCCAGGGCAGTGGTCTAGGCACAAGAGCCTGCTGAAGTTCAAGGAGTGTTTGGACAATGCTCTGAGACATGTGGACTGATCTTTGGGTGGTCCTGTGTGGAGCCAGGAGTAGGAATTGATGGTCCCTGTGGGTCCTTCCCAACTCGGGGTGCTCTATTCTATGGTTCTGTGACAGGTCCATAAACCAAGCTCTCTTCTCCTCCCCTCCAAGCCCTGGGCAGGGTGGCCTCAGCCACGCTGACAGCTGGGGCTGGTCCCTGCCCATTACAGCCCTTGAAAAGCCCCCAGGCTCCATCTGAGAAAGGATAAAGCCATGGCAAGAAGCGTGGTGAGATTTTAACTGTATGGACCATTGTGAATGGTGCCTGGCTGTTGCCTGGGTTAGGGAGATGCTATGAACGTTGCTTTTGTGATTTCAGACTTCCCACTGACAGTTGCCATCTCATGACAAAGAAGACTCGAGGTAGGCACATTAGAGCCAGAACCAGGTATTGGAGACCCGCTTTGTCACCCAGGACTTTGCAGGTCTGCATAGGACCCCCATGCCATCATGCAGCAGGATGCAAGCCTTTGTTTCTTCCGTGCTCTCCTTTCTGCTTAAGCAGGGTTCCTTTTATTCCCTGGAGTCCCAACCAAGATATCCACCACCAGGTTTGGATGGGTTATCCACGCTCATACACAGAGCTCCTGAAAGTCTGCAAACTTATCCAAAAATCACTTTGTTTCTTGGGGTCACTGCACGTGCACTTTGCTGTTGATCTCTGCTCATTCAGTGACCTTTTTCATGCAGGAATTCACAAAGGCTAGGCAAACCCTGGGTGGATGTGGCCAGGAAAGGCCAGATGGAGGGAAATCCCAACACAGACCTCTCATGGTGTGTTTCGCAACCCGTCTGCACAGCGAGCAGCAACATGAGCCACAGCGTAGCAAAGAATCAAGGACCTTGATGTGTCTCCTCGATCAGATGCAGACAGTACCCTGTCTGGTTACGGAGAGCACTTCCTTTGATTAAAAGCTAATAAATATTCATCCCTCTCCTCCCCTGCCGTCCTTCCCAAATCCCCGGAGACAAAATTTAGACAAGCAAAACTGGTTCGTTTGTGATGTATTCTGGTGCATTGCTCCAAAACACTTGGAAACACTCCAGGTAACAGTGCGGGGCCGCGAGGGCTATGGATCATCAAGAAAAGAGCCAATACTTTGCATTCACTTAAAACAAGACTTAGGTCATAAAGTACATGCTCATTATTAATGGTGGGTGTTGGGAAGTAAAGCATAAAGTGTACACAGATCCTTATCCCCAGCTAATTCCTCGATAAATTGGCAAAGATCTATCACTGCCTGCAGAGCGGGAGGCAGAGAGAAATTAGGTGTTAAGGACAGCTTAGTTTCCCAGGAATACAGATGTACCACGAGCTGATGAAAACTGCTGCAAGGGGCACAGGAAGCAGATATATCAGCGGTGAAGGTTGTCTCCTTTTAAGGTGAGGAAAACTAAATTCTCACCAGGAGACCACAGGTTTGAACGGATGGGGAGACCACAGCTGGTGTCACAGCCCAGGGACCACTGAGCCCATCCCCATAAAACACCACTGTTCCCCAAGGGGAGAGCAGTGGAGAAAGGGTACTGGAGAAAACCAGTCCTGGGGGCTGGGATTTGGGAAAAAAAAAAATGGAATAGATGAAATGACGTGTTGTCCCAAAACATATTTAAATCCCAGCTCTACTGGGAAAGTCCCTCTGAGGGCATTATCCCATAGACTCTCCCAGCTCTGGATGGGAACCTGTCCCATACCTATCTCTATAGCTACCATAACCCTGTGTTTTCCCCCCTTTTGGCTTAAAATCTCAGTACGAGGCAATTTTTTCTTAAAGGACTGCCTTCTGTCTGAGCTGGTAGGGGGTTCACAGATGATCTCTCAATCCCAATAGCAATACTAACAGTAGTGATAAGAATAATAAGAATATCATGATCGTAATTCAATAATAATAATAATTTCTTATTATTAAGTCACATAATTTCTTATTATTAAGCCACATACAAGCATGTGCGTGCTGGGAACGTGGTGCTGGGGCCCCAGGCTGGGTGTCTGCTCAGGGTGAGCAGCAGCACTGTGTCATCCCTGTCCTCCTGCCCTGTGTCCATCGGCCCTGCACAGCAGTGAGATGGCTGGGTCTCCACCACCAGGATCCTCCATCCTCGTCAGACAGAGACAAAACCTCCACCCCGTGATCTCCCTGCTAAATAAGCACAAAGGAGCCTGTGTCTGCTGCCCAGCCCCACAGAAACCAAGCTTTTTGTAGCTGTCCTCGGATGCCAAAGCCTTAAGTCAGAGGCTGACGGCAGCAGCGAGTAGAGGATGAAGCATTGCGATTTTTCAGCTTTTCTGATGGCATCCTCCGGCTTCGCGGGGGCTGTTGGGCAAACAAGGAGCAAGCAGCTTAGTGGCAGCATTTCAGCTGGCAGGAGCGCCGTGGAGCCCGTGTTTCAGGCCAGGCTCTCCGCTGAGCTGAGATTTGCTTGGCACAGCGGTGAGGCTGGTCCCGAGGGAGCCCGCGGCCGCTCTCTGATCCTCTGCTTGGGTCTGAGCCAACCCCGCAGAGCCGGCGGCTGTCCCATCGTGGGGTGAGCACGGCCAGGCAGGACACCCCAGCCAAGCTTTGTATCGGCGGATCAAGGCAAGGGAACGGGTGGAAAAGTGTGGTGAAATCGCAGCATCGAACAGAGGATTCCCAGCACCTGAACACCTGAGTGTCAGCAGAGACCACAAAGGCACCACACACACTGGGATGAGCTCTGGACCTTGGTTTAGAGGGTCTGGGGTAACAGCAGGAAGATTTTTTTGTTAATAAAGACCAATTTTGGCCTTCTAGCCAGGCTACCTATGGAAAAAGGACCCCTGCAGTGGTACCCGTGTGAGTGCACCCTTCCTCCAGCACCTTCAGGTCCCCGTCACCCATGCAAGCTGAAAGAGGTCTCAAGCACAGCGACCGAAACACATGGCCGTAATGTCATTTAGGGGTTTAAAAGGGGGAGGAAGGAGGAACACTTTTCATTTTTTTGTTACTGTCAGTGTTCACTTTTTTCAGCCGTTTCTTAACCCTTACTTTCCCCTCCTGTGTGGCCTCAGAATCAGGTTTCAGCACTTTCAGACCCCTGTTCTCTTCAGTTTCTGTCTCTTTCTAGGGATGTCCCACAGCAGGGACCTCAGGTGGCTTGGAGATGCTCTGCATGTAGAGACTATTTAGGGCTGGGTCAGGTTTTCTGCATCAGGCAGAGAGCCAGGTGCATTGGGAATTCTGGGCTTTCCCTTTCCTCTGCCTACACAAGTTTGCAAACCCCCTTACTCCATGGCAGAACTCTCCTTGCTGAGGTGGAAGAAAACCTTGTAACAACTTCAGAAAGACACCAAGAAGGCCCCTGAAGGCTGCCAAAATGGTGCGGTTAAAACTCATTCCTGGTTTCATCTTCACAGTCCTCAAGCCAGCTCAGCAGGAGATAATGAGGAAAATACTTCAATAAGTCCTGCTGGCAAAAGTAAAGTTTTATCTGCATCACCTCCTGACCAGCATCTTTTTGTGGGTTTTCTATGTGTACATATACAGGTGTGTATGCGTACACATACATCATGGTATCTTCCAGTCTGCTACGCAGGTCGGATTTATTTACATGATTAATTTGCACAGCTCTTCTCAAAAGAAAATATTGTTCTAAAGTACAATGAAAAAAAATGTAGTTTTTCATGGGGAAAAATTAATCTTGGACATAGAGACTTTGCTGAAAAATTCCTTAATGCTCCCAGATGGATTTTTTGCATTTGTTTGTTGTTTTGCAAGAGCCGAGCAATGGTCCTTTTGTGCCTTGTGTTTGGAAAGAGCAGGCTTTAGAAATAGCATGCTTTAATGCACTATCTGTATCAGAACCCAGCCCACAGCAGCTCTGTGCAAATATATTCTTAAAAATACCACGTGGAAAGTGACCTTCTTCCCCTAATGCCCAGGCAATGAAGAAATGAGGTCTTTACCACCAGAGACCCCCCTTGGAGAACATCTTCAGAGACATTCAGTCAAGGATTTGCTCCAGCACAGCTTCCAAAGGGAAACCCAATCAGTAAAAAATGGCATTTATGTGCTGTGTGAGGAATGATCATTGAGCTGACAGCTCTCATCAAGACTGAGGATTCATCCCACCAAAGCACTGATGTTAAGGGAAACAATCCCTTTTATGAGTTCAGACGAGCTCTCAAACCCAGGGACATGTTTTAAGTGCTTGATTTCAGGGAGTCCCAGGTTCTGTCTCAGCACATCCTCAAAATCCTTCCACAAAGGCACATCGTGGCTTAAATCCTTTGGGTCTCTTTTCACTGCTCGGGGAGCAAGCATTTTCCAGTCAGTCGCAAATCCCACAGATCCAGCATCATCAGCTGCAGAACCTGAGAACCACGAATAGCATCCCATAGCACCTGAACCAACACTCCTTGAAAGTGGGTTTCATGGGTCAGGACTTCCTGATCAAAGTCCAAATTTGCCTCACACTAAGTCTGATTTATCCACAACAGATGGCTGCATCCGGACGTCCCACCCCACACCCAAGTTGTCCAGGCTCAGGCTCTGAGATCTGGAGGTTCTTGTCCTGTTTTGGAGACCTCTTAAGACCACCGAGGCCAAAACTTGTTGACTCTACTTGTGTCTCTAGCTAGGCGCAGCAAACTTGATTTCATCCCAGCAATCCCTATTTGTGAGCCTGTATAATGCACAGTGCCAGCCAGCAACCAGCACATGAAAAAACAGCACTGAGCAGCCCCAAGACACTCTAGGCTCAAAGTACTGAGATGCTACATCCATCCCTTCTCACATGTCACACACAAAACTGTCCCAGCTACCCAGAGAGGAAGACACATAAAGGCTTTTATAAGAGGGAAGGGAAAATCCAGCTGTAATAAACCTCGAGTGCCTGAACCTGATGCATCCAGATTATTTTAAAAACTCTTAGCGAGTTATTTGACTTCTGCTTCCCTTCCTTTGCAGCCAGAGGTCCCGGATCCCACCACATTTGACGGTGTGCAGAGCAGGTCTGCACTGTCCAAGGAAATCTCTCCATAGGCAATAAATTGCAGACCCCCTTGGAGACTCCTGGGGCACTTAACTCAGCCAAAGAAAAGTGATATATTTAAGAGCTCTGCATTTTCTAAATTGTAAGGCAGCAGGAAGAAAAAATGTCCTTAGCCACCAAGGCCCTTGGTTACTTTGAAATGGAAAGCTTCCCCCCCTTTGCACAGTCTCCAAAGTATGGCATGTGGCCTAATTATATAATTACACAATAGATCGGAATTGCTTCAAAGGAACTGTTGTGTTCCATCAGGTACATAATAAGTTTATAGTATCAACTAATTACACTGTTATATAAGGGCCCAGAATGACTTTTAAAACCAACAGGCAGATCTCCCAGGCTATCAAACACATATTGTTTTGTTTGGAGATTTTTTTTTAATACCTCATTATGAAGGCAACCTGTGCTTTCCTCAGCCTTTCTAGAGGGGATATAAATGTTAATACTATGCAGAAAGTGCTGGGCCTAATACTGAGCTGGTGTACATCGTCTCTGCAAACCTCGGTGGACCATTTTAAATGCCAGCAAAATCCAAACAACACGCTGAAGTCAATGGCTCAGGGTTTATGTTAGCTAAGAGTGCGGAGACACAAAAAATCTGAATTATTGAACTTCAAGCAGCTGCTGCTGACAGCTGTCCATCTCGTGTCTTGCTGGTTTGAGCTCAGGCATTCAGCCTCACCAGTGTAGGAACACTCAGTGATGGATCCTATGAAGGTGACGTGCACTCCTTTCCTCTCCTGCAATGTACCCAAGGGGTGTACATCATCACACAACCCCAAAGAGCCTCCTGTCTTCCCCTGAACACCATGCAGGGAGCTTGCCTGTTAGGGGAACAATTTGCTTTTGGCCACAGCAGTAAAGGAAGGGGAAATCAGGAGCTGCCCCCATCAACCTCCTCAAAGCCAGGGTGCTGGGAAGCCAGCCAGAGAGGGAGGACCCTCTAACCCACAGCATGCAACACACAGGCATTTATTTTTTATCTGTTCACCCTTCTGAGTGCAGCTGGGATTCCCCAGCTGCGACAAGAGGTCCCTGGAACTACAACTTTGTAAACTTTAAAAGGCTCAGCTCAGCCTTTCAGGAAAACATTTCTAATTTTATCCAGGCCATTCATCCACCCTTAATTTGCAATGAAAAAAGAAACTGTTGCAGGGTTATTATTAACTATTGGCCAAGAGAGAATGAACTCCAGGCTTGGCTGACTCTGTCTTTGGAGGAGAGCAAGTGCACAGACAGCAGACACATTGCTGTTTTGCTTCCCAACCATTTCTACTTCTGAGCGAGGGCGTTCGATAGCCAAAGCAGCAGGAGAGCCTTTCGTTCACAGGTGGAGCTGTGGTGTCCAAGCTCCAGCCCAGCCAGCTGTGCCTGGGGACCTTTGGGCAGCCCGCAGGGCTCAGCCGTGCGTCCTCTCCATCCCTTCTGGCTGCAGTGGCAAATCCTTGCCCTTCTAAAACAAACAGCAGAAGTGCCCCCTGACCTTGCTCAGGACAGACACAGGGAGGTGTGTTTCACCATCGGCAGAGTGGTTCCTCCTAATGCTCACCGAGGATTTCTTGCAACAGGGTGCCATATTCAGATGATCCCACCCAGCACCTGAGATGATCCTGGGCCTTGGTGCGAGGCCAAGGAAGCAATGTGTTGGCCTTTCCCAGGACAGAGATGTAAATGCCCTGAGCTGGAGACCTAGACCGAGCCAAGTGAAGAGGGCCTCCAGCCCTCGTGCCCGTGAATCAGTCTGCCTAGGAGGTGTGTTTGCAAGAGGTGATTAATGGCAAGTCTTCAGCTAAGAGAAGTCTTTTTAACACAAGAGGTAAACAAACAAAAGAAGAAAGAAATGGCAAGAAATCTGCATGCCTGTTAGCCAGGCTGGTAACTCAAGGACTCAGACAACTCCTCTTAAAAAGAAATATTGCAAAGGTTGCTACCTTTTTCCCTAAGGTCTCTTAAAAAGACAAGTTACCATTATGCCTGTCATTGCAGGATTTGCCACTTGCTTCATACTACTTTTCTCCAAATTTACCTTGGGAAAAGTGCTCTTGCCAACCCAGCAGGTACCCCACTGCTCCACCTGCTTGTGCTTGCATCCAGAGAGGATCCATGTAACTCCAAGCAGCCCTTTATTTTAGACATAAATCAGTTTGCACTCAACCTCTATCCAAGCACCTTATCCCAGAATTTCGTACCAACTCCCAGCCAACAGAGAGGGGAGAAAGGACACAAACCCGGTCCCCAGAAATATGCCCTGGACACGCGAGTGTGTAAAGCTGTGAGACACGGGGACTTCCATGGTAACTCTGTGTATAAACAGGACCAAACAGCTTGAAGTAGCTGCTTTCCTTGCAAGACTGATGAACAAAGTATCTCTGTAGCTTGGCCAACACAGCAAGCTCCAGCCAAATGTAAATAGCCTGCAGGGCTTTTTGGCACTTTGCACTCTATTTTGCATACAGCTGGTTATGTTTTAAAGGCCAGGCCCAGCCAAGGGTAATGCTTCCAAGAACAGAGCAGGAAACACTTTGTGTACAGAAAAGGGTCTCAGGAGAAATCAGCGAAATCTTAAGACCTTTTGTGTTTCTCCCTCCCTCCCCAAATCGGCGTGCTTCGTTTTTATGCTAAAAATTTCCAGAGCTCCAGGTAGGCTGCCTAGATGCTACCGGGGCTTTCCGCACTCCGCGCACTCATACGAAAGGTGTGAGCCAGGAGCCTGCAAACACATAAACACTTGCTGTGTGTAGGTAAGTCCTGCTGAGCACATCCGTGACAGCTTTCGGTGGAGAATCAGCTGAAGCCGGCTGACGTGCGTGCAGCGCGTGAGAGGTGGCATCGAGGGACGACCGAGATTGTATCGCAGCATCCAGTGACACACTTTAAATCTTCCACAGCTCTAACGCCACAGAAATACCATGATATTTCCAAATATCAGGATATCGTTCAACCTGTGGGAAGACTTTAGGGGGGCTTGGGGCCTGGGACGGGTTGTGATAGAGAGAGGCAGTCTGTACCTCGAATCTTCCTAAACCCCTGCTCTCCAAGGGCTTGGCCTTGCTGATGGGCCAGGACTTACCTCTTGATAAGAGGCTGAGGGACTGGGGCTCCACTGTTTTCATGAGCTTACAGCCTTAACACCACTGTTTAGGGTATGAAAAGCTGAAGTCTGGCTTTCTGGCATCCTCTCCCACTCCTGTCTGGCTTGTGAAGGGGAGGCCAACAGGCTGAGAAGAGCTGAATCAGGCTGAGCACACAAGGCTGGGGTAGGCAGTCACAAAGGATTAGCACTGTTGTAGAAATGTTGTTGCCCTTTACTATCATGTGTTTAAAGTCACAGTGTACCAGCACGGGCATTTTGCCCACCTGGTCCTCTCCCTTCGACCTCATTGTCTGTGTTTGAACGTGTTTGTATGTCGGGACCATCGCGTCCTGGAGGGAGGTTGTCCTTCTGCTAGCTGTCCCAGTCACTTGATTATTCAGGGCTGAAAGATGGGCTTTGGCTGAGTTAGCAGCAGCCGTTGAAGCTGGCAGCAAAAGGGAATATGTGTCAATAACTCAGCAAAGGGAAGCAGGGACAACGTGCAGAGGAGCTATCACTGCACCCTCATGAAGTGAAATAGAGCGCTCTGCTTATCACAATTTAGTGCCCTCTACTTTGTAGCTTGCAAATGTCTGTCCTTCTTCAGGTAATTCATGTGCAGGGCGTGCAAAGCCAAATCACTGCCATCCAGACAGGGTTGGAGCACAATGGAAGGAGCACGCTGCGGAGCAGCCCCCTGGGACAGACCGGGGGCTGCGTGCTGCTGTCAGATGTTACAAAGGGCTTTCATGTCTTTGTATTGCGGCTGCACATCGTGGGCCGGCGAGGGAACAGAGAAACGGGGAAAAAGCAGAGTTGGGATCTATAATGAAAACCATGTATTTGACCTCTCCGGCTGGGGACGAAGCCTAAACCTCATTGTTGCCTTTAAAGACATCTGAATCTGGGCCTCTCTGCTCCGGGCTTAATCTTCTTCCCTTTACCAGCTTTAATATGTGTGGTTTGGGCTCTACATGGGCTGCTGAAACTCTGCAGTTGTCAGATACCAGGGAACCAAACTATCTTTGGCCAGGGACACGGGATGATACTCACACATGCCATTGTCCAGTCTGCAAGTTGCAACATAATTGGCTTTACAGGAACCTAGTTGTAGCCTTGTTTCCAAAGAGAAAAGGCAGCACAGATTGCAAAGATGTATCCTAGATGAAGGGAAAGACAGTACCTTCTTACTCTAAAAAAAATTATTAATATTATTATTATTGTTGTTATTATTATTAATAATAATAATAATAATAATAAATCCTTCTGTTCCAATCCCAACGAGTGATTAGCACACATGCAAATGTGCCTACATATGTTCCGGTACAGAGAAACTCTTGAACCTGTTAGCCAGACACAAGGGAGGATATCTCCCAGACAGTTACATTAAATGAACAAAAGCAGAGGAGAAATTAATTTCTTGGAATCAATTTGGCCATAATAACTTTGGAACCCAAAGGAGCTGATTCATGCAGTCAAACATCGTCACCGGCAAGCCCGAGGAGTGTGAGAAGAGGTGTCAGGTTTATTCAAGGGAAGTGGAAGTTCTTAATACAGGCAATTGGAGAGAAGACAAAAAAAAAAAAAAAAAAAAAGCAAAAACCAATCAGGATACACTAATCGACATGAAAACCTGAGGTCAATACTTAACTTCTTGTCGTACATAGTCACATGTTTAGGCTGACTCAGCTGACATCTGCTCAGTGGCATTAGGGCAGGCTTACACAGCCACCCCACGTGAACGCGGTTACTCACTGTGTGAAGTTACTCACTGTGTAGGAGGCACCACCACTTATGGCTCACGATCTCTGCAGCCTGCTGGCTGAGCAGGATGTGACCCAAAATGTCAAGAGAGGTAGGGCTCAACCCCGCAAGAGCCTCCAGGGCCAGTTTGCTTGAACCTGGAGGAAACTGATGTAGAGGTAGGGTTGGCCCTCCAAAAAGGACTTCAGTCTTGAAGTCTCCAGGGAGCTGGCACGGAGTCGCTGCTGCCCAGTATGAGCTGCAGTATCAGAATCTGGCCCTTCCTACTCCAGGGGGAAGGAGGCAGGATGGCCTTGCTAGACAAGCAAGCAAGACAAGCAAGCACAAACGGCTAACAAAACGAGATAAATATGGGACATAAATATGTGATGGTGCAGGAGGCGGTACCATAAACTTATTTTATTGCCACTTGTCTACAAAGGCCGACATAACTCACTCCCTTCGCCTCGCTCTGTCATTCATGAATAATGAGATTGCCCAAACACATGCCAATAAAAACCTCCTTGTGCCCTGCGCCAGGATGTGTGACCGCTGTCTTAGGTAAGAAAATAAAGAGATGAGAATTTTTAATGACAATCGAACCCCTGCTCTCCATATCCTGAATATCTGATGTAGTGTTTACTGATTACCAATAAAATCTGATCTTTCATGTCAGTTCCTACACAGCTGCTGTCTGATTTAGCCCTTGTCCTAAAAAGTTTTCAGGAGCTCCTTCAGGAATGATATGGACACAGCTCCTGCAGGCAGAGGTCGGCTGCGTAAGCAGCCCAACAGCAAGGCAGCCCGTGCTCTGGGGTAAGCAGAGCAGTGCAAAAAAAGTCAGCATGCTGCCATGCCCAAACAAGCATTCCCATGGCTAAATTAGCCCCTTCTGCCTCTCCACGGGGTTAATATGGCTTTTGACTCCCTTTGGCTTGCAGCAAGCCATGCAGACGCACTTACAGGACAGGGTTGTTCCCAGAAGCATTAAAAAAGGACCAGGCTGTGCCCAGAGGAATTAAAAAAGTCTTGACCCATGCCTCCAGCAGAATCAGGCGGTCTGCTTTGTGGTTTGAGAGAGGCGTGTTGAACAGCTAACGCCTCGTCTTAGAGGAGAGGGTACCACCACCCTTGCAGTGAGCATCGCTTTCCCTCACCTGCCCCAGAGGACTGTGAATTTGGGAGCTCTCCTCCTCCCTCCTGGCCCTGCCCAGCCACAACCTTGCAGCCTGCTCCAGCCCACATGTGAGCCAGCATCGCCCTGGAAGGCACGGGGAGGGAACGTGACAGGGGGTGGATGGGGGAACACGTGTGGGACCGGCCGTGCCAGAGCCCGAGGGGAGGGAGCGGGATCAGGCTTGTGGATGCGCAGAGCCACGGGGAGAGGTTTCTGGTGCCTGCTCCCCAAACCACTGCTCCAGCAGAGGTACGGGCGTGCCAGAGCCCCCATCAGCACGGCCTCTGTCATCCCCAGGGGGATGCTGCTTCAGAACCAGGACGTCTTGTCTCCTGCTCATAGGGCAGAGCATGAAAAAAGCAATGAAATGGGGAATGTGGGTCAGAAAAAAGAACCACAGGCTTTTACCAGAGCTCGTTTCCATAGCCCATGAGGGCAATTTGCTATAGCCATGCACAGGACGTCAGTGGGCTGTAGCTGTGCATCAGGTGAAGCCCAGGCAGAGCTGGTCCCCAGGGCTAGTCCTCTTCCTTCCAGCCACAGACTGGCACTTCTGTGGCACCACAGTCACAGGTAAAAAAGAGAGCAGACGGTTCTTGTTGCCTTCCCATTAGTGGGTCACACGGCAGCGTCTCCCCAGGTTGCACAGGCTGCATCAAACGATGCCATCACCGCAGTGCTCCATCTGGGCTGGGAGCTGGAAGCCATAAATCAAGGTGTTCAGTGGAAGACATAAGGGGATAAAGCATCCACAGTAAAATTTCTCTGACAAGTAGTCACGGCTGAGATACCACTTGATGGATGGCAGCAAAATCTCCATTGTAAGTCGATGGTTTCTCCATGGCTGTGAGCAGGCTGAACTCTTACATGGTTGTGATGGCTTTAGGACCTCTGCTGCTTCATCGGGTACTTGTGAGGATGTACCCAGCACGAACCCTACACCACTCAGCAGAAGCAGCACAGGCAGCTGCTTCTTCCAGTGGCCTCCAGCTTAGGAGAGCCAGCTTTGTCAGCTCCAGGGCCCCACAGGAAGTACAGGGACCTGTTAGAGTGAGTCCAGAGGAGGCCACGAGTATGACTGAAGGGCTGGAACACCTCTCCTATGGAGCCAGGCTGAGGGAGTTGGGGTTGTTCAGCCTGGAGAGGAGAAGGCTCCGGGGAGACCTCACAGCGGCCTGCCAGGGCCTAAAGGGGGCTGCAGGAGAGCTGGGGAGGGACTCTTGGTCAGGGGGTGTAGGGATAGGACAAAGGGGAATGGCTCTAAACTAAAAGGGGGAGATTTAGATTAGGTGTTAGGAAGAAAATCTTTTCTGTAAGGATGGTGAGGCCCTGGCGCAGGCTGTCCAGAGGAGCTGTGGCTGCCCCATCCCTGGCAGTGCCCAAGGCCAGGCTGGATGGGGCTGGGGGCAGCCTGGGCTGGTGGGAGGGGTCCCTGCCCATGGCAGGGGGTGGCACTGGGTGGGATTTGAGGTCCCTGCCAACCCAGACCGTTCTGTGAATCTATGATTAAGCCACCAAGCACAGAGGCATCAGTTTCTGTCCCACCTCTGACACTTTGGTCTTCTTCACCTCCCAGCCCACGTAAGTAGAAAAAAGCCAGGTAATCGCTTCGCCTATCTAGGCTGACTTCTCCAGGGCAAAAGCCTACAATAAGCACCGAATGAAATGGGATCTCAAAATGGTTTAATCTCCCTGGATATAGCAAATTACAATAAGCATTTTAAAATTGGACATACAGGGACCATGACATCTACGCCAGATGCCAAGACACAAGGCTCTCACCTTATCAGATGACGTGCCCTGGAACCGGAGCCAGCACCAATGCTGAGCTCTGGCACTTCCCCGTCCCTCAGCATGGGCTGGTTCCCAGGGGTGGGCTCAGCAGATACAGGAGAAACCCCATGTCCTGACGAAAACCAAACACTCCGAAGGTTATTTTCAGGATGGTGGGAATGTCCTCCAGCTCCTGGGAAAATCCCCAGCCAAATCAAGATCTACAATAACCCTGTAATAAAATTTGTCCTCATTTTTAAGATGATCATAAATGTTGCAGCAGGAGCTGTAACAGAGAAAAAAGTACCAGATATGGCTTGGGAAAAAATCAGGCAGGGCTTTATGATTCCCTTTTTTTTTTTTTTCCTAGAGGTACTAGGAATTTCTTCAAGAGATTAGGTACATCTCGAGCATATCCTGGTACTTTACATGCTGAGCATCAGCCCTGTGAGTTATTTGTCCTGTAAGAACTGAGGTTCTCATGGGCAGTTTCCCAGAACTGAAGAATTGTATCTCATGTCCTAAAACACTTAGACTGTCTCAAAAGTAAAGTATGCCTAAATACCCTGGCTGGAGCAGTTGTATGGTTGTTTTTATTTTATGTTCTCTGCCTTGATTTTTTTTTTCAAATAAAATATAAATTGTGGTTTTAGACAGAGATTTCTAGGGGATTTGATGAGATTTTGGCAAAGGTTCTTGGTTTTGAGATTTTGTCGGTTCTCTACTGAGCAGGATTTGCTGGTGGTTCTCACTGGTGGTTCCCACTGGCAAAAGGAAACAATGCATCACGGAGTCCAGTGCTCACAGCACATAGTCTGCTTGGGTATCTCAGCCCACAGAGGGGGAGAAAGAGCAAATTGCAGCCCTTCAAAATGCTGTCATGAGCTCCAGATATTTCTAGTTTCATGCACCGAATGTGAGACTTGCATTTGCAGTGCTGCATTGTGGTCCATTTCCTCCTCTTCAGCTTCATGTGCTGCACAGAACTCGATGGCCTGATCCTTAATTCTCCATCTGGGGGACACAATTACCTGGCGCTGCTTGAACAGAGGTCCCACCAGTAGCCTGCTCTCATCTAGGTCCAATACTATGACCCCAACCTAGTCATGTCACCAACGTGCCCATGATACTCTTAAACACAGAATGGTTTCCTGCACAGGGAAGAAAGAATCCCGAGAGGTAAATGAGTCCCATTTTTCTTTTCAAGACTTCAGTGCTCAGCAGATGTGTTTGAAGAAAAATGGGAGCATGTGCATAAAAGATTTGCTTCCGACCCCCCCACAAAAAAATGGTATTAAAAAGTCTGTAACCTCATTTCTGCTCAGAAGAAGCTTAGTGTCATTTTGTGACTTGCTGTGTGGATGATGCATAACTCAAGCATGCTAGAAAACCAGTCTGGTCTGTACCAAAGGAGAAAAATGTGCATTACAATTGAGGGCTTTCCAGCCGTACCTCCCTTTCTGCAGGGCCCAGCTACAGAACAGAAAAGTGCTGTGATATGCAGTGCAGCCACACAGCACTCAGAGTTTACATGCTTGAAGTTTAATACTCTGGAGACAACCTACACATAGCAGAAGGCTGTAATAAACACTACTGCAAGGCAATCCCATTCATTTCAGTGAGACTCTTCTCAAGGAAAGCAAAACAAATCCAGAGATTAGGGAAGAAATATGCAGACTAAGACAACTTTTGGATCTGAATATTTTATATTCTGCTTGCAGAAACCCCCAGTGGCGTTTAGACTCACCTGTGGATGGACGACCTGACACGGCACGTGTCCTTCTGAACCTACAGCCATCAGGTGGGGCTGTGTTCAAGAAAGTCTCAGCAGCACATGTTCAGTCCTCGAGTCCTCAAACAGTCCCGATTAGTGCAACAGCCCCTCTCGGTGAACACGAGGACCTGCCCAGGGAGCTGCGATGCTGGAGCATTTAGAAAAGACATCAGTTTGGGCATTCAGGGGGCTCTCAGATGCCCTTCATAGCAGGAGATAAAGAGTTACATCCTTTTGACACATTTAGAGTTGGACCTGTAATCCGAAAGCTGTCACTGCTGCAGAAGGGGACATGGGAAAAGTCGTGTGGCTGTTACCCTTCAGCACTTCGGCTTTATCTTCACAGTAACTTGCCTTCCTGCTAATACAGGCTAGATCAACACTGATAAAGTGCATAATGGAATATAACAGCGTCAGACAGTCAGAGAGCTGATCTGGTAATGTTTATGCAACCCAGTCCAATGTTTTGGGGGACATATTGTTTGTATTTGTTTTAATTCAGAAGACGGGGCCAACCCAAAGCAAATGGGAGTAAGGGAGACCCGGCCATTCCCACACATCTTTACCCATATCGGTATTTTTTCCCCCATGTATTTCTATGCATTTAAAGTCTGCACTCAGACTGGGAAATTCTTAGAAACATCTATTACCCTTGAGACCCTTACAAATGCATTTTTGCCTGTGCAGGATCACATTGGCAGCTGGAGTACTTGGAGCTACACTCAAAGACCCCACTGCAGACCCAGCCCTGAGCTGGGAGAAGGATTGTCCTGTCACAGAAAAGTCACACAAGCTGCATATCAAAGAGAGAGGGTGGTCTTTCCAGCATTGTGTCCCAGCCTCTTTGCTGGGATCTATGTTACATTAAGTCAAACCTTCTTACGCAGATGAACAGTTGCTGCTTTCTCACTGCAGTAAAAAGCCTTGAAGACACACAGATGGCCATCTCTAACGCGTCCATTCACCAGGGTTTGTCCAAGCTTCCAAAAGCGCTTCCATGCTTTCTTTGGATTTTATCCACTAAAGACCAAGGTCAGCACTACTATGCTGCATGTAGTACTATTTAGATGCCTGGCTATAGTCTGGTTTTAATAATTCTCCATGAAAGATGTGGCCCAGATCATATGCTGGCATTATCACAGAGTTGCCCAGTAGAGGAGGATTAGGACCGCTCTTGGAAGTCCCTGCTTTTTATCTTTTTTTGATGTTATTGTGCCAGGTAGCCTTGGCAAACTTACCCAACACTTCTTCTGCCCCATCTCCTTCACTAGATATGATTGCATTCCTCCATCTTTCCAAGGCATGTCCTCATTCACCACTAGGCTCTATTATTGTTGATATTTTTCCTGTGTTGCCAGGTAATGTGCTAAAAGACTACATTTTGGGGCAAGAAGGGGCAAAGTGCGAGGGCCCCATTCTGTTTGGGTTTATAACCTCTTGGATACTCAACAATTTCTGTAATTTAAATAAAGAAGGCGACTGGAGGAGAATTCCAGCCTAATTACACATTACAATGGTGCTGTGCTGCTTCTGGGAGACCAGCCAGGCATCTGGAAAGAGGTTCAGCTCCCAGCAGGGGGGAGCTGACAGGACAAAGGAGAGAGGGCTGGGGAGTAAGCGGGATAGAAAACACAACCAGAGGAGGGTGGCCAAGCTTCAACCAGGACATGGCAAGGCTGCCAGCAGCAGGCAGCATGGACACGGCAGCCCTGTGGAAGTCTCAGAGGTAAATCTTGAGAGTTTAGCTGCCTTGGGCTGCTCCTTGCTCGCTCACAGCCTTGCACCAGGAGCATACATGATTCATAGCTGAGCTTCTTGCTTGCCTTGGGCCACCCTGGTGGCCTCTTCAGACAAAGGGTCATCCCAACACATTCCCTAAGAGCTCTGCTCCTCTCCCATCAGTGCCACATCTCTGCACATTCAGCAGGAGCAGGACCTGTCTGCATCTCTACCAAGATGCGGGTAAAATCATCTCCCAGCTTCTCCCACTTTGCCAGATCACTGCTCCTTCTTGCAAAAAATCCCAGGGCAGAGGTGGGACTAAAGGGCCACCTTCCCCAATTTTTCCCCACATGCATGAGGCTTCCCTGGCCGAGAGCAGCAGCTGGGAACACTTAGTAGATGCTGAACTCGTGTCCCTCACAGACAGGGGGTGGGCTTCTCTTTCTTGGCACACAAAGCAGCAGAGGAGGGTGCCCTGGCAGCTGCTGTTTGAAAACACTGCTTAAGTGACTGCGAAGAGCCAGATGGACATCAGCCCTGAAGACTCGAGTGCCCTATTTAGCCATGGAGCAGGGATGCAGCGAGCAACTGCAGCCTTTGTGTGCATGATGCCTCATTATTCTCCAGCCATGGTTCAGAGGACTCCATCCAGGCTGGATCCCCAGACCCATCCAGGCCTGCCAACAAACTGCCGGAACAAACTAGGGGAACTGAGCGATGAGGAGCCAACCCATTTCACCAGCCTTCAGATGGTAACAATCCCTCCCAGCCCACGAGCCTGCAAGCAGAGAGGGAAAAGGCTCCAGATTTCATTCTTAATCCTCCAAGTTATTCATACTACCCCTGTTCCCCAGCATTACGAAGGGCAACGTTCCCTTATTTGGTCAAGAAAAAGTGGAGAATATCTGCAATACATTCTCACATCTGGGCTCAGCCAAGCCTGGCCAGCATGTCCCTGTGAATGCAGAGGTCGTAACTGCCAAGAGCTGCGGAGCAAATGCCTCCGCCCTGCTGTGAAAAGGCAGGCAAGGGGGATAAACAGATACGGGTGGAAACATTGCAAAATGGATTGCATTAAGCAACGCTACCCATGGGTTTATGGTATCTGGTCTGGGATATTTTCCTGTGCAAGCTTGGAGCCCAGTGGGAAAAGGCAACTTGCACATGTGAAAACAGCAGCAAGAAAATGCTGCAAGGCCAAGTACTTGAGAAGTAGCTAAAGTGGGGCATGCAGACCCCCAAAAGACCCAAAAGATAACCAGTCCTGCTTACTCAGGTGAATAGGTGCAGGTTCCACTGGTGAAATGCTTTGACATCTTGCTGCCTGACAGTAGAGTCAAGGTTTTAAATGGTGGAGGCTCATGAGAAAGAAGATTCAGGCAGGTTTTTTGGAGAAAAAGTGATGAAAGCATTGGGAAGATCCTTCCAACACAGAGCATGAGGGCAGAGTTATTCTGCGTCTATAAAGAAGGAGATATTGACACATTTCTCTGCTTATAGAGAAATAGATGAAAATTTGGAGCTTTAAATACTAACACCTGTACGACTTCACGGGCAGAGAACATGCTCCATTTAAAAGTTGCCCAGGGAGTGTTTGTCTAATGATAAAGTTCTTAATTGTGTTCATTTCCTGCACCTAGACATCCTGCCTTCTTTCAGAAAGGTTCAGATGTTCATGTCCTCCTTGCCCTCTTACTATCTTGGTCCTGTCTCTGCAGCCGAAATCCCCCAAGGCGATGGTGCAGGGAGGAGGACAAGGCACTGGGTCAGGAGTTGCTCCCCAGGGCACACTGGTTTTCCCTCTTAACTTCCACCACCAGCCAGATGATGAAGAAAAAGACCAGAAGAATCTCCAGACCCAAGGACCAGGCTGTGACTGGAGGTTGCCAAAATTTGGCTGGGGCTGGAGCAGGAGGCTGAGGCATGGGTAGGAGGAGACAAACACAACCTCATCCTGATTGTCCCACATTTCCTTCTTCTAATGAACATTTGGATTTGAGCTGGCATGAGGCAGTGGTGAAGAAGGATCTGAGTTGCCTGTTGCTGGCTGAGAAGGAAAAGCAACATTTCAAAGCCTGGCAGCACTGCTCATGAGGCCCCCTCACCAACTCCAGCCCCAAGAAGCTATGGATATGCTGGAAATTAGAGCCTCGCTGCATCAGTCTTTGTATTCTAGGATATAAACAGAGGCACCACAAAGGTCCCAAATACCTTTTCTTTCTTCTTCCCTCATTGGATGATTTTTTTCCTTTAAAACTGGAGCAATTTTAAAACTACTTTAACATGTAACCAGTGTTTGGGGGGCATCCTGTTCCAGAGCACAGCTTCACACACCAGAAAATGATCTGATCTTCCGGAAAGACCTTTCCCCCCATACAGCAGTGTCTCCAAGACCGACATCCTAAAACATCTCAAACCAAGAGTCTTTTTCAAAAACTAACAGGCAGTAACCCACTAAATGCTATCCAGCACCCACAAAGAACAGCTAAATCTAGTTCCTAGAGACCGTGCAACCCTAGGAAAACCTAAAGCCCTACTGTCATGATGTAAAATACCCCAATGTTTTGATTTTCTCCTGAAGGTTGTATGAGACACTGCTGGCAGCATCTCTGGCCTCCAAACACGAGCTGCCTTCCCCATGGGGAAACACGGGTGATGGGACTACGATGTGCAGGAAAGTTGGGCACTGGCTAATTGGGCTCTATTTAGGAGCAGGTAATTAGGTGTGGCTGCGGGACTCCTAGATCTCATAAATGCAGTGAGATACAAGGCATGTTCCCAGTGCATGGATGTCCCTTAACTCTGCTCCTCTGGGGACAGCCTGTCTGGAAGCAGCCTCACGGGAGGAAGGAAGGCAGTCTCCAACACCAGAGGGTGAATCTAGATCCCAAGAGTGAGCCAAAACAAGAAGAGAATACCAAGGGGCTACTACTGCTGCTGTGCAGCTTGGACATCCAAGACATTGTTCAGACACCACGTATGGAGCACTTGGACACAGCAGTGCATAAAAATTACCCTCTGCTGCTGCACCCACTGGGGCAGTGAGCACAGAATCTGTCCCCCCTCCATTAGCAGGCTCCCACCTCCTGCTTTTAAACAATATTTCCCCTGGAACCAGCAACTCTGTTTTATTCAGATAGGGTACCAGCAACGCCTTTTGATGTGTTTGTGTTTCTCACCGTGAATGCCCAGACAAATGACATCTCTCAGAGCCAAGCTCCCCTGAGATATCCCTCTGAAAATCCATCACTTTCTGAAGTGGAGACACCCTCAGTTTTGGTATAAATAAATATGATTTCATTACTCTGTGGAAGACTCTGGAAATCCTGTAAGGACGAAGCTGCCTTCAGCTAAGCCCCTTGCAAACAAGCCTTGGAGACAAGTTCCCTTTTTTAAAGACCTTCACCCAACCTTCTCCAGCTGATGGGGTGAAGAGGAGAGAAATGCCTTCAGAGAAGGAAATGCTCCCCAAAAGTAAGGTGGAAGCGCCCTCTTGTGTCCTCGGAGGAGGCCAAGTGGCTTTGTTATCTGAAAGTAGGTGGGCGCACGCTCTTCTTCAGACCATTTTGCACAAATCTGTAACACCACCACTACCTGAAGGGCAGGAGATGGGACACCAGGGAGCTCCCCCGGTGGGACAGCTTGGTCTTGGGAGAAGCCCCCATCTCTTGGTGTGACTGTGGTGGGAAGGGCTGTGCAGAGGCATCACAAAAGCTGGTGCAATCTGCACCGCATGGTCAGGAGAGCCAGCACAGAGCCCACCATGCGTCAGCAGGCAGAGAGGTGCGGGGAGGAAAGTGCCAGGTGGGGGACAGCAGTGAGGGGACTGAGGAAAAGAAGCTGCACAGAAAGTTAAAATTAACTGAATTTTAAAAAAATAAAATTAAAATAAAATAAAATAAAATAAAATAAAATAAAATAAAATAAAATAAAATAAAATAAAATAAAATAAAATTAAAATAAAATAAAATAAAATAAAATAAAATAAAATAAAATAAATAAAATAAAATAATAAAATAAATAAAATAAAATATAAAATAAAATAAAATAAAATAAAATAAAATAAAATAAAATAAAATAAAATAAAATAAAATAAAATAAAATAAAATAATAAAGTATATTGCTACATGCTAGATCCTTTCCAGAATGGGTTGTGGTTAAGAGACTGGCTTAGGGCATCTTCCAAAAGAGTTTTTACCCCCTGAACTAGGCCAGCAGGGAAAAGTATGGCATCACCAGCCTCCATCCATTGAAAAGGGCTCTGGACACACACTTTGCAAGCAGGACCCTTGAGCCTCCGTGGAGGAGAGGTGTCTCAGGCTCTGTCCCCTTCGTTTGCCCAGCTGAGGGTGAGATGTTCGTGGTGGATGCTGGTCTCCATGCATGGGAAGCTCTGGGGAGGTGGACCAGGACAACCCCTATGGGGAAAAACAACAACAACAACAACAAATCAGAACAGACCTATTTGGAAAAAAAAAATCTATTTGGAAAGAATAATGTGAGAGCCTCCCAAACCCACCATCCCCAGTGGACCGCCTCCTTTGGGCAGACAAAGTCCCCAAGGTGTTTTGGGGGTGCCCTTGGCCATTTCACAATGGAGTGAAGTCAGGGGAGTGGCGAGCGCCCAGTCCTTCAGGGGAAAGGGGCCACAATAACACATAAAGAAACAAATATATATATTATGGAAAACACATGCAGACTGCCTGACAAACACCGCAGTTAGAGTCCTTACGGTTGCAGACATGAAGACGCGACAGAGAACAGGGCTGTAAACAAAGAAACGAAGCTCAGAAACACAAAGAGGTCACAAACAAGGAGAGGGGGAAGCACAGCAGGGGTTTGTGCCTCTGCAGCTGGGGGTTTATTCCTCCAGCAATCCCGAGCTTGCCGTACAGACAGCAGGAGGAACTGGCTGAGCAGAGAGGGGCACCAAACCCACCCCCGACCACCTCGTGTGAGCGGTGCTCGCTGGCTCCTCGCCGCCAGCAGCTCCTGCCTGCAGTTCCCAGGGGGTTTGCCTCGTCGGAGGCATGTCAAGCTCCTGAAGGCGCGGGTTGCACCTCGCCTGCTGACACACACTTCCCTACGTCCCCACACTGCTGCAGACAGGCGTCCTCGATCCTGGTGGGGATGTCCCCGGGGCTCTGCGCGGTCAGCAGCTGCCTGGGAGCGCACTGGGAGCCACAGCAATGCCATGCTTTGAGATGCCGCAGGCAGCTTCTGGATCCTTTAATTTTCTGTTTGCCATGGCTGGAGATCCCATTCTGTTCCTTGAGAAGGTGGTGGCACAGTGGACTGGAGGCTGTGGGCACAGCCTGGAGCCCAGGAGGTTCCCCTGACCCCCAGGCTGCCCAGAGGCTGTGGGGTCTCCTCCTTGGAGAGCTCCAGAAGCCGCCTGGCCACAGGCCTGGGCACCCTGCTTAGGGTGGCCCTGCTGGGGCAGGGGCTGCGCCCGAGGGACCCCGAGGTGCTGCCATAATTTCCAGAGGAATAAAATACATCAGTGCAAGGACATGCATTTCAAGCCGCCTTGCTAGCACACACAGAATGGTCCACTCCTCATTTTGTACCAGTTCCCCTTTCCTCCCAGCCTAAAGCAGCTCAGACAGGAGAAGATCCTCCTATGAGGCGTGTAAAAGCTCTCCAGCTCTTAGCGTGATGAGGGGAACAAACAGACCCCACTGGATGAGATCTCTTATTCTCCAGGGACTGTCTCTCCTGTCTAGCTGAAGCGCACCGCTGTTAATAACAACAATAATAATAATGCTGAATAAATCTCCCTCAGCTCCCACTTTGCTATGCATGTTTCCTCCTTATTTGCATCTTTCCAGAGGATCACACAGATAGGAAGCCAGCACTATTTATTTGCAACTGTGCCAAACTGGCGATGTGCAGACATACACAGGGCTCAGGAACACATCTCCCCAGAGAGGGTTTGCAGGCACTGGGGTGTCATAAAACAGGTACCCAGGCAGTTCTCCTACAGCCTGTAAGCCATTGCAGCCTGCTGCAAAACAGCACATAGCTGCACCTTTCAGCTTACGGTTCGTTTTGGTGTCTGCCCCTGAATTTCTGGTGGAAATCAGCTGATTTTAGGGCTAGTGAGGATGAGTCCTGATGCATGCAAGACCAACGCAGCTCTGCCACAGTCCCAGTTCCCCATCCCAAAACCCTCTGCTGGCTCCTGACCACGCACCAGGAAGGAACTCAGCTTGGGGACAGAGGGATGGCAATGACATCTGCCAAGCACCTGAGCCAGCTGGGAAGAGGCTAAAGTTGGAGCAGGACAGGGTCCTGACCCCAGGGAGATGTCCTTCACCCCAGCACCACTGGCCCTGGCACAGCCATCAGGTACAAGGCTTTGCAATGGCAAGAGCCTGCGGTACAGGCACAGAGAAAAAAGACACCCTAAGGACCACCAAACCTTTGTATATCTTCCAAACAACCCCAAACGTGCTGCAAACTGTGCGTAAGGGTGCATTTGACAGGGAGGAGAGGGCAGAGATGCTATGGGTTTGCCACTGCCTTTCTCCTCCCTCTAGCATCCATCAGGGCTGTGGGTATGCTCCAGCACATAAGAAAAGGGGGAAAAACCATCAGCTTTGGTCCCTATTACGGCTGCACCCAGCTCTGATGTACGCCCACAGAGCACAGCAGCACAGGATATGCACATCGCAGTTTGTAGACACACACTCACAGAGCCCCACGGCATCTCAGAGGCAGCCAAGAAATATTTCCTCCTCACAAGAAATGTACTTTTGCTGGTTTTAATTTTCAGAGCTTCCCGGGGAGGGGGATGATACACTTCTCAGAGAGGAACTGAAGCCTGAGCAATCTGCGGTTTTGCATTTTGCTGGGGAGGGTGGAAGAAACATCTACCTACAAATACTCCCATGAAACCACCCCAGGCAATCATTCCCTTTTGTAGGAGACAGCCTATGAATGAACATGACCAGTCCGAAGGGATGCTGCAGTCCCCTGTGGTGAGAATAAGATGTCTTGTAAACGAAAGGTTGAAAAGCTTAAGTCTTTGCTTGAGAGAAAGCAGTTCGTGGGACAAGCAGAGCACCCAGGGTGAGGACAGCCACTTAGCATTTAGTTGCTTGGGTTTAGTTTGCATGCAGAAAATAAAGGCAGCTTTATTGTATTAATTTCTAGTCCTCCCCTTTCTGTCTTTCCTCCCACTCCAGGATGCTCCTGGGGGAAAGCCCACGTCCCCTTCCCCAGCAGGGGCACGGGGGCCCTATGGCATGGCCAGGTGCCTCACTGGTGCCAGGAGAAGCACATGTGTGGGCACCAAATCCAGCTGGGTGATGGGGCAAAGCAGGTTTCAAGCAGCAGCCTTTGGGGATTTGGTGGGGGATGAGTCACATCCTAAAGATGCACCACATAAAGCTGTGGGCACTGCAATGAGCCCGTGGAGGTGCAGGGTCTGTCTGGCCATGGTGGAGACGTCTGCGGGACGTTTCGTGCCGGTATGGAATAAGAGCTTCCTGGGGAAGCTGTCATCGGAGCATTGCCAGAGGACCTCTCTGCTCCCTGGGGAACTGGGCCAAGCCTGAGTGCAATGCCAATGCAGGAAACATGGAGCCACTGTGATCCCTTGGCTTGCTCCACAAGTGTTCAGCTCGTTTGTAAGGTCCCTGCTGCAGAGATACCAGAGGGTGTCTGGTACGGGACAGAGCCTGGGGGCAGGTAAGGAAACGTGAGCAGAAAACACCAGTTTGTTAAAGCAAAGGCCGTTTCTGGGAAGGGCTGGCTGCAAGGACAGTCTTGGCTTGAAAGCTTGTTTTAGATGTCCCACATGATGAACACATTTCTTTGGCATCTTAAAAGTGTCGTGGGACCTGAGTCCTCGTTCCCCGACCTGGTGTCTAAATGGCATTGCTCAATCCAATAAACCTTGGTGGTAGAAGGTCAGGGTGTTTTCCACCCACAGACCTCAGGTCCTATAGGCTGTGCTGGTGCTATTCTCAGAATCAGACCCTAAAACATCAGAATGAGGGCCACTGTGTTCCTGGCAAGGTCCAAGACCAAGCAAAAGCTGGAGATGCCCTCAGATGTTTCCCCACCCTGGGCCCTACAACTTTGCCCATGTCACTTCTCTGCAACCCAACCTCCACCTGAACCTGAGACTGTGGAGTCTGAAAAACTTCTACTTTGGGATTATTTTTCTTTCCTTAAGAAAGCTGGAGGCCATCCAACCTTTTGAAGTGGAAATTACTAAATTTCTTTCCACGGTATTTCCAACCCACACAAAATCCAGCCATTAACAGAGGTCTCCCGACAAAAGCCAGTCTCCCTGGCTTTCCACCTTGATACCCAAAATGAGTAAATGGGAAAAACGACCTGGCAGTATTTAGCAGGGAGCATTCAAAGGGACTGTGCAGCCTCACCCAGCCGCTTTTGCACCCGTTTTCCTGTGCCCTATGCTCCCAGGAGGCGCAGGAGCGCACATGTGAGCTCCCAGCCCAGCACATGCCAGTGCTGTGGAAGCTCATTAAAATGGACCGAGCGATGTGCCAGCTGCAAACGCAAAGACAGGTCTTTTCAAATAAGCCCCATTAGTTCCACATGTGCGTTTGATAGATAATTTTTTGGTTACTTAACATGAAACCAATAATTATGGAAATGACTGCGATGATCCAGATACTTCTCCATAAGAAACAGACGGAGAGTAGAGGGAAGGCAATGTGAGAGACTTCGCAAGGGATTTTTCCTCCTCCAGTGCACCCATCCTCAACAAACTGCTGGTGCAGAGCCCTGCCCAGCAGACGAAAAGAAAGAAATCAGCTCTGCCAGCACCGGCTCCCTGCATGGTGCCTTCAGCTACAGGATTACACCCCTCGCTGCGCTGCCACACACACAGCCCTGCCGCCACATGGGGCACACAGCTGTCCTTGGCCCCCCAAAATGGGAAGAACAAGCTGGGGAGAGTGCAAAATGTGGCTCTTTCCTCCGCTGCTTGTAGCCAGTTGTGAGTTCCCTGACAGGGGATCAAATCTGGAGAAGACGCACATTGCAACCAGCATTTTCCAGAAAACCTTTTATGCATCAGTCTGTTTATAACTAATAGCAGATTGCTATCCCTAACCCACATTGATTTATTCCTTCTCATGCTCGCTCGCACCCTGCACCATCCCCACACATGGGTGTCTGACACACAGGGCACAAATGTGCATGCAGCAATGCCACCCAGAGCAGCCAGAAAGGGCTGGGCACATGGGGGGAAAGAAAGAAGAGCACAGACATTTTATTGTGGGAATACAGCTATCAAAACAACATTATACAACTGCAAAGAAAAAAAAAAAAGTTTTTTTTAAAAAAAAAAGAAAAAAAAAGGTGGTTATATAAACTGTGTTCCCTGTCTGGTCAGCACAAATCTCATGTGGGCTTAGGTCAGTCCATTTGACACAGCTAGAAATAATTGTCTGCGTTAACCATTAATAGGTCCCTGATCAAAGTTCCCTACTATCTGTCTCTGTCCCCTGCCTGTGCTCCCTCTGCCTGCCTCTCGTGGCTGCCCGCCTGCTGCCTACCCTGCTGTGCCCGTGCTGGAGAGCTCGGTGCCTTGGCAGGGATGCTACACCGACCACACTTCCATCCTGCACGTCCTGCTCTGCCCCATCCGGCCACATCAAGCACCCTCAGAGTTCCCACAGAGTGGTTGACCATGGCAAGCAAAGCCAAAAGCACCGGGGAACACGCCAAGAACGGGTCTTGCAGCACCTTCCTTACCATCTCCTCCACCTGGGTGACCACAGAATCACAGAACAGTTTGGGTTGGAAGGGAGGTTATCTATTAACCTCTGGAGGTTGTCTATAAACTGCTGAAGCTCAAAAATAAAGTCCTGCCAAAGTTCCCAGTCTCTACAAAGACGTCTTCCAGCTGCTTGCATGAAGGAAGATTGCAAACCCCAAGAGTTTTCAACAGTAATGAGCCTCCTTTTTATTTTCCTTCCTTGGTTGTGGAAGGAAAAGGTGTTTGGAGAACTGGTACCCAATGGAACTGGTGCCCTTCATCCTCTAACCAGTCACCCCACTGTTGTGCTTTGGGACCTGAAAGCAAATCAACCCAATTCCAGAGCTTTTTCAGCAGAGTAGTTCTAACCGGGCAGACGTTTCTCTCCCTCTTCTTTCAGCACCAGCTACTGCATTTCCAAAAGGGATACAAGAGTCACGACTTGTTTTCCTCCAAGCCCACCCATCCTGCTTTCAGAGGACATGGGACCCACCTCTCGCAGAAACTACTCGGTGTGAACAATTCGTTCCCATCTTCCCGCAGATGCCTGCCAAGAGAGCAAACCCAGCGCACAGCTAACACCAAAGACTAAAATCACCATGCTGAGCCAGGCCCCCAGCAGAGACAGTAGCTGAAGAACCAGCCTAAGGCACCGTAATCCTGGCAAAAACAGTTTCAAAATACACTTTATCTAGCGAGTGTGCCTGGGAGCTATGCAGAGAATTATTTTGTGCAGCCTTTTTATGGAGAGAGGAACTGGATAGTGGTAGACCCTGAAATAATTCACGGGTCTTTTAGCAGCCTCCATTACTCATTATTGGATGGACAGCAATGTTCATTGTTTCATGCTGTCAGTCCACTCCTTCTTCCCTAAATTAAATACCTAACAAGGAAGCATCACAGCTTCAAAGCCTTGCTTTGCCCATGCAACTAAAAACCCATCCAACATCCATCAGATTTGTCCCTTGAAAGCCCAGCAGCTTATAAAGTCACTGGTATTTTCCCATCAGGGTTCAGGGCATCCTGCACGTTCCTCCAAGAACTGAATCTTGTTCAGTGGAAAATAAGCAGGTCAGGAAGACCCAGGGAGTGCAGGAGGAGGTGAAGGTTTCGAGCCTGGTACACATCTGAATTTGTACAGAGCTGGGGGTGTGCTCTAGGCTGGTCCTTAGGTGCTGCTGCAACAAATGCATCTGAGATCTTAAGCACCTACCGCATGAGATCAGACTCACCATACCTGCAAGGTAGAGAATAAAAGTGTTAATGTTTCTCAGTTGATTTTAAGTGCTGGAATAAGAGCTCAATAAAGAGTTTTCTACTTGTTCCAGTAAGATTTGAATCAGAGCACACAGAAAAGTACAAGTTATTATTCATAAATTAATGACAGAGGTGGTCGGTCCATATATCTAGCTGTCTGTGTTGCCCTAACTCACCCCTGGTATCAAAGGTTTCTTGCTTAGCTTAGGCTTTTCTGGGTAAATGATTTTCCAGCTTTTGATGTTAAATGCAGCCCCTCTCGTTCATTATAAACCAACACACTATTATCTGCTCTTACCCACGCGCTGCCTTTGTTGCTTGGTCAACCTTCCAGCATGCGCAGGATAAACGCCCAGAAAGAACTTCATGGAAAACCATGTATTGTCAGGTGCCAGAGCAGTCCTGTTAGTGGGCACGATGCTTTTTGAGGGGTTACCTTTGCTAAACTCTGACTTTGATCAGACTTAGATGGTGCGTAAATTGGATCCCCACAAACAGTACTGCCCTTCCCTGCCCCTAATAGTGAAATATTTCAACTCATTGCATCCGGACCCTCTCTCCCTGAAGTCCTGACCACCTCATTTTTGCCAGGAGGAGCAGTGCATGCCCTAGAGCTGTTAACAGTCTGGAGAGATGCCCTCTCTTACGGCTCAGGGAAAACTTCCCCAGCAAAGTCACAGGCATTTGGGACCACAAGATGCATTGAAAAACCTCCCAAGTTTGGAGGATGAATGTATGGCCTTTGCCAGAAACATCCATTTAAAAATCCCCATGCTGAGGAGCTCATTTATGCTCCACCTTAGACAAGGATTCCAGCAGATTTACACCCAAATCAGAACCTAGCTGTGGGTCTAGATGGCTATTTATGCCCCAGCTGAGCTCTGAATTTACTTGGTGGTTTTATAGGGAAGGATGAGACCTTAATAATTGGCAACAGGCAGACAGGAGCAAGGAGGAGGCTTCATCTCCTCCACTCTTCAGTGCCAGCTCTCCAATTCACACCAGCTCCAATCACACATCAGCTTTTAATATTTAATTGCAGCTTTGCCGAGGGACTTTGCCTCCTGTCTTGTAAAGGAGGGGATGAAGAAGGAGTCAGAAGCGTGGTACTGAAGAGCCCCAAGGAGACTATCAAATGGCAGATCTCAGGTGGAGGAAAGCACTCTAGCATGTAAGTGATTTTACACAAAAAAACCCTCCCAGATCAGAGGAGATGGAATGAATTAATATCAGTAAACCCTTGGTGACTGGGGGGTGCTGTGCTGGTTGTGGGAACAGTTCAGGGTGGGCTGAGAAGAGTACTTCCATTTACTGTGCCTACTGTATTAAAGAAAAGGGGGGCATAAATGAAAAATCAGGGAACACTTCCCTTCTGATGGGTTTATTCCGCCACGAAGTAAATCCCCCAGGGGCTCTTCACGTGGAGTTGTTTAACATTAGACAGAACCGCAAGAATGGGGAATGATCCCTGGACTGTGGGAGGTGGGTGTCTGTGATCTAATAAAGCTGTCTCTTCTCTAACATTGTGTGAAATGACCTGGGGAAAAAATAAATAAATAAAAGGAGGGAAAAAAAATGGATTTTCTAAAGCAAATACAGAGAAATATGCCTCCCTCTCTCTGGTCTTGATTTCAGATATGTTAAAGAGGGGAGGCAGTGATTCATAAGCTGCTGAATGTCACCCCAACCCCCCAGAAAAAAAGTGACCATATCTGCAAGTGCAATAGAAATCATTTATGAAACATATTACACAAGCAACACAGCTTTTAAAACAAGTATTTTCAAAATCTCAGTACAAGTATCTCATAATCCCATAGTTTGGATGTCTGTGTCAGTAATTAAAGAGCAATTACGTATAACTTGTAGGTCCCTTGAGCTCTATCTAAATTCAGAAAATGAGCCCCAGATGACCTAATGTACTTCCAAGTGTCAGATCAGTCATCACAAATCCACTGCCTGAGACTTCTGCTGTGCCTTTCTGAAGCCTGGAATACAAGAACATTTTTGGCAGAAGAGGGCAAGAGGTGCTTAATCCTCCAGTTACTGCTTAATTCAGAGCTGATTCATGTCTACACAACACTGGAGACATTAAATATATATATATCCATTTATGATGCATACACATAATTTCCATCAAATTACTTTAAATGATTTAAAGCTGAACCTTTTTCTGGTTCTTTCCCCTTCTCTGTCACAAAGCTGGACTGGGTGACCAAGGAGAATAAGAAAATTGATGGGCAGAGGTGGAAAAGACCCATTCCCTGCATTAGGAGTAATTTGACTTAAAATGCATCTTCTTAACCCTATTTTATTTTTTTGAAAGTGAATTTATGTGCTGAGGTTTGCTGATGTGTCGGTGAAGATGGAGTTTGTTCCATGGCCTTCTACTGCTTTCCTGATCCCATGAGTGGAGAAGGATGCACCAGGGGTTGGCTTTCCGTGGATCTTCACATCCAGCACCATAACCTTTACCCTCTTCTTCCAACACCTGCAGACAGAGGACATGGAAAAAGCTGAGAAGCTGCGGCCAGCTCAGTCCCTTCCTTTTCTGTGCCATTCTCCAAGAAGCATCCCAGAGCACGGAGCAGTTCCTCTGAGAAAATCTGTGTCTGTCTCCGAACTGGTTGCCAGGTGGGTGGCTATTCTACAGTTGCAGATGACCGTAGACCTCTGGAGCTCTCCAGGGTGGAGTCTCCTTCCTCCATATCCATAACAAATAGTTGTCACTCAGATAAAGTCTTTCCCAGGTACAGCATCCCAGTATTTCACATCTCAAGCTAGAGGCAAGTAGTTTTCTGCCACAAGTGCTCTTATCTATTTTACATTATTGATGCATTATTTAGTCTTGGAAGCCAAGTTCTGATCTAACCCCAGATCCACACAACCAACTTGCCCAAAGACAATAACATGGAAGAATTTGCCCTATACCCCAATGACTGGAACATTCCTAGGTGGACAATTAAGCCATTTAATCTGCATAGCCTCTATAGGTGCCATGAGGGAAACCAGCAAAGGCTGGAGGGATGAGCTGGTTAGGAGACAAGAGGGGTATGGGCACCTCATCCCCTCCTGTTTTCTCTTGAGTGTTTCTAATGAAAATGCTCCAAGGAGAGTCATGTTTCAACCCCAGCCCTTTAAGGGATAATTTCTCTTTTGGTTACAACCCATAACTGAGATCAGATCACAACTCTGCCAAGAGTGAGACAAATAAGATTAGCAATGGTACCCCTCAGCGCATCTCCCTCAACATGAGTGACAGAGCAGCTGTCAAGATAGTCTCTTGAACTTCCCCTTGAGACAGTTTAGTTCTAAATATACCAAAGCTGGTCAATCTTCAGTGTAAAAAGTCAGCTATCTGGCAGGGTCTTGGAGAAAGCTGATAGTGCACTCTCCACAGTGGGGACGAGAAGGAAGGTGGTTTCTTCTGCAGAGGTCTCATTCACCACTGGTGTTATGTTAGGGCAGCTAGTGGCTTGATAAACCCTTTTAAGTTAGGTTAAAGCTAAATAAATAAAAAAGAATTTGATTTTCTGGAAAGCTCGACTTCAGCAAGCCACTTATTATTAGCAAAGTGCAATAACACACCACTTTTAATCTGTATCATCCCCCAGCAGATCCACCTCCAGCGGGGAGACCGGGTGCTCAGGACACATCTGCATGGATCATGGGAGGAGAGGGCTTACACCAGATCTACTGGCACTGCACTGAACTAACCAGTTGGTCCTAAAGCCTGACCTCTTTACAGGATTTTTCACATCACTCACCCTTTAAACTTACCTTTGAAGTCTGGTTTGATATTTTCCTGAGGGCAGGGGAAGCCTGTCAATAAAATGGAAAAACACAACCAGGCTAAAAGGGATTCAGGTGCCTTCTCCTGCCTTCCCTACAGGTACCAGAGCATCCTGGACTGTGAAAGCAGAATGTCGAAGAAAGAACATCCCAAGGTGAGAGCCAAAGACTCAGACAAGGTGGGACAGAGAATGCCCTCACAACAAAATGGTCTGGTTCTTAGCAATTAGAGACAAAGATTTTCCCAATATCTGGTGCTGTTCTGAGGACAGCAGGTCAGATCTGATTCCCTTTTAGTATGTACAGATAGACTGAAACATATAAGATGCTCCAGGATGGGATGAAAGCTTCCCATATAATATTCAGGTTGCTCTGGAGTGAATAAATAGTATTGGTATAGCCTACTGGAAAACCATCAAGAGGTGTAGGACCTGGCAGAAAATGTAATACTGGTTAGAAAGTGAGAGAAGTATTCTGAGACAAAGGCACACAAAGCAATTAAGACACACAGATATCATCATATCTGTGTGAAGAAATCATTTTCTTGGCTCTTTTGACTGTAATAAGACTCAGACAGCAAGTTCACAAGTAGATTTAGGTCACAGCTTCATTGAGATGTCACCATTTTGTCATATTAACTGAATTCCCCCCTAGCTTTTAGCTGTGACTACTGTCTCATGCTATGGCAAAGGTGCACCCCTCACAAGGCGGTGTTCCCCATATCATATTTTGATTACAAACTCATTTGCATAAGGTTCAGCTCTTGGCCCTGTATTTGCTGGGGTCCTGCTTCGTGATAAGGCAACTTGGAATAACAATGATAAAATTACATACTCAGCTTCATCCAGTTTCCCTGCTGAAGACATCGTTGGTTCCCACTGACCAGAGAAAGCTGAACTGCACTTCATTAAAAAAAAAAAAAGGCAACATCCAAATATTTTATTTCCAGGACAGGGTCTTTCTTAAAATGAAACTCGAGGTTTCCTATGAGATAGAGATAGAGAGGGAGACTTCCTGGCTGAGGAACCAGTGGAATATACAGAAGAAAGTGACGGATTCTTTCATCCCAGAAAGTTAAAAGGTCAATAAATATGATGAAAGATTAGGAAATTAATTAGGATTGAAAGAGTAGGAAATTAAAATTTCAGTTGTTTTGTTGCTGAAGTTAGATATGAG
Source organism: Anser anser (assembly GCF_964211835.1). Lineage (NCBI taxonomy): Eukaryota > Metazoa > Chordata > Aves > Anseriformes > Anatidae > Anser > Anser anser. The sequence continues at coordinate 157,537,930 of NC_139721.1, forward strand.
CCTATTTTGTTGTATGTTTGGGTTTTTTAGCTCATGGAGAGAAGATATCTATCACAGACTAATGGTAATCCAATGGGGAAAAATCATGGTTTATCTCGAAGCCATTGCGGTGATGTGTCCTGGAGCAAGTCCACGGAGGATCTTCCCATCCATAAGATCAGTGCCACAACACGGAATCTCCAAGGACTCCCGACCACCTTTGACACTCATAAAGCCAATCCGCAGAGTAACATTTTACCTTTTGCTCCACTCAAGACACCATCTCACAATGGGATTTTGAAGAAGAGAGAAGCTGATACCAGGATCCTGACAACAATCCAACCCCTGAGCAGGGAGACCAAACCCCATAGAGAGCCATCCTTCCCTTCCTCTCTGCAGGGCATGCAGAGGATGCAATGGAGCCCTGCCACCATCACATGGAAGAAGTCTGCTGCAAAGGTTAGTAGGTGCTCTGCTCTTCTTTGAAAGCTCCTCTGCAATTTATTTTCGTTGGTTGTCCAGAGTCATCCTTAAGAGTGGTTGGGCTTCATGGTGGTGGTTCCTCATCCACTGACAGCATTCCCCTGGGCATGGGGATTGCACTGTGGAAGGCCAACCATGCCTAGGGACGGAGGATCGGGTTTACAGGGGAACCATGTTGTGATGATATCAGAGCTACCATCAGGATAGAGCTTGCTCTTAGATGTGGTGGGGGTGAGCAGTAGATCCACCACAGAAAATACTTCAGCACATCACCTCTCTATGGTACGGAGGTCACTTTCTGTATTATTAAGGTCTGGAAGACTCACCACAAGATCCCCAAACACATGCTGGGTCTCCCTTGAGACAGGTTCTGCAATGCTAGCTTTGGGTGATTTAATGCTATCAGGGACACCAGTCACACATTCAACAAATTATTTCTTGCCATGATCCCTTCCCTGGAGGGGAAGAGTTAAAAATGGACAACCTAGATGGGAGAGAGACCTGCATTAAGCAAGCAAGAGAGGCCCATGAAACCGTTATAATCTGGACTGTTAATTCTGGTTCAGATCCTGTTTGAAACAGTCAGGTCTATCTCACCACCATATGATATCACCCAAATGATTACAGCTCCACAGAAAGGATTGGTCCTTTCACTGGGTATACAGCCAAGGGCAACACCAGGCCTTACTGAGTTTGAGATACTGCAGTCATTGTAAGGGCAGGTAAAGGAAATAGATGGATAAACCTGACCCAAAGAGCAGCAATGGTGGCTTCAAAAATGATCATGGGTAGAGAAAACACTACTCGGCTCTGGAAACAGAGGGAGGCCTTTCCCAAAAAAATGAGGAGGACTGTTCCTGGAGACAACAAACCAAGGCCAAGGCTGGATGAGGTCTACAGGAAAGAAGTCCTACCCCACACAATACAAGGATGCAATATTATGGCCACCCTTCCCTCTGGAAAGGATGGAGTTGCTTTCCCTTCACTGGGGCCTTATGCAGCTTCTCTCCTCTATTTAAGGGAATTTATCTGTTTACCCCTGTCACCCCCACACAGGAAGGGAAGATCTCCCGTGACAGACAGGTGATCATCTCCTCAGTGCCGGATGCAGCCAGTGACTCAGCCACGGGCAGAAGCTGTGAGTTGGATTTATTTTTGCTTACCTGTCATCATTGCTACTCTACTGCCAACTCCATAGTCACAACCTGGAAGGGGCAACTTGATCCATGAGCAAAGTTGTATTTCCCACCTAACCCTGCAGCAGACACCAGGCAGTTCTGGCTCTGGTTCATGGAGGTGCTGCCAGGCAGGAATTGGCCATGCAGGGGTGCAGACAAGGACAGGGAGCACGATTCAGAGAGCAGACAGCCCCACAAAAGCAGCTGTACCCCTTCCAGCCCCGAACGGGCCCATTGCACAGAGCTGGCGCACCCCAATGCAGCTGGGATCTGGGCCAGCGATGAGTCCACGGAGCCATCCTGACTCCCTGTGCTGTTATCCCAGCATTTAAAAATAGCTGGGACTAAACACCACGGCAGAATTACGTCCGTGTTTAGATTGGGGTGAGTCATATCTGCCTGCACCTCAGCCTTGAGGAAAGGAAGAGGGAGAGGTTTCTTTGTACCTAAGGAGTCTTGGCTGGGTTCCTTTTTGGACTTGGCAGCAGTGGTGTATCAGACAGAGTCATCTTTGGCTGAGGACAGGCTATGTAAGTGATCCCTAATGCTATGATATCATCGGGACTACAGCAGGTCAGGGATGTTTCAAGGCAGGAGGCATCTGTGAACAGGGAGAGATCCAAGCTGAAGCTTTGTGTGGGAAAGGGTTGGATTTTATCAAAACTTGTCAGGAAGATTTTGGAGGTTTGGGACTAAAAAGAGCATCTCTCTTGCAATCCCATAACGACTGGATTTGAGACCAGGGGACCATCCTGTCTGCTTTGGGCCCGAAGCAGGAGCCCGCGGACCCCATATCCCAGCTGCCTAGGGTTTGTTCTCTTTCCTTTCCTTTTCTTTCTTCTCTTCCACATGAGAGAGAAAAAAAAAAAAAAAAAAAAAAAAAAGATGACACGCTTCCAGGATTTGAGACACTGTATTTAATTACTCAATTGCATGGGAAAACAAGTCTCTTACATGAGCGCACAGACAAAAGAAGGAGCTGAAGTTTCCACAGCGTTGCTGGGATTTTTTTTTAATATCAAAGCATGTGAAGTCACCATGCTATCTTGCTAAATGCGATCACAGTATTTATTAGTTGCAGTGTGCCTTTTACAGCATGAGGAACATCTTTTCTTCTGGTTGGTGGATGGTGACTCACGGTCTATCTTAGAGACTTACACCACTCTCCAGCCCTTGGCTCAGAGCCTTGCAATAGCAAAGACTTCGTGTCGTCTTGGGCACTGCTTCTGTGGTAGGGCTAGGGTTTGCTTGGGGTGGGATCCTTCTGGAGAGGTAATTGCAGCCAGGAAGAGAGCTGGGAATATGATAGCTACCGCTGATGCAGGCACTGGATTGGCTCATAGATGGGACTCTAGCTCAGAGACAGGAGGTGTAACGATTCCTAAAGAAGTCCAGGAACCAGCTGTCCCATACCTCTTCTGGGACAAGACTTGTCCATGACTATACATGTGCTGTGCTTGGTTGTTTCCACAGAAGGTCACATCAGTGCTCCACATGCCCCAGCAGGTTTTCTGCAGGAGCCTGCTCACCATCACCCAGGGACTGCCCCACAGCTCTTTTTTTTAGGGCTGAGGAGCGGACACCTGGCCAATGCAGTGACCTGGTATGGGGAAGGCAACGTGTTCAATGGCTTGAAGCCACACAGTGCTCTAAGGATATACAGAGCTCAGGTTTGGGCCACCATGAAATGGTGGACAGCAGCTTGGTAATGTTCAGGAAAGCTCTGCTGACTGGCATTGGCTTATCAGCAAGCTCGTGGCCATGAAACAGTTCAGAGCTGAATAATTACACATAAAATCAAAGCACCTGTAACTCCTTTGAGACTATGCTTTGTCACCTCTGAGATGCTAAGGGGGTCCTGAGCATTGCTCAAAGGGCAAAGCTGGCTACACCCATTAGGGGAGCCCATTCCCAAGCACATAAACCAGCTGGGCTTCATCCCCAGCCACACTAATGGCATAAAATGATCTGGAGGAAGCTGTCACTGAGGACATCACCAAGTCACTGATTAATGGGGTCCAAAAGGCTATAGTTAGCAGTAATGAGATTAAACTGAGCTGTGAAAGACTTACACGATCTAACAAAATACTTCCTAAGATGGAAGACTGTAAATCAAGGAGCCATTCTCCCAAAGGGAAATGGTTGAAAGCTTGAGTTCTTTAATATTAAAAAGTAGAAGGCACCAGCTAATTTGCTGCAGGTATAGTCTCTCGAGTGGTCTAGCTTTAAAAATTTACAACTTGCAGATGAATATTGGCAACCAGAGAGAGGAAAATCACAGCCAAGAAAGAGAAGAGAGGGGCTCGTGTGTAGGCATGCCGCTCCCCCAGCTCACATGCATACTTATGCTTGTGCATGTATGTATTGATATAGCTCCATTATTCAGGGCTTTCAGCTGAAGGGCACGCGAGGATGTTATCTCAGTGTCATACAAAGATGAAACAGGAGTCTGACGTGACTGCAAATTACAGAGCATCGAGATTGCCTCCAAAAATGCCTTTAATTCCCTTCCCCTTTCTATTCTGCAGTCATTTCAGTCTGTACTCACAGGGAATTTTCAAAGCCCAGCAAGGAGGGGAGGCAAAGGGGAGCACAGAGGCAGTGGGCTGCCCGATCCTACGATCTGGTTTTGGCTGCAAGGCTTGCTTGCAAGGGACAGCAGCGTCCCCTGCCCACCACAGCACCCACACCTTATCCTGCAAGAGAGTGCGCTGCCATCTAGTGACAAACATCCATCCCCCTTTGGTCCCAAATCTGGTCTCCGCAGGGACACTGCTGCACAGTGGCTGCCAGACACTGTGTCCTTGGTGGGCTCTTATCTTTGGTCCCTCCATAATCTGGGGTCTGCAGCCAGCGCCCTCTGTTCACAGCAAACCAGGCAGTAGACAGGCTTGGGAGGTCACTGCTAGAACTAGAAAGACCTGAAAATATGGGGGAAAAATGCTGATTTAAGATAAAAGGCTCTGCTTGTGTTACAGGTGGCTCTGAGTTCAAGGCAACTCTGGCATGTGCAGTGGTACAGCCTCCTGCAGCCAAAATAATCCTTAAAAGCTCATTTCCCTTTCACCAGCTGCTTTGTATGAGCATGACAAAAGGGAATTGAATGACAGGGCTCCCGCAAGTGGCCAATCTGTCCAGCTTTAAGAGCTTTGTGCCTCTCCAATTCAGCCAGGGAGGAAACTTGGGGTGTTCAAGTGTGGGATGCATCTGGACCCCCAGTTCCCAGGAGGAAGGGGTAGAAGTGGGTCCTTTCCTTCCCCGCTCCCCTCTCCCAGCCCCTGTGGCAGCTGGCTGGGGGTGCTGAGATCACAGGCATGTTTTGGGGCTGTGATGGGAAGGTGCAGATGTTCCTGGGTGGTTACAGAGGACAGGAGCGCCGGCACCATCTCATCAGACATGAGCTGTCACTGTTTATACCTGGTCTTGCTCTGCCCCAATCTGCCCTTTCCTCCTGCCTTTACACCCCTCCACCCGCACAAAATAACTAAACCCTGCTCCACCGTGCATTCTGCCCCCTGCCTGATGCTGTGCTAGCTGACACCCCTGCCACCAGTTCATGCTACCTGCTGTGTGTGACAGCCCCAGCCATCCCCAGATGACGTCTCCTGTTTTCCTGTCCTGCATCACAGAGTACACTCGGTATCGGTCACATCAGTCTGCACCTCCTCATCTGTTCAGCACCACCTTGCTCATATGCTGTATGATCCCCCCCTCAGCATGCAGCAGTAACAAGGGTGGCTGTATTTTTTTTTTGCCCCCTCCTGCTCTCTCCTCCCCTAGATGGTTAAATTTCATACTAATTTTTCTCTTTGCTATGATCCTCATTTATTAAAGGAAGCGACACAGAAAATGGACACTATTTTAGAGAGAGGCATGGTGGTCTTCCTAGACACCAACATTAACAGAGACAGCAGGGAGCTGGTAACTTGTAGTCTTGCAGGATGTTTAAGGACCTGGGCTATGGCAGGGAGGAGCAGGGTCCATTCAGGATCCTCAGTGAAAGCTGGTCATCTGGAGCTGGATGTGATGTGCCGTGCTGTGACAAGACATGATGATGTGATGTGCTGTTGGTAGGGAAACCTCCTCATGGCATGTTGACCCACAGCCTGGATGGTGTATAACATCCTCTCTGTGGACTGATATTTGCAGACCCATAGCGGAATGCGAGGGGCAAGGGCCCCTCCAAACATATCTGTAAAACACCTGTGAAGGTGTTCAGACGTAGGGAATCCCCAAAAAAATCTCACATAGGAAAATTGCTACTGGAAAGTTGCTTGACATTTTGAAGAAAAGAGCATGGAGACCCTTTGGGACCAGGGATATGCTCCACCAACTCAGCACAATGCTGCTGAGATCTTTATGTGACCAGAGAAATGGGGGCATCACTGTGCTATGTGCTGTACATGCACACCACAGAGAGGCAGAAAGAACTTAGAGAAGCATCCCCACTCCTTGTTTCTGTTTTTGCACTGGGGGGGTCAGGAAAGCTAAGCCTGCTTCTGTGCAGGCAAATAAAACATGATTTTTGCCCCTACAGCGCCTGGCCCAGTACAGCTCACATCCATGCAACTCTCTCCCCTGTCACTGCAGTCCCATGGAGTCTGGCATTGGGTATGGGGGGGCATGGGCATGGCCTGGGAGGGGGAGAGCAGGATGGGACTGAGTGTGGGTCTCTGCGGCCTTCACCCAGTGTTTTGTGAGCCCAAGCACCTCTGATAGCTCAGGTGATGCTGGCTTCCATACTTACCCTTCTGGTACTGGCATAGCAAGCCTACATCTCCTTTCACCCCCATGCCGTGATTTAGAATCACAGATTCTTAGAAACATTGAATATATCGAGTTGGGAAGGACCCACAAGGATCATCGTGTCCAACTCCTGGCTCCACCCAGGACCACCACAAAACCAGACCCTGTGTCTGAGAGTGTTGCCCAAACGCTCCTTGAACTCCTGCAGCTCAGTGCTGTGACCACTGCCCTGGGGCAGTGCCCGGTCCCAGTGTCCGACCACCTCTGGGTGCAGAACCTTTCCCGAACACCCAGCCTGACCCTCCCCTGTCCCAGCTCCATGCCGATCCCTCGGGTCCTGTCGCTGTCCCCAGAGAGCAGAGCTCAGCACCTGCCCCTCCGCTCCCCTCGTGAGGGAGCTGCAGGCCGCCATGAGGCCTCCCCTGGGCCTGCTATGCTCTGGGCTGAGCAAAGCAGGGACCTCAGCCACTCCTCATACATCTTGGCCTCCAGACCCTTCACCATCTTCATAGCCCTTCTTTGGACACTCTTTATTAGTTTTATGTCCTTCTTATATTGTGGTGCTCAAAATTTATTCAAGCATATGCTCCCTAAAGGTGTCAGAAAAGCAAATCGAAGAGAGAGCAGCTGGGCCCAGTTCGAACATTACCAGGTTCCTCAGCTGTGTCACTAACTCAGCCCAGTAAAGGCAGATCATCAAAACCCTGTGCCATCAGCTGTGTCTGCACTTGTAAATCACCATGTCCAGGCCAGGGTCTCAAGCTCTGGCACACCACTGTGCACACCATTAGTGTGCTAAAAACACCACCCATTGCCAAACTAAGCCTTGAGGGTGTTGAGAGCCCTCCATGGACTTAGGGCTTCGTTAACATCATTTCTTCCCCAAAAGGTGCCCAGAGCACCTCCTGGCAGTGCTGCACCATCCATGGAGGAATGGACTAGAGGAGGGAGGATAGATCATCCTTCTTTGTATACACACTTCCCCACACTTTCCCTTTCCTAAAATATATTTTTTTCCTTCTCAGTCCTAAAATAGTTGAGCAGAAGAAGAAATGAAGAACCAGAAAATGTAACTCATACCTTTCACCTTCCCAGCTTTTCCCTTAAAGCTCTGGCTGCGACCTGAAGCGGAGTGGGCCAGGCAGTGCAGATCACAGCCTGAGGACATGACAGTGAGTCAGGGAAATGCCTCTTCCCTGTAGCACCACTGCTTGGAAGCATCCCCCCTGTCCTGTACTGGATTACACTGGGTATATTTTGAATGAACATGTTCTGAAAATAAGCCAGGCCCCCAGACTTTCCCCACCTCCATGTAGGATTGCTAAAACTCATGATTGACTCAGCCGGGTGGACGAGCAGCTTCACCCTTCCCTAAAAATAGACCAAGTGGTTCATCCTCTCAACATAGCCCAGTGCTCGGTGATAAAGTCAGCTGCCAGAGGCCACTGGGAGGCAGTGAACAGGACCGAGGTGTGGGGAGTGGAGCTGGGCTCCGCTAGGATACTCTTAAGTGCTGCCCAGCCTTGAGTTTCACAGAGATTTTCCACTGGGACATTGTGACACAGCTATTGGGACTATCGAGGCCTCTCTGTAAGTAATTATGGGGTAGATTTGAGAGGGGTGAGGTGTTGCATGAATACAAAGCTCTGGTTAATGTGAAAATGCAGGGGAAACGAGGACGCTTAGGACCTTTTGCTATGGAAGGGGTAGTGGCAGCTCATAGAAAGCTGTGGATTTTGTTGGCCTAGAACCTTCTAAATTCCCATCGGCACCACGGATGGTGGCTTTGGTCTGGTTCTGCATTGTCTTGGCTGCTTGGGCATGTTCAAAGTGGAAGCAGAGCATTATACATGCGTGCTTTTCCCTCCTCCCAAAACATTGAAGTTCCTAGATTTGAAGCTTAAATTTTTGTGTCTACTGGCTCACTTCTCTCTACTCTTAGGGTCTACTCTCTTCCCCAAAAAATGCTGTGAGGTACTGGGATTGTGGCCCCCATGACCAGCAACAGGAGAGAAAATACATACAGGATTTAGACAAGCAGAGTAGGCACTATGGGGCAAGGTGGGATAAACTGTTGATGTTACAACCATGTTGAACCATGTTCAAGACTGGTTGCAGCACAGTAGGCAGCAAAATGTGGACTTCAGAGGGCAATGAGATTCACTTCAGCTTACATCCCTGGGATGAGTAGGATTAGTTAAGGAGGGAATTTCTTCCCCTTACTCTTCTATCCAGGGAGAGCTGAGGAATGTGTTTGTGACCCTGAGCCAAATAAAGGGCTTCAGGAGGGAATCTGTTGGGTTAAGAGCATTAAGATGGACATACCGCTCGTACTTGTGCTCACGCATGGAGAGTAACTCCAAAACCCTGCACAGCTCCATAGTACAGAGCTTGTGTGTCTACCTGTGTCTCACACTTGCTGAAGCTATTTAGCTATCAAAGTTCTGTTTCATGGCCAAAAGGAGAGAGAGAGAGGACTCCAGGTCCACGTCTTGGTGCTCAGTCACAGTGTGAAGGGCCTGATCCCAACAACCTGAGCTAAATGTAGTGCTGTTCTCATGCATTCAATGATGGTTGTGCTTCCTTGTGGAATACATGTCCTGTTGATTGCTGCGAGTACAGAAATTCTTTAACTTCCTCCACTTCCCTCCAGCTCTTCAGTTTTCACCCAAGTTTTTGCTGGAAAATATCTGAAGTAGATCCATTTTTTTTTTACTAGGAAAAAAGGGATTTGGGGAAAGAGAGGTAAAGTTGGTCCTTCAAGTATATGTCACTTAATGAGAACAGCCAAAATACGAAAACTCATGTTCTTGTCCAGGCAAAGGGGTAGATAATCCCACTTCTGGCAATTAAGGGATCCAGCTTGGGTGGAAATTTGTAGGAATTTCCTTGATTGGATGCAGTATTTTGTAGGATACAGAAGCCTCTTTTCTAGGGTAGATCAGGCTGGGATTTCCCAACTCTATTGCCAAGGAGTACGGAAATCCTTCTTCAACATCAGCAAAAACCCCAGGTTTTGATCGGAACATAGTGGCAGGAAACTTTGCATTTAGTACTGTAAAGCGTGGTATTTTACTCTTTTAAAGCCAACCATTTCTCTCCTCCCCCCTCTTCTCACTGGCAGCTTGCCTCATTCAGAAACAAATGGAAATGCTGAGGAAACTCAATAGCTACAAGTGGGTTGGGGGTTTCTCTTTAAAGGATACTGCTCAATTTTTTTTTTGGCTCTGGCTGTTTCTTCCAAAACAGTATTCAGATTTCTTGGCTGTCAGTGATGAGGAGCTGACAGCAGCCTGGAAACTCCACGATAAGAATAGAAAGCAGAGGCAGGGGCTCAGCAGCTCCTCGTGCTGCATGGCATTCCTGTAATGCCCCCATATAAACTCCGTGGCATGGCCAAAAAAATGCTTAAAGATGCATGCTGCAGCCCCGATCCCGGCTGCAGAGGGGCCGGTGATGCTTTCAGCAGACATTCCCAAGGTATCACTTCTTCGTGGTGGTTGGAGAGGGCTTCCCTTAAAAGGCCTGGTATTTGCGGCATGCCAAGAAGCCCTCTCCCCAGGCATGGGTTATTTCGGTGGGTAGCTCTGTGTTGCTTTCCCTAGGGGGGTTTTGAGGGGAGGAAGTTGCTATCTCGCATCGCCTTCCTGCACGGCAGTCTGCAGGGGAGGAGATGCTGGTCCATGGGAACAGCATGAGCAGGCAGGGGGGACACGCAGCTTGGCAGAGGGGTTAGGGCTGAAAATTGTCCCGTTGCCAGCACAGTGGGTGAAATGGAGAAAGAGGGGAAGAGAAGCAGCTATGCTATATGGCAAAATGGTGGTTACCAACATTTCAGTGAACCCCCTGTATAAATAACAGATGAAGAGCCACTGGAGGATACGAGCACAGTACCAGGGTGAGCAGGATGTGCAGTACATGCTGGATACCCAGTGACACACAGCAATTTATTAAACCCTCACTCAGCTTTTACCAACCCCTTACAAACAGCAGGGCAACATGCAGAAGGAGGCAGCTGATCATCGGGGCTCCTCTGCCTTCTCCAGGCACTTCATACCCCAAAAAAGCAGGGGAGCTGACCTGGGGAAGGTTAAAGCCCTCTGTAAGGAATGACAAGCCCCCAGCAGCTGGCACAATGGGGAAGGCCACGTCCCCAAGCAGCAATGCCACCCGCAGCTGTCTCTGGGTGAAGCTTCTTGGCGTTTTTTTGGTGCCAGGAATAGAGTCCTGCGCATTCCTGGATTTTTGCAATGGTCAGAAATAGCCCCGAGCTGCCTCAGGCAGACACCCAGCTCCGCCTGAAGCTAAATTTTCCTGGGAGCTGTTTAAATTACCTGGGGGTTGTGATGTTCCTCCTGCAAAGGGAAGTCCAGCTGGCACCAAGGAGCCACAAACATTTGCAGAAGCGACTGAAGTTCAGGGACCATCAGTTTGGAGGGGCTAGAAACAAGACACTCTTCAGTAGCTTTATTTTCCTTCACCCCTTCCCACCCCCTAGATTTTCAAACTCATCTATATACACATACAAAATGTGAATTGTTCAGCTATCATTTAGTAAACAATTCCATAAATATGAAATAGTATTTTAAATGTTATTTTCCTCTTCAACACATTTGCTGTTTAGTTACGTTATTTTGTTTCACTTATGCTTAGCACCTTCTTCTGATTTTGGCACTTTTTTTCCAGCCTACTTCCCATCCCAAATTTCATATATTAGCTCTGTGTGCCAGAGCTGCTCACAGGATTGCAACATATGGCTTGCAGACAATGCAAATTCTCTCTTAATCCCTTTCCAAAGAGAATGGCTTATACTTTCTGATGTGTTAGTCATTACATTTATTATCTACATCAGAGATGCCCCCCACTTCCAAATCAGGGATCTATTGTACTAGACACTGTACGAACTTATTTGAAAGGACACGGTCTGCTCATGAAAGTTTGGAATCAAGGAGGAAAAAAAGTGTTATGAATTCATATGATTTTTGTCAGTTATCTAACTATAATCAGTGGTGTTCTTCTGAAATTAAAATCTCACTTCTAAAGGTAAATTGCAAGCCCATGCGGTTTGGAAAAAAAAAAAAAAAGTGACCTGGACCAGAACAATCAAAAACCAGGTGACTTTAAAAACAAAAAACAAAAACATGTTTACTGCTGTCTCACACAATTGGCCAATTCATGGCAAAACAAAACAAAACAAAACAAAACAAACAAAAAAGCTTGAATTTGAAATCCTCACTGTCCTTTGTAGAACTGAAAATGAGAGAAAACTCTGCGGTTTGCAAACAGAGCAAAGTGTGAGCCAGGAGCCAGGGAGCACCCATGAGGACAAGCAGGATGCTTCCGAGCATTGCTGGCCCTCACTTTTCAATAGAGGCTGCCAAAAATCCCATAGATGCTTCCCAACACAGCCTTGTACCGTGATTTTTCCCCTTTCCTTTGGAAAAAGCCACGCACGGCATTTTAATATGTGCTAAAGCCTTAAGAGCAGGTCATGAGGACGGTGAGAAAGAGCAAGAAAACCCCTCCTCCTCCCAGCACTGCCCTTCCCCATGCACCCTTTGCCACAGCACCCAGGACCACTCACCCTTGGCAGCCTGAAATCAGGGCAGGGAGGCCGCCTGCCCTGCTCCCCTCGGTGTGCATCTCCTCCAGCACAGCATCCCCAGGACAAGGGCCACCAGAGCTTGGGCTGGAGGCAGAGATTTAAGCCTTTCCCCACTGACCGAGCACCGCCAATGGGCTGCCAGGCTCCTGGATTAAGTGGCAGCACCGGCTTCCCAGACAGCTTTTATGGGTGCTCACCCAGCCGCGCAAATTCCCCCAGCCCAGCCGTGGAGCGGCGCCGGGATTTAAGAGCTCTTTTTGTCCTGGGAATGATCCTCTGGGAAGCAAGGGTGGGAAGAGGATGGGGTGGGTGTGACTCAGCACGTGCAGCTCTAATATCTGGGGATAGAGGTGCTCAGAAATGGGGTCCATCTCTAGCAGGGGACATGGAGTTTCGAGGTTTCACCAACACGTGTGTTGGGAACAAGCAGGTGGGAATGGGACACATGTCCAGCATGCCACCTCAGTCAGGGGACCCTGCTGGTAATGACCATCCAACTGGGCGTAACACATATATCAGGCAGCAAGGAATTGCTAAAATTGTCCCAAATTCTAAGAAAGCAGCCAGCCTAGAATACCACACAGCCAGGAAACCAGGAGCATTTCCATGCTGATTCACCTCCATCCTCCTGGAAAACAGAGTCCCCCTTCAGTGTAAAGAAACTGCTGTATTCCTGCCCTGATTTCCCAGTGCTAAGCAACTCTGGGACATGGGTCCTTTTGCTGCCACCAGCCTTTGGGTGTAGGGTTTTGGGTCCTGTGCCACGGACTGCACAATATCTCGTGGTGCCCAAGCAGTGGCACGAGACCATAACATGTCTGCACACCGTGGCATAGGACGTGCCAGGTCTACAGGACATGATTAACACAGAATTAGTCTGCAGAGGAGCAATGGGGACTGAAAATTAACTCAAAAGTTTGTCTGAAGAGTTGCAACATGTGTCTTTCCCCGAGTGGCTGTCAGAGGGTGCTGCTTTTGCTGGCTGGGAGGGGATGCTTTCTGGAGCACCACTCCCTTGGGCGAGCAAAGGGAGGGCCAGGACCCTGACACAACTTGCTCTAGGCTTTCCTTCTCCCCCTGGCTTGTGCAAACCCCGTGCAATTGGAGCTGAGTTTGCCTCCCGTTACACAACCCCATGGGAGTCAGGAGCGGGCCCGCAAGGGGTGCACCCGGCTGCACAAAGGGCTTTGCTTAGCAGCTGTGTTTGCTCAGGACGGCTGATTTTGGGAGCAAAGCCGATGACATGTGGTTGGCCGGGCAGCCTGGGAGATCGGTGCTGAGCTTGCAGCTTCCTTTTTTATTAGGTGACTCAGGCACTCAGTAGCTCACTGGGGTTGGAGGTTGGAGCCAGGCTACGAAGGAGTGCCGGCTGCGGCCGTGGTGGACACCAACAGGTGGGTAGCGTGGTTTCTCTATAGGATAAAGTGGTTTAAATAGAAAGCAGAGATAACAGAGCTGCCATGTTACTGGAGTGATGGGGTTTTCTCAGGGGAAGGAGGAAGAAAGCGCTTTGCTAGGGATTTGTTTTCCGTTTGCTGGGAATTGGCTCTTAATTGCAGCACATAGACGCTTTGAAAGAAAGAGCCCTGCAATATTACCTTCTGCAGGAGACAGAGCAGAGATTTATGGGCAATTGCTGAAGATGAAGTGACTGAATTTTTAGATGAGTAGTTAAGAGCCTTTTCCCCAATTCTCTTTCCCTTCCCCTTCCTCCCCCCATGTCTAGAAAGGTCGGTGAGTAGAGGTGGAGATGAGGACTGATTTTCGCCCATTGCAGGGCTTACTATCTCTGAACCCTACAGCTTAGGGTTGATTATCTCTGAACACCACATCTGGGCCCAAGCCTGATGCCAGGAGGGGCGTACTCTTCCTCCTCACATTTAGTTGAGAGGAGCTCTTTTCCTAAAAGGGGTCTGCCAAAAACAACTCCATCTCTCCCTGTTCTCTCAGGGCACAGCTAATGGGGCAGAGGGGCTGCCTCTGGACCTGAGCACGGGGCAAAGGAAGAGCTGAAGGGACCCCAGGAGTTGCTCCTGAGGGACATCCTTCCCATGGTACATGCAGTGTGCAATTTGTCTGGTGCCAGGCACTGGCACAAAGAAGGGTTTGGCAAAGAAGCATGGCAGGGAGGAGCATTTCCCATGTCCTTTGCTTAGAAAGCAGCACTGTGGGTGGGAGTTCTCAGGTGCTCTTTTCTCCCCTTTTAGCTCCTGGGGATGCTTTAATGGTCAAAATACTGGGGTTTAAATCTCTGGGGCCACAGACAGGAGTAGTCAACCAGCATCAGATGGGACAAGTCCTTCAGCTCTGTGATGGATGCCCACGGGTGCCAGCAGAGCCCCTTTGTCCAGCAAGGCAGAAAAAAAGAGCCCAGCACAGATCTCAGACTGGGTCTCCATGCTCTCAGTCTCCCACACAAGTCAGACAATAAATAACACACCCTGTCTGCACAGCACCCTTTGGCTTTGCTTTAGCATCCTCAGCTGGGAAGCCCTTGAGATGCTCCGGGTGTCGCTTGGGTGCCATTAGCCACATGCACGTGACAGCCAGGCTCTCTTGTTAGCAGAATGAAGTGCCGTTCTTCCACTCTTATCTATAATTAGCAATTCAAACGGTGGCAATAGCCTGTTTCGTCGGGCAGAGCCTCATGGAGCAGTGCAGCACCCGCCGCCTGCCCAGCTGCTGCGAGCAGCCCCTGTCTAAGGCAGGCAGCAGCTAATTATATCCGTCATTAAAGCAGAAACCCTGTGGCCTTTCAGCCATCCGAGCTAAAGGATGAGGGAAGAGGCAGCTCTGAGGCTGGGCTGTTTTCCACTGCTGGAAAGCTTCATCCAGCTGCCTCACCTGCTGGTGGCTGTTCTTTGTGCAGCATCTCCCCACCACGGGCCAGTACAGATAATTTCAGGACAGCAGAAACACCCATAGCCTGGGATGCAGGGGACCATTAAACATTACCAGCCCAGCTCTGGGACGTGGAGATGCTTTTGCTAAGCTCTCAGCACTCAAGTGGTTAAGCGTTGCAGTGCTGGTGTCAGCCAAAGCAGGCTCTCTGCCTCGCTGTGAAGAGCTCCCGCCTCCTACAGGGAGTTTTTAGGAGCTTTTTCACTGTGGTCATGCCCTTACCGAGGGCTTGTGTTCATTTTCCCAGCCAGAAAGCAACTGTGCTTGGTTTTCTTTCTGCTCTAAAGCTAGTAAGGTCGTCTCTTCCCCAGCTCTCACTTTTGCTCATACTGAGAGGTTTTGCCAAACCTCATTACCTTGCAAGGAAGAAAGCTTCTGGTTTCCAGATGGATTGGACCCCACTTGCCTTTCCAGTACGCAATTCAGTAGTAGGAGAAAAAAAGAGATTCCCTGGCAAGATTTATCAAAGACCTCTTCAAAGGTTGCTGCAGCTAATTCAGCACACGCTTCAGTGCTATTCTCACAGGGCATGGCCATGTTAAGGAAAGACCATGAAATCCCAGGTACCTGCTCTGGCTATTACTTCACTTTCCCTTTTCACAGAGGGAAACGTGTGCCTCAAACCTCCCAGCGAAGGGAGAAGCCCTCTGCAGCAGATAGAGGGGTTTGTGTTAGCATGTATCAGCACCAGCTCCTTTAAAATTGGGTGTCCCAGCAATGCCTCAACCCTCTCCTCCCCATTCCCAGGGCATTAATCATCTTGAAAAGCCAGTCATCTAGTCAAAGTCTTGAGCAGAGGTGGAAAAAACTGATATCTTGCAGCTTCTCAGCCTATCTGAAGATGTACCAGATCTGTGCCTCTATCTCCACTGGCTATGGACGGATAATTAATTTTGTTTTGGTGTTTAACCTGCAGACAGCAAAAATCAGGGGAAGAAGCCCCATATTTATATGGTGACGTAGGAAAAGGAAAAAAAAAATAAAAGGAGAAAAAAAAAAAGAAAAAAAAAAGGAGGCATTAAGGAAATCTCTTCTGTTTCCTCCCCTCATGTCCTGCTTATCTCTGGCAGAACCAGGCAGCTACGTCTGCATTGCTTCCAGCTGCTTCTGCATGGATCCAGCCTTGGTTTTGCATCAGAATGCCTGGGCACCTGCAGAAGCAGCTGGAACCAAGGATGAAAGAAACACCCGCCAATGTCTGACCATCCCAGTGGGGTCCCTCTGCTCTTATCTCAATGCCTGCTTGGTGCTGTGGACTAACATGTCTGTCTCATGGGAACTGGTATTTCATTTGAAGCACCGGCTCCTGGAATCCTGTTAGCACATAATGTTAACTGTTGTCACTTCAAAATAAAAGCAAAGCAAATCTCCTTTGGTATTTCAGAGAAAAGCTGGAAAATCTGACCTCAAAACCCAGAAAACAAAGAAAAGACTCATTAACTTTATTTACAAAATCTCATGATTTGGGGACTGAGATTTGAGGGCAAAGAGCACTGGAACTGCGGCAGTGTTTTCAATGTGCACATATTAAAAAGTATATCAGCCCTTTCCTGGCTGTGCAAAAGCTGGATTTGTGGAGAGCGAGCCCATTGTTCAAACAGAAAGCATTGCAAATACCGCACTAAATCCGAATGCAGCAGTGCAAGCCTGCAAAAAGAGAGAACCTTCTCGTGTTTTTGCAGTGGTAACAGAGAAACGACAGCCCTGGCTAACCCGGAGGGCTAAGAAGCAGCACACAAGTGCAGGGCTCTCTGCACATCTGTGGTGGGATATAGGAGGCAGAGCTGGCCATCCTGCTCACACCTAGCAGAGTGATGCAAAAAGAAGTTTTTCAGTGGGGATTTGGTGTTGTCCTGTTGTTGGAAAAGTGAACCCATCTGTATTTGGGCCATTCATTATGACACGATGCAGCTCCCATCATCGGGGGAGTGGAAGCCCAGCCTATTTAGGGGATGGAGATCATGGGAGGGAGTGCAATGGGTGGAAGTGAGGGAGCATGGGCTGGGTACGGGCCGGCCACTCATGCCTGCTCTAGCCAGTGATCCCTCTGCACACCTCTCTGGGCTGGCTGATAGCTCATCTCCTCCCAAAATAGCTGTTTCTTCATGAACTAGACAGGAACATCCCCAACTGGAGCCACCTCCATGGGAGGCATCTGAACAAAGGCAGGAGGAATGCCAAATATCTCAGGAATGCCATGCTGGGCCCCAGTAGGCCTCACGGGGGCTGGTGCAGCTCAGATCATCACATCTCTAAGCTAAGAGAAGGGCTCATTCCTCTGGCTCCGCTGCAGACCCCAAGCTGTGTCTGTGGGCCAGTCTTGTAGTCTCATCATCTCTTGGTTTCCTGAAAGGGAGAGATGAAGATAAATGGGTATAACTGCTTGTGAGGCATGCTGACAGCAGGGGGAAGTGGTCACAGAGCAAAAACAGTAGGAATTGACTTAAGTTCAACACGCATAGCTCCTTCACATCCACACACTTGTTTTGTTTTGGTGATAGCCTCGTCTAGGGATGCGGAGGTGGGTGTAGGATATATACCATGGGAAGGCAGCCCCACCAGCAGGACGGTGGCATCAGGCCACTGCCTGGTGGGTTGCTCTCAGGTCTCACCATCCATTCCAGCCATGGGGACAGTGCAAATGCCCACATTTTCTCCTTAAAACAAAAGGGCACAATGTTAAATTTGGGGAGAGGAGCAATCACCTGAGGGTCCAGGAGGAATGGGTGCTCGTGTAGGAGACATGTCCTGCTCACACCATGTCATCATCCCTGTGGAAACATAACTCACCACACCCTCCGGTCTCTGTTTCAGATGAGAGGACACGGTCATTTTTAGACGTATCAGACAGCACTAGGCGCATACTCCAGCAAGGACGAGGGAGGTCCTCTTCGCTCTCCGTGAAGGAGCTGTCGGCTCGCTACCTCTCCCAGGCAGCTGCTGCTGCTGCTCACGGCGGCCCCGCACAGCCGGTAAGCACCGTGGCATCCCAGCTATGTCCCATCCCAGCCAGGGGCCGTGGGAGGGTGAGGGAGAACACGTCTGGTTTCACAATGCTGGAGAAACACAGCATTTCTTTTCCAAGAATGACCAGACCTCCTTGTTATTTGCCTATATCATATAAATACAGCATATAAATAGCATATAAATATATCATGTAAAAATGCCGTGCTGTAAGAGGTGCTGATATGCATTGTGTCTATATATGATACACATGCTGCATTTACATACAGACACATTCATATATGTACACATACAGCACATACAAATACACAAGCACATGCCCAAACACACATGCACATGCCCAAACACACACACACATCTACATCCACTAGCCCATGCATACAGTTTGTTCATTATAAGATATCCAATATTTGCATGTATATGTTTGCACACTCACATCCACACAACAACGCGTACACCTCCGTGCTATACCCATTCCAGCACACAAATCTGGTGGGTCCCAAATTTGCCCCGTGTAGGGAGGTGGAAATGGGAGCATCAGCAGAGGATCCAGTGAGTCATCCAGACCAAAGCAATCATTGGGTCATAGGATAGCTCATGTTGTACATGTTATGAAGCACTAAGCTACATATGTCCCTCTTGCCTGGCTCTGCTGATCATCCAGGAGTACCATAGGATGTGATTTTACATCTGGACTTCTGCAGGCTCATCCTTGCTCCCTTCCACTCTCAACCATCTGCAGGGTCCTTGACTGGAGATGCAGTCTCTTGAGCATGGATCATGGCTCTGGACTGGAAAAGTCCAGACTAAAGCACTCCCAGCTGCAAATAAATAAGCGGAGACTGTAACTGGAGAATTATAACTGCAGTGTAGCAAGTTACAACTCTTAAAGGCTGCCCCATGATCCATTCCCACGTTGGACTGAGGCTGTGCAGGGACCATGTGTCCTGCTCAGCAATGTGTGATAGTCCATACAGCTTGCTGAGAAATGTTTCTTTACCAGAAATGTCCCATCATCAGAATCTGTACAAACTGAAACTTTCTAATTAACCTGCATTGCAGTAAGGTGTTCTGGTCGGGAAAGAAAAATAAAAGTCTGAGAAAAAAATAATTATAATAATTTCAAAACAATCTTTCAATGAGCTTTAATTTCACAATTCATAATGCCATGACAAATGTAGATATGTTTTGTCTTAAAAATATTGACCTATAAACAAAAATATTGGCCAAATCGAGCTTTGGAGAAACCAGGTTATTGGGTGGTTTTTTTTTGTTTTTCCCCTGAGTCTGAACAAATGTGTCTGGGTTTCATTTGTCCACTGAAACTTGCAGAAAAAAATATTTCTGCTCAACCTGAGATAAGAGCTGTCAGCGAACCAAAAAAAAAAACCCTCACCTGTAATGGTTTCCAGCTCCCGATAGCAGACACACAAATATACAGATATCATATGTGTCTGCCTATGCAGTTTGATGTCATGTCTCCCTGTGTCTTTTCCAGAGGACTGTGAAGGACAGCTCCACTCACTCTTCTGACAGACAGAAAACAAGCAAGGTAAGAAATGTTACAGATAAGCACCCTTATCTAACCACATATTTGTGGACTGCGGTGGAGTGTGATTTATACACCCATGCCAGGCAGCAAGGAGTGCTTTCATACTGAATATAGCTATCAGCTGCTCAGTTGCCTTTCCCCACATTTAGAAGTTCTGAACAGATTAAAAAAAAAATAAAAATAAAAATAAAAATTATTTTTAAAATTGCATTCAAAGTATGTTGGTTCATATGAACAATTTGCATTTGACGCTTGCTGCAAAATATGCTGATTTTGGTATTCTGGTGTTTTGTTTTGTCTTGTTCGTTTGTTTTTAGTTTTTTCTTTTTACTAATGTTCAATACTTATTTTTAGCCAGAACAATCTGTGTGTTAACAGAGTGAAATAACATCGCGCGCCAGTGCTTTGAGCAACAACTAATAATATTCCAGGCATAACTCTACAGACGTAACTCTAAAGGCATGCCAAGGATTAGCAGATCTGTTTACTGAAAGGAAAGCCACCAGGATTATAGTCCTTTTTAGATAATGATTATAGGCTTCAAATACCTTCCCTTTGGATAAATGTCAATCCAGTGCAGGTCACAGGTATTCTGTTCAGTATTTGGCTGATATGTGGTGAAAATTCCCAAGTTAAGGAGAAAAATGCAGAAAGTAAGACTCAAAGGTAGGCTAAACAACCAGTCCAGCCCATCATGACTGCAACTTTTGTTCGGTGCTGTACCAGTGTTGCTGTGAAATCCAGCTGAATTCAGTCTGAGTGAGTCTAAACATAAATTGAATTAGTTCACAGGCTAAGGGGCCAGAATTCACAAAGAATAACACTTGAAAGACAGGCTTAAAAGAATGGGAATTAAAAGCAACTGTGCTGTGACATGATCTAACAATGATATATTGCCTTCAGGCTCCGTAGCAGGTGAATTACTCGTTCTTACAGGACAGGCTAAATGTGAGCATTCGCAAAGGGACATTAGTTAGCCTCATGCCTGTCCAAGTGTCCAAGTCAAAAAAGTTTTATTTCACTCTCTAACTCTGCAACCATCCATCTATTTTTATACAAATGATGCTGTGGGGTACACGCGTGAGTCCAGCAGAAGAAGTCATCACTCAAACATCCTTTCCCAAGCCCTCACTCCTGTGCCATGGGCAGCTCTGGGGGCGTTACCAAAAACCCATCATGCTAGCTGCCGACCCCAAAATAGGATGTCCTCATCAGCTCACTTTCACACTTTTATTTGGTTCCCTCTCACCATTTTATTCCTGAGACCTCTTCACAAATAGCTCCTTGGCTTTTTCCTGGAGCCATATTGAATGCAGACTCGTTTTAGGTTCCCACACTGCCCTGAACACTTGGTAGCAGGAGGCAAAAGTTCACTCTTATTTTACTGCTCAGAGATAAGCCTTCTTTACATTATCTTTGTGGTCGATCTCTCTTGCTGACAGTACAAATTGGGCCTCTCTGTTGCACTGTAGCTGGATGGAAACCTGAAGAGTGTAGACTAACTACCGTGCATGCCTGGATTAGAGACCTTGCTTTAGAGCACATTGCTGTGGAACCAGAGCTAACACCAAGACTGGAGTGTGTGCAGTGGTGTGATGCTTTGGAGTGCTGTGTGCTACTGAACCCAAGGTATGGAGCTCAGCAGGTGCATGGATTTCCCTTGCTGGGCTGGCTTTTACTTTTGCCGTTTTCACTACTAATGGCCTCTGGGCTGGGGGGATAAGAGATCATGCTGATGTTTAAAACTGTTTCCCTAAAGATGGCAGAGGCTCAGAAATCATCTCAAGTTGCCTTCAAGAAAATGGAAGAGGATTTACCTCCCCCTCCCGCCCTTGGCTCAGTCCAGGTCATCGCTCCAGGGAGCCAGGATCCCAACCCACTCCCTGTGCCTCCTCCAAAGCAAGCCTTCTCCAAGTTCTACCAGCAGCGGCAAGTGAATGAGCTAAAGAGGCTCTACAGACACATGCATCCTGAACTCAGGAAGAACTTGGAAGAAGCTGTGACTGAGGACCTGGCAGAAATGCTTAATACCGAAGATCCCAATGCACAGGGATCTGTGAACCTGGACAAAGTTCTTCCAGGAGAGGTTCAGTCCATGCGCTGGATCTTTGAGAACTGGGCACTTGACTCTATTGGGGACCATCAAGCCACAAAGAAGCTGACAGAAGAAGAGGTCATTCCTGGTGGGGATGTGAAAAGTACTTCCCTGAGGTTTGAAAGCCAGTCAATCAACGGGGACAGTCTGTCAACACCAGCCAAAGATTCAGAGACAGACCTTGCCAGAGGGGATGTGCATACCGCCAGGTGGCTCTTTGAAACCCAGCCTCTAGACTCGTTAAACAAACTATACTCAGATGAAACTGAAGTGCAAGAGGCAGTCCTCAAAGAGCCTGTCCAGGGAGGTGACGTGAAGGGTGCCAGAGAACTCTTTGAAGCCCAGTCCTTGGATGCTATAGGACGCTGCTGCTCAGTGGAGGAGAAGAGCATCCTGCAGCTCAAGTCAGAAATCCAGGAGCTAAAAGGCGATGTCAAGAAGACTATCAGGCTCTTCCAAACAGAGCCCCTATGTGCCATCAGGGACAAAACTGGGAACATCCATGAAATCAAGTCTGTCTGCCGAGAAGAAATTCAGAGCAATGCAGTCAGAACGGCTCGCTGGCTGTTTGAGACTCAGCCACTGGATACCATCAACAAGGACACTTCCAAAGTGCAAATAATCCGTGGAATTTCATTGGAAGAAATAGGAAGGCCAGATGTCAGTGGAGCAAGGTGGATATTTGAAACTCAGCCTCTGGATGCCATCAGAGAAATTACTGTTGAAGAACAGGATTTCAAAGCTTCCACGGACTTTGTCACAGGGGCAGATGTCAGTAAACAGCGATTACTCTTTGAGACCCAGACTCTTGATTCTCTGAAGGGAGAAGATTCAGAGACTGTTACAGCTAAAGAACAAGTCATTGGAGGTGATGTGAAATCTACGCTCTGGCTATTTGAAACCCAGCCAATGGAAACCCTGAAAGACAATTTTGAGGTGGGACGTTTGAAGAAAGTAGAGCTTTCAGCAGAGGAGAAGGGAGATGTGAAGCAAAGAAAACATGTCTTTGAGACCTGTCCCCTTGGCAGCATCTCTAAGGCATTTGAGGAAGAAATTTCAGAGACCAGCACGGAAGAGGTGGTAAAAGGGGACGTGAAGTCCTTCAAGACACTGTTTGAGACTCTCCCTTTAGACAGCATTAAGGAGGCTGATGCTGAGCCCATCACCAAGGAAGAGGAGAAGATTCCAGCTGGCAATGTGAAAGCTAACCAAATCCTGTTTGAGACTACACCTCTGTATGCCATCAAGGACAGCTTTGGCAATTTCCATGAAGTCACCTCTGTAAGCAGAGAGCAAGTCATCAGTGGTGATGTCAAGAACTACAAATGGATGTTTGAAACCAGGCCTCTGGACCAGTTTGATGAAAGCATCAAGAAAGTGGATATAATACGGGGAATCACAAAACAGGAGGTGGTGGCTGGTGATGTGAGAACAGCCAAGTGGCTCTTTGAAACTCAGCCCATAGATGTCATTCATCACCAAGCCATGCAAGGTGAGGAACACCCCTCAGTGAAGCGGGAGATCTCCCAGCGAGGGGATGTGAAGACCTGTAGGTGGCTTTTTGAGACCCAGCCCATCCACACGCTGTATGAAAAGTCTGAAAAGAAACAAGAAGAGGATGTCTGTGTGCCCCAAGCTGATGTGAAGTCATACACATGGATGTTTGAGACTCAGCCCCTGGACTCCCTGAAAGGCCAGGAGGAGCAGTATTTGAAAGTCAGTAAAGCATACAGTCAGGAGGAATTACAGGGAGTTGATGTCAAGACTGTCCGGCACCTATTTGAGACTGAACCCTTGGGCAGCAGTACCATCGGTGAAGCTGACCAAAAGAAAACCATGCGGTACTCCAGCCGTGTGGAGATACAGTCTGGAGAAGTGTCCAGAGTGAAGGAATTCTTTGAGGCTAAGCCCTTGGATACGACAATTAAACCAACAGCAGTTGTCAAGGATGATGGTACAATTGAAGCTGGATCTGTGCACAAATTCACTTGGCTCTTTGAGAATTACCCCATGGATTCCCTGAAGGACAGCTCTGAAGGCATCCAGGAAATCCCTCCAGAGAAAGGTATCAAGGGGGGAGATGTTGGAGGCAAAAGGTTCATATTTGAGACCTACTCCCTTGACCAAATCCATGACAAAGTAGATGAGACAGAGCTCCAGAAGATCCAGAAAGACACAATGAGCAAAGCTAATGTCAAGTCTTGCACAATGCTCTTTGAAAGCCAGCCCTTATATGCTATCCAAGACAAGGAGGGGGGATACCATGAGGTCACCTCAGTGCAGAAAGAAGAAATCATGAAAGGTGACGTGAAAGGTGCGCGGTGGTTGTTTGAAACTAAGCCTCTGGATCAGATCAAAAAGGAAGAAGAGGTGTTTGTGATTAGGGCTGTCACCCAAGAGGACATCAAGAAAGGAGATGTCCAGGCTGCCCGGTGGAGGTTTGAAACAGAGCCTCTTGACTCCTTCTCTGGAGGAAAGATTTCCATGCCCAGAACAGTAGATGACGTGCAGAAGGGAGATGTTCAGTCCAACAAGCAGCTCTTTGAGTCCCAGCAAGTGGGCCAGAAGAAGTATGTGAGGATGGTCAGTGTCAGTGATGTTCAGCGGGGTGATGTGAGGACGTCTACCTGGCTTTTTGAAAACCAGCCTGTGGACTCCCTTCACGGGGATGCGGACAGAAGCTCATCTATCAGTACAGTGCAGAGAGAGGACAGCCAGAAAGGGGACGTAAAACGCTGCACCTGGTTGTTTGAAACCCAGCCCATGGACACCCTTAAGGACACAGAGGTGACAGCCAGTGCTGGCGCCCAAGAAGCAATCCCTCGCGCAGATGTGAAAAGCACAACGTGGCTCTTTGAGAGCACACCCTTGGATAAATTCAGTGCTTCTGAAGCTAGTGGGGAAACAGAACTGAAAGAAAGGACTATGAAGGAGACTTTAGAGACACTCTGCACTTGCCAGGCTATTCAGCATGACGGGATCCTCATCGAAGCCAATGATATGGAGAGTGTGAAGATGGTGAAGTACCAGCTCAGCACCCCAGGTGCTCCAGAGATCCTGAAAGAAGAGATTGTGGGAGGCCATTTGCAAAGGATCATGCTGCAGCTCCTGCACAGGACCAACGTGGAAGCCCAGAGCGTGCTGGTGGAGGAGGACAGAGAGGGCAAGATCAAAGTAAGCTCACTGCAGCTCCTGGACCAGAGTGAAGCCATTAAAAGCAAAGAGGACTTGAGTGGAAACGTAGCTAAGGCTCTCCAGGGCCTTCTCAGTCAAGATGCTTCCATCAAAAAGGGGATGGTCTTACAAGAGACAAAGTCAGGATCAATGAAGATGACCCTCTACTCCCTCCTGTTCCATTCTGTCCAGCAAAAAGTTGTCAAGGGGGATGTGAAGTCAACGATAGGGAACCTGCTTGCTTCTTCTCTGGAACAGAAGGCAACTGCAACTGTTAAGCGTGAGGACAATGAGAAGGGGAACGTCCAGCTTTTTGCAAGCTGCATTGAGAAGGGAGACCTGGACTATCTGAAGAACCTCCAGCAGGAGTCAGAGATACAGTCCCTCATCTCTTCCCAGGCAGAGCAGGGGGCAGCTGAAAGCGTCCCAGTTGTGCAGGGGGCTAAGATTCATGTCTTAGCAAACAAAGAACAAGTAGAGAAAGTAATTGCAGAGGGAGAGTCAGGGGCCATGGAGGGAGCAAAAAAGGTGTTCGTATGTGAAAGCGTGGGCAAAGAGGGTGCGTTACAGAAAGAGGCTGTGCATGCAGCAGGTGTGACAGGCGCCACTGTGCAATGTCTTGGGAAGCCCCAGAGCCTGCCCACAGTGATGGGAAAGGAAGAAATTATGTCAGGGGGGCTTAAAGTAACTACAAAGTCAATTCAAAGGGTTGCGGATGTCAGCAAGAAGGCAGAGAAAGAAGAGTCCACCTCTGCTTATTTGAAGGAACCCAAAGCTATGATGCAAGGCACAACTCAGACCAAAGTGACAGCTGAGAGGGGTGAGGTGGCCAGAGAACACCAGAGTTTGGTGACTGGGCAAGCCAGCCAGATGCAGCCAGAAGAGAAGGTCCTTGGGAGCGATCTTCAGGCTGCAATGCAAAGCCTGAGGCTAGCAACAGCAGAAGCAAAAAACATTCAACACCACGTCCAAAGCAAGCTACAAAAAAACAGGGAGGAGGTCCACACAGCCTGCAGGCAACAGGCAGCCAGCATGCAGGGGACAAAGACCCTTCAGTCAACCGTACGCCAACAGGACTCTGCATCTACCACAAGGGAGAGCACCAGCACTGCCATCAGAACCACCACCACTAGAGTCCAGGAGGCACCCCAGACTCACACAAGCATGTCTCAGAAGAGCATAGCGTCACACAAAAAGGTCAGTGCTTCAGAGGAAGTACAGGGAGGACAACTATTGAGCCAGGAAAACCAAGTTGTGCCTAGTAGAGATGTTAGCATTAAGGATGGCCTTTATACTGCCACACCCGTGAAAACCTATATAAATCCTTTTGTTGAGTCTGATTACAAAGAGCAATCAGTGCAAGAAGAAAGAGATGTTATTATCAGAGGGGATGTACAGACAGCTATCAGAGCACTGCAAAGTGCCGCCACAGAACAGCGCCTGGTAGAAAAGGAGGATGTTGTCCGAGGTAATTTAAAAGCCACACTTCAGTCGCTGGAAAAGTCTAATGTTAATGTCTCCAGAGGGGATTTTAAAGCCGCTATGATATACAGAAATGCAGGGCAGTCCTATTCTGTGTGTAAAAAGAAAAATGAGACTCAAGTCATTAGTAACCAGACAGCTGTAGTGGCTTCAGGGTCGCAGGCTGATAATGACTTTCCTCCTCCTCCTCCAGTTGCTGTGATGAAAGCAGATCATTGCCCACCCTCAGCTAAAGCAACAAGAGAAGGTGCCCTTCCACCACCAGCCTGCAAAGATGAAGTCCTAGGATGTTCTGCACCAATCCAGACCCCTCTTCCAACCCTCCCTTCTCTGTCCTGCAAGCCCAGTGATCAGGATGCTGCAGAGAAGCCCAAGATTTCTCCAAAATCAGAGATTACTGCCCCACCTAGGAAAAAACCTGTTCCCCCTCCAAAACCTGAGCACCTCTTAAATGAGGCATTTTGTGCCTCCACAAATAACAGCACAAGCAGATCAACCAAACCCATCCCTCCACCCCTGCCTCCCAAACCTCAAGGCCTGAGGGAGGTCAGCAAGCCAAAGCCTCCTGCTACAGAGCTGGAATTAAATTGTGTGAAAGTATGTGAACAATCAGGCCACGGGGAGGGGCAGGCAAAATGCTGCACTTTGGAGTCATCCATGGACAAATCCATCATGGTTCAGGGTACGAGCCCTGAGAGAAAGCTGCCTAAACGCACTGCCAAAACCCCTCTTCAGCTGGCAGAGGAAAGGTACAAGAAAAGCAAAGGAGGACAAAGCAAGTCAGAAATGGACAGTGCTAAGACTTCAAAGCCAATGAAAAATGGAGTGGTTGGCTTTCAAGTCGAGCAAGGAACGTTGAATGGGAAAGCAGCAGCTCCAGGGAGCTGCCCGGGCAAGGTAGTTCAGAGGCATTCAGAGCTGCATCAACAAGAGGACAGGTTCTGTTCAGTATCACATCCAGCCTGTCCTGGCAGAGCACAGACCCTTAACATGCCAGGACAGGCTGAGCCAAGCGCCTCCTCTGTGGGCCACAGCACTCCTCCAAAGAGAGGAGATGACATCTCAAAAAATGCCTTGCCCAAGGTGGAAAGGGAAAGTGTGTATAATGCTTACATGTCATGGGATAGTCAGAGAGTCATGCAGCAGGTGAGTGAGAGGAGACAAACGAGTCATTCAATGTCCTTCCATCAGCAGCCAGTGAACCCCTCCAAGGAGGAACAACAGGGAAATAGTGGGCAACAGAAATGTCCTGATGGGGAGGCAGAGGCGCCTGCTCAGGAGAAGCCAGCAGTCATTATGCGAGAAAAACCCAAGAAAGAAACCGAAGATGAACGTCGGAAGAGGCTGTCGGTACACAAAGAGGAGATCATGAAAGGCAATGTCAAGGAGGCTATGGAGATCTTTGAAAATCTCCGCAGACAGGAGGAACTGCAAGAGATCTTGACTAGGGTGAAGGAGTTTGAAGAGGAGACGAGCAAAGTGGACGTGAAAGCTCTGAGGAGCTTCTTTGAGAAGGTGCCTGACTGGGTGGTTCGTCAGAAGACCAACCAGGTCAAACAACAGGATAGGGCTGAGACACAGGCAAAGGACGATGCTGACAGCGTCTCCTCAGTAGAGCTGGTTTTTGGGGACCTGGAGAGGGCAAGTGCTGAGATTATCCACCTGAAGGAGCAGACGCTCGCCCGACTCCTGGACATCGAGGAGGCTATCAAGAAAGCTCTTTATTCTGTGTCTAGTCTCAAGTCTGAGTCGGACATCGCTGGGCTCTCTGGGCTGTTCAAGGAGTCTCTGGGGAAAACCCAGAGCTCTGTGAGCAGTAGCAATATCCGCAAAATCAGTATTGTCTCAAGCAAAGCCAGGCAGGATGGAGCCACGATGGAGACAGGCGAGGCAGCCTCGGGGGGAGGTGTAAAGGTGGCAGAAAAGACCGAGGTAACCAAGTCAGAGCTAGAGGTCCCCCGCCTTGTTCATCCTCGTGTCAGCTCTCCCTCCTCACCTTCCTACATCTCCATCGAGTCTGCTGCCAGGAAACCTGCAGAATCACCCAGGACAGCACATTCCCCACGGGACATGGCCTCACCAGACTGTCCTGACGCTCCAGGAAAGAGGGATGCTTTTGCTCAGGACGGTTTTAGCTCCTTTAACCATCCATCCCCAGGGTCTGCTGGGCATGACAAGGCTCCCTTCGAGAAGAGACCAGAGCCCACCCAAACAAACGCCGGGCTGAACTCAGTGAAACAGCACACCCTTGGAAACACCAACCACCAGGTCAGTGAGAAAGAGAAATGCCCTCTGGACACCTCCAAAAGCAGCTGCCACTGTGGGATGAAAGGAGGCTTTCCAGAATATTGCTCCCTGAACACCCCCAGCCCACAGAACCCGCGGAGGCAGAAAAGCATCTTGGAGCTGCAGACAGGCCCTGATGGGTCCAAACTCTATGGGGCCACCCGGACTGTCACAGAGCAGTACGAGGAAATGGATCAGTTTGGCAACAAAATCATCACTTCGTCCACCACAGTCACCAAGCAGTCTGAGACACAAACATCCTCCACGTGCGACGTGGTCTCGCACCCCCGATACGAGGTATCTGCCTCACCCCTGTTTCGGAGGTACTTGAAGAGCCCAGGTGAAGATTTCCACACCAACGGCAGCTTCCAGGAGCCAGGAGTGGTCTTCGTCACCTTTGGCAACTCCAAGCCAAAGAAATAGGAGATCCTGAAGAGCAAGAGAGAACTGTGTAAAGAAGAAAAAAGAAAGCCCACAATAAAAAAAAAAATATCTCCTGGTTTATCCACATTATACACAGGGATTCACCTACACCCTAAGGACTTCTCAGGGTCATCGTCTTGGCGTTTGCATACAGACAGGACAAAGTGACACTGTCTTGACACTGGAGGGGAACAACAGCCCTCGCCTGGACAAGCCAACAGACCCGGTGCTGCACCACACCCCAGAGCCCTGACACTGTTAGAAGCACAAGGGAAATATCCATCCATGGGCATCTCAGGGCAGCTTTTTCCCCTATATACTATTTTGGGGTGCTGGGGGGGGTGGATATATCAGGCTTCTCTGAACTAGTTCACAAGAAAGGATAGGTAGAATCAGATGAAGAACTAACCAATCTGGTCATTGGCAAACAAACACCTTTATGATATCTATCTTTTTTATCTAATTTCAGTACAGAATTGCCAAGAAGGGCATCCTAAACACACATATATGTATATGTACACATACTGACATTGATGGGTGGGTTGGATGGGTTTTCTCTTACGCGTTAACAAATAAAATCAAAAAAAAAAGGAAAAAAAAATCAAATTGCTGACACTACCGCGGGTGGGGGGGAGGCATTTAACAGAGTTCATTTCCTATAAATACTTGATGCTACTGAAAATTGTCACATCAAGCTCTACAGCTATTATCAGTGCTGTTCCTCCAAAGAAAGATTCAAAGAAAGATGCTCTAGATGCGACAGAATTGTTATTGCTTTCCTTTATTTTTAGAATTGTAATTTATTATTCAATATATACAAAAACTTATTTTAGATTTTCCATGCTTTCATACATGTTTACTGTTTAAATTCATTTTGAAACTTTGTAAAGCAATTTTCTTTTTATTATGACTTTGTTTTGTACATTCTCAACTCATGATTTTAGATTTTTTGTGGCTTTTTTTTTTTTTTTTTTAAATTTTACTGCTGCGTTCCGAAGGTAAACATTACCTCCAAAAATACTTCGGTCTGGTTGAATTTCTTTTGTTCAGTGCTTGTTTCCTTTCAAAGTACCTAGAAATCACCTCTCAATGAACTGGTTGAGTCACACATTGAGGGCATTCTAAATCACTCGAGTGGTTTAGTCTATGTCATCTTTATGATGTGGGTGGGCTATTAGCCCTGTGGCAAGCATTAACGAACCAACCACTGCTCGGTGCTGGTGCCTCACATCACAGGCTGGCCTCAGTTTGGGAAGGAGATAAGCTAACCAGGAGTTTGCTCCACGTATGGGAGAATGTGAGGAGCCTACAGAGCCACTGGATGGCTTCTCAGGGAGCTGGGATCATGGAATCATAGTATCATTAAGGTTGGAAAAGCCCTCCAAGATCATCTGGTCCAACCATCCCCCTACCACCAATGTCACCCACTGAACCATGTCCCTAAGCACCACGTCCAGCCTTTCCTTGAACACCCCCAGGGACGGTGACGCCACCACCTCCCTGGGCAACCCGTCCCAATGCCTGACTGCTCTTTCTGAGGAGAAATGTCTCCTCATTTCCAACCTGAACCTCCCCTGGCACAACTTGAGGCCATTCCATCTAGTCCTATCACTGGTTACCGGTGAGAAGAGGCCGACTCCTAGCTACTACCAGCCTCAAGCTACTGGCTGCTGGGTCTGAGTGTAGACTTTCTGGTTGATCTACTCCATCTCTCAGTTCACCACTTTACCTTTCTGCAAAAAGGGGCAGTAAGCTCATTCAAAACAAACAAGCAAAACAAACAAACAAACAAACAACAACAAAAACACCATCTTTCAGTGAGACATTATGGTTAATACTTGATTTTCTCTTCCTCTGAGGAAAAAGAGCTCACACTAATGACTGAAGAGCAGGACACTGGGGAAAAAGGGACGGTTTCAGAGCATACCACTTCATATCACTCAGTTCATAGCTAGGTTTTTAAATAGCAGATATCATCTCACACCATGCAATACCTTGTTCAAGGTGTTGTAGACTAGATAGGTAGATTAAATCTAAAATTGTTATTAGCCCTGGAGGAAATGCAAGATCATAATACATAACCTCTTCAACCTCCCTGAAGGATTTCTGCTAAGATTAAAACCATGGAAAATGTGCTAAGAACAAATAATACCTCTCTGGTGATGCCTTGACATTGCTGACTGAAAGAAATGGGGAAGATCTGTCATCATTCACGGAGAGTTTGAGTCTAAGAGTGATAAACTCTGAATAGCAGTGGTTGATAACACATTCCTACCATAACAGGTTCCTGGCAGTTTTGTCTGAGCTTTCTTGGCCCACGGAAATGTTCTTGAGAAGGACAAAGAAAAAAATGGTTTGAGCTGCAGAAGTTCTGCTTCCCCATAGAAAAGCAGGCATGCACCCAGAGCTCCTTGGTGTGCTTCTAGGACCACAGATGCTGGAACGTGGCACATGCTGAAAGAAGATTAAGAACGTTGTTTTCTGTTCTGCCAAAGAATATAACAAAGGTTGAGGTGAAAGAGCAGATCACCATAAACTGAATTTCTCAGGTTTCAAGGAATCAGAACAAATAACTGCTCAAACCTCCCCAATTCTTTTAGTAGGACCAATTGTAGAAATGGGAGAATTGGCAATTCCAAGTTCCTCGTGTTTTGTTTTTTTTTTTCCAACACCACCTTCTTATAATCTTAGTTTGTTTCAGGACACCAGTAACATGCTTGTTTCATCTCTTTTTAAGGACAGTCGCAGAGCAGTTTTAGTAAGCTGCAAACAGGTTGTTTGGGCAATGAAAATGATTCCACAGGAACTCAAATAAACCCAAATATCCTGCACTGCCAGTGCTTAAAAATACTGATCTTATTGTTTGTGCTTCTGGTTCTACAGTGTTTCTAAATATCTCAATGAGCCATTTATGAGGCTAAGATTATTTGAAATGCATTTTTTTCATGGTATTTCCATCAGCCAGGATCCAAAATATCAAGAGGAGACAGATGCTGCATTATTTCAGCACCATGCATGGCTCCTCAAAGCACTGAAAGAAATGGAGAAAAATAAAATACAAAGATTTGAAACTCAAGGATAAACTGAAGTTTGCGAGGTCTCTACCAAAACAGCAGAGTACATACAAACTTAAAAATACCAAATGAGTTGCCATAGTTTTCTGGGATCTTTGGATACAACATGATATTGTTCACGACTCTTTGTCCTAGTGGGTCACTGCATTCTCACACAGTTTGTTTTAGGCAGATATTTTCAAGAGCAAATTGGTTGGAAGAACTACTTGTAACAGTGGACAGGGGACAAATGACCTTGTCTTGGCCATACCTCCGTGGCTGGTCACAGGAGAAATTCAGCTGCAGATCCAGCTCTCGTGAAATAGTAGCCATGAAATCTGCCACATTTGAAGTGAAGTGTCCAGGTTGAGTATGATCTGTCCCAACTCCATTTCAGCCACTGGTCGCCATTAAGATGCTTAATCTTAGGTCAGAAAGCTTTGTGCTTACCATCTTCTCCACCCACTGATAACAAAAGCATTTTCAGGCTGATACTTCCTACCATAAAGATTTAAATGCACCTAGAAAACAAACAAACAAACAAGCAAACAGACTACAAATGATAAGATATAAGCCAGCTGCCACCTTCAGCATGGCAGTAATCAGCAGTGTACTGAAAGCCTTCCAGCAATACTCCGTCACCATTTTTCAAAGAAGCCTTAAGATAATTTCCTTGCCCACAGTCCCATTTGATGGCTGCTAATCACCTCCCCATCTACCAAACCATTACTAAGGCTTATGCCTGGGGCTGGTTAAAATACCTCTGAAGACCAAGAGTATTTGCCACGCATCAGTGAGCACTTAAAATAAATTTCCCTGGTGTCCTCCCTATAAAAGATTGCATCCTGCATCCCCTATAAAAGATTAGCCCATTTTGGGAACACACTCCAGAAGTGTATGTATTTATTCCCAGCTAAGAGCAGAGTGATCTTGTTTATTTGCTAAACAGCTCTGCTTCCTTCCTTGGTCATGATTAAAGGAAAACATTTTTTTTTTTTATATGGCAGAAACACGTCAATAGTTACACTCTGCTCTGCCAGGACACACCTTTGTGCTCCATGAGAGCTCATCACTGTCAAAGGGAATGCCTGCAATAGTACCTAGATGTAACCGTGATCTGTGCCACAAAATACATCAAAACGGCTGGATGTAAAGTCAATCCAGTGACTGAAATTTATTGTGGCAAGGATCAGCACTCCATCACCATGAATGTTGCTGCGTTCATGCAGCTGCCCATCACCTCTCCCTGGTTTTTGCCAAATAGCCTGCTCGTTTCCTCCAGTGAGCCAACACGTATGCCAAAGATGCAGAGCTTTAATTTCTCTTTGAGAGACCCACTAACACAGTATCACTTCCCATCTGTTTCCTGCTACCACTTTCCACTTGGAAGACCTAGCTCTTATGTGCACAAAAGCACATTTCAACTTCACCTTCGCCCACGCTGCCCGCCCTTTGGCATCAGCACAGTTCTGCAGTCACATTGGTGAAATTCCTCTTGCCTAACTGTCTAATTCTCTCCAGCTATATGGGCCTTTTTTGGGGTGGATGTATCAACTTATAGATTCCCTTAAGTGGGTCTTCACTGAGTATACTGGTTTAGGCACCCACAGCATACGTATATGCTGACAGGATGATGGTCTCCTCATCGTAGAGGATCTGGAAAAGCAGAGGTATTTTGAGATCACTGAAGGCTGAAGGGAAGATGGGGCTTTTGTTTGGATTCTTCCATCTAGACATAGGGAAAAACTAAAGACATTAAATTCTTCTTCTTGAAAGTGTTGGAAACCAAAGATGACTTGACTGCACTGGTATGTTGAGAAGAAAAAAAAAAAGTAATTAAAATATTTGCATCCAGACACGCACACATCCCGAGTGTCTGCTGCAAGTAAAAGAAAGTGTTCTGGTTTCCTTGCTAGCTCATCTCTTGAGATATGCTGCATGTTTCTGATGCAAAAATATCTTTCATGCTTCCTCTGTTCAAGTCTAAAATCTGGCCATCAGCCCATACCGCATAAGAGCAGGAAATTAAATTTGCCTGTTCTCTGAGCTGACAGTGCAGAAATCCAGGGTCAGCACATGTTGAACTAAAAGCTAAAGGGAGAAAGCACCAGTAAAACTCTATCAGATCAAACTGTGGCAAAACAGACCCCCCAAAAAAGCAGAGACACCCTCGTATGAGGTGGTATCAGTACCTGGAGCACTGACCTAGTTACAGTTAGCATTGAATCAGATGCATTTCTTCTGGGGCTTTGGCCAGACTTGACTTGCAGAAGATCTCACCAGGTAAGCTGAGCTTCTGCTTTGCACCACAGCAACACGGAGCCCACAGAGATATTTACTCTGCTGCCCACAGCCTCTGACCATGCAGACAAACTGGAGCTATTTTTGCAGATAGGCTGGTGTCCAAACTTTTTAATTCCCTTTCTCCCTCCTTGGATAATATAGCTGGTGTTGGTAATGCTTTCCAGAGGGATTCCTTGGACTCTTCATATAAAGTGGTGTTTGAGGAATCAGGTCATGGTGTAAAATTTAGCCCACAGAGTAAACATACTGGAGTAAACCACCACGTTTGTGGAGTATCTGGAGCTTTAACAGTGAGACGTGCTGTCTTTATAGGGTTTGGACTATATGCTTTATGTGAGCAGCCATGTGCCATCAGTGATTTCATGAGCTGCCCATCCAGAGTTTTTCAGTCTGAGTCTCTGAACGTTTCTTAGCTCACTCAAAACTTTTAAATGATTCAGTTGTGTGAATCATTTGCTTTTGATCAAATGAATCATTCTCTCATGAGGAATCCAAGAATGTCTTGTCTTTCTGTCCCAAATGAACATTAATGCTGACCTATCCAAGATTAAAAGTGAATAAAGTCAGCCAGAAATCTGAACATTCACAACAAAGCTCAAAAAGAACATCAAGAAAAGCCAACGCTTTCAGCAAATAGGCTTGCATATGTTTTTTCCAAGTGGTCACGATTCAGACTTATTTAACTGCAGTTTCTCCTTCTTCTTCAGCCCATGTTAAAAGAGGTGTGTGCCTCATGCCTGCAGCCTGTCTACTCCATGGAGCGTGTGGTCACTGACAAAGTCTGTCTGCACCACTCGTGCTTCTGCTGCAGGGTCTGCAGGAAGAAGTTGAGGTGAGTAGTAGGACCCCAGGTCCATTTATTTTTAAGGGATGTCCAAGTAGTTTCCATCACAATAGCCCAGTGGTAATTCCAGCAGGGTGGGCTCAAGGTAACAGGGAAGAGCAGACAGTTTCCTTGATACAAATTTCCTCTCCGTCATTAATCTGAAGACTGCTCACTTCAAGCTTCTATACACCTGTGAATCTGCAAGGTGGTGCAAGGGTGAGACGCAAACATGAGAAATATTTTCAAGTTGGGAATGCTGATAGGGATTTTAATTGCAGGAGTAGTCTGGGTGCTTCACACGTTCATAGAGCCGGGTGGGTTAGAAGGAAGCTCTGGAATCCTCCACCCAGCCTCCTGCAGGTCCAAGGACGGCAGGTTGCTCAGGGCCATGACCAGGAGGTGTGCATGGTTCCAAGGTCAGAGATACAACAGCCTCCTGGTTAGAGCCACTCTTTCAAAACCTGATCACCAGTGAAAATGTTCTTTTCCTATATCTAATCACGATTTCCCATGTTTACAACTTGTTCTTATTGCCTCTCATTTGGTTACTACACCTCCTCTGACCCTCCCATAAGATAGACACACACAGCAATGAGATCCAATCCTTTAACTTTGCCATTATAAGACAGCTAACCCAGCTCTCAGCCTGTCCTTAAATCACACACCCCAGGTCCCAAACCACTTTGGTGGCTCTTTACTGGACTTCTTCCACTATACCAATGGTTTTCTTGCGCTGGGAGCCCAAAACTGGACAGAGCACTACATATGTGATCCCACAAGTGCCAAACAGACAGGAACAGTCATTTCTCTTGACCTGCTTGCTGGGGTCTTACTAATGAGGTCCAGGATGCTGGCTGCCTTGTCACAAGGGCACGCTGCTGGCTTGTTCTCTGTTTGTGATTCACCAAGGCAGCTTTTCTGCAGGGCTGCTTGCTGTCTCTTGGCCCCCAGTCTGTGCAGACACATTCTCCCATCGTGCAGTCATTGTATCATGGGAGCCCTTTGAATTTTAACCCATATGGGCCACGGTATCTATACAAAGGGAGAGATGAAGCCCTGGTGTGAAGCCTGGCCGATAACAGAGAAAGGGATTTACATAACCTGGTCTACAGCTCCCAAAGGTATTGCAAGGAAATGTTTCATTTTCCATGTGTTTTGGTTTTTGAAAGAAAAATCAAATATATCCTCAGCAAGCAGACGCTGCTTTTGAAAGGTTTCATTCTTCAGAACCCCCTCTTTTCCCTGACAGTTTCCAGTTGAAAAACAATTTTGCTGAAAACCTGTCCGTCAGCGCTACCGTTAATCCTCCCCTCCCACACAACCTCTAACAGCTATGCCAATGTGTGTTTTCCAGCTTGCAAAACTATGCTGCCCTCCACGGGGTGTTTTACTGCCAAGTCCACTACAAGCAGATGGCTGGAGCTAAAAACAGAAGCGAGACAAAAAGGCTGGAGCAACAGCTAGGGGACCATCAGGTCCAGCGAGCAGCAGTGGTGGGCAGAGAGGCACAGCCCCAGGACTGGTACAACAGGGCCAAAAATAAGAGTGAAGCAAGAAGGAAACCCACATCCTTCAATGCACAGGGCAGCTTGCAGCTGGCTGAGCAAAGGCGAGAGCTGAACAGCAGGCCTGTCCTCTTTGGGAACAAGCTCAGAACCAGCTGGCCACCTTCAGAAACAGCCTCGTTGGCTGCAGATGGAAGAGATGTGAATCTTTCCTGGAAAAAGCCTGCACTAAGCTTGCAAACCTGCCAGGCTGCGGGCAACGAGGGGGGCAGGATGGCGCTCAGGGTTCAGAAGGGAAAAACAGCAGTGGAGGCCGCTGTGAAGAAGGGAAGCTTCTTACCTGGTGTCACCTACCCCGAGAAAAGAGAGCAAGCGTGTTCCTGGCCTAAGCCTGGAGAACAGCGAGATGGTGAGAAGAAGCTGGCATTTGGGGAAGGGGATGTACCTGGTGGGAAGAGAGGGGGCAAGGTGTCCCAGCGAGTTGCTGCATTCCAGCAGGGCAGGGTCCAGCTGCAGAGAGGGTCTGTCTCTGCCTCCTCCCCTGTGCTCCTGGAGCCTGTTAAATCTGTGACATGTCAGAGCACTAAACCCACCAACTGGAGGTACCTGGGGACCAAAGAGGGCTGCAACCTGCCCACAGCAGAGCTGCCAGTGAAGGAAAATGAGGCCTGTAGGTCTCTCTCACCACTGAGTACATCCAACAAAGGTGGCACAAAGCCTGCAGTGACAGATGACAAGCTTGAACAGACCACAGCCACCCCAGCCACTGCAGGAGGCAAGCATCATTTTGGAGAGAGAATGAACCACCCACAGCCGGTCTGTGTGCCAGGAGAGCTTGAAACCAGAAACATCACAAATATGGAGCCAAAATACAGAGCTGAGGGGTATGATCCCCCTGAATACAAAGCTGAAGACCAAGCTTTCTGCCTCTCTGGTGTGCCAGGGACCCCCAGTGTAGCATCCAGCTCCCTGGAGCCAGGAGGACTGAGTGCATCACCTGAGATAGCTGAGCTGGTGAATGAGAAATCCAAGACAAAAAACGATGAGTTTCCTGGGAAAAAAACACCAGTAAGTTTAGAGGAAAGCATGCTGCTATCCAGTGTAAGTCATTTGCCTGAGGCTGAGAGCAAAGGGGTGGAATTTGAGAATACCAAAGAAATGAAACCAGTAAGTACATTAGGGTCTCTGGAAGAACTCAGCCCTGAGCACACATCTCAGGAAAAGACACCAGAAGAGAACAGAGTCCCTTCACCTGGTTTGCCAGAGAAGACAGATGACCACAATATGCCCGATCTACAAGAAACAGAACCTCAGGCCACGTGTAGCCCACTGATGGCTAACCCTCACGGGGATATTTTGGTACATGATGTAAAATCACCTGGCAAGGATTTTCCAGTATCAGCAGACGTGCCTTTGAAAGGAACTTGCACCACTTGGCCCTCACCTGATGAAGCTGACAACTCCAAATCAAAGGATCCAAGTGAAGTTCTTGGTGGAAACATCTTTAACATTTCTGAGCAACCAGTCAAGAAATTAGACTCTTCCAAACTGAACGAATCCTCAGACAAATATGGGGGTCATCCAGAGGGTGAGGAAAAAATGGATCTGAAACACCCAGGTGAAAGCACAGTGCATACATCAAGACCTGGTGACCAAAGCAAAGAGACCAGAAGCAGTCGAGCCAGGACAGAGGTGCCGGGTAAAGGTTTCAGGCTTGGGAAAAACCCCTTCACTACACTTTTTGGTTCTGAAGACAAAGCCAATGCTCCCAAGAAGGAAACAAGCCAAAGGAAACCCACTAAGCCCCAATCAGCCCTTGTCACTTTGTTTGGTTACTCCTCAGAGAAGAAGCAGAGTCAACAAGAAAATCCTGCAAGATCCTCAGAACAAACAAATACTGAAGACAAGCAGGAAAAGCCCCAGGGCCTCTTCAGCTCCTCCAGCCAAGCAAAACAAAAGGCCTCCAAAAATGATCAGCTGCCACAGCCAGGGAAGACAGAGGTCATCCCCAAAGATATGCAGGAGAGTTCTGGAGGCTGCTTAGATACCACTGAGGGCAAGGAGACAAATATTTTGTTGTTTCCTCCTGGTACAAACATTTCATGTGATGATAAACATGAGAAAACTGAACTTGACATTCGTGACCAACCAGCTTTAGACAGGCAGGTTCAGCAGCAACAGGACAGCTGTTGGCCCTCTCTCGTGCCAGCACAGGAAAATCAGAAAGAAGATGCAGCAGACTTTGAAGGTGGAACAAACCCTTTCCATCCTTCTGCAGAGCTTACGCCTGCAGCTGATAACAGCAAAAAAGTCATCAGGGAAGGAAGTCCTTGTGATGCTCATCTACTGGAAAGTCAGCACTTACTGAGTTTGGATATCCAGAACACAATGGTAGAAGATGGGATTTTTTCTTCGTCAAGCAATTTAAGAAAACTACCCAAGGAAGCTGAGCTTCAGTTAGACAACAGGGATCTTCTGGAAGACAGTAACGTTTTCCTATCTGTAGAAAACATAGGACAAGATTTTCCCAGGATAGCGAGTAAAATCCCAAATTTAGACTTGCAAAATTCACAGACAGGAGCTTCAGCTTGCTTTGATCCAAATCCTTCAGAATTGTGCCAGGAAATCCTGGCAAATGCTCCACTAGAACCGTGGGACACTTCCAGCTTCCCACTTCTTGTTGGACAAGATGAGATTGTTACTGGAGACTCAGAAGGGATTCAGGACTGTGCACTGCTGCAACACTTTGATCCACAGTACCAGGCTCCAAAGGCTGCAGAAGATACATTCGGATGGGGTTTTAGTGCTGAAGACTCAACAAACAAACACCTCTCTATGCAGGAAGGCAGTTTTCTTCCACTGTACATGGTCACCAGCCATGCTTCTGAAAAACCTAATCAAAGTCTCTTTGATCCCTTTCATGTTGATTCAGACCAAATTGGCCAGGATGTTCCTGCAAAAATGGACGGGAGCAGAAAAATGTCAGAAGCTGAAGAAGCTCACGAAAGTCTCTCCTCTGCAGACCCAAACGTGTTCGGTGATGACCTTTTAAACCAGGAGTTCTTTATATAGTTGGAAAGAGAAAGAAAACAAGTTTCTGAAGTTAGCTGATATGGGACAAAATCTGATTCATGAAGTCAGCTTAGAAATCCCCACTGCTCTAGCACTAGGTGAATTCAGTTGTGCATAGGATGATTTATTAGCGGCTTAAGGAGCTAAATTTAAGATCTCTATCCTGGTCATAGTGGATCAGCACATAGGTCCCAAAAAAGAACACCACAAAAACTGGCTTCACCACAAGGAAGCTCCAAAGAGAGGTTAACCTCTCCAGTGGGACCAGCACCCCATTCCCTGCACTTGGAGGGGGAATCCTTGAGCAATCCTTGCCTTTGCAATGAGCAAAGGCAGAGCTGAGAGGGGCAAGATAGATATTCAGCTCCAAATTTGGTTTAGGTGTCTGCAAGAGCAATATTTCAACATAAATCAGATGTCTAAGCCCACTCAGAGTTAATGGAGAGTCAGTAAGTACTGGCAACGCAGTCCAGGGGGTGATTCAGCTCGCGATAAACAACTGCATGCAGAAAGCTAACAGCTCTCTGAACTCCACTGAGCTTATTGATTGATCTCAGCTAATTACAATACAACCTTAGATATCTATTTCTCATAAAGACAACAATATTTAGACATCTAGAACTGATTATATGGCTTGTCTATGCTTAATGATAGATATGTCACTCCCCTCATTATATTTTTCCTTATTTAGACTGCAAAATTGCTTCACATGGGAGGTTACCATCGTTATCCTCTTTTTATAACAATAAGCAAAGATAAGTGAAATGACCTTGCCAAGGTCACCTGGTCAGAAGGGCAGAGCAGGAAAAGGAATCCAGGTCTCTTGAAGTCCTGCTGTCCCTGTGTGGTTTCACACTGACCCTCCCTGGCTGCCTTTTGCTGCCATAGCACAGGTGTTGCAGAGATTAACAATTACACAGATGATAAGCAAGTTCACCTGGAACATCAGAGAGGCAAAACAAGAACACACCTTACGAAAAGGTTCTTGGAGCACATCGCTGCAACTGTGTTAATCAGCTGTCTGTCATAAAAAGGATAAAGATGTTAAAACAATTAATAAATACATATATCATCCCTGCCACATTAGTGCTGAAATGTACACTGGCTCTGTCAGATCTGCTGGAGGAATAAAACTGCTTAATGACTGCATCTGCTGCAAAGCAGCTTGTCGGTGCTCTCTGCGGGGACATCAATGTGTATCCAAGGAAAAGAGGGGTGGCTGTAAAGCTACGTGACCCATTGGGTGCTAAAATGGTCTCACCTTGGGGTGGGACAAGTGCCTCAGGACAAAGGTGCTGCCATCTCACAGTCCTGCCTGAAACCTGATCAAGCTGTATTTAGATATGGAGAAATGAGACCTGAAGGCTTGAAGGGATTAAACCTTTCATTGAAA
The DNA here is from genome assembly GCF_964211835.1 of Anser anser. Classification (NCBI taxonomy): domain Eukaryota; kingdom Metazoa; phylum Chordata; class Aves; order Anseriformes; family Anatidae; genus Anser; species Anser anser. The sequence continues at coordinate 157,578,951 of NC_139721.1, forward strand.
CCATTAGGAAGGGGGTGCCCGTTTACCTGGGCCAAAGCGACATCCCAGACCAAGCTGTCACTAGTACATGCCCAAAAACCCAGCCCCCTCCTTACAAGCCCTAAGAGGGAGAAGGAAATGCAGAAGCACCATGGCTGGCTGCTGCAAACCTGCTCTGGCTGCAATTCATCCCAACATATAGATGTCCAAAAGGGCTTCCAGCCACAGCCACTGCTGACATCCAGAGCTATGTAAGAGAAAAGCCAAGCCCACAGATCAGTGCGTTGATGCCCTGCTGTCCAAAGCAGCCTTCTTCCACAGGCAATGGTTCCTCTCCCTGAACTCCCTCTGTCCTTGACATTTGAATATGGATGTACATGTTTTCCAGCTGTACATCCCAGGTCTTCCTTCAGACCTGTTGACTTCAGTTGGTTTCTATTTTCTCTGCAAACAGCAGTAATCCACCCAGGCAAAACTGTGAGACAGAGAAATAAGCACAGAAAGTGTTGCTGTGGGGCTCCTGGAAGGAAAGCTTTACAAGGTCAACCCAGTTTTTGCCCCAGAGAGATCTCCGCCATTTGGGATTGACCCACTCAGCCCCACATCTCTTTGTGAGCTGAAGACAGTCCTGAGAACAATCTCTTTCTATGACAAGTGTCATCTTAGGGTGATAGAGTTTACAACAGGGCACTGAAGCTTTCCCATGGCACCAGAAGAGCCTGGCTGGTGACATTAGGAAGGACAGCCTCAAGGAGTCACATCTGCGTTAGCTCCTGAGACTGCAGGCATGTCTGAGACACCCGCAAGGAATTTTTGTGGTCAAAACCTGACCACTTTACCACAGGAGATGCTGATGGCTGAGGAGTGGGAAAGAATACCATGTAAGCTCAGCTGGTTATGCACTGGCGAGAAAGGTACCTGTCTCCTGTTCAGCAGGATGGGGTTGAAATACCTCTGCATGGCAGATCTCCCAGGCAAAGTCACCCCATAACATGGATTCGGAGTTAAAGGAACCCTCTGGAGGTCATTTAGCCCAACCTCTTGCTCACAGCAAGTCGCTGAACAACAGCAAGTCCTCTCATCCAAGGATGTGGGTCCAAAGCTCAGTGGCGTGTTTGGCCATGTGGTGTGTGTAGGCACTAACTAATTACTCCTCTCTCTCCTTGCTCCCATTAGCTTAGGGGGTGATGTTTTAAGGTCATGCCTTCCACTGCCTCTCACTTCTGTAAGTACACCAGTGCTGTACCTACTCAACAGAGACCTGGACTTATCTGATCCTTCTGTAGCTTTGCTGGAGGCTCAGATGCACTCCCTGAGCTGGGAGTGATGGACGAAGGGTTTGAGAGGAGACACGAGGCAAGCAAGTCAGTGTCCAGTGACCTGTCCTTATCGCTTCGGTGAAAGCAGCCAGGAGACCTTTGACAAACCACACACCGCATTTCAAACGCTGAGGGCAACCTGGGTTTCCAGTTCCCAGGAATAAAGTTGCAAACCACTCAGGGAGGCTGCCCAGGAAACAGCTCAGACTCGCAGCAGAAATCAGGTCAATCTCCTTTTCAAGTGACATCAGAACCTCAGGCAAAATCAGGCTAATGTCTTTTCTTATCCCCAAATCCTGTGTGCTCTGTATGTATGTGTGACAAGTCTGATATGTTTTTCTTAAGGGTCAGTCAAACCTATTTTAGGATTCTCTCCAAGACATTGTAGTTTAGATTCAGTTTTATGACTGACCAGGGTTACTACCTGGGGCAAATGAAAATCGACAGCTTGGGACACAGATGTCAAGATCACGTCTACTTGATGACCAACCATATTTCCCTGTCCAAACCAGAAGTCACCAGGGTGGGCTATCCAGCCATTAAGCCATTAATGAGAGCAGCACATGTGAATGAGAAGCTGCAAGCCCCCTGTCTGCCCTGGCATATGGAGCAAGAGCAACCTTTCTTGTCTGAAAGGGGATGTGCATGGGGGAGAGGAGGGAGCACAGCCAGCAGATGTGGCCCCAGAGAAGAAAAAAACAAGCCATGTCAGACAGCACAGTGGGTCCACCTGGAAATTGTGCAGCAAGTATTTCCAAGATGGGACGTGCATCTTGTGCTTCTTCTATGCCACATCAGTCCTAGGCGTTCAGCTCGGATCAAGCCATCGTGTCCCCTTGGGCAAGTCGGCCCTGCAAATCCAGACATTTGATTTGGGGTGATTCAGCATGGGGAGTAGCAGGGCAGGGTGGGCTTGGCTGTAAGAAAACGCATGGCAGAGGAGCAATGGCTGTGAGCACGGCAGGGGCAGCGCAGGAACATGGACCCAGGCCCCCAAACCCATCCACCCTCTGCTTGGCCTCCTGCTTCCTTTACAGCTGCACGGGACCAGCCCCACAACCTACACTGAAACCTCTTCTGTGGATTCACACCTCATAGTTTGGAAAAAAATCACTCTGCAGCACAGCTGCTTTCAGGAGGTTTGGGGAGATACTGGGACAAGACGAGCTGTCCCCACTCTGTCCCCAAGAGTGACAGTGCTCTGGCACCCTTGTTCTGGCCCCAGGAACAGGGAGGGAATGGCTGGTGACAAAGTGCGTCCCACAGGACTCCAATATATCATCTTAATGGGGGAACATGCTGATTCAGGTGCTCATGAGAAGTACTCATTTTATCACATCTGATTAGGTGTTCAGTGCTCAAAGAGTTTAAACATTAATATTTTGCTATTTAAGCAACGTGCTCTAGCGCAGCCTGGACATAGAGGTACGCACCATGGCCGAGTTTGGAGATTTTATAAGTGCTCTGGGGGAGTTTGGGCTATATCAGAAATGGCTAGTACTGTTGCTCTCCCTCCCACTGCTTCTTAACCCTTTCCAAATGATTGGCCAAGTGTTCATAGTCGTGGACGTGCCTCATTACTGCAACACCAGCTGGATCCGTGCCGTCGGCCCCAACCTGACCGAGGAGGAGCAGCTGAACCTCACCGTGCCCCGCGACGCGGACGGGGCGTACGAGCAGTGCTCCATGTACTCGCCCGTGGACTGGGACCTCGGCTCCATCGTGGCGTACGGCCTGAACGCCACGGAGAAGTGCAGCAGTGGCTGGGTGTACCCCTCAGCACAGCAGCCGTCCCTGCTCACCGAGGTCTGTAAATGCCTTTTGACGCCGTGGGGATGTGGAGGGGAAGGGATGGACGGGAGCCTCCTGTCCTGCACTTTGTGGAAGGCCAAGGCAGAGGCGGTGTGGGGCTGAGTCCAGCACATGCTCTGCTCACCATACAGCCCCTTGCCAGCACCCAAGTAACTCACGGTACCTGGCCTGGGGGGACCTTTTGGGTCTCCCTGCCACAGTTTCCCCTATTCTGCTGCCTGGTTCTCCTCACAGCACCTTCCCTCTGAAAGACATTTACTTTCCAAGAGCTTTAATTTGCCCTTGAGTTTTCTGGGACCTCCAGAGCCCTTCAGGGCTTAGACAAACCTTCCTATGGGCCGTGCAGATGAGCAAAGGCCCTGCCTCCTGGCATCTCCAACATTTCCCTCTCTGCACCTCTCTTCCTCTCTCTCCCCACATTCCTCCCTCTTTCCTCTCTCAGTCTTTCCTCCCTCCCAGCTCCATCTGTCTCTTGGGCACCTTCCTGTGGGCTAAAACCAGATGAGGGAGCCCAGCCTCTGGCATTTCCTTTGCTCCCCTGGAGCCCTGTGTCCATTTCACAACCAGTTTCTCTGGAGGCCCCTCAGCAGCTGCTGCATCCCTTCTCTCTCCTGCTCCAGCCATCCTTTCCCAGAGAAAACGCTGCTCCCCTGTGTGGTGGTTTCACTCCGGTGGGCAGCCGAGCTCCACCACAGCCTCTCTCTCATTCCCCTCCTCATAGAGAACGGGTGAGAAAAAACGATGCAAAGGGCTCAAGGGTTGAGATAAGGACGGGGAGATCTCTCAACAATCATCGTCATGATTATCGTCACTCCCCATCATGGGCAAAACAGACTCTGAATAGGGATAGTAGAGAAAAGTATTGCCTATTACTAACAAGCTAGAGAAGTGTGAAAACAAAGGAAAGAAACCAAAAGCACCTTCCCCCCCATTCACCCCCTTCTCCCTCCTCCCCCCGAGTGGCACAGGGGAATGGGGCATGGGGGCTGCGGTCAGTCCCTGACACTTTGTCCCCGCCGCTCCCTCACGGTCCCTCTCTGCCCCTGCTCCACGCGGGGTCCCTCCCACGGGATGCCGTCCTTCCCCAACTGAGCCTGCGGGGGCTGCCCACGGGCAGCAGCTCTTCAGGACCTGCTCCCACACGGCTCCGTACCACGGGGTCCGTCCCCCAGGAGCAAACTGCTCCAGCACGGGTCCCCCACGGGCGGCAGCTCCCCCCAGACCCCCTGCTCCTGCGTGGGCTCCTCTCCACGGGCTGCAGCTCCGGCCCGGGGCCTGCTCCTGCGGGGGCTCTCCGTGGGCCGCAGCCTCCTCCAGGCCACATCCACCTGCTCCACCGGGGGCTCCTCCACGGGCTGCAGCGTGGAGATCTGCTCCGTGTGGGACCCGTGGGCTGCAGGGGGACAGCCTGCTCCACCAGGGGCCTCTCCACAGGCCGCAGGGGAATTGTGCTGCGTGCCTGGAGCACCTCCTGCCCTCCTGCTGCACTCGCCTTGGGGGCTGCACGGCTGGGTCTCACTCCTCTCTCTCCCAGCTGCTGTTGTGCAGTAGTTGTTTTTTATTGTTTGTTTGTTTTTCCCTTTCTTAAATCTGCTCTCACAGAGGCACAAACAACATCGCTTATTGGCTCGACTCTGGCCAGCTGCAGGGCCCTTATCTAACATGGGGCAGCTTCTGGATTCTTCTCACAGAAGCCACCCCTATGGCCCCCCACTACCCAAAGCTTGCCATGTAAACCCACTAAACCCTGCCCTCCTCCTGCCTCCAGCCTGTCCCACCCTGCCCAGCCTTTGCAGCCAGGGCAGCCAGGTGCTGGGACCCCTCTCCGAGGCCCCACTTCACCCAACACTTCCCAGCCAGGAGGCTCCCTTGGGCTGCCTGGCCTTGATGCACTCCTGCAGGTCCCAGTGCTTGGGGCATCGCTGAGTGCCCAGGGGTCTGTCCCACCTCCAACTTGTGCAGCTCATGCACACGATAAAGACTTGCATCCTTGGGAGAGGGATCTCTGCTCCCAGGGGCTAAGGCGAGAGCCCGGGCACCCACCTCCTGTCCCCACCCAGGGCCAGACGTGCTGCCCGTCCTGAGAAAGCAGCTGCCCAGCTGGGACCTGGCAGGAACAAAAGCAGCTGTGTTTCCCTCCTCCAGTTCGACCTCGTGTGCGACAGGAAGGATCTGAATGACA